>NC_092875.1:347643622-349108622 GCF_028372415.1 Notamacropus eugenii
ACTTCTATTCCTTGTACAGCAACTTGGTAACTGACATATGGTTAGTCTAACTATCATGATCATTATCAGTTTCAATATCACTATAATAGTGGAAAAAAGAAAAGATATAGTTATCAAAATTTTTGTCAGTCTTTCCATTTTTGTGTTTATTGTTGAGTTGGCTTAATTGAATATTTCTCAAAGCTTTCGCTTTTCTTTTCTCCACTGCTTAATGAAACTTTTTGAGTGGATGTCATTCATAATACTCTACCATTCTCCTATGTAAGATTTTATAGTTTAAATTTTAAACTGGTTTTGCCCTTCGTTGTCAGATCTCTCTATATATCAGATAGATCAAGTGTGTGCTTGGCTAAGAAGCTGACTCTTCTGATCCTCTCATTATGTTTATTGGTTTCTATCAGTTGCATTTCCTTAGGAAATAGTGATAGTTGATACTGACTTCTATCCTTTAATCTGGTTCTCATTTTCAAGCTTCAACTCCTTCTTTAAATAAGTTAGATTAGGTTTATCTTAATTGCACAACATAATTATTCTCCAAGAATTTACTGTTCCTTCTAATTTGTCATTGTTTTGACTCTTTTCTTACAAAGTAGTAATCTGATCGGGCACAGTCAACTGATTCAGATGTGACCCCCAATTTACAATCAGTTATTTTCTATTGAAATAAATATAGTTCACTTAGGGTATGTGTCTGATATTATTTGATGTTATCTTTGTTCAGAGCTTCTGGACTCTTTTAATGAAAAAAACATTTATGCAATATAGAAAGGAAGCTTATTGTAATGTGCACACTTTTGCCATCTTTCATTTCTTCCTTTTTAATCAAATTTTCCAAAATATTTTCACTGTTATCTTCTGTAACCAATTTTGCATTGTAGCTACTGAATATTAATATATACAGAGATTTAATTTTGTGGGTCCTGCAGAGTTATTCGTAGAACTTACGAAATTTCTTCACATCATTATTTTTAAAATTGCCACAAGTGGCTATGAAACAATGCTTTTTGTTGTCTTTGACTGTAAGATAAAAACAACTCTTCTTGACCCTTTATCTGCTTTCCTGAGGTGGCCCAGTGAGGCAGTCCTCCATATTCCTTTCACTCCTTTCTTTCTTTTTCCTTTTTTTTGGTTTTTTCATTTGTCAGAAGAATGACAAGAGTGACAAGACTCAGGCTATTTGCATATTCAATATACATGAGAAAGATCTTTTATTTAGAGTATAATAATTCAGTTAAGGCAGCTAGGCAGCTTATTGGGTAGAGTACTGGCTCTGGAATCAGGAAGACATGAGTTCAAATCTGACCTCAGACACATATTAGCTGTGGGATCCTGGATAAGTCACTTAACCTGTTTGTCTTAATCTACTGGAGAAGGAAATGGCAAACCATTCCAATATTGTCGCCAAGAAAACCCTAAACAAGGTCATGAAGAATCATGAATGATGGAACATCAATGGATGGAACAACAATGTTTATAAATAATTATTTTTTAAAATGATTCTTAGCAGTCTCTTCCATTTTAACCTCATCACTAAAGAATTGGGAATGAAATTCAGAGGTCTAAGGATCATTTGAATAATTAAATAATTAATTGCTCTTGTTTAATTTAAGGTTCAGCATAAAGTTTGGCCAGGTGTTGTGACTGTCCCACAGAACAATAGAGATTTACATAGGTCCCTCTGTATCACAGAAACACTGGGACAAAACTAGATATGATTAGATTGGGCAATGCGAAATATTCATATTTATTCTTTATTCCATAGAATATACAAAGGAATAAAATAGGAAATTTAAGAAATATGGAGTCTGATTCTCTAACATTGCAGGGCTGACAAAAACTATAATTTTTGTTAAGCAAATTAAAGTAGTAACGTGCATCTGAAGAGTGCTCTCTGTGCTTTTTAAAACATCATTGAATATTGTAGATAGTACCCTTGGAAAAAATAATTAAACTTTAATAGCATTCATCATCTGATGGTAGATTATGTATAATTATCTGAAAGTTAGTTATATTCATTTGCCCTAATCATAACTAGTGTGATTTTTATACACAGGAGTCATGATTTATTTAAAAGGAAATTAATATCAAATGAATGGCCTTAACTTGAATGTGCATGAAATACACTTCTTAAAGAATAATTAAAATAACCTGTTTTTATTATATTATTTTTTAAATTATATCTAAAGACAAATTTTAATGTTTATTTTTTTAAAAATTGAGTTCCAAAACTTTCTCCCTCCCTCATCTCTAAGATGGTAAGCAATTTGATATATATTATATAATATGTAATCATGTAAAACATATTTTCTTATTAGTTGTGTTGTAAAAGGAGAAATAGACCAAAAAACCCCTTACAAATGAAGAAAGTGAAAATAATATGCCTCAATCTGCATTCAGACTCCACTAGTTCTTTCTCTGGATGTGAAAAACATTTTCTTCATGAGACCTTTGGGATTGTCTTGAATCACTGTGTTACTGAGGATAACTGAATGATTCATAGTTGATGATCATAATATTGCTGTCACTGTGTACAATGGTCTCCTGGTTCTGCACCCTTAACTTTGCATCAGTTCATATATTTCCAGGTTTTTCTAAAATCTGTCTACTCCTCATTTCTTTTCATTTACCATGCAGTTATACTTTCCTTTGTATAATTGTATGGGCTACTGAAGCATTGCCCCTCCTTTGGGGGCCTTCTGGGATCATGTGGGAAGAATTAGTTGTAGGATGCCATAACTAGATTCAGAGTATTAAGGTTGTGAATTGATATGCAGGTTCTGTTGTTCACCCCTTAATTTCCCAGTTTATCAGTTGTCTGGAGATATTTCCAAAGTCACTAGTCTTCCAGAACCAAATACACTCTAAACCCACAATTAGAGAATCAAAAAGAATCACAAAGTTTGAGTCAGAGGGGCCTGATCAGTTCCTAGTACAATCCATCTGTCTTGAATTTCAAAAGAACAAAAGAAAAGCCCAGGAAGTAAGATAGTAAAACTTGGACCAAAGTGGATTCTGCGTAGTAGTGAGTGATAAAAAGCATTAACTCTTATAGAAGGTAGGTAGTGAGGTTCAAATATATCAGGAATAAAATCTTGAACATTAGATAAAAGATCTGAACTTTCTGGAGGTCCAAAGAGGAGAAACAAAATTTTTCTGCTACCTGTTGAAACAGCTAAACTAAACATGTTTGTTCACTGTCCAGGATGGGAGTGGGAGGTCAAGTATTTTCCTGCAGGCTGCTTTTACATTCTCTAGTATGGTGTATAAGATGGTTTCAGAGTCATCAGGTTCAATAATCACTTAATACCTTACCTACACATGGGCAAAGAGAGTCAAAAACACTAGAGATGGAATTCATAGTTTTCAAAATCATAGATTTTCTCTCTATTTCTCCTCTGGCTACTCCGGGACATCTGTTACTTTTCCTCCATGTCCCAGGATTCTTATTATTGGGAAAACCTCATCAACCCATAAGATCCCATTGGTCTTGGTACTCCACCTCATCATGACCCTCTGACCCTGCAACTAAGAGACTGGAACCATAAACTTCAAAACCTCTATTTAAGGAGGAAGTTCTGCTTTGAACATTTCATTTCTCACCTGGTTGCTCTCTCTGGGACTTCCCTGATTTGTCCACTGTTCTCTTGAGTTGGGTTTCTTTACCTGCCGTTCTGCTCCTACCTCCTGCTTTTCAGTTTCTTATTTTGTGTGATCTTTCCTCACTACACTTCAGGTTTCCTGGAGGGCAGAGATTGTGTTTTTTTTCATATTTGTATCCTCAATCTTTTAACACAGTGCCTGGCACATTGAATTGCTGAGAATGACTGAATTAAATAATTCATGTAATTAAATAAATGTTTTTGACAATTTATTGACTATTTTAAAAGGAAAGGGAATTTTTGGTGAAGAGCATGACACAGAACTCTATGGTGTGGAATAATATAACTCTAATGTTTGTAATATGTGGTATAATATTGGATTTAGTGTTCTCAAGTCCAGTTAGCAAATTTCAATTTTCTCTTTTGCAGAAAGATAGTAGGGAGTGCAGTGGATGTTGTTTTGGAGTTCATAAATGTGACATAAACTGTGATTCTTATTCAAGAATATGTGGGAGGGGAGCTTAATTTCTTATAGGAATAACCAAGGAACTTATGTACCTAGGAAAGTGAATGGGCGTTGTAAGATGCTGGAGTCATGAAGGGTAATATGAGGGGTACTGTAATTTTGGCTGGAACAAAGAGTATGGGAAGGAAAAAATGTGAAGAAAGCCTGGGAAGTTAAAGTGATACATGTTCTATAATGTTACAGCAAACACAGCTTATATCTATTCAGCATTTGTTAAAACAGAATTAAGAAAACCAAATAGGGCTAATGAATGTGTTTAAAAGCAATAACTGTCAAAATTCTAAGTGCTGGTCTATTCTCATGCTCAAGTTTTAGTTTACAGATAAAAATTAATGTATTGTCAAAGAGGGCAATTGAGTTTATCTGTCTAAGCAAAAAAAAACAAGATGAGTGGTGTCTTTAGTGTGATGGTTAGATACTGATCTGTGCTGGACAGCAAGTGAAAGATCACTTAGGGATTACTATGAAAAAAAGTGAGTTTTGAGAAAGGTTTCATTATGAATCATGTCAATGTAATCTCATAATCCAAAGCATATTTACATTTCTTCCTTTTGCAATGTTATCTGAGACATCAGGGGATGGACAGCATTATGAAACACAAGATTATACCATTACTAAATGGAAAAATGGTCTCAATAATTATCAATGATATTACTTGTTGTGGACACCATCAATACATCCCTGCTGTGATCTGGTATTTTTGGCAACGAAAATCATAGTACTAGTGCTCATACCAAGTTATCAGTGTAGAAAAATTAAGTATCTGGTGTTTTATTTTGTAAGCTTGCATTTTTAAATTACATTTATATGTTATTTTTTAAAAGATAGTAAATTTTAGTTTATTTAGTTTGCTTAATAAAAATAATGTTCTTCATGATGAAGTACTCAAAAAATGTTTGCCTTTAGAAAAAAATAAAATAATATTCCCTATGTTCAGATGCTGACAAAAAGTGCTATGCATGCCTATGAATGTACTCTGTTTGAGGAGGGAGGGATTGGAGGAAGGTATTATTAAAGGTTATTGCTCAGAAAGTTAACAGTGAGGGTTTGTACCAAACACAGTGATAGTGTACATAGAAAAAATAGAATGGATGCAGGAAATATAGTGGAGGTAAAATCATTAGGACCTGGCAGTTAATTGAATGTGGGGGGAGAGAGAGAGAAAGAGAGAGAGAGAGAGAGAGAGAGAGAGAGAGAGACAGACAGACAGACAGACAGACAGACAGACAGACAGACAGACAGACACGGGGAGAGAGAGAAGGAGGAGAGGGAGGAAAGTCAAAGAAAATGAACACAGGAGACTGGGAAGCAAAAAGCATCTCTAGAACATCTTAGCCAAGCGATCATCCAACCTCTTCTTAAAAAAAAATTTCTTTGACAAGGATACTATGTCTTAACAAAGACAGTCATTTGAGTTTTAGTCAGTAATAATTATTAGCAATTTCTTCCTTAAAGATAGTACCTGTTTTCCATACCTTTCTTCTGTCATCCCTATTCCTAATTGTCCTTACAAGGAAAAAATTTTGCAGATAGCTATTCCTTAAGTCTTCTCTTTTCCAGGTTAAACATTCTCCATTTCTTCAAATGATGGTCTTCTACAATTTAATTTCAAACCATCCTTCTACTCTAGATCCACTTGAATTTATCCTCTTGTGATGTCATGCTCAAATTTAGTATAGTGCTCAAGGCATTATGTACAAAATTCACAGGAGAACCTGTGGCCTCTAGACCATATGTGACCCTCTAGGTCCTCAAGTGCAATCCTTTGACTAAATTCAAACTTCACAGAACAAATCCCCTTAATAAAAGGATTTGTTCTGTAAAACTTGGACTCCAGTCAAAAGACTACACCCAAAGGCCTAGAAGGCCACATATGACCTGGAGGCCCAAGGTTCCCCACCCCTGATTAGGGGATATTCCCGTTATATTGATGACCCATATTGAATCAAATAAAACCCCAAGGTCTTTTAGCCTCAAAATCGCTGTCTAGTCATGCCCTCAGGCCTGCCCTTGTACAGTTTGCATTAATAGATTACTTTTCATTCTGTGGGAAAACCAGCTCATTCTGCTATAACACTATTAAAAGAGAAGTTTGAGCTGAAAGGGTACTTTTTCCTTCTTTCCTATAAGATGTGGCCAATATAGTAGAGACATAAAATCAGAGATTTAGAGCTGTAAGGGATGTAAAATGTTACACAGACCAACTTTCCTTATTTTTTAGATGAAGGAATGGAGATCATTAGAGATTAAACCCAAGGTCACATCTGGTGGCCAACGGCAGAACAGTATTTGTAGCCTTGTCCTGTAACTCCAAATTTAAGACTCTACTGAACCATGAAAATTTAATTCTATTAATTGTAGCAATCATAAGGTTATGGAGTAAAGACTATATCTATGATTTCACCTCTACAGGGAATTACTGAATCAGGAAACTCCCCCTACCAATGCAGGTTAACACCTTTCCTTTCACTTACAGTTTTAGAAATTTGCAGAAACTCTTTATCTAAAAAATCTTTAAGCATTTTCTTCAGATCAGAAATCTCTCTAATACATATGTAAGATAGTTTTCATTGGTATTTTTTGCATTTTAACCCCTCAGTTATTACTTTATACCTACAAGTTATTATTTAATCTAATTCTGACATCTTTCTCCCAGATGCAGTCTTAACAGCCAATCTTATCTGTTATCTATGGTTTCTTCATTCTATTGGCCTTACCTATTGTGTGAGTTCCTATTGGTGTAGGAACTGGATGTTTGTGACCCATTTTTATAGAATCTAGTACTGCGACTGGCATATAGAACTACATTCTTTATACATATTGACTAATATGAAGAAGCTGATCATGATATTTTGGTTTTGAAGGAGCATTGAATGCCTAAAATATGGAGATGAACTTTTCCTCTGACACTTAAAATTTTATAGCTTGAAACCTTCTTACGTCTTTTGGTCTCCTTATACTTTACTCTTCTCCATGCACTGGATGATTCAGTCTCATTGTTCTACTTGCCCTCTTTCACATAGACATTCCACTTTTGACTATGTCTTTTCACTGGCTTTCCCCATACCTGGAATTCTTCCCCTGCTCACCTTTTCTGCCTAGCATCTTTTACGTCTTCTGTAAGAGGCCTTTCTTCTTGTAGGTAATTCCTTCCTACCTCCCCTATACCCCCTTCCCCACACCCCTCTGGTAGTGCCTCTATCCTACAATTACCTTTCTTTTACATTATACATATATATGTATATATATATATACATATATATATATATATGCACACCCACACACTATATACATGCTTATATGCCAAACTGTAACTATATCTACCTACCTATATCTTATATAAATACAGCTATTTGTTTGATATCTTCACTATTAGAATGTGAGCTTCTTGAGGGCAGGAGATATATCTTTCCTTTCCTTGTATCCCCAGTGGCCAAGGTCTCCCACTGCATCTGGAGATGTCACCAGTCATCCAGACCTATGTCTTACCACTGGACTCTGATGACTCTGGAGGAGAATGAGCCTGATGACTTTGCAATTCTCGGCCTCATTTAAATCCAGTTCACTTGCAAGTGAAGACATCACCATCCTGATGTCATTGGCCATCTTTGAGAATGGAGGATGAACAATACCCCAGCATGCAGTAACTTCTAATAAATTCTTATTGGCTAACATGATAATTGTACTTCTCAATATCATGGAGAGATTCAGTATGGGCTTCCAAGCCAAAGATTAATTTTCTATGAAGATAGTAGCAAAATAGGAATTTAATACTTCTACTGTCTCATTGTTATCAGTTATTTATTGTCTTCTTGTCTTTGCCTCCAAGTATTATTCCTAACCTTTTAAAAAAATCTTTCCTTAAGCTAGATATCATAAAGTTTAGCTGCAGCATCTGAAAACACTGCAACCCAGACATCCAGAAACTCTAGGAAAGAAACACCAAAGAAATGAGCCTATAATAGAAGTCATGGTTTTATTTCTGTATATGAAAGTGTTCAAAATGTAGTTAAAAAGCAAGATGAAGAGAATAATGGAAAGAAATAATTTAGTCTTATATAAATAACTGCGACATGGTAACATGGTTATTTATGGCAGAAATATAGCTCTGGAGAAATAGCCTTTACTAAAAAGCACACGCACCTAACCCAGGCTAGGGAAAGGTGTAGATATACATATCTACTAGGAGGGTAGAATACCAGAAGAAAATCATAGAATCAAGTGAAAGTAATTATGGATAAATTAGTAGCACTACTGTTTTTGTAGTATACCAGAAACTACTTGAACAGAAAGAGTTAATAAACATGTATATTATTGATGAAGGACATGAACTATCCATATATCTGGTGAAACTCTTTCTCTACCCAAAACAGAACAGAATAATTTATTGACCTATCTTAATATAGTTTCTTCCTCCAAAACGGAAGTCACAAATGAAGAGAATCTCTATTCTGGATCTGATTCTCACAAATAATGGGGAAGTGATTGCTAGAGAGGAAATGATGGGAACCTTAGGAGTAAGTGACTAAGTCACCTTGGACTTTGTGATAGGAAAAAGTGAAAAATTGTCTGATTCAAACCCTGAATGAATATTTTTTTAAAATAATAGTTTGGAAGAAATATCAGAGCTCATGGACTAAAATTCTCCAGAGAAATCAACCCAAGAGCAACTAGAAGCTCTAAAGAAAGAAATCTCAAACAGAAGAAAATTAATCATTTGAATGTAAAGGAATGAGATGACTTATCTAAAAACACAAAAGAATATACATAGAGAACTTACCAATGCACTTAAGTTAGGGCCAACTAGGTAGCATAATGGATAGAATGGTCAGCCTAGAGTCAGGCAGACCTGACTGTACAGGTTCAAATCCAGCCTCAGATGTCTATTGGATGTGTGACCCTGGGAAAGTCACTTAATCTCTATTTCCTCATCTGCAAAATAGAGATAATAACAGCACATATTTCCATGGGATCTTTTGAGGATCAAAGGTGATAATGATTATAAAATGCTTAGCACAGTACCTGACACATAGCAAGCACTATATAAATGTTAAGTATTTTTTAAAAAGATATCTACCTAAGATGGAATGAAGGACAGGAATCAAGGAATCCAAGGAAGAATATATACTATCTAATAAAATACTGTAATGCTGGCTACTAAATCTCAGAATGAACTACAGCTATCAAGGAAAGGTAAATATAACAAAAAGAGGATTTGATAGCTTTGTTTTAAACTATCTTGAGAGAAAGATTAGGATCTAAGAACTGGGGAAACACAGCTTGGCAGGAATGATGATCACTAAGAAAATGGAGGATGCAAGTGGACCAATTCTTTCTTTCTTTTTTTTTTTTAACTTGTCAAGAAGAATCTCCTGTGATCTGAACAGGACAGAACAGCACTGTTTCTAGGAGGTTGATATATAAGTAGAAAGACAGTAAGAGTTCAAGTCACTAAATATAGATAACCTATAGTCTCAGAAACTGAAAGACGTGGTAGATCTTATATGAGTCCCTGTCAGTGATCTTTGAGAGATCCTAGAAAATGATAAAAATGAATCAGAGTTGGGGAAGAACAAGCACTATATCATTTTTTTTAAGGTGAGAGAGTGGAAAATTTACATTCTAGGCCAGTGAGCAAGACATTTGATTCCTGGCAAAAATCTAAAAACATTATTTTTGGTGAACTTCTACAAAGATATAGGGGTTCATTAAAACAGATCATGTCAGATTAATCTTATTTATTCTATGAAGAATTCAGAGAAACATGTTAAGATTTGTATGAATGAAGGCAGAATAAAATAGTGAAATTAACAGAACCCAAAGAGTACAAAAAAATCACTAATGCAATGAATATGAAAAGATCAGCAAAAGGAAGATGAACTTTGAGCATCTGAATAAACAATATTTGTCCTGGAAACATATAATGAAATATAACTTGCTTCTAGTAGCAGTGAGGTACTCTAATAGCAAGGAATGCTGTCTATGTTGGCAGAAGTGATCACTGTGGCAGTTAAGTTGGTTTTTTGTTTTTTGTTTTTTTTGCTGATTTGGTTTTCTTTATTAATAAATAAGGTTCCATCAGGAGGGTAGTATATATAAAACATAACTGTGACATTAAAATGAGCTGCAAAAGTAAACTTTTAAAAACGGTTCAGAGGGAAATTCAATCAATTCCCTAATCTATTAATAGCATCATTACACTGAACTCATCTTAGACGTTTCTAACGTACCACTGATCACTCTTGAATTTCTCCAGACGACAATGGTGCTTAGAATAAGTGTCTGATCATGCAGCTGAATGTTATTATTAAACCAATTTCTATTGATAGCTAAGTTAAATAATGTTTTTTCTCAGTCCAGATGAATTCTGGATCATTCCAGGCATAGTGCCAAGAAAAGCCTTGCACCTTGAAAGGAGCAAGGCATTAAACCTTGATTGCAAAGTTGATAAGACAATTTGTTCATGAACATGGTGAATTTTTCATATAGCTGCCTACTATTTCTAATTTATCTCTTTGGTTCTAGTGAAAAGTGATCCAACCAGCACCAAAGTGGGATAAATTTCAATTTCAATCAGTTTATTGGCATGACAACTTATATAAGTACTGACAATGTGAACATATCAAAACCGGATGTCTAAGAAAATGTTTTACAGCATGTGTCCATCTCTCACGACTATTTTTTCAAGTCAATATCAGACTCCAGAGTTGTTTGGTACATGTTTTCTCCTCCTTTAGACTTCTTTTGCTTATTTGTTTTATAATTATTTTACCCCTACTTTTTTACATACAGTTTTCCCCATTATCTTTTTAAAGTTGGAGACAATTTTCTTCAGTACTCTCTTTTGTGTAGGAGAAGAATACACTCTTTTATCCTACTAACTTGTTGCTCCAACAGTTTCAAAGTTGTAATCAATAGGAATTTGTTCCTCAATTTCCATTTCTCACTAGTAATTTCATGAAGTCATATGCTGTTTTAAGCTAGTTAATAAATTCAGTTGCATGGTTCATAAGGTAATAGCCTGAATTTTTAGACTTTGTCAGTTACCGCACACTTAGGAAGCACAAAAGACTCATTTCTTTGGAAAAAAATGGAAAAGGAAAAGTGTTGATGGGCACTGTGGTTTGTAATAGCAATGCCTGTGTCAAGGTTTGGTACCAGGCCTGAAGTCTAATTTGTGTTCAGATTTGAAGTCTAAAGTGTCCTGAGTACAGGTACTTAGCTTCAGTAACTAGCACAAGAATATTTGGTAGTTGTGTGGAATAAATTAGATCATATATAATGTATGTCATATCTCTAAAATATTATATAGTTGTAAGCTGTTATTATTATTATAGGCCTGAGAAGGATTTCGGAGATCATTTAGTTAAAGCACCTCTTTGTGAGGATGGTAAACTAAGGCCTAGAAATATTTAAACTTGTCCAAGGTCATCCAACAAATGAATAATAAAGCCAGGATGAGAGTTCAAGCATGTCAGATACTTATCCGCTGACTTTTCCAGCATAGACCCCTATTTCATTTAATGTATAAGTCTTGATTTATTATACTATGTTGTGGGAAAATGCTTGTTTTATTCCGTAAATTAAAAAAAAAAAGATTTGATTTTATTGTGATTTCTTCCAGAGAATACTACAAATCTCCGATTTTAGAATAGATGCATTATATTTAAGGACTCCTAATAGAGATACACTAATATTAGCATAAATTATATTTGAAGAAACAGAAAGCATTTGTAACAAATATCTAGTAGTCTTCTTTATTATTGAAAGGCAGCAACAAAACCTACAGTAGACATTCATAATATAAACTCTTATTTCCCAAGACCATAGAATTTATGACTAGCAGAGACCTTAGAGGCCATCAAACCCTTCAGTTTAAAAATTAGAAATTGAAAACTAGAGAGATAAAGGCAACTTTCTTATTTCACACATGTAACAAATATCTGAATTAGGCTTGGTATTACATTTTTCTGCCTCCAAATTCATACCTCTTTTTCTATAGTCATTTCAGCTTTAAGAAAAATAGATTATATTAAATTTTGGATGGGGAAGTAAGGCTAAAATAAAGATCTTGTCTTATTTATCATATGAAATGAAACTTCCAGATGGGTTCTCAGTAAGATCACATTATTTCATTTATGGTTTATTATCTGGTTTATTTACTATACATAGAAAGTAAATACAAGTTTCAAGAATATGGCTATACCCTGATTAGTATGAATAGTGAATCCCATGAAATGATCACATTATTTGCACTTTTTTAAGTTATAATGGCATAAAATGGAGTCATTGGTTTCAGCCTAATGGAAACATGTCGTGGGAATTAGAATATTTCAGCCACTTCACAGGATTATTCACACTAATCAGGTCCTCCCTATATACCTGTAGGTAGGACTTATTAAAAGACGTAGTATAACCTGGACCTCCCTGAGTCATGATGAAAATAAAAGACTAAAGGTCATAGAGAATTTGGAGGACCAAAGATCATATGGACTTGGTGAGCTAATGTAAGTGTATGTATATTTTTCTAATATTATTTGATTTCCCTGTCCTTTGGCATGGAAGAGACTTTTGTCCAGGGTTTCTGCATACACAAAGGGAGAAATTGTGAAGAATGAAGGATCAATTGTCCTGGGACTCTATACTTGTTCTGTTATGTGGTAATGGTGTTCTAGCCAAGTAGCTGTTAATACAGAAACACAAAGGCAAGACTGCAGAGAAGAAACAAGTGCTAAACAAAAAATGAAGAAGACAGAGAGTGACAGAATCCAAGAAGTCAGCTGTGACTGGATCAGGCATGATTAGCTGCTATGTTTACTGAGACCATAAAGAGTTCAATAAATTAACAAAATCATTCTCTCCTGTTCCCTCAGGAAAGAAATCAGGGTAGTTGCCACCCAGGTAATAAACCTCATTCCCTTTCCCTTCTGTTCCACTTAAACAGGCAAGGAGAAAGTATGAGAAAGAAACTGAAAAGTCAACCCCAGCTGTGACATTTCTACAACCTGCTACTGGAAGCACTATTTCTTTTTAATACATAATTCTGGTTTTTTTGGTATTCTTTGTATTCTATTTCCAAATATTCTATTTTGTATAATTTGTATTCTATTTCTGTCAACATATCAGAGAGAAAGAAATTGGCCAATGAGCTCTCAGTGTTCAGACCTGGGACCATGTTCAGGGACCTTTGTCTTTAGTCAACTTAAAGGTAAATCCAATTGATAAATCCATTTTTTGAAAGCTTGGGATAATATGAAATGCAGAGGCTGTGTCTCTGACTCAGAGCATGTACAGATCCTCTGTAAATGCTTCTTGTTTACTTATTGCAAGGTGAATAAAATCTTTTAATTGGCTGCTAAGCCATAACTAAATGTGTATACAAAAGGGAATGAAAAAGCCACATATTTTTCCTTTTCCTAGTGGTGATTGAGGGAAGAAAATCATTTAGGCTAGTAGCCGGGAGAAAGTTCCTTATATCCGTCTAAAGGCTGGCACATGGCCCTGAATGCCTGCTCTTCCATTTCCTCTGTTTATGTTGTATGTCTTCTCCCTTGCTCTTAGGTGAATGAGTATGGAAGACAAAATGTGTACTAGGCTATGGTTTTCTGAGCTTTCAAAGATCCAGCACCATATCTATTAATCTAAAAAAATCTATATCTATCTGTATCTATATATACGTATAAAAATAATTATTAAGCATTTACCATGTACAAAGCACAGTGCCAAGCTCTGAGGATATGAATAGAAAAGTATGACAGCCCCTGCTCTCAAGGTGCTCACATTTTAATGGAAAGGAAAACACATATTGAAGATTTCAGTTGCAAGCCAGATGGAAAGGTCCCATAGTCTTCAGGGCACAGCAGCAAAACAGATGTTAATTTCTCTTTTTAACGTATTTTCTACTGACAAATATCATATCAGTTTCTGTCACTGAAACATTTGACATGGCTGAGGATTTTGGTGACAAAAACTTTCTTTTCTGAGTCTTTTTTGTTTGTTTGTTTGTTTTTTGTTTTGTTTTGTTTTGTTTTGTTTTTTTAGCCTGGGCTGTAGCATCTTCAGAAGAACATAATTCCTAGGTTGATGGCTGATGACATTGCGCTGAAGGTGTTGCTATACCCAAGTTTCTTGGGTTCAGTGTCTTGGGCCTTCTCTATCAGGATATAAACAACCCTGAGATATTGTAGACACGTACCTGGCTAAAATGATAGAAGGGAAAAGTGACAAATGTTGGAGGGGATGTGGAAAAATTGGGCCACTAATACTGGAGAACAATATGGAATTATGCCCAAAGAGTTATTAAACTACCTATACCCTTTGACCAAGCAATACCAGTACTTGGTCTATATCCAAAGATAATTAGGGAAAAAGGAAAGAAATCTATATGTTCTAAAATGTTTATAGAAGCTTTCTTTGTGGTGACAAAGAACTTGAAATAGAAGGATGCCCATCTGTTGGAGAATGGATGAACAAGTTGTGGTATACGAATGCAATGGAATACTATTGTGCTATAAGAAATTATGAACAGGGGGACTTCAGAGAGGCCTGGAAGGACTTACATGAACTGATGCTGAGTGAAAGGAGCAGAACCAGGAGAACATTGCACACAGTAACATCTACCACGTGTGAGAACTGTTTCTGATAGACTTAGCCCTTCACAGCAATGAAAGAACCTCAACATTCCCAAAGGACTGTTGAGCTAAAATGCCATCCACACCCAGAGAAAGAACTATGGAATTGGAACAAAGAATGAAGCAGACTATTTTCTTTTGTCTTATATTTTGTTTTGGTTTGGTTTTTCTCCTGATTTCTCCCATTCATTTTAATTCTATGCAACATGACTAATGTGAAAATGATTTCATTCAGAATGTATGTGTAGAACCCATATAAGATTGCAAGCCATCTTGGGGAGGGGAAGGGAGAAAATTCAAGACTTATAGAAGTGATTGCTGAAAATTAATAACAAATAAATTAATTTAAAGAAAATAAAACCACTTAAATATAAAAAGGAACAACTTTAAACAAATAAGTTGTTTTGACTACTATAAATACCCAAATTGATTATAAAGGACCTATAAAGAAAGATGTTATCTACATCCAGAGAAAGAATTGACAAATAAAAGTATGTGTAGAATAATTTTATACACACACATTTATTTATTTGTGTCTAATGGTAGCCATCTCTGGGGGGAGAGGGAAGAAAAAAATTTACATGTTAATTTTGTGTATTTGAAAGGAATAGCAGGTTGTGCATAGTAGATTTGCACTTTCATGTGTGATCATCTTTTTTTATTGTATGATGCTTTGAAAATGCTTGTTTTAGTCCATAACTTAAAAAGAAAATTTAGTAATAATTTAAAAAGGGATACGAGGGGAAATGGCAGTCAAGCTTGTGGCTGTGGCGGTGGTTGCCTTGCTTGGCATATCCTGTATCCTGTATCTCACTTAGACGATCTTGCTGTTTCAAGTAGGATGGCTTGCCAGTATGTGACAGCTGGTTGGCTGTTCATGGTGATGACTAACCCCTCTTCCACAGGAATTACATTCCTGGTGATTAATGACTGCGACGGCTGAGCTAGGAGCAAGAACAGCGATCTGGGAGGTGCTAACGCTCCAAGGACTCCTGTGCCTATTGGACATTTAGTAGCAGTTGATCTGTAGTTGGTGATGAGAAGGAAAGTGGGTCTGTCCTTCACAAAGATTTCTCTCCACAATGCTGGCAGCCAGAGCTGGGCTGGAAACAGGAACAGTTATCTGGGTAGTGTTCCACAACTGGGGAAGAATTCTGGTTTTGTTTTCTTCACATTTCTTTTTTAAAATGCCAATAATTATGGGAGAGAAAACATATTAATCTACTAATTTTGTATTTGGAACCAGCTGAGTAGTGAGGTGGCAAAGTGGATAGACACTGAGCCTGAAGTCAGAAAGACTTGAGTTTGAATCTGTCTCAGATACTTATTAGCTATGTGTAACTGTGCAAGTCTCTTATCTTCTATTTGCCTCAGTTTCCTCATCTATAAAATGGAGATGATCACACCTAATTCCCAGAGCTGTGAGGATGAAATGAGAAAATTGTAAATTGCTTAGCATATAATATTTGCTATGCAAAGGTTTCTTCTTATTATTTTTCTTTTCAGAGATTAGTTCAAACCTGGAGCCTAAAGGAATAAGACATAATATGGTTAAGTTGGAATTAGTTTAAAATGGGATTTGAATTTGGGACAGCGTCTGATGATGACTGGATAAGATCTCAGCACTGGCCAGGGGGAATGAAGTTGAGAGGCTACTCAAAGGTCAAATGACCTTGCCCTATGCTAAAGATAAGAAATCTCCTCTGTACTTTGAAGTTTTGCCCAAGACTGGCCTAAGTATTTACCCTGCTTTGATTGATTCTGTTTGGCACTGTAGACTTGGCATCTAAGTCCCGAAATCCTATCAATTCTGGTCTCTACTACAACTACTATAGCATATGTTGCTTTTCTGATTGAACATAGCCTGCTATTTGGGGGGAAAATCAAGGCATTTATTTTTGTTGAAGCAATGTAGTTATAAAATTGTTAAGAGAACTCCAAACAGCCAATTTGGGTAGCTCACATATCACCACAAGCTCACAGTTTGTTGTTATTTTAATGGAAGATGTTTTGAAGAATTCTCTCACTTTTCACTGCTCTTCTCTAACATCCTACCTTTTAGTTGGTTGATAATTGTTTTCCTGCTGGTTAAAGTACTTTGTGTCAGCACTTCCTTTTTAATGATTTGCTCTGCCAAAGCCCAAAGGTATCCAACCTACTGTGTGCAGGAAGAAAATGAATAATAAAGCAGTTTAATTAATGGAAACAGTATAGAATCCTAACTCTGCTCAATGGATTGCAGTTAAAAATCAATCATTGGCTTTTAATTCTCTGATGAATGCAAAGCAATATGGAATGAAACACCACTAACGGCACTTACATATGGAGGTCCAAACTGATGGGAAGCCTTTTGATTTATTATACAACAGATAGGATCTGCATGATACAGTATCCTGATGGTTTATGAGCCTATGAAAATCTTATAATGAAGGTTATTCCTGAACTCATAAAATTTCATATTCCTGCCTGTACTCCATCATCAAACTGCAGCAGGAGATTTGGATTGATAAACATATTAATTATAAAAATAAACCTTCCATTTATTTCTGATGAGATTTTTTTTCCAGTCGAAAGTTACACTATGGAAGATGAAACTCTGCCACCATACTTCACAGCAATAGTAATAACAGATGACATTTATATACCATTTTATATACATTGACATTTTGCAAACTGTGAAGTGCTATATAAATGTGGATAATAATCATGGTGATGATGGTAGCAGTAACAATTACTATAAATGTAATATTCACAATATACTGACATATCTGATGATATCCATAATAGCTTATGTTAATATAGCTATTATTATATGATACATTTATATACTATTAGGAATATTACTGATCTCATTATCATTATTATTATTTATAGAGCACATTATAATTCGCAAAGTGTCAATTTACACAAAATTCTACATTTTTTTCAAAACAATCCTATGAAGTCAGTATTGAAACTATGACCACTAATCTGGGTACCGAAGAAACCAGGTCCCAGAGAGGTGAAGTAACTCATTTAATACAGTATTTTGTCTTTCATCTTTTATTTACTTCTTCTTCTTTTCCTCTCATCTTAACTCTCTACAGTCTGGCTTCCACCCTCATCATTTAACTGAAGCTGTCCTCTCCAAAGTTAACATTGACTTCTTAATTGCCAAATCTATACAATTTTTCTCCTTCTTTACCCTTTTTGCCCTTTCTGTTTCTTTTTACACTGGAAATAACTCTATTCTCCTTGACAGTCTCTTCTCTCTGAGAACTCACTAAGGGAGAACCCTCTCTCATGATCTTTCTCTCTTTTGGTTCTCCTCCTGTCTTTCTACTTGCTCCTGGATCTTCATCTAAACCATAGCTGAGATATATGGACACTTTACCAAGGTTCTGTTCTGGGCCCACTTCTCCATCTACACCATTTTCACCTGGTAATCTCATTAGCTCTCAAAGATTCAATTATCATCTCTTTGAAGGTGTTTTCAGTTATATACATCTATCCCTAACCTCCAGTCTCCTTTCTCCATCTGATTTCTAGATATCTAGAACTGTACCATAGACATTTTAAAGTCATCATGTCCAAAACCAAAATCATTTGCTTTCCCTCCAAATACTTCCTTGTTCCTAAATTCACTACAACTTCCAAGGGGCAGCTAGGTGGTGCAGTGGATAGAGCACCAGTGCAGGAGACAGGAGGACCTGAGTTCAAATCTCACCTCAGACACTTGACACTCACTAGCTTGTATGACCTTGGGCAAGTCACTGAGCCCCAGTTGCCTCATCCTGCGTCCTCTCCAGTCATCCTGATGAATATCTGGTCTCTGGATTCAGATGGCTGTGGAGAAGAAGTGAGGCTGGTGACCTGCACAGCCCGCTCTCACTCAAAACAAAGTCAAGTGCAAGTCGTGTCATCATTTCTCTGATGGCATGGTCTTCTTCGGCAACAAAGGATGAACACACTACAATTTCCTAGGGACCCATCATTCTCCCAGGCACCCAGGCTAACAACCAAAGTATCATCTTTGACTGTTCTTTTTCACACACAACATGTTCAATTAGCTATGAATTTCTGACAATTCTACTTTCAAAATTCCTGTTGTATAGATCTTTTTTTCTCCTTTGCCACTGCCAGGACTCGAGTGAATGACCTCATTCCCTCAGCCTGGACAATTGTTTTAGCATCCCGGTTGGTCTCCCAGCCTTAATTCTCTATTTCCATCCTTTCCTGTTCTATTCTCAAATTGATCCTCCTAAAGTACAAGTCTGTCCATATCACTACTGTATTTAATAAATTTCAGTGATTCCCTATTCACCCACTAAATATAAAATCTCTTTAGCTCTTAAAGCCCTCAGACATTTTCACTGACTCTCCCACATGCCTGAAATTCTCTCCTTCTTCATCTTTGCTTCTTTTATTCCCTGACTTCCTTAAAGTATAACCTAAAATTCTTCCTTTTACATGAAGCCTTTCTGAATGTCTCTTAATGGAAGAGCCTTCTCTCTGGGGTATCTTCATTTTTCCCTGTTTAGATCCTGCTTGTGCATCACTGTTTATGTGTGGTCTCCCTCATTAGAATGTGAACTTCTTGAGAACAAGGATTGTTCCTCCCCCCTTTCTTTGAATCCCTAGTGCTTGGCATGGTGTCTGACATAGTGCAGACACTTAAATTCTTATTGACTTGACTCTCATCTTTCAGAAGGAGGTGAAAATAAGGAAAATACCACTGTAGAGCTAATTTTCAAAGGAAAAGAAATGGTATGTGGGGAAGCAAGAATTACTGAAATTTTGAGAAAAATCTAAAGAAATACCTGTCATCTCAGAACTGATGATATATAAGGATATTAATTTGGGGAATGGTCACCCCTGTACTTTAGATTTTATCAGAGCTTATTTTAAAGAGATCTGACATAGACTATTCCCTGAAGCTATAAAGTCATGATAAGAAAGGGGTCAGGAATTCAGGACAGAAATTTCAGTCATAGTTCCTAAGTGATTCAAATGAGAATATAAACAGGGTGGTATGTCAAAATATAGTTGTGATTACAGATGTTGGTCCAGAAAGGTTTACCATTTGCCCTTCTCAAAACCACTAGTGGAAGAGCCAATGATCTAAGTTTGTATATGCACATGGAACTTACTGATGAACTCAGATTTGAAAAGCACATATATGAGGGGGAAGTAAAGAAGAAGACCTATGGAAGGGAAGAAAACAATAATTCATCAAGCCTCTACTACTCGCCAGGCATTATGCTAAGTGCTTTACAAACACCTGATTTGATCTTCACAATAACCATCATAATTAGATGCTATTATTATCCCAACTTTTCAGTTGAAAAAATTTAACAAGACTGCAGTTAAATGACTTGAACATTTGAAGCTGATAAGTGTCTGAGACTGATTTAAAGTCAGTTCTTGTCTCCAGGCTCAGCACTCAATCCAGTGTGCCACCTAGTTTCCAGGTAAAGATATTTGTCAAAAAGATGGCAAGGTTTAATATCCTTTATTAACAGTGACCATGATTCCAAGAAGTCAGTGAGAAAATTGAGTTTCTTCTTATTCTCTCTAGTCTCCAGAATAATCTCATTATGGGAAATGTCCAGGGTAGAGTTGGGTGAAGGAAGAATGTACAATATTGCATGAACAAGATTTCAGTAATAGTTCTATTTTTCTCACTCTATGACAGTTCTTAGACTGAAGTCTAAGACTTTTTTTCAGGGCAAAAATATTTGTAGAAAGGAAGGGAGAGAAAAAGATTTGTTATACACCCATCCTAATGTCATCTCAATACAAAATGAGTTAGAAAAAGGAGGCCACCAATGTATTGATTTCCCTACAACTCCATCAACATAGGCCCCAAAGACTTGGTTCTTCCGTCCAGAATGAAAAGACACTGGACAAATAAACCCATGGAGGTCTATAATACCCAGGCATTAATGTGCTCAATTGTACTAGGAACTCTGAAATATATCTCCTCTATTGTTAACAAATTCATCTTCATCCTTAAACTTTTCAACCAATATTCTCCCTATATCTTCACCTTAACTGAAATCTGGGTGATATTATATATCATAGAAGCATATCCAATGAAAGTTGCTTTTTCTTTCTGGAAATGTTTTATTGATACACTTTAAAAAATACAGAACCATAATTTCTCTATTGTATGACTCTTCTGACCCCAATAGAGCCTTCCTTCTGAAGCAGAATATGATTAAATAATTATTTAACATCATCAAATCCAAAAATTTCTTCTTCGCTAGATTTCAAACATATACCTACACAAGGCCATGCCTTAGATGTTATCTCATAGAATCTTACTACATCTAGGATCTAACTTTTGGAATCTGAATCTCATATCCCAGCACTGATTGCACTACTTCTCCCATTTTCTTGTTCAAACTAAACATATTCTTCATCCTCACCAAGATATCCAGGCTTTTTGTCCCATCTTTATTCTCTCAACCCACTTTCCAAACTCTAGTCTAACTTATTTCCTGATGCAGATTTGATCATATAGGATTCTGTTTCATTTTATTATCTGTTTATTACCCTAAAATCTCTTGCATCTGTGACTTTCCAACATCTTTGACCTGCATTGCCTCATCCCTGCCCTTCCCCCATTATCTGATTTTTCCCCTCCTGCTCCAGGACTACCAGGAATCACTAGAGAAAATCTTGAAATCCAACCTATTTCACCTATGAATTTCATGATTTGATTCCTTTTACATTTCTTTTCTTGCTTTTAACCCAGATAGCTAATCTTTTGGATAATTTGAGTTTCATAGAAATCTCAAACTCAATATGTGCAAATTAAACTCTTTATCTTTACCCCCGTGTCCCACACCTCTTCTGAGATTAACAATTTCAGTTGTAAACACCACATCTTTTCAATCATCTAGATTTACAACTTCAGAGTCTTCAACTCTTCACTGTTTTACATTGTATTTGCCAAGTCTTATTGTTTGTAATTCCTCTATATCTCTAACATCATCCCCTTTTCTCAATTCACATATCCTCCACATCTGTTGAGGCCCACATAGCCTTTACTCAAAAGTACTGCAATGCCCTCATAAGAAGTCTCTATCCTCTAAATAGCTCTGACACCAGTACTCAGTAAACTCTACTGATTCAATTATCTCTAGGGTCAAATATAAACTCTTCTGTTTGGCATTTATAATTTGACCTCAATTCTTCTTTCATTCCTGTATATTACTTCATTTTAAGCACTCTATGGTCCAATGAAATGCCCTTTTTTCTGTTTCTCTTATAGGTAGGTTAATCCATCTTCCTCATTTGCACAGGCTGGAACACACTCCTCATCTTTGCATCATAGAATCCTTGGTTCCCTTCAAAGCTCAGCTCAACCTCTATTCAATCTATCCTAATAACCCAACTGGGAAGACCTTCCTCCCCATTAACTTACCTTGTGTGTGTATATTTATTTTGCACATGCTTAGATAAGGAATATATAAACTGTAAGTGACTTACACAGGTTCACATAGATATTAAGTGCCTGAGATGTCATTCAAACACAGTTCTTCTTGATTCAGGTGACTCCTATGCTACCTTGCTGACAGATGGATTGCAAGATTTTTGAGAGTGGAGATTATTTGTTTTTTCTTTGTAATCCTAAACATTTAGCACAGTGTGTGGCACATGTCAGGTGTTTAATAAATGCTCTTTGATTTTGACTGTGTCCTCTTCTATCCATTACCCAGCTTCATATAATCCAGATATAATAAACACATCTCTATTTTCAAGCCATTGACTTAAAATGTTGAATGGCACAGGGCCAGTGACAGAACACAATGATAACACCCTTGAGGATGTCATTCAGATTGACAAAGAACTTTTAATGAGTATCCTGTGTGTGAGATTGTTCAACAATCTGTGAATTTACCTAACAGCCATATGATCCAGCCTACGTTTCTCCATCTTATCCACAAGTGTTATGAAGTGTTTTCCTCAAATAATGTTGTATATACTTGATTTCCTTAGTCTATCAACCTAGTAAATGTGTTGAAAAAGGAAATAAGGCTTCAAAAATTACTGTGCTTACGTCAAGTGATGTTTATGACTGAAAATTTGAAATGCTTCTTTATATTTAGACAGACCCCTAGGGCCAACCCCTAGTTGACCCTTTTCAGATAGGCAAGACTCCTCAAAGGCTTCTTTTCCCTCCTTTTCACACCATCAAGGCAACACCAAGTTCTTAAAGGACATGCCAATGATGCTTAAGTTCTGTCAGTTTCTTGTCAAGTAGAAAAGCTTTGAGTATGAGTCTGATTTCAAACTTTGTCTATTGTCTAAGGACCAGCTTAGTGTAGATGAAAAATTTCATTACTGGTCTGGGTACAAGGCAAATTTGTTTGTTTGCAACAATTCTCAAAGGTTGTCTACACAGTCACATAAAGTTTATGATATACATTACCAGAGAAGTCACTATGCTGACAAAACCCTAGATCTCATAAGTCTTAATGAATTATAGAAGAAGCCTCTTTCTGGAAACAATTTCCTCATGTGAGGTTTAGCTTACATAAACAGCAAGTGTCTAATATGATGTAAGGGCTGTTTCACTTATAAAATCTCATAATTGCACATGCATAGCTTAGAGGGTTCCCCAACTGAAGCGAAAATGCTGAGCCCTGTGTGAAAAGGAAATGACTGAACTGGGAAATCAGAAATAAAAAGCATAGCTGACAGTATACTAGGTTGCTTCTGAAATCAAGATGCTAACAGAAATTGGATGAGGTCAAGGTTTAAGTTTATTATTGAATCTTCCAAATATTATATGAAGCAGGTCATATACACTTCACAGTAATTTCTCTCTGTCTCTGCTTCTGTCTCTATGTCTCTCTGTTTCTCTGTCTCTCTGCCCCTCTCTCATAAGTATCACTTTCTATTTCCTTGTTTATGATCTTATGGGTACTAAGCATCAATAATTTCTGCCCTCCTACCTTGTCAGGTAGATTGATTGTGCACATCATCCCTCATATAAAGACATTAGAATGAAAATCACACACTTATGTCTATACCCCACTGCCTCCTAGAAAGGAGAAACAATTCTCTTAAACCAAAATTATGTGACTTTTAAAACTTCTTTTTATAGCATTCATCTGAAAATCTGAATTGTCTCATAATACACTGATTCTTTAGGTGTAAGCTGACATTGTTTTATCCCCAAGAGAATGCCATTTCCCCTTGCCATATTTAAAAAAAAATTACTGCAGGGGATTTGCCATACTGCATTAGCATATCACACATGGGAAATATACACTATAGGTTGGAAGAGGTGGTTAAAAATATTTTGTAATATTAGAATGAATGATCTGTGTGTGCTTTTGGGCAACTGTATTTGCTGAAAATGGATTGACTAATATATAATCAGAAAAAATTATTTCTAATTACTAATAGCTAGCAGTGGAACTGACAATATCAGCAGGCTGAGGGAAATAATCAGACTCATTTAAAGGTTTCATCCCAAGGAGGCCACTGTAAACAGGAGTCCAGTAGTTAACAGGCAGACAAAGAGTCAGTTTGCCATGATAGATTACAGAGAAGCCAGGAAAGTCTAGACTTCAGTTTAAGAACAATGGAATATATAAACTTGGAAATTTAGAAGTTTATTTCAAACATCTACTAGGATGTACATTGTCTTCCATCCTGAGCCAAATACTAATTATGCATTATGTAAAAAGAAGTTGATTTTTCTAATAGAGGAGAAGTTTAAAAGGCTTAAGGAATGTATAATTTAATTTTCCATTTTATTAGAGAAGACAGGCTAACCTGAAATAATTCAAGAAAGAAGCCAGAACAAAACAAAAAGCACAAAGAGACACAGAGCAATCAAAACTAGAGTCAAGAAGTTGATAAATATGACATTGAGGGGAAAGAGAGGAAAAATAACATTTTTTTCTTCTCCAATGTAAATTTTTGCATTCATTTCAAATTCAACTTAATAACTGTCTTTAGATATGGAAAGATAGAACAAAATGGTTAATAGTGATTTGGCAAGATTTCACCTAACTTTTTCCAGTGTTAGATAATGTCTCAATGCCAAGATGAACAATAACCTTGGAATCAGAGGCAACCCAGCTGAGTTCTGTCATCATTCCCCTCCAAATATCTTTAAAATAATGCTTTCAATTGAATTTTGCAGTGGCAGAGTCAACAAAATTGGTCAAGGTCAGATATTTTTCTGGCCTAAGAAAACTTAGGTCAGAGGAGAAGTTTATGACACCAGGGTAGAAACTTTTTCAGAGCCCACACACATAGTGGCAGCAACAATAGCTGCTGTAGCAGCTTCAGGAACTTAGCCCAGAGATAGTAAAGAGATTAGACAATGGGCCAGAAAGGGATTACAGAGGACTCTTTGCTGGCACAGTATACAGCGTGTGCTGACGGCAACTCTATCGGTCATATACAGCTCTGGATCACAAGTCCAGGGTGGGGAGGAGCACTAGGGGTTGGCCACAAGGAAGAAAGATCCTTGGTCATTATTCCAAGGCAGAGAAAGTGCTAGCATTTGTGGCTACAGGGAAGCAAAAGCCCTTTCTGGGTAAAGACTAAAACCCAGACAAGGAGAACAGTAATCACAGCTTTCCTAGAATCATACTACCTTGGAAGCACCCAAAATTTGCAGACCCTTCAGAAATAGTTTTGAAAACAGCAGCATGAAAAACCCTGAAGTTTAGGACAGTGAGTCTTCACCTGTAGGTGAGCATAGCTCAATTTTAACACATTGTTCAATTCAAGAAGTAGGTTTGAAAAATAAGTAACCCACAAGAAAATAATTTGACATAAAAAGCTACCATGGTGGCAGGGAAAACCAAGATGTAAACTCAAAAGAAGACAACTACAAACAAAACCTGAAAAAAAGTGCTAATTGAACTCAAAAGCAGCACAAATTCTTGAAAGAGCTGAAGAAATAGATAAGAGTGGTAGAGGAAAAACCTGAGAAAAAAATGAAAGTTATGCAAGAAAATTAGGAAAAAATAATTTACCTCTTGGTAAAAGAGGCACAAGAAATACTAAAGACAAGAACACCTTAAAAACAGAATTGTTCTACAGGTAAAAGAGATAACAAAAGTTCACTAAAAAAAAATAACTCCTTAAAAAGCAGAATAGGTTAAATGGAAAAGGAAGTTTAAAAATCCACTGAAGAAAGAAATCTAAAAAACCAGAATTGGTCAAATAGAAAGAGAGGTAAAAATATCACTGAGGAAAATAATTCCTTGATAATTATAATTGGGCAAGTAGAAACTAATGACTCAATGAATCTTCAAGGAACAGTATAACCAAGTTAAAAGAATGAAAAACATAGGATAAAATATGAACTATATCATCAGAAAATCGACATAGAAAATAGATCTGGATATAATTTAAGAATTATTGGACCACCTCAAATCTATGATCAAAGAAAGGGTTGAGAAATCATATTTCAAGAAATTATCAAGGAAAACTGTCCCAATATGCTATTAGATCCAGAGAGTGAAATAGAAATGGAAAGAATCTAACAATCATTGATTGAAGGAGATCCTTAAATGGAAACTCTCAGAAATAGTATAACTAAATTCCTGAGTTCCCAGGTCAAGAAGAAAAATACTTCAGCAGCCATAATTATCACATTGTAGAGCCACAATCAGAATTGCACAAGATTTAGTGACTTCCATGTCAAAGGAGTAGATGACTTACAATATGATATTCCAGAAGACAAAGGAGCTAAGATTATAACTAAGAATAACCTACCCAGAAAAACTGAATATAATACTTTGGAGTAAAGTGTCTATTTAATGAACTAGAAAAGGTTCAAGCAGTCCTGATGAAAAAGCCAGAGCTAAATAAAAAAACTGACATTCATATACAAGGCTCAAGAGAAGCATAAAAAAGTAAACATGGGAGTATAATCATAAGGGTTTCAATAAAATTAAACTGTTTACATTCCTATGTGGGAAGATAATACATGTAATTCTTAAGAACTTTGTCATTACTATGGCAGTTAAAAAGAATTTATGTAGACAGGGAGCATGGATGTGATTTGATTATGCTGGCATGATTTCCAAAATAAACAAAATAAGAAAGAGGGATGTACTAGGAGAAGGGAGAAGGGAGATTAGCATGGGGAACATTTTCTCACATAAAAGAAGCATGCAAGGAAAATTTTTTATAGAGGAGGGGAAAGATTGGAGTGGAGTGGGGTGGGATGGCAGGCAATTCTTGAACCTCATTTTCTTTCAGAATTGGTTCAAAGGGGAAAATGCATGCACACTCTCAATTGTGTATATAAATGCAACTTAATCACTAGAGAAATACGAAGAAGGGCATGGGAGAAAGGGGAGGGAGAAAGATAATAAAAGAGTGGTTAGAAGCAAAATAGATTTTTGGGAAAGGACAGAATAAAAAGAGAGAGAAGAAACTGAAGATAATGGATTGGAGGGGAATGTATAATAACTATGGATGTGAATGGGATGAATTCACCTGTAAAACAGAACCAGTTAGCAGAATGGATTAGAGATTAGAATTGAACATGTTGTTTACAAGAGACTCCAAGACACATGCAGAGTTAAGATAAAGGTCTAGAACATAATCTAATATTCTTCAACTGAACCTTAAAAAAAAGGCAGGAATACCAATCATGATCTCAGACAAATCAAAAGCAATAAATAGATCTAATTAAAAGGGATAATTAGGAAAACTATATTTTGCTAAAAGGTACCATAGAAAATGAAGTAATATAAAAAACAAATTGTAGCAGATTTCTCTAATAAAGGACTCATTTTCCAAATATATATTAAGTATAAAACTGAGTCAAATTTATAAAAATAAGAGCCAACCCCTAAATGATAAATGGTCAAAGGAACTGAATGGGCAGTTTTCAGAAGAAGAAATCAAAGCCATCTATTGTAATGCTAATGAGAGTTAAAGATCTTCCCCATCCATTAATGGACCTGCCTATTAAGGGAAGTTTACCTTTTGTTAATTTCTAATGAGGCACTAGTTCTCAAGAGCTGTGATACCCTCTGGTTCTGAAAAGTGAATATATACTCTGAGGTGAAGTTTTATTTGGGGGATTGCTCATTGGAAGTGTTTGTTTGACCAGACTAGTCTCTGGACACCTCTTAAGGACCCCCCACTCCAGCCTTGAAAATTCAGATTTTGGTGCTTCTTTCTCTGGTAACTATGTATGTATGGTCAGACAGTAGGATCTGTCTGCTGATCTGTGATGTATGTATTGCTTATGGTCAGACAGTTGGAATCCCTGCCTGTTGACTGGTCTTTGTTTCTTTGTATTTTCTCTGAAGTTCAGGGTGCTGACTTTGCCCCCTGAACTAAGTGAATGATATATGTGCTTGATTAAAGTAGACTGTTGACACCTCAAAAGTTGCTTTCCTTTTAGAAAAGCAGATCTAAGTACCTGTACAGCAGACCCTCCTCTGTATGTTGGGGTCCTTGCTGTTACATCTATACATATAGTCAAATGGAAAAAATTACTTTTAATTACTATTAATTAATGACCAGTGCTCTATTTGGCCACTCAAGTTTCAGGTTAAAACAAATACTAGGGTTCAGGATTTCTGGCAAATTGCTACTTAGAAAAATGATACAATCATGATATTATTATGCAATAAATAAAATGCAGTTGATACACACATATATGGTTGTATAAGCAGATATTGTTTTGTGACCACATAAAAGAAAATCACCTCAGCCTGAAGTTGAGGGAGATGTGATAAGAAGGGAACATGGGGTTCATGTTGGAAGATCATTTACTCTAAGAATGAGTTGAGAATAGGTAATCAGTGCCAAATCCAGGAAAAGTTATTCCCATTTAGACCCAGATGTGCTGGAAAAGTTCTTTTTTTATCAATGAGTACATCCCTGGAAAGTACTCTCACCATTGGCATATGGAATGTGCATACACTTATAGATAACACAAAATCCAGTAGACCTGTACTGTGAATGTATTTTTAATGAAATTAATGTATTTTAATAGTATTTTAAATGGGAGGATATTTCCCATCCATTAATAGGTCCATGTGACCTGCTTAAGTCACGTGGAAGCCTGAGTCACATGAGTTTGAGTCACATGAAGCCTGTGGTAGGAAGAGCTTGCTAAATGAATGGAGTAGCAAGGGTAAAATAGGAAGAGGCAGTGCTAGAGCAGAGCTGAGAGGAAGTGAGACAGAGGATAGTCAGAGCTGGGACAGACACAGAAAGCAGGCAGCTGGGGTAGCAACTAGCTTGAGTTGGAGAGCTTGTCTGTGATTTGTTTAATGGAGCTGGTTTGTGGGAAGCCTAACAGAGGGAAGGCTTGGGGAGGGTAGTGCCCCCTGCATTGGTATTGTGTATGGATTTCTTTGTTGCTACGATGAATTTGGTTTTCTGGTGTTGGGATTCAGCTTTCTGGTGTTTGAATAAATATTTTTCTTCTGCCTTCTATACAGAGAGTCTGTCATACTTCGTGATTCAGAATTAAGCCAGTATATTCATAGCTGCCGTTGATACTGTGGCTATTGCCTTGTTGATACAGACCTGAAAGATGAACAGCTCTTCTTGCAAGAGAACTCAGCAGGCAACTCAGCCTAGCTGAAGCAGTAAGGCACCATAAGGGAGATGTAGGAGGCAGCATGTACCAGGAAGGGCAAATCATCATCAAAACCTTTATCACAGTCTCAAACCAGTCCAGGACCCTGAACTCAAGAGATTTGGGAATACCAAATTCCCTGGGGTCACCCAGGGGAAGAAAAGCCTTACTTTTCTCTTTTTCAACCCATCTTTGTGCTTAAAAACACTTTATTCATTAATTCTGGCAATATGTCCTAAAATGTGATATTGCAGACAATTGGTTGAAAGATTTAATGACATATTGTGCTTATTATTTGTGAATAACAAGAAAACATTTGATTTAGTGGGAAAAGATTCCACCTTAAAAGCCTTCCCTCAAGTCAAGTTGTCTTCTATGAACAGATTCCTTGAAAGATGTGACAATCAAAATAACTTTCTTTGATGGCCTAAACTTATTCCGAGTATTAAGCAAGGGACAAATGTCATTCATATTTTTGTCAGAGTAATAAATAATACAGAGTCAAAGTGAAAGAGACATTCACTAACTAACATAAAGCTTCTCATGAAACAAATACACATCTTTTAACAGTCTTCTAACAGAGATACTGTACAGTAATAATTTCAACGAACTAATGCATATTAAAATGATGAAATGATGATAAAATGCATATTAAAAGGATGAAAGAGAAATGCCTGGTTAAAATCAAAAACTTATTTCAGATTAAAGAAAAACAAGACTTACATAGAAGAACAATAGTAGGAAATATGTCCATAATTCTCATGAGAAAACACCAGGAAAGAGTGATAGAAATGTCATTTATAAGAATTGATGTCACATACAGGTACAGAAAATTAACAGTAGATATGATGTAATTGTGGGACTCTATTGTGGGATCTATATCATTTGGCCAAATGAATGATATATACAAAAAGAATCTTAGAGTTTGAAAGAGAGACTTCATCCAGTCAATTTCCTATTACTGCAGACTAAAAAGAAACTAGTTCAAGGAGGATAATAAGCATAAGAGTGAAATTCTCAATAAACATTCATAATTCCAGTGAGGAAGAAAGAAAGGTTTTAAAGAAAGTAATGTGAAAGAAAAGGAAGTTCATTTATGCTTTCACTTAAAAAGAAAATATGTAAGAGATAGAAAGGAAACATTTGATCAGGAATGAATGTGAAAAACCCATGTGAATCTTAATGAATAACATCAAGAAAAGTGAAGTCTAGAAAGAACTACCTTTAAAAAATGTACAAAGGAACATTTTTTCCTTTTTGTAAAGGAGAGAGATGTCTGAAATAACAACAGTGATGGCCACATAGCATTACACCACATGATCATCAACTTGCTTTCTTTACACTTATTCTGAGGTAGGTCAAAAACATATGTAACAGTAAGCACCCCAATATACATGGGGGAGGGCCTGATATCACAGGTTCTTAGATCTGCATTCATAAAAGGAAAGGCAACTTTTGAGGAGTTAACAATCATTTTAATCGAGCACAGGTATCATTCATTTAATTCAAGGGAAAAAGTCAGCACCCTGAACTTCAGAAAAATACAGAGAAATCAAAGATCAACAGACAGGGCTTCCAACTGTCTGACCATACATACATCACAATTCAACACATAGGTCCAACTGTCTGATCATAGTTACCAGAGAGGGAAGCACCAATGTCTGGGATTTTCAAGCTGAGAGGCTCCTTAGCAGCTACAGAATCCATATCTGGCAAACAAACACTTCCAGGCAGTAAGCCCCAAAGTAAAAACCTCACCCTCAGAGTATTTATACACTTTTCACAGCCAGAGGGCATGACCCTCTGACCTATTGCCTCAATAGAAAAAAAAAAAAGGTACTTGGAACCCTCCCACAAAACAACTCCCCTAATCAAGTTTCCCTCAATGGGCAGGCCCATCAATGTGTGGGGAAGATCTTCTTTAATCACATTATTCAATCAGAAGCACTTTTAGTAAAACAAAAACAGCAAAAGATTCTACTTTGCTTGGCCTTACAACTATCATCTTTTTTTTAACACATGAGGAAACTCAGGTTCAGTGAATTTAAACAATCAATTGACATATAATTGCATTTACAAAGTTTAAAACATGATATTTCAAAAAGGAGGCAATAGTATCTGGTAGGATCAGTCAAGACCTCATGTAGTGGGGGGCATTTCTTCTGAGCTTTGTAGAAAGCTAAGTGAGCAAGATGACAAAGCAAAAGCAGAATTCCTCACCCTAAGTTTCTTGCTTGCAATCCTATACTAAGTTTTCAGAAGAGGCAAGGGATATGAACACTATTGAGGGAGAACAGTATAATGTCCAATTCAAACCAAGTTAACTAGAAGCTATTAAACACTTCTTTTGGGTCAATCATTTAATGAAATAGTACCTATTCTCAAGGAGCTTACATGGGAAAGGGGAGTTCATCTTGTATGTATGTGTGTGTATATATATATATATATATATATATGTATATATATATGTATGTATATATATGTATATATATACAAAATCAATACAAAGATACTAATAGTAAATTCATAGATTTAGATAAAATTTAATACTTAGATAAACACCAAGTAAATATAAAGATTGGGGATTAAGAGTGGAACAAACACTGATCAGTTATGTTCTCACGAAGTAGGTGATACTTGAGCTGGGTTTTAAAGGGAACTAAATGGCATAATAGATAATGTACTGAGCTCAAAGTTAGGATGACCTGAGTTTGAATCCTGCCACACATACTTATTAACTATATGACCCTAAGTAAGTTACTTAATTTCTCAACCTCTGTAGCCGAAGTAAAAAATAGGAGTTAAAAAGGCACCCATTTCACAGGATCCCTGTGAGTATCAAATGAGATTTCACATAAAATATATGTGTATACACACAAACACATACATGTACATATATACATGCATAAATATACATAAATCCACAAATGAATATATATATTCATTATATATGTGTGTATATGAAAACCTTAAAGTGCTAAGTAAATGTTAGCTATGATTTTTATTAATAATAGTGGAAGGGAAGTTGATGACAGAGAAGAAAGGAGAACTAGTCAACTCCTTTTCTGATTATGTCTATTCTTGTCTTGATGCACTGTTTCTAATCTGGCAATGGTAAAACAAACATTAAGACAGAATTGATGGTCAAGAAACATTAGAAGATAATAAGAGAGCTCTGAGCTGCTGTCATTGTGTCCATTATCTTCCAGTAAAGATGAAAGAACTTACAGGGTTTTAAAAGAATTTGCAGATGTGAACTTGCAGATGGAAACACTGTCCATAATCTTTAAGAAATCATGGGCAGTGGGATAGGTGCCAGAAGACTGGGGATAATAATAAAAATAGCTCACATTTGTATAGCACTATTTTCAGAAGGAATGGGGTGAAGAAGAAATGAGAATGCTGAGTGGGATTTTGGAATCCTAAGCAAGAGAATTCTAGAAATGAGATGTTAAAAAATGGAAAGGGCTACCTAAAGTTAGCCTTGAGCACCCCCCGTTAACCAAAGTGTTTCCCAGAGGCAGATAACCATCTCTGAGAATTGTTGAATAGTATAATTGTTGCATTGCATAGCACATTGGACTAGACATCTGTTCACTACCTACCTCCCTGCACTTAAATGAACAAAGGCAACTGGGAAAAGTATTAAAATAATGACTTATATAAATATAATCTAATCTTAACAGCAATTCTTATATTCTTCTTTCCTTATCAAATCTTGAACAATGACTTCTTCAAACTTTCTCTTCTCAGAGCCACCAAATATGTCCTCCTTCCCTTCTCTTAGGAGATAACATGACTGCAACTTTATTTAGAATATTGAAACTGTACAAGGCAAATTCCATACATTCCCTCCTATAGTCTTAGCTGCTCAATGTATTTCATCCCTCCCTCCTCTTTAAATCCAGTATCACAAGTCACCCTTCTCCTTGCCAAAGCTAACCCCTTCATCTATACCCGTCACTTCCATGACTTTGCTCTAGCTACCATCACCTCTTTTTCATGAATATTCAATCTTCTCCTCTCTACTGACTCCTTCCCTTCAACCTACAAACAGGTTTATCTTTTTAAAAAAATGGAATAAAATAAATCAAAACACAAAAAAATAAATCACACAAAACAACCAAATCTTCTCTTGACCCTGCTGTTCTCTCAAGCTATCAGTCTGTGCCCTCACTTACATCCTCTATTTCTTTACCATCTATTTATTTTTTTTTTACCACAAGCAATATGTCTCCCATGTTCATCACTCTACTAAATGAAAGCTTTTCCCAAGATTACTAATGTTTTTGTCACTAAATCCAACAGTTTTACATATATTGATTTCATCTGCTTAGCCAACTTGGTGATCTTTGCTTTTATGGAATACCCTCTCTGTCATTGGATTATGTGATATTGTACTGTCTTGACTCTATCCCTAATTCTCTCACTATTCTAATGTTTCTTTTGCTCTTTCCTCATTTTTCTCTCCTAAAATATGAGCCTCTGTCAGGGATCTGCCCATGGTGCCATTTTCTTTTCCCTCTACACACAACTCTCTAATGATCTCAAACATTTCAATTTTAGCATAAAATCTATTCACCTGTGTATACCCACCTCCAATAATCTACCATACCTAAATTTATATATTTGCAACTCTCCGTTGGATATTTTCCACATGAATATTCTTCCACATTTTCAAGTTCAATATATCCAGAACGAGACTCATCATCTGATCTTCCAAAATTCTCTATTCTTGTTCATGAAACCATTATACTCCCAGTCAACTAAGTTCATATACTTGGAGTTATTCCTGACTCTTCCATACCACCCCTGCCCATATTCAATCAGTTGCCAATCTGCCTGAAATCTCTCTCTCATCTGTCCTCATCTTTCCTTTCCCATGACAACCATTCTTGTTTGGGTCTCAATTTCTTTATTCCTAGATTACTCTAATATTTTCTTCATTGGTATTTCCTCCTCCAACCTTTTCCTTTCACAATTCACTTTTTATATGCCATTGTTAACATGCCTCTAAAATATAGAATGGGTAACATACTTTATTGACTTTGAAAAAGAGAATTTGAAGATCAAAGCTATTCCTACTTGACAAAGGGTAGGATGGAGGTCATCTTTAGTTGTTCAAGTCTGTAGCAGCCAAGCAGAAGCACTGCTATTGATTGTACAACATGAGAAAGGTTTCAGATACAATCCCAACAACAGATGGTGTCTGCTTCAAAGACCAGTCTGAATGAGAAACTAGGATTTGTTGGGGTTTTTTGCTATAGGTTTGCTACTTGCCAGTGAATTTTTTTCAGTTTCCACAAAGTTATTCAGTTTGCTCCCCTCTTTCTGTCCATCAGGTCCAATATTATCCATTTGAAATTTATGTCCAATATTTATTTACTGACGGATAAGACATGTAGTTTGTCCATCCAACTGCATACTATAAATTCGACGATAAAGATTTTTTGGCACACTTTACTTCTCGGTTATTATTAACTGGGGTAATCGGAAATCTTGATGACTAAGTTATCATTTGAGGAGAGAAAGACAGACAGAGAAGACAGAGAGGGGAGGGACACACACACAGAGGGAGGAGAGAGAGAGAGAGAGAGAGAGAGAGAGAGAGAGAGAGAGAGAGAGAGAGATACACAGAGAGATTTGATATAAACTATAAAGTTCATATCAATGGAAAAATTAGGAGACATATTTCCTGCTATAGCAGTGGTATTAAATTCAGATAGAAAATATTCCTGTGGGCTGAATATTTATTTATGAAATCACAAATTAACATTATCTAGGTTGTATTGTAGTTTTATTTATTTTCTTAGACATTTGTCATTTACATTGTAATCTGGTTCAGGATATATTTGGGAAATGTGCAGTGCTTGGGCAGGTCTGACACCTTTGAGGCAGAGTAATATAAGATAACACTAAAAAGGAAGATGATGACAGACCATGAGGACCTTAGAGAGGCGGGGAAAGGAGTTTGATTTTTATTTGATAGGCAATAGGGAACTACTTAAGATTTTTGAGCAGAGAAGTGGCATGATGAGGAAGATCAGTCTGGTGGTGGCAGTAAGGAGAGAAAGGAAGATACCTACTTTCCTTCAATTAATTTGAATCACCATGCCCAGATAAACTATATTCCTGTATCAATAGTACTGATTTTCCAGCAAGAAGTAGAGAATAACTCATATCACCTCAGGCAATAATTCTCAAAATCTTTAAAGAGTGAATATTTAGATGATGGGCTTGCTAAACTTCACTGAATAAATAAAGACAATGTTGGTTTTATTTTTCAAGAGAGGCAGAGACCTATTTAATGTGGCATACAAACATAAAAAAAAATTTCAAGAAATGTCTAGCTCAATGCAAAAAATCAGATCCATCAAAAATAACTTCAATAAATAAAGATTTTAATATTTAATAGGTCCACTAAGGAATATAGACAAATAATATTTTTTCTTATTCTTGCAAATAGAGAACTGGATTACCTCTCTTGGTTTTATTTGAGACAGTCTTGATACAGAAAAGGGCTTTGCAGACCCTGGAATACTAAACCAAAGAGAAATATTCAACCACAAAGAGCTATAGAGAAAGAGGGCTACTGTTTCTTTCTCTGCCTGCCAGAGAGAAAATAGATGAGAATTGCAACATTGACAACTTCCTCTGTAAACTCATGATCCAAAGAATGGTGGGGCTTCCTGTCCTGCCATTTTATTTGCCTGGCAAAATGGATACTGAAGAGCAGAGCAGAAATTAGTGCTCTCTTTCTGTCTAGCATTGTCACTTTCTTGGATCACATCAATGACCTCCTTTTTCATTTCTATAATTTTCCTCATCACTTCTTGGACACTTGCTGGCAAAATGATGCCCTAGGTGTGCACTAGATGTGGAAGACATCTGAGTTGGGTTGTCCCATCATAAGGGGCAACGCAGCTTGATATCATGGGGATGCAACTCTAAATTCCACAGAGATCACTCTTTCCAATCTAGTAAGATGCCATTGGCGCTATTCTCAAAGCCTTACACGCATAGTACAAGTGACCACTTGATATTTTCTGTCCAGTTGTTCTCTCTCCCACTCTCTGGCCCAGTTTACTAAATTCCCATAATCCTTGGATTTGACCTGGGAACAGAGCACTGCTCACCCTGACTTTGGGGAAGGTGCTCATGGCTGGCAGCATCATGAAGGCAAAAAGAATGGTCTTCTGAGACCAGAACAAAGAAGAGCAAGGCATCTAAAACTCAGATGGTGTGGATGTTGTGTCTGAAACGTGCACTGTTTATCACAAGAGATGGGATGAGAGAAACAGATATACTCTTTTTTCTCCCTCTCTAGAGGAAAATTGAATTTAAGGTGAGTTATTTGCTTAGTTTAAATTTCTTTTTCCCTTTGGATTTACAAAGCCTTAACTTTTGTTCTAAATGTTTTTTTGTTAAGCTAGAAAATGTGATGAAACTATTGATATGTATAAACCTAAACTGTGGTGATGTTACCTAAGTCTGGTAAAACGGAGAAAAGTAGATTCCTGGCTTAGAGGTGAAGTATTTCTCTCTTATCCTGGGGACTTGGAGGCATAATGTATGACAGTGTGGGGTAATGAGAGAGTCTATGGTTGTATTCTTTGCCCAGCGAAGGACCTGAAACCAAGTTATTCCTACTAAAAAGCCATGCTATACAAGGAGGGAAATCAAAACTCTTGATAAGAGAATGGAATGCCGGGGACAATTAGGTGACAAAGTACTTAGAGCTCAGAGCCTGGAGTTAGGAAGACCTGAATCTGAAACCATCTTCAGACATTTACAAGCTGAATGACCCTATGCAAGTCACTTAACCTTTGTTTGCCTCAATTTCCTAAATTAAAAAATGGGGATAGTAATGGCACCTACTTTCTAGAGTTGTCAAGAAGATCAAATTATTTAATATTTGTAATGCACTTAGCACAGCACCTGGCATATAATAGATGCTTAATAAATATTTATTTCATACCATTCTACCCATGAGTGAGAGTGCCATGTCCAAGCTTGCTCTGATTGGTCCTCTGGATTTCCAGTGCCACCTGGTGGTTTATACAGTCATGCTACTTTTAAATATACCTTTTTCCGGAGACATAATATTTACTGAAGTTGAGAGGAGGGAGTAATTATGATGTCCTCATTTGAAATATCTATGAAATATCAATAGCTAATTATGACATTGCCAAGGATAAGTAAGCAGGCAGGACTCTACCACTAAGGTAATGACATAACATACAGATACAATGGCAGAACCAATGTTGGTCATCTTTGTAAAAGTGAGGCAAGTGGGAGAGGTGTAATGGGGTAGAGATTGGAAAAGCTGCCTCTATTTTCATAGGATTAGGACTATGAATACCTTTTACTACAGCTCAATGAATTTAGTATCCTATATAATATATATTTAATAATAATTATTATATACTGTATATAAAATAACCTTAAATATAATTATTTTATTATATTGTATATAGTTATCACATATAATAAATACATATAATTAAATATATCAATATATATCTATACATATCAATAAACACACATACACATATAGCACTTACCTCCCAGGGTTGTCATGAAGATCAAATGATTAAGGACTAGGGAGATCACTATGTGTCAATATTAATCCATTACAAATAAATTATGCCAGATTAACCACATTTTATTTCTCTTCCTTCCTTCCTTCTTTCCTTCCTTCCTTTAACTGCATACCAGAAGAATAGTAGATAGATTTCAGTAAGAAGTTTTAAAAACAAATTTATAATAAAATTGTGGAAACAATAAGTTGTGATCTAAATTTAACAGTGCAATTAGTGGGTCCAAGACTGGTTGAATGACAACTCCAAATGTATTGATGAAATAAATCATTGTGGGCCTGAAGTGAAGTCTTTAATGCATGGGTTCTTAACAAATTTTGTTATGCAGTATGTTGACAGTCTGGTGTGACCTATGGAATCTTTTTTTCAGAATAATATTTATATGAAGTAAAAATAGAATACATAGAATTTCAAAGAAAATCAATTAAATTGAAATATAGTCATCAAGATGTTTTTAAAAAGAATTTGCACAGTGCCTGGAACCTAGTAGGCACTCAATAAAAGCATTTTTACTGAGTGATCGACCCCAGGTTAAGAACTTCTTCAGTGAGATGCAGTGTGGTCATAGGAAAAATGCTGGAGCTAGGAGAACTAAGTCCTGTTCTTACATTACCCAGTTAATAGATATGTGGTCATAGGTAAGGAACTAAACTTCTCAGAACCTCAGGTTCCACTACTGTAAAACGATGACATAGGATGTGGAAGACCTGAGCATTTTTGTAGGAAATAGAAAAGGAATACAAAAATAGGATGAGATTGAAAGGAGTGTATGTGGTGTGTGTGTGTGTGTGTGTGTGTGTGTGTGTGTGTGTGTGTGTGTGTGTGTGTGAGACAGAGGCAGAGACAAAGAGACGCACAGAGAGAGACACGGAGAGAAAGAGACAGAGAGACAGAGAATGAGAGACTGATGATGATGACGATATGATTAAATGCTTACACATTAGAGAAATAGAAAGTTTAGCCTTAACTAGGAAAAGAGGTACCCCTCCCTCAGAATCTGGTGCACCTGAAGTGAGGGTAGATGAAAATGAAGAGAGATTTTGATGTGAAATGGATGGGGAAAACGCATATGAAAGATGGTTTTGATCTCTGTTAAGTAGTGCAAGGTCATTTTATGAGAGAGATTGGGGATAATTTAAGAGAATTGGGGCTTGTGGAGAAAGAAGGTTTAGAACAGCTTTATGATATAATGCTATAATATGATACAGTGATCTGACAATAAGAGCAATGCCTAATATTTGTATAGCATTCTGGATGCATGAAACACAATATATATTATATCTTTTGATCCCTACAACAATCTATAAGACTGGTTCTATTATTATTCTTATTTCACATCTGAAGAATCTGAAACTGAGAGATTTTAAGTAACTTGGACAGAGTTATACAGCTACTGAATGTTGAAGGCAGGATTTGGACTTAGGTATTTATACCTCTATCTGATACACCATGTTGCTTCTATCAAAAAATTTCACACTTAAAAGTGACCTTCTGTATAGTTTATTCAATCCTCATTTTTTTTTAGGAGATAAGGCACTTGGACCACAGGGTGATTAAGTGACTTGACCAAGGTGACATAGTGAGCATCAGAGATAACTTGAAGTCAGGTTCTCTGATACCACAGTGCCAGTGCCCTTTTCACTTTACTTCTATGATTCCCTCTAGCATTCATCTATGGTAAAGGAGAAATGAGAGGAGGGACAGGTAGACAGACAGACACAGAGACAGAGATGCACAGAAGAAGAAAAATAGGTTTTAGTTTTAGTTGCATAATACTGAGACATTAGTAGAGTATTCATTAGTGTAATACATAAAGAATGTGATAAAGATTCAGCATATCCAACTTCACCTATCCATGAGATATATTGACTAAAATACTTTAAAAATTCAAGAAACATGATACTAACTTCCTCAGGTAATTTTGGCTATTTACAACTAACAATGTAGTCATACCTAGTCATGAAAACATCAGGCAGATAATATCTTAATTACACAAAGTAGCTTCTATGGATAATATAGCCATAAATCACATACTTTTTGTAATTTTGATTTTTTAAAAAATATACACATTAGTGTGGAATTAGACAATTTAATTATGAATTAATTAATGCATTAATGTACTTAATATTAAACATTTAGCTAATACTAGGTGACCTATTTTGATCTTTACTACAGAAATGTTACTTTACAGACAGATAACCTTCTTTACTCAAATATATTGCATCTAGCTCTTAATAGTGAATGTCAGCATATGTTACTGTGGTGAAAGTTAGTATGACTGGTATTCATGTTCTGCCTGTGACATATATATATATATGTATATATGTATATATACATATATATATATATATATATTAGCTAGGTGACCTTGGGAAAGTCACTTAACCTATCAGTGACTTATGCAGTTCTTTAAGTCAGTAAGTTGCAGAACAATTGCTGATCACCAGTGGTAGAGACTTTCATCTTTGCAAGGATCATTCAAAAAATAACAGCCCCCAACAAAGTATGATAAGCTAGACAAATACATGCTATTGCATATACTTTGTACGCCATCACATACCATGAAATATCTAGTGTTTATTCTATCCCTCTATTCAACTACTGTCTCTCCTCTCCTCACCTTTGTCTGTAGAGGTCAAGTGATTTTTTATTACAAAAAGTCTCACTCTTGGTACAATGAAATCCTGACTCCAGATCCCTGACCCGGTTGTTTTATGAGAGCTGGCACTTCCATTCAGGTCTGGTTTCCACCGACTTCTTTGACATGCTTCACTAAACCTAATAGCTCCCTATTACCAGTTACAATTTAGCATCTGAGCCAGGAGCTGGATGAAAAAAGGGGGGAAAGAGAGTGTAAATTATACGGAATAGCAGCGAACAAAGGTTTTATTTCTCCTGAGCACAACCCTTTGATAGGAAAACGGGGGAGACAAATGTGTTGCTAATTTAATTAAGTAGTATGAGATTGCAGGGTCTACAGATGCCATTTAGGCCTGGATTAATCAAGAGCAGGTGATGAAAATGAATAGTCACACATAATGTTAGCATTTTTAACAATCCGACACAGTCTAATGGAATCAAGGCCTATTTAACAACAGTGCACAGTTTTGCTTGCTAATCCAAATTTATCTACTCTTCCCTTTACAATACTCAGCATGTTCTCATGCAGCATAAACTATTTTACTATTTTCCTGGACCTAATCAAAGAGTTCACAGTCAAAGAAGAAAGGATTGAATCATCTCAATGATAGCTTATTTTCTTGCCCTTTCTTCTAGCACCAATTGTAAAAAGAATAAAAGTACTTTATCATGAAATCTTATGGTATCCTTCCAGAAACCTTACCAAACCACCAATCTCAACATTACGTTAAATACTATAGAAGCTTTATATATGATGCTAATAATGAATCAGTTTAGTATTAGTTGACAAATCATTGTGCTGTCAGTGAGGCAGCCGGGCGGTGCAGTGGCTAGCATGGTGGACTTGGAAAGAGGAAGAATTGAGTTCTAATACAGCTTCCGATATTTACTAGAGCTTTGAGGCCTTGGGCAAATTATGTAAATGCTCTTAGCCTCAGTTTCCTTATCTATAATATGGGGACAATAGTGGGACCTACCCCATGGGGTAAAGATCAAGGAAGATCAAATATGTAAAGGGCTTTGCAGACCTTTACACTCAATATAAATTCTAGCTATTGTTAATGTTGCATTGTTATCTCAATCGCTAAATGACTGGCTAAAATTTATCTTCTTCTTCTGATTAGCAAAGGGCAGCTAGGTGGTGCGTTCCTGGAGTGCTGACTCTGGAGTCAGGAAGATTCATCTTTGAGAGTTCAAATCTGGCCTCAGACTCTTACTAGCCGTGGGACCCTGGGCAAGTTACTTAACCCTGTTTACCTCAGTTTCCTTAACTGTGAAAAGAATTGGAGAAGGAAATAAAAAACCATTTAAGTATCTTTGCCAAAAACAAAAACAAATCAAATGAGGTCACAGAGTCAGCCATGGCTCAAATGACTGAACAAAAAAAAACAAAAATAAACAAAACAAGAATGAGGGAAAGTTCTAAATCAAATTAGAAAGGCAGGTTGGAGTTTGGCTGTGAGGTACTTAAAAGCTAAACAGAGGAGCACATGTTTGGTTCCAGAGGTGATGTGGAACCACTGCACTTACTGAATAAGAGAATGATACCATCTGGAATGCACTTTAGGAAAATCATTTTGGCAGTTCTGTAGAAGATGAACTGGAGAATAAAGAGAAAATTCATAATTCTCCATTGTCCTCCTGCCTTCCCACAAAAAAAGAATGTCTTTCATCTATCTTCTCCAGCAATAGACACATTGCATTGCACATAGTAGGCCCTTAATAAATGATTGCTGAAAGAGGAGACAAGAGAGACAGAGAGACACAGAGATAGAGACAGAGAGATAGAGACAGAATGAGAGACAGAGACACACACAGAGACAGAAAGAGATACAGAGAGATAGAGACAGAGAGAGATAGAGAAAGAGAGAGAGTACAAAATCTTCGAGACAGATGATATTGCTGAACCCGAGAATGGGAAGAGACTTTAGAGTAATGGACCTGGAATCAAGAAAACCATAGTTCAAATTCTGCTTCTTGACATTTCCAAATGTGTCACCATGGAATTTTCGTGGACTCAGTTTTCTTGCGTGCAGATAATAACTATACTACATACCTACCTCAAAAGGTTATTTTGCAGCACAAATGGAATTGATTAGACATATGACCTCAAGGGAAGCTGATACCATTCTTGGAGTCAAATTCTTTCATTTCAACTGCCTCCAGTGCCCATGAAATTCTACTGTGACGCTTCATTCAGTTATCATGTTGGATTGATCGCTAAGTTCCTGTTTTCTGTATTTAGGTATACCACATACAGCAATAGACATATGGGCATACCACAAGCCTATTTACAGCTGATAAATTCACAAACTCTTGAGCTTAGCTTATCAATTATGCCAAATCTCTCAGATTCCCTGCAATGACTCATGAAGATCACCACTTTCTCTAAACATCCTGACACAGGAAAATGTTTATTTCATAAGAAGATTCCTACTTCTTCTGTTTCAGGGTTACCCTAGTGAACCACACACTGTTTCTTTTTTTTTTTTTTCATGAGTGACACCTCCTTGAATAGAGATGATTCATATATTCTGAGCACAATGATTACAACCTTGGCCCAATGTTTGTATTTCCCTCTGATAATTCACTATAAGGCCAACTCTCCTTACTCCCTTGCCTCACTTGCCACCACATAGCTCCCTGATGGGAGATATACTACTGGCTTAAAATAGAAATACAAAAGCAGTTTACACAATGGTAACAGTAATAGAGCTGTCAACAAAAGTAAGAGAAGGGTCTTTCTTTTATAACACCTAAGGCACAGGCTTAGAGAGAATTTTCTGATCTAACATTTCTTTCTTAATAAATATTGTACTTTGATATCCTAGTGAATAGAAATAGTGAGAAAAACTGTAGGTATCTCTTTTAATTAATTTCATACCATAAAATGTTATAATGATTCAAATATAGGGTGAATTTTCCTTCCCAAATCTGGATTTTAAAATATAAAAATATGGAATTTATTCTCACATTTGGTGATATTTTTTTCATTGCATATCCATTTACCTTTTTTTTTACTTTAGAGATATAGTATTTGAGGAGTATGACCTATATTTGGGCAGTAACCTATGCCTAGACTAATACAGGATACTATTTTTCACCTAAGAATGCTTAGATTCATTCTGAAGGTAATTTCCATATGTGCTAAACTTTGAAGTAGAATGTTTCATTCTTTGTCCTTCCATTTCTATTCCCTTCAACATGGGTACAGCCTGAGTCTATCCCTGTGTAGAAAGTTTCTTATGCAAAAAGAAACTGGGAGATGACTGATTCAAAAGATATAACTGCTCCTTCCTCTTTACAGTCTTTTCTCTACCAGCCATGCAAACTACCTACTATGGCATATGCACTAAAAATACTGGTTAGGCCAAATTGCAGTCTATCATCTGTAATAAACTGAGACCACATTTTTAAAACAGACTTTGGTATCCATAGTGTTTTACTTGGTGGAACACCAAATGGAGTGGGGAGGTAAATATTAAAAGAATGTTGATGGGAATCTGACTGAGTTGGCCAGAATGAAGTAATTCTAGACATAAAAAGGTTGTACAAGCATCCTGGTTCTAGACTCAAATACAGGAAATGATGTTTGGTAGAGCACATTAGGAGAAGTCAAAAAAATATGTGATGTTACCCTCTAAATGAGAAACCTGTTCATCAATCTAGTTCAACAACCAGGGCATCCAACTATGGATACCTGTCTTCAACATGTGAAAGGATAGCAATGTTAATCTCAAGTCACCTGTTTCTAACCTTTCCCTTTAAATGTCAGCTATTTCAAGGAGTAGCTGGCTCCACACTTCCCTGACTCTGCTTCCTTATAGATAGATACCTCAAGCTCCCCAGCTATCCATCCGTGCCTGCAGACACTTATAAGTAAATGTACAACTAAAAGAGAATTTCATAACAGATACTTACAGGACCTGAAGATCTAGTAGCAATGAATTTTTTAGATAGCTTTGACAGTTTTGCTCCTGGAATCTTCAAGGAGAAGGCATTTTGTTTCTGAGCTACACTTTGAAGTTCTTCCCCAGACTTGACCACATATTTATATTTGTCCAGGAGGCATTTCATTTTAACTGATTCCTGGCAGAAATTGTATTTTCTTCTTCAGCTTTTAGTATTGAAAACCCTGGAAAAGGGAGAAGACCCAAAACAGACTTCTGTGTTACAACTTTGGGAGACTGACTTCACCTGTTTTGTGCTCCAGTTCTTCTGCCTTGGTGGCATGAAAGGCATAATATTCATAGGACTTAAGGAAATTCAATTTCAACATGTATTTTTAAAAAGTGGTTACTATATTCCAGGCATGGGTTGGGTTAGAACTACTCTAAGAATGAGTGAGGAAAAAAAAAATTTATACAGTAAATTGTAGTGTGTGTAATGTGCCAGGCACTGTGCTAAACACTTTCCAAATATTATTTCATTTAATCCTGAGAACAACCCTGGGAGGTAGACACTACTATTATCTCTATTTTACAGTTGAGGAAACTGAAGCAAACAGAGGCTAAGTGACTCACCCAGGGTTGTACATCTAGTAAGTATCTGAGGCTAGATTTGAACTCCCTGACTCCAGGCCCCAGGCTGTATGGACTGAGTCACCTAGCTACCTACTAAGGAAAAAAATAAAATGGCATGGTCCCTTTTCTGAAAAAGCTTCCATTCTATTCACACAGATTCTATTACATGGGATGAATAGCACATTTTATATACATATTCCAAGCTTCTTGTTTACAGATACTGAACCTACAAGCCCATCATCAATCACAGTGTGCTGCAGTAGAAAGAGCACTTAAAATGAAGAGCCAAAGTTGGAGTCAGCAGATCTTAGTTCAAATCCTGGTTCTGTCACTTATTTCTAGTGTGACCTTAAGAAAGTCATTTAATATGCCTAGGCCTCAGTTTCCTCATCTATAAAATGAGGAAATAGGGCTACATTACTTCCTGGTATTCTTTCTAGTTTTTGTGATTTTCTACCATTTTAGTTTTAGATGGCTTGAAAATGAAATCATTTTCTACTCAATACCTGATCATTGAAGTAGTCTTATATGTTTATCACAAGTATTTCAGTGTGAAAATTATAGCAATTATCACTAAAGAGATAAAGTGGCAAAAAAGTATATTGAAATAAAATTGAGACAGAAAAATAATATGTGAAATTATTTTAAAATTTGAAATGAAAATAACACTATATAGTCAGCATCTATAAACTTAGATTGTATGGTATCAAAAAAATTTATCAAGTTCCTATGGTCTTCTAGGCACTGACATAGGCATTGAAGGATACAAAGAATGAAACAATTTATACTGCCTTGGATCCAGAGGAGAAGTGCTGAAACGTCACTTCTTTCTTGTGGTAGAAAAATGAGGGATGATGGGTGTGGATAATATTATATGCACAATAAGAGGCAGGTATGTCATTTACTTTGATTCAACTAAAATAACATTTATTAATTGGCTGTTTTATACCAAGTCCTGTACTATGTATGGACACAAGGACAAAAATAAAATAGTCTTTGCCATCAATTTGCCATCAATTGACTCAACTAAAGTTGCCCCATGATAAAAGCCCCCAAAAAAGGGAAGTCATCTCAAGTACTCTGACAAAGAGCTGCGGGTAGAATTCCATCAAGTCACCTGCTTCCCAAAAACCTTATTACAGAATAGCATTTTGGGATATGTGGCTTGAAGAATGAATTTTTTTAGACAGCTTAAATTTTAGTAGCCTTTCCTTTACTGGAAAACTTCTCTTACTATGTTTTTAAGAATGTGGTCAAAGAAAAGAACAGAACAGCTATATTAACTTGTTTACTTATAAGACACTAAGGTATTAGACATTGGGAGGTAAATTCTGTTAAAAAAAGATCAATATAGCATTTTCCTTCCAATTTTAGTTTTTTGTCACATTAGATTTATATTCGATAGTATCAGAATTGGTCATAGGTTTTAACTCAATTATAAGACCATGTTCATGAGAGCTGCTAGCTGACGTAGTAGAGAGAGGGCTGATTCTAGTGTCTGGAAGATTCATCCTTTTGAGTGCAAATCTAACCTTGGGAACTTACTAGCTGCGTGACCCTAGGCAAATCATTTAAATTGCTTGCCTCAGTTTACTCATCTATAAAATGATCTGGAGAAGGAAATGAGAAAAATCTTTGCCAAGAGAACCCTAAATGGGGTCACAAAGAATTGAACAGGACTGAAAAATGACTGAACAACAGATGTCTGTGAAACTGATTTTATAATAAGACTAAAATGGTAGCTTTTCTCTGTTGTTCAGTATTCAAGGTTGCTGAGGAGGGACAGCATTAAAACAAATGTTGAATTTAATCAAATGAGTGGTCAGTAGCTGCTGAGATGCTTTTTTTTTTCTAAAGTAACTAACTATTTGAATATAATGTTTTGCTTTTCCCAGTCTTTTTTTCTGTATGCAAAGGTATATTATGAATAGAATGGACAGGTAGCTCCAGACTTACAATAATCTGATTTTCAAATGATATGCACACAAATGTGGCTGCTCCAGCACATAGAGTTGAAACTAGGGCAATGAAAAGAAGTCGTGTGAACAATGTTTAATGGGTGCTTGAGGACTCAAGGTAAGGTATTGAGGAGGTAAATCAAAGATGATGAGAGGGAAGGAGAATGCTGCCAAGGAATAATGTTAACATAGTTCAAAGTTCTGTAAGAAATGGTGTTAACTTATTTCAAAGTTTTGCATAGCTGTGGCCCTGCTTTCAGGAAAAGGAAGGAGAGAAGGTAAGAAGAACTCTCTTGTTCCTCTTACTTTCCCTGGTACTGAAAGGTTCTTCCAAATACACAGATTAGTAATTGTCTACACATTTGTTGCCTCATACTTTCCTGTTGGATGAACAACGTTAAATAGCAGGAACTAAACTCAGATACTATCCTATCGATCAATTGACACAGATCAATTTAGTATCTACTATTTGCTGGGCTCTATCTTAGATGCTGTCCTTCTATATTATAGGCCTGAAAGACTTTTGAGTACTAGATGGGTAACTTAACCACATCTTCCAAACATTATTTCATTTAGAGCTTGACTGAGTGTGTGAAGTAATATGTGACTTAAAACATGGCATATGAACTATGCAATCTTTAATAAGATGAGGAAGATGAAGTCATTAAGATTTTGGAATTAACTAAACCAATGATTTCCTTCACCCCCCCTAAAAAAATCTTAAGAATTCCAAATAAATGACTTTACACTTTTTTTAAAAATATGGCCCATTTTAGAGTTGGAAATTACTGGTATAGTTATGAGAATAATGTTTAACACTTTTTTTGACAGCTAAACTTTCTCAAGAGCACATACTGTTCCTATGAGGGAAGACTATTGAAAGAATGAGTGTGTGGCTATAGCCATGCCAAAGATTACTCTCAGGGGTGAAATATGAATTAACTTAAGGAGATCCCCTAATTCTAGAATGTTAAGATCAAATTCATTGGTACTAGAAGTCTTAAAGAGTTATAGAAGGTCTTTAGAGTGTTCTAATTCTTCTCTATGTAGAGTCAGTCTCAATTACATTTCAAAGCATCCTATAATTGTTTCCATTTTGAGGTTTCCTCCTAGTAATTGCTTAATTACATTTTCATGTATACTATTACTTGCCATATTTCCAAACCATATTCCCCGTGAAAATTGGGCTTAGGTTCTGGGAACCAAGATAGTGAAGTGATCAGTAAATGCTCTACCCCTCCCATTGTCGACCTTGAAAAACTCATAGAATATTTCCCCAGGAAAATCCCTAGAATAGTGGGGTCAGCCAAAGGGGCACACAGTCTCTTAGGCTGTGAGGATAGGAAAATAACAAAGGGAGGTCCCTCTTGCTGTGTCTGAAGGAGACCAGTGCAAGACCAGAGCTGTCTCAGTGAGCTGGGAGGAGATCCTGAGCCCCAGGGGGATGGAGCCTGCAATCATCAATACCAGGACCTCAGGAATCCCTCATGGAATAGGGAAGACAGTAGTGCAAACACTAGTTCACCAACCACTGAGCCTGCCTGTGCTCAAGAGAGGAGACCTCCTGTGGCCAGATCACTCCTTCCCTATACTTAATGCAGCTAGCTCCAGAGTAACTCCAGGGAAACTCAGAAAGACTTCACTTGGCCTCTGCTTTGGCACATCAGTAAGCTCAGCACCAGGTAAGCTGCAGTATTCTAGCTTCTAGCTGAAAGAACCAAAGACCAAAACACACAGTCTCAAGTTTTAAGCACAAGAACAGTGAGACAGAGCCCCTTGTGCCTCAGAAGCAGAGATTTACTTTAAAAGCCAGGAAAAGGATGATCATCATGAACAAGAAGCAAACCAGAAAAGATAAAACCATAGAATCTTTCTATGGGGACAAGGACTAAAGTATGAATATCAAAGAAGTCAGCGTTGAGACTGTACTTCCATCAGAAACTTCAGAAGGGAATATGAACTGGTCTCAGGCCCAAAGAGCATTCTTGGAAGAGCTCAAGAAGGATTTTAAAAGCCGGATTAGGGAAGTAGAAGAAAAACTGGCCAATGATTTTAAAAATATGAAGAAAGAAATCATGGAAGAACTTAAAAGGAAAATTGGACTAATGGAAAAGGAAGCAAAATACCTAACTGGAGAAATTGGACAAATGGGAAAGAAAGTACAAAAACTAATTGGAGAAAATAACTCCTTAAAATGAACAATTGGACAGATGGAAAAGGAGATGCAAAAGTTAACTGAAGAAAACAATTTGATAAAATTAGAATTGGACAAGTAGAAACTAATGATTCTATGAGACATCAAGAATCAGTCAAACATAATCTAAAGAACGAAAAGATAGAAGAAAATGTAAAATATCTAATTGGAAAAACAACTGACCTAGAAAATAGATTCAGGAGAGAAAAATCTAAGAATCATTGGTTTACCAGAAAGCCATGATGAAAAAAGGAGCCTGGATAATATCTTCCAAGAAATCATCAAGGAAAACTGCCCAGAAGTCCTAGATCCAGAGGGCAAAATAGTCATCAAAAGAATCCATTGTTCACCTCCTTAAAGGGATCTCAAACTAAATCATCAAGGAATATCATTGCCAAATTCCAGAACTATCAAGTGAAGGAGAAAATACTATAGGCAGCCAGAAAAGAACAATTCCAATATTGAGAAGCTACAGAGGATCACACAGGACCTTGCAGCTTCTACATTAAAAGATCTAAGGGATTGGAATGTCATATCCGATAAGGCAAAGGAGCTGAAACTACAACCAATGATCAATTACCCAGCAAAACTGAGCATAATATTTCAGGCAAGGAGATGGACAGTCAATGAAATAAGGCATTTCCAAAACTTTCTGATGAAAAGGGCAGAGCTTAATAGAAAATTTGATCTTCAAACACAAGTCTCAAGAGAGGCATAAAAAAGTAAACAGGGGAAAAAAAACAAACTTGTTATTCAATATGGGCAAACTGTTTACATCCCTATAAGGGAAGATGATACTTGTTAATCTTGAGAATTATGTATTTATTATGATATACAAAAGGAATATACATAGATAGAAGGAGTGGTTATAAAGTAAATGATGTGATAATAAAATGTGTTTTAGGGTGTAAAGGGTCTGTAATGGGAGATGTGAAAAGGAGGAGGCAGAAAAAGGTAAATTGCATCACAGGAAAAGGCACAAAAATATATTACAGTAGAGGAAAAGAGGTGAAGGAGATGAGCAGTTTTTGAGATTTACTCTCATCTGATTTGGTTCAAGGAGGGAACAACAAACTCAGTTAAGTATAGAAATCTAACTAGCTGTATAGGCAGTAGGAGGGAAAAGGGGAAAGATAAAGGATGGGAGGCTAAAAAGGGATGAAAGAAGTAGTAAGGGAAAAAGGAGTAAAAGGGAGGGTGGTTAAAAGAAGGGAGGGAAGATTGAGGGAGGTGGTGGTCAAAAAAAAAAAAAAGAAAATTGTGCTTACGAAGTACCAAGTAACTTCTGTATTTTTGTCTGTTAAGTAATCAGGTAAAAATGGAGTCAAGGAATCTATCATAAATTTTAACTTTTGTAAGGGAAAACTATTTTGCTTTATGGAAAAATATGAACAAAGCAATATTTTAAAAGAGATTCAGTTATATTACTCTCAAACACGTACAGAAAGTTAAACTAAGATAAAAGTGCTCTTAGTATTGATGCTACATGTTACTTAGTATTAAAGTCTGGTTCTTACGTACCATTATTGTTTTATTTTATATTACCATCCTCTACATACTCTCCATTCCAGAGACCTTGTTGTATTCCAGCCCCTAATCCATGACATTTCATCCCCTTGTTCCATTTCCTTCCACAGAAGGTCCAGTCCTTCATGTCTGAAATGCTTACTGCTCCCTGGTGGTTCAAAACACAACTATATAAGGTCTACCTATATAAGGTCTGCTTTTTGATCTATTCAACTGTTAGTGCTCCTTCTCTCTTGAAATTACTTTGCATTTCCTTATCAATCACCATATCAATACATCTTATCAACAGAGGAGGAGAAAGGGAAGTTGATGACCTTGAACAGCCCTGTCTCACTCAAAACAGTCAAATTCAAGTCATGTCATTATTTCTCTGATGTCATGATCCTCTTCAAAAACAAAGGACAAACAAAACCCATGAGTACATCAAGATGCCTATATGGGAACTCAGCTAGTGGTAATTCATTCCCTTCCTTTCCCTTCTTCCTTCTCTTTTCTCCTAAAGCCTTGGATCCCATGTGCTCTGAAACCCATAGATTGAACAGCGAAAGGTCCCTGCCCAACCTGTACTCAATGGCTGGTTTTGGACCCTACTGACTTAGAGTGAATGTCAATAGTAACAGTTTCTCTTCCAAACAATAACCCTGAGGCTTCTGCCCCTTCCAGAGTGATTTAGCTATTTAATTTTTTGCTTTTCTATTAAAGGGGCCACCCCCTTGACTACATTTTAAAGAGACCTACTCACTGAATGGGCATTACCTCACTTTAAGGCCATAGCCTAAAAGGCCAAGGTCTCCCATTGCATCCTGGGTCATCACCAGTCATCCTGATGATCATCTGATCCCTGGATCCAGATGGCTTAGGAAGAGAAAGTGAGACTGGTGACCTTGCACAGCCCTCCCTCACTGAAAACAAAGTCAGGTTCAAGTCATGTCATCATTTCTCTGATGTTATTGTCCTCTTTGAGAATGAAGGATGAACACAACATCTTATCAATCAATCATCAATTGACAAATTTTTTTTAAGCAGACTGCTATGTGTGAGACACCATGCTTAATTCTGAGAATACCACGAAAGACAAAAATAGTTCCTAAGCTCAAGGAGCTCACAGTGTATGACATACATTGTATCCTGTCAATAGAAGGAAATTTTATTGACAATAGGGCTATTTATTTATTGTTCATTTATGGTCTTGTACATGCAATGCCTTTCTTAAAGCAACAATTTTTTGTTGAATTTAATTTAATTAGTAAATCCCTTGGGGACTGCATTTTTTAAATATAAGAATAAAATGATTAGCAAATAATTTGAATGCATGTATATATTTTAATACATCAAAAAATCTAGGTTCTAATGATTCATCCAGAAAAGATGAATTTTATAGAAAGAAAAAAATTAATTTTAGCCCAACTACAATAGAAATAATTATGAACTCTAAGTTAAATGGAATTTGAATGATTTGGGTTTCCTCTATGTTTAAGAGCATTATGTTAAAAAATATTGTGTACTGGGCATTTATGAGTAAAGGAGGGATTTGCACATGTACCCCTGATTGATTTAGTGGGTCCCCAAATCCACTTGGTGAAATTACAGTATGTAGATGTCCTTTATGAGGAGTCCCTCATAAAGCAGGACATCTGTCTCCTTATCCCCTTGCTCCAAGACATAAGATTTATTGCTAAAGGGTTATGAGCTTCTCTTGGATCCCAATAATTGAAATTACCTCTTAATGGCTGATTGGACCAACTTACTGGAAGAACCTCCCATTCATGCCATTTGAGACATGCAAAAGTAATCATTTCTGCTTAGCTCTTTCGAGACTATTTTGCACCACTCTTGCTTTCTCTCCCTTGGGCTTCCTATAAAGTTTTGTTTGTTTTTGTTTTTTGTTTTTTACATAGATGGCTTTATCTTCCCTCTTTTCCTTCTAATAATACTTTAGAACAGAGATACATGAAGACTTGAAATTTGATGTCTTGGCTATGTTCTTCTATTTTTCTATTTCTGAATCTGAGTACAGGTGAGCTAAAGGTCCTACCAAAAACCACTGATCATCCTGTTAAGTTTCCAATTCTGAATTACCTAAATTGTAGACCCCTTTGGCTTATGATCATCACAGTATAATGCATGGAAAAAATGGGGAATGAAAAGAAAGAAGGAAAGAGTATAAATGATATAAAAAGAAAAAAATAATATTTAAGAATAATGAATTTAATTGATTTAATTTTTGTTATACAAATAATAGATCAGAATGATTCATTTGGACACTCACAAACAAACAAGGGAAAGCATTATTATACTCCAAAGTATGATGGATTTTTACTAGAGTGAAAATGAATATTTTTTAATTAAAATATGATTTGATATAAAAATATGGTATGGGCTATTTGAGAGCTAATAAGATAAAAAGGATCAAATGTGGAATTAGCTGAGCTAGTTTTTTTCCTCCTTATTTCTTTAAAAAAAATCCCCCATTCAACAGTAAAATGTGAGGGGGAAAATGTGTGGGCAATTATCAATTCATGCGACTCTCATCAATATGGTTCCTAACCATAAGCAGGTATGATAAAATTAAGAACATTTGAATGAACAACGATTAGTAGATACAGATGATATACATCCAACTGAGTATGGTAAATTAACTCACTAATTCTCTTCATTATTTCTAGTTAGTTTTGTATGAAGCCAAGTTTTACAGAATTAAAGTGATAAGAAAGACATCAGTCGGAGGGTAGGGATGAGCTACTCAACAAAGTCAACATAATTTGGATGTCTGTGGTGAAAGAGTATTAAATATAGTCTAATAAATTTTATTCTAAGATGAACACTAAGAATACTATTAAGAAGAGAGGAAATCAGCAGATTTCTGGATGACAAGGCAAGCAAGAATATTAGCTATTGGACATACAGCCAAAACACACACACATACATACATACATACATACATACATACATACATACATACTTTAAATTTGAACTTTTAATATGGTATAGTGGAAAAGAGTACTAGGCACTGGACTAATCTGGTAGCTAAAGACCTGAGTTCAAATCCCATCGCTGATATTTATTAACTATGAAACTGGGTAAGTTATTTCATTTTCCTGGGTTTCATTATCACATTTTAAAATGAGGGGTTGGAGGTAAGGTACTTTGTTTCTTGGTTCCTTTCCATCTTTATTTCTATGATGCTATGACTGAGCTAGGCAGATCCACTAGTTTCCACTTGTCAGCAGGTACAATAGATAGCACATACACCGCCCCCACAAAAAAAAAATTCTATTTTGATGTCTCCTTATGACATGGAGATAGACCAGAGCTCTTGAAGGCTGGGCCAGTGACAGATATCTCTAGCATGTCTTGACAAATTGGAAAAGCTATAAGGATAGGAAACATAATGGACTTTGTGTCTGTCACCTAAAGACTAGCTAAGTTGGGAGAGGCTCATCATCAGAAGGTGCCACCAGGAGGAGAATTTTTTCTAAGACAGCAATTTGAGAAGGTTATTGCCTAAGACAAAGAGGCTTGTGATCTACATTGAAGAAGAAGGACCTTACACTAAAATAATAATATCTTAAGAGTATGTCAGTAATCTGAATAATAAACATAATAATAATAAAAACAATAATAAAGTGTTTAATTAGTTGATTGAGGTCACACGCAAGGCACCCAGAAGGGGGAAAAAAGAAACAAAACAAAACTCTGAAGTAGGTACTAGTTAACGGTTGCTTTTCTTTCTCATTTTCCAGATGAGATTTATTGTATGATATTTCTCTGAGACAAAATATATATATGTATATACACATATATACATATATAAAAATTGTATACATATATATGTGTATATATATATTATTTGGGACTTATCCATACTTTTGTATTGGTTCAGGTGGAGCTCCTTTCTATTTAATTTTATCATGGATAACTGAGATAGTTTTGCTTCTAACTGATAAATGGAAACAAGAAAAGTTAAGTGACTTGCCCAAGATGACAGACCTAGTACATGACCTTCTAACTCCAAATTCAGTCTTCTTTGTACTATAGTATTATAATATTCATTGTAAATTAAAATGCTTTCTTACTCTAAATTAGAGAAGTATTAGAGACAGTTTTTTATCATATTTTGTCTCTTATTTTGGTAGCACATTTATTTTCAAATATGTGACTCCTCATTTTCTTACCCAAAGAGCTTCCCCCTTGAAATAAAGATTTTAAAAGATTTTATAGAGTTTATAGAGTTTTACAGAGTTTAGGAAAACCAGTGCATTTAGCAGAGTGTGCAATATTTTCCTTATTCCGCAAGAGTATTTTTTCACCTCTTCTCTAGGACCAAGTTTTATCAGTTTTAATACAAAATATTTAATTTTGTTTTATGATTCTGTCCTTTTAAATTGATGTAGTTTATGTTCATTGGTTTTGGATTTATTTTATTTCATTTATTATATTCAGCATCAGTACATGGAATTCATTCTACTTTCCCTGAAATCTTCATATCTTTGTTTTCTTCAACATAATGATGTCCTATCACAGTTCAACCATTTTTTAGTCATTCCACAATTGCTGGACACCTTTATTTTCTGATTCTTTTCTACCATTAAATACACTACAATTGATATTTTGTATACATGAGAGTTTTGAATCTTTTACCTCCTTGGGATATACGTACGATAATCATATCCCTGGCACAAAGAGTAAAGACAATTGTTACTTTTTAAGTTTAATTCCAATTTCACCACACAAGACTGGAACCAATTCACAGCTTTCCCAGCAGTGTAGCAATGTATCTTCACATTGTACCCCCCCTTAATTAGCTAGTTTTATAATTTCTTGTCATCTTTGCTTATTTGCTGGATTTGAAGAAGGACCATGAACTCTTTTTCGATTTGCTTTTTCTCTTCTTATTAGATTATAGGAATTAATAGAATTTATAAATAAAACATACTTGAGTCTATTTTTCTGCATATTTAGACTCTATAAATAATCAAACTAGATCACTCTGTAATTTTAGTTAACTCCAATTGGCACTCAATAAATCTTTATGGATTGTCTTGAATGATCTATGGTAAGTTTTTTCCCCAGTTCTTTATTCTATCACTATCTTCATCTCCCAGTTCAAAGATCCAAAAGTCCATGGCAATTTATTAATGTTGCACTTTTCCTGAATCATTTTCAGCAGTTTCTAACAGCATTCAGTTCTCTGTTTTGCTTTGTAGTACAAAGAACTGGCTTTCAAAGTGTCAGGGGAATTGTAAATAAATAGACAAAGCAAATGTGGACAAAAGGACAATGAGAAGGATGTTGTTTTGCACATCAGAAGAGGAACAATAGAAAGAAAAAAAAGAAAAGTTAGTTGAAGTGGAAATTACGAAAACAAATATATCGGTCTCAAAATTTATAAACAGACTGTAGGCTTATCTACAGTCTGAGTTGTTTTTATAAACATAATTTAACAAATTTTCTGATCTAATCAGGGAAAACAGAATGATGATTTCAGTATATTCCTATTAATTAGAATGATTAACATTTATATATTATTTTTAAATTTTCAAAACACTTAACATATTTTATTTGACCCAACCAGCATCCGTGTGAGACAGGTGCTATTAGCCAATGCTAAGTGACTTCTCAAGGTCACTCAGCTGGTTAAAAAAAAAAAAAAAGTACCTTTGGACTATTACTCAGGTTTGTCCATCTCCAAGTGTGGCAACATATCCATTATCTGCACCTAACCTGCTTCGTAATTATGGTGCTTATGTTCCACAGAAAACATGGCCACATTATATGGCCAGGACAGGACAAGACACCCTGTAGGTTATAATGACAAGTATCCCTTTACTTTATCAGAGAAAAAAATTGTATAAGGTCCTTTGGTCTTGATTTTTGCAGCTTCTTAGTTTGGAATCTCAGAGTAAAGAGACTTCAGGTTGTCTCCTCCCATCTGAACCTGAACAAGGATCTCCTGTACAGCAACCTCAACAGGAAGTCCTTCAGTCTTGGTTGACAGAAAGGCAGGAAGCTTGATGTATCTCCCCTCTGCATTCAACCATTCCACTGGTGCTGAATCTACCTATTCCCGTAATTGTCTAGCTCCCATCACTCCATCTTTTCCAAAAGAATAGAATGCGAGATTTGGTAAATCTTTTGCTCAAATCAAGATAAACTACAAATACAGAATTTTCCTAATTTACCAGACTATTAAGTTCATCAGAAAAGGAAATGAAGCTACCATGGCATGACAAGTTCTTGTTAAAGTGAGGCTGGCTCTGTGTGATCTATGATTTCTTTTCTTAAATGGTCAGTAATTGATCTTTTAATACCATATTCTAGAATTGCCAGTAATTAGAGACAGAGTCACTGGGCTATAGTGCACAACCTTAATTTTCCTCTATTTTTGAAAAATAATTTACAAAAAAGGATGCAAACATATTTGTACTGAGAAGGGGGAAATAAGCATTTGTTTAGCACCTTTTCTGTGTCAGGCATTGTGTTAAGCATTTTTAAAATATTTCATTTCTTCATCACAAAAACCCTGTGAGGAAGGTTCTATTATTGTTCTCATTTTACAGTCGAGGAAATTGAGGAACAGAAGTTAAGGAACTTGCCAAGTCAGACACAGTAGGTAAGTATATGAGGTCTGATGTGAACTCACATCTTCCTGACCAAGTCCAGGATTCTACTGTGCCACCTACCTATCTAGTTGTCTAGATAGCACTTCAAAGTTTGAAAAGCAAATCTTTTTTAAGCATGTCAACAACTTTGCCAAGCAGATAAAGATATTTTATTTCCATTCTAAAAGTGAGAAAACTGAGGCTCAAAGACCTTAATTTAATTATCTATCTTCCCTCAGTTTTGAAAATAGGGAAATGTTAATAGAGGTGTCCTATAAAGAGCTTAAATTATAGCTCTAGAGTGCAGGTAAAAGGTTACGGCTGGAATTACACATTGAGATTCATCAGAATAGTAAGTGGTCATTGAAATCCTAAAAGGAGATGAATTTATTCAGAGAGTAAGTACAGAGAATTGAGCCCCAAAGACATAGTCTCCTGGAGAAAAGGAAGCCAGCAGAGGAGATAGAGAAACAGCAGCAGTCAGCAAGGGGAAGAAAACAACCAGAAAATTGCAGTGTCACAGAAACCAAAGGAGAAGAATTTCAATAAGCAGTGGGTGGTCAGCAATGTCAAATGTCACAGAGGTCAAGGATGATGAGGACTGAAAAAAGTCAATTGGATTTAGCAAGGGGAAAGTTACTGCTGACCTACAAGAGAGCAGTTGAGTACTTTCAGTGGAGGGGATGGGGGTCGTTCTGTCTTTAAGTTAGATCCCAGAGGTTTAACAAAAGAATGACTGGGAACCTAACCGTGTATTGCATTGTTTTGTTTGTTTTTTATCATTAAGTGCATTTCAAGTTCTAAATGCCAACTTGTAAATTAACCTTTGGAACACAATTTCCTTCTTAAGATGGGTACCAATGGTAAAATTTTGTTCTTTTGGGGAAGCACATTAATGCATTGAGTTTTTCAGCAGCACAGTCATATGCTTGGTTTTATTTTTGTTGAGGGAGGTTGCTAGGGCATTAACTCCAAGTCAAGGCAATGATAATACAAGAAGACAAACACTACTTAGCTGACTATTTTCAAATGTTATAGAATGGAGGAATTGGCCAGGTAGCCCTTTTCCTCACACAGCTATCATCAGGAACTCATTTCTTATTGCTTGTGTTGTTGTGATAGCCTCTGATTTGGTTTCCATGCCCTAAGTCTGCTGCCTTATCACGTCAGTCTCTCTTTTGCTCAGCTATCAGAGTGGTTCTCCTGAAGAGCCAGTCTGACCATGTCACTCCTCAAACTCGATAAGTTCCAGTTGCCTCTCAGATCAAACACAAATTCTTCTCTTTGCCTTTTAAACCCCTTCAGAACCTGGCTCTAGACTACCTTTCAAGCCTTACCACACATACCTCCCCTTAACACATTCTTTGGTTCAGCCAAAGAATGCCAAAAGCTTCCTTCTATTCTGCACATATCGTGAAGTAGATAGAGTGCTGGTGCCAAAGTCAGGAAGATCAGAGTTAAAATTCAGTCTCTTCATTTCCTAGTTGTGTGACACTGGACAAGTTATTTAGTCGTCTCTGTTTGCCTCAGTTTCCTCAACTGTAAAATGGGAATAATAATAGTACTTACCTTCCAGGATTTTTGTGAGGATGAAGTGAGGTAATATTTGTAAAGCATTTAACACACTGCCTGGCACACAGTAGATGCTTAATAAATGCTTATTTTCTTCCCTGCTCTTCTTTTCCAAGCTTTTGCATGGGTTGTCCCCTTCACTACCTCCCCTGAACGTACTCTATCAGCCCCTATGACTGCTTTATAGAAACCCTAATTTCCTTCAAAGCTCAGCGGGAGCAGCACATCTTACTGAGGCCTTTCCTGAAGCTCCTTGTTCAACTCTTGCCTCTGACACATACAGGCTGTTGGAACGGAACATCACTTAAACTCTCAGTACTTTAAACAAGTTTCTGAGTCGCAGAGAAAAGTCCCAGTATTCATTGGAGGAAGGAGTTTCTTCATTCGAGTAATTACTTTTTCCAATGAAATCATGTCTCATTTCTATCACTTTATTTTGTACCTACCCTTGTATGTATGGGCTTTATTTCTCATAATAGAAAGCAAGCTCCTTGAAGGCAGGAAGTGTTTAATTTTTGTCTCTGTACCCCCACAACTTAACACAGTGCTTACATAGGAGGGGTAGGAACTTAAGCAATGCTTCTTAATGGATTGATTGGTAGGTATCAATATGAGCAAAAAGAGCAGTTGAAGAGGTGCCCAATTTCTGAGAACTACTCACTTTCCATTTAGCAAAGAAAAAAGACACCATAATATTGTGACAATTTATTCAGTCATTTCAAACCCTTCATGATGTAATTTGGGGTTTTCTTGGCAAAGATTTTGAAATAGTTTGCCATTTCCTTCTCTAGCTCATTTTACAGATGAGGAAACTGAGGCAAACAGGGTTAAGTGACTTGTTTAGTATCATATAGCTAGTAAATGTCTAAGGTCAGATTTGAATTCAGGAAGATAGTCTTCCTGTCTCTAGGCCCAACACTCTATGTACTGTGCCACTTAGCTACCCCAATAATACTGTGGTAAACAGTCCTGAAACTTAAACACCTTTTTTGCCCGTGGAAGGACAGTAGCTTTTATTAACTAACCATTCTGATTGGAGACATCATCAGAAACTTCTCAGTCCTTAATGGTCAGATAGATAAAATGATAATCAAACAATGTGTCAGGGGGTGAATGTGTTGTCTTTTTTTTTTTTGTCACATGACCTCACCGTGTGACATCACAAATCTCCCATCTCAGCTTTGTTGGCCTCTATGCATGAATAATTTTCCCAGTGCTTGTTTGTAGCAGGACAGGAGAAAGGGAGAATTACCCCAGCACAATCTCTTGTTGTCCTCTATCAGCATTCTGTGGGTCTGAGCTGGCTTACAACAGTGTAAAGACATCAGTGGCATGTGTTATAATATATTGGGCATTGTACTCCTGAAGAACACACGAAAGACAGAACATTGTTCTACCAGGGAGCAATTCATCGGGTTTTTCCCAGAGACTCTTGGGTCAAGTTTTTATAGGGCTATTTGATTTTCAAATTCTCTCTCTCTTTTTTTTTTACCCTCTTTCCTTTCAGTGAGCCATAGTGTCCAAACTTGTCTACATTTACTTCCCATGTTTTGTGCATGGTAGATGTCCTTTAAAAAGAGTATCTCAAATAAGTCTTTATTCTTGTTTTGTTGGCTCTTATTCTGTGTTTTCATGAACTCTGGCCCCAGCCATGGCAACTGCAAGAAAAATGTTAACATTGATTGACAGGATTAAAAAAGCCTCCGTCCCTATCCGCATTTCAAACACTTTGGGAACAATGGTGTTTGGTGTGATTGAATTAATGAGATACCGTGGACTGTCAAAAGAGCACACATACTTTACATAAACCTGATTATCTTTGCATGGCAGAAATGAAAAAAAAATAGGAGGGAACAGAGGTTTGGCTTTTACTCCTACCTCCAAAGGAGCCATCAAAGTGTAGGCCCTGGCTCCAAGACTGATGGGCCCACTCAGCTGGCCTGCCCTCTCTCTCCTCATACTGCCTGGCCCTGTTTAGCATACATCAGCTATGGTATTTAACAAGTCTATTCAGGAAACCAGGCCCAGAAACAACACTCTTTTCACAACTCAGCAACTCTGTGCTGAATTTTTTTTCCCCTCTTTTTTCCAGAGTACCATTGTTTAACTTGAACTAAGCATACATTTCAACAATTAAACCTGAACTGGCTCTTCCAGCCCTATCTTAACCCTGAAGAATGGCATAGGTCAGGACTATAACACATATTAGAGATGGGAGTCCCAGCCATTTCTTGTTTCAAAATGAGGTGATTTCAACAAGCATGAGAGTTAAGGGGTAAGCTATCTTCTCCACCTATTGTTTGAAATGATATTTGGTGCATCCAAGAGCATATGTAGCAGGTATACACTGATGCTGAGGGGAAGTGGGGAGAGAATGAGAATTGTCCTTTTTCATTATGATAATTGGTGACAAAAAGAATAATTATACTATTATCTCCATTCAGGTTTAAAAGATCATGAGGAGGAATGGAATCTTTAGGAAGACCTAAGGAAGCAGGGTTTGCAAAGTTCCAGTTACAGCTGTAAAGAACCAGTTAGAAATAAAAGGGCACACCAAGTTAAGGACAAATAGATTTTCCTTTTAACAATCATGGGTCATGCTCATACTGTCATCACTGGGTTGATTATTCCAAATTTATTTAAAATAGCTAAATTCTCTTTCAGGTTTGGATCAGACCCAAACATCCCCTAAAATGTGTTGAAACTTTCTTCAGATAAAAATCCAACTCAAGTTAACACCTAAAGACTAGGGGAAAGAGGCAAATCAAAAACTCAGCCTGCCCTTCCAACTTTTTCCTTTCCCTTTCAGCAAAAGTGGCATATGCCAATCCCCAGTGTAGAATCAGCAGAAAACTAACCAAAGGATAACTAGGCTTTAAAACTTTTTCCTCATTTTGAGTCTTATATTTAGTACAATTCAGAAAGGGGTAAGAACATCAAAAAATTGAATGATTCACTTGAGTTTGCCTAATCTTCAGTCCTCTCAGATTAGCTCTTAAACACACTTCCATCTCCAGAAACATCTAGGAACTCTGACCAATACTAGGTTAGAAAAAACATTTCACTTCTCCCCTTCCCCACCCACACAATAGGGTCCATTGACCAAAGTGCCTTGGGAGGTTGACAACAAGGACATAACAATTTGGTCAGCAAATCATTTAATATGGGATTTATTAATTATATCAACCAAATTAATATAAATAATTTGGACTTCAAATTCTCACTTCTATTAGAATATCAGTGACAGAGCCTTATTAAGACGAGTGTTGCAATATTACCAGAAATGCTTTGTTTGCATTTAGCCAAAATTTGGAGCAGGAAAATGTTGATTTTATTTCCCTAGGTACTTAGTTTAAGGACACAACTTAAGTGCAAGAATCACTGGAAGAAGCTCAGAACCTGTGTCAAGCTCATTATAAAGAATTTAGAGCAAATTTTCAATTAAAAGCATTTTTTAAACCTGTACTATATGTCAGCCACTGTGGTTTACAAATATTATCCCATTTAATTTATGGGATTACAGTTTTAGGGGATCTGAATTCTAAAGCCTCATATTCAGAAAAACAAAAACAAAAAACCCAAACAAATGCCTGTCAGTTGGAAAGTCTCTGTACCTCTTTTCTTTTTCTCTCACGGGTAAAATTAAGTAACTTATACTATGAAAATATGCTGAAAATAATCAAATGCATCATTTTGGATCACTTTGCATATATGTGTATATATGTGTAAATATGTGTATTTGTACGTATATAAAACCATACAGATACCAGTAAACTAAAACCCTAATGGAGTCTCATTTGGTAAAAGAATGGGAAATTCCTCATTCCTCAGAATGGATGGGTGTGGAGGAGAATATGGCCCCACCCACCCATTAGATCATCCAGCAGATGTCTCTGTTTCACACATCCTGGTTAAGACACTGCTTGCCACTTCCTTCTCATTTGTAAATTTCACAATTGGGTATGTAGGGTGGTGGTGGTGGTGGTGGTGTCTTTTCTTTAAATTGACTGACATGAAAGGATAGAGAGAAGTGTAAGTAGCTCATCTTTATGATGGAACAGCCATATTTCCTAACTTTAAGAAAGTTCTTGGGCAAGCTTTGGAGAACCTAAAAAGCAATATGCTAATATGCATTAGCTGACAAAATCTTTTATCCTCTTCTAGGATGGGGAACCTGAAAATACTTTCATTTGGTCTTGTGCTTCAGTGGAGGCATAAAGTGATGACAGTAGCCCTGGAAATGGTCAAGGAGAATTTTTTTATTTATATTTTACATACTATTTTTAAAAATACCCATTGCTTAGAATTAGACAAATAGCTGTCCATGGTTGGTTGGCTTATCTGATGCATATGGCTACTCAGATTATTTCCTTTTCTTTAATTAATTCTACATCAAACTGATATTTGTTTGGTTGAATTTAGTGGTGGAATGGGAAAAGACCAAATATACATAGAAAATTGCTCTGCCTTCAGGCCTTCTTCAAGCTACTTTGTTTACAAAAAGATCGCCTCTTTGGAAGATTAAATACACATTTACATTCTTCCCTGGCTCTGTTTACTTTGTTACATGAATACTCCTGTGTATTTTATCTTATTTTTAAAGTCTTAAGGTGTTGGTGATTCCTGGAATTACATATGTATCTTTGGGAGCAAGGAAAACAAGGCTACTTTCTTTTTAGTTCCAATTTTAATAAATCAATTTCCTTTGGCCTTAGAAATATACCTAATAATTTCTAGAAAAAAAAGACATGATAAGTATTTTGGAGATCAGAGAATGGGTGATCACAATCTGATCACTTTTAACATAATATTTCTCAAAACTGGAAAGGAAAATTTCATGGAAAACATATTTTTGTCCATTTTCTAATGCCCTGAGTCCTCTGGTCTTTTCGATGTGAGTTACATCTCTAGTGATGTAACCCATCCTTGCCTGATTATCATGTGTGACTTTTCTCTGCATCCTCCTGTAAATCTGCCATAGTTTGGGGGGGGTCCACTGTACATGTCAAGTCTTTCTCTACCTTTTAATATCACATGGATACCAAAAGAGCACAGACTGCTCATCAATTTTCTCTTTCTCTCATTCCATGATTGTCCCATCTTTTTTCCCCCACCCTGGTCATACATTTCTCTCATGACAACTTTTATACATACTATCTCTCATTTAATTCCTAATGATCCACAATTGGAATTGTAGATGAGAAATTACCAATTATTTTACCAAATGAGATTTTATTGGGTTCTTATTATTTTACTTATGTTTGCATGGTATTTTATATATCTACAAAGTAATTGAAATACTATATTTGGTAGTTTTCAGACCATTTTCATGGAATGAGTGGCTTCATTCTGCTGGAAGCAAAAACAAAACTACAGAAACTTTCCAAGTGATGAGTTTGTTTTGAAAACTAGGCGTTACAGCTAAGAATCTCTGAAATCCCAGTCTCATACATTAAATAACATATTATTTGTAAAGCACTTAGCATTGTGGCTGGCACAAAGTAGAGGCTTCATAATTACTTATTACTCCCTAACCTCCTGTCCTCAAGCCCCCTGCCCCATAACCTCTGTGCTAAGAAGTCCCACAGCACCACATTTTCTATTATGACGCTCCTATGACTCACAGAGTAGTTTTTTTTTTTTTCCCTAGATGTAGCCAGTGTGATGATTTGTTGTGCTGGGCAATACATGATGATTACAAGGGATTGCTATTCAGAGGTGGGGGTGGCAAGTTAGTGGGGAATAATAGATGAACAAAATATCATTGATAAAACATTTAAAATACGAATAAGAACACCATAAAGAAATATAGAAGGCACAAATAATACAAATTATGACAATCTTAATATATTATATCTATTCTAATATCATCTGCAATATTATATATAAATTATAAAATTATGTATGTGCATATATGTTAAAAAACCAAGTTTTACCTAACCAAGGTTCACAATTTCTTATACAGTCCTCTTTCTCCTCTACATATTGAACTGCTTGTGCTTTTATTGATGATTAAGTTCACAATAAAAATAAAATTTAAATAAAAATCCTTTGTTTTTTGTTTTATAATTAGGATGCTGCAAGTGACATTAATACTCACTTTAATTAGGACAGATGACAAAGCTTTTACCTCATGGCCACCAGCATCTGGGAAGGGATTATTTTCTCCCTTTCATCTTTCTCCAGCTTGCTACCTCTGTCCACACCCATACTGTCACCATTGCATACCTTTTCTGTAGCCTACTTTTGTCCAATCGGCTTGCCACCATTTTTGTCCAGGGCAAGTTCATTTGGATGGTAGGCAGTGGTGATGATGACTAAGTCCTAGTAAGTGCAAACACCTGAATTCATATATTCCCCATTTTTTAGAGGTCCTATATGTATAATTTATAGTATCCAAGAACCATAGGACTCAGAAAGGGCCCCAGGAGGTAATATATTTGAATCATGAAGGTTGATATTAGCAGGATAGAATCCACTCAGTTTCAAAGTAGCCTTTAACTTCAAAGAGAAACAGTAATTTTACAATGGAATCATAAAATCCAAGAATCACTAAATATCAGAGTTGGAAGGGACCTCAGAGACTATCCCAATATGACCAAAGTAACGGGAATGAAAAAAGTCAGATTTTACCTCCAACCTTCAGACAAACTGAGAAGACATAAGGAGCCTGGGAATTCAGAGGACAACTGTTGAGCTCTTCTTGCATGTTACATGCCTAGATCAGAAGAAGTGTAAAGCTATAGGAGAGATATGCGCAGGACTTTCACAGGGTTTCTTTCTAGCTTGCCCTCTTATTCTCTCTCTTGGCTACCAGTTGTCACTATAAACAACAGTGGCTACAAATAATAACCAAAATTTGTGAAGTACTTTAAGGTTTGCAAAACACTACACTTACATTATCCAACTTGATCCTTACAATGGCTCCCTTTTAGAAATGACCAAACTGAAATAGAGAGAGACTAAGTAGAAAGGAAGGGAATATGTATTTATTTTTGTTGTTGTTCAGTCGTTTTCAGCAACCAACTCTTTTTGACTCCATTTGAGGTTTTCTTGACAAAGATACTAAAGTGATTTGTTATTCCTTCTCTAGCTCATTTTATGGATGAGGAATCTAAGGCAAACAGGGTTAAATGACTTGCCCAGGGTCACACAGGTACGAAATGTCTGAGGCTGTATTTGAATTCAGGGTCTTCCTGACTCCAGGTCTGATGCTCTATCTACTGCATCACCTATCTGCCCTAGTATTTATTAAGTGCCTACTATGTGCCAGGCACTATGCAAATATCATTTCATTTGGTCCTCACAACCACCCTGGGAAGTAAGTCCCATCATTATTGCATTTTTACAGTTGTGAAAACTGAGGTAGACAGAGGTTAAGTGACTTGTTCAAGGTTACATAGCTAATAAGGGTCTGAGACAGGATTTGAACTCAAATCTTCCTGACTCCAAAATGGAAACATTCGATCAATAGTGCCACCTCCCTGTCAGTTGTGCACCTTTTCTCTCTTTGTGAAATTAGAACCGGTTGTCATCAAAGTGATAGAATTCAGGTAGGTCTCTTCCCTTCCACAGCAGTAGCTGCAGTAACACACATTTTTCTACTCTTTGCTGTCCTTTCTTCTCCCTATCATCTAAGAGACAGAGACTTTCTAGCTGAGCTTCTGGCATCAGAATGCATACACCCACATAATTTTTAATGGGTAACTATAATTGCATTCTTAGTTCATGAAAGTAATCTAAAACAGATTTATTATATAATACTATGTTCTATGGTTCTGAAAAGTGAATTGGTTAATATTTTGTGCAGTAGGAAATTGACAGATTAGGAATTCAGAGATACTTTGGAAGATTTATGGGAACGGATACAGAATGACACAAATTGAACTAAAAGAATCATATACCCACTAACCACAAAAATGTAAATGAAAAGATCACTAAACTATAAAGCAAGACACCCTCTGAATAAATGAACATTCAATAATGGTTCTGGTATACAAATAAATGAAATATATTTGCTTCTTCATGTAAAAGTGGGAAACTATTAGAACAGGTGGTATGGACATTGTCAGAAGAGATCACTATATGAAAGGGGTTTGCTTACTTATTTTCTTTATCACAAGGGAAGCTTCAATGAATGGCAGGATGGTGTAGTTGCAATGCAATAATCACAATGCCTATGGTGGCCATGGACATCCTGGCACGATTCTGAATCACAAAATACCACAGACTCTCCACATGGAAGACAGAACCAAAACATTTATTCTAACACTAGAACACCAAATCCATCATAGTAACAAAAGTCTATACACAGTAACAATGCAGAGAACAACATCATTCCCAAGCCTTCCCCCTACTGGGCTTCCCACAAACCAGCTCTATTAAACCAAGTCACAAACAAACTCTTTCGCTCAACCTATCCAGCAGCCTGCATCCTTCTCAGCTCTGATGGCTCTCATGACTGACTTCCTCTCAGCTCTACTCTAATTCTGCCTCTTCCTGTTCCACCTATTCAGCAAACTCCTCCCACTACAGGCTCCATGTGACTCAAGCTTCCATGTGACCCAGGCAGGCCACATGAGCTAATTAATGAGTATGAAAGATCTCTCCATTTAAATTACCATTACTTATGGTAGAGTGAATAAAATACTAGTCTTTGAATCAGGAAGACCTGGTTTCAAACCTTGTCTTTGACAAATACTAACTGTGTGATCCTGAGCTACTGACAATCAGTACTCCAGGCATCCATCTAAGACTATTATCTGTACAGCAGGTACAGATTGGCATTAGTAAGCAAGTTTCCATATCACTGATATCACAGATCTGGTCCAATTCACTCTAATTATCTGTGTAGGTATAGTTATAACCTAAGCAACTTCTCAAGTGTTGAGAAAATTTAGGTTGAAGAGGCCTAAAAGAATCACCAATAGAGTGGCTTTAGCAGGGGCTATTTAGATTGATTTCAGAGCCCCTAAATGTTCCAAAAATCCAGTCTTATATGTCAAATGCGATTAGAATGTAAGCTTGTTAAGAAGAGAAAAAGAAGAAAGAAGCACTTATTAAGTGTCTACTATGTGCCGTACATGTGCTAAACACTTTCCTCTTTTATTGTGGTGATTTAAAAAGTTCAGAGACACAATTTCTGGATAATTTAATCATTTTAGGAATAATGTCAGCATTTTAATAAAAGGATGGTCATTTGACCATCTCTGTCTTAGACCATAGACAATCGTGATGGTGGGCTCAAAGCTTATATATTCTTTTAGAAGAAAATGTTAAAAAGGACAGCAATTAACTCTGATTGGTTAAAACTTGATGAGAGAATGGATATTACAATGAGGGAAATGACCTAAACTTGAAGTATGTCATTTAGTTCTTAAGTTATCTCTAGCCTTGGACAAACTATTCAAAGAATTTATGTGCCCTGAAAACTGATTAGAATACAGTACCTACCTTACCAGGCCTGGTTGGGGTCTGAACAAGAAAGTAGTCCAGTCTCATTATCAGCAATGTCCTTCAAGCGACTGAATTTTTCATATCAGGACTTTAGAAAAAGGGAAGAATACTGGATTATGTATAATAAGCAAATTATTTATTATTAATCATCATTTCTCTCATTACAAATATTATCTTAATTTTGATCCTCATCACCTTCACAGGAAGCTGCTATTATTGTCCAATTATAGATTTGACTGAACTGAGGTAAACAGAGGTTAAGTGACTTGCCCAGGGTCACACAATCAGTAGTTTTTGAAGTTAAACAAAACTCCGGACTTCCTGACTCCAGCACCAGTGTTCTATCTGCTGCATCACTTATGTACCTCAAAAGAAAATGGGGATGTTTTCATTCTTTGCCTTTGTATCCCCATTTCCTGGCCTGTAGGGGACATGCCCACTTTAGTTAAACCCTCTAAACTTGTAGTAATACCTCAGCACTGAAGGTGACTTACTCATGTGTTTCTAGTTAGAGAGGCAAATAATTCCCTTATTTGGTTAGAGAACAAGTTTGTACGGAGTCAGAAATCTATTGTGACATTATTTCCTTTTTGAAGTAATCAAGATGCATTAGATCTCACTGTAATACACACACACACACACACATTGCCTCTGGTTGTAGCTAAGAAGAAGCATTTATTTATTAAACTGGTTCATTTACATAAACAATAATCATTCTTCAGGTAGTAATTGTACTTAAAGATTGCTTATTTTGTGGGCAATACTTTAAAAAGGAATTTTCTTTAAAATGTCTCTCTGATAATCTGCTGCTATACTATATGCTTCAATAGCCACTGACTATTTTAAAAATTACTTACAAGTTTTTCCCCCTCCACAATGTCACTGAGAAATGAGTTTGTTAAAACTAAACATATTACTTTATGCTTGGCATTTTCAAAATAGTGCTACCAAGAGGCTAAGAGTTTAGAGGGACTACTCATTAAATGAAATGAAAACAAAAACAACTAAATTCCCATCAGCATCAACCTCCATTCTTCTTCCAAAGCTCTGTAGCTTTAGTTTTAGATCATTTTTCCTTTGAGGGCTTGGAGGGTTACAAATGAATTTCTTTTCAACTATGTTTTACAAACAGCATTCTTTGCACTACAGATTCAGCATCCTTGAGCAACCGGAAATCATTAATAAATATAATTATCACTAGCCAGACTGGGACAGGCAAGGCTTTGAGGTCAGTATAATACTCAGGCAAAGCATGTTTGACTGGATGACAAAGTTTACGGAGATTAATACCCACTGAGGTGGCCTACTGGTAGGTTGTTGCAGGTTAATGGAAATGTGTGGCAATAGTCAGCAACATTAACAAGGTCTTTATCTTTGGGGCTCATAAATATTCCTCTTAACCCCTGCTAATACCCATGTTTCAGGCATCTCTAGAAAGAATTGGGACAGCTAGCTTCATGCGTATTGCAAAGATTAGGAACATTCAGTTCATTTTTTGAACCAACACTCCCACCCTCACTCCCCCACCATACTCCCACTCTAACTGTTCAGGATTGTCTAGCTCTTTGAATAATGATATTGATAACAAAGAGAATGACTCCACGTAGCCATCAGATGATGGCTGCCTTTGTGAAGAAGGAATAATTACTGAAGAATTCCAGATTTTACCAGGTGTTCACAGCCATCTTTCTGACATCTGCAGTGCTCCCTGAAATGGTGGCATTCCCATATGCCAACCCAGCAAACTTCTGCTACAGGACAACATTAGTGGTGTTGACACTCCACTTATAAGGGCTGTCTGAGAATGTCAGAAACTTATCTTTTTCAGTTTTTGTCTGTACATTAAACCACAAAAATTGGATTCCATGGAAGGCAGAGAAAGATAGAAAATAGAGCATGGAAAGGGTTAAGGATCTGCGTTGACTGCAATTTCTCAATCAGCCTCAGGAAGCCTCAGGTCAACTTTGCTCATAAAACTCTGCACAAATATTTCTTTTTCTATCAGAGGAATTCTAATTCTGCACACAGACCAGGGCCACTCAGATTATTACACATTATTAAAAATTAATTTTAAAAAATGGTCTGGTTCCTGAAATGTGCTGTAGAGATGTGAGTGTCCAAGCCTGAAATAGCAGCAAGGTAGAAAAGAAAACCCTTTGTATTGTATTGACCAAATAATTCTGAAAGAAAAAATTTATCCATTTCACTTGGAATAATATTATTCACTACTTTTAGTTGTTCCTTAAATGCACATATTATTATTGAACTTTCCAATTCTTCACTGTTGGATTCTCACATCTTACCTGTAAGTACTAAAAGGCTTTCTAAACTGAGACCACTGCAGCAGCTAGCAGCAGGTCAGGGCAGGGATGTTATGTGAGGCTACAGTACCGTTACACTACTGGTTCTATGGAGCCAGCATGACCTTATAATTCTGTGTGGCTGAGCTGTGCACATGTATGCTTGTAATTTGTTGTCCCCACTCTATAATAGTTGGTCTGACTCACAATTGACAGGTGACATCAAGCGATGAAAGACAGGAGGAATGAAAACACTAAACAAATGTCCACTTCTCTTTATTTACAATGACTTTTAAAGAGAATATCATAAAATCATAACATTTCAGTGTCAGTAGAAAGCTGAGAGGTCACCTAGTGCAACCTCATGTCCTGTGAACAAATCTCATGCAAGTCCATCAATGTGCCCAACTGCAATCCAGATCCTACTTGAATACCTCTGAGGACAAGGAATTCATTCCTTTTTGAGGAAACATTCAGGATAACTCAATAATTATTAGTCAGAAAGTTATTTAAATTGAGCTGAAATCTAATTCCCTATAATTTCTATCCATTGTTTCTAGTTTTTCTGTCTGTTATTTTAAACCTAAACTTTCTTCAAATATCTGAAGACAGTAATAGTGTTCACAATAAGATATCCTTTCTTCAGACTAAACAAACTAAAATGCCTTTGAGCCATTCCTCTACAACAAATATTTTGATTAAATTATAAAGATTATTTTTTTTTGCATGGCTGCATGTGCATTATTTTTCTCCACTGCCAGTTACCCCAAAAGACCAATGGTATGTCCTCTTCATTGCTCTGAGAAACGATGGGCTCAATATCTGAATAGGAAAACCACAGCCATAGACCATATCATAAGAAACTGAATCACCCAGAACATGATCATTCCTTGATAATTATCAATGAAACAGCTAACGAACTGGGGGAAGGGGGATATCTTCTCTAACATTCTTTTATTCCTCAAACGGAATTCTGGAAAAAAAAAACATTTCTAGATAGAAAAATGACCCTCTCATACTACAGGGTGCATTAATCATAGGACAACAGGCTTAGAAGAAACTGAGTAGCCCTAAGTGACAGATTGGACATAGAGAGATAGGAAGGAATTGACAATACAATAGGAGTCATTCTTTTATCTGGTAATAAATACCTTGGTTATTGAAGATACTGGGGGAGACAATCCTTTATAAAAGATCCTAGAAGGTCACAGATGAAGAACCTGAGAGTCGAGTTTACTTGAGTCACATAGATAATAAGTAAGCATAGCTAGACTTGAACTAAGTTTTAAAATACAGGTTTGTAGATTTGCACCAGAAGATCTTAGAGATCATCTAGACCAACCCTCTCATTTTACTTTCTTTTATTTCAAAGCAAAACCTTTTGCCTTGATGGCTTATTCTAAAATGTTTCTCCCTCTTCCATATCTAATAAGTCCTTTCTTGCAACAAAGAGAGAAAAAATAAGCCAAACCAATCAACACAAAGACTATGTTTGTTATCTTTTGCAACATACTCATAGTCCTCTATTTTTGAAACAAAAGAAATTTTCTTCTCCAGGACCAAACTTGATTTTTGTAATTAGAAGGCTTAAACGAATTGATGTCCAGTGAATGGAGAAAACGGAACTAGGGAAACACAGCCCTCAGTATCATTATATTCCTCTTTCTATGTATAATGCTGGAGTTATTGAATATACATATATTGAATATATTTTTATTGAATATACTGAAATTGACTTTACTTACTCTATTCACTGGATATCAATTTATGGGTTTTTTTCATGTTTCTACATGCTTAACATCGTGTTTCCTCAGGCTTGCCTCACCTTCATTATGCTGTCATACACATACATATAACACACAATATATGTATTATGTGTATGCATATGTATATGTCAGTAAAATGTATATATCAGTATATTTCAAAATGTATATGTATGTTGACTGATCAGCAAACCCAAATTTCTACTATCCTTGATTTTAGACGTAAACAAATAGGGACACAAAATAATAAAAAAAAATAAACAAATATGTTAAAAAGCATATTTCAAACCCAGTCCATAGAAACTTTTACCAGCCTTCCTTCCTTAAGAGAAATATGAGTGAAACCAACATTCTTTCGGCTTGCCCAGGATCAATTGTTGTACTAAGTGAACAAGTTAACTTTATCAGTTTCCCCCAATCTTCCATGTCAAATTGTTTATTTTCTATTACTCTTCTCTCTTCAGAGAACTCGTAGATTTCACTGACTATTATGAATTATGCTGTAATTGGTTAGTCTCAGTTCAGAAAGTAATGTGCACATCATAGTTTATGAAGAAAAAGATATGTTCATCTTCAATGTCCAAGTGAAGCGAAGTTTTTATGTATTTATTGTAAGATTACTGAAATTATGTTTCTTTATGCAATAAAGAAAATAACTGAATGTCCTCAATAAGTCTAAAATAACTGACTACATTTCTGGGTGAAGAGTAAGGAAACCCAGATGACCACTATATTTTTATATGAATAAGAACCACTGAAATTTAGTTGAATTAGTAAACTGGAAATTCAGTCACACACAGACACCCCCTCTAGTTTAAAGAAGTAGATAGATATATTGGATATGTGTAGTCAAGTAGAGGAAAGAGGAAAACATAATCTCAAAGGATTAGAATCTCAGTTTCTAGAAGTCAAGGACTATTTCATTTAGGTTTTTTGTATTTCTAGCAACTATTATGGTGTCTTGTACACTGTAGGTGCTTAATAAATGTTTGTTGAATTGCAAAATGGAACGCTAAGTTGATAGAGGTGCCAATGATACAAAAAATAAAGTTGTAGAGAGAAAGAAGTTTAGAGGGAAAATCAAACCCTTCCTACTTTTTTTGGTCATGTTGACTATTGTGTGCTAGGAAGACTTCCTGATGGAGATGTCCTGTAGGCAATTGGAGATGTGGGCCTGGAAATTGAAAGAGATGTCAGGGTTGAAGAAAAGGATTTGGTAATCATCTCCATGGAGACTGCTAAAGGAGAACTTACAGATAGAAGGAAGTAGATGACAGAATCTTGGAAAGTACTACCTTACAGATTAAAAACGTAGAGGAGAATAAATCAATATATCAGCGAGTATTTATTAAGTGCCTATCATGTGCTAGGCATTAGGAATATAGATATAAAAGTTAAAGAAAACCTGTCCTCAGGGAGAGGAAGATAAGACATGTGATATCTGAGAATTTTAAAGGAGAAATTATTCAGAAGGAGGCAGTGGCTGAATGTCAAACTCTGCCAACATCATTTTTATCTATAATTTATTATTTTAAATTTATTAACAGATACTATATGTAGTTATATCATCAATGCCAGAATCTTCTCATTCAGAATGAGATTAGCTGAATGAAATTAGTTGAAGTTTAAATATATCTCTACATGCATATTTATTTTTGTGTCTTTTAAGTTTTTATTTTAAAAACATTTTAAAGTTGATAAACATGAATGTTACCATATATGTAAAAGAGAGAAAGAAAATTGCTTATGAAATCATGAAGTTCCATGACATCCAGCTTATTTCCTTTTTCAGAATTTATTTTTAATTTATTGAATAAAACAAGCATTCTGTAACATTGTACAATTTAAAAAAAAAACTGATTGCACATGAAACTGAACATCTGCTATGTATAACTTGCTATACCTTTCAAATATACAACAAAATTATCATGTTAATTTATATTTTTCTCTCCCCCAACCCCAACCCTTGAAATGGCTACCATTATACCTAAAGATTCAGTTATCAGGAGAAATATAATTTGTATATGGGTGAGAAATCTGCATATGTGGAAAAGCCCTGTGAACTGCATACTTGGGGTTTAGCCGGCCTTACAAGTGTTGTATTATATTGCTGATGTAAAGCTAACAAGTTAATGTTGTTCCTCATCACCACTGCCAATAGTTGAGCACCTTTAATCCATTTGTGAAGGACTTAATTTACAATGCTCAGTCAGTAACACTTGTTCTATTTCTGTTCTTTACTTGAGGCTACTGTAAGTTTGAGGCATAATCATTGTGTAATGATTAAAACTTGGCTACATGAAGGAAGTGGAAAAATAGCTGTTGGTCATCAGGATTTCATATATCTCTCTTTATTCACATATAGAGAGATATATGTAATGCTAATGACACATGGATATACACACATATTAATATATACACACATATATTTCAAACTTAACGAAGGCACATCATTTTTGTTTGACCTTTTCATTCTGAAGCAATATTTCATCTGGAATAATTTTCCATGGCATCCTTATTATTACTAACCTAATACTATAAAAAAAAATGAAAGAAGAGAGACCTCAAAGTCAAAAAAGTGTTCCGAGATGTTATAGAAACATATATAGGTTAGATCTTTAACACTATGCCCCCGCTGAGGGTGGGGAGTAGATGAAGTTGATAGATATTCTGGGGAAAGTGCAGGTCTCCCCCAAATCTTTAAGGCAGATTTTTGACAATTCCATAGAAATGGATTAGGATTGGAATAAGCAAGAAATTTTCCCAATCCTCAGTCCTACCCTTTTTTTTGATTTCTTATCAATTACCCTTTTTACAGTTGTACATAGTTGATTGCATATTGTATCTTCCAATTAAATTGTGAGGTCCTTGGGAGAAGGGTCTGTCTTTTGCCTTTTTTTGCATCCCCAACATGTAGCACAGTGCCTGGCACATAACAGGTACTTTAGAGATGTTTACTAATTCCAGAACCAGAGCTCTAGGTGGCACAGTGGATAGAACAATGGACCTGGAATCAGGAAGACTGAGTTCCAATCCAGCCTCAGAGACTTACTAGATGTGTGATTTTGGGCAAGTCATTTAGCCTCTAATCTGTAAACCTCAGTTACCTCATCTATTAAATGAGGATAAAAACACTACCTCAGTCCCATGGTGGTTGTAAGGTTCAGATGGAATAATGACTGTAAAACACAGCAAAGTGCAAGGTGTATGGTAGCTGCTATAGAAATGCTAGGTATCATCCTCATCAACCTCCTCCTCCTCATCATCATTGTTATTAATCAGAAAATTTGAGTTCAAATCTACTCGCATATACTTAATAGCTGTGTGACCCTGGATATGTCAACTGCTATCTGCTTTAATTTCTTCATTTGTAAAATGAGGATAACAGTAACACCTAATTCCCACTGCTGCTGCAAGAATAGAAATTTAAGAAGATATTTGTAAAGTACATTGCAAACTTTAACGCATAAAATAAATGCTAGTGTTTTCTTACTGTTATTTCCACTCCTAATTTTATTACTATAAAGGAACTACATTGCATTACTCCAAGGTCCCCTTGTAAAGTCTCAAGAGACCTTTGAGAGCAGCATGGGGGAGTGGAAAGGTCAGAAGATGTTCCTTCAAATCTTGGCTTTGCCATCTTACCTATGTGACCTTAAACAAGACAAAATTTCCGTGGGCTTTAGTTTCCTCATTTATAAAATAAAGGATTGAGTTCAACTACATCTAATGTCCTTCCCAGCTATTCCTCTTTGACATATAAAATAAGAAGACTGGACTCAAATAGTTTCTAAATTCTCTTGTAACTCTAAATACGCATGTCTATGAACTTTGGACCCCATGATGCTAGGTTGCCAAAGGAATCTTCCTCAATATCATGTAGAACATGGATAGGTAGTTTTAAGCTCTGAAATTATTTTTCTGTTTTAGTTAAATATATTTTGTTTTTCCAAATAAACTTTAATCTTTGACAGAAGAGGAATCTCTCACTTTTCTTCTCTCCCTCTGTGTCCCATGCTGTGCAAAAAAATTGAGGCCCAGAGAGTTAAATAACAAGTTTTCCCAAATTTGTATTCTTGTTTTTTTCTTGTTAATTTTTTAAATTACCATTTCATCAAAAAGTTTAAGGGCTTCTGAAGTGCTCATTTTCCTCCTATTAGTTTGAATTTAAATATTCCTTTTACTATATCATGGATTGGTAATGGCTTAAAAGCATTTATGAATAAAGTCCATGTTCATAGTAAGCATTCATGGCAGGATTTAGACCCACATCTTCTCACACCAGAGCTAGTACTCTAGCACAAGGGGAGATAAAATCAATCAAGAATCCATTCTTTAAATGACTACTTTTTATAGGCACTGTCCTAGGTGCTGAGGATGCTTCCATTCTGAAAGAGAAGACAACATTCATATATACAGATATACACAAAATATGTGTAAAGTAGATAACTTTGAAAGGGCATTAGAAACTGTGTTGGAGATAAGAAAGATAGAATTGATTTGAGTCTCTCAGAGTTTCTAGAATAAGAATAGCCCACCTGGAGTAACTTTTAAGGATTTCTACCTTTTCCCTGATGTTATCCTAGGTAGCTAGGTAGCTCAGTGGATAGAGTACCAGGCCTGGAATCAGAAAGACTCGGATATTTACTAGCTGTGTGACCATGGACAAGTCATTCAATCCTATTTGCCGAAGTTTCCTCATTTGTAAATGAGGTGGGAAAGGAAGTGGCAAACCACTCCAGGATCTTTGCTAAGAGAACCCCAAATAGGGTCACAAAGAGTCAGACACAATTTAAATGACCAAATAACAACAAAATCCTAATCTTTAGAATGACTTCAGAGGTGCTCAAATTAGCCTTAATGTTGAGATTTGAGTGAGGGAAGCCAAGCTCCTGGTGGTGCTGAATAACTATTTGTTCCATCAGAATATCTAAGTGGGGTCTTTTGAAAACTTTAGCAGCTGTTTGTCATAGCTTGAATCTAGGTCACCGGGAATTTCCTGAGCTGGGAATCTAAGCTGTTCACCACAATGTTTGTCCTGTACTTAGCCCAGGAAATAACAAATACAGTCAATATTAGGTTACTTTTTTCTTGAAAAAGTATAAATTCAGAGGGCTTCTATGTTCCTGTTTCAGAACTCTTAAGAGGTCTGAAGTATTTGCTTTTTATAAAACCCTGTGTATAAATATACATATACACATGTATTTATAAATACACATAATATATATGTGTCTATATATATACATGGATGTATACATAAGCATGTACATGTTTAAAGTCTACAATAAGACCAGTTTTGGGGGGAGGGAGGAAATATTGAGGTATTTTTCAAGATTGTCATTGGCTTCCTTTGTTGTCAAAGATTATGCGTCTCACTATATTCAGACAGCATTGCCTCAATGACCCAGGGTGGACATAACAAATTAATTGCCCTCTCAGTGGAAATGGGCCTTTAAAATTGAACCTTCATGGTTCAGCTTTGTGGAAATACTTCCAAATACCAACACCACGGGGGCACTGCCAGCAGTGTGCACTGGCCAAATAAATTTTCCTTCTCCCCAACAAGTCTTCTTCAAACACATCCTCTCTCTGCAGGGGGCAGTCACCTCAAGGAGCAGCCCTCGAGGACCCATTGGTGTGTTGATCTGTGGGTGCACTATTAATTAATTCAGTTTCATTCCTCACCCACTGGAACAAATTGCCAGAACTACGCATCTCTGCAGGCGAAGGTCCCACCAGGAGGGGCCTCTGGCAGCATCAGGGTTAATTTGCAGTGGCCACTGGAAGAAAGCAAACAATCTGGGTGCAAGTTTGCAAAATGAATGTTCAGTGTGTAGCCCACAGATGATCATTGATTGTGGTAAATAAATAAAAACACTCCTGACTTTTATTGTTGTAGGGAGTAATTATAATTCACGGGGCCAGACTCTTTGTGTTGCAGAATGCTTCATTTGTGGTTTGCATGAGCAGATACATTAACTTCGGGAAGCTCTTTTCATTAGAGCACTGTTATTCATTGAGGACTGATCAATATATCATCTATACAACGTCTTGAATGTGGATGTCTGGGTCCATTGTGGACTTGCTGATAATGGCTTCTTTATTCAAGCCAGCTTGTAGGAACAAGAAGATAAAGAAAAGGGAAGAGAATTATAACATATGCTCATGGAAGGGTTGTAAGAGTTATAAGTAGAAAACAAGAGTAAACGCTACAGGGTAGAGGGGAAAAAAAAGATCATAAAAGAAAATAAGGGAGTGAATCCACAAGTTAAAACATGAAGAAATGAAAAATTGAATGTCACAGCCCTTCCTCAGTCTTATGAAAAACAAAGTGTGCTTTAGTAAATCTTCTTAAAGTAATCCTTTTTTTAAGGATGGATTAAATTCACCTTTTGCTTTTAATGATGCAATATTTTTCCCAACTCCTAATCCATTAAAAAATTCTCCCTGTGTCTAGGAAATTATTTGTATTCTTCCTTCAAAAATTATTACCGTATTTATTTTAAATGAACCCCTAACTAAGAAGCTTAAGAATGTAGAACTTCATTTCCACTGTTAATTTTAATTAGATGTTACTTTTAACATATGATGGTTGGAAATCTTTTTTTTTTAAAATAAAGCATGAACATGGACAAGAGTGTCTCAAGAGGAGCAGACATGTATGTTTTAAGTTAAAATCTCCATCACAGTACAGAGGGCCCACATTCATAGCATAGCAGATCAATTGGGATATCAAGTAATAGGACGTTGCTTTTTATATTTTGTACCCTTTATTTCCCTCTACAAGGGGGTAACATTTTATTCTTACTTATGGAGGACATGTATTATAAATTGATATCAGACTGTGAAGCCCAATTTGTATAAATTATTATAGGCAACAATATAGAGTAAAAAGGTGACAAAGTCTATCTCAGAGTAATGGGGCATATTGCAAGTGCAACTATACATCAATAGCATAGATTTCTCCAAGGAGAGAAAAGAAGAAAGGACACTTTCTGGAATCCCAGAAGCCGGATTCAAATCTCACCTGTGTCTATTATCTATGTGACTTTTGGCAAGATACTTTCCCTATCTAAGTTTCAGTTTTCTCATTTGTAAAGACAGAGAGTTGGACTAAATGTTCTCCTAGGTCTAAGTCTAGGTCTGTGTGTGATACCAATCTTTAGTTAATATAAAAATTCTCAGTCCTCAAGAATCTGTGATTGGCAGTGTGAATTCAGAACAATTATCCAATCAAGAGGAGGTTGAGAAATAAAGGGAAAGAGAAAACGGAGATAGCAAAAACAAAAAAGAGAGCTCCGATTTTATGTTTTAAAAATCAATATCCACAGATAATCTTGGAGAAAATGATGAGTTCTTCTCCATATCAGTAAAGTCATTATCTATACCACAATTAAATTATAAACTCCTTGAAAGCAGGTTCCCTATCTTTCCATATCCATACATACATGTATGAATTGGATTCAAGCTGTCCTAGGTACATCGGTTTCAGATTGGTGAGACTTTACCACCTTCAGACCTAGATCTCTTTGCTGTTGTTCTATATCTATTTTTACATTCCTCATTTAATCCCCTTTTCCTTGCACCTCTTATTCTGGGAAGAATAATTAAATCAACATTATTATTCTGAGATAAAGCATGCCTTTCTGTAACTCTAAAATTCCATCCACCATTTCTGTAACATCTCTGACAAAAATGCCTTTCTCTGGTCACCACTCCTGTATATTTCTGTATGTTTAGTAGAATGTAAACTACTTGTGGCCCAGGGCTCTCTTGCTTTTTCTTTTTGTATTCCTACAATTTAGTACAGTGTCTGGCAAATGATGAGTTCTCTTGATAGATGCTTTTTAATTCATATTTTATTCATCTATTTATATTATAAGTGAAATTCAAAACCCCTGACCTCATTTTAGGTTAAGTAAGAACAAGTCTTAATCAATCAATCCATCAAAATTCGTTAGACTAATGGTGAAAAATCTTTGAAAGTCATTGGATGAAGTGGAATAATCCCAGACAAGAAACCTGTCCCAGTAGGCTGGGAAACCTGATCATGCCTCCGGGGATCATCTATAAATTTTCAAGTGAGTTGAAAAGGGAGAGGAATTCCAGACATTGGAGTGTGTAGCTTTCCAGAATATGTCTAAGGAGTAAAGGTAAGACTGAGCTGTGGCAGATAAGATAGGTATCTCATAGCAGAAAAGTCCCAAGAGATGGTTGGCTGTTTACTCAACTTCTCTTCCTGGTATCTCTTTACTAATAGACACTCTAATATAATCTGCTGTTTCATTATGCAAAGGTTCCAAGTAAACTGAATGTTGCCTCAGTCACACAGGTTAGGACTTACCTAGAAATAGATATAAATGCAAAGTTTGTCAGAGCACCTAACCTATACTTAAAAGTTAGAGATGTTTTTAACTGGAGGCTGAATGACTATAGATTAATAGCTCTTTCTCTAAAATAAATTCTGCAATGCTGACAAAGGAATCACATGGACCTTAGGGACCATTCTATTGCCTCCTAGGCTTTAAACAAATGAAACATTGTAACAGGGCATTACATATGCTTGAAGTCTTTCCAAATTGATAGAATCTGCCAGAGCTTGAACTATACTGGCATAGATTTTAAGGATCAAGGGTCACTTCAAGAAGTAGGAATACTGACTGGAGGAAAAAATACAAATTCACAAAGATTGAAAGTGTTTTCATATCTCACTAAGAAAAACTAGGAAAAATGACAGAAAAATATCATATACAATGATAATAATCCATTTCAAATATTGAGTATAAATGTACTATAATACATAAGACCTAGAAAAGTACAAACAAATAAATATCATACATGAGGGAAAAATTTTTAAAATTGTAGTGATTCCAATTTACACCACAATTGAGCTACTATAATAAAAATGTCAATATTCCCAAATTAATATGCATACATAATTAACACTGTTCAAATCAGAATACCAATGAAATAATTTACATAATTAAGTAAGATAAAGTCAAATTTATTTGAAAAAGGGCAAAGGGAGTTACTGGAGCAAAAAACCTGGTAAACAGGGATTTGGATGGTCAGATTTCAAATTATACTAAAAGCAGGAATAAAAATTCTCCCTGGCATTGGTTTAAAAAATTTTTTAAATCATGCCAATGAAACAGAATATGAAAAATGAAAATTATTAAAAAATACAAAACAGATTAATATTTGACAAATCTGAATAAGAAATTTTCAGAGCCACAGTACGTAGCATATTCTTGTAATAGATTCTAATTTTATCAATTATCTAAAGACACTCCTCTCTACACACATACACAGAACCTAATTATTTTAGCTTGAAAAAAAATAAGTGATATTTATCTCAGTTTTGCAGAACTATATCTACAGAAGATATAGAAGAAATCACTGGAGATAATTATATACATAGACACACATATATACATATGATTTGAAACTAATAAATGACACACAATCATCAAAGTATATTAAAAAGAAACATTAAGAAAGTTTTGTGATATGATAAAAAAATCTGATAGGTAGCATCTTTAAGGGTAATGATCAAATTTACAAGTGTACTATCTTCTATTAAGAACTGCTGCTGTTTATCAAGAGTTTTAATATTTACAAAGCACTTTATACTACAAACAACCCTGCGAGGTGGGTTTTTGTTATTATCTCTATTTTACAGATCAAAAACCTGAGGTTGAGGGTCTTGACTTCAACAGGGTGACAATGGCTAGTAAATGATAAAAACAAGATTTGTTAGAATTAAGTTTATCCCTGGCTCCAAACCTTGTGCTCTCTCCCCTGCCCCCTATATCACCAAGTTGCCTAGTAAAATTCCCTGATGTTGGGAAATATTGAAGGCAAAAGAAAAATTGAACAGCAAAGAATTAGAAGGATAGATAGTATCATGGAAACAATGAACATGAAGACATGTTCACAAGAACAAAGAGACAGTGAAGGACAGAATGGTTTGGAATACTATGATCTATGGGGTCAAAGAGAGATGGAAATGATTGGATGACTGAACAATCATAATATTCCCCACCTTTCCACAAGTTTGTATCCTTCCTGATTCTTCTAGTCTGCTGCCTGAAAATAGGGGGCTTTATGTGAGGGGTGTAGTAGAGAAGATAAAACAGCCCAACCTTAAAGGGAATGAAAAAGGAATATTCACTTTTCCTGTGCTGTCATGTTCATCAATAATTTCCATATACATTTTCTACTATTGTCATTTTGGAGGGACTTTATATTTTTTCAAGTGAATTCCTCAACAAATAGAAATGACAATATTATATCTTTAGAACCACATTTCCTTTTAATTTTATATCATTTCTTCACCCCAAAATGTAACACCACATTGGAAGTCAGGAACTTGCTTTCTCTCTCAACTCTGTCTATAATTAGCTATGGGTCTTGAAGATGGTCATTTTATCTGAACTTTACCTTCTAATTGTTTGGACTAAATGATGAATAAGGTTCTTTCCAGTTCAGTATTCTGTGAATGAACAATTATAAACCATGCTACAGTTTCCATTTATTTACCAAAGCAGCATTAGGCACCTATGATTAGCAAAATTTGTTTTTTGACCATTTTATTTCTCCAATTCCATCTGTCTCATATATACTGAGACATTCAAGTTTGGGGTTAAAATTCCTGCAAGTTTAGTATATACAGACAGATTTCACTGAAGTAAGAACTACTGAACATTTTGAGACAACTAATGAAGTCTATGGAGTATGAAAGGATTTTGAGTTTTAAGAACCTTTTAGAAAGTTACAAATTTTAGAAAAGTTGACAAATAAACCCACTTAGCTTGAACTCTATCATGGAGTGGGGTGTCATATTGTAAACACTGGACTGGAATCAGAAGATGTGCAACTTTTGGATTCACTACTTATTACTTGTGTGACTTTGGTCAAGTCATTTAATCACCTAGAACCTCAGTTTCCTCATCTGCAAAATGAAGATTTGAAACTATGGTTGCTAGCATCCTTTCCCTCTGTAGATCCTACTATGATCAAACTTTGATTATTTAATTTATAGGCATTTTAAACCTTTGATTCTAAGTTAAGTAGTATGGTAGATAGAGTGCTGTACCTGGAGTCAGAAAGATCTGAGTTCAAATCGACCCCTCACCACTTATTAGAGATTTGACTGATCAAATCACTTAACATCTGTCTGCCTCAGAATAAAGATCAAATGCCTTGTAAAAGAAGGATAACAATACTTAGTTTTCTAGGTTGTTGTGAAGATAAAATGGGATGATATTTATAAAGACCTTTGCAAACCGTAAAAGAGCCATATGAATGCTAACTATATTATTATTTCCCTCTGGCCTCGATATTATCAATTTTCTTTGGAAATACATTCTTTCCTAATTAACTTCCACTTGTTTGACTGTTGCACATTCTATAGCCCAGCAATGTATATTAGCTGTACTTGTTTTAAAAATCCAGACAGTGATTGTTGCTGGAAGAAAATGAAAGTGAAAAATAATGACATTTTAACTTAAGAAAAGGCTAAGTTCAGTTTAGATGGGTCCAAGCAAAGTTCCAAGCAATTGTAAAACTTGGCTGAGTTGAGAAATATAAAGAACATAGCCAAAATCAGCAAGGGGACCATGTTTCTTTCATTTGTTGAACCAAAAATATTTGCTCTGCTAATGGACCTTGTGGAAGAAGTAATGGAGAAGGAAAGAGCACTTTTGAAACTAAGTTCAGTATGCCCAATAGAGTGCTGAAATTTTCATTCACCCAAAAAAGTATCTGTGCTGAAGGATATATGCACCAATATATAGTAGTAGTTGAAGAAAAAATAGATCAATACATGTATGCATGTGTGTATATGTTTATTTTCCTTCAAGTTTAAAGACTGCATTTCCATATGTGAAATTATCTCTAAGTTGCAATGTTCTAAGGCAGGGATTTTAAAGCATTTGGGGATTTCAGGAATGTCTTTGGCCTTCTGGTGAAACCTTTGGACCTTCTTTTCAGAATCATGTTTTTAAATACATAAATAAAATTCATAGAATTACAAAAGAATTCAATTATATTGAAACATAATTATCAAAATATTTTGGAAAGTTCACAGACTCCAGGATAAGAACTCCTGTTTGAAGAGATTTGATGTGTATGATCATTACTTTTTCTTATTTACATGTCTTTTTCATTGTCATTTCAATTATTTTCTCAATTTTATGATGAAGGCTTTAATGGTAAGGAAACAATATCAGATTCCTCTAATCAACTAGGGTTAGTGGTCTTCACCAATGAGAGTGGGAAATTCTCACAAACACTCTAAAGCAAAGTTTCCAAGCTATAACTCATTCCCAATTTTTCAAAGTCGAAATCCCTTAAGCTGGAAAAATCCATACTTTATACAACAAGCTACCAGAAAATGCCTGAAAATTGCTTAGCAACAGGTACCTAATTAACTAAACACCTTTGCCCCCTTTCCTCATGCCTATATTAAAGATCTTTAGATACTCTCCTTACTTCTTAATTTTAGCTTTATCAAGATTTAGTTTTTACTGTGTATCAAATAAATGGCTTTTCCCCCATTTCAAACTCTAATGGTTCCAGTCTCATTTTGTTTGAATGAAAAATAAATAACAGCTCTTTATTATATAGTATGTTCTAACTACATAAAATTTTACATGTTATTGCAATGGTAATTTAAATGGAAAGATTTTTCCCATTCATTTATAGGTCCACGTGACCTGCTTGGGTCACATGGAAGTATGCGTTACATGATTGTGAGTTACATGGAGCCTGTGGTAGGAGGTGTTTGCCAAATAGGTGGAACAGGAAGAGGGAGAGCTAGAGCAGAGCTGAGAGTAAATTGATTATAGTCTAGTCAGAGCTAGGAAGGATGCAGGCAACTGTGAGTGAAAGAGCTTTTTTTGTGATTTTGTTTAAGGGAAGCCTGCTTGTGATTTGTTTAATGGAGCTGGTTTGTGGGAATCCTTGCAGGGGGAGGTCTTGGAGACGGTGTTGTTCTCTGCATTGTTATTGTGTAAAGATTTTTTTTTTTACTATGATGGATTTGACTTTCTCGTGTATTAATAAATGTTTTGGTTCTGTCTTCCATGTAGAGAGGCTATTGTATTTCCCAATTCAGAATTGCACTGGGATATTCATGAATATTGTGTTGGTGCTATACAGTTATCTCTTTTAATATTCACATCACCCTTTTGAAGTAAGTAAACAGTACAGTTATTATTATACCCACTATGCAGAGGAAGAAACTCAGACTAATAAACATTACATGACTTTCTCAAGATCAGACTTAACAAATTGGAATACATATCAAGTAATCTATTTTCCATATCTAGTGCTCTTCCTATGAGTCCATTCTAGCATAGCCAAAGGGAATCTAGATACAGATATACATAACTCTAACTGTATAGTAATATGTATAATAGAATATATGTGTGCTCAAGGAGGGCTAGCACCTTTGGGGTGAGGGTTTACCAAGCCCTTTTCAGAACTGCTCATCTACCTTTGGTGTTTACCTCTCACCCGACTCTCACCTGTGACTCCAAGAAGTTGTAGCATGTGCAACTGCCTCAACTCTGTTAATATATTTTGGTAGATGGGCTAAACCAGGTTGATGGTAATTAAGAGGTTTCAAACTCATGGGTGAATTAGGAAGATGTCTACCCCAAGCATGTGAAGACTTCCCTGGTTACATACCAGGCCATTGCCAGTCATCCCAACTTTTGTCTCATCACTGGATTTCAATAACTCTGAGGAGAGAGTGAAGCTGATGACTTTGTGCAGCACTCCCTCACTTAAATTCAGTTCAAGCACCAGTCAAGCCATCACCCTTAGACATCACTGGTCCTCTTTGAAAGTGAAAGACAAAAAAACAATATTCATAGTATATAATAATATGTATAGCATTATATAATAATTTTGCTTCTTATCATCATGTTTTATTTTTACTTCTTTATTTACCATCTTAGGTTTTCCTAACAGATTTAAGAGATGGAGCAGGACAATGGATAAAAGATTGGACATGGAGTTAAGAAGATATGCATTCAAATTCGATCTCCATCACTTATTAGTTGCAAACATAGGAAAATCACTGAAACTTCCTGAGTTGCAGTTTCCTGTTTTGTAAAGTGGGAATAGTACTTCTTGTACTTACGTCACATGGGGTTGTATGTCTAACTTGAGAAAATGTACATAAATTGAAATATAATTGCTAGTCATTAATTATAGTCACATTAGTTTTTACTACATGAATACACTTTTTCATAGTTTTATTCATTTATTTTTAGATTTCAACATTCATTTCCACAAAATTTTGAGTTCCAATTTTTCTCCCCATCTCTCCCCTCCCTCCACCGCATAACACCTTGCATTCTGATTACCCCTTCCCTCAATGTGTCCTCCCTTCTATCACACAGTACTTTTCCCTTATCCCCATCTTCTCTCTTGTAGGGCAAGATAAATTTCTATACCCCATTACCTGTATTTCTTATTTCCCAGTTATATGCAATAACAATTCTCAATATTTGTTTCTAATACTTTGAATTCCAGCTTCTCTCCCTCCTTTCTTCCCTCCCCACACATTCCCACACTGAGAAAGCAAACAATTCAATACAGGCTATATATGTTTCATTTTGCAAAAGACTTCCATAATAGTCATGTTGTGTAAGACTAACTATATTTCCCTTTATCCTACCCTGTCCCCCCTTTTATTCTATTATCTCATTTGATCTTGTCCCTTCCCAAAAGTGTTTACTTCTAGTTGCTCCCTTCTCCCATTTGCCCTCCCTTCTATCATCTCCTTCATGCTACTTGTCCCCTTCTCCCCTACTTTCCTGTAGCATAAGATAGATTTTCATACCAAATTTAATGAGCATGTTATTCCCTCCTTAAGCCATATGTGAAGAGAATAAGTTTCACTTTTCCCCTCTCACCTCCTCCTTTTTCTCCTCCATTGAACAAGATTTTTCTTATCTCTTTTATGAGTGATAGACTGTACCATTCCATTTCTCCCTTTCTCCTCCCAGTATTTTCCTCTCTCACTCAATTTAATTTTTTTATGGATATCATCTCTTCTGATTCAACTCAACCTGTACTCTCTGTCTAATGTGTGTGTGTGTGTGTGTGTGTGTGTGTGTGTATGTGCATAATCCTTCCCCCTACCCAAATACTGAAAAAAGTCTCAAGAGGTACAAACATTATCTTTCCATGTAAAAATGTAGAACATTATCTTTTCCATAAAGAGTTCAGCTTTAGAAAGTCCTTTATGATTCTCTTTCCTGTTTATCTTTTCATGTTTCTCTTGATTCTTGTGTTTGAAAGTCAAATTTTCTATTCACTTCTGGTCTTTTCATCATGAATGCTTGAAAGTCCTCTATATTATTGAATAGTCATTTGTTCCCTTGAAGTATTATACTCAGTTTTGCTGGGTAGGTGATTCTTGGTTTTAATCCTAGTTCCTTTGATTTCTGGAGTATCCTATTCTAAGCCTTTTAGTCCCTTAACGTAGAAGCTGACAAATTCTGTGTTATCCTGATTATATTTCCGTAATACTCAAATTGCTTCTTTCAAGCTACTTACAATATTTTCTCCTTGACCTGGGAACTCTGGAATTTGGCCACAATATTCCTAGGAGTTTCTCTTTTCAGGTCTCTTTCAGGAGGTGACCAGTGGATTCTTTCAATATTTATTTTGCCCTCTGGTTCTAGAACATCAGGACAGTTTTCTTTGCTAATTTCATGAAGATAATGTCTAGGTTCTTTTTCTGATCATGGCTTTCAGGTAGTCCCATAATTTTAATTATCTCTCTTGAATCTATTTTCCAGGTTAGCTGTTTTTCCAATGAGATGTTTCACATTGTCTTCTATTTTTTCAAACTTTTGGTTTTGTTTTCTAATTTCTTGGTTTATCTCATAGTCATTAGCTTCCCTGAACTCCACTCTCTCTTTTAAAGAATTATTTTGTTCAGTGAGCTTTTGAACCTTCTTTTCCATTTGGTTAATTTGGCTTTTTGGACCTCTTTTTCCAATTGAGTTAGCCTATTTTTAAAGGTGTTATTTTCCTCAGCATTTTTTTTTTTTGGTTCTCTTTTAGCAAGCTAGCTGACTCACTTTTCAAGCTCTTCTACTGGCCTGGGCCCCTTTCATATTCATTTTGGAGGTACAGGAGGCAGAAGCCTTGACTTTCTCTGACAGTACGTCTTCTTCTTTCTTATCCAAAAGGATGGAAGGAGACACCTGTTCACGAAGAAAGTAGCCTTGTATGGTCTTATTTTTTTCCCCATTGGGCATTTTCCCAGGCAGTTACTTGATTTCTGAATCCTTTGTCAAGAGGAGGGTCATAGTGCTCCTCCCCGACCCCCTCCCCCCCGCCCCAGTACTTGGCTCAAGGCTGAGATTCAGATCAGCTGCTCAATTCTCCCAGAGCCTTTAAGTTGAGCTGCCTGGACAATGGACCCAGGCTGCTTCCATGGCCAATGTAGCTGCCCACCACTCACTGCTGCTGCTGCCTCCACCTCTACCCCTTCCTGGGGCCAGTGCTGGGGAGATCCCACTCCCTTCTTGCCCAACTGGGAAAGCCTTCCCATACCGACCTTTGGACCTTTCTTTGCTGTTTGTGGGTTGAGGGATCTGAGACACTCCCCCCTGGGAATTCTGCCCCAGACATCTGTTCAGGTCCTGTTCCTCCCTATGCTGCATGGCCAGGGCTGGGCTCCACTCAGCATCCCATGGGATAGACCTTTCCCATAGGCCTTCCAGGCTACCTTTGGCTGGAAATCTCTTTCACTGTGTTGTTCTATGACTTCTGCTGTTCCAGAATTTGTTGGGAGTCATTTTTTTGTGTGTGCTGTGGGGGAAGCACTAGAGTATATGTGTCCTTCTACTCTGCCATCTACATGAATATATTTTCATTGTTTAATTACTATCTTTTAAAATTTAGTTTCTGATACTCACCACTCTGCTTTTATTACTTGTTTTAATCATTGTTTTCCACCATGATACTGTTAAAGAAACATGGAGATATACCTGAAACCATGTTATTTTCTTAAGATTAAATGTCTATTAAACTCCTACCCCAGCTTCCCAACTCAAAAATCATGTGTGTATATATACAGAAACACATCTATACATATATGTATGTGTGTGCATATACATCTATGTGTATGTGTGTATGTGTGTGTGTATACATATACACATATACACTCAAATATATTTATATAAACTTGGGGTTGGTAATATCAAGGAAAATTTGGGCTATGCTTCTGTCTAGTTTTTTATAAATTCCAAATTCACAGGATCATTTTTCTAAAGTAGGAAAGTACCCAAGAGGCCATCTAGTTCAATCTCCTCATTTTGCTGGTGAGGAAATTGAAACTAGAGAGGTAAAAAAAGAATTTTCAATATCACACAATCAGTAAGTATCAGAATTGAAATTCAAACTGGAGACCTCTGATTAGAAAGTCTGTTTTCATTTCATTGTACCACACAGGTTGTGTTTTCATTCCTTCTACCTTCCTCCCCACCAAAACATTCCCATTGTTCTCCTTTTCTTTTTTATGTGTGTATAACACATTTCAGGTTCTCTGAGTCAAAGAAAGATTTCAGAGTATCCACAGAAGTGAAGTACCCTTGGAAAGTCTCCTATTGAGCCATGAAGAAGGAATTTTCATCACGGTGTTGCCGGTTTATGGGGCCTAAGAATGACAGTTGTATCCATCCCTGATTTTACCTAGTTTTACACACCAAACTCAGTTAACACTAGCTTTTCTTGGCATTGGCTCTCCATCATCTGCTTCTACAAAAAGAGGAATCTGTACATTTTCAAAACTCTGTCAGCCAGTTTGCCTTAGAGATAGATGTTCCTTTTCCCCTGCAACTGTAATTTAAAAAGGAAAAAAAAATCAGAGGTTTGTTCATGCGAAAATTTCATATCCAGCACTCATTCCTCTGTATGTGTTTGAATAAAACAATAACACAGGAACTGTTTTAAGTGGTGTTCCCTCTGCTGGGAGAGTCAATGCTGAAAATAAAATCCTAGGGCTAGTATTTTAAAAGTAATCATATAAATTTAAATGATCCGTCAGTATGCTCACTGTACCATTTGACTGGTTCTTCACGAGGCAGATGTGCTAAGGGCTTGGGGAGGTTGAGCGTAAGTCACAGAGCTCTATTGGTCATTGAGTCCATCATAGCCTGGTGAGTAGCTAATTTGTGTATCAAGATTTTCCTGTCAATCAATATTCAGAGTATGAAAAGTGCCTATTCATGCAGAGAGTGTGGGCCCAGCTGACTATACAAGAGCAGGTTCTATAATCTGTTGGGTCGTATAAATATGAAGAGAAGAAAACAGATATTTTCCCCAGCTTCTCCAACTCCATAAAAACCATTAAAGATTTAAGATGTAATTAAAGATCTATATGATATTTTTCCCTGTGTTAATTCATATTTTAAAATACACTGAGTTAATCTCAGTTCTCAGAAAGTGGAGGGTTCTCAGAAGTCAAATATGGTGAGATAAACTCATGAACAGGTAAAGCATTCAAGAAAACAATTAGCTAATGTGAGAATTTTTTTCTCTCCTGATTAACATATTTTTTCATCATTGTTTAGTGGAATGGAGTGCAATTAGGCCCTTAATGAACATATGGTATGCAAATAACTGAGCAGTTGAGGAGTATGTGCTCAGCACAACTTGCCGGAAGATCAGTTGAAATCTAAATTTAAGCTGGAACCTGGTATTGTGTGATGGAAGGGTTGGAAAGCAGTTGAGTGGGGAGGCGGAGTTGGAGGAGGGTAAGGAAAATCATGTGTGCCCTGTACAGTGATTCTTTATTTTCTTTCACTAGAAGTATATTTCCTTTGGATAACATCCCATAGTGGATATGAAAAAGACAAGGTACCTTTCTGGATTTGTCTTTAAAAGGTAAAGACAGTGTCTCTCCCAAAGAGGTCTCCTATTGCCACAATCCAATGCCTAAGCCATACTCAAAATCTCTGTTTTTATTCAAAATCTCTGTTTTTACCCTAGTTCATCTGCCTTTCCCTTCCACACAACAAGAACATACATAACATCTCATACTTGCAAAATTAATAACCAATAACATAATGCTTTTCTATTCTTTTAATTTTTTTGTAAATAGTCTAAATCAATGATATTAAACTCATCTAGAAATGGGGGCCAATAAACCATGCATAAGGATCCCTATGGGTCACATATTGGTTCAGAAAATCATATATCAGCATCATCTATGTTTCTACGTATTTGTATGTATTTTGTTAATATTCCCTAATTACACTTTTACCTTGTTCAAGGGAGAGTATTGTGGGCTTCATGAAGAGCATGTTTGACACATCTGGTTTAGACTAAACCACTGCTGACCTGCTATTGCCTTTGCATTCTTCTCTGGTATTCATCTTTAAGATCATAAAGCTACAACTGGAAGGGACCACAGACAGTGACTTCTAGTCAAATCCACACATTTTGCAGAAGAAATATTTTACATATGTGTCTCAGAGAATTTCAACAAATTGTCGAAGGCCAAACATGTAAGTAAAGTAGTGAGAACCAATTTGAAATTGGAGATCAGACTCTCTTATGCCAGAGCAAGTGCTTATAACTGGCAGGTATGTCAAGTGTACAAATTCTTACGGAATACACTAGGTCCTTTACTTGTTTTACATTAGTCTATAGATATGTGGTTGTATGGATTGTAAACACAAACGCATACCATATATGTAAATGTACACACATCTATATGTGTGTAAACATATATGTGTATTTTTTTCACTGCCATGTATTTAGCACAGTCATGCTTCAAACACTTCTACTTTCTCTAAGTAGACACCACAGTGAAATTTGTGCTCATTTTCCTCTTTTCCTAAAAAGAAATCCTATCCAACGCTGTGATACTAATGAGAGATTATATAACAAACAAAGGCAGTATTGTTCAGATTGCAGGTACATGTGCACAGTTTAAATGGCTTAATGAATTTTCTTTTTAGAATTGATTTATGAAATTGAACATTCATTGACCTGAAACAGCCCTGTTATTTCAATCCTGGAGCGAGCAGAAGCTGCCAGTAGTGTTGCTCTGCGCCAAACTCTTTGTAGGAACTCAATGACTCCAAACATTGGCAGCTTCACAATTATTTTTATGTGACATGCTTATGTAAATATTTTTTAAAAAGGAGGGGAGATAGATAATTACATCTTCTCCACTTTCAGTCTTGCTTGTAGAAACTCCATTAGAATTGATCTCTGTGACATTATTATTGACAAATCAACTATTTCATTGTCTGATGTATACTATTTGTTTTCAGATAATAATTATGAATAATAATAGTACAGTAATAGCTAACATTTACGTAATACTTTAGACTTTGGAATGTACTTTGAATATACATTATCACAAAAAGCTGATTCCCTGAATACTTCTTAAAGAGTTCTATTCACTCAATGGGCAATACCATCCTCAAACTGAGTATGTCTAAAGGCCTGGCCTAAAAAGGACAAGGTCGCCCATTGCATCCTGGGTCATCTTCAGTCATCCTGATGAATATCTGGTCACTGGATCCAGATGGCTCAGAAGGAAAAAGTGAGGCTGGTGACCTTGCACAGCCTTCCCTCACTCAAAACAAAGTCAAGTATAAGTCATGTCATCATTTCTCTGATGGCATGGTCCTCTTTGAAAATGAAACATGAACACAACCAAAAACAACCTGATAATCAGCTGACCAGATCCACTAGAGCAAACAGTTGAGGACTGATCTAGTCACATCTTCATAACTGGTTTGCTGAAACATTGGGATTCTCTATGCACCATGTCCTCACCTTTCAATTTATTCCAGCAAGAATTTATTAACCACCAGTTGTAAGCCAGGCATCATTGTAGGTACTGGGGGTACAAAAAAGAAGTGATATTCATTGGGTTGTGACTCTTCCAACTAAAATATACTGGAAGAGATACTCACATTATTTGGGGACTGTGGACAGCACAAAAAATCTAGGGGTACTAATCCTTTGAATTTGGAAGAGGGGCAGTTTAGGTATAAGGAACTCTCAAGGGATTTCAGAGTTATTACATTCTTTTCTCATCCTAGATGCTTTGAGGATACTGTCAGCCCTTCTAAGGAGTTAATACACTACAAATTATCACTTGGCTCCCGAAAGTAAATGAAGGATTTGGGGCATGTCATAAAAATTATTTCTATTTACCCCTAAACTAGCCTAAGTGTCTCACAAGCTATATAAAGAGTCAGTGACCAAAAGTGACTGTGATCCAATTTAGCTCTTACATCCCTAGGACTTCAGAGAAAGAAAACAGGAGAGAAGAATACAAGACGAGAGGCATCAAAGGAGAGAAAGGCAAGGTCCAGTAATTAAAACATATCTAGTTACATCGAGTGAAAAATAACTTGGATTACAGCATGAACTGCTCAGTTGTATTGGTCCTCAAATAACTAAAAGCAGAGAATTAAGGCAGTAAGAACCATTGGAATCATGGAAGTTGCACTGTATTATGTAAGGGTTTAAAACATATCCTAAAATTAGCACAGTCATTAACATAGTCTCTAATCATTCAAAACTATCAATTCCTAGTGACTCTACCAATCCTGTGAGTTCTTTGGAGTTTTAGAAATATAGCCAACATCAAGGAGAGAGTATGTGCCTTTCTTAAAATAGTATAGTTCACAGATTTAGAGGTAGAATTGTCTGTGGAGTTGGATTCCCTCCCATTAGAGGTGGAAACTGAGTTGGAAGATGCTATATACATATATAGAAAGAATTGATAAATACACACACACACTAGTGTTTAATGGTAGTCATCTCTAGGGTGGGGTTGGGAGAGTGAAAAAAAGGAAGGGTGAGAGGGAGGAAGGAAGGAAATGAATAGAAAAAAAGGAAGGAAATGGAGAGAAGGGAAGAAAGGAAGGAAGGAAGGAAGGAAGGAAGGAAGGAAGGAAGGAAGGAAGGAAGGAAGGAAGGAAGGAAGGAAGGAAGGAAGAAAGGAAGGAAGGAAGGAAAAGAAGGAAGAAAGAAGAAAGAAAGAAAGAAAGAAAGAAAGAAAGAAAGAAAGAAAGAAAGAAAGAAAGAAAGAAAGAAAGAAAGAAAGAAAGAAAGAAAAGAAGCTGAGAGGAGGAAGAATTTTCAGACTATAGTCTGTTGATGATGGTGCTAATTCCTGGAAAAATTCTTCTGAAAATTATAAAAGGCGTGACTTGTCAGTACTTAGAGGTTAAGTAATTATTAGCCACAAGGAGTTTATTAAGAAGAATTCATGCCAAAATAATCCTATTCCCATCTGTTGATAGAAATAATATACCTGAATTTCAACACTACATTTGTAACTATCTTATGATCCTGGAGGACAGAATAGGATTATGGATGTAAAGTCACAAGAGACCTCAGACTGAATCTAATAAAACCTTGTTCTGGTCTAACCATCAGTCCATCTGCCTCTGAGACAGCTAGGTATCACAGTGGATAGAATGTTTCATCTGGTATATAGAAGATCTGAGTTCAAATTTTACCTTAGACACTAGCTGTTTAGCACTTAACAAATCACTCAATCTGTTTGCCTCAGCTTCCTCAGTTGAAAAGGACATAAGAACATTTCAGAGGATCATTGTGAGGATCAAATGAGATCATATATGTAAAACACTTAGCACACTAAGTGGCACATAGTAGGTGATATATAAGTGCTTATTCCTTCTTGCATTTGCTTCCACAGTGCCTGGTACATAGTAGGTGCTATATAAATGCTTATGCCCTTCCTCTTCATGATGATAACACACTTGGTGGATTCAAAACTGTCCCATGAATGAACACAGAAAGCGTTGATTAGTAACGACTATCCACTAAAAGGGAGATTGTTCATAGCCTTGCTTAGAACTTCTTCCCTCCTCCTGCTTTGTTTAACATTGTATTTATTAACTGCGATGAAGGCATGCTTGCCAAAACTGTGGAAAACCTGAAGCTGGAAGCACTATCTAATATGATACATAGTTAAGTGAAATCAGAAAAGATTTTGTAAAGCTAACAACAAGAATAAATAATAAACAGAAGAAAAAAAGGCAATAAGGATGATTGTTAAGGTTTTACACTTAGGCTCAAAAGAATTACAGAACCAGACAGAGGGAAGTGACAGCAGGAAAAGGGAAGATGTGGTAGAATAAGAGTGCCTGTATAAATGGAATGGAAGGTTATTGCAGTCAAAATAAAATAGCAATAAAAAGATGCTGCAGCACAAAGAAAGCTATGATCACATTCTGTCTGGGTCAGGACACATCTACAATATGGTGGACATTCTCGGTGTTACATTTTAAAAAGGAGCTGTGATTATCTGGCCTCTGGAGTATATCTAAGCAATAGCAACAAAGAATATAAAGGAACTTGAAGTCATGTCCTGTGAATCATACGAAAAAATTGAGAAAATTTAAACTTGGAGAAAAGAAAAATTAAGGGGAACATGATAGTTTTCTTCAAAAATCTAGAGAATTATCACACAGAAGAGGTGGATATTTGTGTTTCCTTCCTTCTTTCCTTCCTTCCTCCCTTTTTTCTCCCTCCCTCTCTCCTTCCCTTCCTTCCTTCCTTCCTTCCTTCCTTCCTTCCTTCCTTCCTTCCTTCCTTCCTTCCTTCCTTCCTTCCTTCCTTTTTTCTTTCTTTCTATATATTTTGCTTTGTCTCAATCCACCCTTTTGGTTCAAATCTCATCTGTCTCCTCAGATTTTTACGTCCCCATGGACATCTCATTATATCAATTTTTCCCATCCTCTGCTCGTTTAATTTAGAAAACTATCAAGGTGACTAGCCACAAAAGGTATGTCTGGATAGTAGGACAGATTGTCCCTAAAGAAAGAAGGGCTAATTAGTAGTGATCCAAGGACTTAAAATCCCTTTAGGCATATTATAATGCCTAATTTCTGAGAACTGTAAATCTTTTGAACAGTATTTGAAACAAAGAAACATCATAATTGTGACTTTCCCCATATTTAAAGTTGGATATAAATGCCGCAAAATATCAGTATGAACATTGGATTGCTTTATCAACTATTGAGATACTTGAAACTCAACAGAAACAGCCATTATTTTGGAAATAGGAAGTGATTGTTTTTGATTCATCACCAGAATGATTAATGTCACATAGATGTAACCCAAATAGCTATGGAGTAAGGAGGCACTATGCATTTAGAGATGGAAGAGCAGAGTTCTAATTTTAGGTCTATTTTTAATTCCCTGTATGACCTTGGACAAATTAACTCTCTGGGCCTCAGTTTTCTTATCTTTATTTGAAACAGTTAGACTCTATGATGTTTAAAGTCTTGTCAAGTTCTAAACTCTATGGAATATTGATAGAGGGATATAGGATCTTTCATTCCTATGCACTTGTCTATGAAAGAAGAGTATTATCTTCTATCTAGGGCTGTCATTTTAACAGATTTATTCTCAACTATTTCCACACTTACATTGTATGCCCCAGCCAAATTGAATTTTACACATTTCTTCAAACACATCAAATTCTTTTTCACTTCTGTGTCTTCGTTAATTCTTTTCCCTTGACTTAGAACACTGTAATTCCATAACTCTAGTTGATATCATTGAAGGTTTATTCAAAGAGCACCTACATTCATAAAATCTTCACTGATATCCACACCCATTTAGACACAAGGTCTTCCTCCCCTTAACCTCCATAGCATCTTGGATGTTTGCCTCTTTTACGCTACTCCTGATTTCTCATATTCTTTCTTATACCACATTCATTTTTACGTTTTTTAAAAATTCTTCCCAGTTAGACCATAAGTTCCTTGAAAGCAGAGACTGTGTCTCATTTCCCAAAAAAGTCGTGATGCCTTGATTAATAATTGATTTTCCACCCACCTCTGACCTAGACCTTTGACTTTATTAGTTCAAGGACTTCCCAGTAAGGAAAAATCATAGGATATGAATAGAGTGTGGACTTAAAGATGCTGGGACTACCCAGCATGGTATTCTCATTTTTTCCTCTTTGTATCCACAGGCTGTTGTGCCTAGTACATACTTAATACATATTTAATGTATAGGATTGAATCCCCATATGAACTCTTTTCAAATGAAATTCTTGCAAAGTAAAGGCCAAGCTTGTAAGGAATTTAGTAAATGTCTGAATTCTCAGAGAGTGTGATGGAGATGGAATAGATCTAGACTGATTTTGTGGTAGAATACAAAAACAGAGAATACTGTCACCATAGAGTCATCTCTCCAGCAGTACATATACATATACATATGTATTATATTTATGTATGCACTAAGCCCAATACAGATCAACAGCTCTTTTGTAATCTATAGTCTAAGGGAACTATCTGGGACAGTGAAAGGTAAAGTGACTTGCCCAAAGTCACTCAGTAGATGTAAGAGGGAGAACTTGAACCAATTCTTCTCGATATTCATTTAATACATATTTTTTAAGTATTTGTTGAAAATGAGTGGAGACTAGAGTTGCTTTTGGAGGTTTTCCCAGAGAAGATTTTAAGGTAGCCACTCTCTCTCTCTTTTTGTATTCTATCACAAAATCAGTCTAAGTTTAGCATTTATCCTTTGATATTCTCCACAGCTACAAATCTTTACCAGATTTCCCAAAAACTTTTGACTTAGTCTTCCCGGAATCTTCTCTAAGAAGAATTTTGTGGAGGATTCATTTCAATCCATCTGTTGTTCATCCTTCATTTCTGAAGAGAATCAGTGACATCATGGAGTGATGTCTTGACCTGAAAATGAATTGGATTTAAGTGAGGCAGAGTTGCACAAAGGTGTACACCTTCACTCTCTCTTCCTGAGTCATCAAAGTTCAGTGGCAAGACAGAAGTCAAGATAATTAGTGATAGCCTGAGATAAAGTGGATGGCCTTGGCATCTTTCATGTCTGACTAACTTCTAAAAGCTACACAGTATCTGCTTCAGCTGCTTTCATGGTCATTGGAATAAATTGTTCTCATTCTTCCATTTTGGAAGTCTTCACATGCTTGGGTTAGAAATCCCCCTAAATCATCAGTGGGTTTGAGATACATCAGTTCCTTTAACCTGGTTCAACACATCTGCTGAGAAATTTTTAACAGGGGTTGTTGCACAGGATATACCTTCTTGGAGCCACAAGTGAGACTTAGGTGACAGATAGACACCAAAAATAGAGGAGCAGCCTTGATAAGGGCTCATCAAGCTCTCACATAAAAAGTGCTAGTCCTTCCTCAACATCCTATACACTCCATCTAACATATAATAGATGTCTATTGCATGCATGAGACTTTTCTAGCCTCTAATCTTAGCCCTCAAGTGGAGGTGTTTTCTGTGGCATGGCCCAGAGACTGTTAATCTACCATAACCAAGGCTAAGGTTGCCAAACATTACTTTTCCTTGCCAAAGTAAATGAGGAACGTAGGGGTGAAAATTCTCAGAGCCCTTGGCATTTCCTAAGCATAACCCATCATCTTTTATCTTCATCTAAAAGGGACAAATCAGGTAGCAAAGCCATGACCTGCCATGGTTTTTATCAGGGGGTATAAATAGAAGGGTAAGCTTTTCTGATGTTAGGAAATTTCAAGGGTAAGAAACATTCTTTACTAAAGTCCCAAGAAGGTTTTAAGGGCAAAAACTTCCTAAAATAATTATATTAAAATTGCTTCCCTAAAGCAGGGTTAATGACATTGTGGTAGCAAATATTCCAGTCAGCACAAAAGAAAAGAACCCACCGAGGACAGAATATAAACTCTATGAAAGGAGGTATCTATGAGGGACCTTTCGTCTACCAGTTTCTAGACATTTTAAATTCAGTTTTTCTGCCAGGCAAAGGTCATAAAAAAGAACTATATTTTCCTGTAACAGCTGTGTATCTGAACAGCACAAGGGGCACTGAGCCAAGCATCTCAGGTATTGCATCTGCTCAAGGTTTTATTGAAGGTGGACAATGTTTCCTAGAATGTAAAAGACTTGTCTTTATGAATTCATTGGTTGTGATAAGCTAAATCAAAATTGTTTTAATAATACTTAATTTAACAAATATTTCTTAAGTATCTTATATGCAAATAACTATGTAAGCACTAGATGTATCAAGTCAAAAATAAAATAGTCTCTATTCTCAAACACCTTGCCTTTTATTGGAGAATAATCATTATCGCTAATAATAAAAATTTGTCTAGTGCTTCAAGGTTTGCAAAACGTTTTGTGCATAAATAATAAAATACAATGCAGATACAAATTAATTTCAAGAGGAGTAAAATGCTAATAACTAGAAGGGGGCAGGAAAGGCCTTGTGTTAGAAGGAACATTTGTGTTTTGAGAGAAGCTTAGTAGTTAAGAGGTAAAAGTGAGAAGGGAGTATATTTCAGACAAGAGGAATCACCTGTGCAAAGGTCTATACCAGGAGATAGAATCTTTTATGTGGGAAGCAGGTGGCAGGTCATGGAGAATGAACAAAGGGGAGTGGTATCCATCCACTATAACATGGGGCTTTATGTCAAATATATGAATATTAAATCCTGTACAAGCTAATTTCAGATTCAAGTCTTCATCATCTGTTCTATTACAATAATCTCTCAGTTAATCTTCCTGTCTCATTTCTTTCCACTCTTTTTAGTCATTTTCACAGTTATTCCAGTGATTTTCCTAAAGTTCAGGTCTTTCCGTGTTATTCCAATATTTAATAAATTCTCTTTGCTCCCTATTGCCTCTAGAATCAAATATAAACTGCTCTTTTTGACCTTTAAAATTTCACAACTCAGAGCCTCCATACATTTCCAATTTTCTTATTCCATTTACCTAGGTATATGGTGTTTTCTGACAGAAACAGTACCTCTGGTGTCAGGGCTTGGCAAATACTTTTCAGGGCTGCTTATTCACCTCTGATGTCCACTTTTCACCCAACTCTCACCTGTGACTGCAAGAAACTATTGCATGGACAGTGACCTCAGTCTGGTAAAATTGTCTCTCTGTATAGGCTAAAACAAGTTGAGGGAAAATGATAGGCATCAGACTTGTCTGCGAGTTTGGGGAAAGTCTATTCTAAACATGTGAAGACTTCCCCCAGTAGAATGGGGAGCTAAAAATAATTTTTTACGTCTCATAAAGGCAGATGAAGCAGGTGCTGTGGAGTGCTTTGAACTAGGTCAGACATTGAAGATGCTGAGGTCATCCACTCTCTCCCAGGCTATTGCCAGTCAAAGTGACTTTTGTTTTGCCACTGGACTTTGAAGAATCCAGGAGAGAAGCTGATGAGTTAGTAAAACTCCTCACTTAAATCCCATTCAACCACAAGTCAAGATATCACTTCATGATGTCATTGGTCCTCTTCTAAAACAAAAGAGGAACTACTTAGCCATATTGGTCTACTTGCTGTTGCTTACAAATTCTGCTTCCTCTCCTTTAGCCCTTGAAATACTTGGTTTCCTCAAAACTTACTTCAAAAAATACTTTCCACATGCTAGTGCTATCTCTCTCAAAACAACCTAACATTATTTTTTATATATTCTGCCTATATTTTTTATATGTATGAACTATCTCTCCATTTAAATGTAAGCTCCTTCAGAATGGGTATTGCTTTGTTTGTCCTACACCCCTACCCCAGTGCATCATGTGGCAACTAATTCATTATAGGTGTTTCATGAATTATTGTGGATTGACGGATTCATCAGGAAAGGCTTCATATAGGAGATACTTGAGCTGAGCTTTGAAGGAAATCAGGCAATTCAGGAGAGATGAGGAAAGAGAACATTTGAAATATTGGAAGACAACCTGGACAAAGGCTAAAAAATTAAAGATGTATTGCCATGTGTGAGGAAAACACCAAAGTCTACTTGACTGTATTATGGCATATCTAGATGAGAACAATATGTAATAAACCCACAAAGATAGTTAACAGCAAAAGTGTGAAGGGTTTTAAGTAAACAGAGGAGTTGGTTTTCAATGTCAAACGCTATAGAGGAGTGTCTGAAGACTCTTAATGAGGGAGATAATATTAAAAACTTAGTTATACAAGTGCTTTTAGAATATCATTTTGCATGTGCGTGATAGTTGGATTTGAGGCAAAACTTGAAGCTTGGAGACAATTTAGGTATCTATTGCAGAAATCCAGGCCACACATGATGAGCATGCGTTAGGGAGATGATCAAGTGAATGGAGAGGAAGTGACATGTATGAGAGATGCTACATAAAGAGATTATATAAGAATTGGTGACTGATTTGACATGATGAGGGTTAGAGAGAACAGAAAGATGAGAAATTATGGGTTGTAAACTTGGGCAGGATGGTGGGGGATATCAACAGCAGTATAGAAGCTTGGAAGAAAGGCGGCTTTGGGGGAAAGCACTGCACTGAGTTTATGATGCCTTAAGAACATCTAATTTAAACTGCATCATTGGCAATTGATAACATAAAACTTGACCTCAATGGGGAAATCAAAAGTGGATACATAGATTTGGACATCATCTATATAGAAGTGATAATTGTGACCAGTAGAGCTTATGAAGTCACTGAGACAGTGTGTAGGGAAAGAAGAAAAGGGGAACCAGGACAAAGTTCAGGACTCAAAGAGCAAGATGTGAATGATGGTCTTACAAAAATAGTAAAAAAGTGATAATATACATTGGGGAATAACTGAACAAGCTCTGATATAGGATTTTGATGAAACACTATTTTCCTATAAGAAATGACAAGCAGGATGATTTCAGAAAACCTGGAAAAACTTGCATGAACTGATATAAAGTGAAGTAAACAAGAACCAGGAGAACATTGTACACAGTAACAACAATATTGTATGATGAAAAATGGTGAATGACATCTCAGCAATACAATGATCCAAGACAATCCCGAAGGACTCATGATGAAACATGCTTTCTACCTCTAGAGAAAGAACTGATGCTGTCTGAATACAGACTGAAGCATGCTAGTTTTCACTTTTTTTGTTCAAATCTCTTTGTACAAAATGAATAATATGGTAATGTTCTACATGATTGTATATGTACAACCTATATTAGATTGCTTCCTGTCTCATGGAGGGAGGAAGAGATGGAGGGAAAAAAGGATGGAATTTGGAACTCAAAATTTTTTTAAATGTTGAAAATTTTTTAACCTGTAATTGGGGAAAAATAAAATGTTATTTAAAAATAGTCTCAGGTAATATGAGAAATAGATACATACATACAAAATTACGGGATGTTAAATTTGGAAGGATTTTTAGCGATCATCTATCTTAACCTTTCCACTTTGAAAATGAGAAAACTGATGACCAGAGATGCAAAGTAAAGTGGATATTTATCCTAATGCTCTGACCCAAATATATAAAGTTCCAGTGAAATGCAAATTCCAATGTGATTGCAGGATGTTGTATTTAATGTGTTATATAATGTTTACACATATAGTAGAACAAAATGAACTGGAGAAAAAATGGCAAACCACTCCAGTGTTTTTGCCAAAGCAAAACAAAACAAAAACAAAAAACCAAAATGGTGTCACCAAGGGTTGGACGTGGCTGAGATGACTCAATGAGAAAAAACCAGTACACAAACACTTGAGTTATTTTAGAAGTTTATCAGATAGCAAGCAAGTGCTATGTACCAGGGACTATGCTAGGTATTGGGGACATGAATAAAATAAAATAGCTCTTGTACTTAAGAATTGTGTACTCTATTGGAGTAAACGATATGTACACACAATTAAAATTACATGTTAAATATATACAGATATAAATAAAGATATATGTTAAATAAATATAAATTGTTAGGGGTACACTAGATGCTGGGGGATTTGTGTCATTATTATTTTTCTCATCTACTTTATAACCATCATGTATATCCCCCTCTCTTCTATTTCCTTCACTTTGCATCAGCACAAGTAAATTTTTTGTGCTTCTTTATATTCATCCTTTTTGTCATGTTTTTCATCACAGTAATAGCCTGTTACTTTTATGCATCAGAATTTCTTTAGCCATGTCTTTGTTTCTGGTTCTTTTCTATAACAAAAAAAAAATGTTGCTGTAAACATTTTGGTGTACGTGGAGCCTTTCTTCATTATTTAATTCCCTCGCATAGATGTCTAGCAGTGAAATTTCTAGGTTAGATGATATGGACATTTAGGTACTTTATTAGAAATAAACTGATTTTCAGAATAATTGGACCAATTCACAGCACCATCAATTATATGAATGTATCGAGTATATCAAGCACATTATTGTGCCTTTTTTCTACAATACCTCTGACATTGACTGTTCCCAACTTTATTGAAGTCTTTCCTAATGCAGCCTAAGATCACATTATCATTTTCAGTTGTACTCTTTACCCATACTGAACACATAAACTATGAAAACCTCTAGCAACCCCCAAAAATCCATAAAAATTCTTATCATAGTAATCATACCATACAAATATCAATTTCACCAACTGTACCTAATGAGATTATTTCACTTGACTCAAGAAATCAGTCAATTAATGAGCACATGTCCAGCTTCATGCTGGAGGAGCCTCAAGGCACTATATTAAAAACATCTCAGTTCAGCAAATTAGGAGATGTCCTGATCATCTGTCCTGCACATAATTCCTCCTCAGAAGTCTTCCCAGATTCTCCTCCATCCCCAACAACTAGTTCTTACTGCTCACTCCCTGCTTTTAAGTATATCGTCAAATATGGCCCTATTTGATCTTTGCTTTCTGCCCTTCATTCCATAGCCTGCATCACATTTATCTATCTTCATATTGCATCCCCACAACACATCCTCTAGTCCTTATTTTATTTTATTTTGTTTTATTTCTTTGTACCACCAGCATCTAAAATAGTGCATTGCACAGAGTAAATAATAAATATTTGTTGAATTTTTAAATTAAACTGAATTGACTAGTCATGATCCTGCTATATTCAGAAACATTTATTGGCTCCCAATTGCCTAGGAAATAAAGCTTAAATTTTTTTTCTTGAAATTCAAGAATTTCCACAAGTTGATGTCAAATGTTTCCAAATTTAGAGCATTTTCTACTAGTCTCTGTCACACTACACTACTCTTTAATCAAACACATTTCTACTTTTCTGCCTGTGTGTAGTTAGCCATGCTGTTCTCCATGCTTTAAATCTCTTTCTTTCATAGGTTTGTGTAGAACATGAACTGGGTGTGCCTAACCTTTACATCTGTTTTCTCTATTCTATCCCTATCCATACCTTATAAACTTATTCACATACTATGTCCTCTATGAAACGTTCTCTCCAGTCAGAAGCATGCATATTTTGCATTAGAGTTCTTTATTTCTTGTTTTATTATCAATTTATGTTTATTGAATCCCAAAGATCCCTCTGTGTGCATTCATACCAAAATCTAATTTTGCTTATTACTTATATTAGGTACCTGATTAAGCTAACTGCAAGATACTCTTACATAAGTTTCTATCTTCTATTAGTCCCTTTTCTTTGCATAATGCATCTCACATTCCTAGAATGCTTTACTGGGAGTCTTTAATATTATAAGCTACCTAAGACCAAGGCCTTTGAACATTCAACAGCACCTAGCTTATTTCTCTGAACTCAATGGATAGTTAATTTTTTTTTGCTCAACTTTGGATTAAATTAAATTATTCATGTGCACAAAATTAAAGTGAATTATAATTAATTTTGCTTTGAAAGGTTATGAATATTATAGAATTTAGCATTGGAACTTTTTTAGGAATCATTTAGTCCAACTTCTTTATTTTATAGATGAGGATCTGAGGTTCAGTGGTTAAGTGATCTGCCCAAGATCTCATAGCTAGCAAGCAGTAGAGCTTAGACTTGGATCCAGGCCTTCTGACTCCAAATTCAATGTTCTTTTCATGACACCAGTATTATTTTTATGATACATGATGCTCTGAGGATAATTATAGATTATTCTTTAAAATCAAATCTTGGAAACTTTGCATGAATAAATGTAATCTCACAGGTTAAAATAATACTCTCACTTGTCCCACTGCAGGGCTCATGAATTCCAGATTTGGTGTATTTTTATTCCTATGAAATAAACCAACACCCATTTCTGGGTAATTCTGGAAAAGTGGATGAAGCATGTAATGTAAGGATAACATTCAAAGGTTGACTTTTAAAATTGAATTAGATACTGAAAAGAGTCAACACAAGCAATCGTGTAGTCTTAGTTTTCACAGGGAACTCAGATTGTGAGTGTTTTCACCCCTGCTTCCGATATAGTACAATTTCTTTTTTCCTATGAGGTTTAGTATGGATTAGTGACTTGTATGCTGGCAACTACCCCATACAGACTTGGTTTATCGAGTCACAGTATTTACTTTACATTGCTGTTCACTCTTTAGTCTTTTCTTTTATTCTCTTCCGTCCCATGTTTTCTCTCCTTCTCCCTCTACCAATCTCCTTATTGGAGGTAGAAACTCTTTTAGCTCTCTTTTTCCTTAGAATTTCATAATCTTCACATCTCAGTTGAGTAGAGGGAATAAGTTTTTATTTATATTTTATTCAGCAAATATTTATTTTCTATCCCTTCAATCTCCCTGCATTTGAAAAAAGGAGAAAAACAGCATTTTATTTTGTAACAAATATGCACAATGTCAAATTTGCTCACACTGTTAGGCAGTGGGTAGCATACTCAATCATCAGTCCCATGGTATTATGGTTGCTCATTGGAAGGCCTCTCTTCTTATGGAATCTGGTGATGGAGGAAGAATCCCATGGCCAAGAGGATGAATGAAAAGTTCATCCTTCACATTGTCTGAGACTGGTTGTTCTCAGGGGAGTTTTGAAATGTCATTCTTTGCAAGAACTTATACAAAAGAGAGATGGTTAATACATCCATATATATACATATATATATATATATATATATATATATATATATATATATATATATCCAAAAATAAAAGAAACACTATGTCTCTAAGACAAAAAGAAATTTTATAAAGAAAACAATAGTACATTAAAATTAAAAACATTTGGTGATATCTAGTTTTTAAATTTGAAATTTCTCCCATTGAATGAATAATAAAAGGACCTCAGAAATGCATACAATGATTATACATTAATTATTAAAGAATGCATATTTAGCAGATCATTTGGGATATTTATTGGGGCTTCAACTGCTTAAAAACTAGCAAATTTTTATCTTTAGGATTTAGAGTCTAGTACAAAAAGTCTTCTGATGTTCTTTTCTTTCCCTCTTTCTTCTTTTCCTTTCTTTCTTTTCTTTCCTTCTTTCTCTCTTTCTTTCTTTCTGTTCCTTCCTTCCTTCCTTCCTTCCTTCCTTCCTTCCTTCCTTCCTTCCTTCCTTCCTTCCTTCCTTCCTTCCTTCCTTCTTTCCTTCCTTCCTTCCTTCCTTCCTTCCTTCCTTCCTTCCTTCCTTCCTTCCTTCCTTCCTTCCTTCCTTCTTTCTTTCTTTCTTTTTTTCTTTCTTTCTTTCTTTCATATAAGGAAGAAAGTAAAGTGCTAGCTGTGCCACTGATGGTGTGTTCTTAGGTAACACAATTTGGCTATGACCTTTATATTTTTGGTTTGTCCAGCTAAAAAATGAGATACAAATAAATATAAATGAATAAATTAAAGGTAGCGAAGAATAGTGTTCAAAGGACTAGTCTTGAAGTCAGGAAAATCTTGGTTCAAGTCCTAAATCTGACAAATCCTTGCGGTGGTACCATGGGCAAATCTCTTCATTGCCCCAGGCATCTCTCTAAAACTATATATTGCCATAAAATGAATTGCCAACTCACATCAGTGGATGAAGTCACCACACTGGGAGTTCATTGATCTGTTGACCTCACTGGGCTAGATAAAACAAACAAAAACAAAAACCTTTCCCAGACCCTCAAAATTTATTTTACTCCATTCTACAATCCCACCTCCAAACACACCTATGTTGAATTTTCACACAGAAAAAAATATATCTTTAGATGTGAAAACATTTTGAACACCACAGGGGGAAGAAAAGGAGTAGCAGTCTTACAGTGCCTTCCTGAGCCAGACTTTATTCAGTACCTAATTGTCCTTTACAAGCCCTTGGGAGATCCCTTTTGGATTTATTTCAATGCAACAATACTTTTTAAAGTTCATTAATTTAGCATAATAATGTCAGGCCCTGGGATAGAGAGGCAAAAACTGAACTATCACCTACCCTCAAGGAAATTTCATTTTAATTAATATTATTGTTATTTACAGAATTTATATAGTGCTTCAAATTTTGCAAAGTACCTTACAAATATTATCTCATTTTATCCTTACAGTAATACTGAGAAATAGGTACTATTGTTATCTGCATTTTAGAAAGATGAGAAAATTTAAACAGAGGTTAAGTGATTTGCCAAAGGCAGTCACATGACTAGTGTCTGAGGCCAGATTTGAACACAAGTCTTCCTGCTTCCAGGTCCACAGCAGTATCGATTGTGTCACTTAGCTGCTTCCAGAGGGGATGATAAGAAATTAGAAACTTAAGAAGTTTGACCCTGTAGAACAAGCATCCAGACCACACAGCAAATTAGTTACTCGATGTTAAATAATCTTTAGTGTTTCCCAAAAAAGATACATTGATTATTTCTACACCTATTTAATTGTTCTTGTGTGAATTTTTACTTTTATCTTGCATAAGATGAGAAAGCATGAATTGGTTATCATTTGCACAGAGGTAAAAAATTAATAACAGAGCTTTTGAGATCTACATCAAGAATATTTGTCCATACTTAGGCAAATAAACACCATTACATACGCACAAATATGCTCCTCCAAATTTTCAGTTAGGGTAATATTAGTGCAAAATGGACACTTCTACCATTTGAGCAGAACATATTGGCCATGAAGGGATTCCATTTGTTTTTAAAATAATATAGGAAAAGTCATGATTAAGGACTGACTCTGGGCAGCATTGTAAGACTACCCACTCCTTTTTCCCCTCTAGTATTCAAAATATTTTCACATCTGAACATATCTATATGAAAGCTCAACTAAAGTGTGTTTGGAGGTAGGGATGAACAATGGGGAAAAACAAGTTTTGAAACTCTGGGAGAATTTTTTTCTCTCTAGCCCAATGAGGTAAATGGTTCAGGGAAATTCCAGTGTGGAGACCTCTTCCACTGATGCAGGTTGGCAACTCATGTTGGCAGTATGGATGCATGATAGAAATAGGAAACTTTAGTTACTATGATTTAGAGTTGTGAAGGAACATGGAGACCAACTTGTTTAATTCTTTTGTTTTAGAGATGAAGAAATTGTAGCTCCAAGGGCTGAAGTGACTTGACTAAGGTCAATGGTAAGTATCTGAACCGGGATCTTTAGCCAGGTAAATCAACTCTAAATCCAGGGCTCTTTCCATTCTCCTATACTCTGGGCTCCATCACTGATAGTCTAACTGATTTGGGGCCAGTAACTTTACCTCTCAGCTTTTTCATCACTCAAAGGTGATAGATCAACTAAATGATCTTTAAGATTCTTTTCAACTTTTAACTTCTATGATTCTGTTTATTAACAGATTGACTTGGAAATAGGTGTCAAATGGTTTTGCCCCAACAGAATTATTGCAAACAATAGAAAAAACAGATATGACAGACCAAAATGTGTTAGTTCTATTTCATGAAACTAGCATTTCATTTAAAAAATATTATTAGTCTTTGAGATTTTTCTGCTGTTTGCAAAAACAACTTCGTATGATTATTTTGGCATGAAAATACTAGGACAAGAACTTGGACAAAATTGTCAGGAGCCATGATACCCTAGTCACCCCTCATTTTCATTTTTCTCTCTGTTTTTATTATTTTTTTAAAAGAAGAAATGAAATGAAAAGTGGTATTCACATATATAACCTCCAGCTTTCCGACTCACCTGGAGAGCTCCTCTACCCACAATGCACTAAGTGGATGATTAAAAAGAAATGGGGGCTTAACTGAGGGGTAAGCGTGGGGTCCCCCGAGCTTTGCAAAGCACTGAACCATGCAGCTACAGCTGTCCTCCAAACAAGCCCAACATTCTTTATTTATTTGTTATGAAATATTTATGGGTGTTATGAAAGGTTTAAAATAATGTGTCTGTCTCTGTCTCTCCTTTCCTCTCTCTCTTTGGCCCCAGCACACTATTTTCTAATGCATAAATAATTCTGGTCTGTGGACAGTGGGACGGCACATTAGGTGGGATGTATCTGCTGTATCACATTCTTTCTGCCTGAGAGAAAATATCATTCCTAGTAATTTTCTACACTTATACAATCTGCGTTGACAGTAAATAATTGATGTATGAATTTAGGACTAAACTCCAACACAATATGACTTTATGTCAAGGGTTACTCCCAGCAGATTTTGAGCTAAATCATCTTGCAAAATGGGTTCTTTCAGTGGGAGAAAAAAAAGCTTTTTGAAATTATTTTAATGGAAAGATGGGACCTCTGTGTAGCTCCTCTTTTGATGAGGTCTTGCTTTGCATGGCTGGTAATAAAACCAAGCAATCTACCCATTATGAGATTGGAAATGTTTCATTTGTGATCACAAATGGATTTTTTTTTTAGACTGACACAAGCTGGGCTCTCTCTCTCTTTTTTTATTCCTTTCATTCTTTTTTTCTATTCTTTTTTTTATTGTGATAGGAGAGTTTGTATGTGATAGGCTGCCCTCTGCTTTTCATCCCAGTATCTTCCACAGAAAGCACAATTATGTTTTAAATTACAAGCTGGATATATTTGCAACTTAAAGATATATAACTGGAAGAAAGACTTCAAGTAAAGGATTACAAATTTACCCACATTGCCTCAATTAAAATCCTTTTCATCATGTGTGTGTCGGAGGGGGTGGTGGTTACCACAGACAAGGAAAGAGGGAAAAAAAAGAAGAGAAATAAGGAACAGAAACCTTTCATGATACAGTCAGAAGAGAAATTCTCTATACCTTTACAGGCACAACTTGAAAGCGAGACAAGAAGATCAAAGAAAACACATTACATGAAAGACCCAGAATGAAATTCTCTTTTTGTTTTAATGTAATCAGGGGTACAAGAATGGGGGTTAAAGATTTGAAACTCAATTGAACAATATCTGTATTGACTTTTCCTTACTGTTGAAGTTGTAGAAATTAAAAGACTAATTAAAACTGAATTAATATCCTCTCCTTTGAACAAATCTTATCTTAATCACTATTTTCCTTCTTGTTTAAATGGCATGGAATTTTAAACTTCTTAAGCCACAACTTCAGAACATTATCTAATAAACTTCTCAAGTTTTTGATAAATGGTGATAAAATCCCTATAAGACAAGAAATGTAGGAATCCTTCCCCATTCCAACTTTTTTTATTCTACCCCCCATCTCTTTTACTTAATTCCTTCCCTATGTTTTCTTCTTTCTCCCTCATGCTTTTTTCTGTTATACCTCTTATTCCATTCCATAGATGGCACTCATGCCTCTATGCATGAGTTTCTGAGACATGCTCAGGGAAAGAGTATTCATAAAATATCCCTTGCCCTCAAAAAGTACATTAATTTCTTGTGCAATATACCTTCTATTTTTTTAAACACAGATTTTTGATGCTATCTTGCATAACTAGGTAAGTTTTCAGATGACAACAAGAACTGAGAGGATAAGATGCATACAATGTGAAGTACGGGTAAATAAGGATTATTATAAACTTTGAGCAAAACTCATTGATTAAAATTGACTTTGTTTTTTAATTAGTTTTAAATTTCAGTGTAGGGTTTCTGGATAGCTGTCCAATTGCCCATGTAGATATTCAAATGCTGCTGATATTCAAATCTGGTCTATCTCTTGGGAATCTGGTGAGTGCTTCCAGGCTTCCCCAGTTAAACCTCAAGGTTATGGGAATGACTGGATCCCTACAAAACCTGACATTCCTGGTATTCAGGAATACCAACCAGTTGAGACTGGCCCACGAATACACAAAAGAGGTAGTCAATGTTTGGTGTGCTGTGGGTGGTGCGAAATGTCTCTGTTTACCCAAATATCTAGCCTTCTGGCCCATACAGAAGCAAAAGAAGTAGCCAATGTATCTTGTGCTGTTGGGGCCTTCTACTAACACCTGAAATGTCTACCATTACAGTTTCTACTTTGGGTAAAGACACTACCCCTGGAACATCCAAATCCTATGGTAGAAGACAAGAAATGCGGGTCTCATTCCCTGTTCCTACTCTTGGTATTCTCTGCAATAGCTCATAACTTGGAATCATAAAAATTAGATTCAGAAATGTATACTTTCAAAAAAAAGAATGAAATAAAGTGAAAAATAGCATGCTTCAGTCTGTACACAGATAACATCAGTTCTTTCTCTGGAGATGGATAGTATGCTTCATCATTAGTTTTTGGGATTGTTTTGGATTATTGAATTGCTAAGAATAACTAACTCATTCACAGGTTTTCACTGTATAATATTGCTGTTACTGTGTAGAGCAGTCTCTTGGTTCAGATCATTTTACTTTGCATCAGTTCACATAGTCTTTCCAGGTTTTTCTTAAATCATCCTGCTTGTCATTTCTTATAGCACAATAATATTCCATCAAAATTATATATCAGAGCTTGTTTAGTCATTCCCCAATTGATGGATACCTCTTTTATTTCCAATTCTTAGTCACCACAAAAAGACGTTCTAGAAATATATAGTCATTACCCATTTCCAGAAAAAAAATACCATCAAAAAAGAACTCTCCAGGATAAGGTCTTGACTCATTAGAGATTCTAATGGTGGAAATTTCAGGCATAATTGCAGGCCAGAAGGCTAGATATGTGGGTAACTACTTACAGTGCAACAAACATTGGCTACGTCTTCTGCTTCTGCATGAACCAGATTCAGTTGATCACTACAACTGAATATTGGGATTGTAGAGTTTTGTAGGCATCCCCACCTTAGTGCACACTTTAACCAGATTATGGTATTGATAAAAGATGACTCCTTTGATTAATATTGTCCCTTTGTAACTTTCAGGATGCATCACTCAATGTATAAGCTATTGTTTGCAACTGCCCCTCTTCTTAACAGCGGGCAAAAACATATTGTGTTCTTCAAACAAGGCTTGGTCTTCACCCTTTATCCTGGAAGTTCATACTAGCCTTGAACTTCACGTAATGGAAGCACCTCCATCTCTGTGGCATTTCATTCTCTCTAGCTGGTTCTTCTCATAACTCAATTTTAAGAGGATGCCAAAGCTAGCAGCCATGTCTTCATTCTTCCCCATAATGCTCCCCTAACTCTCCAAGATTTTTTCCACTGTGCCCTGAACAAGGTACCTTCATCTCCTCTCTCCCTTTCCAGCTTTTGTGTTGTCCTCCCTCATCAGACTGTAAGCTCCTTCAGAGAAGGGACTAATTTTCTGTCTGTGTTTGTATTCCCAGGGCTTAGCACAATATCTGGCACACTGTCAACATTTAATATATGCATTCAAATTGAAATTTGGATGCAGACATGCTATGGAATAACTTCAAGGGCCATATTCCATAGCTCTCAAGAACCTAGCATGAGTCATCCTTCTACAATAGGGAAGCATTATGATAGGACTCTAGGGCTAGGTGACCCTGTGTATGACCAAGGTGATTACTGGATTGATCTATAGAATTTCGTTAGTCTAAAGGCATTGGTCTGATGCAGCTAAGTGTTCCAATGGAGAGAGCATCAAACCTGGAGTCAGGATTATCTGAGTTCAAATCCCCAGACACTTACAAGCTGTTTGACCCTAAACAAGTCATTTAAGTTCTGCTTGCCTCAGTTTCTTCATCTGTAAAATGTATATTATAATAGTACTTGCCTCCAAGGATTGTTGTGAGGATCAAATGAGATAATTGTAAAGTGCTTTGCACAGTGCCTAGCACATAGTAAGAACAATATAAATGTTAACTGTTATTTTAATTATTATCATTAGGACATCAGACAATGTAGTTGAAATCAGGAAAGATAGGTTCTGCCCCCTATCCTATAGGAACTTAAGTTAGCTGTTATTTTTCTAGTATTAACAAATATTCTTGAGCCACAGTTTTTCAGGAACATGATAGAAATTAAATATATAACATAGGTTGGTACACTATGATGAGAGTACTGAGAGCACAAACCTTAGAGGGATCCATGGCAAAGACTTTCTCTGAGTCTGGTTTTCTTCCCCAAGCACAAGGGAACACTGCACACACCATTCTGCTTGTGCAGTTGACAGAGGACTTGGGGCAACAGGACGAGCACACACCTTCCCTATTCTTTCTTGAATTGTCAAAGAGGCCAGATTATGGTTTCTAAACACTCCTAGAATTACACCTAGGATCAGCTCTGAAAAGTACATGAACAGGTGCAACATCTGATTGAAACACTGGTGATTCTCAATTGGTGATATTTCAATCAACCACATCCTGTTCAGAGGGCAGATCTTTGGGTCAAAGGGCTCTATGGATTTTCTCATTTCCTCCTTCAGGGAATCACTGTTCTTTAGCATACAGGCAGGGAAGGAAACTGAAAGTGACTTTTTAGGATCTCTGAACAGGTTTAGTGAAAGTAATGTTAATATTGAAGATTACACAGTTTCAACTTATCTTTTCTTTTTAACTGAATGGGACCTTTTACTACATACAGCATCTGCTACCTGACAGTCTCCTCCACAGGTTGCTTCTTCAACAGAACTAGTCTGGAGCATCAGGGAAGCTGAGGGTTTAATTGGAATGTTATAAGCCCCCTGAATTTTGTTCCTCTGATAAGTGCAGAGGTTGGAAAGACAACTGTGAAAGGAAAATGCTGATGATTTGTGTCTAAGGAAGGGAAGTAAAATGGAGACTAACATGTCCCCATCATTTTCAACACAAAAAAGTTACAACCTGAGTTTCCCTCTCACATCCTGAAGAAGTTTAGTAGAGACACAGGAAGTAGCATTCCAATAACCATGCCTGGCTGGGGGATGGACAGTCTTCTGACAGAGAATTGTTTTGTGATCCTCGTGCGTTACACTTGGCCTAATTAACAAAACGCAATACTTGCACAAATGAGCCTGCAATGACTGCCAGTCAGTCTGCTCAGAATGAAGCCACTGGGGAACGTTGGAGAGCAATAAAAAAGCAATGGCTGCTTATTTTTAATTCTTTGGAGGACCAATTCAAACAGAAAATGTAATTAAAAATTTGTAAATAGAACACCCAAAAGTAGCCCTTCTGGCATTAGTATGCATATCTTTGAGATTTGCTTAATAAATTATCAAGTAGCCTTTTTACAGGTAAAACTTACACACACACACACACACACACACACACACACACACACACACACACACACACACACCCCTCCTATATATTCATTGCCATTTAACCTACCAAATTGTAATGAATTTTGCTGCATTAAGCCTGATGCTTTGTCCAAACCCCAATCTAAAGCCAAGTTTGAGAAATGATAGTTGCGTTTGTAGCTCTGTGGTCTAGAGGCTAGGAAGTCTGGGATTATAACTCAGAATTCCATCTGTGAGCCCATTAAATTTGATGTTAAACTGTCAAGTTTCATTTCTTCAGAGCGGTAGAGATCCCATTTCAGATAAAGTTTTTAAGTTATAGGTCTAGCATAACTAATATTCATCTTAATTCAGTTTAAGAAATGTTTATTAAATGCTTATTAGCAAGGTCCTATTCAAGATTTTGGGAATACAAACACAAGAAATCTCACAGTACCTAATGCAATCACAGGGAGTTTACATTTTACCTGAGATGTGTGTGTATGTGTGTGTGTGGATGGTGGTGCATGCATGTATCTGTGCATGTGTATGTATGTATGTATACATAGATAAGCATGTGCTCCCATGCATGTGTATATTGATTGAGAATAATAAACACAGTCTCTGAGTATCATTATAGCACATTCTCTAGAACTACTTCACCTACTCAATACCCAGGAGGTTTGCAGGTTCCCTCAAATTCTAAGAATCCAATTGAGATCCATGTGCCTAAACCCATGAGCCCCAACTAGTGATCTTTCTTTGAACAGTCAAGTAGTAGATACATTAGCTCAAAGCAAAAGTATTTACAAAGATAGTATCATAAGGACAGTATTATTCCATAAACCTGGAGTATATTCTCCAGCAAATTTCCACATTGTCTATAAAAAAGAATGTATATGAACTTAGGGTATACTGATCAGGAGGCATACACATAGAAAACACTTGGAACCAGGGTAGCTTGTGCCTTGAGAATTACAAAAACCTGATATAATATATTTTCTCTTCTCATATAGATCTCTACTAGATATTCTGATGACACTGATCTCCACTAGATATTCTGTATCTTCTGGGTCAGGCATTTAGTTAGTGACCCTGGACCAGATTCTCTCTGGTACTCTTAACTCCCTAAGGATGGTTATCTTTTGAATCCATAGTCAGTTCTCTTTTCTGTTTCCATACATCTTACCCTTTAAATGCTGCTTCCTGCTTTAACTACTGCCTCTCTGTTTCTATGACTGTGTAAAGAGTGTGTGTCTATTGTCCTTACCTCAAACTACTGGGTTCTCTGACCTACTTCCTTCTGCATGTGGTATCTCCTATCAGTGATTAACTCTGTTGTATTTCATTGCCAATGCAGAAAGGAAGAGAGAAAACTTCTACCCACTTTGGTAGAGGAATAGAACGACATTCCACAAAGCTCTTTCCTCCTTCAAATCTCTAATTTCATATCTTCAGGGCTTATCAATATTTACTTCCTCTATGGATTTGGACAATTTTTCAGTTCCAGCCAAAGACCAGCTGCCTTTTCCATCCAATCAGAGAACTCCGTCACAATTTGTAAAGGGATTTCAGGATGTAGACACGGCTTTGTATTCCATTAACAAATTGATATCTAATTAGGACTTGCTTTCTGTGATTACATCAACTAGCTCATCATGTCAAGTAGCTGGGGAAAGCAGGTATGGGAATTACTGTGTAGGCCAAAGAGTAAATCCTTCCTTTCGTGGAAAAAAATACCTTGGGACACTCATACCAAGGCCGCAGATCCACAATCACTAGTAATTACCTCATGGTGTTATTCTGCTCAAATGAGATACATGTAAAGAACTTTGGAAACTTTAAAAGAATATATGTATGCATGATGTTGTATGCATATGTGTGTATACACACATCTGTGTGCACACGGCATCTAAAACACTTGCCCTGCCTAGGTAACTTAAAGTATATTATATCAGGTTTTTGTAATTCTCAAGGCATGAGCTACCCTGGTTCTAAGTGTTTTCTATGTGTATGCCTCCTGATCAGTGTACCCTAAGTTCATACACATTCTTTTTTATAGACAATGTGAATGAGTCTTCAACAACTGCTCCTGTGTTCTTGAGAAAATCAGTCACCAACAAGAGGATTGGTCCAAACATGGTCTTGTTCCCAGTGTGCTGGGAACTCCCAGGGGCTGTTTAGATAGAGGAGAACTGAGGTAAAATGTAAAATCCTTGCAAACTGATTTCTGTTCCGATGAAGTTTAAACATTAGTCTTCAGCATTCTTACACACAAAAGAAATTTTAAGCATAAAAGACTCACAAGTATGCAGTTAGTGAAAGTGAATTTAATACAGAATTCAGTAACAGTAGTTATAATTTTTGTTGAGTTCTGTATTAAATTTGCTTTTACCAAATGCATGCTTGTGAGTCTTTTATGCTTGGAAGTTTTTTGTGCATAGGAGGAAATTACTTTCCCCATAGCTGATTCACAGTATGCTTTGTGTACTTCATTATTATTATTGTTATTTTGGGGAAACCATAGTCATGAGCCAAATGCTAAGATATAAAGGAAATCATCCCATTGGTACACCGGTGGGGAGGGAGTTTAACACACCTAAAGGTATGAAAAATGGGAAATTATAATCATATTAGAGGACAGAATCTCTGAGAATGAATCCAGACCAAGCTACATTCTTGGGTATGGAACAGTGAGCTGAGTCAGTAGTCCAGTGCCAGCTGACCAGAGAGACCAGCAGTTTGAAGTAGGAAACAGAGACATACTCTTCACACAGGCACAAAAACATTGACACAAAATTCAAAAAGGAAGAAGCATTAGCAGGTAAGTTGTTCCCCAAAAGAGAAGAAAGCTGGCTATGAATTCAAAAGAGAACTATGCCTGGAAGCTGAGTTCTACAAAAAAGCAGAAGAATTCATAGCAATTCCTCAGGTTTAGATTGCTTCTAATATTCCATCATCCTATTCTATAGGATGATAGAATATATATTCTATAATGTTTTATTAATTAGCTTGTACTCTATACTCGTGTTGCCTTTGTTTGCCAGGTACTCCTGTTTTTGTCATTTATCCCAGTTCATCAAGATCAAATGTTTATTCACTGAGATGATTTTGGCTTCCCCATTGTTTTCATAGGCAAAACCACTTTAAGATATAACGGTCATCAGAATTAATGACATTACTTTTCATCGATTCCCATTTTTCAGTCAACAATTTGCTTTAAAAAGTTTCATTAAAACTGCAATAACCATATAGAGTGTCTTTTCAGCTATGTCTTTTCTTTCTATCTGGTGTTTATTGACCTTTTTTTCTATTTGATGCTGTTCCCTGCACAAAGTCAGTTGATTTTGTAATGGTTTCCACATCAATAGCTAGTTATTTCCTGCCTATTAAGATATAGTCAATGCGTGTGTGTGTGTGTGTGTATGTGTGTGTAATACTTCACTGTGTTCATTGTCTTCTATGATTTCTGACATTCTTCTAACAGTCCTCACATTACACTTAGAGCAAACCTTCAGGGGTTTCTATGAACTTTTTCCATCTTTTATTTCATTCTGAAAAAAATATTTTCCACCATAGTTTTTGTGATTCTTTCCTGAAATCACCTAATGAAGTCACAAATATGTGTGTTAAGACATCATCAAGTTCTCCATAGAATTTTTCTACTTCATCTCCTATGATAAATATTGCCATGGCACTTAGAGCTACAGTTATGCTCATAGTAGGAGGCACTGGACTTGGAGTTAGGAAGTTAGGAGTTCATATCCAGTCTCAGATATTGGCTAGATGTATGATCCTAGTAATTTAAACTCATTAGGTCTCAGTTTCTTCATTTGTAAAATGAGGATGTTAATCGTATTGCCTAGTTCATGGGGTTATTGTTTGTAAGTGTCTGTGGCAACAAGAACCCCAGCATACAAAGGAAGGTCTGCTGTAGAGTTTCTTAGATCTACTTTTCTAAAAGAAAGCAACTTTTGAGGGGCTAATAATCTACCTTAACGAAGCACATATATCATTCACTTAGTTCAGGGGGAAACGTCAGCACCCTGGCCTTCAGAGAAAACACAGAGAAATAAAAATCAACAGACAGGGCTTCCAAATGTCTGACCATCAGCAATAGTTATCAGAGAGAGAAGCACCAATATCTGGGTTTTCAAAGCCAAGGCGAGGTGTGTGAGGGGGTGAGGGTGCTCCTTAGCAGTTTCCCAGAGTCTCATCAGTCACACAAAATTTCTTCCAAAAATTAATCCCCAAAATAAAACCTCACCTCAGAGTATATATACACTTTTCAGAGCCAGAGGATATCACAACCTTTGTGAACCAGTGCCTCATTAGAAATTAACAAAAGATGTGGGCCTTCCAACAACAACAATAACAAATTAAGTCTCCCCTAATCAAGCTTCCCTTAATGAGCAGGGAAGATCTTTAGCTTTCATTAGCATTACAAGGTCAAATGACCTAAGTAAAGAATGTTGTATATGGTAGGGTGCTACATAAATACTAGCTATTACCACATTAACAGTAGTCATCAATAGCTGTGGTATTCCAAGGCAGTATGACTTAGTGTTCCAATACATGAAATTTTCATCCCTTTTGGGTGTTCAATGAAACTACCATCATCTATTCCTTTGTTTATCTCTCAGGAAAATCTGACTGTAAGTCCCCTTTCACTTCCTGGTGCTTGCTTTTGGTCTCTCAGTTTTATTTACAATGAGAATACTAACTTGGATGTGGTTCAGTTTGTCCAGTAGTGACTCACTGGACAAAGATCATGTGCTAAGACTATTAATCATTAAATTATTTGTAGCTAACTGAAGAACTATATGATCTTAAGCACCTTCTGTCAGTCTTCTAGTCCTCAAGGAAAGAGAGGAGGCCACGTGAGGCTGAAGGCATTATGACCATCCTGGTGATTAGGGTGTCTGTAATGGGCTGCTTATCATGCTACCATGTTCTAAGCCTATATGCCAAGGTACAGAAAGAGTGCAGCAGATAGAGTCTGGACCTGGTCCTGTAGTCAGTAAGACCTGAATTCCAATACTTTCTCAGATATATACTAGTTGGGTAATCCTGAACAATTTACCTGGCCTCCCTAATCTACCTGGCCTCATTGCTTTAAGCTGTTTGTACAAATGTGACATCTACCTCACAGGATTGTTCTGAGGGTCAAATAAGGTAATCAGTTTAAAGCATTTTAAAAACCTTAAAGTCCTATATAAAAGCTATTTTTATAGTAACAATTGGTATTAGTACTGTTTTCATTATCCTGATGATTGGCATTTTTAAAGCAATAAAGTAAATAACAATATACACATGTTCTTCAATTGTCTTAGGTACCAGAAAGGACCATGCTTTTTTGAATTAGAGCAAGGAGATGTATGGAAGTCTCATCCTGATTCAACAGGCATCTATGGCCATTTCTAATGTCGAGAGATCAGTTACCTCCAAGGTAACTTTTGGTTATATCATTACATGGAAAATCAAATTGTTAAAGTAAGGAACAGTGCTTTAGGAGGTTGTGTGCCTTCTTTTTGGCCAAAAGCATTGAAGGGATAGTAAACAGGCAACTGTCACTAAAGCATTACAGCATACCAATGAGCCTATGATCTCACTTCTGTGTACATTCCTTTTAGATCACAACCCAATCACGTCTCTTTTTCATGTTTCCTTGTAAGTCTTACATGGGAAGTCCAGCCAAGGTGTTGTACTTTGCATTATTTGGGCATTATAACAATGGATTGGGAAGACTGTGCCATGCTAGGAAAATACAATTAGGAGTTTACATGATAACTTTGGTGTGTGGTAGCCTTCATTGACAAAAAGTCTTGTTGATAACCAATCTAATCCAGTCATGGTACTCTCTGGGTTTCTAAGAAAGAATTCAGCACTAGGCCCTTTGAGGGATGTAAAAGGAGAGGCAGGGTGACACAGTGCAAGGGAGCAAACTGTGGTGGAAAGAATTCTGGATTTGAGGTAAAAGTACCTAGGCTCTGTGACTTACTATCTGCCATCTTAACTAAATTGCAATCTCTTTGGGGCTCAGCTTTTAAAATAGAGGGACTAATGGATCTCTAAGGTCCCTTGCAGCTATAAATTCATGTTCCTAGGAAGAAGACTTGATCCTTGCTTTAAATGCCTCAAAGTCTAACCAGGAAGACAAGATGCATACAGTATGAGACCCAACCCACCAGACATATGAAAATTCAACTTGTTGCTTTCTAACTTTTCCTCACACGTTAAATAATTTAACAATCCAAGACAATGCAATTTAGTGCTTATGTAACAAATAGCATTAAAAAATAGCAAATCTTTTCAGTGGACAGAGAGAGCAGTATAAACTAAAGGAATTAAGCAACATCACATGGGAAAGTGAGACTTTACCTCAGCTCTGCATTTTAGGAAAAGGATAGACTAAGAGAAAGGGCAGGTGGGCAGTACAATGGACAGAGTGTCAGATCTGGACTTAGGAAGACTCATTTTTCTAAGTTCACATCAGGTCTCAGACACTTATTAGCTATGTGACCATAAGACATTTAATCCCATTTGCCTCAGTTTCCTCATCTGTAAAATGAGTTGAAGAAGGAAATGGCAAACCATCCCAGTATCTTTGCCAAGAAAACCTCAATTGGGATCATGAAGAGTTGGACATGACTGAAATGACTGAAATGAAAAGACTAGCAGAAATAATCTGAGAATATTCTAGTTAGAGGAAAGATGAAGGAAACTGAAGTTCATCTCAACAAATGATGACTAGTCCTTCCCAAATTGAAGCAGACCAACAATTCTAATGCCTTCCATTCTGTCTTTAGTTACAACTTGAAGAATGTTTGATTTCCACCTCTCCCTCCCCAAAGCGGCAGGTGATTTGAATTAGTGTTAGTTTTGTAGAGTGATATAGCAGAGAGGTTAGCATAATAATATGTCTATTCTATTTGTGAGACAAGAGTATCTTCTAGATGAGCTTGGGGAAATGATTTTTGCCATGCTGGATTCACAATTTCTTTAAATGTTTTGTTTAGCTTTTTTTCTCTGCCCTTGGAAAGGAGTTATGATGATGGTCATTAGCATTTCAAGTGTGAATGCCTGCTGAGAAACAGGGGACCTAAGGGTTTAACTCTGTCTCTGTGTTTATTTTCCTCTTCTTGGGAGAGTTTCTCCTGTGCCCTTTGCTAAAGTTCAGTGAAAATGTATGCCAAGCCAGGATTTGTAAACAAATTAGGAGATACACAGTGACAGTTCAGTCATTGATATGTTAGGCTATTTATTCAAGATAAAATAGTGCATGACTTATTAAGAAAAATCATTTTTCCCCTTGAAGATAAAAGTGTTGAAATGTAAAACACTGACAACCTTAAAAGGAAAGCCCCAAAGCCCACTTTTTATAAGATTCTGTTCCTCGAATTTCTAAGATGTTTGGCTAGGGTTTTGAGATTCTATTTTTGAACAGTACTGAATATAAGAATACTGAAGTAGGAGAACAAGAATATATTATGAGAAAAAACCCAAACAAAAATTGGAAAACAAATAAATGAATAAAATATCCCTCAAATATATCAGCATTAAAGATTATTTATAACATTAATAAGGAAATTTTCCCCACCCTTTTATAGCTTATAGTCTTAGAGATTCCACAGGCTCAGAGTAGTCAGACAAATAAGGGTAGGAGACAATATTTAAAGTCAGCTCTTCTTGATTCCCAGAACAATGTCTTTTCTGTTATACCATGTGACTTCTCTAAGCACCTTGAAATAAGCACAGAAAACAAAAATTGTTCAGCATGATCAATTTTTCCCCCATTTTCTTAAAATCAAAGCCTGTGCAAAGAAGACTGGAAAGCATACCAGACAGAAATAGCCCTACATTTATTTAAATTAGTCATTCATACTGAAAAAAATTCGTTTACATATGATCTTCCCTTTCATTTAAAAAGAAGTTCATAGGATTACAGTTACTGAGATTATAATTAGAAGGGAGGTAAGAGGACATCTATTCCAACCTTTCATTCTACAGATGAGGAAACTGAGACTCACAGAGGTTAACTGATGCCCATAATCACATAGCCAGCGAGTTTCAGGGACAAGACTTGAACCAAGGTCTTCCTAATTCCAAGTTTAATATGACAATTATCACACCATTGTGAGGTTACATACACACTAAATAAAAATAAAACCTAACTTCTTATGTACAGATTTTATAAGAATAATTTCAGTAATGTAAATAAAAAAATCATAAAGCCAGGCTCCACTTTTTGGTTAATAGCATCATGATGCTGATAATCCAACTTTGTGGGTAACCAGTTTTGGTTTTCTTTGTTTCTTTGTTTTTTTGGTGCTTATCTGTATGGTGTCAGCAGAGTAGACAAATCATGACTGCAGCTACATAATTGATTAGTGGATTTGGCTGGAAATATGTTTGTCATCTGTGAAACCAGTATCATTGGCTCTGCAAATCATTTTTATTTCAAAATTATTCTGTAGACACAGATATATGGGCACTGAATTGTCCCCTATTTGGCCAAAGGACTTCCTTGGTATTGCTTGGGTCAACAATGAGCTTCAGAAGAGTGACAAAAGTATTTCACTGTCCCTCAGTTGGACATTAGCATTCATAAAGGATGGAACTGGGTGTTATGGCAAAGGTGAAATGGGTGCCAGCTTGAGGATGATCAGTGGGGAGGAGGAAACATTTCAAAGTCACTACTTTGTGAGTGAAAGTTATAATTGTTAGTTGTCAGTTAATTGTCAGATATGGCAGAAGCAATATCATTTAATATCATACACCCTCTGAAATATATTGAAGTGAATTTGTGACTGGTAGAGGTTTTCCAGGGACCAGAGAGCTTAGGGGCTCTGAAATATAGGTTTGTACTTATGGATGATTGTTATTGAAAAAGAAGATTATAAAATACCCTTTCATTGACTGAAGGACAAGGAAATGTATTTTTTAAATGCCATGTTTTATAATATGATTTTTGGTGTTAGGGTTTGCTGAGCCCTTTTCAGGGTTGCTCATCGACCTTTGGTCTCTCTCACCTGTGGCTCCAGCAAACTGTAGCATGCACAGTTATCACACCCTACTAAAACATCTTGGCAAATGGACTAAACCAAGTCGAGGGTTACCAATAGGCCTCAAATCCATCAGGGAATTAGGGGGATATCTACCCCAAGGATGTGAAGACTTCCTCTCGCAGGATGGACAAATGAGAACAATTTACTCATCTGTCCATAAAAGCAGATGAAACGGGCACTGTGGAGCACTTAGAGCTGGATCAGACACTGAAGACACCAAGACTATCCACTGCATCTCTGGCCATTGTCAATTGTCTTGATTGTTGAGTTATGACTTGGATGCCTGTGGAAGAGAGAGAGAGAGAGGCTGATGACTTTGTGAAATTAACACTCAAGTTCTCATCCTGTGGTGTCTCGTTCTCTTCAAAAAAGGAAGGACAAACAACGAGAAAAGCTTGAAAAGAAAAATATTATTCTTTCACTGATCTGCATTTATTGTTGTTCAACATGAGAAAGAAAATTGCCCACTACCAAAACTGATAGTCTTGTCTTTTCTGTAAAAAACAGTTGAACCATCGCTCATTCCACTGAGTTTTTGGCCTCCCCATCAACAATGGAATTGGTCCATTTGTGTAGCCCTGATTAGCCATCAGACAGGTTAATTATGCCTGCTACAATAACTTTTATAAGTCACTTTGGCTACAGATCAAATAAGCAAACATGTAAAGTGCTTTGCAAGACTTAAAGAGCTATGTAAATTCTAGATATTATCATCATCATCATTGTCTGCCACCCAGCTTTATCTAGAGTCCTTAACTAATCATGTGATCAAAAGTCTAGATATAGTTTTTATTTTATTTCTGTTCTGGGAAACCCTGGGCTTCTAATTAATGATCTTTGCAATGCAAATCTATTTCTATACACAGGCTACCACAAGCAGCCCTGGGGAATTGAATATTTCTGCCTTTACCTTCACAGGCATGTCTTGTCCAATGGGCTGAACAAGTCAGGTTAGTTTGTCTCTTCTGATTTATCCTCCATCCAACCTATTATCCCGGAGAAACTGGTAATTAAAGCAAACATGTCAGCATTCAACAAATGTTTAGTAAGCACCTATGACAAACATTATCTATCTTACCCATCTTATAGGCATGAAGGAGTCAAAGTCTGTGTCTTTAAAGAGTTTATAGTTCAATGTTTATACTAGTTTATGGCAAATAACCATATGCAAAAATAATGCACTTTATAAGGCACCAAGTGTCTGCAACTTGTCCTTAAAGTAATATATTTTTTTAGATTCTGAGAGACAGACATTAAAAAAAGGGTTACCTAAGCATTATAGAATGTGAGAGTGGGGAAGGAACCTCACATGCTATTATTAGACCAATGCATAATCCCGAAGATTCCCCATTACCACAACCCAATAAGTGATCAACCTTCCCTTGAAAATATCCAATGAGAGGTTGGGCATGCCTCAAGCCACAGCTGAACCCCCACCCATTCTTCCCCACCTTCCCCCCTACACTCCCTGGTGTGGCAGGAGACCTCCACCACTGCAGGCGCAGTGCTGACCCTAGCTGGAGCCACTTGGGTTCCTGTAAGATCTTTGAAGCAACTAGAAAAAAGAAGAAAAGAAAATATCCAGTGAGAGAGAAATTTCTGTTTTCTAAGTCAGCCCATTTCATTTATAGAGCTCTAATTATTGAAAAGTTTTGTTTTTCTTTTCCCCTCTGACATTAAGCCTTTTTAAGACATTAAGACTTTTTGGCGTTTCCATTCATTGCTACCACTTTAGTGCTCTGGGACAGGAACAAATATGATAATTCAAATTTTCACGTATTCTTTTTAGTATTTAAAGACAGCTATTTCCCCCTCTTAGTTTTCCTTTTTCTATTTAATCACCCCCAATTCTTTCAACAGATCTTTATATGACATAGACTCAAAGTCCTTCACCATTCAGTAAAGTATATAGATATTATTTCTCCATCTTCATGGAGCTAGAAAGTCCAGAGCTAGAAAGAACACATCTCATATTTTACATATGTGGATTTTCTGGTTAAAGACTATAGGAATAGACTTTGGACTGCTTGTCTTTCTAGGCCTGTTATTTCTTTGTCCACTTGGTTCCTTTTAACTTACATGATCCCTGATCTCATTCCAACTCTGATCTTGATCTCGTGTTCTTTAAATGTTTATAACATAATCCATCATTTTCAGATTGAAATTTTAGCCCACCATAATTTGAGGTATCATGCATTCTGCTTTCCTGGGACCGGCTTCTATTCTGGACTCTGTAAATTGTTTGTTATCTATGGGCAACCATAGTAATGATTTTTAAGAAGCTCTCACCTTTCTAGAATGGTGTGTCGTTGGGTAACATTCAGTCTTCTTCTTCTCCTCCTCTTTCTCCCTTTCCTTCTCCTCCTCCTCTTCTTCTCAAATGGTTAGTGAGCTAGTTAAGGAAATTAAATTTTAACTCTCTTTGTTTACTTTAACCATATAGCTGAACTGATATGGCAATACCAATTTACTAACTAGTTACTATAGGTCAATCCTACCAAATAGATCAAATTATTTATTCAGGCTGATGTTTTACTACAGTAGAATAATTTACAAGAAAAGGGTTTTACTTTTACTCTTTCCCATGTAGGAAGATGATATAAAAAACACAGCAGATAGCAAACCAACAGAAGACAAGCCCTTGGTCCCAAAAACTCTGTGGAATTTTGTTGATAATCTTTAAATTATTCAGTGTGTTTCTCATTCATTTTAATCTACTAATTATGGGTCTTTTACATTAAGGACAGATATGACTGAGCTTTCATTATTTCTAATCAAGTAATATTACAGTATTCTACTCCTTTAAATATTCACTGTTCAAATTGTTATAGTTTGGAGTTCAGGGTGATAGTGAGGGACATAATATTATAACTATTACTGAGGGTTGTCAAGTCAAATCATATTAATCAGTCTGTACCTCAGTTTCTCTGTTGGAATCACAGTTTATTATGCCTATTGAGTCCAGGAGTAAATCCTTGCAGAGTTTTATAAGATATGAGCAGTGGTTGGAAGACTATTGGTCAAAGGGTCTAGGCTCTTCTGTAATGGAGTGATAGGCAGGAAGTTTTGTTATTTCAGCTTTGAGTATGTCATAAGATGATTGGATCATAATATATCAGAGATTGGGGAGGAATGAGAAAAAAATTTGTTTAAATGCTTCCTTACCTTGCTACTGACTTTCTAGATGGGTTTCCTAGTATAGATCCTCTATCTGCATTCTAGGAAACATAAAAATTTCTAATTTTACCCCATCCTTTTTTTTTTCCTTTTAGCACCAAATGCACAAGTCAAGACTGTACTCTGGCACAAAACCTCAATGAAAAGCCTAACCCCTTAAATTGTCTCCTGAAAATTGTATTCCAGAGAAGTACATATAAACAAGTAAATGCCTGTGATTAACATTGTTTATGAAGACAAATAAATGTTTAAAACATAAAGATAGTTTTCCCCTGTATTTTCTTGTGGAAAATGACTTCTAAGTATCAGAAGAAAGACAATCAATACAGAGGAGATACTAAATTATCAAATTGCAGTCTGTATATCTAATTTAAGAGATGTATGATCTGAAGGATTTTTAGCATTGTAGTATCCGTACTGATAGGTACTCCCCCAAATTTGGTTAAAACTAAAAGCTCAGCTGTCACCTAAATCTGTGCTGAGTGTAGAGTTGACTAGGTGTAATTGGTGAGAACCGTTTGAGTCAGTTCATGTCCTATATTGAACTGCTCCATAAAAAATGGGCTATCAAAACCGGCAGAGCAGAGTAAAGGCTTAATTTGCCATAGGAATAATTCAGCGAAATCAATTTTACTAAGAAAAAGAAGGGTTATTGCCTGAATTATACCGTGACATTTATTAATGACACATTGTACATTGAACTGTACGACTTCTAAGTAGGGATGAAGAAGACCTCTTGTCTTCAAGAAGCTACAAAGTAATTGGGAGGAATGGAGCATGTGTGCTCATGATGCTTCAGTATTTCAACAAGCCAAGAATTTTAGGGGTAGGTGCTTTCTCTACAAACTCAGGTTACATCTCTTTTAAACTTTAAGAAGCCTTCCTGAGTTGTGATGTCAGAACAATTAAGTCGCAGCTAAAATTCCACCTTCCATAGGAAACCATTCCTGATCCCCTCTTATTTCTAGTGATTTTTTTCTAATAATCATTTTCGATTTCTCCTGTAGATAACTTGTTTATACGTAACTGTATGTTGTCTCCTCCATTGGACTGTCAGCTTCTTGAGAGAAGGAACTTTTTACACTTTTCTTTGTTTCCTCAATTCTTAGTACAGCATCTGGCAAATGGTACATACTTAGCAAGTGTTTACTGTCCAATTAACCAACCTGGAATCCATGTGGTTATAGGTGTCTCCATTATCCTAGATATTGGGCTTTGAAAAACAGATATTTTAGTTTGCAATGAAGGTTGGACTCAAGCTTGCTGGGATATCCAAGATTTTTTAAATAATATTTTCTTTTTTCCAATTACGTGTAAAACCAATTTTTAACACTTAAAAAAAAATTCCAAATCTTTTCCCTTCTTCCAACTCCTTCTTCCTCCCTAACATGGTAAGTATGTGCAGTCATGCAAAACACTTACATATTAGTCACACTGTGAAAGAGAACAGAGAAAAAAAAGTCATGAAAATAAGTGAAAAATGGTATGCTTTGATCTGCATTCAGATTCCATCAGTTCTTTCTCTGGAGGTGGATAGTACTTTTCATCATGAATCTTTTGGAATTATATTGAATCATTTTATTGCTGAGAACTGCTAAGTCATTCATGGTTGAGCATAATACTATATTATCGTTATTGGGCACAGTGTTCTAATCAATATGATCATTTCACTTTGCATCAGTTCACATAAGTCCCTGTTTTGTTCTAAAACTATTTTGCTTGTCATTTATTAGAACATAATAGTACGATCATAAACCACAACTTTTTTCAACCATTCTCCAATTGATAGACATCTCCAAAAGAGGAAAGCTATTAAAACCATATGAAAGATGATTCTAAATTACTAATAATGAGATCACAACTTAAAAATAAATCTCCAAGGTTTTTGGAGGCTCTAGGTGCGCTCAGATCCCAAAATTCAAGGGCAAATGACATGTAGGTCTTGCCTTGAACGAATTTTATCCAAGCCTTCTTTCAGCCTAATAAGGTTTATTAGAACATTGGTTAGACTGGGCTAAATTTCAAGAATCTGCTCTATTGTTCAGATTCTTAAGGAATCTGGGCATATGTGTCACTAATGTAAGCTGCCCTGATTCTTAAGGAATCTGAGATATACAAGAACTTTTGATCTGTTTTTACAATTCTGGAGATCAAATGAACACCTGCAGGCCATAATGTGGAAGTGAAGAAAACTTCATACATAATATCTTTAAGATAATAAGTAGAAATCACAGTTAAATATGTGAATTTATAATGATTAAAGCATAATCTGAATCCGTAATGCTTATAGAATCTAATAACAGTGAGATCAAGGTAGACAGATTTCAGAAGTAAGAGAGGATGGTATAATGTCAAGAGTTCTAGACTAGAAATCCATAGATCTGAGTTTGAATCCCAACCATGCCACTAACTGGTTGGTTGGTTGGTTGTTGTCCTTCGTCTTCAAAGAGAACCAAAATGACATCACCATTTTAAAGTGAAATTTCAATGTGTCCATCTGTGGCTGATCAGACCAATACAAGCTCAGAATGCTCTACCACAGGTTGGGCACAGATAGTCTGTATGAATATATGGGGTGGATATCCCAAATTTGCACATCCTGCATTTACTTTGTGCTGTCTCAATTCTACTTTGCTGAAAGAGCACAGTAAGTTTTCTTATGTGGTCACACCATGCTGAGAGGTCCTGTGCCATTATCTCCCACGTTGCACAGTCAAATCCAAAGTTCTTGAGAGAGACCTTGAGAGTGTCCTTGTATCGTTTCTTCTGGCCACCATGTGATCACCTGCCCCATGCAAGTTCTTCATAAACTATGTGGCCTCAGTTTTCTCATCTCTAACCTGGAATTACTTGTAGTTAACTTTCATGAAACAGTTGAGACAGGTACTGGGAGTAGTTTTGACCTGCGCAGATTAATTTCAGTGGAAATTAATTTTTCCTGATTTAACTTTGCTACTATGTATATTTTTCTGTTTCCCCTCAATAATAATCTATATTTACTATCCATACTGATCCACTTTCTTCTAAAACAACTGGATCTTTACTTTATTTCTGCATACAGAACCTCACCTTCGTGAAAGAAGAAAAATTTTTCGATGAAATTAGAATTATCAGTAGTACAAGAAATGTGGATTTCAGATCTAATCTAATGCTACATCCTTACAAAGGTACCTTTCACCCAATAGATCTTTTCTACCTAAGTGTTTCTGACTTAGGTTCATCCAACTCACCAATTCATCTCATGACTTTAGTCACTCTGTGACCTAGTCGGATAACCAAATGTAAGGAAAAAGAAAGGAAAACTTTGCCTTGCAGCTATTTTCCTTGAATGAACAACGGTAAAAATGAAGGGGACAGAAAGGTTTCCTGGAACATGAAGGGTGAATTGATTTATATCTGTGTGCCACTGGAATTCAGTTTCAAAACTAATGATAGTGTCTTCACGTAGAATGGTTAATATTCTTCCCCACACCCTGCAGGCCCCCTTTGGTCCTTAGCAAACAGAAATAAAAATGACCCCAGGAGCTAAAAGCCTCGACTGAGGCATTGGATCAATGACATCTTCTTCCTCATCTTATTTTATTTATTTATTTATTTTTGTGGAACATCTTTTCCTTTAAAAAAAATAATGCTTGAGGGCAGCTGTCTCCTCCCAGTTCCCCCCCCCCCCCCCCACTTTGAAGGTTGCTAATGTTAAAGTACTCGCCCTACTCCAATAACAGGCCACTACAATATAACTGGCTGGGCTTGGCTGCCAATCTATAATGTTTCTGGCCATGATTAATCTGATAAATAATAAATATATCAATCTAGTCTTTTAGACAAGGACAAATTCTTACCAGCGGGGAGGCATGAGGCCTCTTTTACAGCTGCCTGTAGTGCTGGAATTAATTATTTAATGCTTAATTCTTCAGGAAATGAGAAAGTTTTGATTAATGTTGTCCAGTGTCATTTCTTGCTTGTTTGATATGTGTCAGATAATTTTTCCTCGGCAGTTGCTCTGAAGAAGCCAGAGGCTACTGTCACTGGGATCAGACACTGAATTTCTAGAGATTAATTGAAGTGAAAATTTAGAGGAGAGCCTCAGAAGCGCCTGCCCAAGATAACCTTTCACAGGCTAAATTTAGCTTCATCTGGTAATGCTCACCGCCCACTGCCCTAGTGTCACACATTTATTTTTAATGCTATGAGGAACTATATTTGGTTTCCTGTTGATTTTTTTTAAAGCTGACTTCTCTTGTTGGCATGATTAAAATACTTAGTTGGAAAGTATTTGAATATTATTTCCATCATTGGTAAAGTACTGATGGACCGATATCAATGACAGATAATTCTTTATCAGTCCTAAGCCAGAGCTCTTAAATAACCTGTGGTGAGTATTCATGACTAATAGGAGCTAAGTAGATTCCCATTGAGCCTAATTTTGAGTAGCAAATAACTTAGTAATGTAATTTACTATATCAATTCCTATTTCCCAGAGCACTGGACCAAAAATACATAGGACAGTCTACTATGACCTCTTTGTCATAAGACCTCTGTTGGTCTAACCTTCTGAAAATGATTCTGACATGCCTTTTTACAATGTAGCAAAAGTGAAAGCAAGCATTCATTTTCTTTAATTCCTTGCTTTAAAAAATCATGATCTAATGGCACAGACTATGATAAAGGGGAGGATTTCTGTATAGGAGAAAGAACATAGGAGACTTGCGTTTTATAATAGATCTGGTCCTAGCAAGTCATGCATCTGGGGCAAGTTAATTTACCTCTTCAAGCCTCAGTTTTCTCATCTGTAAAATGATGAGGTTGCTTTTTAAAGGTCCTTTTAAACTCTCAAATTCTATGATTTTAAGAATGCGCTGGCTTCTAAATCTTTTTTGATGCCTCTTAGTTTGAGTCTATGGCCTCATTGTTATTTTTCATTTTTGTACCACCCTTTCCCCATCTCTCCCCTTCCACCTTATATATTAGTTTCATGTGCTTAACTGTTTTGTTTCCCAAAGATAAGGTCAGTTATTATTGGGCATAATCTCTTCTAAAAGTATCAAAAATACGTTCAGTTCTTTTTTTCTGATTAAAGAAGGAGGAGTTGATATTCTGCTTGGTACTTTAGCTAAGGTGGATTATGAAAGTACAAATTAGCCAGTATAATTTTGTGAAAATGGTTACCTTGAGTGAGTAAACATTACTTTAGTTAGGCTACTTTTTCAACTATTAGAGAATACGTAGCTAATTTTTCAGAGGTTTATAGAGGTAGAGGAGAAAGGAAGAAAGAAAAATGTGTCTCTTCCCATTGAAAGTGTAGTAGAAAGAAGGCTGGGTTGTTTTTCTTCCTTTATTGTTTGTTTTTGCCTCTTCACTATGAATAGAAAATTGGAAATGGAAAATCAAGTTCTATGTCTAATAGACACAAGTGCTTTACAGAACATTGAAAGTAAAGTCTCCAACCCAGAGGTCAGAGAAATAAGCTGTCTGTCTATCTGTCTGTCTGTCTATCTATCTATCTATCTATCTGTCTGTCTGTCTGTCTGTCTGTCTGTCTATCATCTATCTATATAAAATATATAATCTATTTATATATCTATCATCTAACTGATAAAATCTTAGGGTATTAATTCTGCATGTCTCAATTTATGCTTCATTTCTAATATACACAAAAAATACTAGGAACTTCATCAGACCTTTTAAAATATTAATTGAATCATGGGGAGTAATCAAATTTTTTGTTATCGTTTGTGCCCAGGAATATGGCTTTTGAAGGAAGAGAAGTTGGCTCTGTATGGTGTTTATCCTTTTTTATAGGAAATCAATCAATCAATATTTATTAAGTGTCAAGCACTATGCTAGGCACTAGACATAGGAAGATGAAGAATGAATGCTGCCCTCAAGGAGTTTATTATCTATAGGGAAAGAGAACCCATACATGGTCCAATATGAGTATGTACAACACAATTATCTTCAAAATACATACAAATACTTGCACAGTATTGGGGAGCAAGGAACCACTAGACTCAGGAGAAGCAGGAAAGTTTCAGGGTGGAGGTGGTCTTAGAGCTAAGTATGGAAGAAACTAGTGACTCTTACAAGAATGAGTGAAGAGGGAATTCATTACATGAATGGCAGACAGGTGAGTATGCAGAGACATGGGGACAGAGTGCTTAGCATTGATTCCTATGAAAGAAAGAGTAATGGGACATCCTTAGAAGCCTTACTCCATGACTATTCACAGCAGTGAGAAGAAAACATTCACTGTCTGTAGACACGTTTTGGATACAAAGACCAAGTGTAGGACAGGCTTCTTTCTTGGGAGGGAGTTCATGGAGAAGAGAGGAAGAGTCAAGAGTGTGTAATCTAGCACAAGTTCCAGCTCTGCTGTTTTTCTGACCAAAACCACATTGGTCTATTCATTTAGACTGTTAGACACACATATACACACAAATACACACATACACACAAACACACAGAAAAAACTAATATGAATGTAGTTAGAGGCCACACACTGATCTCTCCCCAAATTAGAAATGAAGTATTTTTTTTTTAAATTAAAGGTTCTGTTATTGTCCAGTGGGTCCCTTTCTTGAAAAGGGCAGGAACAAACATTGTCTGTGATTTTCCTCCTATGTACATGTATGCATCTGGCTGGACATATATCTGAGTAGAAGTATAATACACATAGAGAGAATTGTGTGTGGCCTTAGAACCTCAATATCTCAATTGATTCACAATGAATCACACACAAGTGTGGCAAAACACATATACACACACAGACACACATATATATGTATGTTATATGTTTATATTAATGCATCATACATGGTTTGGTGTCTCTTGATGAAATCAGTGTCTTACTTCAGTCATTCTTAAACCAAAGATCGACAAAAGAGAAACGACTCATCATTAGGATGTGAGTTCCAACTTCAGTTACACAAAGTATGTAAACTGCCTTAGCTAAAATCAACACAAAGACAGAGGGAAGAGGCTAGGCCAAACACAAAAGTGACTTTAGAAGTTGAATTTGTTTAGGGAATTTGTATTTTCTGCTGCTTTCTCCTGGAACCTATTTGCATTTTAAATAATTAAAACATTAAAACTGAAAAATTTATAAATGAGAGCTGCTAAGAGAATCCTGCTTGGCAGACAATAGAAAAGAAATTATTATCCTGCTAGGTTGGCTTTAATGTCATATCTGTCACTCTCCCCAAGGTAGGTTCATTACCATCTCAAGTGCACCCCTGCAATTCCCCTCAAAACATAGACATGGACATTCACACATGCATTCACATTCACACAGACACACGGACACAGACACACACACACACACACACACACAAATGTTCCCTTCGCTTACCTTTCTCCCTTTAACTCATATTGTCTTCTGCTCTTAAAGACTTTATCTTTAGAGGACTTTAATCTCATTGTTAAAACTCACCCAAACAGAATCTTTGTTGTTTCAATAATTTTCCCCCTCCCCCCAGTTTTTTTTGTTTTTTTTTTTTAAGGAGAAAAAGTTCATTTGGGGGAAAAGAAAAAGGGCGAGGGTGGCAGGGGTGGCAGGGAATTCATGTGGAGAGTGACAGAACGCTTTGTCCAGCGCAGCTTTGGCTGGTTGTAACAAGCGTCAGGACATTAGACGCAACAAAAGCTGGATTGGCAGTATCATCAATCACCGCCTTGACAGTCGACTTCAGTTTGTTTGTTCCACTCTGCATAATAAGTGATTGGATCAGGTTTAATTAGATATTGGGTAATCAATCATTGCCAACAAGGCAACTCAGCTTGGGATCTAGATGCTGCAAGGGGGAAAAAAAAAAGCAAATCTCATCTAGTGTGCATAAATACTCCAACATATAAGCACACACAGTGGTGTGTAACAGAGGAAAGGTATAGAGATGTCTGCACGATGGCATGTAATAGAATAATTCACATCTGTACTACTTGTTACCAGACATCAGTGGTGTGACATTTTACTTTCACTGCATAATTACTTTTCAATATAATATAATATGCAGACCTGAGGGAGGAAGAGAAAGCAATTAAATTATGCACTGGTCCCTTCTCCTATCGTCTTCACCAAAAGTGACCAGAAGTTATTGCTTCGGTACATAGCCATTTGGGGGTTGATCAGAGCATAACGAAGGACACACTCTGAGTTACCAAGACCATTACAAATATCAGTGCCCATCTCAGTGTTAACTCTTTCTGTTGGGAGATGATAGGCACAAAAGCTATTTCTACATTTCTAGGGCATCTTTCCTGACAAAGTCTAAGACCCAAAATTGCATCTCTGAATTATTGCCAATGATGAAATGTAGTTCTTTCTCTCTAGTCAGTGAATCCATATAGAGAAGATACCTGAACTGTGGCATTTTTCTCTCAAAAGACTATTCCTAACCTTTGTAGGAAAAATAGATGGGAGGCCTCATCAGATTTATTATAGGATGCCAAAGGTTATGTCAATCCCTTTATGCATCTTATTAACTACAAAGGCAATTTGGTTTGGGATCTTGGGAACTCCAAGTGTTCATCTTAGTTCAGTGCCTGAGCTGCCCTGTGACCCTGAATAATTACACATCAGTTTCCCCTCAGGGCCTTAGTGTGCTCATGGATAAAATGGGAAGATCTACATTGAGCCTGATTCTGCTTGTCTTTTTTTTCTTTCTTAGTTTAAAAGGGAAATTTTTTTTTCTTCTCAACTCTAATGTTCAGATCTATTTACTTCTGCATTCTGTCAGTCAATGTATTCCGAAAAAAAGAGATGAGGGTAGGACAAATGGAGGAACTAAGGCCATATGACATTAATACTTGCTGAAAGAATGACTGGATGAAAGAATGAATGAATGTTGACATGTTCAACAGAACTTTAGTATATATGCCACAAAAAACAGTGGCATGACTTCTATTCCACAGTATTATGTAGGTTCATAGACTTAGAATTGGCCTGTACCTTAGAGGTCATTTTAAAGATGAGGAACAGGTCATAAAGCTAGTAGGTTGTGTTGCTATGATTCAAATGTAGACCCTCTGACTCCCAGTTCAGTACTCTTTCCATTGTCCCACGCTGGCTCAATTACTACTGACCAAGTATTATTCCTTCTTGCTTTTAGCCAAGACTGGGAGTGATAAAAGTGGGAGAGACAGCAACAGAATTGGTCAGATTTGGCTTACAAATGTAATTGTAAACTAATACTGAATTGGGCACCAAAGAGTCTGTCACAATAGCAGAAAATTTTACAGAATGTATTATTTTAGCTATGTATCATAGAAAAGAAAATAACATGATAGGATTTTATGATGAATTGATTCATATAGATCATTTGCAGACGAGGAAAATGAGTCCTGAATGGTTAAATTATTTGCCCAGTTTATCCAGAATAAAATAAAATCTTCCATAAATTAGACAGTCCAACAAGGCACGGTTATCCCCCCATGAATCTCATTGTCTTTCCACTATCCACACCCTGTTGCAGAAGGAGATGAGACCATGTACCAAGGGACAAGGTGAGAGGATTGCTCCCTCCATGACCCATTCTGTTTTTACTCTTCAACTTTTGAATAGTACTAGATTTGTACCAAATGAGCCAACTGCAAATTCATTTTATCTAATTCAAATGGATCCTCACTATGGATAGCAATCCTGTTGTTGTGATCTCGCACACATTTGCATGACATTTCATCTGCTCCAAACTTTATTTTATCTGTTCAGATCTTCAATGACACACCTAAACATCTGCCCCTCAGCAAATGGCCTTACACTTTATGGTACTCTACTTATACTTTTTTTTTTTTTAACGGATTGGTTGAAGATATGTTTTAGAAAACGGAGGCCAAGAGTTTTCTCATCTTCCCTGATCCACAAATCAAATCCTCTCTGCATCTTTATTTATCTTTTCCTCCTTTGGTCTGTCAAAGAATTAAGATGGACTCTTCTTTCCAAGGTTGACCCTTTCACTTATACACTTGATCCCATCCCCTCCTTTCTCTTCCTGGAGTCTTTTCCATCAATCATTTCTTTCTGTCTGTCTTCTTCAATATCTTCCTATTTACTTGGCCCTTCCCAAGTGTAAAGATGCATGTCCATATCTCTCTTATGATATAAAACAAAAAACAAATAAAAACTTTCCCTTAAACCTGGTATCTCATCAAACTTGAATACTGTAACTTTCCTCTCTTTTACTGCTAAATTTCTAGAAGGAATATTTGATATCTTCTTCCTTCAGCCAATTCACCTATTCCCCCAATATTTGAGATTTCATTCCTTCACCCCCAAATGGCATTCTAACTTCTAGTCTCTTATATTGTCAAATCATTTCAATTCTTGTTGTGCAACATCTGTTGTGTATGCTTCGTTCTATCATCCTAATTTTGACCACCATTACCTCTAACCAGAAACACAGTGATAGCCTTTTAGTTGGTCCCATCACTTCTATTCTCTATCATCTCCAAGTCATTCTTTCCATCATTGCCAACATAATCTTCCAAGGTACATGTATGATCCTGAATCCTTCTGAGATTGTCTCTAAATTATCCTGCTTGTACTTAATTATTTGCATTGTTCTCCCACTAGACTTGAGTTGTTTGAGAAGAGGAAATGAAAATTTTTTTTTGTTAATGTGCTTGCTTTAGTTGTTATTTTGCTTGGGTAAGCTTTTTTCTTTCTTTGTGTCCCTAGGGCTTAGCACGGTGACAGGAACATAACAGGAACTCATAAATACTTGTTCCTGACTTGACTACATGACTTCTCTGTTCAGAATCTTTCAGTGCTTTCCTGTATCCTCTAAGATAAAATGCAAACTCAGCCTGGAATGTAAGGCTTTCTGAAATTTGGCCTCAATCTATGTTTCCAGTCTTATTTCATAGTACTTCCCTTCTTGTACTCTAAGTTCCAGATTAAGTGAATTCCTACTTGTTTCCAAAATTCAAAATCCCATCATTCACCCCCATGCTTTCATATAGGTCATCCCCCATGACCTCCTTCTTCACCTCCATCTTTCAAATTCCTTCTTTTCCTTCAAGGCTTAGTTCTGTTACCACCTCTTCCGAAAAGCCTTCCTGGATCCTGCCCACCTCCTCAAATGAAATCTTTCACTCCTTCCTCAAATATACCTAGAACACCCTGTCTAGAGCTTGCCTATGACCTCATCACCTCTCCTCTTGCCCCTAGTCTTGAACTATAATTATCAATGTACATATTGTAATATTCTAGACATTTTGAGGCTGAGTACTGCCATTTATTTTCATCTTTGTGTCTCTTATCCCTGGCTTGGCACATAATAGGAAACTAATAAAAAATTACTGAATTAAACTGCATCCGATAGGTAGTTCCTTAATAATGGAGTCAAGAAACAATACTACTATTTTCTCATACTTAGATTCTTGACAGAATAATTTTTAGATAATTATAATATCTATTTAGCATTGGTGGGATATGGAGAAATGTACAAAGCTGGTGATTTTGCTACATTTACTCAAATATATACAATGTAGGGAAAGGGATTATTCAATTAAAAAGCTCATGAAAAATTTAATTTAAAAGAGGAAAGTGAAAAAATGTGGCAAATATCTTGCTTATTTATCTAGAAATATATTTTATTAACTGATTAATCCCATTTTTGCTATTTATTATCTGTATGATCTCAGGAAGCTATATTACTTTTATACTTGTCAGTTGTCTCATTTGTAAAATGAAAGGTTTGAAATCTGGATATCAATTTAGAATTATAAAATAAAACTAATTAGAAAGCTCACTTGGGATATAAGCCCATTATGAGTCATGTACTCCAAGAAGATCAAAAAGGGAATCAATGGTTTTATATGTCTAAAAACGTTCATAGCCTGCACTTTTTTATGGGAGTGGATCAATGGAATAAAAGTGGATTCCCATCTCTAGGGGAGTTGATGAAAACTAATAGTATATAAATGGAACAAATAATTATTGTGTAGAAATGATATACATGAAGAATTAAGAGAGACATGAAAATGATGAAATAGATTGATGCTAAATGAAATTAATGGAACCAAATGAACAACATATTCAATGACTATGTTAAAGCAAATTTAAAGATCAATAAAATGAATCTGTGATCTTAAAAATCAACAGAGGTCCCAAAGAAATGTGTCTCCCATCTCTCAACTAATTGATCAAAATGTGGTATGTGTCACTCTTTAAATAATGTTACTGAACTTTTTATTGTTATAAAGAATGACTCACTATTAGGCTAGTTCAATATTAAAGTTAGTCATAGAAAGGAAGAGTATTTCTAGAAATTGCCATTATAAAATCACATGGCTTCGAAAACTTTGTTTTTTATATTAAAATGAATGAATTGGCTTTCTAAGGTCCTTCTGAGTTTTACATCCTAGTATGTCTCTGTTCTAAATGTTGAAACAACGGTAATCGTTCAAGGGAGCCTTCTGTTGTAATTTGTTATACCAAATACTGCAGATGAAATTTCAGACATCAGGTTCTAGACCCATATCTGACCCCAACTCTCTATAATATTCAACAAGTCATTTAATCTGCCTATTGTGGGGCAGTTTTCCAATTACAAGTTATGGAGAGTGGAATCTGATCACAGGATCATAGATTTAGAGTTGAAATGGGACTCAGAGGTCACCTAGTCCAACTCCCTCATTTGACAGATGAGGAACCTAAGCCCCAGAGAAGTTAGGAAACATGCCAGAGGTCACACAAGTAGTAAATGACAAAGGTGCAATTTGAACCCAGATATTTGCCAACCAATGATTAGCTCTTTGGAAATGTCAAAAGTAAACTCACTATGTTGTACATCTTAATAGTAATTATAAATTGTTCTCAGTAGTTCCATGAGATGTATCCTTTGTAAGAGAACTTGCAGTCTAAGTACTAAGGAAGGACTTGGTTCTTAGCCATATTAGGTAATTCCTGTAGTATGTCCAGCAGTGTTAACTATGTTTTTAACTCTAGTAATGGATGTGTTTGTTAATCAGTATTTGTATTTTTTTTAGTGTCTCTATAAGAGATGAGTACTCATGACTGGATATGATATGACATTGATAATGATGATAAAGATGATGATGGCAATGGAACCTGACAATGAATTCCTCTCTCAGAGCCTTTGTATTTGCCCCATTCCTTGAATATATAATTCGATCCTCACCTCTTAGAGTCGTTGATTTCCTAAAGACCCAAGTCAAGTAATGCCGCCTTTCATGATCTCTCCAATTGCTAGTACCTCTTGCCAGAAATTTTCTTTTATTTTGTCTATATTTTGAAGTGAAGTTGGGTGGAACAATGCATAGACTACTGAACTTTAGGACGACCTAAGTTCCAATATGGCTTCGATATATAATTGCTGTGTGACTATGGGAAAGTCATTTAACTTCTGTCTGCCTCAGCTGTAAAATGGGGATAATAATACCTCCCAGGATTGTTGTGCGGATCAAACAAAATAGTCCCTAGCACACAAGTAAGTGCTTAATAACTTTGTTTCTTTTCCTCCCTATTTCTCTGATCCCCTGATGAAATGTAAGTTCCTTGAGGTATAGGACTATTTCACTTTTATCTTTGTATCTCTAGTGTCTGGTTCATCTATAAGTACTCCATAAACGTTTGTTGAGTGATCGACTAGTTCTTTGAATTTAAGAAGTACAATTTTTCCTGCCTATTTTAAACTTGTTACACAGTCAATAAATTAATGAGTTACATACAGACAATAGTGGATTAGTTTGATATTCAGGATACTGGTCCTTTCCCCAATGATATAAGTATGGTTTTGGGGGATATTTGAACCTTCTTGAAAAACATGGGGAGAAAAAGAAGGCTCCAACCCATAGTGTTTTCTTGAAAAGTAACTTAGGATAGTTCTAGAGATCAAGAGAATCCCCCTTGGCCTGAAAAACAGTTTGAAACATCCATGAACTGGAGGTTTAATTTCATCCTATAGATGTTCAGATAAAGACTGAACTGGCAATCTCCTTAGGACCCTGCAATCACCAGAAACTTCTTTTGAGTCTCTGGAACTCTTTCATTCTTACTGAGGTCTGACTGACTCAGCTCAGCACAAACCTCTAGATTACTATTCTCTTCCTTTCTTGTTATCTACTTCCCAAACTCTCTGAAGAAACCAAAGAAAAGAAACCAAACTCCTATGTTCAGGTGTTTGGACGTAAGAGTTTGGTAGTACCTACCACACCATTCACTCCAGTATGTATGAGTGCTAACTAGCCAGTGTTCCCTGTATTAACTAAGATCACAATTTTTAAAAAATGCTAAGGGACTTTTCATTTTTTCTTCTGGACACATTTCTCATGTCCTGTGTTAATTTAGACTACACGCTAGAACAAGGTTAATGGGATTTCTATAGCTTTCTGACAATTATGTGTTAAATAATGCAACGTGTATATAAATATAGGAAAATATTTGGACAGAAAAAATATTTCCACATATTAGTTAAAACTATTCATCAATTCCATTAGGATTCTGAATTAAAAGAATTTTTCCACATTTCATAAAGAATTCATTACTATCTTTAGCTGAATTTTGACTCTGTCAATACATCTGCCTTAATGGTGCTTTAGCACCATTTTTTTTCTGTTTTGGAACTCTCTAGAAAAAAAATATATCATTAAGTAAATATTTTGCAACAACTTTGAAATTCATGTTAACACTGCAAAATGTAGACTGTCATTTTATAACAAGAAGGGATTCTATATCTAGTCCAGTTCCCTAATTTTACAGATGAGAAAACTGGAGGTTAAGGAGCCAAAGTGATTTTTCTCAAAGTCACATAGGTGGAAGGATTTGAACTAACCTCCAGTTCATTGCTCTATTCACTATACTTCATTTAAATCAATGTGTTTCTGTCAGCAGCAATAGAAAGAATATTGGTTTTGAAATGAGATGACCTGGATTTGAATCCTCTTTCTGTCCCTTAATATCTGTGTGAACTTGAGAAAATTATATCATCTCCCTTATATGTAAAATGGGAATAATGATACTACCTGCATTACAAGGTTGTTGTGAAAGTCAAATGACTGTATATACACATATATGTATGTATATATATGCATGTGTATATACACACATGTGTGTATATGCACAAATGTGTATATATGCACACCCACATATATGTATATGTGTATGTACATATATATCAGTCAGCAAATCTTAAGGTGCTATATTAATCTAGCCATTATTATATGAACTACTTGCACTTCCCAGGGTATGGAGATCATTGCCTGCTGTCTTTTAAGTAGTCTTTCCTAAATGGGTAAAATGTTAAATTGAACGAACTGAAGAGTTTCTTTGATCCCTGGCTGAATTTTTTTATCCTGTATTCCTTGTCTGAATGTTTTCTTAAGTGCTAAACTGAAATAAATAACCTGAGCTGACAGCATCTACACACTTTCACCTGATCTTCACATTATTTGTCTTTTCTGTTCCCTCTAGGCCATGTGAGGAAAAGGTTTTCCAGTCTGTCCTCAAAGCTCATTTTATTTAATCCAGGATTAGCTGTGTTGCCTTTTTCTACCTTTTCAAGTACTGTAATGTCTTTTTTTTCACCAATGCAATGATGAGGACAGAATTGAGTAGTCAAAGTGCTTTAAGTTTGGGCCATAGTAATACAAAATCTCACTCTATCCTCCTTGGACTTGTAGTATTCTCAAATTGCTTAACTCTAATGTATGTGTGTCTTTATAGAAAAGTGTTTTGTTGTGTATGTGGGGATGGGGATAGAAGCATAATAAAAAGGGAAAATTGGTGGTGGGATTTTTTGTTGTTTTGCTTTGCTTTTTTTTTTTTTTTTTACTACCTGTCATCCTGACATTATTAGAGAGATGGCAAATAAAGCTTCAAGGTCCTTTTGGAAAAGTCAGCTTTTTCTGCCTGCTCTTACCACATTCATTTCACATTTCGATTCTGTGTTTCCAAGACATGACTTTTTGCTATGAGATAATGTTCCATTTGTTTAAGAGGAAGGTTTCTAAATAGGGGTTAGCTGGGTTAGGTAAAGGAGATTGAGAAGGTTGGCAGTATAGGACAAAAAGAGCTTTGGCAAGGAAAAGAAAGTTAGAGGATGTTTGGAACATCATCACACAGAAGTCAAAGACACAGTGAATCACAGAATCGCTTGAAGGTAATGTGTGGATAGTGTCGCCTGGACTGTCAGGACCAAGGACAATAGGATGAACAGAGGTAAAGGGAGCTAGTTCTAGTTGGACATGCTCTTTGAGAGCTGGCGTTTGGCTTTATTTGTCTCTTTTTCTCCCTATCCCACCCCACCCTTCAGGTTGGAAAACAGTTCAAAATGTAGAGAAGAAAATGTGCCATTAAAAATGAAATTTAAAAAAAAATAACCCATCTAAGACTGTGGAATGACTACTAGGATAGTAGTCCCACCTCAAAGGGCTATTGTGAAGATCAAATGAGATAAGAAGATACTTCTATAAACCAATAAGGAGCTGTACAAATGTAAATGTAAGGCATTATTGTGTAATGTGTGTGTGTATGTGTGCATGTGTGTGTGTGTGTGTGTGTGTGTGTGTGTGTGTGTAGTGTCAGATGATGACAAACAATAGCTTGGCCCTTCTTTCTTCTGGCTTATAATACTTGAAATAAAATTGTAAAACTGGCAATATTGGGCTTTGGTCCTTTCTTCTCCCCTCTCTTTTCAATGATCTCCACCTCTCCTTTTTTTTTTTTTTTTTTTTTGAGGAGACAATGATACTTGAATAATGTTGCTGTCACCTTTCTTTGTGTTTCTAGCTTTCATGGTGTGTTTCCAATTAGAGGTGCAATTAAGTGAACAATCAGCCACAAGTTCCAAATTTTCTCCCCTTCCCTCTTCTCTCTCAGCCCAAGATAGCATGCAATCTTATATGGGTTCTACACATGCATTCCTATTAGACACATTTTCACATTATTCATGTTGCATAGAAGAATTGAAATGAATGGGAGAAACCATGACAAAAAAAAAAAAACATAACAAAAGAAAAAATAATCTGCTTTACTCTACGTTCTGACTCCATAGTTCTTTCTCTGGATGTGGACGGCATTTTGCATCATGAAATGTTTGGAAATTTTTTTTTTTTGTCCTTGCATTGTTGTGAAGGGCTAACTCTATCAAAAACATCCCTTGCACATTGTGGCTGTTATTGTGTATAATGCTTTCCTGGCTCTGCTCACTTCACTCAGCATCAGTTCATGTAAGTCTTTCCAGGTTTTTCTGGAGTCCACCAGTTTGTCATTTCTTATAGCACAATAGTATTCCAATACATTCATATACCACAACTTGTTCATCCACTATCCAGTTGATGGGCATTCCCTCAATTTCTAGTTCTTGGTCACCACAAAAAGAGCTGCTATAAATACTTTTGCACATGTGGGACCTTTTCCCATTTTTACAATCTCTTTGCATTACAACCCTAGAAGTGGTATTGCTGGGTCAAAAGGTATGCACATTTTCATAGTTCTTTGGGCATAGTTCCAAATTGCTCTCTAGAATGGTTGGATCAGCTCACAACTCCACCAACAATGAATTAGCACTCCAACTCTCCCACATCTTCTCCAACATTTATTATTTTCCTGTTTTTTCATGTTAGCCAATTCCATAGATGTGATGTGGTATCTCAGAGTTGTTTTCATTTCCATCTCTCTAATCAATAGTGATTTGGAGTATTTTTTCATATGACTATAGATAGCTTTAATTTCTTCCTCTGAAAACAGCCTCTTCATATCCTTTGACCATTTATCAGTTGGGGAATGACTTCTATTCTTGTAAATTTGACTCAGTTCTCTTCATATTTTAGAAATGAGGCCTTTATCACAGACACTAGTTGTAAAAATTCTTTCCCAGTTTTCTGCTTTCCTTGAAATCTTGGTTGCATTGGCTTTGTTTGTGCAAAAACTTTTCAATTTGATGAAATCAAAGTTATCCATTTTGCATTTCATAATGTTCTCTATCTCTTGTTTGGTCATAAATTCCTCCATTCTCCATAAATCTGACAAATAAACTATTCCTTGCTCCCCTAGTTTGTTAATAGCATCAATGTTAATAGCTTATAACTAGATCATGCACCTGTTTGGATTTTCTGCTGGTATTCAGTGTCAGGCACTGGTCTATATCCAGTGTCTGCCACACAATTTTCCAGTTTTTGTCAAACAGTGAGTTCTTATCCCAGAAGGTAGGGTCCTTTACCCCTATTTATTTCTTAAAAAAACCATTTATTTTAAACATTCTCATTCTATCTCCCATCCCTCCCTGCCACCCACTGAGAATTTAAGCAAAATGATATTATACATGTGAAATCATGCAAAACATTACAAAAGAACAAGAAAAATAAAGAAGATTGTAAATGATACTTTAATTTACACTGAGTTCATCAGTTCTCTTTCTGGAGGTGAGCAGCATTTTTCTTCATAAGTCCTTTGGAAATGTCTTGGAGCATTGCATTGATCACAGTAGTCAAGTCTTTCTCAGTTGTTCTTTATTTCAACATTGCTGTTACTGTGCACAATAGACTTTCAGTTCTCACTTCAGTTTGTATCAGTTCTCACAGGTCTTGCTGTGTTTTTCTGAAACCACCCCCCTAGTCATTTCTTACAGCACAATAATGTTCCATCACAATCATGTTGCATCTTGTTCAATCATTCCCCAACTAATGATCATCCCTTCAATTTCTAATTCTTTGCCAGCACAAAAAGAGCAGCTATAAGTATTTTTTTGTAAATATAGGTTCCTTTCCTTTTTCTTTGATCACTTTGAGGTACAGGACTAGTAGTGGCATTTCTGGGTTAAAGTGTATGCCCAGATTTGTAGATCTTTTGGCATAGCTCCAAATTGTTCTCTAGAATTGTTGGACCAGTTCACAACTCCACCAACAATTTCTTATTGTATCTATTTTCCCTTATATCCTCCAGAGTATTTATAATTTTTGATTATTTATAATTTATTTTTATTATTAAATATTATTATTTATATTGTGTTTAATTATGAATTATATTAATTTATTATATTAAATTATATATTATAATTAATTATAATAATATATAAATTATAATTAAATATTATTATCTATAATTTTGATAACTGTGAACTCAGAGTTCTTTTAATTTGTATTTCTCAGGTCAATGGTGATTTAAAATTTTTTTCATATGACTAAAGACAACTTTGATTTCTTCTGAAAACTGCCCATTCATATCTTTTGACCATTTATCAACTGGGGAATGCCTTTTTTTTAAAATAAATTTGACTAAGGTCCTCATATATTTGAAAAATGAGGTTTTTATAGAAGAAACTTGAAAAAGTTATGACGTTACTTCATTGTTTATAGTACTTTGGACAAAAGTGTACTTTCCCTGACTATGTCTTTTAATCAGGGGTATTTTTACTTTTGCTTTGCCTTTTTCTGCTTTTGTCTTTTCACCTCATCCAAAGCACATTAGATTCTGCTTCAACCCTTTGTTTTAATTCTCTCTGTGTCTTTCTTTCAGGTGAGTCTCCTGTAAACAACATATTGTTGGATTCTAGTTTCTAATCCCTTTTGCTATCTGCTTCCATTTTATGAGCATGATATTCACATTAACAGTTATGATTACTATCTGTGTATTTTCCTCCCTCTCATTTTCTACTATTTATCCTCTCTCTTTTTATCCAATTTCTCCTAAAAATTCTGTTTTATTTCTGACTATCTCCCTTAATTCACCTTCCTATGTATAATCCGCCTTAATTCGCTTTTTCTCCTATTTCTCTGTTGAGTAAAATAGATTCCCATACACAACTCTGCATGTGTATGTATTCTTCCCTCTTCCAGCCAATTCTGATGAGAATGAAGTTCATGCATTGCCCACCAACCCCTCATTTTCCCTTTCATTGTAAAAACTCTTCCTTGTGTGTCTCCCTTAGGTAAGATTATTTTACCTATTTTACCTCTCCCTTTCCCTCAATAAATTTATTTTTCTCATTCCATTTTTTTGTGATTGGCTCATCATAATCAACTTATAATTCCCTGTCAGTATGGACTCCTAATTATCTTACTAATGAGTAAGTTCCTAGGAGTTACATGCATCATCTTCCCATATAGGAATGTAAACAATTTAATTTTAAGTAGCCTGGGATTTCTTATTCATGTTTACTTTTTATGCTTGTCTTGAGTTTTATATTTTAAAGTAAATTTTTTTTTAAGTTCAGTTTTGCTCTTTTAATCAGGAATGTTGGAAGTCCTCCATTTCATGTAATATCTATTTTTTGCCCTGAAGTATTATAATAAGTTGCTCTGGGCTTCCTCTGCACTTCCTCCGTCTTGTGCCAGGCTGGGTCTTTGACTTTAAAGTCACAGATATGAAGAACTTTGGCCTCTTTACTCCCAAAAGAAGTCTTATCTGTTAGCACAAGAAAAATTAAGGACAATGCTGCAGATTGGCATAATTTATTTATCGAAATGAGAGATTCTCAATAACAAGGGGTTTTCTGTTGCAAACAAAAGAGGAAACTTCAAAATCAGTGCACTTACTGAAGACAAGTTAGAACTAGAATGCAACAGTATTGCTTCTGGATTTCATTCTCCAAAGGTAAATCCAAAATATAATAAATAACTTAAGATGTTATGCTAGGAACTTCATGACCCCTTGGATAACTTGACTAAGGTACAGGTGAAAATGGAAAAGTTAACATCAATCACTAAAGGAATTTGTAACCTAGAAAATTACCATCATGGAAGTGGAAATTATCAAACACGTCTTTTCCATACATGACCCACTATCTGCTACTATGAAGTTTCCCATAAACTTTCAGAAATGTACAAGAAGGAAATACTTCTTAAACGCATCATTGTAGAAGGGCTCTCCCATACTATGAACCAGGATCTCATTTTAAGCTATGTGGTTGTACCAGCCCTATATTGAGAACAGGAGGCTTGATGTGGAAAGTATACTACTTAAAACTGGACATTGATCAGTATAATTTTTTCCAAAACTATTTCATTTTTAAGTCCAAACTCCCAAAGCTAGAATGAACCTTTCTTTCCAGGTCTTATGATATAGGCCTATTGTTCCCTCACATATTTCCTTCCAGAGTCATAACTCTACTTTTTTTCTTGCTTGCATAATGAGTTGCTTCAATTCCATCTTCTTAACACCATTCTGATATTAACTTTTAAAGTTAATGCTAGTTATCCATTCAGTACCTACTGTTAAAACCATGACCCTTCTTCTTTGACAAGAACTACTAGGCAAACTGACCGTGTTTGGCAGAAAAAGTTTAGATCAGCATTTATTTCCACAATAAATTAAAAAAAAAAAACCCACACAATGGGGTGAGATCAGGAGAATGAAAGTAGGTACCTTTCACAATTATAATAAGGAGAATTCTAAACCAAAGATAGAAGTATGTGTACAAACAAAACCAAGACAAAATAGATTGGGAAAAATAATTTAATCAAATATCAGTAAAATTTGCTATAGGAAACTGATACAAAAATATGAGACTAAGAACCATTTCCTAGCTAAGTGTTCAAAAGATATGAACAAGTGACCTTCAAAATTAAAAAATGCAATTAACAAACAAAATATTACAAGAAATCACTTAAGAGAAATGCACATGTAGCAATACTGGTTTCACCTCACACTAAATTGGCAAACATGGAAGAAAACAACCCAGCAATGCTGTTTTAAGATCGGAGTTATTAACACAAGGGATAGTGAGCTTTGCACTGGTGTAACCATTACAAGTTTGGAACTTTTCAAGAAAAGTCACTAAACTCTTTTAACCCTTTGACCCAGCTGTCTGTCTACTACAAGGCATGTAACAAAATCAGGTCACAGAGGGATTGACGTGAGAGAGAGTTGTGTTGTTACTAATGATACTTTTTGTTGAAGAAACAAGAAATTTGAGTTTCTCAGAGAAACTAAGAAAAATTTGCATGAACTTATGTAGAGTGAAGAAAGCAGAATCAAGAGACGTTTCATGAAAAGAAAAATACTAAAAAAATTCAGATTAAGGTAAATAACATTAGTCAGAAGACTGATGAGACTTTTTTTTTTCCTCTCATCAGGTTGATCAGGTTTTTTGGATGTGGAATAGTGTATCAACAGTGTGTCAGTTTCACTTGCTTAACTGTTTTTGTTACAAAGGGAATGGGGGAGGAGATAAATATATAAAGGCCATTTTTAAAGAAAGTAATAAATTTTAAAAAAAAATGTTTCCCTTGGTAAGTGATTCCAGATTGTAATTCTAGTTCCTTTGCCCTCTGAAATACCACATTCCAAACCCTCTGCTCCTTTAATCTAAAAGCTGTTAAAACTTATGTTATCATGACTATGGCACCATAATATTTGAATTGTTTCTTTCTGACTACTTAAAATATTTTCTCTTGACATGGGAGCTTTGGAGTTTGGCTGTAATATCCTTGGGAGGTTTCATTTTTGGAACTCTTTCAGAAGGTGATCAGTAGATTCTTTTAGTTTGTACATCACCCTCAGGATCCAAGATAGTAAGGCAGTTTCTATTCTAATTTCTTTAACTATAATGTCTAGGTCCTTTTCCAATTGTTCATGGCTTTCAGATAGTCCAATACTTTAAAAATTATTTCTCCTGGATATATTTTTCAGGGCAGTTGTTTTTCCAATGAGATATTTCACATTTTCTTCTATTATTTTATTGTTAAAAATGTTTTATTATTTCTTGATGTCTCATGGAATTATTAGCTTCTATTTGCTCAATTCCAAATTTTAAAAGATTATTCTTTTCAGCAAACTTTTGTACTACTTTTCCCATTTCTCCTATTCTGCTTTTTTAATTAGTTCTCTTCTTTAGTAAGTGCTTGTGCTCCTTTATCATTAGACTAATTTTATGCTTAAAGTATTATTTTCTCCATTATTTTTGTGCCTCTTTTCCCAAGTTGTTAATTCTCTTTTTTGTAATTTTCTTGTTATCGATCTCATTTTTTATTCCATTTTCCCTCTACCATTTTTATTCTTTTCTTCCAGAAATTCAACCAGAAATTCTTGTTGGACTTGGATTCAATTAGCATTTTTTGAGGCATTAGTTGTTGAAGTTTTCACATTGTTGCCTTCTTTTGAGTCTGGGTCTCAGTCTTCCCTGCCACCTTGAAGCTTTTTATGGTCAAGTTCTTTTGTTGTTGTTTCCTCATCTTTTTAGCCTATTTTTAAAACAAATTTGATGTTAAAGTTGGACTCTACTTACTTAGGGGTGGGGAGGCACTTTCCCAAACCTCAGGGTTTTTTTGTGGTGCTGTTTTCAGAGCTAGTTCTGGAGGTCTGCAAGTTTTCAGTGCTTCCATGTTGCTGTCATCTGGGGAGAGGTGTGGTCTCTGGTCTTTTGTTCTACATTTTGGTGTTTACCTTGTAAGGACCCCTGCTCTACTACTGCTGCAAGAATTAGCATTTCTTTTGGACCTGGAATTGTGACCAGGTGCCCACCTCTCATGTGGCCACTGGTGCTAGTACGCATTTCTTCCATGAAACTGTGACCAGGGCCACAGCTCCCTTGTAATCAACCAAAACCTCTCTGCCCTGGAACCACAACCCAGAATTCTGTATGGACCATAGACTTGCCCATCAGCACCAGCTGAACTCAGTGTCATCTCAAGGTCACTTATAATCTCTCTCTGATGAGTTGTCCAGCTCTCTTACCATCCCTGGGCTGAGAGCTCCTCAAGCTGCTCCTGCTGCTAACACTGATCCACCTCCAATGCCTGATGCTGATGCTGCTACCATGTTCTGGGCTGGCCCCCGCATGCTCTTACAGGCCACTCCTGAAGACCTCCTAGGCAGTCAGGCTAGAGAAAAATATCTCATTCTGACCTCTTTTTGGCTCTGCTGTCCCAAAATTTGATTTGACGAGTTATTTTAAAGTTGCTTGGAAGGGAATTTTGAGAGAAAGTTTTCTGTTTGGTGTTCAAAGTCTTTCATAATCTTCCCCTTTATCTTTCTAGTCTTTTTATGCCTTACCCACCATTTAACACCAATGTACTTTGTGATTCAGTGATACTGGTCTTCCTCTTGTTCCTCACAGTAGATGCTCTACCTTTCACTGGATTATTTTTTCACTGGCTATTCCCCATTCTTGGAATAGTTTCCTTCCTCATCTCTTCCTCCTGGTTTCCTACAAGTCCCTTTTAATTCCCACCTTTTAGAGGAAGCTTTTCTTAACCCCTATGACTTAATTCTAGTGCATTTTCTCTGTTGATTACTGCAGTTTATCTTGTATATATCTTGTTTGTATATAGTTGTTCAGGGCAGCTAGATGCTGTAGTAGATAGAGTGCCAGGCCTGAAATCAGGAAGATTCATCCTCCTGATTTCAAATTGGGCTTCAGACACTTACTAGCTGTGTGACTCTGAGCAAGGTACTTAACCCTGTTTGCCTCAATTTCCTCATTCGTAAAATGAGATGGAGAAGGAAATGGCAAACTGGTCAAATATTTTTGCCAAGAAAACACCAAATACAGTCATAAAGAGTTGGATTTGATTGAAACAACTAAATATAATTATATTTAAATATAATTAGCTGCATGTTATTTCCCCGTTCCACATAGTGAGCTCCTTGAGAAGAAGAACTGTCAGAAATACCTAAATTCAAATCTGACCCCCAATACTTACTGGGTGGGTCAGTTAACCTTGTTTGCCTCAGTTTCTCATCTATAAAATGAGCTGGAGAAGGAAATAGCAAGTCACTCCAGTATCTTTGCCAAGAAAGCCACAAATAGGGTCACAAAGAGTCAGATATGACTTAAATGATTAAATAACAAAGCTAAGAATTTGAAAAAATTTCTTCAGCATGCCATTTTAATAACAAAGTGTATCATACTATTTTCAGTAAACATCAAGGGATCTAATGTTATGTAAGATCTTGTCTTTAAAAATAAACTTAGTTTCCACATAAAAGGCTAATACTTTCCCCTTCAATATTGGTGGTCCAATGATCTGTTTTCCTAAATGAAACATTTCTTAAATTTAAAATGAGCATTTGAAATTCTCTGTTTCTTAGGAAAAATCCATCTCCTCTGATAATAAACTTGATCTCTATTACCTGCATTTCCCTTTCCAACAGGAAAACAAATGAAGGGCACAGTGTCCAAAAGCATGCCTGTGTGTTACTTAGGACCCAGTAGGCAGGACTAGCTAGATCTTTGTCAATTTTTATCGATGGATTTAGAAGCAAAGTCAAACTTTGTAAATTATCTTCTTATTTACATATAATCTTTCAAAATTCTGGTGATTATCGCTTCCAAGTTGTACAGTACTTAATATTTTGTTATAAGATGTAATTTCAAAAATGTCCTCAATTTTATTTTTATTTTTTTCTGAAAATACAATTTTATGTTACTTTACATAACACATTTATTCCCAAATTCCTGTGTATAAATGATTTTTTAAAATTTATATATTTTAAAAATATCTAGGGGAAGGCATATTTTAAAGGAACTCTGTGATGAGTTATTTGTGACACAGACTCTTTATAAAATGAAAAGTCACCACCTAGTTTATCTGCTTTGTAAATGCAGATTCTCAAGTGTGTCATTCTCACAAAGGTAGGGGTGAGGTGGGGAGCTCAATTGTATTATCCAATAAGTGTGAAATTGTTAGACTGAGTTTGTCGGTGACTTCAAACTAAGCTTAATTCTTGATCTGTACCATAACAACTGGTCAATTAGTGGAGGGAAAAAAAATCAAGACTTTAGATTCTTACATATTGAATTTTTGACATGGAAAGAAGTTTTCACTTTTTAGGACATTGTCTCTGATTTTGTGCGAACCCAACATGCTCTTGTTAGATGACTGCATATATCCATTTTACATGGGGAATCAAGTATGTTTCATAGTTTCTGGGAGTTATTCACTATTTTGTTAAATCAACCATTAGCTCAATCTAGCTTTCTAAGAAATTAAAAACTTCAAGTACCCTTATAAACAGAAGTCTTCTAGTGGTAAAAATATAGATCTTTCTAAATGTGACAATCTCTTTCCATCTGCCTTGGGCATGAGTGTTCCCAGCATCAGAAAGGCCATTTGAATTACTTTTCACCTCTCTTCTGTCTTTGAACCCTAATGTCTAACTGGAATAAAGCCCTACTCAAAGTTTCCTCATTTTCACATGTAGCCAAGTAAGAATGATATCTAGACAGATGAGATGACAGTTCAGGAGCCATGTGATGCCCTGTGTGAGGTCATTATGTATTTATTGACATAGGGAGGAAAATTGAAACATACAAAAAATCTCTAGACTAGCCCTGTGAGGGTAATGAGTACCATGCCAGTTACTTTCTTAAGAAATAAACAGCTAGATGAATATGGAAGTTAAGTTAATTATGTAAGAATTATTTAAGGCAAGAATTCTTAACTTATTTTGTGTGTGTTATGGTCTTCTTTGGTTGTCTGCTAAAGTTCATGGACCTTATTCTCAGAATCATGTTTTAAATGAATAAAATTATATATATGTATATACATATATATATATATATATATATACACACACACACACACACGCAGACACACACACAAACATATAGGCATACACACATATATGCATATACAAATTACAAAAGAAATCAATTATGTCGAAAACAATTGAAATTTTATAATATTATACATATATATTATATATATGCATATATGTGTACACATATATATGTCTACATGTGTGTGTTCATAGATTCCCAGGTTAAGAAGCTCTGATTGAAAAAAAGTTTAAAATTATTGCCTAAAAATTTTTATTTCAAATTTTATTCTCCATATTGAAAACATACCCTCATCTATTTATAAATTTGATTTAAACAGTAGATACAATATTGCAACTCTCCTCTCCATGCCTTTCCATTGGCTAGTTTCCTGTTTTCTCATTGTGAAATATACTTTCTCCTTAACTCATTGTAACCTTTTAGAATTCCTAGTTTTCAAGACCTGACTCAGAGATTCGGCTGTCTTCTGCAGAAAGTCTCTCCTATTTATCGTTAGTACCTACACTTTCCCCCATTTGTCACATACTTATATATATATATATATATATATGTTGTACTGCCCAATTAGAGTTTAAGGTCCTTGAAGGCAGGAATTTCTTTTGCTTTTTATCCTAGCAAAGTGTCTAGCACATAACCAGTGCTTAATAATGCTTTTTGATGATGAATTGACATAATTATCTTCCTGAATCAGACAGTTTAGATGTAAGGCTATTAAAAGGACTGATTCATTTCTAAAGCCCCCTTTTTTCTGGCACACACACATGTACAAACACACGCACAATTTGAATAATTGGGAGATACTGAAAAAAATTGGTAAGAGCTAAAGAATTTATCAGTTTATAATAAGAGAGAGAAAAAACGGTGAGTTTCTGAAATTCAGATGAGAGAAAAGAGGTTTGGGAAGATCTTACTTCCTGCCACTGTACATGCCACCAGCACAGATAAAACAATGTTGTAAGTTTAAAACAGTTGCAAACAAATGTTGGATTGGGGATAAAATATGCCAAGGTGACAATATCTTGCTCTTCTTGCTTTTCAGGGACCAGCATTAAAAATGCAGCAAGGTTTGGACAGGCCCAGAAGGGCCCAGGTTCTTTCAAGATGAGAGAGAGAATGAGGGAGGGAGGGAGGGAGGGATAGAGGGGAGAGAGAGAGAGAGAGAGAGAGAGAGAGAGAGAGAGAGAGAGAGAGAGAGAGAGAGAGAGGAGCTCACAAGATGTCAAGAACAATATCCATTTTTTTTTACTGTTCAAACCCACTGAGCAACCTGTCTCTGCATGCTTACACTAAAGGGCCAGCGAACATTTACCAGTGGGAGTTGGGGAAGTGAACAGCCATAAAGGAAATGGGTGGGGATAAAAAGAATACTGAGGGAAGAAGATTTAGGGGGAAATTTTATATATATTATATATATGTACATATATATAATACATATATTATATATTATATATATAGCTATACTTTCATTAGTCAAAGGAACCGGGTCTCCACTTCCGGACAGTTGTCCACCCTGACATATTCATCTCAGGAAACATTCACTGTGTAAAACATAGTAAGGCTGTCTTCAGTTTTGTGTTGGGAATTTTTTTTCTTTAATAATATATTGATGTGAGCAGCTTGGGCATGCCAAACAAATTCTCTACATAAAAAGTCAACTGTCGGAATGAGGCTCATCAATCTGGAAAAGTGCACTCAGGTAGAACGCCTCTCAGGGAGGGATCCCTGGCAGCCATGTTGTTCAGAGAGAAGGGATTCTTCCATCTGATGCTCTCGTAAATGTTTATTAAAGAGCATTTCTGCCAGCTTACAAAAAAAAGCAGCTGTGTTGCCACAGCGTCAGTAATTGACTTTTCAGTGATATTGTCATAGGGCTATCATGGGGTAATTGAACTGTAGGAATTTCTGCAGAAGAACCATCATTAAAACACCTGGGCAGGGACAAGTAGCCAAACTACAGTAAATGCTATTTCACCCTGTGACAATCAACTCAGGTCTATTCATTTCACAAGACCTTGCCATAGTCATCTGCGCAGTCACATGCTCATTTCTTGTTCTTTTCCTCATGTGGTCCCCTCTATTAGAAGAAGAGAAAGCTAACATATCCTATGCAGCAATCACTTCTTATAGGTACCTTTCAGATGGGAGGCATGAATGGCTAACCTTTAGAAATATAATGTCCCCCAGGAACTGACATTCAGAATAGAGCATGTGGAAAGAAATGAAGTGATACAGTGACCCTACCATGTCCCTTGTTATTCCCCTGCTCATAAATTTTAACTCTGCTGCCCACCTACACATTATTTTCCCATTTTAGAAGAAAAAATGGGAAAAAGGAATTTAGAGAAGAAAAAAATGAAAGAGAGAAGCAAAGTAGCAGTAGGTACAACACAAAATTGCAAAGAGTGAATTTGAAGTGTTTACCATTTTAGAAGTTAAGAAGCAAATTTTGTTGTTTTCCAGTCGTGTCTAACTCTTTGTGACCCCATTTAGGGTTTTCTTGGTAAAGATACAAAACTAGTTTGTCATGTCCTTCTCCAGATCATTTTACAGATGAGGAAATTTAGGCAAACAGTGTTAAGTGACTTGCCAAGACACAGCTAGTAAGTGTCTGAGGTCAGATTTGAGCTCAGGCCCAACAACACTGTGCCACCTAGCTGCCCTAAAGCCAAATTAAACCTAACAAAATAAAAGGATCATTCTTCTCTATTTCTTCTTCTTGAACTTCTTGAATTTTCTCTGTCCACCAAGTCCACTACGTTAACTAATACTACTGATGGGGCTTCTATGACTATTGACTATTCCTCCTTCTATTCCTACCAACACTATCATCACCATCACTCTCTTCTTTAATTATTTTTGTTGAATATTTTAATTTTCCTCAATTATATGTAAAAATAATTTTCAACATTCATTTTTAAAATTGAGTTCCAAATTCTCTCCCTCCCTCCCCACATCTGTCATTGAAAAGGCACACAATTTGATATAGTTTATATTGTGTAATCATGAATAACATATTTTCATATTAGTCATGTTGTAAAGAAAACACAGACCAAAATAAAAACTCAAGAAAAATTAAGAAAGTAAAAAATAGTATGCTTCAATCTGTATTCAGACTCTACCAGTTCTTTCTCTGGGGATGGACAACATTTTTCTTGATAGGTCCTTCAAAGTTTTCTTGGATCACTGTGTTGCTGAGAAGAGCTAAATCATTCATAATTGATCATTGTACAATATCAGTTATAGTTAGCATATTGTTCTCCTGTCTCTACTTATTTCACTTTGCATCAGTTCATGTAACTTATTTTTCTGAGAGCATTGAGTTCATTATTTCTTATATCACAATAGTCCGTTACAATTAAATACTACAAATTGTTCATTTAGTCCCCAATTCATGGTCCTCCCCTATAGTTCCAAATTGCTCTACATAATGGTTGAATCAGTTCACAACTCTGCCAACAGCACATTAGTGTCTCAATTTTCCCACATCTGTTCCAACATTTATTATTTTCCCTTTCTGTCCTTTTAGCCAATCTAATAGGCATTAGGTAGTACCTTAGTATTATTTTAATTTGCATTTCTCTAATCAATACTGATTGAGAGCATGTTTTCCCATATTTCTATAGATAGCTTTGATTACTTCATCTGAAAACTGACTTCATGTTTACTGATCATTTGTAAATTAGGGAATGACTTTAATTATTTACAAATTTGATTCACTTTCTAAATATTTGAGAGATGAGGTCTTCATCAGAGAAAGTTGCTTCAAAATATTTTGTCATGGTTATGATTGCTAACTGTATTTCCCTCCATCCTATTTACCCCCTGTTTATTCTATTTTCTCTATTATTTGACCTTGTCCATTCTCAAGTGTTTTACTTATGACAATTGCCTCCACCAATCCACCCTCTTTTCTATGAGCACCCCCTCCTTTCTCTTATCCTTTTTCCCTCTCACTTTCCTCTGTGTGTGTGTGTGTGTATGTGTGTGTGTGTATGCTTGTCCTTCATTGCTGAAGAATACCATGCCATCAGAGAAATAATGATATGACTTGCACTTGACTTTGTTTTGAGTGAGAGAGGGTTGGGCAGGTCACTGGTCTCACTTCTCCACCAAAGCCATCTGAATCCAGTGACCAGATATTCATCAGGATGACTGGAGATGACCCAGGATGAGGCAGTTGGAGTTAAGTGACTTGCCCAAGGTCATACACAGCTAGAGAGTGTCAATTGTCTGAGGTAAGATTTGAACTCAGGTCCTCCTGACTCCTGCACTGGTGCTCTATCCACTGCACCATCTAGCTACCCTCCCACTTTCCTGTAGCATAAGATAGATTTCTATACCCAGTTGAATGTGTATGGTATTCCCTCTTTGAGCCAATTCCAATAAGAGTAAGGTTCAAGCATTTCCTGTCACCTCCTCCATCTTCCCCTCCACTCTAATAGCTCTTTGTTGCCTTTTTATGTGAAATAATTTACCCCCCCATTCTACTTCTCTCTTTCCCTTTCTCCCAGTGCATTCCTCTTTCTCTCCCCTTAATTTTATTTTTAAAGATATCATCCCATAATATTCAATTCACACCTATGCCCACTCCTTCTAACTGCCTGATAATAAGAAAGTTCTTATGAGTTACAAGTATCATCCTCCCATGTAGGAATGTAAACAGTTCAACCTTATTAAGTCCCTTATGATTTCCCTTTCCTGTTTAGTTTTTGATGCTTTCCTTGAGTCTTATATTTGAAAGTCAAACTTTCTATTCAGTTCTAGTTTCATCAGGAATTCTTGAAAATCCTCTGTTTCTCTGAATATCCTCTTTTCCCCTGAAGGATTATACTCAATTTTACTTGGTAGATGATTCTTGGTTGCAGTCCTAGTTTCCCTGCCCTCTGTAATACCATATTACAAGCCCTTTGATCCTTTAGTGTAGAAATGTCTTAGGGCATTATGGAAAGGTATTTGGAGGAGTTTAGGGGGGATCTCAGACAAATCCCTGTTTTCTCTCCACCATCTTCCATCACTATCATTATCGCCATCATCACCATCATGCCTCTTCCTCCTTCTTTTCTTTCTCCCCCTAACACTCATATATCTTTCAAAATCTGGTAGCAAAAAATACCTGGGCTTTGGGTTTGTTAAAAAGAATATTGCTTCATTCAAAGGAACACATATCTAATGTTAGGCTTTCTGACACTATGGGAAAGTAGGAGGAGGGGCTCTTTAGTGCAATGGGTAAGGAAGCTCTCCAATCCCCCTAAAATTATACCATGCACTGTGCATTAAAGTCTCTAAGCCCCACTGCATGTAATCATCATCTAAATAAACTGTATCTTGGGTCCTCAAATAATATTGGGGACTGAATGTGACAGACAAAATGGAATACAGGCCTCTCTACATAACTTTGTGATATGATGTCATGTGCTATGGTCTTGGTGAAAACCTTACAAAAATACCAACATTATTCTCAGAAAATAGTTAAACATCAGGATAACTAGAGATGACCTAGGATGCAATAGGAGACCCTGGCCCTTTTACGCTAAGGCCTTTGCAGGTTCTCACTTTGAGTGAGGTAAGGCCCATTCAGTAAAGAGGCCTGTCTGAGAAGTAAGTCAAGGGACGGCCCCTTTAATTAGAAAAAAAGAAAGAAAATCAAGCTGGGAGGAGAAGACCTTCAGGACCCAGATGGTAGTGTTTCCAGAGAAGTGAGGCTGGTGACCTTGCACAAATTCCTCACACAAATCAAAGTCAACTGCAAGTTATACCCCCATTTCCCTGCTGTCATGGTCCTCTTCAAAAACAAAGGAAAAAGCATAACCTATGAGTAGTCTGAGCTGCCTAAATGGGGACCCAGGCAGTTGGGTAACTCAGCTTGTTCTCCCCCTCTCTCTGTCCTTCTCCTCTCCAAAGGAAAGTTAATTTTGATGACTAGAAATTGCCCAGTTAACTTGGGGTTACTGTCTAGGTTTCTTTCTTTCTTTCTTTGTTTCATTCTTTTTTCTTTCTTTTCCTTCCTCCCTTCCTTCTTTCCTTCCTCCCTTTATTTCTCTCAAATACAAAACCTTAAACCCATTTCACTCTGAAGCTCATAATTTGGACCATGATAGGTCCCTGCCAAAGCTCCACTTAATGGCTGTATTTTGGGCCCTCCTGGCTTAGAATGAGTGTCAATGGTAACTCTTTCTCTTTGGAACAGCAGCCATGAGGGTCTTCCCCTCCCAGGTTGATTTTTTTCTTTTTTTTTCTAATTAAAGGGACCATCCCCTAACTCGCTTCTTAAACAGCCCTATTTACTGAATGGGCCTTACCTCACTCGAAGTGAGAATCTGAAAAGGTCTTAGCTTAAAAGGGTCAGGGTCTCCTATTGCATCCTGGACCTTCTCCAATACTCCTGATGCATATCTGGCCACTGAATCCAGATGGTTCTGGAGTAGAAAGTGAGGCCAGTGACCTTGCACAGCCCTCCCTCACACAAATCAAAGTGAACTGCAAGTCATGCCAGCATTTCCCTAATGTCATGGTCTTCTTCAAGAACAAAAGACAAACACAATTCAACATAGTTCTAAATACACATACGAACAGATATGCATGCATACATTTATGTGCATGTATACAAACATGCATGTGCACATATATGAAATATGATGTATTACCTTTAAATTACATATGAATTAATATTTCAAATTATTTATCATCTGCAGAATATATGCTCTTTGAGAGTAAGAGCTATTGTTCATTTTGGTTTTGCATCCCCAGTGTTTTAACACAGTGAAGGCCATGTAGTAGAAGCTGAATAAATGCTTTCTGTGGCTTTATTGCTGCAGATGCTGTCTTTAGCTCTGCATATTGTAGCCTCTATAAAACTTAGTTCAACTATCTTCATGAATTACTATGGCAACTCAGGCAGCCAGTTCTGAGACTTTGTGCTTCTGCAATTCTGCCTGAAAGATATGCCCTCTTCTGGTCTCTGGAATTCCACGTTGATGCAAAGCACAAGGTGTCCATGGGAAGGGAAGGCATTTATTAAGAGCTCATTCTTTTTGTCTTTATGCTTTAGGTGGCCTCTGCTTTGGATGTCACTGTTTAATGTTCATTATGCATACTATCTATATACGGCATCAACATCTCTACCTCAGAACCTTGGTGCATCACAACAATGGCCAGAGGGATAAGGAACAGGTTGACCCAGCCTTTGCAAGCTCCTTTCATAGATCAGAGATGTAAGGGCACTGCTATCTATTTATATGGCCTTGTGAAAGCTTGTTTTTCTACATTTATAAAAGTCTAAGGAATGGGAAACCTGGCATAATGAGACTTTTTTAGCAAGAAAAGGTGTTATTTAATCCATAATCATGCAGTTTAATACTACATACATACACATGATATATAATATATATGCATGAGTATGGTATGTCTTAAATATTTAATAAATAATGAAAAGTGCCACTATATATTCATATATGTGTGTTACATAATATTTAATAGATTATCACAGTTCCAGTACAGAGTAGGCACTTAATAAAGTGACTGAAATATTTTACTTACTGATGTTGTTTTCTGTGTGGGGTTGTTTCACTTGCAGTTCTACATATCTGTGGAATTTTGACTAGACCTCATAAGTGATTCAACGGTCATTTATTTGGGTGTATAAATTTGATTTCCAACAGAGATTTCTCAAGGAACTTATTAAGAAGTTGAGAACACAGGAAATTATGTGTGTATCCATTCATACAAGTACATGCATGCATGCATACATATGTGCATATGTGCATACATACACAACAAATAGTTAAGAAAAATCTTAGTACGTATGATGGACAAAAGATGTAATAACAACATTAAATACTATTGGAGTTTAATTAATGGAAAGATCATAATGGACTGAAGTGGTCAGGGAAGGCCTTTGGAAAGATAAATGAGGAGAAGAAGATTGGTTCCTTAGAAAAGAAGGCCAAAGTGGTCTGATGGGAAATCACAGAGAAAAAAGGTAGGATAAGTAGAGAGGAGACAAATTATGGAGACCCTTGAATTCCAAGCTGAGTTTGTATTTTATCCTAAGGATTAGTCAGTAAATGGGGGCAGCTAAGTGGTGCAGTGGATGGAGCACCAATGCAGGAGTCAGAAGGAGCTGAGTTCAAATCTCACTGCAGACACTTGACACTCACTAGCTGTGTGACCATGGGCAAGTCACTTAATCCCAATTGCCTCATCCTGGGTCATCTCCAGTCATCCTGATGAATATCTGGCCACTGGATTCAGATGGCTCTGGAGGAGAAGTGAGGCTGGTGACCTGCACAGCCCTCCCTCACTCAAAACAAAGTCAAGTGCAAGTTATGTCATCATTTCTCTGATGACATGGTCTTCTTCGGCAGCAAAGGACAAACACACACAAAGTCAGTAAATAGATATTCTTATTCAGGAGATTAAAAGGATAACATGCATATTTTCAAAGCTTTTTCTAGTGGTAGATTGTAAAATACATGGAACTGTTCTTACACATATACACATCAATATGTATATAGGTATAGTACACATATGTGTACTAGTTATATAGGGATTTATACATGCAGAAAGATATTCCTAAACTCAGAGAACAAAAGCGGGATTTTGTATTTACTTCTAGGTGAATTCTTTAGTATGTTTCTTAGAGTATGTCAATCATATATTCACATACATACATGCACATTCAAAACAGTTATGATTTGCTTGCATCCCTATGGTTTGGATTTACATAAGCCACATTCAGAAAGCACGTGTATATGTATAATGACAATTATAATTATTATGTCAATTATATTATATTAATTATAATTCTATTATATTAATTGAAATTGTTATATTGTAAGATGACAACATACAGGTACATGTAATTTATGTAGCTGTGTGCACTGAAAATATGTGATAAAGATGCCTCTGTCTCATTCAGAAATGCACTTCCATCCTGTTCCTTATTCCTTCCTTTGGGGGACACTGTCTTTCAAAGAGCTAAAAGGCTTTACCCCTCTCCCCTCATTGCTTGATTTTCACTATCTCTCATTGCTGAAAAACAATACTCAATACTCATTCCCCACAAAAGTTTGATGGTTGTATGGATTATGCCCCACTCTTGACCTTCTATTTCTATAAAGGAGAGGAATTAGGTATCTTCTCATATATCTTCTTTGGGGCCAAGACTGTTCATTATAATTCCATAGTATTTCATTTGAATTAATTTGTTGTTTTTGTTTTCTTGTGCATATGATTTTCCAGATTCGCCTGACTTCACTTTTGACAAATTCATTGAAACTTTTCCACATGAAATAATCATTTTGGGGTGAACAGAAGCACGCAGAATTTGGAGGGGATGTCCAAACAATAAAGTCTCTTTCCCCTTAATAGCTCTTCTACCACACATGAGCTAGAAAACTGTAATTTGCTAAATTATATCTTATCCTGGGTTACAGAACAGTGAACAATTTACTAATTCTGTAGCTCATTTTTTAATTTCTAAGAACCTTAGGTGAAATCCCACATCTCCACATTTCAATTCCCATCTAAAAATGGACTGCCATAATTATATGTTAAATATGATTCAAATCTGCAGGGAACTGTAACTCAATAAGCATGAAAAAATTAATGAAAAGCTTAATTATTATTATAATGCCATTAAAACCTAATAAAGAAAGAAAAAAAGTTGATTTCATTTCATTTTAACTTGGGTGTCTAATATCTTTTTTTATTTCTTTAACTGAGATGGGATTAATTTCCTTTTGGATTTTAGAAAATGCTTGATGACTTGCTGTGCTACTACAAAACAGAGGAAAGAAAAAGAAGTATGTACTCTGTTAAAATGTTTGGAATAACTCAGAGAACAGTTTAGAGGATTTATCTGTCAAGGCTATTATTTCCAAGGATGCTTTTGATCTTGGAGTATTTTAAATTATTTATCATGTTCCCTACCATGCAGAAGCTTTCTTTGACCAACAGAATCAAACAACATATAGATATTAAAGAACTCAGAAATTTCACTTCATTAGCAAGAAATTAAAATTATATAGATTACCACTAAGAAATGAAGGAAAATTCAGACTTTCTAGGGAACCATCCACAACTCTCTCCAACAATAAAAACCACAACAAAAAGTCCAAATGCGAATGATTCAAGAAGGTGAGAATTCATCCTATCTCCTTTGGGTAAAGGAGTTCTCTTCACCGCCAAATAGCCACGTTTACATCTTTTTATTTCTGGCATTTTAAGGGGCTTTCTTGATTCTGGGAACTTTCAAGGAAGTAAAGAGCATTACTTGGTAACTATGCCATTTTCGCACACATTGCTTAGGCTCACTCATTATCTCCTCTGATTTGCCATGATCCTTCCAGGTAAAGACTAACACAGACTAAAGAAAATGGTAAATGTGATAAGAGGAACATGGGAAGTTAGAAAGGATTCTGGAAAGAAAAAAAAAAGCTCCTGCTGGACTGTCATAGAAATACTCTCTTCTCTCAGATATTTGAGAGTTGGTTTTACCTTATTCTGGGCATATTAGACTGATTTGGTGCTTAAGGTATAACTTGCAAATGGTGTTAAATTTTATCTCTAGAGATTTCATGTCTGTCAGCACTTTTCTAGAAGATGCATATATACACACACACATATATAAATATACACATCTTTTGATATATATATATTTGATATATATCTTTTGATATATGTATCTCTCTCTCTCTCTCTCTATATATATATATACATATATATATATACTTTTGAACACTGCAAAATTAGAAAATGCTACTAAAACTGGCATCATGGAATTCATCAGGACAGAATATGGCTTATAAATTTAGCAGCACCTGCCCACAAAAATGGCCATCTTCTGAAAATCATCCAAATCATTGTGGCTCAAATACATAAGAAAGGAACTTTACTGAGAAAAAAGAATTAATTTATGAATAGGACTTCTATCCTATAAAAATTACTTTCTCCTGCTATAGCAACAGAGATTAGATTTGTAACTTCCTTAGTATGGGGAACAAACTTTACAATGTATCCCAGAACCTTCTAGTCTTCAGAGATTTACCCAAGCTCAAGCATTATGTATTATAGGTAGAACTTCGACCTACATCTTCTTGGCTCTAAGGCCAAGTATAGTTACCATACTGCTTCTTACTATTACCCATATAGATTCTCTCCTGTCTTTTCTTCACTTTTTCCCATTCATTTTTCTTTTCCATGCTCAGTGGCTATACTCATTTCCTTTAAGAAGTCTTTTTTTTTTACCAGACTCACTCTATATTGATACTTTCCACTTTTTAAATTACATGAAAATATAGAAGAGGTAATACATTATTGTTTCTCACTTATAGTTTCTACTCTAGCATCCTAGCAGAGTAAACATTTCTTGAAAGTAGGGAAAGATGGAATAAACTAATGGATCTATTCTCCTCTATTTAGAACATTTATTACATACCAAGAAATGGAGATAGAAAAATAAAAAGTGAGACAGTCTTTGCTGTCAAGGTGCTCATGCTGTATTTGGGGAAGATAATACATAAAAGAATTGAGCTGCAGGTTGATGGAAAGGCCTCCAAATCCTAAGGGTTTGGGGACAGGTCTAGTGGAAAGCTCTGACTATTCCACCTGAAGGATTAGATTTGTTGATTCCAATCTTATCCATGATGTGGATCTCCCTGCAATTAGCACTTCTGATGTGCTCTGGATAGGCTCAGAGTTAGGAGAAAGATGAAAGCACTGAGGTAGACCTTTCCACTGCCTGCCTATCCATATGGGGAATGGGGAAAAATAAGAAAAAGCAGTAAAGTCTCTTTGGCAGTGGATCTTCCTAATACCATCCAATGCTAAACGGAAAACAGAAGTGTGTGGGGGTGAAGAGGGAGGCTTTCTGCAGCTCTATTGAGGGCTGGGAGACCCTAGTGTTGGGAGAGAAACCAAGGAAAGCTATGGAAGGAACCCTCTATCCCATCCTACCAATTTCCATCAGTAAACATTTATTAAGAAACTACTATGTGTCAGACACTGTGATAAGTACTGTAATTACAAATAAGAAAATGAAATATAGTTCTTGCTCTCTATAATGTAATAGAAGAAGATAATACATGAAAGCTAAAAATGATGTAGGGTGGAGAGGAACCCAGCACTGGTGCATGGTGGAATCCAGGAGTCCACGGATTGCAGCTGGTGAGAAATGAAGGGTCTGTGAGACCCTTGTAAGTGGTACTTTTGTGAGAAGTTTGTTCTGCCCTCCAAACAGGGCAAGTAGAGAATACTGAGGATACTAAAGATGTGCGAGGACCAAACTGATGCAGTTTCACAGATGCTAATGAAATTCCTCCTTCTCTGCTACCTCACGACTAGATGACTATATAATTTGATACATATACACATACATATAAAGATATGTATATATGTATACATACACATAAATATACACATATAATTATACAAATATACATACATATACAAATACATATACACGTGTGTATGTGTGTATATGTGTGTGTATATGCATATATATATAGTTCTATGCAATCTATGACAACTAAATCAATGGAGTTGAGATAAGCGCCAAGAGGATGGGGTGTAAAGAGAAAAGAGAAGATGTAATCCGTAATGAGGAGGGACTTTTTTATAGGGGAGAAAGGGTAGTGGCAAACTCTAAAATTTTTCTTCTTAATAGCACTTAACAGAGGTTGTGTTACAGAAGTATAAGCTTTAATAGCAATAAGTCACATACATTACCAAAGGAATCATAATGCAAAATGCTGCACACGTATAGAGAAAGAACTATGGAGTCAGAACACAGAATGACTCAGACTATTTTCTCTTTTGTTATATTTTGTTTTTCTCATGGTTTCTCCCATTCATTTTAATTCTTCTGTGCAACATGACTAATGTGCAAATGTGTTTAATAGGAATATATGTGTAGAACCCATATAAGATTGCATGTAGTCTTGGGCAGGGCGTGGGAGAATATGTGGAATTTATGGAAGTGATTGTTGCAAACTAAAAACAAATAAATTAATAAATTTTGGGGAAAATACTACACCATTTTCATTTGAACTTTGGAGGCATTCTCATTTCTCTATATTTAATACTCCCCATGCACTATAGTTAGCCAATTTTTACTTTAATTTCTTCTAACCCCTATGATTTCTGCTCTTTCCCACATTTGTGCCCTTATTCCAATCCACTTGAGCCTGACACTCCTCCCATTCCCTATCCTCTCTGGACCTTTATTGTTCACAAACTCTCTTTATCCTGGTTGTCTTCATCTCACTTTCTTCCCACCTTTTAGTGGAACACACATTTCTTGGCATCTCTTCAAGACTGGATACTTCTCTTACTTCCAGTCGCTGCCCCTAATAGCCATGAGGAAGAATTTCTCCTTGTTTCCCTTGCTTTTTCAGGGTTTCCCTATGCTACAATCACTCAGCAAAATGCTATTTCCTTCAACATTCAATTCATCCTGCCTTGATCCTTACTGTTACCTATATAGACCCACAGCACTCTCTCTTCTTTAAGTTCCATAACTGCTTTACAAACTTCCTCATTCCAATACTTTCTCTCATTGGTCATTCCAGGACAAGGCTTCAAAGGATGTCAACTTTCATTACTACCCACTGTCACTATATCCAGTTTATAAACAAAGGTGGCCATCCTCTACACCTTCCCTTCCCCCTACAAACATCTAATTGAATTTATCTCCAAATACTGGAATTCCTAGTCATGACTCTAATACTATTAGCATTTTTTACAAGTTCTTAAGAAAACTTGGCCACTAGTTTCTTGGTCAACAAAAAGATTTCTCATGGTTTTATCTAGGAGTCTTGGTCCTGGAGTCCAGTCTTGGTCAAGATTTTGTCTTCATTCATATTGTTTTGAAAGATCTTTGATGTCCTCGAATTTTTTGCACCAATTTCTAGTTTTCTCTTTGTACTTCTGGAAATTCAGATCTGAAGGGTATATTACAATCTATCAATGAACACTTCTCTCTTTTCAAAGAAACCAGGCATAACTATTTTCAGAAAGGATTCTGATGATTGAACATAACAGGATTGTTATTTGTAGATGGCAGGGATAGGCAAAGAGAGTCATGTTTGGGTCTGGCATATGACTTCAATGATTTTTCCATTGGTTTGTGTTGGGCAAAACACTGTGGATACACTTTTGCCAAGTCCTTTTTCTTTCATTTCTAAGCCCATGTGTATCTTAATGGAAATGTAGTACCTATGCTTCAGATTCATTTACCCTTAAGACAACAACATGCTTTCTAAGAGCCAAATGATTTCTAGAAAGCCTTCAAAGACCTTTTACTTTTGAACTGGGAAATTGCTTTTCCCAAGAGTGAATGATATCTACCCCTCAAAAGGCTCGCGTTCAAATTGAGGTTCCAACCATCTGAACTTGGAAAGGACATAAGCCAAAATTAAGGAAACATTCCTCTGCTTCTGACCCTGTCCCAGGTAGAATTAGGCTACAGAAAGAAATATCAGGAAAGCAAAATGGTCTTTGGGATTTTCAATTTACCTTAATATAGTTGTGGTCTGTTTTCTAGAAATACTTACCTAGAAGAGCTAGTACAAGCAAGAAAGAAAAATTAAACATGAAAATGTTTATTATTTTCTCATTGTTTTGTAATTTTTCTGAATTCTGAACTTATCAAACACCAAACAAAATGGAGATTTCCATATGTGCATTAGGATGGGAGGGAAAAGTATTGTATGTGAAAATGTGAGTCTTTTCTTATTAATCCTTCCTCTTCTAGGTAAAGGTACAGGTTATACATGTGTATATGTACATATAAATGTATACACATATGTATGTACATATATTTGTATAGCTAGTTGAAAGATTATTCTGTTATATAAAAAAGCACACCTAGTTTTGGGAGAAGCTTTTTTACAATGCAAAGAAAGTGTAATTTCAAAATGTGCATATATTGGATCCATGCAACATAATTAAAGTGTCTACTTTTTTTGAAGTTATCATTTGCACCATTTTAGTCAAATTAGACACCATCAAATAATTTTATTCATTCCTATGCTAATTTATTTAGATTAAAGAGATTTTTTACTTTCAGTTTTGTACTTTCCAAATCATTGAAAGTGAGCATCACTCAGAAGACAGCACAAAGGCATTTGGTGGGTTTAAATAAACTATAATACATAAAGAAGAATCCATGAAAGAATAAAGGATGCCATTAAAGAAGTATATGTTTGAAAAAGAAAATGGGCTATTTCCATTGCAAAGGTGAAGGTTAACAGATGGACAGCTTGACTGCTCATTGGAATCATCATATGGGAAAGAAAAAGGGCAGAAGGTCCCTAGAATCATGCGTAGGTCCCTTGTGGTAAAATTATGAGAGGAGCTGAATAAGAATGGTACAGGATAAGTAGCCATAGAAAGATTGCTATTTGTGCTATTGAAGGAATATTTATAAAACTTCAATCAGTTTACAATTTTAATGAGATAGAGAAGAAAATGGCAAACTACTTCAGTATCTTTGCCATGAAAACCCCAAATAGGATCATGAAAAGTCAGACATGACTAATTGACTAAACAAGAATAAAAGTGAAAAAGACAAACTCTTTGTCCAATGCAGTGATATAGCTCTTGCTGATTATTGAAGGATGGGGAGAAACTGATGGAAATCCTGGCAGCTAAGTTTTGGTGGAACTGAGACCCAGACATAACCAACTGCTTCCTGGCCTCACATAAACTATGCAGATTGGACAATTAACCAAAAATACTGCACTGTCCTAGAGTTAACAAGGTAGAGAATTGCAGATCAAACAAGAAATTCAGTCATCTTGGAGACTCTAACTGGGGTAATAAGAATAATCAACATATATACATATACACACATATATACATGTACATACTTACATGTATATATGTACGTATATATAGTTCAGAGAGTGTATTATTTAAACTATTTCACTTGATCCTCACAACAAACTGGTAAAATAGGCAGGGTAGATACTTTAATTTCATTTTACTAATGAGGATTAATAAAGAGAGACTAAGTAATTTAACAAACAACACAGTCAAGTAAGTAGCTGAGATAGTGTAATGGTAATTTAAATGGGGAGATCTTTCCCATTCATTAATAGACTCATGTGATCTGCCTGTGTCACACAAAAGGCTGAGTCACATGAAGCCTGTGGTGGGAAGTTTGCTGAACAGGTGGAACAGGAAGAGGCAGAGTTAGAGCACAGCTGAGAGGAAACTGGTCAGAGTCTAGTCAGACCTGGGAAAGATCCAGGCAAGCAGGCTGATGGCTAACATGAAATAAAGAGCTTGTTTGTGATTTTGTTTAAGGGTACCTGCTTGTGATTTATTTAATGGAGCTGGTCTAATGGAACCGGGAAGCTTAACAGGGGGAAAGTTTGTGGGTGGTGTTGTTCTCTGCATTGTTATTATGTATAAATTTTTGTTTCTGTGATGGATTTGGCTTTCTGATGTCTGAATAAATGTTTTGGTTCTGTCTTCCATATGAAGAGTCTGTTGTATTTTGTGATTCTTAAATGTGGCAGGATATTTATGGCCACAATCGAATATTGAATTGGAGTCAGAAGAGAAAGTTTCAAATCCTACTTTGACTCTTATTGCTCTTGTGTCTAAGAAAGTCATCTCTTTGAATCTTAGTGTTCTCATCTGTAAAATGGAGATTTTTATGCCTCTAATAAATCTCTCAGAGGGTTATTTTAAGAGACTAAAGTGGTAATGTATGTAAGGTACTTTGAAATCCTTGAAGAACTAGCAATATCAATCATCTTTATCTGCACAGGAGTTATCACCAAGTGTACAATGGCAGTGCTCAGAACAGTGTCAATGGGTTCAAAATGAAGAGAGCCAAGAATGCCCAAGAAAGGAGAAAACTGAGTTGTTCAGACATTTCCTGAGGTGAGTGGTCTAGAGTGGGAGGGTTTGAGCAGAAGGAGTATGGAGACTCTGTCCTCCTCAGAACAGGTGTGGCAGACTCAAGTACAGTCCTACATAAATTTGAAAGAGCAGAGTTCTATGAAAAAAAATGTTTCTGAACAGAAGCAGGCAACTTTGGCTTTTGGTGAAGTGATTAAGATCACCAATTTCACTAACTGAACCTGACCTTTCCTGGAGTGGTGGCGTTTGGGGAATATTCAATAAATTATCTGTGCCTAATCCTCAACTTACAGAACTTTTCTAGTATTTGATCCCATTATTTTTGTATATTTTGACAGCATATGGAAAACACTTTATATATGAATCTTAATGATTTCCAAGTTTCCTCATCAACTTGTTATGGTATATAGGTTGTGGTATATAGGTGTAAAGAAAAAGAAAATATGAGAATTAGAGTTCAGATGAAATGGTGCATTGCATTTGAAGAAATCTGTTGTCAGATGGAAGCTGGAAAAGTGAACTATGGGCCCAGAAGCTCAAAAAAAAGGCTTTTCAAAATTTCTGTCTTGACTTGAAAATATGGTGGAGGTGAGAGGGGTGTCATACAACATAAAAGTGAAGTATCTGCTGAAGGTCCTAAGTATCTATATTGGGTGATAGAGGTTGGGGAAATGGTTCCTGGAAATCTGAGATACCAGGCACAGTCTTGTTGGATAGAATACTAAACCTGAACCCATATCAAAGATAAGACTTGATAAGGAGAGAAGCCAGAGAACAAATAGTCAAGAACCAGAAAGAGCTACAAAATTTCCTTTTTTCTGAAAACTAACAGTTAGGAAAAGAATTAACCCATTAGAACTTTTACCTCCTGTAAAATGTACAATTTTAAAAGACTTGTAATTGTACCCTGAAACTCCTTTAAGACAGGCCTGCATAAAGGGCAGGACAGGTGCACCCAGACACACGTTTCCTTTAAAATCCCTCACACTAAGCTCATGGTACAAAAAGTACCAAGCTCTCTTAGTTTACCCTGTAGCGAATTGTAAATTCTTTAAAAAACATTTAAAGTTAGAGGAATTATGCTGCTTTCATGTAGCAGGGAAAATAGGGACATAATACACTACCTCTGTCCTTCCCTTCACAAAGGCCCTAAAGGTAGAATAACCCAGGAGTAAGCTGATAAATGTTTAACAATCGGCTCTCTGGGAGGGAGAGGGGGAGAGAGAGAGAGAGAGAGAGAGAGAGAGAGAGAGAGAGAGAGAGAGAGAGAGAGAGAGAGAGAGAGAGCAGCATCCTTTTAAGTTTAGTCTTCAACATTAACATCTCCATTAAGTCTAAAGGGATGGGGAACCTGCTGCCTCACAAGACAAAGGGCTGTACTTGAGAACACAGAGGGCCACATGTGGCTGCTGGTTCCCCACCCCTGGAGAATACCAGCAAAACAATAAATGAAGATTTATGGGGTATAAATGTTCAATGTGGAATTTTAACATTTGACTCCCCTCAGATAGTTTGAACTGGCTCCTGGTTCCAGTATCCCTCTGAATTCAGTCCAAAGAAGGAAATAAGAAATGCTCATGAGATCACTGCAGAGAATACTCCTAGGCTCCACAACAATGACAGCTCCCCTCTCACTAGGCTCTGGTCAAGCTGTCACAATTGACTTGCAGCAGGGAAGAGCCAAACAGCCTGACCACACCACTAAATGAAAACACCTGGTCCATATTGATACTGGAAATAAGAGATGTAATACAATTTACATACTTCTTGGCTGCCATCTAAACACAGACTTACTCTCAAGGAGTGACTTAGTCATTGGGGAGAATCTAGCTCATATTGTTCCATGTTTAGAAGTGATGTTTACTCAACCAAATCAAATGAACTCCCTGCCTCTTTATGCTTTATGTATAAATGTATAAAATGCTACAAATTACCTCTAAAGGAATTTTGAAGTTGCCTGAATTAAATTCAGTCTCATTGAGTTATGAAGTTTTATATAATCTGGATTTATGTTTAATATTTTCAGAATTCTGATTGATTTATGGAGTCCATTGACCTACTTTGACTATCTAGAACCATTCAGTAATGTATCAGGTCCAAGCCTGAGGATTGAACCGGGAAGGGTTCCTGCCCAACCTCCACTCAATGGCTTGTTTTGGTCGCTCCTGGCTTAGAATGAAGGTCAGTAGTAACAGTTTCTCTTCCAAACAACACTGAGATTCTTGCCCCTCCCAGAGTGATTTATCTATTTATTTTCTTTTCTATCAAAGGGGTCATCCCCAACTACTTTTTAAAGAGACCTATTCACTGAATGAGCATTACCTACCTCACTTTAAGTGAGGAGCTGAAAAGGCCTTAGCGTGACATGCTAAGGTCTCCCATTGTATCCTGGGCCATCTCCAATCATCCTGATGAATATCTGGTCACTGGATCCAGATGACTCAAGAGGAGAAAGTGAGGCTGGTGACCTTGCACAGCCCTCCCTCACTCGAAACAAAGTCAAGCACAAGTCATGTCATCATTTCTCTGATGTCATGGTCCTCTTTGAAAACTAAGTATGAATACAAGGTCCAAGGCGCAGGTAAATTCTAAGATCAGAATTTTGAAAAAACTTGTTAGAAAGTCATTTTGAAAAGATAGCAAAGACAAGTAAAAATATCCACCCTTTCAATAGGGAATTAATTATAAAATGAAGGATAAAGAGTCAGGGTTGAAGGAGGCCACTAAATATCTTGGGGAGGAGTTGTTTCACTAGATGTTCAGTTTCTATGCATTTCAATTATATAGGAATATTAAGTGATATAAGGTGCTTTGCAAAACTTAAAGTGGTACGTAAATTCTAATTATTATTAATAATAATGACACTAAGTTCCAAACAACTATCAAGCTGATGAGGTATTATTGAGTGTGGTTGGTGGCACAGAGATATAGTCACTAATTGAGACCGCTAAAGACCAATTCATCAATCACTGCTGTGTTGCAATGAATGATTCCTCAATTGTAGACCTTTCACTAAGAGAAGTCATTATTTTTCTGTTATATTAATAACCAAACTAGGATTGAGGATTGTAGGTTGTTTTCCCTTTCTCTTTCCTCATTCAGGGTCAAGTGCTTGTAGGTCAGTCTCTGAAGAACACAGCTGGTAATGAGATTGGCCTAAGCCTGGGAACATTCTCCTCACTCTTGTATGGGACTCCACTGAACAAGGAGAGCTTACTTTTGATTAAAGTGTAAATACAATCCAATCTAATTGAATTCCAGCCCCAAAGCATTAGGTTTATACCCTTGAAATTCTGGGAGTGGTCTGGGTTGAAATGGATTCTTTGTCCAGATTGCTGGAGGCAGCTGAGACTTATAATGGAGTCATATCTTCAGCAGGAGGAATTGAAGAGTTTTAGCGTACCTCTTCAATAAAATATCCACCCTTCATTAACTGTTCACCAATCAAGGTTGATTTTCACCTATTAGGGGCACTTCCTTTTCCAAAAGTATTTAAGCATTCATGAATTCATGAGGTGGTTTTTGTCTTTATTGATTACTTGCTAGCCTAATTTATTATAAATTGCTTATTAATTGCTCAGAAGGTCGGGATGCTAGGCTTTTTGTTCATCAATCACCTACTCTCCCATATGCTCAATTCTGCCTCTCTCACACCAGTGAAGTTGTTTTTCACGTCTTCTTTTTAATGTGGATAAGAAAAACATCATTTTCAATAGGAAATGTGGACTAATATGGACTGATTCTTGAAGCATGAAGAAAGTTGAATTTACACTGGCAAATGAAGGAAACCAGTAACTGAAACCCAGCAATTTGTGGTGGTTCTTAACGGGACTTGATGTTGATTAAGGCAGACAATTTATACTTAGGAACTGTCACACACTAATACTGTGGTCTTCATGGTCCATTTTCTACTGAGAAATAAGTTCACATACCATCACGGAACAGAATATTCCATCTTGCTTATGATAGCTTTGGGGAAAGAAAAAAAGTAACTCTGACCATTGATGTACATCCATGTCTTGGTTTCACTCTGTCAAATATTTAAGTAATCCAATGTTTCTACAAATATCATTTCATATACAAAAGCTCCTATTCACTTTGGTCTAAAATATTTTTGGTATGCCTACTTTTAAGTAGCTACTGCTCCCCAAAGTTGTCTCCTGCCTTTCAGGTGTTTTAGTGATGGGGAGTAGCCAGTTATTTAGTATTCTTCATATTGCCCCATGTGTATTTCATCAACTGTTAAAGGAAAGTGTGAGACTTATGATTACAAAAGAATAAGTATGCTTTGCTTGGCTCAGAGAGAGGGACTATTTACTCCAAATATTTTAGACACAGATCATGATTCATGAATCCTCTCCTGCCCCAATAATCTGTGAGACTATGAATCTAAGCAGAGCAGACCAGTACCTCATCATCTATATACTTTAACTATGGTTCATTTTGACACAACTAGCTTGTATTAAGCACCTGCTGTGTACTGTGCTCAGTGCTAAGTATTCAATGACAAAAACTATTTCCTGACCCAAAGAACTTAGATTTTACTGGGATGGGCAGTATAAAATAATTTCTTTATAGATAACCAACTAGAAGGTAATCTGAGAGAGAATACAGCATTAACAGGTAGGGGAATCAAGAAAATGGGAAAAATTAGGGAAAGATTCAAGGAGGAGGTGGTACCTGAATCTTGAAGGAAGACAAGGATTCTGAGAGGTAGAGAAGAGGAATGTGTGTATTCTAAATATGTAGGGGAGAGAGGAGTGGAGTAACCTGTGAAAATTTACATGGGATAGATGATGGAATCTTGAGTTTGGAGAGAAAGTCAATCATTCTGTTTGGAACAATTTACGTGAAGCAAGGATAATATGAAATGAGGCTGGAAAGGTAGGCTAGAGTCAGATTGCTGAGGACATGAAACACAGGACTAAGGGGTTTACCTCTTGGGGGATAGGGAACCACTGAAGGTTTTTGATTACAGAAATGATTTTGTCACATCTAGGGGGAATGAAGTGAAGAGGGAAGAGCTGGCAATTAGGAGACTATTGCAATAGTTCAGGCAAAAGGTGGTTTCAGTAGAGAATATGGACTAGTATGATCTGATTCCTGATGCATAAAGATAGTTGAATACACTTTTTTTTGTAAATCAAAATAATCAGTAACAGGAAACTAGGAATCTGTGGTGGTACTTAGATGATCTGAACTAAAGCATGGGAGGTGAAGGTCAGGGAGCTCATGAGTAAAGAAAATAAAATGCATGATAGAGATTTTGTGCTGATAGAACTTACAAGACTTGGTAACTGAATGGATGTAGAAAGTAAAGGAGAGGAAAGAATCAAGGATGCCTGTGAGTTCACAAGCCTGTATGACTGGAAGGATGATAGTAACTTTTCTAGGAAAAGGTATGTGTCACTTTTAATTTATTACCGTAATTCCCAGACTACTGCCAACTCCCATTTCCTATATTATTTTACATTCCTTGGAGAATATACTAGTAATCTCTTTTAAAATTCTAAATATCAGCATATAGATTTTTTCTGATGTGAGTAAGTCGTAAAGGGGTGATCTACTCTATAAACACACAGTAGGGGTGTAAAATTCATATAGTCATCATAAAATCATGGAATTTTTTGAAATCGTTTAAGTCAGAAAATGTATTCATCCTTCCCATTCTCATTGTATCCTGGCTCCTTATTATAAAGGAAATGTGATGAAGCAGAAAAATCACTTGGCAGATTATGAAATAGTGTATTCAAATCTTATCTCTAACTACCTTCTACATTTATTATCTTTGTGACCAAAAGAATGTCTATAAATGTGTGTTCCCTTGCCAGTAACATGGAAGTAAAATTCCCTTAAAATCTAATACATACAGGCAGAGCAATGATGGCTAAAACAAGCCCAGAAGTTGCCTGACCCCTCCCCAGTTTTCCTCAGAAACAATGTTAAATCAAGCTTCTAAACAGATTCTGGAGTAACAGAACCCACAAAAAGAAGGAGCGGAACAATTTCCAGCTTCAGAAAGCTTAGAAGGACTTCAGGAAAGTTCTGTCTCACTTGGGTTCAGATGGCTCTGGAGGATAAGTGAGGCTGGTGACCAGCACAGCCCTCCCTCACTCAAAACAAAGCCAAGTGCGAGTCATGTCATCATTTCTCTGACAGCATGGTCTTCTTTGGCAATGAAGGATGAACACAATCCTATGAGTAGATGCAGCTCGCTGAATGGTGACCCAATTAGCTGGGTAACTCAACTCCTCCTCTCCTGACTGCCTCCCCCTCCCCATCCTTCTCCTTTCCAAAGGAAGGCAAATTTGGATAGCCAAAAGCTGTCCAGTTGATGGGTTTTACTGGCCCCCTTCCCTTCCCTTCCTGTCCTGTCCTAAAACGTTAAATCTATTGCGCTCTGAAACTGGGACTCCAATGGGCCCCTGCCTAAGGGCTCCTCTAGACCCTCCTAGCTTTAGAATGGTTATCAATAGTAACTGTTGCTGGTTCCCACCCAACCTGATGTCTTTCTTTTTCTTGACCTCATTAAAGGGGCCATGCCCTGGCTACTTCTTAAACAGGCCAATTCAACGAATGGGCATTGCCTCATCCTAAGTGAGTACATGCAAAGACCTTGGCCTAAAGGACTCAAGGTCTTCCAGTGCATCCTGGGTCATCTCCAGTCATCCTGAGGAGTAACAGATCACTGGATTCAGATGGCACTGGAAGAGAAGTGAGGCTGGTGACCTGCACAGCCCTCCCTCACTCAAAACAAAGTCAAGTACAAGTCATGTCATCATTTCTCTGATTGTATGGTCTTCTTCAGCAATGAAGGATGAACACAGTCTCACTTGGGTAAAAGGGGAGAGCAACCTAATGCAGATGGTGTCCAGGAAAGCCAGCAGGAGGTTCTTAGTCACAGTACAGATCAGCAACTGAGGCCCCCCTGTCCTGGTTCAGCAGATCAGTAGCAAAGCAGACCAACTGTAAGGTCTCCATCCCAAGCACAGAAGGCAAAAACTGCTCATGATAGAATCCCGGAAAAATAGGCATGACTAAGTCGTGACACTCCAGTGCAGTAGGTAAGCCACCAACACCTGATACCTGGTGCATAAAGCCAGTGACCATGCCCAGGGTCCCCTGTAAAAGAAGCTTAGGACAGTGATACTTGTGTCCCAGGATCAGAGCTCAATTTTAAAAGTCACATGATAGGCTAAAAATGAGTGAAAAACAAACAAAAAAGAGCCCTGGCCATAGAATGCTATTATGGCAACAGGGAAGATTAAAACACAAACTCAGAAGTGGACAATAACGTCAAAATGCCTACATGTGAAGCCTCAAAGAGAAATAGGAATTGGTATCAAGCCCAAAAATCCTTCTTAGAAAAGCTAAATAGGATTTTTTAAATCAAATAAGAGATGCAAGAGACAGTGAAAAGCATGGAAAAGGAAGAACAAAAACTGACTAAAGACAATAATTCCTTAAAAAAATATAGTTGGCTGAATGGAAAAAAAAAATTCACCAAAGAAAACAAGTCCTTAAAAAGTAGAATTAACCAAATGGAAAAGGAAGTACAAAAGCTACCTGAAGAAAATAATTCCTTAAAAATTAAATTATGGCAAGTGAAAGCTAATGGCTTTATGAGAAATCAAGGATCAGTCTAACAAAATCAAAAGAACAAAAAAAAAAATAGAAGAAAATGTAAAATACCTCATTGGAAAAAAACAGCTAACCTAGAAAAAGATCCAGGAGAGATAATTTAAGAATTATTGGACTACCTGAAAGCCATGATAAATAAAAAGAGTCTAGACAGCATATTTCAAGAAATTATCAAGGAAAAATGCCCTGACATCCTAGAACCAGAGAGTAAAATAGTCATTGAAATAATTCACTGATCACCTGCTGAAAGATATCCCAAAATAAAAACTCCAAGGATTATTGTAGCCAAATTCCAGAACTATCAGGTTAAGGAGAAACTACTGTAACCAGTCAGAAAGAAACAATTCAGATATCAAGGAGCCAAGTCAGGATTACACAGGGCTTAATAGTGTCTACATTAAACGATCTACAGGTATGGAATACGATAATCTAGCAGGCAAAGGAGTTTGAATTACAGCCAAAAATCAAATACAGAAAAGTTGAGCACAATCTTACAGGGGAAAAAAATAGACATTCAATGAAATAGAGAACTTTCAAATTTTCCTGATGAAAAGGCCAGTGATGACCAAAAAAAAATCAGTCTTCAAATACAAGATGCAAGAGAAGCATGAAAAGGTAAATGGGAAAGAAAAAAACATGTTATACAATAAGGTTAAACTATTTACACCCCTATAACAGAAGATGATACTTTTAACTCTTGAAAACGGTGTCTATATAAGGGCAGTTAGAAGGAATATACATATATAGAGGGTGCACATGTAAGTTGACTTTGATGTTGTGATATTAAAAATGGAGGGGCGGAAAAAAGATTCTACTGGAAGAAGAGAAAAATGGGAAACAGAAAAGGATAAACTACATCACATGAAGATACCTATTACATAGAGACCTATTATAGTAAAGGGAAAGAAGGGAAAGGATGAGCATTATTTGAATTTTATTCTCATTGGCTTTGACTCAAAGAGAGAATAACATATATATACATAGTTGCATATAGAAATTTATCTTACTCTATAGAGAAGTAGAAGGGGAAAGAAAAGGGAGGTCGATAGAAGGGAAGTCAGACAGTAGGGAAAATCTGAAAGAAAAGGGAGGAAGAACTGACAAAATGGAGGGCAGATTGAGGGAGGCAGTGGTCAGAAGCAAAATACTAATGAAGAGGGACAGGGTGAAATGAGATAGAGGGAAATGCATAATTAGTAATTATGACTGTGAATGTAAGAGGAATGAACTTTCATATAAAACAGAAATGGATAGCAGAGTAGATTAAAAATTGGAAACCTATAATGTGTTGTTTACAAGAAACACATTTAAATTAAAGACATACACACAGAGTAAAAATAAAAGGCCTGATCTCAGACAAAGCAAAAACAAAAACAGGTTTAACTAAAAGAGATATGGAAGGAAGCTACATCTCTCAAAAAGGTGCTAGACTATGAGGTAATATCTGCACTAAACATATGTAGCAAGTGATATAGCATCTAAATTCTTAGAGGAGAAGTTGTGAGTTACAGGAATAAATAGACAACAAGACTCTGCTACTTGGGGAACTCAACCTCCCCCTTTCAGAACTAGATAAATCTAACCATTAAATAAACAAGAAAAATGTTAAGTAGGTGAACAGAATTTTAGAAGAGTTAGATGTGATAGACCTTTGAAGAAAATTGAATGGTGACAGAAAGGAATATACCTTTGCTTTTTTTTTTTTTCCAGCAGTACATGGTGCCTACACAAAAATTAACTATTTATTAGAGCATAAAAGTCCTCCCAAGCCAATGCAGAAAGACAGAAATATTAAATGAATCTTTTTCAGATCATGATGCAATATAAATTATGTTTAATAAAGGGCCATGGATAGGGAGATTAAAATGAATTAGAAACTAAATAATATAATCCAAAAGAATGAGTGGGTCAAGCAATAAAACATAGAAATAATCAATAATTTGATCAAAAAAAATGACAATAATGAGACAATATGCCAAAATCTATGTGATGCAACCAAACCAGTACTTAGGGGAACTCTTAGATCTCTAAATTTTTGCATGAATAAAATAGAGAAAGAGGAGATCAATGAATTGGGCATCAGTTAAAAATCTAGAAAAAGAAAAAAATTAGCAATCCTTAATTAAATACCAAATTAGATATTCTGAAAATCAAAAGAGAGATTAACAAAACAGATTGACCTAATAAATAGAAACTAAGAGCAGGTTTTATAAAAACAACAACAACAACAACAACAAAACACACACAATAAAATAGATAAACTTCTGGTTAATTTTATTTTTTAAAAAAGTGGAAAACTAAATAACCGTGTCAAAAATGAAAAGGGTGAATTCACTGCCAATCAAGAGGAAATTAAAGCATTGATTAGTAGTTACTTTGGCACAACTGTATGCTAATAAATGTTACAATCTACATGAGATGGATAAATATTTTTAAAAATTATGAATTGCCCAGATTAACAGAAGAGGAAATAAAATACTTAAATCATCCCATTTTAGAAAAAGAAATTGAACAAGACATCAATGTACTCCTAAGAAAAATTCTCCAGGTTCAGACAGAATTACAAGTGAATCCTAGCATACATTTAAAGAACAGACTTTTTGGAAAAACAGACTAAGAAGAAGTCCTATCAAATTCCTTTTATGACACAAATGTAGTGCTAATACCTAAATGAGCAAGAGGCAGAACAGAGAAAGAAAATTATAGACCAATTTTCCTAATGAATATTGATGTAAATTTTAATTAAAATATTATTAAAGAGATTACAGAAATTTATCATGAGGATAATATACTATTACCAGGTGAAATTTCTGTCAGGAATACAGTGCTGGTTCAATATTAAAAAAAAAACAAACTATCAACTTAATTGACAACATCAATAACAAAACTAACAAATTATATAAATATCACAATAGATGCATAAAAACTTTTGACAAAATATAGCATCCAATCCTATTAAAAACTAGAAATTATAGAAATAAATGGAATTTTATTTAAAATGATAAGTAGCATCTGTCTAAAACTATTGGTAAGCATTACATGTAATGGAGATAAGCTAGAATCTTTCCCAATAAGATCAGGGGTGAAACAAGGATGTCCTTTATCACCACTACTATCTGAGCAGGGGAAGATTGAGGGAACAGCTGCTGATATGGGATCCCAGTCCCAGCTGTACTGCTGAGACACAGCCCTCGGTGAGAAGTATCAAGCAGGAGAAATGGGGCAGGGCCAATATTGACTGTGAGCCCTTGAAAGAGGGCAGAGTTTGTAACTTCAGTTCCAGGCCAGAGAGAAGAAGAGGAGGAGGATCTGAGGTCAGAGACACTATCCCCCAAACCCTAGAACTAGAAGTGATTACATTAATAAGCTGCTACAAATGAAGAAAATAAGGAGATAAAGGAGAAAGAACCCAACCATAGAAAGTTACTATTGGAATAGAGAAGACTGGGATTTATCTTCAGAGGAGGGTACTGAAGGAAAACATTGACATTACAATCCAAAGTGTAATGTCAATTGGTCACCTGGCCAAAAAAGAATTCATAGATGAACTTTAAAAAGACTTTTAAAATCAAATGAGAAGAATTATTTTTTTTTAAAAAAGAATAATCCAAGAAAAACAAGATTATGAAAAGAAAGTCAATGAAGTCAAAAAGGAGATCCAGAATCTAAAGGAAGAAAACAAATTCTTGAAAATTAAAATTGGGCAAGGTGATCCAAAAAAGTTATAAGAGACCAAGAAATAATAAAACAAAATATAAAAAAATGAAAAAAATAGAAGAGGATATGAAACAATTCTTAAGAAAAACAGCTGACCTGGCCTTTGGACAACATATCAAGGAAAGAAAACATAAAAATAATAAGACTATTTGAAAGCTACTAAAAAAGAATCTTGATACAATAAGAAATAATTAAAGAAAAATTGTCGTGAACCATTAGAACAAGAGGGGAAAGTAGAAATGCAAAAAGAAATTCATCATTCACCACCTGAAAGAGATCATATGAGGAAAATCTACAGGAACATCAAAGTTAATTTCTGAAATCCCTAGCTCAAGGAGAAAATATTACAAGTAAAAAGAAAAAAAATTCAAATACGGCATACCCATAATTAGAATTGTACAAGACCTAGCAGTGGCAACACTAAAAGACTGCAGGTCTTAAAACACTGTATTTTGTGGTAAAAAAAATCTCATACCCAGCAATATTAAGCATTATTCTAATTTTTTAGAAAAAGAACAATTCAATGAATTCAATGGACTTTGTTGCAAAAAAACAAAAAAAACCCAAAAAAACCTGAACTTATTAGAAATTTTAACATACAAGATTCAAGAGAAATATAAAATACACACCAAAGACTAATTACAAGGGATTCAGTAAGTACAGGCTGTTTACTTTTCTTATGAGAAAATGTAAAATGTATGTGTAAGATTGTTATTAGTAGTTGGATATTTTGAAACATAAATTGAGGTAGATTTGAAAATATGATTCTAAAAAGTAAAACCATTTAGGAAAAAGCAAAAAGGGTAATTATCTCTTACAAATGAGGTACAAGACAAAGAACTAATACAGAGGAATTAGATGGAGGAGGGGGACTGGAACCCTATTCTCATTGGCAAGGGGCTAAAGAGGGAACAATACCTTAATATCTAGAAGGGTTTAAAAGGCATCTAAATTCAGAAAGAAATAAATGTCTGTGGGGAGAGGGAAGAGGATAAGAGGGGTTTTTAAAGGGAACCCTACTCACATTGGATCTGGGTTAAAGAGAGAACAATAAATAATTTAGAAGGGAATAAAAGTCTTCTAAATTTATAAAGAAATAAGTGGATGAGGGAATAGGAAAAGGAGTATAGAAGGGTGTTTAAATTAACAAGAATGAGACAAAGAGGGAATAACATATATGTATATGTGTATATATACATGATATATATATACACACACACGTATATATATATATAGGAGGCTATAAAAGTCTTCTAAATTCATAGAACAAAAGAGGGTAAGAGGAAAGAGTGGGAAAAGATAAGGGAGGGATATTTGATGGTGGGGGTAGGTTAAGTAATATGAGGGCAAGGTAGCATGTAGAAGTAAAGTGAAATAGTCAGGAGGGATAGGAAATAAGAGTTACAAATATAAAATAAAGATCAGAAATAGAATTTATTAGGGAAAAAAGCAGGGCTAGTAATCATGATCTCAGACAAAGTTAAAGATAAAATAGATTTAACAAAATAGAAAAATAGGAAAACTACACCAAATATCAACCATATTAATAAATACTGTTTTAGACTATTTACAATAACTAGACAGCATAAGGTTAGAATATTTCTGTGGGGTAGGAAACGATAAGTTGTTGGGCTTTGAAAAATATGGAAAGACTTAGACTTATCAAAGAAAAACATATCTACCACTAAAACAGAGGACCCACAACTATAGTATGGTCTTACATAGATGTATACAAATTTATATGCCTATATATGAGTATGATTATAGATATCTAAGTATATACATGTATATGTAAGTGTATATATATATGTAAATATGTGTGTGTGTGTGTATGTATGCATGTGTGCTTAATTATAGCCTTCTTGTGGGAGGGGGAATGTGGAAAAAGAACAAAGTAAAAAGTGCACAGAACAGAATAAAAAAAAACATCAAGAAAGCAAAGAAAAGATGGACAGCTCTGAATACAATGTTTAATATTTATTATATAGGCATTCTTGAAATGGAAATTTATTGCTGTTTATTTTGAATTCTCTCACATTCTACTGTGCACATTGGAAATGTTTTTGTTTCTTTCTTATTTTGTATTTGTTTCATCATTTAAGTTTATAATATGTTTCTTTTCCTTTTTTATTATGTGTTTAAGTTTAAAATAAATTAACAACAGTAGCTGATATAAAATACTTTAGAGTCTACCATTCAAGACAAAACCAGGAAGTATATAGAAATAATTACAAAACTCTTTTCATAGAAATAAAGTCTGATCTAAACAATTTGAAAAATATCAACTGCTCATGAGCGGGTTGAACTAATATAATAAAAATGACAATTCTACCTAAATTAATTTACTTATTCAGTATCATAACAATCAAACTACAAAACATATTTTGCAGACCTGAAAAAATAATGTCTGGGAGTAAGAATACATCTGGGATAACAAACTGTCAAGAATATCAAGGGAACTGATTTTTTTTTTTAATGCAAAGGAAGGTGACCTAACTATACCAGATCTAAAACTATATTATAAAGTGACAGTCATCAAAACTACTTGGTACTGGCTGAAAAACAGAGTGGTGGATCAGTGAAATAGGTTAGGGATGCAAGGCACAGTAGTAAATGACTATAGTAATCTAGGATAAGATCTCATTATTTGACAAAAAACTGCTGGAAAACTTGAAAATAGTGTGGCAGAAACTTATAAATTAACATCCCACATTGTATACTGAGATAAGGTCAAAATTGATACATGATTTAGACATGAAAGGTGATACCAAAAACAAATTAGGAGAGCAAGGAATAGTCAGATCTGTGGAGAAGGGAAAAAATATGACCAAACAAGAGATAGAGAATATTATGAAATGCAAAATGGATAATTTTGATTAAATTGAAAAACTTTTGCATAAACAAAACCAATGCAACCATGATTAAAAGGAAAGCAGAAAGCTGGGAAACAATTTTTGTAGCCAGTGTTTCTGATACAGGCCTCATTTCTATAATATATAGGGAACTGAGCCAAACTTATGAGAATACAAGTCATTCTCCAATTGATGAAAGGTGAAAAAATATGAACAGGCAGTTTTCAGATGAGAAAATTAAAGCTATCTATAGTCATATGAAAAAATATTCTGAATCACTATGGATTAGAGAAATGAAAACCATAACAACTCTAAGGTACCACCTCATACCTATCAAATTGGCCATTATGACAGAAAAGGAAAATGACAAATGTTAGAGAAAGTGTGGGAAAATTAGTTCACTAATATACTGCTGGTGGAGATATGAACTGATCCAACCATTCTGTAGAGCAATTTGGAACTGTGTCGAAAAGGTTATCGAACTGTGCATATCTTTTTATCCAAAACAACCACTACTAGGTCTGTATCCCAAAGAGAGGATAAAAAATGGAAAAGGATCCATATGTACAGAAATATTTATAGTAGCTCTTTTAAAAATATATATAATTTATATATAATATATATAATATATATATAATATATATATATATAAAATATATATAATTTATTTATTTTTCAGTTTTCAACATTCACTACCACAAGAATTTGAATTCCAAATTTTCTCCCCATCTTTCCCACACCCTACCCAAGGGCAGTGTGCACCCCATTGGCCCCTTCCCCAGTCTGTCCTCCCTTCTATCACCCCTCTTCTTTCATTCCCCCACCATCTATTTTCCTGTAGGGCAAAATAGATTTCTATACCCCATTGCCTGTACATCTTATTTTCCAGTTGAACACAAAAACATTTTCTACATTCATTTTTAAAGGTTTGAGGTCCTTATTCTCTCCTTTCCTTCCTCTGTACCCACTCTTACTGAGAAAGCAAGCAATTTGATACAGGTGACACATGTGTAGCTATTCAAAATACTTCCTTAACAGTTGTGTTGGGAAAGACTAACAACATTTCCCTCTGTCTTGTCCTCCATTTATTTCATTCTCTCCCTTTACCTGTCCCCCACAATAGCGTTTGCTTCTGATTATTTCTTTCCTCAATTTGCCATCCCTTCTATTATCTTCTCTTGCCTATCCCCTTCCCCACTGCCTTCCTGCAAGGTAAAAAGATTTCCATATCCAATTGAGTGTGTTATTCCCTCCTGAAGTCAAATCCCGTGAGAGTAAGGCAAACTTATTCCTTTTAATCTCCCCACTGTTCCCTTTCATTGTAAAAGCCCTTTCTTGCCTTATTTAAGTGAGATGATTTGCTACATTCTACCTCTCCCTTTCTCTTACTCCTAATACATTCCACTCAACAGTAAATTTAATTTTTAGGTATTCTCCCTTCCTATGAGCTCACCCTGTGCCCTCTGTGTATGTGTGTGTATGTGTGTGTGTGTGTGTATACATATATATTTATAAAATCTATGTGTATGTATGTATATGTATACGTATATACATACACACATACAGTCATATACATATACCTACCTAAACATATACATACACTTATATGATATATACCTACATACATTGTCATACACATCTACATACATACATACATATATTCATATATACATGCATACATACATACACCTTCTAAATACCCTAATACTGAAAAGGGTCTCATGAGTTATAAATATTATCTTTCCATGTAAGAATATAAATAGTTCAACTTTAATGAGTTCCTTATTCCTTCTCTTGACTGTTTACCTTTTCATGTGTCTCTTGATTCTTGAATTTGAGAATCAAATTTTCTATTCAGCTCTGATCTTTTTAACAAGAACGCTTGGAAGTCCTCTATTTCACTGAATCCTTTTTTTCCCTGAAGTATTATACTCAGTGTTATTGGGTAAATGATTCTTGGTTCTAATCCTAGCTCCTTTGACCTCTGGAATATCATATTCCAAGCCCTTTGATTCCTTAGTGTAGAAGCTGCTAAATCTTGTGTTATCTTGATTGTATTTCTACAACACTTGAATTGTTTTTTTCCAGCTCCTTGTAGTATTTTCTCCTTCATCTACTAACTTCGGAATTTGGCCATAATATTCATAGAAGTTTTGCCTTTGGGGTCTCTTTCAGGAGGTGATTGGCAAATTCTTTCCGTTTCCATTTGCCATTCTGGTTCCAGAATATCAGAGCAATTTTCCTTGATAATTTCTTGGAAGATGATGTGCAGGCTCTTTTTTGATCATGGTTTTCATGTAGACCAAAAATTTTTAAATTTCTTCTCCTGGGTCTATTTTCCAGGTCAGTTTTTTTTGTTTGTTTGTTTGTCTTTGTTTTTGTTTTTGGTCAATGAGATATTTCACATTATCTTCTAGTTTTTTTCATTCTTTTGGTTTTGTTTTATAATTTCTTAATTTCTCATGAAGTCATTAGTTTCCATCTATTCCATTCAAATTTTTAAAGAACTATTTTCTTCAGTGAGCTTTTGAACCTCCTTTTCCATTTGGCCAATTCTGCTCTTTAAGGCATTCTTCTCCTCATTGGCTTTGTGGGCCTCTTTTGCCATTTGGATTAGGCTATTTTTAAAGATGCTATTTTCTTTAGCATTTTGGGGGGACTCCTTTGGCAAGCTGTTGACTCTTTTTTCATGATTTTCTTGCATAGCTCTCATTTCTCGTACCAATTCTTTCTCCACCTCTCTTACTTGATTTTCAAAATCCTTTTTGAGCTCTTCCATGGCCTGATACCACTTCATGTTTTTCTTGGAGGCTTTGTATGTAGGAGCCTTGACCTTGCTGTCTTCCTCCAGTTGTATGCTTTGGTCTTCCTCTGATTGTGTGCTTTAATCTTCCTCATCTGAAAGGACAGAATAAAATGCCTTTTTACCAAAAAGTACCCTTCTATAGTCTTACTATTCCCCTTTTGGGGCATTTTCCCAGCCAATTACTTGACTTTTGAGCCCTTTGTCAAATGGAGAGTATACAACCCTAGGCTTCAGAGATTTTGTGTAGCTGTTCTCCAAGATATCTCTAGGGACCTGTAAATTCTGTTTCTTCAAGGTGGCATGATCAAGGGAGAAATGTATTCTCCTCTCCTGGTCTATGCTCTGGTCTGTGAGCAACCGCAAGCACTCTTTTCTGCCCTGGAACTGCAAGTATGATTCCCTCTCCACAGCCCCCACCAGTTCTGCCACACCAGTGTGCTTCCTCACCCCAGGACTGCCACTCAGGACTGAGATCTAGATCATATGCTCAATTTCCCTGCCATCTGTAGGCTAACAACTCCAGAAGCTGCTGCTGATGTGGCAGTGGCTGCCACCACCCTGTGACTGAAAGTTGGGCATTGGGCTGGACCAAGTTCCCCTCTCACCCAGGTGAAAGAACTTTCTCACTGACCTTTGAAGCTGTCTGTGGCATGTCTTTGAGTTGAGAAATCTGGAAACCACAGCAGCTGCCCGTGATTCAGTGTCCTGTAGTCTGCTCCAGTCCTGTCTGTGCTGCAAGGCCCACGCAGGGTTGTGCTCTACTCTGAGCCCAGTGCAATGGACTCTTCCTGTTGGCCTTCCAGGTTGCCTTGTACTGCAATTCTGTTTCACTCTGTCATTTTGTGGCTTCTACTGCTCTAGAATTTGTTTAGAGTCATTTTTAGAGTTATTTTAAGGGCTTTGGGGAGAGAACTCAAGCAGGTCCATGGTTGTACTCCACCATCTTGGCTCTGCCACAATATAGCAGTTCCTTTTTGTGCTAGCAAAGAATTGGAAATGGAGGGGATCCCTATCAATTGGGGAATGGCTGAAGAGATTGTGGCGTATGAATGTAATGGAATACCATTTTGCGGAAGAAAGGATGAGTAGGTAAATTTCAGAAAAAAAACAAACAAGCCTGGAAAGACTTGCATTAACTGATTTTGAGTGAAGTGAACAGAACTAGGAGAACACTGTACCCAGCAATAGCAACATTGTATGATGATCAACTGTGATAGACTTAGCTGTTCTCAGCATTAGAATAATCCAAGACAATTTCAAAAGACTCATGATGGAAAATGGTATCCATATGTAGAAAAAGAACTATGGAGTCTGAATGCAGATTAAAACATACTATTTTCACTTTTTCATTTTTTCTTTCTTGTGTTTTTTTTCTTTTGTTCTGATTCTTCTTTTCACAACATGACTAATGTGGAAATATGTTCAACATGATCATACATATGTAATCTCTATCAGATTGCTTGCTGTCTTCGGGAGAGAGGAGGGTAAGGAGGAAGGGAGAAAAAATTTTAACTCAGAATCTTATAAAAAATGACTGTTGAAGACTCTACATATAATTGGAAAAAAATTAAAAACACTACTAAGTGAATTTTTTTTAAATTTAAAAAATCTACTACATAGAGTTGTTATGAGCATTTAGATGTTTGTAAAAGCATTTTTAAAATTTAAAATGCCATATAAATATCAGTTATTATCATTTGACATTGTCTGCCCAGCTTGAACTTCTATTCCTTTTGACTTCCTACTTGTCTCAAACTCTTGTATTTAAAAACTCTAGAGAAATCTAGTTTCCTGATGTTATCAATTATTTGAATTACATTTACTTTGGACTACTTTTTCCCTGGAAGAAATATGTCCTCCATAATTCTTGTGATAGTTCTAAGCTCTAGTACAGTCCCTCTTGGGGCTTGAAATACTGAGGATATTAACAGGCTTTTTTAAGGGGCAAAAGAGAATATATACAGTGGAATAAACTCTGTGGTCTTGCCCTTTGAAAATTTCTTTAGAGTAGATGAATTCAGGTTGGAATCAAAATTAGTCATCATGAAAATTCAGCAGGTGCCTAAGGGCAGCGAGTTCTTGAGCTGGCCAGCACTAAGCTGTTAGCTTCTTTACATTGGCCTACTAGAGTCAATTAATCCCTGTTTCAGGGCCCCAGGATAACAAAGACCAGTGTTATACATGCTGCTACCCTACCAATCTAACATTCTCAGAACTCAAGGGAGTTTTCATAGAAATTAGAAAAGTATATATTTAAAGCAATAAGTATATATTAGGTGTCCCTGTGTTTCCAGCAGAGTTGGCCTTCAAGGCCTAGCAGAAAAAAAGGAGATTTAGTTATAGTTCTTAAAGAAATAGTCCTCTGAACTTTTTTGATAGACTTAGTCCTTCACAGCAATGTAAGGACCTAAGACATTTCCAAATGACTCATGATGCAAAATGCCATCCACATCCAGAGAAAGAAATACGGAGCCAGAATGCAGAATGAAACAACTATTTTCTCCTTTGTTATGTTATATTTTGTTTTGTTGTGTTTTTCTCATGGTTTTTCCCATTCATTCTAATTCTTCTATGTAATATGACTCATGGGAAAATGTATTTAATAGGAATATATGTGTAGAACCCATATAAGATTACATGTCATCTTGGGAAGGAGGGCAAAGGGAGGGTGAGAAAATTTGGATTTTATGGAAGTGATTGTTGAAAACTGAAAACAAATAAATTAATAAATTTGGGGAAAAGAAGAAAGAAATGGTCTTCTGAATCAACTCCACTCTTTCTGATCAGACTAGGTTCTTGTTATACTTCTTAGTTAAAAGGATGTGCACCTTTATCATCTTCACATTGGAGCAGCTCATATATTAGGGATGCCCTTCCCTCTATATTAAATATAGAGGAACAGTATGGTCAGGGACTTATAATTAATATTTATTTGTGTACATTTTGTATCACCTATAGAATGAAAGCTTCTAAAGGGTAGATTTGTTTTTCCTTTTGTGTCCCCAGTATCTAGCACTGTTCTGGGATGTTTTTTGGACTGGATTTATATGTTCATTAGTATACACAACTCTAGGTGAGTTAACTACATCTACAAAGTCATAACCAATAGGAGTCAGAAGAAGGACTTAAATCCCGACTTCAAGTTCATCTCTTTATCTACTAAGTGACGCTACTTCTCAATTTGCAGATGGAAGTGATTAATAAGTGTTGGCTGAATTGAAATGAAATGAAATGAGATGTCATAGAGCTATAATCAAGACTTCACTTGGTTATTTTGGATATGTTGAATTTCTATTGACCACAGAGAAAATAGAAAGTTGGTAATGTAAAACAGGAGTTCAAGAGAGAGAGAAAGGGGAGGGCTGGATATATAAACTTTATACTCATTTGAATAAATATTGTAACTGAACCCAAGAGACCTGATGTGATCAGCAAAGGAGAAAGTATAAAGAAAAAATATGCCCTAGAGAGCCTCAAGAAATAGTCACACTTAAAGGACAGAGAGAGATAATCACAAAACCAAAGCAAATGAGAAAGAATAATGAAAAAAAGATAGTAAAAGAAAAAATAAACTAGTGTCATGGCAGAGAAAGGAGTAGAAATTTTCCAGGATATTCTGTTGATCAGTGGTATAAAAAGGCACAACAGTATCAAAAGTTCAAGTAGAATGAAAATTGAGAATAGAGCAATGGATTTAGCAATTAAGAGTTCATTTTATAACCTTGAAGAGAGAAGTTTCAATGAAATGGTAGGGTTAGAAACAATATTACAAGAAGTTTCAAAGAAAATTTTGTAGATCTGGTGACTTGAAGTCATTGGGATCAGCTGAATTCTCTCTTACTATCTCTTTGCTTATCTCGTTCTTTTCCTTCTCATTAACTATTTTTTGTTCTCTCCTTTTTAATTCAAAGATAATTCTTATTGGCAAGGAAGATGGTGGCAAAATGGGTTAAATAGTTCTGCTTTTCCTTTCTTACCTACATTATTTCATCCACTCTCCCCAAGCAGTATAAGAACTTTTCCTATCCCACAGAAAACAGTTGTGGTGGTGGTGGTGGTGATGGTGGTGGTAGTAGTAGCTGTGGTTGTTATTTTTTGCAAAGAGCATTTATTGCAACCTACAGTGCACAGGATTCCAGGTAATGATCTTCTAGAATCATGTCACTTTCTTGTACTGGTCCTCCATTATCTACTCTTTTTTTCTTTCCTTCAATTTTATCTTTTCAAAAGTACAGTTACTGCTGTTCTAAAGCTCTTGGCTTTTTTTTTTCTTCATGATTGAAATCAAATTCAATTAGGTGGCCAAAATTTTCTTCAGTCTCCCATTCTTATATTTGTATCCTCAGAGCTTAGCACAGTGCTTGGCACATAGTCAATGTTTAACAAATTATTTTTCATTCATTCAGAGATGACTTCACTTTTCAGTCTCAGTGCATAAAAGTTCATCTCTTTTATTCCTGAACCCTTTGAAATACAATTTTATAATTCCTAGTCCATGTCAGACTATATCTCAAATTCCATTTCTTATCAATAAGTAATCTAACATGGTATACATGGTCACTGCATCCAAACATTCTCATTCAGTTGCACCAAGGAGCACCTTCTGAATGGTCAAAAGGAGTTCAAAAACAGCAGGTTCTGATTGGTTTCCTTCTGAAAGATGAGTTTATTATCTGCTCTGCATCTAGCAGTGGTTTTCTGCAGATGTTGGTGCCCTCTCTTGCATCGCAATAATTTCTTGTCTCTATGTAAGACATTTATTTTGTGAAATTAATAGTTAGATAATATAGTTTTTATTTATTTGGGGAAATACCTTTGTAAGTCATAGAAATTAAAATTTTCTGAGATTAAAAAATTCTTAACACGATCAGTTAGATTCAATTAAACCAACAGTAAGTACAAGGTATTTTTAAGACTGGAACAGTGAGATCACACAGTGAAAAAAACATTAGGCTTGAAATCAAGAAAACTCATCTTCATGAGTTCAAATATTTCCTCAGACATTTAATAGTTATGTGACCCTGGGCAAGTCACTTCACCCCATTTGCTTCAGTTCATCTGTAAAATGAGCTAAAGAAGGAAATAGCAAACCAATCCAGGATCTTTGCCAAGAAAACCCCAAATGCGGTCACGAAGAATTGGCTGAAAAAAACCACAACCTAGTAAACGCTTATGGAAATGGAAAATTATACTGATGTACACCTTGCTTTACTGGTTCCACCTCTATCTTCATAGTCAACACCATATTGACCCCGACCACAACTGGGTGATATTCTAAACCAGCCTTCTAGAGGTGCTCCCCAAGAAAGCTACTCCTTGGCAATCATCGCTCTCATTCTCTCCTCCCCAGTGAAATTTGGTGAGTATTCTGTCATTTACAAAAGAAATAACAATATTCCTAAATACTCAGTTCTTCTGGTGACAAATACATAAATGTGGAGTGCATTAGTGTAGCACCTAGCATTTTCAATAATGCATGCTTGGCACCATTTAATTATTTTGAAAACATCTGTTGAAGAAAAATATGCTCCAGAGGGGAATCAGAAAGTCAAGTGCACTGGTGACTATGTTAACCACATTTCACTCTGTCAAGTTAAAAAGCCTAAAGGGAAGCCCAGGATCAAGGAATCAAGGATGCTGAAAGAAAGCTGGAAATGTCAGGCTTGCCCTCCGCACCCTGAGATGAAAGAAGCAGAAGCTATTTAACACTGTGTGCTGAGTCAGTTTCTTCACCCAGAAAGGAGCTCAAGAAGCACATTGAAAGAACACACCAATATATGTCTATTTTCGATTCTTCTTTTTGTGACTCATAATATTTGTCTAAATGAGGTCTGGTAACTTAAATACACTCTTTGTGTGTGTGTGTACATGCATGTGTGCGCACATGCACACACATATACACACGCATACACATGTACATATGTTTGCATATACATACATAAATACACATGTACATGCAAGAATGTATGCATATATACATTCATGTATAGCTATGTAATTCTCTAGATATAGATGATATTATAATAGATAATTGAGATAGTGGTAGAGATAAAGATGTATTATAAAGATATATGAGTATCTATAATGGAGTCAGGTGACATATCTCCTAATTCACAATCCAATGTCCTTTCCAATAAATCATGCTGCCTTGACTACTCTTATCACTCTCTCTATCCCAATTTACTGGTTCTAAATTATATGGAAAAACTAATTACAAAGATTTTCTCCTTATGAAAATGACTAGATGACAAACCATAAACAAATAGAGTTCATTATGCTAACATTCCACTCTGATGTACCATGTGTCTCTGATGTAACCTTGGGTTCATAGTTGGGAGATCATTTGCTCCAGATTGTTACATATGTCAGCAATCCCTGAAAGGTAAAATCATGTGTCCAAGGTCACATCATTGGTAAGGAAGAACAGAATTAGAACTCAAGTCCTCTTCTCAATTCTAGTTCTCCTTCCTACTTCTCACAATTTTAATACGTTTGTATATTGCAAGATCATAAGAAATCAGGTGATTGCTTCCACTACAATATCACATTATAATATAATATACTACATTATATTATATTACGTATGATATAATATAATATTCTGGAATAATATAGTATAATATCACTTGCACCTAAAGCTAGAATATCACTCTTAGATCAATGTTTCTTACTCATGTTGTGTAAGTAATGGACACCTGTCACAAACTAGTGAAACCTATGAATCCCTTCTCAGAGTGTTTTAAATTCCTAAAATCAAATACAAAAGAAATAAATTAAAATACAGTTATTATAATATTTAATAACATTGGGGAAGGGGTAAAAGTTAAGACTCTGCCTTAGGCCAATAGGCTTTTGCTTAATTGCTACACTATGGTACACAAGTACCAGTGCCTAACCTATTCTTAAAAACTATGCCTGCAAATGTATGGACCTGGTGAAGCATTTTCTGTCATCTAAGGAAGAAAAGAAAGAAGCATTTATTAACACCTACTATATGCCAGTCACTGTACTAACTGGTTAATAATATGACCTCATTTGATCTTCACAAGCACCCTGAGAGGTAAGTATTATTATAAACCTCATTTTACAGTTAAGGAAATGGAGTTAGATAGAAGTTTACATTGTTTTCCCAGATAATGTCTGAGGCAAGGTCTGAATACAAATCTTCCTGGCTCTAGGCCAAGCCTTCTATACACCATGTAGGTGCCTCATTTTGAGAAATGATCTAGCTCAGTTCAATCAGTTTCATTTCTAGAACACCTGAGAAGGGGTGATGACTATTTTAAAGCTCAGAAGCTCAGTAAGATTATTTTCTAAGGCACAAAAGACTGTTCATTAGTAAAATATCCATACTGATGGGCTTCTAGGTGGTGTAGTGGACAGAGCACCAGTGCAGGAGTCAGGAGGACCTGAGTTCAAATCTCACCTCAGACACTTGACACTCACTAGCTGTGTGACCATGGGCAAATCACTTAACCCCAATTGCCTCAACCTGGGTCATCTCCAGTCATCCTGATGAATATCTGGTCACTAGATTCAGATGGCTGCTCTGGAGGAGAAATGAGGCTGTTGACCTTCACAGTCCTCCCTCATTCAAAACAAAGTCAAGTGCAAGTCCTGTCATCATTTCTCTGATGGCATGGTCTTCTTCGGCAACAAAGGTTGAAGATACATCGATGCTGATGAAATAATAAACCCTTGATTTGTAGAGGGATGAGTACAAAATGTATTTACAATTTTAAATTTCCTTTGAATGCTTTCACAATTTGCCCTTGTATTTCTATTATGCTGGAGGCAGTACGGTGTAACTGAAAAAAGATTAGTGAAGGATCCGAGAAGACCTGAGCTGAAGTCTTGCCTTGGATGCAAATTGTCTATTTGATACTTGACAAGTCCTTTGACTTCTCCCTGCTTCTAGGGACTCTCTAAGGCTAGTTTCAGAGTAGGTACCAATCTGACTTGATAGAAGCAGTCAGTTCACTTGAGTTTCCTATACAAATGTAGTCATAGAACTGATTTATCTAATTGCTCAAAATTGTTTCTCCTACCCTTCCCCTTTAGTCCCCAGTCAGTTTTCATTTTGCAGCTAGGTGGTGCAGTGGATAGCAGTGCTGAGCCTGGAGTCTGGAAAACCTGATTTCAAATCTAGTGATAAAAGGACAGACAAAAACATTGTCTCTGCTCTCAGGGAACTTACATTCTAATGAGGGGGAGGGGAGCTAACAGATGAAACAGAAAAAAATTATGTATAAACAAGATATATAGTGGTATAATGATCTATAGTGAATGAATTCACTACTGTCAGCAATGCAATGATACAGGACAATTCCAAAGGACTTATGATGAAAAATGACCCAGTATATGGTGGGTAGACAGGAATTGCTTCGCTTTGAAACATCCACAAAAGATAATTCATACATATATACTTAGAGTTGAATGAATTATTATTCTTTCTTTGTCAGGATAATGGAGATTCAGCCAGGGAAAGGTTTCATGTTCTTTTGTACATTCTCTGCTTCATAGATATTTTCAGCTGATGGAACTATGTGGACATAAAGAAATGATTAACATTTCTGAGATTAACATTTCTGAGTATAGCCAAATCAGCTCAAAAATTCAATGTGAAGGACTTGGAGGTTGAGGTTTGTATTTTTCTTAAAAGATGTTTCTCAGAAAAGTACTTTTTAAAGTTTATAAGAAAAATTAGGACACCCTTAGATACCAAATATTTCTTGCAAAATAGCATTTTAATGACTTGAGTTTAAATGAATCTGAAACATATGAGTGGAATTTCCTATAAAATACACGAGTTTCAAATTTAATGAGAAAATGTTTAGCTGAAAACATTGGGGGATTTTTAAGCTCCACATATTTGGAAATTATCATGTTTTTGATGAATACCAAATGCTATCAAGTTTTCTCATGACTAATGGAAATCAAAAACTTTCTAAGAAAAAATGAAGATTTCAGAGAAAATATTAATTTTTAATGAAAATCTTGGAAGGTTTTTTAAACCCTAAAATTCCAGGAACTGGGAGCCTAGGAGAAATTATATGAGTCACGATTTCATCACATGCAAAGCTCAGAAGTAAAATAAGAGGATGGTAAAACAGAGAGATAATATTGTTTAGTAAAAGATTCCTTTCCAAGGAGTCCTGGAATATAGTAGTCAGAACACTTTGTTCCAGTCTTAGATCTGCCATTTTGGAACTATGCAACTTTGGAAAATGTATATGTTCTCATTTAACCTGTTTTCTTCTTAGAATAATTAGACTAATAATTCTTATTCAGGGTTCCTGTGTGAAGATTAGGTGAGATAACATTTGGTTAAATGCTAAATAAAGTGCTAAATAGAGCTGTATAAAATATGCTAACGTGCTAAAATATGGTAAAGTGCTAAAGTAAGATGAAAGCTGCAACTCAGCTGTGAAAAAATATAATTAAAAACAGAGAGATACAAGAAACTGAGAAGGAAAAAGTTGTTCATTCTCAGTAGGCTGCACTCTAGACCTCTCTATCAAGCCACAGAAACTTCTTCATCCAATAAGGTCACTCCATACTGGAACTCACATATCAGAAATAGTCTCTCATCCTGGGTCCTTTCCCTCTGATTGGATATCTCTCTTTAAAAAGTATCCAGGTCAGTCATTTCTTATTAGGCTATAAATTGTATTTCTTCATTTGCTCCCCTATCTTTCAGCTTTCCTTTTATGTGATGTTTTTCCCATTGGCTTCTAAGACCCCTGAGGAACTGTCCTTCATTTTATTTGGATTTATACTTGCAAAACATAACAGTAGTACCTGCTTGTAGGAAGTACTTGATAAATGCTTACTGATGAATTGAATAAGTGAATGCTTGAAGAAAAACAATGAAGAAATTCTCATGTTAAATTATGAGAGTTCCATGACATACATCTATCTAGGCATTTGCCACATGACCTGTGGAAATATTTAATATTTTCAATTTTCAGTTTTTCAGATGAGTGTGGGCAATGTTTCAAAACTGCACAAGAGCCTTATTAAGCACACACACACATACACACACAAACACACACACACGCACACATTATGAAGGGTATTACCAATACTACAAAAGACCCAACTGAGAAGTCAAAGGACAACCAATTTTGGCACCATATATAAGGAAAAAATTCCCAAACATTTACAAATGTCCCAAAATGGAATGGGATACTTTTAAAGTAGTGACTCTTCTATCACAGGTGACAAATGACAGATAAGAGATTTCTATTTATTGGAGATATAGATAGAAAAGATTCATGCATTAATTAAGAACAGATAACCTCAGGTTTATTCAAGGTCTAGAATGAAGTCTCCATTTTTATTCTTATGCAAAAGAAGGAGGAATTGGCTGGGTGACTATAAAGATAAGGTGATTCAGAACTGGTTGGCTAGTCAGATGTAGAGTATTCACTTGAAGTTAAATATTACCATGAAAGGAGCTTTTTAATGGAGTCCTCTGGGATGTGCCCATTGTTATTTAATATTTTTAGCAATGACTTGGAAAAATTATATTTTTTCACTTAACAGAAACTGCTATTTGAAATAAAATGAGAAAAAAAGAGAAGATGGCAGAGAGCACTCCCTCCAAACTCCTCAAAATGCCTGTAAAAAATAAGCATCTAAATGAATTCTAGAACAGCAGAAGCCATAAAATGACAGAGTGAAACAGATTTCTAGCCCAAAACAATCTGAAAGACTGACAGGAAGGGTGTATTGCACCAGACTCAGAATGGAGAGGAACCCAGCCTGGGCCATACTGACACAGATGGGACTGGAGTAGACCTCAGGACACTGAATTACTAGCAGTTATACTGGTTTCCAGACTTCTCAACCCACAAATGCCAAAGATAGCTTCAAAGGTCAGTGGGAAACTCTCTCATCTGGATGAGAGAAGAATATTGTCTGGCCTCAGCTCTAGCCCCTGCTGCAGGGCAGCAGCAGCCACTGCTGCAGTAGCAGCTATTTCTGCAGCTCTTGGCCTACAGATGGTGAGAGAATTGAGCAGCTGACCTGGGTCAAAGTCCTGCATGGGGTTCCTGAGGTGATGAGGCATGCTGCCATGGCAGAGCTGGTGGTGGCTGTGGCAGTTCCAGGGCAGTTCCAGGGCAGAACAGAATGTTTGTGGTTCCTCACAGACCAGAGTGAAGGCCAAGAGAGGAGCAAACGTCTCTCCTTTGATCATACCACTTTGGAGGAGCTAAGAATTTACAGATCCCTAGAGATATCTCTGAAAACAGCTGAACAAAACCCCTGAAATTTGGGGCACTCCACCCTCCACTTAAAAAAGAGCTCAAAAGTCATGTAATTGGCTGAGAAAATGACCAAAAAGGGGAAAAATAAAACTATAGAAGGTTACTTTCTTGATGTAAAGGTATTTTCTTATGACGAGGAAGATCAAAACATACAACCAGAGGAATATCAAAGCATGCAATTGGAGGAAGATAGCAAGGTCAAGGTTCCTACATTCAATGCCTCCAAAAAAAAATATGGAATTGTGTCAGGTCATGGAAGAGCTCAAAAAGGATTTTGAAAATCAAGAAAGAGAAGTAGAGCAAAACTTGTGAAAAGAAATGAGAGCTATGAAAGAAAATCATAAGAAATGAGTCAACAGCTTGCTTAAGGAGACCCAAAAAAAGGCTGAAGAAAATGATATCTTTTAAAATAGAATGTCAAATGTCAAATGTCAAAAGAGGTCCAAAAAGCCAATGAGCAGAAGATCACCTTAAAAACAGAATTGGTCAAATGGAAAATGAGGTCTAAAACCTCACTGAATAAATAATTCCTTAACAATTTACAATGAAGCAAATGAAAGCTAATGACTTTATCAGAAATCAAGAAATTATAAAACAAAACCAAAAGAATTAAAAAAAAAATAGGAGATAATATTAAATATCTCACTAAAAAAAAAAACAAAACAAAAAACTGACCTGGAAAATAGATCCAGACAAGACAATTTAAAAATTACTGGACTACCTGAAAGCCATGATCAAAAAAAGAGCCTAGACATTATCTTTCAAGAAATTATCAAGGATAATTCTAGAAACCAATGTGACTCTCTATTACATCCAGGATTCTATAAAAAATCTTCTGCTTTTGCATTAAAATCCCTTTGTAACCTATTCCTCCTCCTATTTTTTCCAGTCTTCTTATGCCTTACTCCTTAAGATATACTCTTTGATCTAATGGCATTGCCCTCCTCCATTTTTCAGGAGATACTCCTCTCAGCTCCAGACATTTTTTCTGGCTACTTCTCATGCTTAGAACGCTCTTTCTCCTCATTCATCATCTGTGCCTACTGGGCCTCCCTGGCTTCCGTAAAGTCCCAACTAACATCACACCTTCTATAAGAAGTCTTCTTAAAGCTTTTTTTTTTTTTTAATTTTAGTACCTTTCCTCTTTAATTATTTCCTATTTGTCCTTTATATAGCTAGTTTGTATATATTTGTCTGTTTTCCCTTTCATTAGATAGTGAGCTCCTTCAGGGCAGATATTATTTTTTGCCTCTTTTTATATACCCAGAGTTTAACACAGGGTCAGGCATATAGAAGCTATTTAATAAATGTTATTGATTGGTTGATTTATGGTTTTAAACCTCTAGATTGACTACAAAGCTGTCTTGTTCACCCCGCTGTGTTCTGATCAATGCTCTTTGACTATTCCAAAGTTTCCTAATCTGTGTCTGACCCTGACCTTCAGTAAATACACACACACACACACACACACACATACATACACATATACACATATACAGATATACACACATATACATCATATATATTAGACCCAATAGTTATATGTATATATGTGTATATATATGTATATATATATATATATGTACACACACACACACACACACACACACACACACACATAATCTTTTCTCTGCTTATTTTTATCCCTGACTTGTGGTCTGGATCAGTGCCTGATGACTACATATTTCCTGGCTGGTCTGTCTCTCCTTTCTGCTTGGTGACCTCTACTGGTTTGAAATAAGGAGTGTCAACAAAGCCTTGTCTTACCTATATTCTTTTATTCCCTTTACTTTTTACCTCTATATATTACACCAGACTCAATTAAAAATAAACTTTTCCTTTGTCTTTCCTCTCGTATTTTTATACAAAAAGTGGTTTCTTTTGACTATTTTCATACAACAGATAACTTATACTTTATTTGCCATTAAGTCTTCTTCACTTGTGTGTCAAGAGGTAAGACCTGCATTAAGATCTTTCTTTTCTTGTTTTACTCTTAAAACAAGAATTCTTACACTGCAAATACTGTTCATTTATCTTGTATGACTGAAGCTCCTGCTACCTTTCATTGATTAATTCCTGAGATTGCTTTGGATCTTATATATATCTGCACTTTCATTAAGAAAAGCCTTGATTTGGCTATTTAGAGATGGAATCTACTTATCTTACTACCTTCATTCATTGTCAGCTAGGTATGGAAAAGAACTTAAGTTTGGTTATAGATTAGATGGGCCCTACCAAGGATGTGAATAGGTCATATTTAATAATGTTTTAAAACTAGCAAAACACTTTATATACATTACTTCACTTGATCCAAACAAGGCACATATTGTTATTATTGCCATCTTATAGATGAGAAAAAACTGCATCTCAAAGCAATTAAGTGAATTGCCTGGTCATTAGATCCAAATGTATCATAGTTACCTAAGATAAGATGTCAGGAACCCAGAAAAAATATTGGAATGATCTTGAAATGTCCTTGAAAAGAAGACCAAACCTGGACCTTAGGTGGAACATCAATAGGCAGAAGATACAGGCTATATAAGCAATTGGTCTTAGAATGGTTTGTGTCAGGTCCCAGAGAAAAGTTAGTGGTCAGTCATCAAAACGCATTGGTAAGGGCAATAGATATGATCAGGACTTTGGAATTTGTGGAAAACTTTGGGAGCAAAGCAGGGCACAAGTACCAATGGAACTGGGCAATGCAAAAGGGTATAAATGTATGAGACCTAGGAACTGTAACTACTGCAAAGTGTTTCACATTACTGAGTAAAATAACACCAAATTTTCAGAAATTCGTTTAAATAAACATTTGCAAATGTATTTCTAGTGCCTACCATGTGTAAAACACTGTGTTGTGTTCAGGGCATGCAACTGGAGCACACATTCTGATGGTAAAGATATATGTATGTCTGTGTGTATAGAAGGGCAAAGCATATGGGAGGATAAAGTCATTTAAGATTGCATCCAGGCTTTGCTTTTAGATTGGGACTGAAATTCTCTAATACAAGGTATAAAAGTCACCCATCGAGAGAACTCACTGCTGTCATTGATGTTTTTTCCCTATACCAGGTATGAAATTCCCTTGACAAGGCAAACTCTTTCAAAAGGTTGAATCTTTGACCTGAATTTAACCTGGTATCATTAACTTATCTCTACCTCAGTGACAAAGATTTGGGTAACTATGTCCCAGTTGAAACTCATTTACTGATGATCTTAACATTCAAGCTATCCCTTTTGGGTTTGGTCTTTAAAAGAAAGCTAAAAGATCCATAGAAAAGAGAGATGCTGGAGAAAAATCCAGTGGAGAGAATAGGGGCTACACCTAGAGAGTAGATTTAAGTCCCTGGGGGAAGGAGGGGTGTAGGACAATAGCTCCAGAGATGGAAGCATTATAAAGCCAGTGACAAAGTGATGGATTTCCTAAGCTAATCAGACCTCCTGGTCCAAGAGAAATAAGTCCAGGGTCCTTCTAAGTTTCTGGAATAAATAAAAGGTGAACCAAGGAATAACAAGAACACAGGCCACCAAATGGAATAACCTTCCCTTCACTATAGCTGTGAGTTGTGCAAACCATTCATCACAGAAATACAGAACTTGACAGTTAAAAGGGACATCAGCAGCCCCACAGTCCAAGACTTGGAATATGCCCACATGTAATGTTCACGGTAACATACTTGATGAGTGGTGGTTTCATCTCTGCTTTAAAATCTTCACACAGAGGAAACATCTCTAGGCTGTCTATTCCACTTTCAGACAGTTGTAATTGTTATGAATTTGTTTTCTGCAAAGGTGAATAAATTTGCATTTTCAGCTTCTCCCCATTGCTCCTAGCTCTTCCCTCTAAGGCCAAACGGAACAATTCTAATCTCACTTCCTCATAACAGCACATCAAATATTTGAAGACAGCTCTCTTATGACCACTGAGTCTAGTTATTTCATATCCAGTTATTTCAACTGATTCTTATATGTCATGGCATCAAGGCCCCTCATCATATTCATTACCCTACTCTGGACACTGAAATTTACCAGTATCCTTCCTAAAACTTGACATCTGAACTAAAAAAAAGGTTCCAGATGAAGCCTCTTGAGGACAAAATACAATGCTTTGCTTTGCTTGTCTTTCTGAATTGTCACATTCCGCTACTGACTCATTAAATTTGCAGTCTTAGTACTAAAACTTTTCTTTTTCTTTGTGTCATACTGAATCTTCATTTTGTCAAACACCTCTCAATTACATTTTAAATTATTTTATTTACTTCTTTAAATGTTACCTAATTACAAATAAAACTATTTAATGTTATTTATTTTTAGAATTTTGAGTTCCCAAATATCTCCCTATCTCCTACACTGCCCCCCTCCTTCATAAAGTAAGCAATTTGATTTTTATTGTACATGTGAAATCATGCAAAATATATTTTCATATTAGCCATGTTACAAAAGAAAACACAAACAAGAAAAAACAATAAAGTTGAAAATTTTTTAAAACATGCTTTAATCTATATTCAGCATTTATAGATTATAGATAGAGTTTATCAATTCTCTCTCTGGAGGTGGACATCAATTTTTGTGTATGGGTCTTTGGAACTGTCTTGGGTCATTATATTGATCCGTGTACCTAAGTCTTTCACAGCAGATCACTGTTAAAATATTTCTGTCACTATGTACTGTGTTGTGGTTCTGCTCACTCCATTTTTCCATAAGTTCATATAACTTCTGAAGTTTTTTTCTGAAACCATTCCCCTTATCGTTTCTTATAGCACAATAGTATTCTATCAAACACACCATAAACTGCAAAGAGAAACCCTAATTGTTGGGTTTTGATACCACAAAAAATAGCTACTATAAATGTTTTTATACATTTAGGTCTTTTTTCCTTTTCTTTGATCTCTTTGGGGTACAGATAATAATCATATTGCTCAATCAATGGATATGGAGAGTTTTATAGCCCTTTGGGTATAGTTCCAAATTGTTTCCCAAAATGGTTGGACTAGGTCACAACTCCACCAACAGTGCATTAGTGTCCCAATTTTTCCACATCCTCTCCAGAATTTTTTATTTTACTTTTCTGTCATGTTAACCAACCTGACAGTTGTTTGGTAGTATCTCAAAGTTGTTTTAATTTGCATTTCTCTAATTGGTACTGATTTAAAGCATTTTTTTCATGTGAGTCTTGATAACTTTGATTTCTTATTATGAAAACTGGCTGTTCATATTTTTTGACCATTTATGAATTGGGGAATAACTTGCATTCCCATAAATTTCTCCTACTTTTCTTTGCTTTTGAGAAATGAGGCCTTTATCAGAGGAACTTGCTGCAAAATTTTTCCAAGTTTCCTTTTTTCTTTCTAATTTTGGCTGCATTGGTTTTGTTTCTGCAAAAACTTTAAAAAACAAATCCATGTAAGTGAAATTATTTATTTTTCTTCCTGCAATCCCTTTTTTCTCTTTTTGGTTCATAAACTGCCCTTTTCCATAGATTTGAAGAACACATTTTCCCATGTTCCTTTAACTTACTTATGATATCATCTTTTATACGTAAATTGCTTATCCATTTTGATTTTATCTTGGTATATGGTAAAGTGTTGGTCTAAGCAAACTGCTAAACTGCTTTCTGGTTTCCCCTGAAATATTTGATAAATGATGAGTTCTTACTCCCAAATGTTAGATCTTTGGGTTCATTAAATGCTAGAATAGTACAGTCTTTTACTATTGTGTATTATAAACCTAATCTATATCATTGATCTACAACTCTATTTCTTAGCCAGTACCACAATATTTTGATGATTACTGCTTTGCAATATAGTTTGAAATTTGGTACTGCCAGGCCATCTTCCTTCACTTTTTTCCCCTTTTAATTTCCTTGATATTCTTGACCTTTTGTACTTCTACATGAATTTTGTTACTATTATTTTTTTAGCTCTCTAAATTTTTTTTGGTTGATTTATTGAATAAAACGGAATAAATAAATAAAACTGAATTAACCGAAATTAACTTAGGTAGAATTGTTATTTTTATTACATTGACTCAGCCTATACACAAGCAAATAATATTTCTCTCATACTGTTTAGAGCTATCTTTGTTTGTGTGAAAAATGTTTTATAATTCTAGTCATATAATCCCCAGATTTGTCTTGGCAAATAGAATCCCAAACATTTAATATTATCTGCAGTTATTTTAAATTTCATTTTTCTTTTCATCTCTTCATACTAGATTTTGTTGGTTATAGAAATGCTGATGATTTCTGTGGGTTTATTTTATATCCTGCTACTTTGCTAAAGTTGTGAATTGTTTCAACTACTTTTTTAGTTATTCTCCAGGGTTCTCTAAATGTACCATCATATCAACTCCAAAGAGTTATAGCTTTGTTTCTTCATGGCTTATTTTTATTACTTCAATTTCTTTCTCTTATTTTATAGCTAGCATTTCTAGTACAAAATCAAATAATTTGAGTGATAATGGACATCCTTGCTTCATTCCTGATCTAATTGAGAAGGCTTCAAGCTTATCCCCATTCCAGATGAAGCTTACTGGTGGTAGTAGATAGATACTACTTATTTTAAGAAAGACTTCATTAACTGCTATGCTTTTTAGTATTTTTTTCGGTAAGTATGAGTGTTGTATTTTGGAAGGACTACTTCTTTACCTGTTTTTTTTTGTTTTTTGTTTTCCAGATAGTTTATATAGGATTGGGACTGTGGCTGTTGTTGAATCATTTCAGTTTTCTGACTCTTCATGATTTAAGGTTTTCTTGGCAAAGATACTAGAATGGTTTGCCATATCCTTCTCCAGCTCACTTTACAGAAGAGGAAGTGAGGTAAACAGGGCTAAGTGACTTGTCCAGGGTCACATAGCTAATAAACTTTAAGCTTCAGGAAGATGAGTCTTCCAGATGCCCAGACCAGTGCTCTCTCTATTGCGTTCCTTAGCTGCCCTAGCACTGGGATTAATTGTTTTTTAAATGTTTGATAGAATTCACTTTTGAATCCATCTGGTCTTTTTTCTTAGGGAGTTCATTGATATCTTATTCACTTTTTTCTAAGATAGGGCTATTTAAATATTCTATTTCCTCTTTTGTTAATATGGACAGTTTATATTTTTGTAAATATTCATCCATTTCACTTACATTGTCAGATTTATTGGTATATAATTGAGCAAAGTATTTCCTAATAATGACTTTAATTTCCTCTTCATTGCTGGTGAATCATTTTTTTTCATTTTTTATAGTGATGATTTTGTTTTCTTTCTTTTTTAATAAAAGAATTAACCTATGATTTATCTATATTATTTTTATTCAAAAAAACAGCTTCTAGTTATAGTTATTAGCTCAATAGTTTTCTTACTTTCAATTTTATTCATCTCACTTTTGGATTTCAGGATTTCCAATTTGGTGCTTAATTAGGGATTTTGATTGTTCTTTTTCTGTTCTTTTAGTTGCCTGCTCAATTCAATGAGTTGCTCTTTCTCTATTTTATTGATGTAAGAGTTTGATGTCACTTTCCTGATGCCTAATTCTCTTCAAGAATGAAGGAGGGCAACAATCTATGAACAGTAGCAGCTGCCACACTGGGGAACCAACTCATCAGTTCCAGTTAGGCAATGCTGCTATTTCCTTCCTTCCTCCCTGCCTCCCTCCCTTCCTTCCTTTTCTTTCCTTCCATCCTTCCTTCCTACCCACCTTCCTTCTTTTCCTCTGCCACTTTCCTTCCTTCCTTCTTTCCTTCTTTTTTCCTTCCTTCATATTCTTCCTCCGCCTTCTCCTCCTCTGCCTCCATCCACGTAGGGAGTCATACCCTTATATGTGGGTGGTCTGACCAAAGGAATATAAATTTTGATTGCTTATACCTCACAAGATATCTTGGGATTTGGTGGCTAGAATTTTTTCTTCCATATTTGTTTATTCCATTGTTGTATTTTCAAAATCAAACAAACAAAAAAATAGAAAACCTGAGACAATGAACTCTTTTGTCTCATGTTGTTTTCATTTTTGATTTCTTCAAATATAGCTCTAGAAAAGCAGGCATTGATAAAGCTTTTGGGGATTCGGATGGAGCTACTTGACTGTGCTTTTAGATCCAAATCACTCTGACTCTCACTGACTGGCCAATAACAGGTCCCAGCCCAAACGTCACTTGTTTATTGTTTAGATTTTGATGGTTCAGCGTGAGTATAAATACCGATTTTTTTTTTTTTTATTCTGACCAGAAACCCTGAATGTCTTCCCCTCCCAGACTGATTCTTTTGAGAAGGCAAGCTAGGTCATTTTTTGCCTCAATTCTTGCCTAGTCTTTAATCACCAAATGGGTGTGTTGCCTCAGACAAACTGAGGCCTAGAAAGTCTTTAGCTTACAAAGACCAAGTCCTACCTTTGCATACAGGAGCATCACCAGTGTCCTGACCTACACCTTGCCCACTGGACTCTGAGGACACTAGAGGAGAGAGTGAATCTTATAACTTTGCACATCCCTGTCTCACTTAAATCTATTTCACTTGCAAGTCAAGACATCACCTTCCTGATCTCACTGGTCCTTTCAGAGAATGAAGGACAGACAACAACAATGATATGAGTTTAGTTAAATAAATTTTCCCCTAAATATTGTTTTGGCAGCATTCCATAAATTTTGGCATATTGTCTCATTGTCATTGCTTCTAAGGAAATTATTGATTTTTTATATGATTTGTTCTTTGAACCCTGTTGAATGCCTTATGATTTCTCTTCCACATTTATCGTATTTATGTTTTTCTTTAGTCTTATATTTATTCAACTCTGTTTTCTTTTTCTTCAGGAATTCTTGAAAGTTCTTTATTTCATTAATAAATTTTTTTTCCCTTTTTTCATTTTTTTTTTCCCCTTGAAGCATAGTATTGTTTTGCTGTCTGTAATCCCAGATCTTTTGCATTCTGAAACATTATACTCACTGCAAGCTCTCTGCTCCTTTAGGGTGGACCTACTAGATCTTGTGTGATATTGGTTGTGATTCCATGGAATTTGAATGGTCACTTTCTAACTGCTTGAAGTATTTTCTCTTTGAGCTGGGGGCTATGTAATTTGGCTATAATATTCCTGGGTGTTTTCATTTTGGGATTTCTTGTAGGTGGATTTTTGGTGGATTCATTCAATTTCTATTTCACCCTCCAGTTCCGGGATATTGAGGCAGTTTTACTCAATAATTTCTTGAAATATAAACATTTAGATAACTAGTCTCTTTAATCATGACTTTCAGGTAATCCAATAATTCTTAAATTGTCTTTCAATTTATTTTTCAGATCAATTGTTTATCTGATAAGTATTTCATATTTTCTTCTGTTTTTCATTCTTTTGAATTTGTTTTATTGTTTCTTGATATCTTATGTAGTGGTTAGCTTCCATTTTATCAATTCTAATTTTCAAGGAATGATTTTCTTCAGTGAGCTTTTGTACCTTTCCTGCCTCCCACCCTTTAATTTGGCCAATTCTGCTTTTGAAGGTATTATTTTGATTGGTGAATTTTCTTATATCTCTTTTCAATTATTTAAAAGTGTTTGATAGATAGATAGATATATTCTTTTGCATTTTTTGTGTGTCTTTCACCAGGCTATTAATTGTCTTTTCATAATTTTCTTCCTTTGCTTTTATTTCTTTACCAACTTTTTCCTCTGCTACTTACTCGTGTTTTTTAAATTATTAAAAAAAATTACCAGGAAGTCTTATTGGGATTATATCCAATTCACATTTCTCTTTGAGACCTTGCTCATACTTGTTTTGACTTCATTGTCTTCTGAATTTGTATCTTGATCTTCCCTGTCACCATAGTAGCATTTTATGGTCAACTTCTTTTTGTTGCTGTTTGATCCTTTTCCAGGCTATTTCTTGATTTGGAACATTATTTTAACGTTCCTGGAATGGTAGGGGTGGGATGGGGAGAGGATCTATCTTAAGTTTCAGATTTTCTCATACTGCTGTTTTCAAAGCTAGTTTTATGTATTGGGAAATTTTCAGAGCTTCCAAGATGGCATGATCTGGTGAGAGGTATAGTTATGTTCTCCTGAATTACTCTCTGACCAATACCCAGGAAGAGCCCTGGGCCTCTTACAATTGCAGTAAATGCCTCTCAGGGCCCCTCCTTTTTGGGGACCAGAGATGATTCTCTTCCTTTGCTCCCTGTTTCTTTGGAGCAGGGATTGATACCTCAGGCTTTCCATTTCTTCTTGATTAAAAGTATTCCTCTCAGCCATTGACCTTTGACTCATAGTGAATATAGGCAAAGGAATTGCCAAAGAACATCTGGTCCTGCATCCAAGATGTACCCCTAGCACATAGATATCCTGTAATCTCTGTCTGATTAGTTGTCAAATTCCCTTACCATTTCTGGCTTGAGAACTTCCAAAGCTGCTACTCTTTCTAATAGTTCTATCACCATCACCTAGTCCCACTCCTCTTGTTTCAGCCATCAGACTCTGGACCAAACTCTGCCTTCCTGTGTCACAGATCTTTTTTTTCAGTCTCCTATGTTGTCTTAGGATAGAAGAATGTCTCATTCTGTCCTTTTGTTGGTTCTGCCAGTTCAGAATTCAATTTGAGGCATTATTTTAAAATTATTTGGAGGGAAATGTTGTGAAGCTGAGCTGCTCTGCAATCTTGACTTTACCCCCAACCCTCTATTTATTTATTTTTTCACAAATGCTGTCTATCTTTTTGCCCTCTTAGGGCTGTGAAGTTTTGGGTTTTTGTTTTGTTTTGTACTCAAGTTAAAGGTTTTGTATTTATTCTTACTGAACTTCTTCTTATTTGATTCAACCCAATGCAATAAAACCTATTAATCAAAAATCCATACTAAGTAAAGCTGGGGATCAAGTCTATTAAGTCCAAGTCCTTTTCCATTTTTTGTTATGTAGAATAGACCTACTGAGAAGGCAGGGTTACACAGAAAGAGGATTAGACTACCCAGTAAATCCAACTATCTTCATGTGGCAGTAAAACCTTAACTCACGGGTAGAATTGCAAATTTTGTAGAATATACTGATTCCTCAGAAAGGATAGAGACACACCAGAAAGTTCAAAATTGTTGTTTTAGGTGTTTATCAGATCAAAAATGAGTTTTTGTATTCTTCATTCTAAATAAAGCCCCCTGCATAGCCAATATTATTTCAGTCTTGTATGTTTACATAGCAGTTTAGAACCTCTCTTACTTTTGCGAAGTCTTTAGATATGAGTAAAATCAGATGTTCCCAGGGGAAATCCTGGATATGAAAATGACCCAAAGAGAGATTTTCAAGATATAGCCTTAAGAATATACAGTCAGTATAAACCTTGACTTTTTGTAGGCTATGGGCTATACCCAAATAGTAAAATTTAGGGGAAAATGAGACAGAAATAAAAGGAAAGGTGAATTCAAAGATCAGTGAGGAAAGCGAGATCATTTTCATTGGGGCTGGGGAGAAGAGAAAAGTTTTTAAGATGAAATGACATATGAATTGGGCCTTGATCACGTGGAGGCAGGGGAGGGAAACCTATATATAGAGGATAAGAAATAATTATCCTAGTATGAAGGCCACATGATCAAATGAAATGGAGGTAATAAATCAGGATGGGCATTGGAAATGGAGAATAGTACAGTTTGTCAATAATGTAAAATACATGTAGATAAATAATTAAAATAAGATTGGACAGGTATGTTCAAACTGGAGGGTTGTGGAGGGTTTTGAATGTCAGGGGTGTGTGTGTATGTGTGTGTTCCAGTAAGCAATGAGGATCAAAAAAATTTTTTGAGTAGAGAACTGACATGATCAAACCTGTGAATTAAGTATGCTAATGAGACAGTAATATGTTATATGGTTTGAACATGGGACAGACTGGATAGACTGGAACACCAAAAAGGTAGCTATTTTAATAATAGACTGTAGATGGTGGGTAAATTACTCTGCTTTTATAGCGTTATTAGCAAACTGTTCCTTGAAGAGAAACTGGAAATTATCTGAGACTATTTAAATAATTTTCATCAGTGATAAAGACTATGTTCATGATTTTATTTTGATATGGACAAAATGAGGAGTTAATGTTTTAACAGGCAACTTTTACACATTTTTAAAGTTATGGCCCTATTTATGTTAGAGAAGTATAGAAGATCATTAGTATTCTTCATTCTGTGACAAAGGAACAATTAAAATAATAATAAAGGTATCAGGATATATAACCCTGGGTGGAGCTGTCTTTGACTTTGTAACATACTCATTGCTCAGTCATTGACTTTTTTTTTTTTAAATCTAAGCACTGTCTGGCATATAGGACTGCCTTGTGAACGCATATATAGTGAAGATATAACTACCAACGTACAGAGCATATTACCCAGAAATACCAGTCTCCTGAATTAACTTTGACCTAAAGATGAGTCAGTCTTATTTAGTCCCTTGCTCTTCTTCTAACATCAGTCAACAATTCTAGCATTGTGCTCCAGCCCAGAAGATCTGTCTCTTTATGCTTTATATATGTTGCCTACATATCCTCCAAATGAGAGAATTTGGTTGCTCTATTAGGGCTATTTGCAACAACTAATACCTCGCTGACACCAACACTGACTCTCTTTCATTCATCAGCGTGGTCACATTTTTATAACGCTTCAGAAGGTCCAAGTAAATTTATAAAACATCTACCCAGCTCTTATTTCCTCAAGCATTCTTAAGTCTACTCCTTCCTGCCATCCTTCACTGAATATGTAACCATGATCACCCTGACCCAACTGTGAGGGGCGCTCTGGACCTGGGCCCCCCCTGAGAGGATAGGAGACGCCCAAGGGTCTGGACCTGCTGACGTGGCTTTGCCACGGTGGCACTGCTGACGCGGCATTGCCACCTCAGCATTGGGGCGGCTCTGTGCTGGGCTGGGCTCCGCCCTTAGGGAGGAACTGGGGAGGAGCTTACCCGGAATGGGTAGGATCTGCCAGGAATAGGAGGGCGAGCTCGGGGGAATATAAGGCACAACACGGAAGGGGACGGGGGGACTTCTGGCTGACTATCATGTAATAAAGGTGCTCTTATCCACCTCCGGAGTTCTGCCTGATAATTTCTCCCCCTGATCCCCAAGGGGGGAGCCAGAGACGTCTGAAGACCCTGGGCAGGGTGAGTTGATGCGGTGGTCGGGGTTCTGCCCCTGACACCCAACTATTCCATAATGGCATAGACATCCTCAATGGTCTATACTTCATTCCTGAATATTATCTTTATTGAGAAGCAATTAATAATTCTCAGGTCTGCCTATGGACCTTATATAGTTCTGCCCCTCATCAAATTAAAGACAGAATTATCTTTAGTCCTATCTTCTGGTTATGAGTCATACTTGCATACTCATAACCATCAAACCTAGCACGATATAAGACAATGAGCCTCAACTCCAGGATCAGAACTCTTTGGTTCATTAGAATAGTTACTATTGTCTCTGACTTCTTAGACTTAAATTCCTTGCCTACTTAGACCTAGACTACTTCTCTGATCTTTGCTGCCTTCTTAGCTAATTTCTCTAGAGCTCAAAAATTTTCCTACTTTGCCTAGAGTACTTCATAGAATTTCTCTAACTTAGCAAGACTACTAGTCCTCTCCTATTGCCATCTGTTTCCTGGAAGGAATTGTTCAGTCAACAAAAATATGGGATTTTTTTTTCTTTTTGGTGGAAAGTCATGTGGGTGCTGTGGGGGTCATCTGCTAAAACAAGCTGTAAAGAGAGATTTTGATTCTTCAGAGAATTCAGTGATGTTTACTTCAGTGTTGACGGTCAAAGATCTATCATTACATATATTTTTCTTGAAATTGAAGTCCAAACTCTCATATGGTTCTGGAAATGAAATTTTAAATATCAAATAAAGGAAAAGAGGGTTTCTGCCAATGAGCTTTTATTTTCAGTATATAGACAGCCAAAAATGATTTCAGCACATTTCACATAATTTAATATCTTCACAGCCTGAGCAATTATCCTAATAGCAGGGAACCAGACCCTACTAGTAAGTCTTATCCTCTCTTTGTCAGGCTTGTTTCTTTGATATTGGAATCTAGCTGCATAACACAGGGGGAGATCTAGGGTTTTATTAAAGGGGGATCAGTGGTCTGTTAATCTAATTTAAAAGCATTAAAAGTAATAGAGAAGCATTAATTGATTTGTTGGAAGATTTGTAACCTCTCATCAACCTTAAAGCTTCTCTTTCCCCCTCACCTTTTCTATTTGGATGTACCATAAAAAATGGCAATCTGGGAAGCATTACATACTAAGCATTTCTTCTACTTTGCCAAATATTTCCAATTTAGAGAGATAAGATAGACAGACACACACAGAGAGACAGAGAGATAGAGACACAGAGACAGATAGACACAGAGAGGGAGAAGAGAGAGAGAGAGGACATTCATGTACATCTCATGTATGTAGTCTACCTAAAGACAGCTAGACTGTGTAGTGGATAAGAGAGCTTTTGTGAAATCAGCAAGAATTGACTTCCAATCCTACCTTTGATGCTTAACAAATGTTTGATCCAGTTAGCTTCTTTTGATCTCAGTTTCTTCACCTGTAAAATGGAGTTAATGATTGCACCTATCACATAGTGTTAGAGTACTTACAAAGGCGATCAATCAATCAAAAAATAATTATTACATGTCTAGCATATATCTGGAGCTGTGCCAGGTTCTATGAATATAATAACAAAAAATGAAGCAATCGCTGCTCACAAAGATTTAAAGTTCTTTTGGGAGAGACAAGTACATAGATATGTATGTGCACGTTTATAATACATAAGTAATTGTATAGACAGCATTAAAGTTAATGAATATAAATAAACACAAAAGAGTTAGATACAAAATAGTTTAGGAGCCCTCTAGTTGAGAGTATTAAAAAAAAAGCCTTTACCTTAAAGGTGGTAGGTACATCAGTTGTATCTTAAAGGAAGAGAAGGACTTTATGAGGTCCATGTAAGGAGAGAGTAGATACCAGCGCAGAAGCACAAAGGTGGGATGTAGAGTCTCGGCTTGAGGATTTGCGGGTTGCCTAGCATAGTAGAGACTTGCAGTTGAGAAGACTTGGGTTTAAAAGTCATTTGTCTGACATACACTTGTATTGTTACCCTGAACAAGTTATCCAACCTCTCAATTTTCCAAGAAAACCTATAAAATTATAAATTGTAGAACAGGTGACAATCTCCTCAATAGAAGTTCCCCAAATCATTGAAATCACAGGTTTTCTTTTAAAAATGTAAAACAAGAACCAGTAAAAATGACTTCATCTTTACATTGGTTACACCTTCAGCAGAGTCTTAGAAATGTGATCATCTTGGACACCAGGATAAACATCTTCTGATGCAAACTGTATGTGAGGAGGAATGTACCTTTCTGTTTGGTTTAAGAGGTGCTAAAAGGCATGTCTGAACAAAAATATCCATTCCACACATTTACCACAATGACAGCCCTAATATAGATATTTTACCTTGGAGTTAGTTTTGTGTTATAGTTTCAAATAGTGTCATTGATGAATTTATTTTTAACTAATTATGGTAGAATCTACGTAGGTTTGTCTTACCTCAACTGGCAAGAATTTTAGTTTGTCAGATAAATCCATTGTTATCTGTTTTTCATGGGGAAAAAATAGAAAAACAGTTGTTAAGAAGAACAGTTGAGTTTTGATAAGAAAAAAATGTTCTGGCTCAGGAACAGAATATATTGAGTGAATATATCATGGTCCCACAAACAAACTTCACCTACCACGTTATTTTTGCCAAGGATTAGCTCATTTATTTCTTAAACTTTTAAAATGCATTAGGTCAGATAACATTAAAATGAAGACATTTTATTTATCAATGTAGATCAGCAGCTTCGCAGACTTAAAATCTTGGAGACTTAAGACCCTTTCAAATTCTCAAATTATTGTATTCTAATAGAAAGAACTCAAATATCTAGCATTACCTCCAGATTATGTTGATTATTATTTAATTTTTAATGACATGCTGGAATAACTTGGGTTCCTTTTTCTTTTTTAAATGACTTTTTTCTAAATACCACTTAAATTCAATTCAACAGAATATATTAGTAAAGTTGCTAATAAATTCAAAAGTAAAGGAAGTATTCTTTTCCCATTTCCAACATTATTTTACACACTTCTAGAAATACTAGTGATAACAACAAGACAAGAGAAAGACATATAAGGTATAAAGATAATCAGAGAGGCAACAAAATACCCCATTTGATGATGACATCATGGTTTTAGTAATTCTTAAGGAATTAACTAATTGAAATAATAGTTTCAGCAAAATAGTAAGCTACCAAATTAAACCAATCAAAAACCATGTTACTCTCTAATAATAGCAAAATTTAGGAAGTAATTTGAGAACGGCAAGTACTACTCTAATTACAAATTTTCAGTGTCAATCTATCAAAGCATATTTTTAATTAAAAAAAAAACTATTCCTTAAAGAAATAAACAGTGTCAATATCTGGAGGAACAGTCAGTGCTTATGTAACCAATATGAAAAAACAAGAATTCTACAATAAGAATTTATATATTTAATGCTATGCCAAACAAACTATGAAACAGATTCTTTATAGAATGAGATAAATGAATGAAAAAGCAGTCTATTTATTGATTGGTTAGCTGAGTAGCTGCTTGATAACTAAATTCATATGGACAACTAATACAAATGAGAAATAAAGATAAGAAGGAAGATTTGTAATTTGAAATTACAAATTTCAAAGCATATTATAAAGTAGCAATCACCAAAAATTTTAGAGATTGGTTTAAAAAAATAAAGAAACAGAAAATTTGAACAATAGGACAGACTAGAAGAAGAAGAATCAGTCTGACAACTTAATAACGTAGTGTTCAATAAGACTGAATATATAAATTACTTAGGAAATAAATCCCTATTCATTAAAAACTTCTCAAAAAACTGGAAAGCACTCTGGCAGAAATTGCACTGACCAACATCCTACCACATTCCATAATAAATTCAAAATGTATATGTGAAATGAATAATAATGTCATACTCTTAAAACTAATTACAAAGGTATCTGACCAAAGAGTTTTTAGTAGCTATGGAAGGGGATGTGAATTCTTAACCTGACAAGGGATAAAGGCAATTTCAAAAGTTAAAATAGATAATTCTAGTTAAAAGAACTTGTAAAACTGGGGGGTGGAGCCAAGATGATGGAGTAGAAAGATTCACATACTCTAGCTCTTCCCCCATATCCCATAAAATACCTGTAAAGAAAGACTCTCAACAAATTCTAGAGCAGCAGAAGCCAGAGAATGATGGAGTGGAGGAGATTTCCAGCCCAGGGTGACCTGGAAGACCAACAGGAAAGGTCTGTTGCACTGGATGCAGAGTGGAGCTCAGCCCATCCTTGGCCATACATGCTGGGAGGATCAGGACTGGAGGAGGCCTCAGTGGCAGAATCCCCAGCAGCAGCAGAGGTTCGCAGATCCCTCAACCCACAGGCAACAAAGGCACTTCAAAGGTCAGTGAGAGAGTTTTTTCACCTCGGTGAAAAGGGAGCAGGGTCCTCCCCTAGCTCTGGCCCCAGGCAGCAGCAGCAGCAACAGGGAGTGGCCATGGCAGGCATCAGCCATCCTCCATTGCTGGAGCCCTCAGTGTAAAGCCCCTGGAGTAACTGAGCAGCTGATCTGAATCTCAGCCTTAAGCATGGTCCTGGGGTAAGGAAGAGTGCTGGCATGGCAGAGCTGGAGACCATTGAGGAGTAAACTCCTCTCCCTTGATTGTCCACCTTGAAGGAACTGAGATCTTATAGGTCCCCATAGTATACTCTACTCTTGACAAAGGACCCAAAAGTCAAGTAACCTGGCTGGGAAAATGCCCCAAAATGCGTAAAAAAATAGGACTATAGAAGGTTACTTTCTTGGTGAACAGGTATTCTCTCTCATTCTTTTGGATGAGGAAGAACAATGTTTACCATCAGAGGAAGACATAAAAGTCTAGGCTTCTGCATCCAAAACTTTCCAAAATAAATATACAATGGTCCCAGGCCATGGAAGAGCTCAAAAAGGATTTTGAAAATCAAGTAGGAGAGGTGGAGGAAGAACTTGTAAAACTTTTGCACAAACGAAATTAACATTTAATATATGAAAAGAAAACCAGACAACTGTGAAAATATTTTATATCAAATATCTCTGATTGAAGATTTGATATCTAAGATAACTAATAGAAATCCATAAGACCAAAACTGATGAGACCCCAATAGAGAATGGATCTTCTAAAAAGGATTTTATATCTAACATAACTAATAGAAAACTGTAAGGCCAAAATCAATAAGATCCCAATAGAAGAATAGTCAAAGGATAGGAGAAAACCATTCTCAGAAAAGAAGAATAGCAAATTCTTAATAGTCATGTGGAAGAACTCTCTAAATCTCTTCAAAATTCTCTGTTAAACAGGATGCTTCTTGAAGAGGAGGAAGAGGAGGAAGAAGATACAGACAGAAATCTAGATAATGTAAAAACAAAAAATATCAATGGAGAGTATTTCAAATTAAATTCAGTTCAACAACTATTCATTTAGCACCTACTATGCAAATTATGCTTTTGTAGTCACTGAAATTACAAATATAAAACTGGCATTATGCCTACCCTCAGGGAACTTTTAATATAGGAGAGAAATGAGGCATACACAAAAATAAGTTAGAATATGATTGATAAAGTATGTCACCCAAATGGTGAGAGAACATGACTTACCTAAATTAAAATAAATAATATATTTTATTTTCCCCCAATTACATGTTAAAAATTTTTTAACTTTTATTTTTAAGTTTTAAGTTCCAAATTCTATCCCTTTCTCACTCCCTCCATCTTCTTCCCCATCACCAAGATGATAAGCAGTCAGATATAGATTATACATATGCAATCATGTCAAACATTTCCATGTTAGTAAGTTTGTACAAGAATACCCAAAAGAAAGAAGAATGAAGAAAAGAAAATGAAAAACAGCATGCTTCAGTCTGTATTCAAACAATATCAGCTCTTTCTCTGGAGGCAGATAGTATGCTTCATCACAAGTATTTTGGAATTGTCTTGGATCATTTAATTTCTGAGAAGAGCTAAGTCTATCACAGTTGTCCATATAGTGCTGCTGCTAGTGGATACGATGTTCTTCTGGTTCTGCTCATTTTACTTTGAATCCCTTGATTTCCAATTTCTTAGCTACCACAAAAATAACTGCTATAAAGATTTTTTCTACAAATAAGTCCTTTTCTCTTGGTTGTCTAAATTTAAATTTTTTTTTCTGGTGCCTAACACAATACTCTGCACATAGTATTCATTGTATCTTTGCATAAATGGATCACTAGAAATGTAAATTTAAGAAGATCAGACTTGACCAGGGAAGATGATGGATTCTGGAAATGTTGATTTTTCAGTACAAGTGGAACATGCAGGTGGAAATAGCCAGCAGGAAATTAGAAATAGAGACCAAAACTTGGAAGAAATTTCAGGTAAAACGATAAAATTTGAAATTATCTGAATCAAAGTAATGATTCAAGCATTTAAAAATAGATGTGATCACTAATGGGAAGGACATAAAAAGAGAAAAGGCCAAGGGCGAAATTTTAGGGTACTCCCACATTTGGGGAATAAAAAGAGAAACCAGCAGAAGATCAAAGAATGTTGGTCAAAGAGGTAGGAAAATTACCAGGATAGAAAAATTTCACAAAAGTGAAGATATGGGAGAATGTGGAGAAGCAGTGGTGGTAAACAATATTATGCTATAGAAAAGTAAAGGCAGATAAAACTGAAACAACCACTTGATTTTCATCTGGAGATCATAGCATAGTGAGAAGAGAAGTCAGTTTGCAAGAGGTTAAAGGGGTAGATGGTCAGAAACTGGAGAAAATAAGCATAAACTATTGGTTATTTTAAAAAATTTTGGCAGTGAAGGAGAAAAACTAAGATGAGAGTTTGAGGATGTGGTAGGATCAAGGATTTATTTTTAGGGTATGCTTCTAGGAGTATTTTAGGCATGCTTCTAGCATAGCTCACATTAGATGACCTCAATCTTCCCAAGGAATAGACAAGTACATCTACTTAGAAAGAGACAGGGGTGAGGAAATGAATTTGGGGGAAAATGTTTGGAACAGATGATGTGAAAAGTAGTGTGGGTATAGTCAAACTAAGTTGAAGAGTTGGAATCAAGTTTCTAATCAAGTTGAGTAAACAGCTGATGAAACACAAAGATGTAGACAGTGAACTAAGTCATAATAAAGCATCAGAGGAGTGAAAAGTCATGTACTATGCTGAAACTCAAAACCCAACACAATGACTGGCACATAGTAGGCATTTAATAAACACTTGTTGCCTGTTTGATAGACTGACATTAAAAGAAATAGCTATAGGTTTGCTAGTTAAGTTCAATTTTGACATAAAACTTATGGGGGAAGAGGACTTAATATATTTAGCATATTTTTGTATTTTTCAAGCCCTCAGAACCAAACCTAACCCTGAGTTACAAAAATTTAAGCTATTTCTTGGGCCCTAGTCCTGCTGTGGTCAGAGAATTGTAATAATTAAAGGGTTTAGGTTAGCAGTGTATCATTAATGTATCTTTGTATAATGGGAAGATTTTTCCCATCCATTAATAGGCCCATGTGGTCTGCTTGAATCACATGGAAGCCTGAGTCATATGAGTCTGTGATGGAAGGAGTTCACTGAACAGGTAAAGCAAGAAGGGTGGAGCAAACTGAGAGGAATTTGGACACAGCTGTTAGAGCTGAGGGAGAGAGGGGAAGCAGGCAGCGAGCTGTGAGTGTTCTTTTGTGGGAAATGCCTAGTGAGGGAAGGCTTGGGGATAGTGGTGCCCTCTGTATTGTTATTGTGTACAGATTTCTTTGTTGCTTTGGTGGATTTGGATTTCTGGTGTTTAAATAAATGTTTTGGTTCTGTCATCCATGTAGAAAGTCTGTTATATTTTGCGATTTAGAATTACATGGGCAAATTCATAGACGCCATAGGTGCTGTGGATATCCCATTGGTGCTACAAGCAGGAAGAAGAAGAAATTCCACATGTAAGGGTGGGTCTGTGGTCTGTCATCAAGGAACTCAGCTGTGAACCAGGAAGAACTGTTGACAAAAGACACTAGACCTCCCCCACCTCCTGCTTAAGGGTTACAAATCTTATAATTGAATCTTTAAAGTAGAAAAGTCTTTAACTAATCCTAGGCTAAGGGTGACTGCCATTGTCAAAACATAATAGTGGTAGTCATACTAGAAAAAAAGTACCAGGATACTCTAGAGATTAAAAGATCACAGTAAACATCTTGCTAAGCCAGAGGTTACAGGTGGTGGAGACTGCAGCTTACCACTGAATGTAAGCCCAGGGGAGACCAACAGATCAATATGACTATTGGGATAACCTGCTATATGAAGAGCTCAGTGATGCAGGGTCCTGCCTGCCCAGTCTGGCAGCAGCAGCCATCTTGCTAAGTGAACTGTCTGGCTAACCCGGGTAAGGGAGCCTAATTAAGAATGAGTGCTTTAAAAGAATCAAGTGCAGGTGAACCCTATGAAGAGCTAGACGAGAGCTGGGGACCCTGCAGCCCGAGACCACACGTGGCCCTCTAGGTCCTCAAGTGAAGCCCTTTGACTGAATCTGAACTTCACAGAACAAACCCACTTAATAAGAGAATATGTTTTGTGTAAAGTTTGGAATCAGTCAAAAAGCTGCTTCCAAGGACTTAGAAAACCACATATGTCCTTGATGCCTCAGGTTCCCCATCCTGAGCTAAACTACACTACTAACTAAGCAGCTCATTCATGACCAATATTGAAGTCCCATTCTAAAATTAATAGTTCTAGGGCTTCCTCTTCTGAGAAGGATAAGACATCATGGTCCTACTGTTCTAGAGTTCTGAGTTGCCTTGACCATAGATATTCCCCAAATACGTACCACACTATCATTGTACTTCATATACACAGCCATTGTTCTTCTCATCCAGGGATACTCTGAATATCTTTATAGGAGACTGGGCTCTAGGTGTTTGGAGAAATTCTTTGCAATTATTTTTCTTGCCATTCCATTTGAGTAAATATCTTTTCTAAAAGATATTCCTCATATACACTAGGATGTATACCTATCAAGCAGTCCATTCCCCTTTTGGGCAACACTAATTGTTAAGGTATTTTTCCTTATGTTGAACCAGAAATCTGCCTCTGTGTTCCTTTTGTCCACTGATATTAGATCTGCCCTTTGGGACCAAGTAGAGTAATCCTAATCCCTTTTCTAAACATTTGAAGAAAGTTGTCATGAGCTTCCTTGGTCTCTAGATCCATCAAGTCATCCTTAGAGAACATGGTTTTAAGTTTCCTTAAAACCCTTTTTTGGAGATTCTTAATCTACATGAGTCCTAAAATCTGTTGTTCAGAACTAAATACAGTATTCCAACTGTGATCTGGCCAGAGGAGACTGCAGTGCCACTAGCTGCAAACTGATGTTGTCATACCTTACTATTCACTTGGGTTATAGGCATCAAAATAAGTTATCATCAGTCATCTTTGCCCTTTGAAATTTAAATTAGCTGATTAACCCCTGCTCCATGTTTTCCATTCCTCAGATCCTTTAACATGGAGAGAATGTAGTCTGAATAGAATAGCTGTAGTAGCCCATGGGGAAAGAACTCATCTTATGGGCTGTAGTATGCAGTGGTCATAACATCAACTCCCAGATTGAAATCCAGCCTACTCCTGTTTTATGGAAGGGGAAAAGAGGAAGGGAGGATTTGGCTAATGCCTTGGCATAGACTGTTTCAGGAGTCTTCAGCACATAGCATGCCAAAGTGTTCTGTTGTGCAGAATAATCATTTTGTAGCACTTTGGTAACAGTCATCAATGAAAAACTTGATTGAGACTTGATCCCTATGGAGAGTATAGAAAAACAAGTCATTTTAACATGTGTAGGAAATCAAACATATCTTTGTTTACCAGTGGATTTAAGCAAGAGAATGTTGGGCTTAACCCAAATGACTATGATTAATTTTGACAAGAGCTCTAATTCATGAATTTGCTTATTGTTCTTTCCTTCTTCGTATTGCAGACAGTATACAAATATACACCCATACACCTTTCTCTTTTTATATGTATTATCCTTATTTCTTTATATTGATGATCTTTCAAGACAAGAAAATTCATATGCCTAGAATAGATTAGATTTGCCTTGCCAAAAGGCAAGGGGATGGACCAGATATAAACTGTTAAGTTCTCCTTTAGATTTATAATTCTTTCATTTCATTTTAAAATACAAGTACAATTTATATATACATTCATCCAACAAGCATTCATCATTCACCAACAAGGTACAAAGTGCCATGCTGAAGGTGATCATAGTGCATTCTGTTACATAATTTAAACACAAAAATGACTGCAAATTTATCCACTCATTGGAATGTGGTTAGAACACTTCCCTATTTTTTTGGAGCTATAAGTTGGCATTTAAGAATATGCAAAACATTTATTTTCTTCCCTCCATAAAAAAGTCAATTCAAACAAAGTCCTGAAAACATGGTCCTTTAAAAAAAAAAAAAAACATTAAAAAAAATCCACAGTGTAGCTTTTGAGACTTTTTATTTTCCTTCTTTTTCCTTCACTCTCTTTTTGTGCCTGTCTTATTTCTGGAAGGCATGATGTTCAATAATTCAGGAGGAGCAAGAATCAGCATATCTTACAGCATATTTGATGTGCCAACAAACAGACTGGAGATTGTTTCATTTCAATTAGCCTCTTTGTTGCCAACAAAAGACTGACAAACACACTGAGAGAGGGCCAGGCATAGAGAGCTTTGGCTTTTCACATTAGTTTTTTTTTTTTTTTTTTTTGATGCCTAGGTTCCTTATCTTCAGCCTCTTACCATTCATTCCCCCTCCTTCTCTCACCCTTTTCCTCCTCTGCCATGCTTTATCTACTATTGTTCTCCATGTATCATCTTACCTGGGATCAAGTGACTCTCTCCAGCACAAAAACAAGGCCTCGGATTCTTTTTCAGGCCTCTTCTGATCTCCTAGGCTAATTGGCTCAGGTGTAAACCAAGCCAGCAGGGCTGCGACTTTGATGTGACACTTTAGAGCGGAGCACCTGGTAACATCCCTGTTTGTGTGTCAAATACCAGCCGGCCTCGCCTGCTGCTCAAGCCTAGCTAATAAAAAACGCTCGTAATCACGTTGTATTACAAGGCTCAAATTCATGCTGTTACTTTATTGCAAGGTTGTCATTAATTTTGCAGGGTGAACCTGGAATCCGATCTGACCTGTTTTTAATAAGTGTGGGTGTCTGCCCAAGTGTGTGTGAGTGACACAGAGGTGACTGCCAGCTGTTTCTTCTTTACATATGGAGTCACCCTATGCTTTGATCAATAATGCTGTTTCACTTTAAAAAGGAGCTCATTTTGTAAGGATGCAGAGAAAGGGCCTCCCCGCCCCCTGTCCCTGTGGTTTGTTTGTAAAGCATACACAATTATGGAAAGGTCAGTCAACAGTAAATAATACCACTTGCTGCTCTCCTAGACACTGTTCCGCCTTGGCCTCTTTAAAGAGCTATCCTGGCCTGTCTTCATATTTTCGGTAAAGAATGATAGCAAAGCAATAAAAAAAAAAAAAGAAAAGGAAATAAAATCAGATTTACTTTTCTTGATTATGCTCAGAATATTTTTTTTTCTTTTTTACCTGAAATTGACCATATTAGGGATGGGATGATATGGAAAAATACTTACGAAAAGTAACTTTATGATCTTCGTTAACCACCAAGAATATAGAGCAGAACTTGGCTCTAATTCAAATACTTTAGATCAAATCATTCCTCCCTCCTCTCTAATAAAACCAAATCCATAAGGTGGTTTACTTTAGAGGGATGCCCCACACTCCTCTCACTGACCCCCCCCCAAGAGGAAAGGTTTAGTAAAGGGATCTCAAGGTGAGTACCTAACCATAGGATTTAGAGGTGGAAGGGAATTTAAGGTTCACCTTCGTTTTACAGAAGGTATTTTAGGTATGTTCCCTAGGCCTTATCATTAGGTTATTGCTTTTATTGTTTTTTAAATCTATCATAGACTCTTGGTTTGTTACCTCTGGGAATTCTGGGGTTCTATTCTAGGCCTAGAAACTAGTATAAGGATCTTAATGTGGGGATAGATTTCAATATGTCCCATGAACTTGGAAAAATACATCTTTATCTCATTACAGTTGGTTTTCTTTATAATACTATGTATTTTATTTTATCAAATTAAAAGCATTTTTCTAAGGAGTCTATAGGCTTCATCAGACAGCAAAAAGCAGCCATCTCTCTCATGCTCTCTCTCTTCCTCCTCTCTCTCTCTCTACCCCCTCTGTCTCTCTCTCACATACACATACACACACACACACACACACACACACACATGCATACACTTACACAAAAGATTAAGAACCCCTGTTTTAGGATGTTAATACTTTTAATATTATGATATTTCTCTATGCTGTAAAGTTCTAAGTTTATTGCTACATCTTTTCCTTAGCTAAGTCCCATGCTATGCTCTCTCTTTAATGATTTGGTAATATGGTTGGAAGGATGGAAAAGGGAAACTGGTAAAGGATGATAATAAGAAGAAGAAATAACAGTCAAAATTTATACAGCACTTCCTACATGCCAAGCACTGTGCTAAGCACTTTACAATTATTCTCTCATTCGAGCTTTAAAACAACCCTGGAGGTAGGTGCTATTATTATTTCTGTTTCATAGATAAGGAAACTGGGGTAAAGAAGTTAAGTGACTTGCCCATGGTCACACAGCTAATAAGTATCTGAAGCTGGATTTAAATTCAACCCTTTTAGATTCCAGGTCCAGCACTCTATCCATCACAATACCTAACTGTCCCTAGAAGACAAAATGAAAAATCCAAATGCAGAGTCAAGACCTATGTCCCTACTATGACAGAGTTGATTGTAGAAGCAATGAAAATAACTGACTATTCCCTGCTAGAGAAGGTAGGTGCAAATATTAAATATAGGCAAATTCCTTGTAGATGGACAGGGACATATAGGGTATACACAGAGAAGGTAAACTGTGAATTGAGGAAGGTATTTTAAGTAAGCTATTGTATCTTATTCATCACATTACCTTTCAGGGATATGTGATTTCTAGGGCTAGAGTGATCCACTCATCAGCAATGTTCCTCAGCATCTGTGCAAAGAGAATATTTGTTGATGGGATTAATCATACCTTTTGTAATAGTCCTCTCACCAAGGACAAACACCAACTTCTGAGTAGCAGATGTCCCACTGGGGACCCAACTGGCCAGTTGCAGGTGGGCAATGCAGCTCCTCCCTCCCTCCCTCCCTTCTTTCATTCCTTCCTTCTTTTTTCCTTCCTTCCTCCCTCTCTCCCTCCCTTCTTTCCTTCCCTCCCCCTTGGCTCCCTCTTCTCTCCCCTACATTCTGGTTATAATGCTCTTATTTACAGGCATTCTGCCCAAAGAAATACAAATTTTGATCACAGAAACCTCACAAGACATCTTGGGGTTTGCTGGCTAGATTTTTTTCTTAAGGAACATTTCTTAAACCCAAGTCATTCTGGCTCTCATTGATTGGCCAATAATAAGTCCCAGCCTAAGCCTCATTTGGTCATTGTTTGGACCCTGAAGGTTCAGAGAGTAATTGTTTCAGTTTTGGCCAGAAATCCTGAGGGTCTTCCCCATCAGATTGATCTTTGTGTGTTTGTAACTATCTAAAAGAGGTCATTCTTTGCCTCATTTCCTACCTAGCTTTAATTACTTAATGACCATTGCCACGATCCAATAGAGATCTGGAAAAGACCTTAAAAAGGCCAAGGTGTCCCACTGCGTCCCAGGCCATCTCTAGTCATCCTGATCGATATCTGGTCACTGGACCCAGATGGCTCTAACAGAGAGAGTGAGGCTGGTGACCTTTCACAGTCCTGCCTCAACTCTTCAATCCAGTTGATTTGAAAGTCATGCTGTCACCTTCCTGAGGTCATTCTCTTTTAGAGAACGAAGGATAAATAACAGCAAGGAGAAGAAGGCGTCTAACTCTCAGCTAAGCTGGCCCTCACAAGACAGACATCTACTTTATTACCAGTCTGCCCATTTTCAGTTTAGGTAGCTCTGTTGCAGGACCTACTTATATTACACTGAGAACTCAGGGTCATCTTTACTCATTATGAGTAACTTTGGGGGAACATATTATTCTATAATATCAGTAGTAATTGATAAAATATTTTGCAATCACTAATTTTTTAAATAAACTTTGATTGTCCTGGAAATGACTAGAGTCTTCTCAAATCTTATATGATTATTGATCCTTTATTAGCATTAGTTAATGCGTCAACCCAAGAGATTCTTATAAAGATGCTAATATCTTACCCATCTTAATCAGTAACATAGGGCTCTTATACAGACACAAAGATGAGTAAATTCATGAAAAAGTATTTAGTAATCTCTTAACATGTGCCAAGTATTGGTCTAAGCTCTGGGGATTATAAATAAAAAAAAAAAAGATAAAAAAAGAAAAGAAACCCACAAGACATTTTTTGATCTCAAGGAGCTCACATTTTAATGGAAGAGACAGCACATCTAAGACAGGTCAGATGAAAATTCCATATTCCTCAAGGAAAGTCAGAAGCAAAAAAGCAGATAGCAATGCTCCTTCTATGGGATCATTTCTATTGATAAAAAACATCCATTTCTGATAATGAACCATCTGATAGTACCAAGGACTTTGGTGGTGAGAGCATTGTCTCAATACCCACAGAATTAGTTTCTAGTTGCTACCACCTTGGGCATTGATTCCTGGGCTGAACTGGAAACAAAACAGGTACAATTAGGGGTGGTACTAACCCTAGGACACTTGTACTTACATGCCTGTGGATGCCGAGTGATTAGCAGCTGATTTCTGTGGCAGGAAAAAAGGTTAGTCTCTTCTCTATAGTGTTTGCTCCTCCTCCTGCAATGTCTACAGAGCATAGGTTAGAAGTAGGGCTGTTGGTCTTAGTGGCTCAAGGCTCTCATCAAGGCTCTTGTGTTCCAGGTCCGTAACTGTCTCAATCAAGGTCTTAAAGGAGATGATGGTCAAGATTACAGCAGTGGTTTGACTTATACGACACACACTGCCTTACCTCTCTTCCTCAGAATTCCTTATTTCTTCATCTAGTCTGGTTATCTGCCTAAAAAGCTAGATTCTCAACAGATAAAGGCTATAATTTACCTAGAATTTCTTAGACTTATAATCTCATAAATTTATAGAAAAGTATCAGCATGATGAAATGATCTGTCAAACATTATTAACTTTAGATAACTTACTTGCTTTCAGCTACATTAAGTTGGAGAGCCAGAATTCAATCTCAGGACCCCTGACTCCAGTTCCAAGACTCTGTCCACTGCAACTGGTTATTCAGGGCAAATTTCAGAAAATGAGGTACAGACTGCTCTACCTAATTATATTCATATACATATATACATATATATGTATATATGTATAAATATAAGAAATTTGAAATTCTAAACTGTATAAAGAAACATCATAATGTAAAATAAAGGTTTATTTTTTAAATTAAGTAACAAAATCAGATGGAACATTGAAAAAATGATCAATTAAAAGTTGATTTGAACATGACTGATTTTCTATTAAAGCAGCAATCCTGTGAATAACATGATGTTTTCAATTGAAAACTCTAGAAAATTTAGTCAAGTAACAGCAAAGCAAAATTTTTCCAAAAGGTCACAAAAATAACAGATCAATTTCTAAATAGCCATCAATATTCTTACATAAACACATGTAGCTCTGAAAAACAACAAATAGGTGATCAATGTTATCAGTGTGTAAATTTTAAATTTATATTGTGTATTTCAAATCTGTGAGGCTATTTTACATGCATTAGGGAGACAGTAATTCAAAATAATTTAGTAGCTATACTTGAGGCTTTATGCATTCAAACCTTTTGTTAATTATTGCTATTATATTTAATTTCATCTTTATGGTTTTAGGAAGATTATAGACACCAGAACTCAGTGGTAACTTGGTTAACTTATAGCATGAGATTTATTCCACAGACAGGTTAGTTTCTGCTTTAGACAATTATTTCCAAGGTTAAAACATATTATTTTCTATTTCCACTGGCTAAAATATTTCAATGTAGTAAAAGTAAATCATAATTAATACAGATTATTGCTATAATTTTCTGCCGAAATCCCTATTAAAAGTTTTATAGTTTCATATAAATAAACAATCGTACATCAACTTTGTCATGAAAGATTCTTACCATCCCTATAAAATGATACCATTCAAATGAGGGCTAAAGGCTTTACTGCGACCAATGCATTTCCTCCTAAGTTACATAAAATCCTTTTCTCTCGTCATTTGAATACAGCACTCATTTAAATTCTCATTGCTAGTCCAGAGCCTGTAAACTTTCCAAAGGTGCTTTGAAGTATACCTTATGCACTCTTGACATTTTCAAGGAGATAGTGGATTAGAGTCTAGGCAAAACAGTTTAAAAATCTGGCCCTTGGTTTTTAATTATTACTGAGAGTAAAAAGCCTAGGGAGCAAGGAACTACTCTTAAGTGTCCACCCTTAGCCCCAAAGCATCACTAATTATCTAACTGAAACTAAATGAGTGCTCCTTGAACATGATGGGGACAAGGTTTAGGACACTGCATGGCAGGGAAAAAAAATGAAACTTTACATACATTATCATCAAGTCTGTTTCAGTCAGAGATTACAAGATTTAAACAAAAGAAATAGGAACAAAATGATTTATTCAGGGAACAGGAAATTTGTTTAGAATTGGAATAGACTTGGAAATAGAACAAGGTTAGGACACCACAGAGACCTTAATAAAAATCTTCTTCACCATTGAACTTTAGCAATATAATGGGAATCTATGCTTAACTGATGTACATATTCTATATTCAACAACTCCTTTGGCATTGACCAGTGTGTCAGGAACATTACCGAAATGTTAAGCTCTTTTTCTGTGTGCTTAAGAGACTAGTTATGGCCTGACCTCCTACTAATTTAAATGAATGTTCCACCAACCTATCAGGCTTTATGTGTTTTAAGTGGCAGCAAAGTTTCCAAAGGAAGGTGATGAACAGGCATGTTACAAAATAGCTCTGTCTTCACATGATATGTGAATGATGTCAACTCTGAAATGCTCCTGTCCCAGCTAAAAAGTTCAAGTGTTCCATGGTAGACTTCACAAGGTTACCAGCCATCCAGAAAACTGGAAAAATGGAATTTCTGGGTATGATAATAGGGAGGAAAGAAAACTGAAAGTCATCTGAGCCATCTTTGATCCTTCCTGGCAGGACTGTAGTTAAATCATATCAAAATATGTCTCTTCCATCAAGATATAACTTCAATGACTCAACACAGTGTGTTGTTATCCCAAGTACTCAAGGGAATTGTCAGAGTCTTATCAGTTATGGTAGGTCATTTCTAGGAATGCATACATTTTAGTAAGGCTTGAGTTTGTCATTCAAGGATCAGACTTCTTAATTAAGGACAGACTCATCACTACGCCTACCATACCATAGTGTGTACAGTTTTTTGACCACAACAAGCCTCAAAGATTACCTTCTAATTCACTGAAGGATTGCCCTCTGTGTTGGTTAAGGGAATGCTCTTTAACAAAATTATTAGATGTTAAGTTTTTGAATTACTGAATTAAGAACATATCTGTGTAAATACGTAAGGTATTTGCAGTAATAAGACCACCTATTCCTTTGAACTCAGTGTCAAGTGTATATACCTTTTCCAAAAGAATTTATTGATAGAGAATCCAAAAGGCCCTCTCTGTGATTCTTTTCCCTCTTAACCCATTTTGTGGGCAGATCTTAAGGAAAGTTTTACAGTAAAACTTCAATATGGATCAAATTTCCATAGTGATTTCTTCAATAACCTTGAAGCTGTTTTAAAGATATTATTCACAAATTCTCACAGTACCCCGAGAAAGATTTTAATATCTCCACATATGCCTTCTGTGTTGTATACGCATCAATTGTATTCACTAATGATGGTAAAATGAACCATAGCAGATTTGGAAAGTATCTTCACAAAAACTCATCCAGTTTTAGTGAAACACGTAAGCTATTTATGGAAATATTAATGCTTACCCATCAAAAAGAAAGAAGAGAATTGATAGACATTCTTAGAACATATAGACCATAAAAAAATAGGCCAAATACCTGCAAACATCTTTTTAGAAGAAGCAGACAGCACTTCTCTGTATAACAGTAAAGGTTAATGATAGGTACACGCTATTAGATTTGTCAAATGTAACCACAAGTAGTTTACTTCCAGAAAGAGGTGAAAGGTGAAAATTCAAAAGTGAAATGAAAAAGCCTTGGTGGACAATCTCTGCATGAATTCGGGCAAGATTATTTCAACAAAGAAATGTTGAACAAATGGTTATGACGGGGTACAGGCTCTGGGAACCCCCTGGGACTGAATCTTCCTCTGCCTGAAGTCATAAACTTTTCATTACCCTTGCTTGGTTGGTTAGTTGTTGGCCTTTGTTTTCGAAGAGGACCAAAGTGAAATTTCAGTGTGTCCAACTGTGACTGATCAGACCAATACGAGTTCAGAATGCTCTACCACAGACTGGGCACAGATAGTCCATGTGAATATTTGGGGTGAATACCTCAAATTTGTGCATCCTACATTTACTTTGTGCTGTCTCAATTCTGCTTTACTCACAGAGTACAGCACACTTTCTGATGTGGGTATGCCATGCTGAGCAGTCCTGTGCCAGTGTCTTCCATTTTGCACAGTCAAATATAAAGTTCTTGAGAGATACCTTGAGTGTGGCCTTGTGTCACTTCTTCTGACCACCATGTGGTTCTCTATAAAATAGTATTTTTGGCAAGCATACATTTTGCATTTGAACAACATGGCCAGCCCATCAGAGTTGCACTCTCTGAAGCATAATTTGAATGCTTGGCAGTTCAGCTGGAGCAAGGACTTAAGTGTCTGGTACCTTATCCTGCCAGGTGATCATCAGAATCTTCCTAAGACAGTTGAAAAGGAAGAGATTCCGTTTCCTGGCATGGCATGGTAGACTGTCCATGTTTCACAGGCATACAACAATGAGGTCAATACAATGGCTCTATAGACTTTCAATTTGGTAGCCAGTCTAATCCCACTTCTCTCCCAAACTTTTCTTCAGAGACCCTCAAACACTAAGCTAGCTCTGGCAATGTGTGCATCAACCTCATTTTCAATGTGGATATTCCTGGAAAGTACACTACCAAGGTAAGTGAACTTATCCTCAGCATTCAAAACTTCTCCATTTGTTGTAACCAATGGTTCTACATATGGATGGCGTGGTGCTGGCTGATGGAGCACCTATGTTCTCTTGATGTTAATTATTAGGCCAAAATTAGCATAGGCAGCAGAGAGTTCATCCATACTTTGTTGCATCTCAGCTTCAGAGGCTGCACTGAGTGTACAATCATTTGCAAATAGAAACTCAAGTACCAACACTTCCTCCACTTTGGTCTTGTGTTATAGCCTTTTCAAATTGAAGAACTTATCAACAGTAGGGTAGTTGACCTTGATGCCATGTTCATCCTCATTGAAAGCATTTGACGACATGACTGAAAACATAATGCGAAAAAACAGAGGAGTAAGCACACAGCCCTGTTTTACTCCATTGGTGACTGGGAAGTCATGAGAGCATTGCCTGCTATCCAGGACCCAGGCAAACATGCCACCATGAAATTGATGTACAATACTGATGAACTCCTCCAGGCAGCCAAATTTTGACATAATTTTCCATAAGCCTTCATGACTAACAGTGTCAAAGGCCTTGGTCAGATTAACAAACATTGTATACAGACCTCTGTTCTGCTCCTGGCATTTCTCCTGGAGTTGTTGGGCAGCAAACACCATATCGACTGTTCCTTGGCCCTTTCTGAAGTCACACTGGCTCTCAGGTAGATGACCATTTTCTAGGTGAAGTATCAGCCTATTAAGGGGGACTCTAGCAAGAATTTTGCCAGCAATGACTAAGAGAGAGACCTCCCTGTGATTGTCACTGGACAATCTATTCCCTTTCTCTTTATGGAGATGGAAACAGAGGCATCCTTGAACTCCTGGGGGATAACTTCCTCTTGACATATAACCTGGAAAATTTCAGTCAGCTTTTGTATGAGCAATGGTTCCCCTACCTTGTAAATCTCAGCTGGATAGAATCAGCACAAGGTGCTTTGCCACATGAAAGGATCTTAATGGCACTGAAAACCTCTTCTTCAATTGGAAGTTCAGCTAAGGAGGGATTGACTTCAACCTGAGGTAAACGGTCAATGGCCTCAGCATTGATTGATGATGGTTTGTTGAGGACAGTATGGAAGTTTTCAGCCCATTTCTCTGGGATCATGTCCTTATCATTAATCAATGTGGCTCCATCAGCACTGAGTAGTTGTGATGCACTATAGGTTTTTGGTCCATAAATAACTTTAAAGGAATCATAGAAGTGCTTTGGATTGTTGCTATCAGTATAAAACTGAATTTCATCTGCCTTTTTACTGAGCCAGGAATCCTGCATCTCTGTGAGCTTTGCTTGTACTTTTCTTTTGATGGAATTAAATGCTGCCTTCTTAGAGGTGCATGAACTATCCTACTGGTATATCCTATGGAGTTCTTGTTTTTTCCTTTAGCAGCTTCTGATCAATTTCGTCAAACCAGTCTTGGAGCACCATGAAGCTGGCATTACCCTTAACCTGGCCTGGCCCTCCATTGTCCTTTGACTCCACATTGCCCCTGGCTACTTCCCATCCTTGATTCTATAAAGTACTCTTCGCACTCCAGCCCAGCTTTTTCTGTTATCTCTCGATTGCCTCCAGCAGCTTCCCACCCTTAATTGCATCAAAATCACACTCTTGGTTCTGACCTCTAGTCACCCCAGCCCCATCAAGATCCTCCTTAGTGTCTTCCTCAAGACCTTCCCTAAACTTCTCCTCCCATCATCCCCAGACTACTAGACCACCCCACCCTCCCTAGATCCCTCCCACAGTCTTTTCCTTCTTGTCTCCATGAAGATACTCAGATTCAATCTGACTCAGATTCAGTTTAGCTCAGATTCTTTCTGGACTGCTTGTTAATATAAGCTTCACAAATGGTGAGGTTTCTTAAGAGTCAACCCAATATGACAAATCTTTAATAAACTTTGTTTTACTTTGGCTGAAAGAAGACTTGGGTTGAATTTATTCAGACAGGACCTGAGGTGTTGGTATTTTGGGGTCCTAAGCACCCCAAACCTCAACATATGGTTCCCTGATCTCAACAGATACATCATATGCATTTGTTTGTGAGAAAAGAGCATTTATCATGACAATTCGGGCCTAGGTTGTTCCCAAAGAAATTATAGAAGGATTATCTTTAAGAAGCCTAGACAGTAATTAGTTCAAAGGAAAGAGTAAGAAATGCACCACAAATCACTCCAAGTGGTTACAAAAACTAGCACCTATCAAAATAACTAGCAAAACATGACAGTGGCTATAATTATACTATTGAAGTTTGCTGACTTTCTTGGACTGACAAAGTCCTTCCTACTCTAAATGCAGACTTCAAAGTCAGCCTTGAAGAAATCAGTGAGTAAACTATGCCAAAACTGGACCACTATTTATCACTGACCTAATTGTCACCCATAGTTCCCCATATATGACATTGACCCATAAAAATCATAAGAATATTTTTAACATCATTAGATTATACACTTGAAATGTCTAATTTATATGTAGTGGAAAGCTTTCAAAATTTGTTGTGTTTCTCCTTTGTCCTCAAAGAAGATCATGACATCAAGATGATGACGACTTACAGTTGACTTTGATTTGAGTGAGGGAGGTCTGTGCAAGGTCACCAACCTCACTTTCTTTTCCAGAACTATCTGGGTCCAGTGACCTGATATTCATCAGAATGACTGGAGATGACCCAAGATGCAATGTGAAACTCTTGCCATTTTAGGCTAAGGTCTTATAACATTTGAGTGAGGTACACCCATTCCTTGAATAGGGCTCTTTAAGTAGTTACTCAAGGGATGGCCCCTTAAAAAAAAAATAATCTATACACTAATCTATACAACATTATGTATATGAAAGAATAATCACAAGATTGTGACTTATGTAAGTTCCATATATGTCTGAAACCCATCAAAAGAAAAAAAGTAGATGACAGTAGTTTTCATTATTATTTATATAATTATTAGACATAATGATAAAAGTATAATTATATCAATAATAACATATGACAAATTATTAACACTGTTATAGCATCAGCAGCATGTCTTCACATATTTAACATTTTATAATGTATTTATGATGTTCTGATAAGCAAAAGTAAAAGTAGCATTTCCCTCATTTTCCCAAAGATGGAAATTGAGTGGCAAAATAGCAGAAAAGAAAAGGCAGGACAACACATTTAGACTATGATCTACACGTTTCCTCATCCAATGACAAATGAGTAGACATACTATTGAAGGACCTAAAATTACTAATTTTGGCATTCTGAACCAGACAGCAAAGAGTAGTTGCAGTTAAATGATGGCTTAGAGGTTTTCACTGATGACAAAGTGAGGTGTTTCTATCTTACATCCAAAGGCAATAGGTAGGTAGATAAATAGATGGTAGATAGATAGATGATAGACAAATAGACAGATGGTTAAAAAGATAGAAATAGATATAGATATTTCTTGGTAGATTTGATTATCTTGCATTACAATGATTTATGTGTATTTACAAGAAGACTATCATGAAAACAATTGTGACCTATGAACTAACATGTCCTGGAGAGGATAAGTAGATTGAAGAATTCCTTGAAGATTTTGGTAGTACCATCCAAATTAAATCATATGCTTCAATATTCAGTAAGTTATTTTAAAAGTGGACAAAGGATGTGATAGCAAATAACTAAGGAAGCCCCCAAATTTTGGAAAATGTTTTATAAGGATTATAAAGAAAAAGGAAAAGAGACATATATTCTACAAACAAATCTTATTTTTATATATGTAGAGTTCTTAAAAAATAATTATGAATGCTAAAAGTGACAAGAATGAAATGTGACCATAACAAGTGGGAATGATAATATTTTAATACTTAGGAAATAACCTGTATGGGTCATTACCATAGGAGAAAGATAAAAATTGATACAAAACTATACTAAAGAACTAAAAAATTAGAAAGAAAATGTGACATGTAATTAAAACAGCTCTAATCTGACCTATTTCAATAAACTGTTGATATTGAAGAATAATAAGTAGATGGAGGAAAAGATATCAATAGTTTACAATTAATTTCCTAAAATCTAATGGTTGTAAATCAGTAAAAGAAAGTCCAGAGAACCCACTTATGAGACAGTTGTTAAATGAGATATTTTTTTAGGTATGGGTTGAAGTAGATGGCCTCTGAGTTCCTTTTCAATTTTCAGATTCTAGAAGTGACAGAGGAAGACATTCCCGGATCAGGAAACAAGAAAAAAGTCAAGAATAAAAATATACTAGTTTTTGAATATGAAAGCGAACAAGCTTCCTAGAGTGAACAATTTTTCAGGACAATTAGATAGGATTGAATAAATAAGGTCAAGCTAAAGAATAGAAGTCTTTAGGTGTCTGGCAATCCTGTTTAATTTTTTAGGCAATCGGAAGTCCTTAAAGACTCCCTCATACATTTATTCGAAGGACAATCTTTTAGTTACAGTAAGACTTTATTTTAAGTGCCACTATTAGAAAGTGATGGAAGAGCCAGCTCCCTGCTGCGATATGGAAATGTGAAAGGAAGTTCAAACATACTTGTGGGGGGAGAATAATCATTTATTCTACAAATGGCTTCAGTGAGGGCAGAAGATCTAAGGACATGTTTACACAGAAGTATTGACTCATATTCTTCAATCAAATCTTTTTCCCCCTTCTATCTACAAACAAAATTATTTTTAATGCAAGAATACGTTTGGGTAAAAGGAGTCCTTACTTCCAAATGCTGAAAACATTGTTTCATGGTTCTAACAGTAGTCTGTAGAGCCTGTTTGGAAGGCTTTGTTGCAAGAAACAACTTTTGTTCCTTCAAAAAACAGAAGTGTTTTATTAACAGAACTGATATAAGAGGGGATATTCCCAAGTCCTACCAGCTATTGAGTCTATGGTAACCTAGATCTTTTAGGCTTTGGGTATAGAGCACTGGCAACTTGACACTTCCCCTCCCTCTAGTCCCTAAAATAGACTTACTTTTTGATCTTGATAAAGAAGTATTTAGTGGGAACTATGAAACTCATAGGGTATTAGTAAATTCTTAGCTTAACGGACATACAAATCTAGTAAAAATTGAAACACCAATCATATAAATTATCGGATGAAGTATTAACTCAACCATGATCATAAAATTCTGTCAAAAATAATTTGGCCACACTTCAGAGGACAGGAAGGAGAATATTATATAATGAGCCTGAAAATGGTCAGGGCCATTTTGTGAAAGATTTTAAAAACCTAACCAAGGACTTAATATGTTACTAAAGAGGTAATAGGGAACCAATAGAGCTTATTGATGGGCATAATAGTTTCATTCAAAAAATAATAGTATTGTCTGATCTACACTTAAAGAAAATCACTGTTGCAGCTCTATAGAAAGTGGAACAAGTAGGGAGAGATGAAACAGGGAAAGCCAATAAGAGTTAATACAGCAGTCCAGGAAGAAAGGTTGTAAGGGACTGAAGTGAGGGGGTAGTTGTGTGAATAGAAGAAAGGCTTGGATATAGGGGTAGAAATTGTAACATCTGGCAACCGCTTGGCTATGTAGGGATATAAAAATACAAATATATACACACATACATGTACATGTATATTTATGCATATATACATGTGTGAGTTTGTATATGTACATACATATACAAACACAGATTCATATATACACATACTTATACATGCATGCACTCATTTAAATTCTGCCTCAGTGACTTTTCTCTCTTTTTTTAATCTGTGCATTTGTTGAATATGTGTTTACATACATATGAGAGAAACTGCAATGTGTTGGAAAGGCTTTTGAAAGGGAGTTAAAAAATCAGTGTTCTGGTCCCAGCTTGGACACTAACTCCTTGTGTGAAAGTGACATTACATCTTTGGACCTTATTCTCTCCTTTGTCAGATTAAAGGAACAGTCAGTATAACTTTTAAAAGTATCTTCCATATCTAAATTCTATATTATATCACACACACACACACACACACACAAACATATTGTTTTCCATTTGGAAAAGGGATGACAAACATGCAATATTTGGGTTTTGCTCCTTAGTATTGTTCAATTAGAGATTTCACAGTCACTCTTTTCAGATGTTGTAATTAAAATATAAAGGGAGGCTCTATAACAGTAGGGAATAGTAAAGCAGCAATAAGCTTCATTATTCATTATCTTTCCCACCCCATTCCCCACCATGAACCTATAAGGCTCATTGAGTAACTCTAGCCAGGAGTTCACTAAGTTCTCCCTTGGCTATTTTGGCAAGATCTATTGAGATTTTTTTAAAAAAATGTTTATTTAAAACACTTTTGATTTATTTTAGAGTTAATATTAGCTTTTAATAACCCCAGACCCAAAGTCATATGGCTTTAAGCTGTTTGCTCCCTACTGCTGGTACAGCTGCTAATTATTTTCTTTTCTATTATTTTGAAAAGGCAGCAGGTCAATTTCGGGTACAAAATCAGCATATGCTCTTAAAACAACATGAGGAAGAGAGAGAAATAGGTTCTTTGTTCTTTTGCTTAACAGGACAGTAAAATCTTTGTCATGTTCCCCATTGAGATATTTGGACCTAGTGACCCATCTGGAAATTCTCCTGGAATTCATCACTACCTCACCTCTTGAACGAAATTCTTCCCTCTTTTCACTTCCCACTCCCCCCAAAACAAAAAAAAAAAAAAAAGAAAAGAAAAGTAAGAAAGAAGCACTTCCCTGTTGGCTTATTCATGACCAGCATGTTATTTGGGACATACAGTAGTTACAGTGATGGAGCAGGGAACTCACATCTGTTCTCATTTTTTGCTCTTTGTAGTAGGACAATTCTTTATGTATATTTGTGCCACTTCTGAGGGTAGAAAAGCACTTTTTAGCCATATTCTTGGGTTCAAATGGCAACTTGATCTGGAATAGCCCTGGTCAGGTGGACAATGGAGGTATAAGTAAGCAGTCTATGTCAGAGTTGTGTGTGGACATTGGGACTCAGAAACCAAGGGGCAGAGACTTAGGACTTTGGGATTTGAGGAGCAAGGATCAGGGCTGCAGAAAAAGTGAGAACTCAGGTTTTAAGAAGAGAAACAAGAATCAGTGATGCCAGAATGTGGAAACTAAGCAGTCAGTATTCAGAGTCAGCCTCCCTGACCATCCTTGGCCAGCATTGCATTTATAGCTGATGCTGTGGTTACTATGATTCCTGTTCATCTATCTTTCGATGTTTATTTCACCCAATCCATTTTCTCCAGTCTCTCCATGATCACATTCTGAGACATGACTCAAATATTCTGTGCTTATGTCACTGTCTCCTGTTTTTGAGCTCTCCAAACCTGGGTTCTGATACACTGTTGTTCAGGTTCTCTGAAGCTGCTATCATGGCCCTCTGTCTCAACATTCCCTAATCCAGATTCCTGATCTCTCTTTCCTAATATGCCCCCATCCTGGAATCTGATCTGCCCTGTCTGCTTAGACTACCTTTATTAATCTTCTCCTTTTTGCCTTCCTACCAGAGCCTTATACAGTGCCGATCTGCTTTTAGCTTCAGTATCCACAGGTCCTCCTCTTCTTGTCTGTATTGATCACATGGACCCTGAGGCCAAGTCTATCTGATTGGTAGCTCTGTGTGTACCAGTATATTCCACCCTTCCTGTGATGATCTCATCAACTCTGAACTTTGCCTTACCATCCAGATGTATCTAAATTCTGCTCAGGTCTCAGCATAACCAGTCTAATCTACGCTAGACTTTCCCAGTTTGTCCCATGCTGCTGCTACCCAAATCTAATTACTTTGAAGTGGGGGACTAAAAACAAATAAAGAAACATAAACAAAACTCTATGAGATACTGACTCTGCTGGCAGGCATAGAAGGTACAATTATCAAATTTGCAGATGTTATAAGGTTTTGGGAGAAACAGCTACTATGATAGATGACAAAATTAAGATTCAAAATTAGTATTTAGATACTTGGATTAATGGGAAAAAACACAAAAATAGATTTAGAAGGGACAAATGCATTTTTTGCTGTTCAGATTGCTTCTAGGGAACTGTGCTCAATTCTAGGTACGTATATTTAAGGAAATGATGAGAGATCGAAGTAAATCTAGAGAAAGGACAGAGTAATGAGGAAATCTGGAAACCACATCAAAAGAGGAGTGGTTCAACATGACTAACATGGAAATATTTTTAATATGATTGTACATGTATAGCCTAAATCAGATCGTATGTCATCTTGGGAAGGAAGGAGGGAGGGGGAAAATTTAGAACTCAAATTCTTATAAAAGTGAATGTTGAAAACTAAAAATAATTTAATTAATTAATCAGTTTTTAAAAAGATGAGTGGCTAAAAGGAAGATTTTTTTTCTGGGAAAGAAGACGTAAGACAAATAAATACAACTATCCCTAAATACTTGAAAAATTGTCATAATAAAGAGAGAGCAAGCCATAAAGAACTAACTGAGTATCTGAGTGCAGATGTCCTGTCGTTAGTCAATAGCCATTCAATTCACAAATGAGACAATAATAGTAAAGTGTTTAGCACAGTGCCTGGAACATAGTAAGCAGTATAAATATTAACTATCGTCATTATCATTCTCATCGTCATGTCGATCATAAGGAGCTCTTTCTTCCAGTTTCTTTAAGTGATTTTCATATGGCATGATTTCCTAAACCCTTCTTCCAGTTCCTTCAGAAGGTCTCCAGCTTGGCAGGGCCCTTTCTAATAAGTGACTCTCAGAACTGCTCACAATACTCAGATCTAGTCTGACCAAGGCAGAACACGACAGAGTTATCATCTCTATCATAATAATGCTCTAATGTCATCTAAGATTGTATTGGGCTTTTTGACAGCTATATCATCCTCTAGCTGATTTTCCACCAAAATCTGGTCATCTTTTACACAGAAACTTCTAGAGAGCTGCATCTTCCTCATTTTGTATGTATGCATGTTTTTATTTTGATCTGCTTCCAGGACTTCAGACTTATCCCATTTCAGCTTCACGTAGCTAGAACTGGGCCATTGTTTTGACCTTAACAAAGATCTATTTGGATATGAATTATGTCTTTTAAGGCTTCTGTTCCTCCCATTTTATTCTCAAATTTAATAATCACATGTATTTTTAAATACATGATTTAATTACCATACTTAAACACTTAGTGGAGCTGTGATTTCTACAATCAGTACAAAAGGAAATTCTTATGCTCTCTACTTCTCATCCCATGTGAATCTTACTCCTTTCTTTAAATTCTTTTTAATAAGAATTTTAGTGGTAATCTTAACCATGATTTCTACAGTTCTTCATAGGACTATCAAATTCTTCCTTAAAACAGTTTCATGGGGAAGGTAGCAGGGTTTTTATTTACCCCTATTTTATATCAATTTATTCACTGACACATCAAGAGCTGTACTGATTGAGTCTCACAGAATGCTGCTACCCTGTGTTCCCCTTTCATTATGTTCATTCTTTTACCAGATTAACTCTCTTTCAGAGTTTCAGCTATCATCTTTATGCTGGCGTCTTCCTATTTCTATCTTCCCTCCTGATACAAGTACCTACTGGACATTCAAAATCAGATGTCACACCGTACTCATCAAATTAGTATTGCTATAATGGAATTCCTTATCCTTCTATCCAAACTGGATTTCCCATCCTTACCTCTCTCTTCTGTTAATGTTGCCATCATTTTTTTTTTCCTAAACCACCAGGCTGGAAAACTACTTCTTCTCGTATCTTGCTTATTCTGTTCAATAAGTGCTCAGGTAGTTATCAATTCTTCCTAAAACTGTCACATACTTTTCATTCATACTACTATCACCACCACTACAAAGCTAATTACCTCATCCCGGGCCATTGCAATACCCTGCTCCTCCCTTTCTAAAGTTCCATCCCTCTCTTAATTCCTATCCTCTTCTCAAAGATTCACACTCAAGAGTGATATCAAAGGCCATCTAATTTAGTCCATACTTGAACAAGTATCCACTCTACAACATACTTAGAATAATCTTCCAGCTTTTGCTTGAAGACTTCCAGTGAGAGGGAAACTACTACCTCCTGAGACAGGGTATCCTACTTTTGGATGCCTCTGATGTTTAAAAGGTTTTTGTTTGTGTCACTGTTTACATTAAGTGTATATCTGCCTGTTGGTGTCTTCTCCCCAGGGCAACTGTCTTTGCTTTCCGAAACCAAGTAAAACAAGACTAACCTTCTTTCATTTGGAAAGACTTGAAAACAGTCCCCGTGTTCTCTTCTAACTCTCTTCTACTTTGGTTAAACATAACAGATATTTTAATAGATTCTCTTGTAGCATGAGGTCTAAGCTCTTTACCATTCTGGTTGCCTTCCTCCATATACTCTCCACCTCTCCAAGGTCATTCCTAAAATGTGGTCCCCAGAATTGACCTTAATTTTCTTTATAAGCCCTGACCATCTTTCATCTTGGTGGAACTATCATCCTGTTAATTCTTGGTATCATGCCTTTCTTAATGCCGCTGACTATCATAGTAGCACATACACATAGACACACCCACACCCACATCCACATCCACACACACTGTTGTTGCACATTGATCTTTCAATTTACTAAATATACAGATCTTTCTCAAACTTCTGCGTTGCCTTACCATCTCCATCTTGGGCTTGTGAAGTTGATTATACTTAACTCAGTGTAGTGCTTAACCTTTATACCTACTAAATTTCATCTTGTTAGATTCTGCCCAACATTCTAACCTATCAAGATCTTTTGTAATCCTCGTTCAGTCATCCTTTATGTGAACTCTCCCTCCCAACTTTGTGTCACTTACACATTTGGTAAATCATATCCAAGACTTTGTCCAAGTCATTTGTACTGTATACCACAAGGCAAGATCAGCTCCCTGGGATACTCTCCTACAGTGTTCCTTTTAAGCTTAAATGTAACAATTAATGACTATTCTTTGGTTCTACCCATTTGACCAATTCCAAATTTACTTAACTGTACAACACTATAATCCACGTATCTCCATATTTTCTACAATATAGCAGGAGTTACTTAGTCAAATGTTTTGCTGAAATCTAGGAAAATAATGAGTATAACATTTCCCTGATGCTCCCAATCCAATAGCCCTATCCAAAAAGGAAATGAAGTTAGTCAGGTATGACCTGTTCTTAATGAAGTTATGTTATATTTTTAATATCTTCACTTCCTTTTTCTAAATATTCCACAACCACCCCTTTAATAATATGTTCTTTTACCAAGGAATTGTTTTACAATGGAATCAAAGTCAAGTTCACTGTCCTATAGTTTGCATATTTCTTTCTCTTTTCTTTTTTGAAAAATGTCAGGATATTTACACTGCTCCATGCTGGAGCACTTCTCATATTACTATGGGCTTTTAAGAGATGACTGACAGCACATCTGCATTATCTGTGTACTCGAAGTGTATGCATCAGTCATTGGTTTAAATTATCATGTGCTGAGAGTGACCTATATGAGATATCTGCAAGGCTAGAGATATTTCTTGAGGGATATACAGGATCAAGTGGAAATCAGCAATTCCATAGTCTGTTATTACTTTTCCTTAATTGGTGGCCCTGCTCAGAACAGATAACACTGAGTCTTAATTCTCTATATTCTGAGTGAGCTCAGCCCTACTGATATTAAATTAGTAGGCACTATTAGTAAGTAGAACACTATTTCCTTGTTAAACCACCTTCCATATAAACACCCCCCACAGACATACATATACGTATATGTGAATGTGTATGTGTATGTATACACATATACTTATGTTTCTGTGTGTTTTACACATGGAATATACATGTCATGTGTGTTTAAAACACTGGTTTGCGTGTATGTGTATATGTTTGTATGTGTATGTGTTTGTATGTTCATATGTGTACACACATATATGCTTGGGTGATTGATTTTACTGTTTGCTTTTTAAAACATTGTTGTGGCTTTACCACATTGTTTAGTAGTCTTTGGAGGGGCATGATCCAAAAAAGTTAAGAACCACTCTTGTAGGTGCACACCATGTTTTTATATTCATCATTTTACCTGTCCTTATTTCCTTGTTTATATGTTTTTAAAATTAAGTTGGTTAATGAGTTCTCTGTGTATTCATATAAATCTTTTTTTTTTTTAAAGAAAACTCACTTTTTCTCCTCTCTTTATGGGAAACACTTGTTTTTGCATTCTCAATATTTCAATTTCTCTTCTGCTGATTTCCTTTGAAGAATTTTAGGCCATGGGATTTTCTATATGCTCCAAAATCAGTCTTCTAAAATTTAGTATCTATCTCAGGCTATACCCATTCCCCACTCCTTCCTCCCTTCTTTTAAATTATAAGAGAGATTGGTCACACTCTCTACAAGTTCTTGTGATTTCCAAAGCAGGAATCAATTTGTCCCTGTCAACAAGAATCAAATATAAGTTGCACTCATTGCTTCCTCTACTTTTTTGAAGAATGAAATTATCATTAAGACAAATTCAGAAATTAAAAACTATTCTTCTCTGGGCAAATGGCATCCTTTATGGCATATACTTTGGGAGGTAGTCTTCCATGAAATAATAGAGCACTCGGATGGATGGATGGCAGACACTATATTATGGGATTAACCAGTGTCACAACACAGACTGGAGTCTATTTCTTCTGGGTATTTTTATTTTTCCTTTTCCCTGCTCCTGCTGTCCAAGGTAGGGACATGTGGGGTGTGGCTGAATGGCATCCCCTGTTATAGGTTTTAGTAGCATAAATCAGAAAAAATCACAGTCCTGAACCAATAAATCTTGAGTTAATGTTACAAGATAATCCAGTCCTAAGTTCCTAGGTAAGTATTACAGAACTCTCTAGCGGGGTTTCTCAAGTGAAAGTATGTTCATGCTGTCTTGTTACAAAGACCTAAAAAGCACATGTGACTTAGAGGAATCATTACAAAATAAATTAATCTGCCTTGGAATGGGAGTATTACTACACTAACTAGATAGAAAATGTAAGCACAAGATAGACTCTGTTCCAGAAAGTTATAAGGTGTATATCTATGCCTATGAGTAAGAATGTTGAGTCATGGAACAATCTGTCAGAATATGGGGTGTTCAGGGAAGATCATCTCTTCTGGGATGAAGGCTTACTGAGCCCAGTTTAGGGCTGCTCACTTACCTGTTGTGATTACCTGGCACCCAACTCTCACTTGTATCTCCAAGAAGCTGTAGCATGAGCAGTCACACCCTGGTAAAACTGTCAAAGCAGATGAGCTAAACCAGGATGAGAGTAAAAAACAGGTTTTAAACCTGAGTTTAGGGGGATGTGAATTGAGGGGATTGTCTACATTCAAACATGTGAAGACTTCTCCCAGTAGAACGGTAAGATGAAAACACTTGGTTCCAATGGCAATGAAGGTAGCTGAAGCAAGCAAAGTGGAGCACTTAGAACTTCTTCAGATGTCAAAGACACTAAGGTCATCTACTGCATCCATCGCTAGTTGTCTTGACTTTTGTCTTGCTGCAAGACTCTGGAAGAAAGAGTGAAGCTGATTACTTTGTGCAACTCTATATCTCTTAAATCCAGTTCTTGCACAGATCATGTCATTGGACCTCTTTGAAATGAAGGACAAACAACAACGTTTTGTACGGCAAGAGGGTAAGTAATGCCCAAGATTTTTTTTTATTATTTTTTTTATTAGTTACCCCTAACTAAATGGCAAGATATTATATAATAGAATGTCAGAGTTGATACCTAGCAGAGTATCTGGCAAAAAGTAGGCATTCAAATATTGGTTGTTGACTTGATTTAGAAAAACTAACTCTCCCACCAACTTTGATACTGCTCCGGGATGAATACTTTGCTTTCTCATATATGACACCATACAGTGCAACGACTTTTAATTTTCTTCTATGTTTTACCCAATGCATTAGCATAGGAATATTAACACCTAATTCATTGAGAGTAAATAATTCCAGTTCATAGTTCTGTACTACTTATCTTTCTCAATTCTGCCTCTTTTCCTTTCTATAAACAAGGGAGTGATGTATGGGAAGAAAAGGATGTTCTCAACCTTTTTAATAAGATGAGTATTCTTATATAATGACTTAGGCCTGGGCCCATAGTAACAGCTAGGTATAAGATGATGTCTGCTTCATCATCATTAATAGCTTTTCTTTATTCACATATTAAATGATGACTTTGTCTTTTTTTCCTTTTCCTTCTTTTCTTTCTTAATTTTTAAAATTTATTTTGGCTAACCTAATTCTTAGAATCTAAAAAGTAGAGAGTAGAACATCTGGCTATTTTAACCTGAAAAATAGGAAAGATGAGAGAAAAAATTCCTATAGGGTTAAAATAAATATAGAGATAGATAATGTGAGTGCTGGTGCATTTTAGCTCTTTGCATAGACCCAGGAAAATCTCTGCAATGAACATAGAATTAAGCCTGTCAGGAAGATGTGAGTTCCAATCTGACCTCAGCCATTTAATATGATCCTGCACAAGTCACTTAACCTTTGCTTGCCTCAGTTTCTTCATTTGCAAAATGGAGGTAATAATAGAATCCACCTCTCAGTGTTGTTGTGAGGATCAAATAAGATAATAACTGTAAAGCATTTAGCATAGTGCCTCCATATAGTAACTGCTATATAAATGTCAGCTACTGTTATTTTTGTTAATATTATTATTAAGAAATAAGATATTAAGTGGAGATGAAATTGCTTAAGGAGATTGGGCTTTCCACCAAGGTTTTATTGATAAAGTTTGAAAATAACTAATAATTTTATTGTGTTGTAAGAAAGGCTTTTCTCTATAAATCAGCAAAGCTCTTGCACCTAGTACAATCTTAATCATAGCCATTCTATAATCTACATTGCTTTGACCATGCTTTGAAACACAGATTGGTAATGGAACATTTCAATAACGAAATAAATTAGATTTCAGGAAGACAAATGAAGAAGCCCTCATGGAGTGTTTTCAGTATTGATCCTTTCAGGCAGGACTTGATCTGCAAATGTGTTTTACAAACAGGAAGGAGGAGTGAACTCAAATAAAATGAATGTAGTTTGGCTTGCTGTGAACAAGGTGCAATTTACTTCCATTGAAAGAAAAGTTAAGATGAGAACAATTCATTGTGCTACAAGAAAAATGGTCAGATCCATGGCGGGGTTATTTATTTTGAATACTATCCTTTGGAAAGGCGACCAAATGAGAAAGAAAAGGTAAACATGAACTTAAAGGCTGAATTCTTCAAGATCACTCAGAATCCCAGGAACGTCAGAGTTCAAACAAAAAAATAAGCTTTTCTACCTACCTTTAGATTTAGGACAAATACATACATATATATACATACATATACACGCCCATAAACATATGTATACCTCCCTACATATACATACATATATGTGTGTATTTATATGCACACACACACACACACATATATATGTACACTCACATGTCAAAATGAGTGATTCAAAGGTAAAAAAAGAGCAAAAGATTTGAATTTAAAGTTTCTGGGATGGGAGAAGGAATGAAAACAAACACATGAACAAACACATGTACATGTCAACTTCCCAGAGAAATCAAGCTGCAGCACTAGGGTCCTGTAAAAAGTACTTACAAGACACAAGGCTGCTCCAGATCTTCTTTCAATGGAGCTTCATAGAATGGGATAATCATTTTAGGCAGTGACACATGGAAGGTGCAGAATTACTTTTGAAGCATAAAATTCTCTACTCTCATGCACAAAAATAGCTATTGTTGCTCTCATGTAGCAGTAAGTAAACAAATTATGACAGCAAAGGAGATAGAAATAGTAAATATTTAAATAGTACTTCAAGGTTTGAAAGCACTTTCCATGTTACCTCACCTGATCCTTACAAAAACCCTGTGAGGAAAATCTTATATTATTCTAATTTTGCAGATGAAAATGAGACTGAGAGAGATCCAGTGGTTTGCTCAAAGTCAAATAGTTAGTGAGAGTCTGTGGCAAGATTTGAACTTAGGTCTTTTTAACTCCAAGTCCATCACTATCCATTGTTCCAACTAGTTGCTAAACTGGCATTTATCAAATGACTACATAAAAACATTTTCCTGCTGAAAACTTCACATTTGGAAAAGGACTTCTTAAAGTGCATGAGGCAAAGTCAACATGACAGAGTAAAGGCAGGGACTCACATGGTCTCTAAGCAACTGCACACTAAACAGCTTTAAAATAACTCCTCAAATCAAACTCTGAAGCAACACAACCATAAAAGGATAGGGCAAAACAATTTATCAGCCCAAGACAACCTAGAAGGTCAACAGGGACAGTCTGTTTCTCTGGGGTGAGAGTGGAGCACTATCCAGAGAAAGTCAGCCTGGTAAGCCATCAGCAGGTCTTTGGGGATGGCATCCAAAGCTCTTGGCCAACAGATGGCAGGAGGATAGGATAACTGATCACAAGAAGATTACAGAGGATGCATTATCTTTTGGCCATACTTGGTTCTGGTTCAAAGTCCTAGGGTGAGGAGAAGCACTCATATACTAGAGCAAGTGACCTTAGGGGAGCTGGGGCTCTGGTCCCAGCTTCTAAACAGAAAAGAATGCTTGTGGTTTTTCACAAACCAGAGCACAGGCTGTGAGATCAGTAACCACACCTCTCCTTAAAATTTGTAACTTTGGACTAAGTTAGTTAAGTCATGAGGGCTTATGGAAAATTATGTCAAAATTTGGTTGCTCAGAGAAGCTCATCAATATTGTATTTCAATTTCATGTTGGCATGTTTGCCTGGTTCTAGATAGTGGACAATGCTCTTGTGACTTCTCAGTCACCAATGGAGTGAAACAGGGCTGTGTGGTTGCTCCCATGCTTTTTAGCATGATGTTTTCAACTATGCTGTTAAATGCTTTCAATGAGGATGAACACAGCATCAAGGTCAACTACCGTACTGATGGTAAGTTCTTCAATCTGAAAAGGCTACAAGCCAAGACCAAAGTGGAGGGAGTGTTGGTGCATGATTTTCTGTTTACAGACGATTGCACACTCAATGCAGCCTCTGAAGCTGAGATGCAACAAAGTAGGGAACAACTCTCTGCTGCCTGTGCTAATTTTGGCCTAATAATTAACACCAAGAAAACACAGGTGTTCCATCAGCCACCAACACACCATACATACTTGGAACCATCAGTTACAACAAATGGAGAAGTTTTGAAAGCTGTAGATAAGTTCACTTACCTCGGTAGTGTACTTTCCAGGGATGTACACAGTGACAACGAGGTTGATGCACACATTGCCAGAACTAGCTCAGTGTTTGAAGAGGCTCTGAAGAAAAGTTTGGGAGAGAAGAGGTATTAGACTGACTACCAAACTGAAGGTCTACAGAGCCATTGTATTGACCTCTTTGTTGTATACCTGTGAAACATGGACAGTCTACCAGTGCTATGCCAGGAAATGGAATGACTTTCATTTGAACTGTCTTAGGAAGATTCTGAGAATAAGGTATCAGACACTTAAGTCCTTGCTCAAACTGAACTGCCAAGCATTCAAATGATGCTTTAGAGAGCACAACTCCAATGGATTGGCCATGTTGTTCAAATACAAAATATATGCTTGCCAAAAAGACTACTTTATGGAGAACTCACATGGAGCAGGTGATCACATGGTGGTCAGAAGAAGTGATACAAGTCTACTCTCAAGGTCTCTCTCAAGAACTTTAGATTTTACTGTGTAACATGCGGGGCACTGGTTTAGCATGATGTGCACACATCAGAAAGGTGCTGTGCTCTATGAGGAAAGCAGAATTAAGACAGCACTAAGTAAACATAGGATGCACAAATTTGGGGTAACTACCTCAAATATTCACATGGACTATATGTATCCAATCTCTGGTAGAGCATTTTGAGCTTTTATTGGTCTAATCAGCCACAGTTGGACACACTGAAATTTCACTTCATCATGGTGATGTCATTTTGTCCTCTTCAAGAATGAAAGACAACAACCAACTTTGGAAAAACTGAAAACTTATAGACCCCCAAGAACTACCTCTGAAAATAGAAGTATGAAGAACATAAAGCTTGGGACAATGCCACCTCCACCTGAGAGCAGAGCCCAACTTTCACATAAAGTTAAAAGTCAAGAAATAGACTTGGAAAATGAATAAACAAACAAACAAATAACCTGACTGTTGGGGGACAGCTCTGGACCAGGGTCCCCCGTGAGGACCGTGAGACGCCTGAGGGTCCGAACCTGCCCCCTTGTGGGGTACTGGGATGGCCCTGGTAACAGGCTGGCTCCACCCACGGGGAGGCACTTGGGAGGAGCTCGCCCACCCATGGGAGGTACGGGGGAGGAGACAGGGGATAATAAAAGGGGATGACCAAGAGAGCTGGAAAAAAGAGAGGAAACGCAATAAAGCTTGCTGACTGCAACTCCTTTCAGGTGCTCTGCCTGTTTATTGCCCTCCCCCAACCGGGAGAGGGACCGGAGATGTCCGAAGACCGGGGATAGGTAAGTAGAAGGCGAAGGCCCGGGAGTCGCCCCAGGCACCTGACCACTGAAAATTATTATGTTTCCAAGAAAGATCAAAGCACAATGTTAAAAGAAGACAAAAAAATCAAAACAGCTACATGCACATCCTTAAAGAAAACTGTGAACCAGTCTTAGATCCAACAAAAGAATTCCTAAAAAGGTCACAAAGAATTTTAAAAATCAAAAAAGACAGAGAAAAAAATGGGAAAAGTTATTATAATGATGCAAAAAACATAAAAAAAGTCATTATATTGGTCAAGGTGGCAGAAAAATATTGAAGAAAATCACACCTTAAAAAACAGGATAGGTCAAATAGTAAAAAAAGAAAAAAAAGAGGGAGGGGCATAAGCTCCATTGAAGAGAATAACTACTCAAAAAACTGAATTGGCCAAATTGGAAGAAAAGTACAAGAATTTACTGAAGAAAATAATTCTTTAAAACTTAGAATTAGAGGAGACTTCCAGGATTCAAGGTGGCAGAGTAAGCATTAAGTTGTTCTGACTCTCCCTTACTGACCTTGAAAAACCCAGAAAATACCAGGAAAAAATCATGGAACAGTGGAACCAGCAGAAATATGGGGTGTAGCTGTTATTTTTCTCTTTAGCTCATGGGTCTGAGGGATTAATGGGAAAGGTCCCTCTTGCTGTGGCAGGAGGGGACAAATACAATACAGGGGGTGTCCTGGCAAGCCCCAACTCAGTAAACCAGTTGGGGATACATAACTCCAGTGTTGTGAGATGGTCAAGTGCCAATACTAGGACACCCCTACCCCCTACCCAATGTGTCTTTGCACAGCCTGAGGAACCAGTAGACTAGCAGAGAGAACCACTACTTGTACAACAGACAAGTCTTCACCAGTGACAGAGCCTACCCATCCTCTAATGCATTCTTCTGTGAGGAGGCAATTTCCTCACCAGAACTCACCTACAACCACACCTCACCCCTTGAGCTTCAATGTAACACCAGGGAAACACAGAAAATTCCACCTGACCTTGGCATACACAGCCATCAACACGATCTCCAGCTCAGCCCTAGGGAAGCTACAGCCTCTTCAGCTTCCAGCTACCAGATCCTGAGGCCCCAACACACAAAACCACTAACCAGACCTCTACTCCCAGCACAAGAAGCATGGGGAAGTGACTCCTGAACTTTAGAAGCCAGGAAAAAAGCAAACACCATGAGCAAAAAGCAACGTAGAAAAACAAAGACCATAGATTCTTAACTACAGAAATAAAGAAGACCAAAACACAAATTCAGAAGAGGACAGCATTATCACTATACCTACTACCACTATGAACTACCAAGAACCATTCTTGAAAGAGCTCACAAAGGATTTAAAAAGTTAAATTAGAGAGATAGAAGAAAAATTGAACAATCCCTTTAAAATACAGTTGACAAAATGGGAAAAAATTGCACCGAAGAAAACTCCTCAAAAAGTAAAATTGGCCAAATGGAAAAAGACATACAAAAGTTAGCCGAAGAAAAAAATTCGTTTTAAATTAGAATTGGGAAAGTAGAAGGCAATGACTCTATGAAACATCAAGCATCAGATAAAATCAAAATAATTAAAAAATAGAAGAAAACATAAAATAACTTTTTGGAAAAATAACTTACCTAGAAAACAGATGCAGGGGAGATAATTTAAGAATTATTGGTCTACCTGAAAGTAAGAACAAAAAAGAGCGTGGACAGCATCTTCCAAGAATTGATCAAGGAAAACTGTTCTGAGTTCCTAAAACCAGAAAATAAAATAGTCATCAAAAGAATCCATCAATCACTTCCTAAAAGAGATCCCAAATTGAAAATATCAAGGAATATTATAGTCAAATTACAGCATTATTACATGAAGGAAAAAATACCTCAAGCAGCCAGAAAGAAACGATTCAGATACTGTGGAACCACAGTCAGGATTGTACAGGACTTTGCAGCTTCTACATTAAAAGATCAGAGGGCTTGGAATATGCTATTTTTTAAGACAAAGGAGCTTGGACTACAACCAAGGATCTACTACCCAGAAAAATTGAACATAATCTTTTAGGCAAGGAAATGGACATTCAGTGAAACAGGGGATGAAAAGACCAGGGCTCAATGGAAAATTTTATCTTTAAGAAAAATACTCGAGAGTTTCTCAAGAGAGAAGGCAAACAGGAAAGAAAAAAATGTTATCCAATAAGGGCAAACAGTTTATCTCCCTACATGGGAATATGATATTTGTAACTCTTGAGAGCTGTATCTTTATCATGACATTTAGAAGGGATATGTAGGAGCCAAGATGGAGGAATGAAAGTGGGGACTCACCTGAGCTCTTCCTCAAATTCCTTCGGATACCTCTAAATCTGAATAAATTTTAGAGTGGCAGAATCCACTAGGCAACAGTGTGGGACAGATTTCCAGCCCTAGACATTTTGGGATGTACATGCAAAGGATCAGTTACATGGGGATGAAGGAATACAAAGCACACAGGCTGCACCAGTGCAGACTTAGCCATAAGAAAACAGGAACTGCCCAGACAAACTGAATCAAAAGTCACAGTGCAGATTCTCAAACCTTTCGGCACAGGATGGGAGTCCAGTGGCATGGAGTGAGAGAGAAGTACAGTGCTCTTGGTAGCAGCAGCAGCTACTCATGATGCTATCAACCAACAGACTAAATGTTTGAAAGTCACCTACTTGAACTTCTGGGAGTCAAGATGGCAGAGTAAACTGCAAGTGCTCTCATCCTCCCTTTGTTGACCTTGAAAAACTCAGAGAATACTTCCCCAGGGAAAAATCCTGGAATAGTGGAGCCAGCAGAAGGGGTAAATAGCCTTTTAGCTTGGGAGGCTAGGGAGATTGAGAAGAGTTCCTCTTGCTATGACTGAAGGGGAACAGTGCAGGACTGGAAGCTTCTCAGCAAGCCCCACCTCAGTGGACCAGCAGGAGATCCTGAGCCCCAGAGGGGTGGAGTTGGTAAGCACTAACACCAGGATCCTAGGCTTGCCTTAATACAGCTGGGGTAATTGGGCAGACAAGTCCATAGAAAGGGTATTCACCAACCACTGAACTTTTCTGTGCTCCAGCTCAGCTCTAGGGAAGGAGACCTCCTGTAGCCAGACCACCTACCTCACATCTCATGCCATGAGCTTCAGTGTAATCCCAGGGAAACTCAGGAAGACTTCATCTGACCTCAGCCTTGGCACACACCAGCAAACTCAGCACCAGGTAAACTTCAGCATTATATAACTTCTAGCTAAAAGAACCAGAGGACACAACACATAAAGCCAGTAACCAGGCCTCAATATCAGCACAAGAAACGTGGGACAGAACCCCCTGTGCCCCAGAGGTGGAGATTCACTTTAAAAGCCAGGAAAAAAACAAACACCATGAGCAACAAACAAATCAGAAAAGCAAAGACCAGAGAATCTAACTATAAGTTCAGGGAAGATCAAAATATCAATTCAAAAGAGGACAGCACTGACAACATACCCACATCTGAAACCCCAAAAGGGAGTATGAACTGGTCTCAAGCCCAAAAAGCAATCTTGGAAGAGCTCAAGAAGGATTCCCAAGGGGGCAGAGCCAAGATAGCGGAGTAGAAAGACGGACCTGTAGAAGCATCCCCACATAGCCCATAATATGCCTGTGACAATGACTCTAAACAAATTCTAGAGCAGCAGAAGCCACAAAAAGACAGAACGAAAGAGGTTTCCAGCTGAAAACAGCCTGAAAGGCAGACAGCAATGGTCTATCGCACCAAGCATGGAGCGGAGCAGAGCTCGGCCCAGTCCCACAGCGGGCAGGGACAGGACCCAGAACATGCTTCAGGGTGCCACTGGCAGCAACAGTTCCCAGATTCCTCAACCCACAAATACCATAGATAGCTTCAAAGTCAGTGAGAAAGCTCCTTTACCCAGGAGAAGGGAATGCAATCTGGATAGCTCGCAGCACCCACTGGAGTGGCAACATCCATTTTTGGAACCCTCTGCCTAAAGCCCCTGAGGGAATTGAGCAGCTGACCTGAATTTCAGCATGGCCGTGAGGAGGAGTGCTGGTGTGGTGGAGCTGGAGGAGGTTGTGGAGAAGGAATGCTACTTGCAGATTCTGGGCAGAAAAGTTTTTGGTTGTTCCCAGACCAGTGCACAGGCCAGGAAAGGAATGTGAGGAAAATGAGATAATAATGTACTGTTGGTGGAGTTGTGAACTGATTCAACTATTCCAGAGAACAATTTGAAACTATTCCCCATTGGCTATAAAACCATGCAGATCCTTTGATCCAACAATACTACTACAAGGTTTCTATCTCAAAGGGATGAAAAATAAAAAGGATAACGACCTTTATGTATCAAAAATTTTTCATGGGAACCTTTCTAGGAATGGCGAAGAACTAGAAATTAAGGGGATGTCCATAAAATGTGAAATGGCTGAACAAGTTGTGGTATATTATTGTGATGGAATAGTAGTGTACTCGAAGAACTGATGAAAAGTATGCTCTCGTAGTCACCTGGAAAAGTATTCTGGAATGCAATTTGGAACTGTATCCAAAGGGAATCAAACTGTTACATATCCTTTGATCCAGCAATACCACTGCCAGGTCTCTATTCCGAAGAGATTAAAATAAAATAGGAAAGGATTTGCCTGCACAAAATATTTATAGCAGCTCTTTTTGTGGTGGCTAAGCATTGAAAATTGAGATGCCCATCAACTGGGGAATGGCTGGACAAAGCCTTAGTGGCATATGAATGTAATGGAATGCTATTGTGCTATAAGAAATGAGGAACAGGTGGATTCAGAAAAACCTGGAAAGACCTACAGGAACTCATGCAAAGTGAAGTGAAATGAACCAGAACATTAGTATGATGATTAACTATGAGTGACTCAGCTTTCTCTGCAATACAATGATCCAAGATAATTCCAAAGGACTCATGAGAAAAAATGCTATTTCTATCCAAAGAAAAGCTGATGAAGTGTGAATGAAGATTGAAGCATACCATGTTCACTTTATTATTTTTTTATCTTCTTTTGGCCTATTTCTTCCTTCACAACATGGCTAATTTATAAATATGTTTTGCATGACATGTATAACCTATATTAAATCACTTGCATTTTCAATGAGTAGGGAGGGAAGAAATGAAGTAAGAGAATTTGGAAGTTAAAAAATTTAAAAAACAGAATGTTAAAAATTGAATGAAAGGAATGTTATGAAAATTAAGTGGGTGGGTAAAGTGGGAATAGGAAAACTGAAAAGATATAGTATTTGGGTTCTTGAGCAGTTAATGAGATGATATAATATTCAGATGAATACAAAACTTACTTCCGGAGGCTCTGTGATAGTATGTCACAAAAGATGATTTAGCAGGAACAATGTTTCCTTTTGGTTATGGATTAGTAAAGTGGTACGTCTCCTTGAATTGTTTTCATGAAGGTAAAACATATCTTTCTCTCTAAATATATATTTATATTTATACACACACACAAATACAAACCCAGATGTGCGTGTATGTGTTCATTACTATTTGGAGGCCTTGGAATTGTTTCTGTGTCTGATATTTACGTCATACAGGCGGCTTATTTGCTAATATGAATGAGTTTTCTCCCTTCTTTTAACTTTCATAACATTTTGCCTTCATTATCCTGTACTTTCTGCTTATCTTGCTTAATATCTGCAGTCAAAATATTCCAGTATCCTGCCATCATTATCATTATCCTGGCCAGGAAAGTACAGGACATTAGGTGTTACTGCAAGGTCAGTGCTTCTACGGAAACGATATTACCAATGAAAGTATTAATATAAATGGAGCTCTTGTGCTCTCATCAATGATTTCTAAGTTTCTTATTTTCATGTTGTCAGTTGGTTGAATCATGTTACTGTTTTGTTTTTATATAGTATATTCATGTTTGATTATAATGAATGAAAATTTTGTGAAATGGTATTGCTCATAGCCATATTAAATGGTTTGTCAATTTATTTCATGTTAATAAGACTTCCTATCTCACAGGAACTCTTTGGGAAAGTTACATAAATTTTAAAAGTTCAATTTCTATGGGTTAGTATTAGTATTATATATTGATACAGAAGAGACAGTATATGATAGTAGAAGAGAACTGACCTCGAAATCAGGAAGACAACTTACTTCTGATATACTGGCTTTGTCACCCTAGGAATGTCATTTCTTTTCTCAGTACTCTAAGAGATGTTAAATATGGTATGAGCAATACTTCCAGGACTCTTGAATAAGATTAAAATATGATTGGGAAATATTTAATAAAATAAATAAAAGTACAATAGAACATAGATGTTGTTAATATGTGGTTTTCTAACCCAATGAGTGGTCCTCAGGGATCTTTATGTACTGTTTGGTTTCCCCCTCTCCAATTTCTATTTGAGTTTTTATATCACTGCTCTAAGAAACTCTAATTTGCAGAAAATGTGCTGACCTGCTTCAGAAAGGGCATTTCCTCATCTGGGAGTTCCCTATAATAAGAAAATAACAGGTCAAATCTCATTTGTCTCATTTCTTTTAGAAATAAGAGGACAATATTTTATTATCATTTCAAAGATGGAAAAAATGGGTAGACATAAGTGAATGGACTATTGAAAATCACAGAGATTATAAAGAATTAGAGAAAACTATGAATTTTAATAATGTGTTATTATGAAGAAATGAATGCCTGGAACATAGTAGGAACTTAATACTTATTGATTGATTGATTGATTGACTGTGAAGAATGCAGAGCAATATGGGAATACCTTTATGAAACAATATAAAGTAAAATAAGATTGACATGCAAAATAACAATAAATACAATAATATAAATGAAAAGAAATGAGCAATTATAATGATAAATCTAACCCTAGAGAACAAACATGAAATATGTCTTCCTCCTATCAATAAAGGAGGCTATAAGGACAGAATTCTGCATGGGCTGTCCAAAGTGACCATTTTATTATTTATTTTTGCTTAACTGCTTTTCTTTTCTTTTTTTTTTTAAAGGGGGGGTGTTTTTTGGGTGGGGCAACATGAAAGGAAAATAATATTCAGAAATGATGGTGATATAAAACTAAAAATGAAATGTTTTTAAAATAAACAATCTCAATTAACTTCATTATGGAACCACAGATGAGTCAATTCACTTCTCAGTTTCTTCATTTCCTGGTCTGTAAAATACAGGCATACCTTGGAGATTTTGCATGTTCAGTTCCAGACCACCACAATAAAGTCAATATCACAATAACGTAAGTCACATGAGTTTTTTTTTTTTTTTTTGGTTTCTCAATGCATATAAAAGCTGTATTTATACTGTACTGTAGCATGTAGCCTATTAAGTATAAAATACAGTTTTATCTTTAAAAATCTACATACCTTAATTAACAAATACTTCATTACTAAAAGAATATTTATCATCATCTAAGCCTTCAATGAGTCAGAATCTTTTTGCTGGTACAGGGTATTGCCTTGATGTTGATGGCACTGAAGTTTAGGATGGCTGTGGCAATTTCTTAAAATAAGACAACACTGAAGTTTGCCACATCAACTGACTCTTCTTTTCATGAAAGATTTCTCTGTAGCAGGAAATGCTCTTTGATAACATTTTACCCACAATAGAACTTCTTTCAGAATTGGAGTCAATCCTCTCAACACCTGCCACTGCTTTATCAACTAAGTTTATGTCATATTCTTCAGTACTGTGCTCCAGAGATTTAGGAAGGTCTGAGGAGAGAGAGAAAGACAGGAATAGCTGGTTGGTGGAGCAGTCAAAACACACACACAACATTTGTTAACAAAGTTCCCCATTTTATATGGGCATAGTTTGGGGTGCACCAAAACAATTACAATAGTAATCTCAAATATCCCTAATCACAGATCACCATAACAAATACAATAATAATATAAATATTTGAAATACAAATACAAAGATAATAACCAAAATGTTACACGATGTGAACCAAATCACACGATGTGAACATATGCTTTTGGAAAAAATGGAGCCAATAGACTTGCTTCACACGAGATTGTCACAAACCTTCAATCTGTATTAAAAAAAAAAATCTATATCTGTGAAGCACAACCAAGTTAAGTGTACTAAAACCAGGTATGCCTGTATGAGCAAAATATGTTCATTCCAGGTAACTCAAGGGGGCTCAAGGCATACCTTTTGAGCTAGTTTTCACATGTGTATTATTTCAGTAAATCATTTAATTCTTCCTCTAGCTCTTTTTGTAAAGAGGTAGTCTGTTACTTGAAATTAAAATAATGCTTAATTCTAAAAAAGTTGAATAGAAATTTAGTGATTGGGTAAGAAGGGCATCAAAACAATGAGGAACCCATGAGGAAATTATCTAGACTATTCATTGAAATTACTGCTTTTAATTCAGTTGTCAGGGAAAAAAAGGATACATGAGACAGAAATTAGAATAAGAGCATGCAAGAAGTTTTCTCCCCCACCCTCGTATCTAGCATCAAAGGACATAATTGGTAGTAGCATTGCTCTGCCATCAATAATCAGTTCTAGAACTTTAGGTTGCTAAGAAATTTCTGAACTTTGATAATCTCATGAACAATGATAATCTCATTGTTATATTGGCATGTTAAATGAAAAAAAATCAGCAAATAACTTCCTTAGGATAACTGGCATCAATCATCTCACCAACAGAAATAACTAGTGTGTAATTTCTTACTTGGTACACACAGAAACACACACACACACACACACACACACACAGACTATAGAACAAGTATAGCTTCAGTTGAGGAATTTTTTTTAAGTGTGTAACTTTTTTCCCCCAAAGCTATTGGAAGGGTTTTTGTAGGGAAAAGGGACACTGAAATAACAGCTGCATTTAAAATTGGATACTTTAATTTGGCAAATCCTGCTAACTCACAGTCTGTGTTTCAGCAAGGATCAATATTAAATTATATTCTTCTGATGATTTCTCAGTCATGCTATATAATTGTATATTCAAAGCAAATGCATTATTTAAACAATAATATATTCTCTATTAGTTCTTGCATTGGGTTAATGGCTGGCTAAAGCAATTATAGGACTCAAGGGAGTAAGTCAGGAAAGAGGACCAAGATGCACCATAGATAGTATGTCCCTCTTCTTTATTGCATTAATTAAAGGTTTTTTATATAGTATACTAAGGGATCACAAGAATGTTAAGGACATTGTAATGACCAATAATTTTCTTTTATGCTAATAAGGAAAAGAGAAAAAGAAAGGACATTGCTAAACTGAATGGGAAACCTTAAATGTCAAATATTTTTCTTAAACTCAGCTAAACTCTACTTAACAGGAGCTATCAAGTCAGTGATGATTAAACAAAGTTCAAAAACAAATAAAACTTGAGAGGATGAGTAAAATGTTAGGGATATTGGATTCAATAACTTTTACTTCATTTAGATGTTTGGAAGACAAGTTTCATGACAAAAAAGAAGTTTCCTTCACAGATTTAGAGCTGAAAGTGATCGTAGAGGTCACTTCGTTTTGTCCAATTATCTCATCTTACAGGTGAGGAAACAGTTTCAAGGAGCGGAAAAAGACTTTAAATTTTCTACAAGTAGTAGGCACAGTCAGGGTTCAAAACCAAATTCTCTGGACCAAAATCCAATCCTCTCTTTCTGTCTCTGTCTCTGTCTGTTTCTCTTTCTCTCTGCTTCAGCTGCAATTCTAACTCACCAGGAGTAATGATATTGCATGATTTACAACCATTTGAATCATTCAGAGAATATGGGGGTTAAAAATTTGAATTTTGTTTCAGAACTGACTTCAGATTCCCAAAATATTTTTTAAAAGGAAAAGGACATATTCGTACAAAAATATTCATAGCATCTCTTTTTGTGGTAGCAAAGAATTAGAAATTGATGGGATGCCCATCAATTGAGCAATGACTGAAAATGTTGTGGTACATGATTGTGATGGAACGCTGTTGTGTCATAAGAAATGATGATCAGGATACTTTCAGAGAAACTTGGAAAGACTTATGTGAGTTGATGCAGATTGAAGTGAGCAGAACCAGATCATTGTACACAGTAACAGCAATATTTTATGATGCTCAACCGTGAATGACTTAGCTTTTCTCAGCAATACAATGATCCAAGACAACTCTGAAGGACTTATGGTGAAAAATGCTATCCACCTTCAGAAAAAGAGCTGATAGTGTCAGAATGCAGATCTAAGAATACTTTTTTGTTAACTTTATTTTTCTTGTTTTTGTGAGAGGGAGAGTCAGTTACATTATGAATAATATATTTTTAAAAAGAAATAACTTGAGACACTTGAAAATTCTGCATAATTTTTATAACAACATTATAACAATAATAGAATGTATATAATGTTTTTAGGTTTGCAAAACATTTAACAAATATTATCTCATTTGATCCTGGCAGGAATCCTGGGAAGCAGGTGTTATTATTATCCTTATTTTACTAATGAGGAAACTGAGGCAGATAATGGATAATTCTTAACCCAGGGTCACAGAGCTAGATGTTATATATGAATTCCTGAGTCCAAGTTCAATGCTCTAATCTACTGTTGCACATGGTTGTTCTTGAGTAATTCAATTCAAATGAAAAACCAATGCAAAAATACCCAATGAGTATAAGCAGGTAACTGGACACTAGCACAGTGAAGTAATTTTGGTCCTCTTTGAGAATGAAGGACAACAATCAACCATGTAACAAAACCTTGGGTAAAAGAAGTCCTACAAAATACTGACAAGGACAAATATAAGGAGTGGAAATGGACCAGTCATTTAGTGAGACTAGGGGAATATAATATATAGCCTAGTGATATATTGGTATCTATGAAGGATACCAGAGAAAGAACTCTAGAACTTTAGGGAGATTTAATATGAAGGAATTATAGGAAAGTGTGGAAAAGTACAGAGAAAAAATTACATGGGACAAGAGAACATATGCTTAATCCTGCCAATTAAATCATTGTAACAGTAAGCACCCCAACATACACAAAGGGACGTGCCACCACAAGGCTCTTAGATCTGCATTCATAAAAGGAAAACAATTTCAATGGGTTAGCAATCACTTTAATCAAGCACAGGTATCAGAGAAAATCAAACTCAAAATTTCAGAGAAATCAAAAATAATTCAGCAGACAGTACTTCCAAACTGCTTGACCATTATATACATATGCATGTCTGACCATTATATATATATATATATATATATATATATATGCACACACACACACACACACACACACACACACACACACACACACACACACAGACAGTTACCAGTGAGGGAAGCATCAACTTCTGGGTTTTGCGGAGGAAGAGTGGGGAGGTGGGGGGTGGAGGGGTCCCTCCTCAATGTCTTCCCAGAGTCTCTCTGGCCAAAAAACACTTCCAGTCAGTAAGCCCCAAAGTAAAACCTCATCCTCACAGTATTTATACACTTTTTAGAGCCAGAGGGCATAACATTCTGACCCAGTGCCTCAACAGAAAAAAACAAAAGGTACTTGGGACCCTCCCACAAAACAACTCCCCTAATCAAGCTTCGCACAAAGGGCAGGGCCATCAATGGGTGAGAATGATCCTCCCTAATCACATTATTCAGAGGCACTTTTAATAAAACAAAATCAGCAAAAGATCCTAATTTGATTGCCATTACAATCATAAATACACTGAATTATTGAAATATGTGGGTGTCATATATTTAGATCTATTGCTGCTTATAATGCCAGCACAGGTTCATTGAACATAATTATCAATGATCTACCTCCCCACCATGCCCTCTCCCAATGCTGTTTTGCTCTTTGCCCAAATAATTGTCTTTGTCCCATATTACTTTTGCATGATCTGTCTTCTGTGATTGGAATGCTCTCCCTTCTCACCTTGGCCTCTCAGAATCCTTAGTGTCCTCCAAGTCTTAGCTCATGCACCATTTTGTGTAAGATACTTGGTATGATACAACACCACCTTCCAGACCCCAACTCTTCACGACTTTCTTTTTTGAAAAAAATCGCTGTTTTTTTTTGTTTGTTTGTTTTTAGATATCTTCATGTTGTATTACTCCCTCCAGTATAATGTTTAGGTTCCTTGAGGACAGAGGCCATTTCATTTGTGCCTTTGAACTCATAGAACCTAGCATGATGCTTGGCAGTCAAATAACCATTGCAATTGATTGATTGAGTTTATTGAGGTATAGATGAAAATCTTGTCTTAGTATCACCAGGTTTCTTAAACCATAAGAATAAAGTGTCATAAATTAATCTTTTGTGTAGCAACTTATTTTTATGAAGATGTGTAATTTGGTAAATTAAAATGAAAAAGCAGGTTGGAAACAGTACTTCAGCAGAGAGGCTCCTTCTCTTGGAAGGGGCATCAAGCCAGATCTACATCTGTGGCCCTAGGAACGAACTTGCCATCAAATATTTTATATATAAAAATTCTAAGATGATATTTATGACTCATTTGGGGGCAGTATCTTCATCATTCAATGTCATTTACCTCATCTACTTCCCTTTTCTCCTCATTTTTACTGCTTCATCATCTACTCTTTCATCCTTCACTATTGCCTTTTAGGATGAAATGCCTATCTTCTTGGCCAAAGCTAAACCCATCCAAATCTTAAATCCATTCTCTCCTGCCCTTCATATAATTTTGTTTCTCTTTTGTGCATCTCAATCTCTCCCTATTCCTGCACTGCTGCTTATAAGCATGTTCATGTCTCCTTTACCTTAAAAAGCAAAATAAATTATCCCCAACTTTGCCCCTTCCTCATGTTATTATCCTACCTTTTTCTTTGCCTTCATGGCCAAACTTCTTGAAATAAGAGAGGACAATCACTGCATCCACTTCCTCATCATTCCTTTATCCCTGAAAATCTCATTAGGACTTGTCAAGTACCTTGCTGAACCATCTCTACCTCTCAACTCTTTGTTATTCAATCCACTAACTGGATTAATATTCCTTAAATACAGCCCTGATTATAATATTTTTCTGATCCAAAAACTTGAGGAGCTTACCACTGTCATTTACAGATCTTTAGAACTTGGCTTCTGGTAATGGGAGTTAAAAATCTTCCTGGCTCATTGATAGACCTCAGGTGGGGTTATTGAGGGAGGCTTGATTAGGGGAGGCTTGTTTCCTATGAAGGCCCACACCTTTTGCTGATGGCTAATGAGGCACTGGGTCAGGAGAGGGCCTGCCCTCTGGCTCTGAAAAGAGTGTTTATACTCTGAGCAAAGGGTTTGTTTAGGGACTTAGTTTTGGAAGAAGATTTATGTGCCAGATAAGACTCTGGGAAACTGCTAAGCAGCCCCCACAATCCCCACTTTGAAAACTGAGATGTTGGTGCTTCCCTCTCGGTAACTATGTTTGCATGTATCTAATGGGCAGACAATTGGAAGCCTGTCTGTTGGTTCCTGTATGTTGAATGCAATTAAAATGATTGTTGACCCCTCAAAAGTTACCTATCCTTATATAAATGCAGATCTTAAGAACCTGTAATAATAGCAACCCCCTTCCCTCTCCTCCTTCCCCCCTGCTCCCCTCCAGCCCTGTGTATGTGTGTGGGGGATGTTTATTCATACATTCTTTCCTATATTTCTACTCTTCTCATCTTTTTGTACTCTACAACCCAGTGCCACATGTGCCCTCGTTCTTGCACGCAGTACATCTGGTACCTTCCAACTAGGTACCTTTACACTGAATGTGCTCCTCATGCCAGGAATGCTTTCATTTTACCTCTCTGCCTTTGAGTTTTCCTTAAGATTCAGCTCAAATATCACCTTCCGTAGGAGGTTTTTCATGGTCCCTCCCACCATCCTGTATTAGCACTTTCACCTCTAAAATTATTTTCTATCTCCTCTATGTATATCTTATATGCAGTTGTTTGCACATTGTATTTCCCAGTGTAATGTGTACTACTTGAGAGCAGAGACTGTTTTTTGATTTTATGTATCCTCAGAATTTAGCACAGTGTTTGGTATGTAGTAAGAATTCAGTAAATATTTATTGACTCTCTACTAATTTAAGTGCAGATGTAACAATTCAAGAACTTTCATTCTCTGATCCCACCTTAGATTTCCATCCATATCTCCCTGGTCCTGTAGACTTGCCTGAGAGCTCAGTCAATGAAGACTACTCATAATTTTCTGTATATATGTCATACTGGCCCAGCTCTATATCTAAATTTAGGCTGTTCTATTTGCCAGTAATACGCAACCTTTTCATGTCTACCTGTCAAAATCCTACCCATCCATTGAGGCTTATCTCGTGTCATTCCCTTCGTGAAGTCTCTGGATTCCCCCTACCAGATGTATTTTTATGTTTTCCCTTTCTCTGAGCCCCCATTGCAATTTGTACCTCTCTTATGGTGCTAACCACATCCTGGCTTGTATTATAGATATTTGTGTACCTTTCTTATCTCCCTGCTGTATTGTAAGCTCCTGAAGGGCAGAGACTGTGTCTTAATCATCTGTGGATCCACAGAACCTATTGCACTGCCTTGCATAAAAGGGACTCAATAAATATTTATTGAATGAATGAATGAATCTTAGTAATTAATGTCAAGCAGCTGAGACAAGTTGAACAAATGCTTGTCCCACAAAGGTTTCAGACTTCGCTGTCACATAAACTTAGAAGAGGAGAGACAGGCTATATTATGAAATTGAATTTAGTTTGGATTTGTCATGGCCTGCTGAAGATTGCTTGGCAAGAGCCCATGACTTCAGCATGAAGGCCAAGCTTACTGGTGCCAAGAAAAAGGCCTTAGAGGAACCATGTTTATGTTTCTTTCTGAGTATTTGAACATATGCCACTTCATTTGACTCTTTTCCATTTCTTTCTTTGAGGGACTGCCAACAAGTCTTTCCATTGACCTACCCTCTTTGTTTCTGTTTCTTTGCTTTCTAGGCCCTTCACAAGAAGCAACAGCTAGATCCAGGATTCAGAATTCCCAACAGGTCTTTGCTCTGAAACCTTCTCACAGTAGCCTACTTTCATTATCATAGTTCACATTGTTTCCTTTAATGCTATAAGGCTTGTGCTCCTCACTCACTTATGAAAAGTCATCATATATGTATTAAACTTTTTACATACATGTAAAACATACATATATGTATTAAATCAAATATTGTTTTATTTTCCCCCACGTCATAACAAGGCAATGATGGATAAGCAACATCCTCTTTTAACAGCTTCTTATTTCATTTTCTCTGTCAAGTGACCTCTCCAGGTACACATGTCTGTAGCAGAGTTGCTGATAAAAATGAGGTCTTCTAAATTCCAACATAAGTTTGTTTGGGGGTGCCTTTCAGACTATTCCTTCTTCATGGAGTGCATGGGTTCTTAGTGCATTTTTTATATGTCAGGAATCCTTTTGGTAGTTTGGTGACTCCAATGGACCCTTTCTCAGAATCTTGTTTTAAAATGCATAAGATAAGCAGGATTACAAAGGAAGCCAATTATATTGAAACAGATTAATCAAAATATATAGATAAAAACAAATTCATGGGCCCCAGGTTAATAACTCCTGTTATATATGAAAAAATTGTCTAAATTAAGTCTGATATGTTTATATTGGGCTAATAACTATATGAGTTACAAGTATCACCTTTTTATCCATGGCAATTATAAGGAAAACATATTTAAGACATCTTGGATTGTTGCTATGGAAAAAAGTGTCCATGATTCCATGACTTATCTTCTTCAAATTTTCTGGGAGAATAAGGGTATACATTTAGAGTAGGAAGAAAAGTCAAAGACCATTTAGCCCTACTCCCTCATTTTGCAAATGAGGAAAGTAAAGCTCCAAAAGGTAAAATTGTTTGTGTAAAATAACAGGTTGGAGGTGACAGAGGCAAGATATGAACCTAGATTCTATGCTTCCAAGTCCAGCGCTCTTACAAATTTGGCCATTTTCCATTGTTTCTTCAAGTCAAGATCTATCTGTAATTACTGTGAAAATTTCATGTGTGTGTGTGTGTGTGTGTTCATCCTTTGTTGCCAAAGAAGACCATGCCATCAGAGAAACAGTGACAGGACTTATACTTGACTTTTGAGTGAGGGAGGGCTGTGTAGGTCACCAGCCTCACTTCTTCTCCAGAATCCAGTGACTAGATATTCATCAAGATGACTGAAGATGACCCAGGATGAGGCAGTTGGGGTTAAGTGACTTGCCCAAGGTCACACAGCTAGTGGGTGTCAAGTGTCTGAAGTGAAATTTGAACTCAAATACTCCTGTATTCTGCACTGGTGCCCTATCCACTGCACCACCTAGCTGCCCATACATATATGTGTACATTGTGTGTATGCATGCATACAAACACATTCTGTAGTCTACATCACCAAAGAGATATATTAATGCAGATAAACATATTTAAAGAATGCCAATGCAAAAATACAAAATTCATACAAATAACATATGTGTTTCAATTGTTTATGCTGAGTGTTTTTTTTATATGTACTATCATGAACGAGTTATACAAGTTTTATGTTCAGGTCGAATGGAGATAATAGTAAAACTCTGCCTTTCTTTTTGTCAACCCCAATTTTTGGGTCCAGTGACAACTGTGAGGGATCTCATAGTGGAAGTGGGGAAGATAGTTTTAATTTTCTCTGGCAAGAAGGGAACTAAATAAATAGCTATAAAAGATTATAAAACTGAGAAGCTAGAAGTTTCTATAAACCAATATAGGGAGTGGAGAAGAGGTATAATATATTCTTCTATATTACATTAACAAGAGTTCTGGGCACAAAGTCATAAGACTTATGTTCCAGTTTTGCCTCTTATGCATGCTACTTGAGTGACCATGGGCACTCTTGAGTCTTAGTGTTTTCAACTGTGTGAATTGAGGTGAATTGGACTAGATGGTCATTAAAGTCTCTTCCTGTTCTTGATTGATAATTATAAATGAGGTGGGTTTTGCCTTTTGTCACTGTCTTACTAGGATAGTGGCACAGAATTTACAGGGAATGGATGGGGGTAATTGACAATTCTTGGTGATAGATTGGATGAGAGGAGGAGGAGGGGGTCATGAAAAAGAAGGCAGAATCAAAGAAGATTCTTAAGATTGTGAACCTGGATAATGAAAGAATGAGGAATAATGGTGTTATGAAACATTTTCAGCTAGGAATCAGTCAGTAAGTGACAGTTTGAACAGAAACGAAAGAGGACAATAGGAACTTTTCATGGTGCCATGCTGAGTAGTTTTTTGCTATTTTTTTACCTTTTTGGCATATTGGAGAGAGGCATGGTTAACTCAGGGTCAGAAGACTTTAGTGACTTTTCTGTGATTAACCAGGGAATATATCATATTTAAAAAATCATTTTATCCCCTTTACTATTTAGTATGGGGCAGCTAGGTGGCACAGTGGGTAGAGTGCCAGGCCTAGAGTCAGAACACTCATCTTCCAGAGTTCAAATGTGGCCTCAGATATTTATCAGCTGTGTAATAATGGTTAAGTCACTTAACCCTGTTAGCCTCAGTTTCTCTCTCTGTAAAATGAATTGGAGAAGGAAATAGCAAACCATTCCAGTATCTTTGCCAAGAAAACCCTAAATGGTGTCATGGAGTCAGACATAACTGAAAAAGGACTGAACAACAACAAAATTGTTTACTGTAGTGGTCTGTAATAATTGTTAATAAACTTTACAGAATTCATCTGAAATATATCCAAATCTCCACAATTCCAGTGCTTTTTAATATTCCATGCTGCTTCTGTACTGGAATAGTTAATCTCATGTGACTAAAGCTCCTGTTATTTTTGGTTGGTAAATTCCTCAAATTTATTTGGACCCTTTGCAAAAGGGTCCACACGTGTGTGTGTGTGTGTGTGTATACAGATATATATATATATATGCACATATACACCAGTCCAATCCTATGGTAATATGAATAACTGATAAGTGAAATAGAAAATAAATACTTTTCAGTTTTCTTATATATTACCCTCCCTTACAAAGACAGTTAAGAGGCATAGTAGTGTGTTAAGACTGAAGGCAAAAAGAACTGAATTAAAATCCGTCTCAGACACTTTTTTTCTATGTGATCCTGGGCAAATCACTTAATCTCTGTTTACCTCAGTTTCCTCAACTATAAAATGAGGATAATAATGTCATTTACCTTTTAAGGTTATTATGAGGATCAAAGGAAATATCCTCTGTAAAATACTTAGCTCAGTGTCTGTTATAAAGTAAGCATTTAGTAAATACTTAACACATAGTAGGTACTTAATAAATGCTCATTTCTTTTTACCTTTCCTCCTCCCTCAGTTCCTCCCTCCCTTTCTCATTTTCTTCATTCCTTCCTTCCTCTCTCACTCCCTCCCAGTCTTCCCTCTTTCCTTCTTTCCCCACACAATCTTTGATCCAATGACACTAGTCACCTTGCTCTTCCATGCACAAGATGCTCCTCCATTTTCACGTACATTTTACTGGATGTCCCCCATATCTGTAATATTTTCCCCCCTTATCTTTACCTTTCAAATTCCCTGGTTTCTTTCTAATTTTAGCTAAAATCTCATCTTCTAGCCTTTTCTGATCCCCCTAATGCTAGAGCCTTCCTTCTGTAGATTATTTAAAATTCACCTTGTATATATCTTGTTTGTACATACGTGTTTTCATGTTGTCTCCCCCATTAGACCATAAACCCTTTGAGAGCAGGGAATCTTTTTTTTTCCTTTCTTACAGTGCCTAGCACATAGTGATGAGGTGGTGGAGCCTGAAACCATTTTTTAGGGTGCTGGTATGATTTAAGGGTGCTGAGACCCCAAAATGTCAGGTTACAAGGCATAGTTGCCTGGAATGACTTTGTGCACTCAAACAATCTTCCAGTCAAGTGACAAAGTTTATTGTGATACCAAGGATTCTTAGGGAATCTGTAGCTTAAAGGCAGTGATGTTTAAGCTTATATGGATAAAGGACAAGGAAAGAATGCTAAGTATGCTAATTAGCTGATGGGGGGATTAGGAGTGGTCAGCATATGCAAGTAGTCTGAGTGCTGGGCTGATGGAATGTACGGGAAAATTCAGGGAGTCAACAGAAATAACTTTGTTGGGGGGACAAGATAGAGGGGTTACCAGAGTATGATTCTTGGGCAGGCACTCCTGAGATAACTTTTATTTGAGTAATTACAGGGTCAATTCTGTATGTGCCTGTAATAAAAAGTTTTCTCACGGCGGGGGGGGGGGGGCGGCGAGGGTTGGGGGGGGAAGGGGTGCGTGTGGGTGTGGGAGGGAACTGGGATTCTGGGTTGCTTCCAGAGGCAGGGTCTTTGCCTTTTAGGGTCCGTGTCCTACCATCGAATGAATAGGAGATACTAAATTTAGTGACTGATTGACAATAACATCTCAGAGAGTGACTGAGCATATCTGGCAGTAGTCAAGATTTCAGGAGATGAAAAAGAGGTAAATCGTGGTGGTGTTGGGGATATGCTGATGTGCTCAACATTTTTTTTTTTTTTTAAGAATGGCCTAACTCATTACATAAGGATCCCAGTACCCCGAAAAACTAAGTTGTTTGAATGCAAACTCCATGAGAATTGAGACTTTTTTTTACCTTTGTATATCCAGAGATTGAGACTAGCCTTGTGATCACCCACAGTAGGGGCTTAATAAGTAATCATCGAATTAAATTACTTAAAGAATCTAAGGCTTTTAGAATTCTAATACAGGATTCTGATTCTCAGTTCCAAAGACCAATACACAAATTCCTAAAAGTTGGTAGCATTGGTGCCAATTGTATGAGCATGATTTCATGGAAGAACCATTGAATTCTTTATCTTGTTCAAGAAATCTTTTAAATGCATCCTTAAAAGCATACAGATTTTCCCTGGTTGTAGAAGGAATTCTAGTCGACATTTCAAGTATGCACAATAACTTTTTTTTTTTTTTAAGGAATCTTGTCCTTTATTTATGTAACCAAATCATAGGGCTGGATGTTATGAGGCTTAGTATTCTCTGAACATAGTCTGGATTCAAAGATTAAATGGCATGTCCATGGCTAATTTTATGCTGTTATTAAGTTCATTATGTGCAGTTAAAGACCTATTCGGTTGATTGTCTTTAGGGATGAGATTAATCTGATCAAGTATAAGGTTTCACAAAAATACTAGAAATATATAGTAGCTTAATTTTTAACATTTTAATATCAAAATATGCCATTTTTAGGAAACAGCTCATTTAAAATAAAAGTCTGTGTCTTTGCAAAGGACAAACACATACTTTTGAAATCACACGCTTTTCCACCTAATGTTAAGTAAACCATGATACTATATAGCAATGAAATGACTAAGGATTATTTGAAAAGTAAAAATCATGTAACAGACATGATATAACAAAATATGGAACAATAAGCATATGGCCTTATGACTTTAATAATTTTCACATCTAAAGTAGGTAAAAATAAAAGCCACTTGATCAAATTACAATAAGTACCACTAGTTTAGAGGTCATCTTAGAAGTTCTAGAGAGATATGTATATGTGTAAGGCTTACACAGGAAGGAGTATCAACCCCTTGATTGTTCAAAGTAATTCAAAAATCAAAACCAAATTTAACACACACATACACACATACACACACGCACATAGAATATGCTCACTTTTGGAAGATAGCTCTCTGTATGTGTGTGTATATGTATGCATATATACTCTATCTATCTATATATGCCATATAACATGACCCCATGGCCAGATAAAACACCATATTTTAACATTTATTACATGGCTAAAATCTTTACTCTTTGCACTTCTACTTCATAGAGAGTTAACTACACCTTTGGAGTCAAGATCTCAGGTTCTCTTTGCTGCACCTGACTTTGAGAATGTCACTCAACCTTTTGGAGACTCAGTTTCTTCATCTGTATAATGAGTATAACAACACTTGGCACCTACAGTCTTTCTATAAGGATAATTTGGAATAATGTATGTAAGGTATCCTGTAAACCATAAAAAGCTATATAGTAAGTCAGTATGGCACAGACACATACATTTGTATATTCATGCATGTATATATGCTAGTAATCATTATTCACATCTTGGATTATTAGAGAATATTCCCTCACTGTCCGTCTCCCTTTCTCTCTCCCTTTTTTTCTCTCACCAATTCATTTTTCTACCTGCATCTATTCATTCTTCATTTTATCCACCCACTATAATTTAGCCTCAATATCTACTTGTTTGGTCTATGAACTAATGATTTTTCTAGAGTAAGCTATTACCTTGTAAATTGTAGACCTTAACCTGCTGCACCATTTGCCAGCCACCCCAGGTTAATCGTGGTCTCAAATTACTTCTGTTGCTTGAACAAGATTACTTGGCATTTAGAAGATATTTTGTTTCCCAGCGTCTACTTTTCTCCATTCAAGCCTCAGGATATCCCTAATTGTGTGCTTCTTAAGTCTGAGAGATTTATACACTGCATGATTGCTTCAGACCTTTGCTGAAACTGTCTACCGAACCTATCTGATCAGCAATGAAGTATTTAACTCTATCAGTTAAAAGAGGCTCTGTCAGAGAAGCACTATGGGGAATCAAGTCACAGCCCAATCCATCTTTTTCCACTACATGAGCACAAATGAAGGAGAGAAGAGTTGAGTAACAGAATAAATAGAATAAAAGAATGGCAAGCATGGCAGCTAGTGGTTTCTAGATCTCAACGATCAAGACTGGTTTCTGAGAGTGAAAAAGAAAAAAAAAATAGGTTTATACAGTTTTCATTGACCTGTAAAGTAGAAACAGCTGCTGAGGTCGCGGGTGTCTTCTTTGCTGACTTCAATAAATGGGAATGTTGATTGGCCCTACCCTTGCTCAGAGTTGCTACTGTAACCAATGGGGATTGTTATGGTAGATCATCAGAATAATTTGGTCACACATTCTCTCTCTGTCTCTTCTCTCTCCTCTCCTTTGTCTCTGTCTCTGTCTCTCTCTGTCTCTCTCTCTTTTTCTGTCTCCCTCTCTCTCTCTCTCTCTCTCTCTCTCTCTCTCACTCACTCTCACCCTGCCCCCTCCCTCCATTTACCCCAAGATTATTTACCCCAAGTTTTAATTATAATAATAAAACTATTCAAGCCCTGTCCGCAAGTCTGCATTTTCACTGCCCTGAAAGTGAAATCTCTCTTTAGGGGATGCTGCAGTGGTTGGCTTCATATCCCTGCTCAGGTGTGTAGAATATATTTCATCCTCCTCTGGTGTACCAGGACCTTGATTGTTGGATTCCCTTTCTTGATTTTCCCCCAAAGTGGGATTAAAAGTAGCCACTTAATGATAATGAATTGAATTGTTCCCAGCTAAAGAGGAGTGACTGGCAGAATGCCTGCAACAAAGACATCCCTCATGATGGTTAAGAAAACAAAAGCAATTGCATTACACAAAGAAAATAAGATAAACATTCATTAAAATTACAGTAACAGACTGTGATTAATGAGTACAGACAGGGCAAACAGCACATGTTCTTTCAGCCCTGCAAGGCCTACCTGCTGGGGACCTAATCATTGATTTTTAATCTTTGCAGAAGAAATTGGGATGCACTTCACAATTTATGGATTATGCCCTTGTTATTCTTAAGGTTCTTTGACTTTTTTGATGGTCAAGGAAGGGCTAAACATGCCATACAAGGTGAACAGGCTTGTGGATTTTAAGCAGAGTTTTGGGGGGCTATAATTCTTTTCTCCTAACTTTCTGACTTAGTTTCACGATAGCCATCCTGCTGTAGCAATGCCCACCCAGCCTGCTTTACTCCTGGACTTTTCCTCCCATCAGTTAAACCCATCAGGCATAGCTCTGATTATTGGATAGAAATTGCATGATTTATTAAGTTCCTTTCATTTCTTGGAGTCTCAGTCTCTTTTAAGATTAAGTCACAGACGAAGGCTGAGGTTGCAAGTTTCCAAATGTTAGTCCATAGTGATGTTGTAGTTAGTTCCTAGAAGGAAAGTGGAAACTTGTTCCTTGTAGAAGGGAAAAAGGATTCAGCAGAGATGGCAGATATGTGATGACCTATCAGTTGTCTTTAGTCTGTAAGTTAAGGGTATTCTGAAAGACAAATGTATTCATATAAGAAAAGAGGAAAGAAATGAAGGAATGAGGGATGAAAAGAGGGAGGGAAGAGAAAGAAGAAAGTAAGGAAGGAATGGGAAGGAAGGAGAGAAGGAAGAAGGGAGGGAGATAGAAAGAAGGAAAAAATGATGTATATACTAAGCTCCAAGATGAGGCTTTACAAATTTTATCTTATTTGATCAATGAGATATGCATACAATATAACAATTGGCAGATCTATATGTAAGCATGTATATGTTTATAAATTATACATAATTTATACACACGACTGCTTACACAAACACATACATATATACTTCTATGCATATGTTATTTCCTTCAATAGAATGTAAGCTCCTTTAGGTCAGGATCTATTTCCTTATTGTCTTTTTTCCTCAGGTTTTAGAACTGTGCCTAGCACATAATAAATGCTTAATAAATGCTTTTTGATTGATTGGTTGGCAAAGTTAATATTATAAGGAATACATTTCGGATTTTGCACACTAAAAGGATCAGCCTCTAGACAGATTAAATTTTGGAACCATCACAGACTTCTATTATATCTATGTAGGAAATATTTTGCTGAGAACCCTTTGACTACCATTCAGTCATAATGTCCCTCTAACTGGATCCCTGATGACCCCAGATGATAGCAGCTCTTGAATTGTACCTTCTATTCATCATCAGTCCAACAGAATTTTGTAGAATACCTACAATGCTGAGAGATAACATACTTAAGTCAAGGATCTGTGGTGATAGCCTCTTGGATTATTCCAGGTATGAGGTACCTTCAGCCTCATGACTATATGTGACCCTCTAGGTCCTCACGTGCAGCCCTTTGAATCCATAGTTCACAGAATAAATCCCCTTAATGAAGGGATTTGTTCTGTAAAACTTGGACTCAGTCAAAATGTTGCACTCAAGGACCTAGAAGGGCACATGTGGCCTCTAGGCTGCAGGTTCTCCATCCCTGGGTTATTCTAAATACTGACAATTTTCCAGAGACCTTGGAAGCATATCTTTTATACTTTGACTCACACATTCTGACAAAGTATCCTCTCCTCACAGAAGGGTCAATATGTATTCAAGATGGCACATTTGATCTCTGTGCAGATTTTGCTTAGTGAACCATACACTGCACAGATATCACTGAACCATCTTTTCCACTTAAATGAACTTTGACTCAATTTGTTATCCTAGTGACTATTAGGATGACTCTCAATGACTTAATGAAAACTAGTGCTAATCATTCCATATCTCATACTTTAAACAATTACAGAGAAAGAATATTCCAAGGTCAGGTTTCCTCTACTCAAGATCTTTAGTTCAATACTTCAAAAGCATAGGTCTGATCATTCTACTCTCCTGCTCAATAAGCTTCTGTGGCTGCCTAATGACTCATAGATGAAATAAAAACACCTCTAGAGGTGTGTCATTTAACCTTCTTTATAACCTGAATCTAATTGACCTTTCTAGCCAAACTGAATTCTTGTTCTTCTTCACATATAATATTCAGTTTCTCTCCCCTCTCTATTCCTTTGCACAGGCTGTATCCCATGCCTTCCTTATCTCCATCTCTTATACTCCTAAGCATCCTTTAAAACTCCACTCAAGCAATAGCCTTTCTTGATTCTCCAGTGGCCAGAGCTTCATGCCGCTGCCACTCCCATGCTAAAATTGTCTTGGATTTTCTTTATAGACATATTTGAATATAAGTTGCTTAGTTCAATAGAATGTTAGCTCTAATACCTAGTGAATCAGTCCATTCTTTTATTTGTTCCTTAAAACTCTCATATACATCCCATCATCTTTCACAGGAAGTCTTTCTCAACCCCTCCTACTTCATGCAACTTTATCCTATGTATAGCTTAATTTTTAAATTTTTTATAACTTAATTTTTTTTTGGAATTTTTTAAAGAAAACTTAAAAGTTTTCTCCCCAATTGGACTATCACCTACTTGAGGGCAAGTATTATTCTGTTGCTTCTTTTTGTATCCTCAGGGTTTAGCACAGTGCCTGGTCCATAGTTTTGTTGTTCTGGTTGAGTTGTTTCTGTTGTGTTCAACTCTTTGTGACCTCATTTTCTTGATTAAGATACTGGGGTGTTTTGCCATTTCCTTCTCCAGATCATTTTACAGATGAGGAAACTGAACAAAACAGGATAAGTGAGTAAAGTCACTTACTAATAAGTGGAAGTCCGCGTTTGAGCTCAGGAAGACTCATCTTCCTGACTCTGGGCTCAGCACTCTATCCATCCCGCTGCCTAGTTTCCCTGGTCTAGAGTAAATAATTAATAAATGTTTACTGACTCATCCTGTCCTTCCTATAACCACTTGCAACCATGCTACTCAAGCAGATTACCTAATTTTCCCACGAATATACCATGTCTTTGCCCATGATTAAAAGTATCTTGACCACATCAAATTGCTCCTTTTTAATTTTTTTCCACATATATTTATTTACTTATTTTCAATTTTGAACATTCACTTCCACAAAATTTTCAATTTCAGATTTTCTCCCCATTTCTCCACTATTCCCACAGCAGGACAGAGTGTATTCTGATTACCTTTTCCTCCAATCTGTCCTCCCTTCTATCACTCCCCCCCATCCCTTTCCCTTCTGTTTTCCTGTAGGGTAAGACAGATTTCTATATCCCATTGCCTGTATATCTGCATGTAAGAACAACCACTACCATTCATTTTTAAAGCTTTGAATTCCACATTCTCTCCCTTCCCCTCTCCCCATTCTCCCTCATTGAGAAGGCAAGCAATTTGATAAAGTTAATACGTGTGGTCATGTAAAATACCTCCATAACAGTGATGTTGTGAAAGACTAACTATATTTCCCTCTATTTTGTCCCACCATCTAGTTATTCAATTCTCACCTTTGACCTGTCCCTCTACCAAAATGTTTGCTTATGAATACTTCTTCCCCCAATCTGCTGCCCCTTCTGTCATGCCCCCTCTCTTACCCCTTCCCCTCTGCTTTCCTGTAGGGTAAGATAAATTTCCATGCACAAGTAAGTATGTATGTTATTCGCTTCTGAGGCAAATTCAGTGAAGGAAAGGTTCACTCTCACCTTCCCCTTCTTCCCCTCCATTATAAAAACTTTTTCTTTCCTCTTTTATGTGGGATGAGTTACTACATTCTACCTCTCTTTCTCCTAGTACATTTCTCTCAAAGCTTAATTTTTGTTTTTAGATATCATCCCTTCACGTTCAGCTCACCTTGTGCTCTATGTATTTCTGTCAGTCTCTATCTCTCTGTTTTTCTCTCTATATAACATGCATATACTCATACATATACATACATATACACATATACATGCATATATAAAAATATATTTGCATATCTATGTGTATATGTATGTATGTGTGTGTGAGTGTGTGTGTGTACACTCACACACACACACACACACACACACCCTCCAACTATCTTAATACTGAGAAAAGTGTCCTGAGCTAAAAATATCTTTCCATGTAGGAATGTAAAGAGTTCAACTTTAATAAGTCTCTTATGCTTTTTCTTTCCTGTTTAGCTTTTCTTGCTTCTCTTGATTCTTGTGTTTCAAAGTCAAATTTTCTATTCAGCTCTGGTCTTTTCAACAAGAATGCTTGCAAGTCTTTTATTTTATTGAAGCTCCATTTTTTCCTCTGAAGTATTATACTTGGTTTTGCTGGTTAGGTGATTCTTGGTCTTAATCCTGTCTCCTTTGATCTATGAAATATCATATTGCAAGCCCTGTCAATTCCTTAGTCTAGAAACTGTTAAGTCCTGTGTTATCCTAATTGTATTTCCACAATACTTGAGTGATTTCTTTCTGGATGCTTGTAATATTTTCTCCTTGACCTGTGAACTGTGGAATTTGACTACAATATTCCCAGGAGTTTTCCTTTTGGGATGACTTTTAAGATGTGATCAGTGAATTCTTCCCATTTCTATTTTACCCTCTGGTTCTAGAATATCAGGGCATGTTTCCTTCATAACTCTTCAAAGATGATATCTAGGCTCTTTTTTTTGATCATGGCTTTCAGGTAGTTCAATAATTTTTAAATTGTCTCTTCTGGATCTATTTTCCAGGTTAGTTGTTTTTCCAAAGAAATATTTCACATTGTATTCTTTCATTCTTTTTTGTCTTGTTTTATAATTTCGTGATTTCTCAAAAGTCATTAGCTTTGATTTGCTACATTCTAATTTTTAAATAATTATTTTCTTCAATGATCTTTTGGACCATTCTGCTTTTTAAGGCATTCTTCTCATTGGTTTTTTGAATCTCTTTTGCCATTTGGGTTAGTCTGATTTTTAAGGTGTTACTCTCTTCAGAATTTTTTTGGATTTCCTTTAGCAATCTATTGACTTATTTTTCATGATTTTCTTGCATCACTCTCATTTCACTTCCCAATTTTTCCTCTGCTTCTCTTACTTGATTTTCAAAATCCTTTTTGAGCTCTTTCATGGCCTGAAGCTAATTCATATTTTTTTTAGAGGCTTCAGATCCAGGAGTTTCACTTTGTTGTCTTCTTCTGGCTGTATGTTTTGATCTTCCTTGTCACCAATGACATAAGGAAATACCTCTTCACCAAGAAAGTAAGAAACTATAGTCTGTTTCTTTTTTCAGTTTGCTCATTTTCTCAACCAATTACTTGGCTTTTGAGCTTTGTTAAGTGGAGGGTTCCAGAAGCAGTCTCTGCTTCAGCAGTGATTGTAGCTATCCTGGGGCTGGGTCCAGGTGAGACTGGGGCTGGACCAACCTCCCCTCTCAACCAGGTGATAGACTCTTCCCACTAACCTTTGAAGCTCTCTTTAGTGTTGGTGGGTTGAAAAATCAGGAATTCACAATTCCTGCCAGTGATTCAGTCCCCTAAGGCCTACTCCCATGCTGTCCATGCCAGCATGGCCCATGCTGAACTATGCTCTTTTCCCAAACTGGTGAGTTATTCTTCCTGTTGCCCGTCCAGATTGTCTTGGGTTGGACATTTGCTCCAATCTATCATTTTGTGGTTTCTACTGCTCTGGAATTTGTTTAGAGTCATTTTTTTACAGGTTTTTTGAGGGCTTTTAGGAGAGAGCTGTAGCAGATCCCTGCTTCTATGCCGCCATCTTGGTTCTGCTCCTTCTCCCCATATTACTCCTTTATATCACTCATGATCAGTTTTACAAACAGTAACTTGTTTGTAAAAAGCAGAATTAAAGATATTATTGAGGCTGCAGATGCGTATGTGTGTTTGTCCGTTGCCAAAGACCATGCCATCAGAGAAAGGATGACATGACTTACCCTTGACTTTGTTTTGAGTGAGGGAGGGCTGTGCAGCTAGCCTCACTTCTCCTCCAGAGCCATCTGAATCCTGTGACCAGATATTCATTAGGATGACTGGAAATGACCCAGGATGAGGCAATTGGGGTTAAGTGACTTGCCCAAGGTCACACAGTTAGTGAGTGTCAAGTGTCTGAGGTGAGATTTAAACTCAGGTCCTCCTGACTCCTGCACTGGTGCTCTATCCACTGCATCACCTAGCTGCCCCTATTGAGGCTGTAGATGACCACTTGAGGAAATGAGTCTCCCATTTAGTGAAAGAGAAACAACAGATGGATACCTACCTAAATGATGTCATATCATTCCTTAGATATTAAAAAGAGCAAACAAAAACACCAATGGAGAATTTCTAGGAAAGTCCAAACAAAATTTAATAGGAAATAAAAACAAAAGAAGTCATACAGGTAATACTATCTACTGTGGTAGATGAGTGGAAGTGGTAAAGGGGTAAATATAGGCTCCATACAGAGAAATACTCTACAACATTTGGAGATCTCCAAGTGTAAAAATGGCAGACTCAAGAAACAATGAGTTCCTCCTCAAAAGAAAATTTAAAATGAAGATAGGAGGACCACTTTTCAGGTATTATTGAAGGACTCAACATAGAAGGGAATTTCTGTTTAATTTTGAGTTGGAATAGATGGCTTCTGAGGTCACTTCCAACAGGGTTGTTTTTTAATGATATCTTCGGAACATTGTAGCACTGGAGCACCTTTTTTATTTTTACAATATAATGTAACCGATGAGCATATCTGTCTTGAGTTTAGAGATAAACGTTTATATCTTTAACATTTCCTATTTTCTAACATATTTATAACAATTCATATTTATCCTTAGAATTATACAAGTTATAACCTAACTATTTATTCCTAATCCAACTGACCTATCTCATTTAAGACTAAATTCTTAAAATTATACAACATGAGATCAAAGTTACAAGTCATTATAGTTAATGCAGAAAAATGTTTATAGCTAGATTTTGAGCCATCAGTGTTTCATTTGACAGTTAGGCAACAAGCACTTAGTATTTACTGTGTTCCAGATATTGTGGTAAGCACTGGACACTATGCTATGTGTTTTATTCTTGAGCAAAGGGATTAATTTAGGTGACTGAACAACTTAAAAATCAGCTGCTATGTATTACATAGGAAAAATCATACATAATTCTCAACTTTGGATTGAAATTTTGGATATTCATATAATTGTATTGACTGGGTTACCTGGATGGGTAAATCTGAGTAAAAATCTATTCTCAGAGTACAAATCACTTCTGTTCTATTAATGTCTTCAGAAATCTGGATTTTATAAATGACTTTTTCTTAATCATTTTAAAAATTTGAGATGTATTTCTTGAGGCTTCATTATGGTCATATTTCTGACAATGACTGAGATTACCTGAAAATGTTAAGTAAAAACACATGTGACTAAACAAATAATCCACGTAAACAACATATAACTTGGTGGGACCTTGGTTTGTCCAGGAATCATGGCAATATGGACCTAACTACACAAAGGGGGAAATGAATAATGCTCCTAAAGAGCAATTATAATTATAATAATTTTTGGATGAGATCTATTATTTTCTTGATGTAGAGAACTCACTCTGCCAAGAATGATTTGCACCTACTGGGCAATCTGTCTGTCACTTTAGAGAGTTGCCTGGCCCCAAATAATTAAGTAACTTGTCTAGGATCAAAGAGCCAGTATATGTCAGAGGATGATTTGAACTGAGGTCTTTCTGACTCTGGTGGCCTTTTAGCTCCTGTGCTATGATGTTTCCTGGCTATTATTTTAAGGTAGCAAAATTTGAGAAAATTTCATTTAAATAAGAAAAAAATCTGGAATTTTTCATCTTCAATTCTGATTTTCCATGAAAGTGAAAAAAAAAATAGTGTATCTCACTTATATCATTTCAATTTTCATTGTCATTCTGAGAGACAGAAAAAAAAATTCTGAATTGGAGTCAGAAGATCTGGGTTTGAATCTCAGTCCTATCATTTGCATATGTGACATTGGGCAAGTCAGTTACCTTTACTTGGTTTAATTTTATAATCTCTAAAATTAAGGGCTTTTACCAGATGGCCTTTTAAGCCCTTTGTAGATCTAAATTTACAATTCTATGAATTTCCACAAGATAACTAAATTGAAAATCACATAACATGCTTTTCAAGCCACAGTATGTTGCCTTCTATTTAGGTGGTTAAATCACCTAACAATTATTTATTAATTGTTACCAGTTTGGGAATATGATGGTTCTGCTTTTGATTCTCACTTAGGGTTGAGTTCTAGAGTTGGAAGGGACCAAGAAGACATCTAGTAAGGATGGGAAACTGCCATGCAGGAAGGTTAAGTGATTGGTCACACAAGTTGTGAATATCAGAAGTGGGATTTAGAACCCAGATCCTCTGATGCCAGAGGCAGTGGCCTTTCTAGTATACCATACTACCTCCTTGTGGAGAGTCTCAAGAATCCTCCAAGAATTTTTAAAAAAGGCTTTTTTTTAATAGCCAGTGAGAAGCATTTCCTAGGGGCAGGTATCTTTTTACTTCTTCTTAAGCCATGATACAATTTTATTCTTGTTAATTTCACTTCCTGTGTCATCATTTTTTAAAAATCTAAATTTATTTCATTAAGTATTTCCCAACTATATTTTGAAAAATTTTTAGGGGCAGCTAGGTGGCGCAGTAAACAGAGTATTGGCCCTGGAGTCAGGAGGCTCTGAGTTCAAATATGGCCTCAGATCCTTGACACTTATTAGTTGTGCGACCTTGGGAAAGTCAATTAACCCCAATTGGCTTACCTTCCCCCTCCAAGAAAAAAAAAATTAATTTTTTTTTTAAATTATGAGTTCCCAATTCTCTCCCAACCTCCCCTTGAAAGAACAAGTAATGTGATATTGATTATATATCCCATGTCATTATATATCTCCACTTTAGGAAATGTTGGAAGGGTGAAAATCAGGAGTATTGAAACTGCCAGGATCTAGCTATTCATTTGCTGATCATTTTAAGCAATAGGTGAAAAAGAAAATAACATACAATTTCTGGGCTTACAAATGATTAAATTACCATCAGGTCTATTAGTGGCATCCAGCCTAAGCCTTTCACAGAGCATTAGATTAAAAACAATTAAATGCTGAGTGTTTCTCTCCGCTGCAGTTTCCTTTTAAATAACTTGTGTATTAAGATGCATTGTCTTATATTACAGCAGCCATGAACCCTTTCTGTGGCTAATTCACCAATTAATGCTTTTTCCAAGTATTAGCAGCCCTTCTTTTCCTTCCTAATGACTCTAATGAAAGTACAGGTGTTTATAATTTTCTTCCCTACCTTACAAAAACAGAAAAAGATTCCACTTGAGCATGATTTCTGTATTAAAAATGCCTGTGTGAGAAAGCTTCTGCTAATCTTTGTAATTTTATCTAAGCACCTCAAACAGATGAGCCACTCCCTCTGCTGGGGATATTTCTATAAACTCCCATATTTATTATTATCTTCAACAGATAACATGCACTATGAGGAATGAATAAAAAAATACTTGAAAATATATAAAAATAATTTATCCTTAGCTTTCCAAAAATCAGTCATTAGATGCATCTAGGTAACTAAAATAAAAAAATATATATACACACTTCCCCTTCCTTCCTTATTAGGAAAATTCATGTTATTAAAAATTCTTGTGGCAGCAAAGCTTTCTTTTGGGGGTAACAAAATAATACCTATATTTTTAAAGGCTATACGTGTGACCTAAATAGTTAATACCCTTCTACCTAGAAAGGCAAAACAAAATTGTGAAGGTAATGGTCACATCCTATTTAAACTTTTTTTTAAATTGCTAGCAGGGCAATCCCCATAGAAGAAATTAAATTAGTAGAGAATTAGCTAGCTAACTTATTAAAAGCTAAATTCATGACTGACCCAGAGTCACTGCGGTCAAGAAGACCTGAATTCAAGTTCTTAATTTTACACATACTGGCTGTGTGACTCTAAAAAAATTACGTAACTTCTCAGTTTCCTAGGCAATGGTCTAAGGATATGTTACAGGACAGAGACAGAAGAGGGAGTTCTTTTACTGAGAGTTTCCTTTACCGATGGAATGAATATCCCTGTCCCACCCCTCCCCATTACAAAAAAAGTTACTATAGCAAAATCATGATAGATAGATATAGATATGGATATAGTGCTTAGGCACCAATGTTACATCATTTCAAATATACTGGATATTAAGCCTGCTCTTGAAAGGACAGGTGTAAGTTGCAAGACATATAGGATTAACTATATAAGATACTAAAGTACAAAATTCATAAGTGTGAATGATTGCCAGGCCTAGAGGCCTGTGGGCTACCTGAGTCTTCCCTTACCTCTATCGGAGGTCTTCGGTTGGCCAAACCGGATGCTCGTATGAGAGAAAGGACGTTCCAGAGTCGAACAAGGGTTGAGCTTTATTTCAGGGTCTAGTTACAAGTGCAGGGGAATTCTTCCTTAGGAGGGAGCGAAGAATCTTCCTAGGAGGCAAAGATCTTACAATAAGAGATTGGAAGTAGAAGTATAAGTGGGGAGAGAGGGGGAGGGGGGAAAGGAGAGAGGAAAAGCGGAGCCTTGTTGTCCTCACACGTGACCCCTCCGCCCAAGAGAACTTTCAGGCTTTCCTGATCCTACTTAAGCTCTCCAGCCACATAGTTTGCATCTGAATACCGTGCTGTTAGGTGTGCCCAGATCCGGGACAATCTCGAGTGCGGGGAGAGCTCTCTCCCATCTCGTCTCTCACGGGAAGAGGCGGAAATACACGAGATAGCTCAGTTCACCTCGATTCCCAGTCGTTTCCTGGGGGGTCTCATGAGAACTCTAAGATTTAGAAGTTCCCACCTTTACCCGCCCGAGACTGTCCACATGGAATTGAGCTTCCATCCCCAGCAAATGATTATTCTTAGGTTCATGGATCAATATTTGTATAGGCAACTGAGGTATTATAGTGGATAGATTACTGAGCTTATGGTAAGCACAAGACAAATTTGAATCATACCTCAAACACTCACTGGTTCCAGGGAAAGTTAATTAATCTATTTCAAACTCGGTTTCCTTACCTATAAAATGGAGATAATAATAGTACCTATTTCACAGATTTGTTGAATCAAACGATATGATACATGTAAAGCGATCTGCAAACTATGTAATAACATAAACATAGTACTATTACAAGAAACACCTATGTGGAGATAAGCAGTATGTTTTATAGGATGTTAGAGTACTTTAATAATTTGAAAAATTAATAATTTCATCACTGAGGTTATTCCCTAATTCAACACAAATTACAATTCATCTGTGCCTTATTCTGTATAAGGTTCATCAGTTGTTATGGTTATTTTTTTTTAATTACCCAGTGGTCAACCTTCTGCTAAACTGGTCCTTGGTTGGCAGACACATAGGCCACCATGTTCAACATGCATACCTCAGTAAGTTGTTAGGTAACTTTTCTTAATAATATAGTTCTGATATAGTTCTAATATAGTCCAGCTTCCATCTCATGCTAATTTTAGTTTTATTTTGACTTTGGGAATGGATGGGAAATAAGACTTGCTAAGGTAAGAGCCATATTTCCTTTTTTCCCCCATGATGAAAATGATGAGAAGAGGTTCAGTGAAGGAAACAGAGTGGCATAATGTAAAGAGCATTGACTCTAGTCTGAAGATCTGGACTCAAGCTCTGCCTCTGATTCTTAATCCCTCAGGAAAATCTCCTTGGGTTTTGGTTTCCTCATCTGTAAAATGAGGGAGTTTCCATCAGATGGCTCCTGAAGTCCAGCCCAACTGTAGCTCTATGCTTCTAAGTAATCTTTAAAAGCAGGATGATAGCATGTTACCAAACCACAAACAACCAAAGAGCAATTGTTTCCAGTTCATCTCTTCCCCATAGATTCATAAAATCAATGAGCATGCACTGATTTCACAGGTCAGTATCCATGTTGCAAGGTCAAGGTGACAGAGGGTTCCGTAGCTTTTGGCCATGAGAGCCTAAGAAGCAGAATAGCCATGTTGTAAACAAGCTAATGAAAATAATAATATATTAAAGGAGGGTGAATTTCTTTTTATCCTGATTTGTTCTAGGCTTTGGGCTCATGATAATTGGAAGCAGAGTAATTGCCCTGTGGCATGTAAGAGAACTATTAAATAGACACCATGTGTCTTCCTTCACAGCTGCTACTTTGACCAGCCTACCAGCAGTTCAGTGCAGTGGCACCCGTGGTATCTAGGGTCACTGACTAGACTGAACTAAGCAGTCAATTGAGTAGTCATTGAGGCATCCACATGTACCTCAAGCCTCAGAAGGGTGTTGACCCCTTGCCTTTTTCTCTTATTTGCCTGTGTCAAAGTATCAAGAAACTAAAGAAGTTTTCATTTTTGTTGCTGTTTGCTTTTATTCCACTCAAATAAATCCTGGGTGGGTTGAAAATCCAATCCTACAAATCTGATACCTCAACAGCGTCTTCACTGTAGTTTGGCAATCCTTCTGTGTCTGTCTTATTAACTCACTGTTCCACTATTTACATCCTCTCTTCCAGACCTTTTCATCACTCCTCAAACATCTCATGGATCCCCCTATTCTCATCCTCTCAGAGGAGAACCTTGTTTCATATTTAACAGGGAAAAATGAGGACATTAGGTATAAGCTCCCTTTTCTGTTTTTCTCATCTCATTTCACTTAAATGCCTTCTATCACCATTTCCTTCTTCACTTCTATCTTATATGATGAGATGGCATTTCTCTCTCTCTCTCTCTCTCTCTCTCTCTCTCTCTCTCTCTCTCTCTGCATTTGTATGCATATGTATATGTGTGTGTGTGTGTGTGTGTGTGTGTGTGTGTGTGTGTATGTAGGTATAGGCATAGGTATAAATATAGGTATATGTATGTATGTATCTATTCCCTCTATCATCCCCTATCACTTATTCTCATACCATCTCTATAACTTATTCTTAATCTCTTCCTGTCTACTGACTCATTCCCTACTGCCTACCAACATGTTTATGTGCATTTCCCCCATCCTCAAAAAAAACCTTACTTGATCTTTCTATCCTTGCTGACTCTTCTCCTTCTGCCCTTTGTGGCTAAACTGCTTGAAAGAGCCACCTACAACAAGTTTCTCCACTTTCTCTCCTCTCTTTCTCCTCTTAACCCCTTGTAATCAATCTTCTGATCTTGTCATTCTACAAAAAATTCTCTCTCCAAAGTTTCCAGTGATCTCAGTTGCCAAATCTATTGACTTTTTCTCAGTCTTCATTCTCCTTCACCTCTCTTCAGCCTTTGACACTGTTTATCATACTCTCCTCCTGGATATTCTTTTTTCTCTAGGTTTTCAGGACATCATTCTCTCCTGGTTTCCCCCTACCTATTTGACCATTCCTTTTCATATCTCCTTTGCTGAATCCTCATCTAGATTAGACTCTCTGATTTTAGGGGTCTCTTGGGGGTTCTGTCCTGGGCCCTTTTCTCTTCTCCCTCTATACTACTTCACTTGGTGATCTCAACAACTTCTGTGGATTTAATCATCATCTCTATGCTGGCTTTTCACAAATTTACCTATTTTGGTCCAACCTCTCTTCTGACCTCAAATCTTACTTCTCTAACTGCCTTTCAGGTGCTGTGAACTGGATATCTGGTTCAACTTAAACTAAATATGTCCAAAACAGAACTCATTATGTTCCCTTGTAATCCTCCCCACACACACACTCCACACACCTACTGTGGAGGTCAACACCATCCTTCTATTCTCTCAGGCTCACAACTGTGTCAGTAAGCATTCCAACATACACAGAGGGGCCTGTTATCACAGGTTGTTAGATCTGCATTTGTAAAAGGAAAGGAACTTTAAAGGGTTAACAATCTCCTTTAATCAATCATATATAACATTCAGTTAGTTCAGAGGAAAAAGTTCACACCCTGAATTTCAGAGAAAATACAGAGAAATCAAAAGTCAACAGACAGAGTTTCCAAACTCTCGGACATAAGCAAATACATATATCACAAATCAACAGACAGGTCCAACTGTCTGACCGTAGTTGCCAGGTAGAGAAGCACCAATATCTGAGTTTTCTAAGCCAGGGGGCTCCTTAGAGGTTTCCCAGAGTCTAGTCTGGCTCACAAAGCTTCTTCTAAAAACTAAGCCCCAAAGTAAAACCTTAACTCAGAGTACTTACAGCTTTTTTAGAGCCAGAAGGCATCCCCACCCTTGAGAACCAGTGCATCATTAACAAAAGATGTGGGCCTTCCAGGCCCAACAATGAGTGAGAAAGATCCTCCTTAATCATATTATTCAGAGGCATTATACTTCTTGGTATAAACAAAAACAACAAAATATCCTACTTTGCTTGCCCTCACAACAATCTAAAGATCATCTTTGACCGCTCAATATCTGTCACTCTCCAAATCCAAGTTATCACCAAGGCCTGTCAATTTCACTTTTGCAGTGTCTTTCAATTATGGCCCCTTTTCTCCTCAGACAATACCAACATTATAGTGCAGGGTCTTATCTCTTCATACCTTGATAACTGCAATAGCCTGCTGGTAGGTCTGTCTGCCTCAAGTCACTCTTAATTTCTAATCCATCCTCCATTCAGCCACCAAAATGATTTTCCTTCCTTCTTCCCAACCCCCTCCTCCCCCACTCAATCAACTCCAGGATCAAATGCCAGATCTTCCTCTTGGTGTTCAAAGTCCTTCATAACCTAGTCTCCTACTACTCTTCCTATTTTCTTCCACTTTACTCCCTATCAAACACTTTTTGATTCATTGATACCAGCCTCCTGTATATTCCAGAACAAGACACTTCATTTTTCAGCTGCATGCATTTTCTCTGGCTGACCCCAAACCTGGAAATCTCTCCCTTTTCAATTACATTTACTAACATCTCTCACTTTCTTTAAGTCCCTACTAAAACCGCATATTTTATAAGAAGCCTTTCCCAACACTTCTTAATTCTAATGCCTTCCCTTCCTTAATTATTTCCTGTTTATCCTATGTAAAGCTGGTTTGTGTACATTGTTTTGCTTGTTGTCTCTCTCATTGGATTATGAGCTCTTTGAGGGCAGGTACTGTCTTTTAATTCTGTTTATATCCCTAGAACACAGTGATAGGTACTTAAGAATAAATGTTTATTATTTAATTGATTTTTCCAGAGAAGAGGTTATCTTTTTGAGTACTGATTAAGTTATTAACCACCTGCATCTCTCCTACTTACAATCTACATTTTCCCATGATATCATCTGACCTTGTCTTCAAGTGTTTGAAGTTTTGTCACTTGGAGAAATATTGACTTGTCTTGTGTAATACCAATGCCATACCCGTAGCTGTTCCAATGAATATGCAAGTTTATTTCCAGGGCAAATTTGCAAAATATAATAAACTGTCTTCCTCAAAGACAAAACCAAAATATTTATTTGGGACATCACTAGAATACCAAGAGCTAAGATTTAACAGGGTACTTATTATTTATCCAGGGAGGCAATATCTTAAATCTTTTTCTCTTAGGCTTCCCCACAAATACAAGTTTCTCTAGACAAATTCCTCCCTTTGCCCACACACAGAAGTTGCTTCTCTCTCTCTGCTCTGCCTCCTCTCACTCTCTGCTCATGCTCTCTGTAATCCTTGGGCAAGCTCCTTCCAGTCTGACCTCCATGAGATCACAGGCTCCATGTGATCACAGGTTCCATGTGTTAGGCATTTTAATTGACAGGGAAGATCTTCCTATTCTATTAACATTACATCTTGCTTGGCCCTTGAGGAAGGTAGAATCAGAAAAAATTTACAGAGACAAATCAAAATCTGGTATAAGGTGAGAAACAATGCATGATCCTTGTTAAGGAGTCCCCTGACCTTGTCTTTTTGAGTTGACATATTTTCCAGAGACATTAGACCTGGACTATGCAAGAGGCCCTGAATGTATCAAGGATGAAGTACTCCCTGGGCAGACACAATTTGTTGCTTGTACTCCAAGTTGGACACCCTGCATTCCCTTGGGAGTCAAGACAGGTGCCAGACAGTCTCCACCGGAGTGTGAAACTGTTTCTACAGCTGAATCCCTTGTAGATAAGCAGACCATCATATCTTCACAGTCTGGCAGCTCCCAAGAGAAAACAGTGCTGCTTTTGTCATTTTGCTTATGATTTCTCTTCCCCTTTTGGAAGGGATTAATCCATTTCCCCTACCTTATGACTTCACTTTTCTCCTGTTACTTAAATACCAACACTTTCCTTGTGCACACTGAGCTCCTTGGTATAGGGAGTTCCCACATACATGTGACTTTCTTCTATAATAAATCCAGTTGCAATGCACATTTAATGGGCTTGCTATATTGTTGTTGGTTAATACTCCTCAAGGTCAATGCTTTTGTCTTTGTATTCATAGCAACTGGTATAGTGTCTGACAGATCATAGGTATCTTGTTAATGCTTATGGTGTTGAATTAAATTGAATTAAATTGAGTTTCTCCCTGTTGGATATCTTCTAAAGCAAAGGCTTGAAATTGATGAGCATTCATTAGGTATATTGTAGAGAGGATTCTTGTTCAAGCCTCAGCTGGACAAGATACTTTCTGAAATACCTATCAGGTTTGTGGTTCTTTGATTTTGTGATTTCCCATGTATGAAACTATGATTTCCCCAAGTTAGGCATGACAATTCTAAGTTAATAGAGGAATCATGCAGTATGAATAGAGATCATCTCAGATTTAGGAAGATCTGTTCTAGTCCCACTGCTGACACACACCTTCTGTCCCAGTGGGCAAGATACTACCTCCCAGTACCCCTAAATTACATTCTAAGTCAATGAGCAGTTACTTAGCCTGGTAACTGGAACATAGTAGGGACTTAGTAAGTGCTTATTGACTGACTACTGACTGACCTTAAATACAGGGAGAATGATTTTCCTCATTAGAAAGTTCTTTATATTTGTGAGATTACAGGTCTAATAAAATAAGTTGTTATTTTTATCTTATTACAGAGATACCTTTTCTTCAGTAAGTGTAGTATTGGGGATATGCTGAAAGGGAAAAGAACTTGTAAAGAATAAGAACTGAAGAACACTACTGCTTGTTTGTGTGAACCTTTGCTTTGTAGCTATCCTATCACTAAAATAGGAGTGTGATGAAATTTCACCAGTTACTATCAATAGATGTTAGCCTGGGAAATCCTGTGACGGAATTATTGCAATAATGATGGCAATATCCTTTGACATCAAAGTTTCAGGATTTCTGTCTCTAACAAAAAGCAACTCATTAAAAATATGGATACATGCATGGATGTATACTTGTATATATGTGCAGGTATACATATACCTATGTGTATTAATATATATGCGTGCATTTAAACAGGCATGTACTATATACGTATATGATACATATACATGTTTGTGTTTTTTTTAATGTGGTATATTTTATTACTAAGGGAAATTCAAAAACTCTGACATACAGGGACATTCATAGATCTAGTGGCCAACAGGAATATTGGTCCCAGGACTTCCTTGGCCTATATCTCTTGACAGTAACAATATGTACATTATGACTTCAATTATATTTTATATTGTATTATCTTATATTGTATTATGTTGTATTATTATATTATGTTATACTACCTTGTATTACATTATATTATTGTGTATCCCTAGTGATCAGGGATATAGCATAGAAAAAGATTTTTTAAAAGTATGTTCAAAGATGTTGTGAGTCAAAAATGGAAAAAAAAACAATGGAGGAAAAGTACTTTATAAACTTTAAACTGCACGTAATTACCAATCATCCTTGTTATTCTTATTATCCTACAGTCTCCAGGCCATCAAACTAGTAATGTCATCAAACCAGTAATTTCCTGAGCCTTCTAGAGCACTGCCACTAAGTTCAGGCAAATTTTATAAAGAGGCATGCTAGTAATTATTTGAAAACATGATTCTTTTTTTGAAAAAATGTGTATGCACATATTTTAAGTTTGATCTGCATTATTAATATTTTCACACATCTAGAAGATCAAGAAAACACTAAATCAAGCTCTAATTTATAGCAATTGCAGATTTATGGAGTATAAATGCTCACACTGAACATTTAACAGTCACCTCTCACAAACTGGTTAAAGCTAGTTTCCACACACCCTTTGACATATCCACTAGAATAGACAGAGAAGGAGGGGATTTGGAAGAAAATTTTGTGCAAAAAATTAATTTGAGTAGGGAAATGTATTCTGATCTTAGATGTGCAGCTGATTTGGCATAAACTTGTATAAATCATATCTGATTTTTAAATATTTTCCATTCTTAACAATGTAACTTAAAATTTTCTAAACTATATATTCATTATGAAACACCATATAGACTTCCAAAATCATCTGTAAAGTTCCACAGATAAAATAGTTGTGTAAGATTAAATAATTATTGTTCTTTATAACTATTGAACATTTTGAAAATCTAGAATCAATTATTATATTTCCTCAAAATTCCTCACCTTTTCAAATACAGTGAAATCCTGTAGTATATCTGCAGTTATGGGTCCCAATCTCATGTATATTATTGTATTTTATCCTATTTATCATTCTTGCTCTCTCCATCCATGCTTTCATAATTAAAGATGCTCATTGCAGGATGATTTTGGTGACACTGCATTTAATTCAAAATATTCTCTTGGTCCCTGTAATAAGAAATTTTTCATCTCACTTAAGATATTATTACTTGGTATTTTACTTGGAGGATGCGAATTTAGATTCTAGTTTCTAAGCACTTCTCCATTTAATATAAAATAATGCTGATGCCTTCAGGCAATAAATATTCCAGAAACTTTTGGGGAAAAGACCATTAGGCTATACAACTTTATTAACTTCAGCATAAAGCACACAGCAATTAGATCTCCTAGTCAGAATCTTGATGTACTTCTTCAGTGAAAGCAGCACCTTTATTCCTCCAAATAAAATTATTCTGCCCAGTATAATGATTTCTATAATTCCAACTCTACCAAGCTGACTTTTAGAATAAGACTGGTCTCTGACCTTATGTAATGGCATTACCTATACATTTTTAGGTCCCTTTTCTTTTATTTCTGATGTGACATTTGGATTTTAGCAGAGTTTTAGGTGAAAAAAAGCTGAAATGTGTTTTCTTATTTTTTTCTCTTTGTCTCCTTCTTCTTCCTACAATTATACTTGTTCAAGTCCTAACCTTTAACGAGAGAAAGAGAACAGGAACACGCAGAGATAATAGTAGCTGAAGAGAAGAGAAAAAAAATAGGAATATAGGCAAAAGAAGGGTTTTTTTTAAAATCTGCATCATAAGACACAGATCTAGGAAATAACCTTGGAGATCATATTTTCTTACTATCTCATATAGACAAACAAACTGAGGCCCAAGTAAAAAACTTGAATGAATTTACATGAGTAATAACAGAGCTGGTATTTGAACCAAGGTTCTTTGGCTCTTTCCACTATCACAAACCATTGATGAGAACGTTGTAAACCCTTCCCACAAGACACTGGGAAAGAATCCTAGCTAATGACCTCTATTTCAGTATTAAGAAAGAACCACCATAAACAACCTTTTCTCCTTACTCAATGGAAAGTTCCATTTAAAATAGCAATGATCAAATGTAAATCCAGTATTGCAAAACTGTCACAAATTGAAAGGGCACTAAGTTTACCACAATTAAATCAAAATGGGTGCACGTACCTCCATTCAGTATCTTGACTGACAGAGCAATGTCTACAGTGGTTACAACCTCAAGAAAGCCAAAGGTCTTTTAACATCCATGAGGTTGTTGAATCATAAATGCAAAAATGGAAGGCCTCCTCATTTTACAGAAGAGACAGTTGAGGCACAGAGAGGTTAAGAAAATTGCCTGAGCTCACGTATGCAGACGGTAAGTTGGCCCAGTTTGCCTGACTTCAGACCCAGTGCTCTTTCCTTCATTCCACACATGCTTTCTCACCTCATGTCAACAACTGTTTCAAATTCATTTCTTTGTTCAAGTAGCTTTGTTTATTTCCTTAGTTTATCCAGTTTACTTAGCGAGTCAACATCTATTACTTTGCTGCTTTTTAAGATAGCTGTTTTCTGTATACTTTTATCCCCCTAACCTCTTGTTTTATCTGGCTGGTGCCTGCATACCACTTACTTTCATTTTAGAAGCAAAGATGTCACTTGCTCATCATTACTAAAGATTCAATTTACTTTTCTAACGTTTGGGATGGGGATTTATGAAAGCTACTCACATTTTTGACCAACTTTCCACTTCAGGATGACTAGTAAGGGTAAAGGTTACTGTTTCTTCAAAATGATTAAATGATTTACTTATAGATTGGACTTTTTCCTTTGATTTCATTAGTATGTGGTCTAATCAAGTGAGATGACCAAACCTGGTAAAATTTGCTAATACCTAATCATAAAACTCTACAGGTGCTCAAACAAGGAATAACCATTGTTATTAAACATAATTACATAGAAATCGTATGGCAATTCCCCCACATCAATGGAGAGGGAGTAGAAACCAAAGTAATGACCTAGGCCTCTCACAGAACAAATTGATGTAGTGATAAAGGTGTAGATCTAAAGAATCACGTTTTGGTTCCCCAGTCTGGAACTAATTAACTCACTACTTGACTGGACACATCAAATTTGTCTGCCAATGTAAACAGAAAGCAAATGATACACCTCACTGTATCCCTTGTGGATGAAGATGACAGTGGTGAAAACAAGAAATGATAATCTAATATTAGTATTAGATAATACAATAACGTCTCAGAATTTGGTATAATTTACACAAAGGATAGGACAAAATTTACATTTTCATCAAGCTTGTTGATGAAAAAAGTTTTCCAATTATAATAGTTCTCTAAAATAAATTTTTAAAAATGTATCAGCTATTTAAGAGCAAAACTTTTCAGATAGCTTAGGAGTATCCGTCTGTATGACATATATGCTATTTGAGAATTGTCCTTATTCATTCATTAAAGTAGGTTCCTTCCACTAGGCAGTATTTCACTAGCCTTTTTAAGAACAGCTAAATGTGGTGTAGGAGATAGAACACTTGAGCCTAGAGCAAGGAAAATCTGAGTTCAAATCTATCCTCAGGAACTTATTAGCTAAAAGATCCTATGCAATTCTCTTAATCTCTCTGCTTCATTTTCTTCTTCTGTAAAATAGTAGTAATAATAGCATGCCCCTCCCAGGGCTAGGGTGAAGATCAGATGAGATAGCAGCTGTATAAACACTAGGTACTATGTGTTTACAGGACTGCTTTTATGATAAAAGAAAATAATTGCTAGTTTGGTACCTACATTTTACTGATTTTATACATTTTGTGTACTGATTCAGATAATCTTTTCCCTCACTTTAATATCTCATAGATACATTATTTTTTTCTTTTCATTCACTTCTGCATAATCTAAATAAAAAAAATTAAATGACCACATTGCATCAGGCTCTATTAGGTAATGGAAATATATAGAGAAATCAAATAGCCTCCACCTTTCAGGAGCTCATGTTTTTTGTTTGTTTGTTTGTTTGTTCGTTTTTCTTGAGGGTACAACATCTCCACATCTTAAAAGACAGTTTTCATTTTTAGCAATTAAAAGCAATCATCAGCTGGCTCCCATCTCCTGGTGAAGTCTTTCTGAACTTTGTTTAGCCATATCTTGGAAAACTAATATTCAATTAATTGTTGGTCCGGGTTGCTAGGCCTGGTAAAGCTTGTATTCTGTGATCATAACCTTTAAGAGTGTAAAAGTGTTGGTCTGAAGAATCCAGCTTTCATTTCCCAGTCTGACCCTAATTCACTATTTGACTGGCCATGTCATAACTTCTCCACCACTGTTTCCCCCTTTTTAAGTAGAAACCAAATATTGCACTGCTATGTATTCCTAGTTCCTAGACTACATGAAGTAGGACCTCAATAAATGTTTGTGGATGAGAATGACAACGATGATCCAAAAGTAAGAGAAGATAATACAACACCATTTCAGAACTTGATATTATTTCAAGATAGAATAGGATAAAGCTTACTTTTTCATCAGCTTTGGCTAATGAAGAAAAATATTTTCCTAAGTTTGCAAAGGTAAAATAGTTTGCCTTAATTAGTATAATTACTGGAATAATATTAGGCCATAAGAAATTACTAGACAGATGGTTTAAAAAATGGGAAAAACCAAATATGCACTGATATAGCATAAAACAACTAAAACCAGGAGAAAAATTTTTTTAATAATGATGACATTGTAAAAACAGCTTTAAATGACTTAAGAACTCTTGAAAGAAAGAACCATTTATGATTCCAGAAGACTAAAGGTAAAGAATGCAACTTATGAAAGAGCAGAAATGGACTGGAGAGATAGAATGAGATATATTTGGGATATGGACAATCTGGGAATTTGTTTTCTGATCTATGCACATTTGTTATAAGGGCTTTGTTTTTGTTGTTTTTTTTTTTTCCAGTGGAGGGGGAAAATTAATGTTATTCATTGAAAACAATTCAAATTCCTGTAATTGGTGTGATTTTACCTGTTATTCACGAAGTATATTCTTTGAATATCTTTGATGGTAGAAAATAGTAATCTTTTAAAGGCAGATGTAACTTTTGGAAACAAATAGAATCAAATCTACTGAATAAAGTGGATGATCAATTTAGGCAATGATGGTTTTGATCAAAAATCAGGTAGTTCTATGAAGCAATCCTTTTCTTGTCTGGCCTCTAAATGGATTCTGAAGACAATTGTAAGAAAAAAGTTCTAAAAAAAATTTTGGGAAGGGTAATGTCATTCTCACTAAAGTAACTATAGGGCTTCTCATGCTGACTATTTTGAAGACCAGTAATTTTTTTTTTTAATATAAGCTCTCATATTTAAAAAAGTCAATTCTATTAATTCAGTTTAATTTATTTAGCACTTGATAGATGCAAGTCATTGTGCTAGTGTTACAGTGCTAAAAGTGAAATAGTTTTTGCCATCAAGGAGCTTACATTTTAACGGGTGCTATGACATGTATACAGATAAGTCATTTCAAAGTATATGAGAAGAAATGAGTAGTTTCAGGAGGAGAAGAAAATCAACAACTGGAGAAATCATAGACTTTTACATACAAAGAAGCACTTTAGTTATTTTCTAAAGGAAGCTAGAGGTTCTAGAAGGCAAAAGTGAAGAGGGAGTGAGCACACCTCAGGCATAAGCAACTACTTGGACATGGAGCTGGGGGAGTTAGTGAATGGATATCCACCAATAGGCCAGTTTAACTAAAATAAAGAACGCATAAAGGAGAATTACATGAAATAATGGTGGAAAGAATTGTGGGAACCGTATTATGGGGAACTGTAACATAATCTATATACTTTAAATCTAACATTGATTCATTGTAGAGATCTCACATACAAACTTGCTTAAGTAACTAGCATTCAAAATGACCAACTTGCCATGCCTTTCATTTTGGAACTTCAGATTTGGACGTCTATATAGAATGAGTTATCAAGGATCAATGGGCTGTCTCTAAAACATAGTAAGATCCTATATTGCCAGATTTCTAAAGTTAACCGTCTACAGAGATAATGCAGCAATACTGAAAAAAGATAGGTTCATATATCACAGTGTCAGATTCTTATGCTGTAGCAATCCTTTAATGAGAAGACAGCTAAACTGGTGCCTATAATTATGGCAAGATATGTTATAGTTCTCTTTGTTTTATTTTGATTTTTTTTTTGGTTTGTTTGCCATAAGGATGTGTACTTTTAACTTCTATAGAAATCTATGAATTCATCTTGGCATTGGAAAGGACTTCAGAAGTCATCTAGTCTATTTCCCTACCCATTGCAGAACAAATCTTTAACAAGCTTGACAGATATTTCTTGAACCTCTGTTTCCTTGAGCACATTCATATGACTTGAAATAAGGGATGGTGGGAAGTTTCACTTAAATAGGTAAAAGTGAATGGATGAATACCATAGACATTGTAGTGTGGTGTATCCTGCCTGGTGAAGAGGCAGTTGCTTCTATGGTAGATTCAGGAGGTCACCCTGATTTCTATCCTGTGGCTGTTCCAGGTGTTGCCAGGACTGTAACATCTGGAAGAGGGTGCCCAGGTTGATTCAGGTCATCTATTGTTCTCCAGGTTGCCAATGGAGACCTGTCAATTAATATATATTCACTGGACAAGGAGCACAAGAGCACATTAAAACAAAGATATTCTGGAGTGATTAGTCAATTTCTCCAAAATTAATTGTTGCTTCAAAATAAATAGAAGCGGGCCAGCGAAGCTTATCACACAATGGTGTTAGTGTATTGCATTCTGGGAATGTTTCTGTTTTCTTCTTCTTTTTTTCCCCTCTTGCATTCCCCCATTTGGAATATTGTGCTGTTCCTGTATTCCCACACCCACTGGTAGTAGTTGTGAGCTCTGGATACTCCTGCAGGCTCCCAGAGAGCAAAGCCAGGCCTTAGTGGAACTAGAGCCAACAGCATCTGCCAGCTCTCAGTGTGTCGCAAGTTTGCTTCCATTATTTTCCCCACTCCCTGTCTGCTCTCAGCAGCTCTCTTATCACGTGAGTACCAAAATACGGCTGGAAAATCCCTGCTTGTGGCCATAGCCACTGTAACTCACAAAGATATGGCAACAGTAGTATATGGAAGGAAATTATAAAAAGGTAGTCCTTGTATAGTCTCATTTGATACTCAGCCTCAGCCTGTCTGCAATGTCAGGCACTATGAAATTGTAGAAATAGGTTGAATTCGTTCTCACATTCACTGCTTTAGGAAACAAAAAAACAAAACAAAACAGAACATTTAGCTCCTATGGCAATTAAACAACATGGTTAGAATTAGTACTGCCACCCCATGTGAACTATCATGTCAGCCATTTCCCTTGTTAAATTTAAGTCCCTCTGCACTGTGTTGGCATTTTCTTTGGGGAGGGTTTTCTTAGATCCATTCTATTACTTCACAGGAGATAAATTCATAGGAGTGCCTGACTTTTATTTTAAATTCAAACTTTGGAGTCAGTCCCTGGATCGTAATTTATCATTTGTGAAATGGGGAGAAGGGGCTGGCCTAGAGAACTTGAGACAATCTTTTCAGCACTAGCTCCTCTGATTCCTCATCATATCCTCAAACTTCTATTTTTATTTCTCATGTCTAACTCCTATACATCTTTAAATCAGTGGATAATACTGAGGGACGCTCATAGGACCTCAGGACTAGCAATTTTTTTTTCTTTATTTGAAATGAGGAAAAAATACTGACATCAAATGTTCAAAAGGCATGAGCAGAAAGTGATAAGATTCCTTTCTTTGTGTCATTCAGGTGATGAATAGTTAGCTTTATATGGTACAGTGTTCTGTACTTTGAAGTTTGCTATCAATCTTCATCATTCTAGGTCTTTCTCTTTGGGTGCCCTCTCTTCTCTGGGTTTCTATTCTCTTTTGGTTTTTCTCTTCCCTTTCTGACTGCATCCCCTGAGCCTCCTGTACTCTATGCCCTGACCCTTACTATTGAATGTACTCCCACACTGTCCTATGTCCTTCTCTTTCCTTACTTTAGCTTGATTATATGTGTGTATACATGTATATATACACATATATGTATGTATATGTATATATACACACATATATACACTTATCTACATATGGCATATGTAGATATGTATATACATACACATATATATATATACATATACATATATACAATTGTATACATACACACACACACAGAATTCTATTCCCATCTCTATCTAGTAGACTCCTAAATGTATATACGTACCCTTAGTTGCTCTCTTGAACTCTAACATCACATCATCATGTCTGTTGGACATCTCCAACTGGATGACCTGCAGGCATCTCAAGCACAACACATTTCAACCATTACTTATTCCCTCATTCCTCTAAACCTAGCCCTCTCTCCAAACCTTCCTCTTTTTTCAGAGGCCGCCAACACTTCAAGTCATCCAACTATTTGACCTCAAAGTCACCCTTGGCAATTACCTTGCTTTATCTTCCATTGTCAAATTGCATTGATTTAAACTCCATGACCTCTCTCAAAGCCCTTTCCTTTTCTCTACCGTTGCTCAAATTCTCCTCACTTCTTCCCTGGTCTATTGTAAAAAATCTGATTATTCTCCTTCTGCCACTCTTAATTAATTTTCCACATAGCTAGCCAAAATCATGTTGCTAAATATGACAACGTTACTCACCTGTTCAGCAAAGTTTTCTTTGGAACCCATTGCATTAAAATACAAACTCTTCAGTTTGGAGTTAAAACCCTCCAAAATCTGGCTCCAGATTACCTTTTCGATGCTGGTCTCCTTGGTGTAATCTTTGGGGTTGTACAAACTCACCTGGTGGCTGATATCCAAACCAGGCATTCTGTCTTCTACCATTGTGCTTTTTGCAGACTGTCCACAATGAGGCAGCAAGTGGTTCTGGTGTCAGAAAGACCTGAGTTCAAATCCAGTTTCAGACTCTTTTTAGTTATTTGATTCTGGGCAAGTCACGTAACCTCTGTTTGCCCTAATTCATTGGAGAAGGAATCAGTAAGTCATTCCAATATCTTTGGCATAGAATCCCACATACAGTATGGTCCACAAGGTCACAAAAAATCTGAACAACCACAATCAATAGCAATCCACTACACTCCCTCCTCACCTCCACCTCTTAGAATTCCTGTCTTCTTTCAGCACTGAGCTTATGTGTTACCATTTCTGGGAACAATTTCCTAATCCCATATGAATTCAGTGCTCTCTTCCTTTTTCTCAAATTATGATATATATAATAATAGAAGCTACATTTATTCCCTCACAAGCCTCTTAAGAGCAGGGATAGTTTTATTTTTTGTTTGTTGCATTTTTGTATCTATCACAGTTCTTCTCACACAGTAGGTGCCTAATAAATGCTTACTAGATTGGAGTTGACAAAGAAGAATCAAGTTGTCTAAACAAGAGTTTAGCGAGAATTTCCTGGGTAAAGACTTTGTCAGTTTCTGTGATTTTGTAGTACAAATTGGTCCCATGTCAATGGAATGACATAATTCATAGATGGAGTATATTAAATAGTTGATCATTACCTTGATTCTTTCCTTTGACATTGAACACAGCGCCCAATACCTTATAGAGTTGGTCAAACACAACTTTAAGGAGAAAGGAAATTGAACTTCCTTTTAGCCAGTTGATGATAATATTTTTAGTGTCTTCTTCTTTCCCATAACAAATCAAAACAAAATACTTGCAAAAATATCCTTCCTATATTCTTCACTTAAACTTCCCTTGAAACTGATAAGGTATGCTGTCCTTATTTAATGCAAAGCTATAACTATCTTTGGCATGGGCATAACTACACATTTGCTCCTTTATGAGTTATCAGCCTGGCCACTGTAGGGAGATTGAGAAGCCTTTCCTTACCTTTGATGTTAAGCTGATACCATTCCCAAATCCCATTCCAGCTCAATTTTCAGAGTAATTCTCTCTGAACATTGGCTGCCACGTCTAAAGACTCTGTGGGCTGAAGTCATCCCCAGAGGAGAAATTCTCTCCATTTTTTTGCATAAGCATGGCAATTTTCAGAATCAAGGCATTTTTGATAATAGTGGGCTCCAATTGCATGATCACTACAGCCAACTTCAATATTTAGCTTTGAATAAAAGCATCCCAAAATTTGTTTCTTAATTTAAGAAGTTCAGAACCATAATGTTGGAAAGAGAAGCAGAGTATGGCATTGACTCGATTTCCCTTCCTTTTTTCCTCCCTCCTCTCATCATACTTATCTCCTGCTATAGTCAGCAATGAATACAGGAATTTCCATTTAATCTAATTCATCTCTATAGAGGATATTTCTCCTGCACCATGTGTAGAACATCTACCTCATTTAAGAGCAGTCTGTGGATATAGAATTTTCTATACTTTTGGCTACTATTTTTGTTTGTTTTATTCTACCTTATTGAACATAGGTCTCTTTATCTCAACTAGATGAGAAGTATAACAGCCTACTTTGAACCTCATCCCAATACTGATTGACTTGGAAGCTTTAACCTTTATTTTTTCTCACCTAGGTTGACTCATCCCTACTTAAGTAGCCTAGTGTCCCTCTGCTTCCATCATATTGGTGTTTGAAATGAGTGTAGATACTCAATGAGTTTTAACCTTAGTATAAATCAGAACTCCTGAATGTGAGTGATTCATTAGCCTCAGTGTCCACCTTCCCACTATCCCTTGCAAGGATTGTAGTCATTTGCCACCATTCCTGGCAACTTCTTGTTTTTTAAAGAACTTCAGTGTAAAACATTGAGTGAGAGGAAGGACAATATGAAAAGGGGATATGACTTGATCTAAGCTGAATTGTTTATGTCAGGAATTTGTGTATCATTGTTAGCAGTGTCATGGCTCCAGGTTTCTTGAATGGAGAAAAATCAAGGATAATATAGCCAAGCCATGTATATTATTCATTTTCTGTTGAGCCCATGTTAGGAATAGTACCCCTCCACATATCCCCTTTTGCCTCTTTCTTAATAGAATTAAATAAATTTGTGTTAAGTAAACCTCTTCTGCAATAAATGGTCCTACCCCTAAACTGTATTAATTCTGAAAAAAATGTTGGTCTTGCTTAGTAAAGTCAGAAAACCAAAGTGGAGGGGGAGAATTTTATGGTTAGGTGTGGGACCCAAATCCTCAAAGTGCTTAAGAATGTAGTTTAGGATTCTCAATAAAGTTCAGTTTTGGCTGCATGTAGGAAATAAACACCACAATACCTCGAAGCAATATGGAGCAATACTGAGCCTTCAGGGTATTAACTGTTTTCACTCTCTGGGTTTCTGAAAGCATTCTATTGTCTAAGCAAGTTCCAACTGACTGTTTTCAAAATAAGATATTTCAGTCGTGTGTGTGTGTGTGTGTGTATGTGTGTGTTTTCTCCCTGAGGTAATGGGAGACAATGCCCAAGACAGAGTAGGCAGACTCAAAGGGAAGCTCATATTTTCATTCTGATGAATATGTAGAAGCATTGAAAGCTCTGTCTAGGGCCCTGAGTTAATGGAGTCAGAATTCCCAGAACTCAGACTTCTTGACTGAGGGAGAATTTCCGGTGTCCTTAATCCTAGAACAGCTTTAGGGTACAACCAAAATGTGTAAGATGGAATTCATCATTGATTCATTTTAATAGGCTATATGTTTATAAAATAGTACCGCTTTTGTGAAGAAGCCAGAAAAACAAGATGAATGACCCTTCCCCCCCCGCGTGGAGGGGTTTGATGTGAAACCAGTTGGCAAATGTGCCATGAAATCATTTTTTTTCCTTTTTAACCAAATAAACATTTTGGAACATATTCAAATTGGGACCCTTGGACAAATCATTTGGATTTTTAGTGTCTCTCCAGCATAATAATCTGGGTGTTCATGGTAGAATATATGGAAGCACCAAAATTCACAGATCCAAAAAAGTCCTTCCAGGGTCTGAGATATGGCCAAAGGGTATTTTTTTAAAAAAATATTTGTTGGCACTGAGTAGCTGTGGGTTCAACATTCATTAGCAAGTTAAATCAATCAACAGATATTTTATTGAATGCCTGCTTAGTACAAAGTATTGCATAAAAACAGAAATGAACAAGTTCCTGCCCTGAAGGGGCATACATTCTTTTGGAAAAACAACATACAGATAAATATGTATGAAGTAAATGCAGGATGGATTCAAGGTTGGGAAAGGCTTCATGTAGAAAGAAAGCACTTGTGCTGAGTCCTGAAGAAAACTATGGATCCTTAGAGGCAAAGTAAAAGGGAAGTTATTCCAGGCATGGGTGCCAGCCTAGGTAAAGATGATGGGCTAAGCAAGAAAAAACAGAGAGACAGTCAGTTTGGCTAGACCATACAATATGTGAAGGGAGGAGTAACTGGAAGATAGATTTTGAAGAGTTTTCCATTCCAAATAAAAGAGCTTACATTTGATCATAAAGGCAATAGGGAGCAAATAGAATTTAGTGAGCAGGGGAATGACTTGTGCTTTAGGAGCATCATTTTTGCAGTTATGTTTAGATTGTATTTGAGAGGGGAGAAAGTAGTTGTAGGGAGATAAGGAGGAGAAGATAGCAGTAGTCCCAGCAGAAGGCAATGAAAGCCTGAACTTGAATTGTGGCTGTGGTTAAGAAAAGAAGCAGGGACAATGTGAGAAGGCAGAGGGCAGAAATACTGAGATTTGGCAATTGAATGGATATGTTGATCAAGAAAGGCTCATGAGTCAAGGATAATTTTGAAGTTATAAGCTTACACAACAAAAAGAGGGGATTTTGTCAACATCATAGAGACATTCAGAAGAGGTTGGTTGGGTTTGGGGAAAAACATAATGAATTTTATTTTAGACATCTAAATTTGAGAATTCATTTCCTCTCACATTGTACTTCGTCTGTACTTGAAATATCATTGCCAATGGTAAACAATGCCTTCTCCAACCTTTCACGTTAATTATGGTTTTAATTAAAGAAACATTTCTTTAATTGACTGGCCACTACTGAAGTCATTTTTCATTTCATTTCATTTCATTTAATGCAGGCCACTACTGAAGTCATTTTTCAAAGATTCATAATCTTAATCTTAACTTCTTCTAACAATAACCAACCTCTGACTCAACCCTAAATAGCATGTGTCCCCTCTTTTCCCATTATTTCTTACCTGTGAAGTGATACTTCTGTCCATTGTAGCTCTCTAATACCCCCTCTTCTTTTATCTCCTTAAATCACAAAGACCCTCCCTAATATACTCTCACTCTCTACTTCTTCTGGTTCCTTCTTATATTCTCACATTATAAACTCACATTATGTTCTCACATTATAAACTCTCAAAAAACACTTGTTACCCAACAAGTCTCAAAGTTGTTCAAGTCAGGTAGGCTCTTAGTAAGTTATGAACTCAAGCAATGTGCCTATATTGCAAATTTGATGATTATATATTATATGTAATGTATATTTATAATGTTATATGTCATATATAACATATAAATCCTTAAACTGTCCTGCTAAACCAAATATATACATTATTTCCCACCTTTACAGAATAAGCAGAAAAGTGAGCTTTTTATGGAGCCCAAAAGAAAGAGATGTTCCTCCTTAGGGAGACACAAACAAACATTTAGAATGACCTTCAGGTCCTGAGAGGAAATATGGTCTCACACCGAGAAGATTCAGGACTGATCATGGGAATAAGACAGTCAGTAATATATGTGAATTGTCAGGAGGCTACTCTGTAGAAACACAGTGCATAAATGAGCTTTGGTAGAATGCAGGAGTTATTTAGAGTGCTTGTTTTCCATCTGGTCAGTGGGGTTCCAGGTCTGAGTCACCCAGGAAAAGGGAACATGAACTGCTGAATATTTCTGATATATCAGAAATGGTGGTACACATACATCTTCTAGAAAGTTAACTGGGATTGTTCTCTCAGTTTTAATTAATGTCTTTCAACAGTTTTGTATATTACCTCCAAACTCTTGTGCTGAATTACATAGAAACAATTACTAAACTTTCTGACAGCTAACTGCATCTTAGACTAGGCTATGTTCAGTCCAATTCCATTCCCTTCACTCTACTTAAACTATTTTACATAAGATCATTAGTGTGACCTTTATGCCAAAGAAGGTCATCTTTTTTCTGTCTGATCTTCCTCAGCATCTACAGTTTTTGGAATCTTTGCTTATATTTGATAGCCTCTTGGTAGTTGATCTCTTTAATCCAATCAAATAATATCTTTATACATTATTATTTATATGAAATACAAACTTATTAGTCTTTCAGCTAATCCTCCATGTAGGGAAGATGATATAGTTAATTGCAGACCTAGGGGAAATGCTAGTTCTTGATTTATTTTCATTTCTAGTTTGGAAAAACGGGACAATTTAACACAATGAACAGTGACTACTTTTGAGCAACAGAATTATTTTAATTGGATCTAGACCCACTCTTCCCCTTGTTATAGGAGAATTTGGATGCTCAGAGATGAGAGTTATCTTCATAATCATTTTCCTCTTATGCAGGGTCCATTACTATAGCCCACGGGCACTGAACAAATTGGCAGTAGATGTGGAAAAGAGTGTGACATGGAGGAAAGAACACTGGACTTGGCAAGAAGAAATCTGGCTTTGGTACTGACTAACTTTCTGACTATGGATGAGTCATTTAACTCTTTGAATTTCCTCACGTGTTAAATTGAGATAATGCTCATATTATCCATCTTACAAGGTTGCTAAGGGAAAGTGTTTTGTAAACTTTAGAATGGTGTGTAAGTGTGAGCTATTTTTATGACAGACAAAAAGGAAGGAGGAAATATTTCAGGGAGATGTTACTAAAGAGTGACAGAAAACACTCATATCATTCCTAAGAATCTGAAAATATCATTAGAGAATATCCAGCAAATAACTTCACTGCAGGTGAAATTTCCAAGAGTAATACCTAGAAAAGCTCAATTAATTGGAATCCTGTGTCTCTTGTTCAACTGAATCTTAAGTAGAATTTTAAAAACAATATCAGGCTATTGAAATCTTTATAAAACTTTGTAAATAAATACATCTTTATAAAACTTTCCTACCTTGCTAAGTAAATTATCATTTATTCTTCCTTTCCTTCACCTTTGCAACCAATTAGTTGCATCTTGAATAAGTTATCAATTTTGTCCATTAAGTCTCCAGAACCCATAGCTTTATTCAAAACATAGCATAAGTACTAATTCTTAAATAATCATTGCTGAAGCTTTCTTTCCTATTTTTAGTACTTTCTCCCTCTTGGAATTACTTTGTTCCCCTCAGCTCCTAATCCCCCCCCCCAAAAAAATGGGCTTTTTTTCTATTTTGTATATACATATATTTGTGCATTTGCCTCTCTCAGTAAAATATATGTTATTTGAGAGCAGGGGTTGTTTCAGTAGAAACAGCACTATAGAGAACAATGGCTAAAGAACAGCTCCATTATATTAAATATACTTAGAGGAGATCTATTGGAGGCAAAAGGACTGTGAGGGGATTAAGGAATTGATTCACAAGGTAGCAAAGAAGAGGAAAGTACCAGCAAGGAATGTCAGATCTTACTAATGTCTTTCCCTCCCTTCTAAGAAAACAAAGTGAATAACAAATACTGACATACACACATTTTCCCACTCATAGACATTTTAAAAGAATATAATCTACATATGTTTTGTGTATATTCTCAAAATGAATATTCGTAGTAGAAACAGATTTGCTCCAGCAATGTTCCACATTAGATTTCATTTTTAGATTTGACAGAAACATGTAAAGAATACAAAATCATAATGTCAATTATGAGAAGCATTTGATTTACTAGGGCAAAAAGCCACCATAGAGGCTGTCTTCCAACAATGTGTCTCCTATACATAAACCAAATTCATTCAAAATTCTAGGAAAGATATAGCAAGAGAGATAATCTTGTTCGACAACCTTCTGATCATTAATATCAGGTCTTTACCTGATATTAAAATGGGGAGACAAATAATCTCTGATGATATTCACCACTGTTGTGTAGGAAGGAGATGCATGACAAGAGTCCAAGTGAAGAGGAATTCCCTATACAGCAAGCTCTAAGCATTTCGAAATACATACCTTTTTCAGTTGAAAAATATGGACACATAACTCTAGAAGTTTAATATTTATAAATTATATACATATGCTAATATATAATATATACAAAACATACACAAAATAGACATTTAAATAGTTGAGGTAAAAAGATAAAATGTATTAGACTTTACTTTTACCAGAAATGTAGAGCAAGGATTTTTAACCTGTCTTCAAGGAATACAATTGAGATTGAAGATAGTTTTTAGGAGTTCTGTGAGCTTTGATATAAAATACATATGCATATATACACACATATATACACACATATATACTTACACACACATTCACATATATATGGGGTACTTGTGGATATGGGTGTGGTATAGGTGGGAAGGCATCAGGATTGAGAAAAGGCCATTGGATTTGACAATGCAGAAATCATTGGCCACTTTGGAGAGGACCCTCTAGGAAGCTAGATTCCAAAGGGAAAATATAAAAAATTTAGTTTTATTCGTGCTAATTCTGAAGTGCATCGTGATGGTGATATCTATCAAGGAGTTGCAAATGAAGGACTGACTACCAACCCTGCTGCCCCATGCCACCCTTCAGGTAATCTCACTTAATCTATGCTGAATTCTTTCCCTGATCATTTCTGTTTTTCAGTGGCAGCATAATTCTCCCAATCTTTCAGACACTTCCCTGCCAACAATAAATCTCATCAGCTACAAAGTCCTATTAATACTTTCTCTGTGATATATATGTGTGTGTGTGTGTGTGTGTGTGTGTGTGTGTGTATTGCAGCCAGTTTTTTCTGCTCCTATTGCTATGACCCTAATTTAGGTTTTTATCAGCATATACCTGGAATTTTTATCAAAACAATTTCATACCTGTCCTAGCTACTTTTGACCACACTCATCTCTAATCCATCCTTCATACTGATAATTTTGAGAAATTCTTTTAACTGAACGGAAAGATGACTTTTGGGAGGGATATACTCTCTAGCTACATTCTGATGATTGTGTGTCTAAGATAGGAAGTCAAATTAAAAGCAAAGAAATATATTAGATGCTAAAGAAGACTGCTCACTCATAGTAGCTTTAACTTAAGATACAAATGTGTTTCTTAAAAAATTTCAGGCCCATTTAGAGTCCCCAGATAATCAACAGCATTCTGCGGCAATTTAGAATAGATAAATCAAGCATTTCATAGGAGAAGTGGTAGAAAAACAAAGGAATCAATGAAGGGAAAAGCTGAGGTTTGTGGGAGAATATTTGCCACATAGCTGGCAAGGTTTCTTATCATAATTAAAAAAAAATCCCTCTCCAAGGGCAGAAGAAGGAGGTAAGCAAATTTATTTTACAATTATTAAAGAAGTCTACTTAATCTCGGAGAAGATGGTTGAGGTAGTCATTTCAACAGGACTGCAGATGTTTCTTATCCAAAAATAACAAACAGTTGTTACATCAGTGGATGAGACCATCCAATTTACCGTGTCCTTACATAATTTGTTATATTTTATTTTTCTTTCAATAGCAGTTTCAGACTTCCCACAAGTGGGCTGCCAGGTGTTTGGGGGATTAGTTTATCAAGATACTGTAAGATGATTGTTCCTTTTTTACTGTATAATATCCAAATAATTTTCCTAATTCATTGCTTGTTGTTGATTACCTAAGTCCTCTTGCCATGGGCAACATTAGTGACTGTCCTTTCCCCACTAAAAAAGCAAAAGTCTGATCTTTTCTAAAGAAAGAAAGGACTTAAATACTTTGAGAGATTTCTCATCTCTCTGACCTCCCTTTACTCCTAGTACCTAGGAGAGTTGCTTTATGTCTTTACCTACTCTATAGTTCCTAATTCCCCTTTCCAATATATACATCATGAATATGAAAAGGAAGAATTGAGCTCACAACAGAACTCATGGCAAATGACAATCTTGTTCAATGAGTAAACCTTTCCCATAAAATCTTTATAAGCTTCAGTCATATACATTTAGGTACCTCATGGGATGCTCAATTGATTAGTATTGTCATTTGCTGTTCAGCAGTTCATATCTCTTTCTGTAATTCTGTGCAGATTCTAGTAGGTAACGTTAATGACTCTCTAAAGTTCAGCCATTATTGTCCCTTTTCTACACGGAAGCCTCCACTGTTATAGATCTCATCCTACAAATGTAGGAGAGGGGAAGACTCAAATAAATTTCTTTGCATTGGCAGAACACATAATTGTCTCAGCATCCTTGTTTTAAGAAAATTCCAGACAACCTACACTATGAAGTTTATCATTTTTGCTACTTTTATAGACAATCTCTGTCCTTAAAGAAGCTTATTAGGAATCAGAAACCTGCTGCTCCTCTCACAGTTAAACAGGTGTCAGTCACAAACATGAGATTCAGACATGATAACTCTAAGACCTGTTATCTTCTTTACTTCAGAGCTTAGGTAAGATGTCTCCTGAAGAACTGACTTTTAAAGAGTGGGCAATAAAATACCTCAGTTTCTCTCTGTCTCTCATATCCCAGAAAATCTCCCTGAATGTTTTGAATTCAATTACCCCAAATCAATACCTGATACATTTAGCCAATGAGAGATGGACAGAGGACAACTGTGAACTTTCAACCAGAAGAAGAAGGAAAAATAAATCAAATATCACCCCTCATTTTGTCATCCCCTGCTCATTCTACACAGATCTATGAGGAAAATTCTCCCAGAGGGGAAATCAGAGAGTGTCTCTAGAAGTGATGGGACATGTCTGGAATATAGAAAATATAGGAAACTATGTTCAAATTAAGAGAGAGACATAGGATTGTGTTCATGACCCTGCTACTTGCTAGTACCAGCTACAGAATCCACTGATCCTGCTCCTGATGAGCTAGCAAAGCTATATAATTGGTATGTAACTTCTAGTGACAGGGACATGGACAGATCCTCATCTACATTTTGTATTAGATTCTCACTTCCACATTCCTGGCTAAGCTGAGATTTCAAGACCAGTTATTGCATCTTTGCTAAAAACTAGATCTACTGGATCTGTAAGTTGAACAATATATAACAATTCCACTGTTTAGGTTCCTTTGCTAGGTCAGAAGAGGCTTCAAACTGTGGATTGCCTAGAACTTCCTACATCTGGATCCATCCTAAGTCCAGGGAATTTTGGAGTATACTGTGAAGGAGAAGTGAGTTTGCAGATGTCTCATCAAGCCTCCTCTTATTGTACTGTACTGCTTATTCATTTCTATGGATCCTGAGTAAATTTACCATGAGAATTTAAGCATATCCATCTGTTCTGTGGAGATACAGCTCTGCTACGCCAAAGTCACACAACAAAATCTCTGTGCATGACAGCAAGTCCAAAATGGAGACACGGTCTGGCCAGTAAGATGGGGCACTAAAGAGTGGCTTTCAGATGATACACCAGTCCCTAAACTCCTTGATACTGATTTGTCATTCCTCTAAAAGAAGACTAACTAAAGAATATATTGCTACTAACTTTCTGAGGAACACAGAGGGATTGTACCTTTACCTCCCTTCTGCCCATCCAGGTATATGCATTCAACTGCTAGGGTGAATGTGAGACACCGTAGTACCAATGTGATATTCATAGCACCTACAGTGGCTATGACTATGCCTATGCCGACATAATTCTGAATATAACATATTCTCTATATGGAAGACAGAACCAAAACATTAATTTAAACACCAGAAAGCCAAATCCATCATAGCCACAAAGAAATCTATACACAATAACAATGCAGGGGGCACCACCATTCCCCCTGCTAGGGCCTTCCTACAAACAAACACTCACAGCTCACTGCCTGCTTCCTCTCTCTCCCTGAGTTCTAGTTGCTGTGTGCAACTTCCTCTCAGCTCTGCTCCACCCATTCAGAGAGCTCCTGCCACCACAGATTCATGTTACTCAAGCTTCCATGTGACTCAAGCAGGTCACATGGGCCTATTAATGGATGGAAAAGATCTTCCCATTATGCAAAAATACATGAACAATACAGATACCTTAATGCTAGGTCCTTTATTTACTGAATATTGAGTGAGTGGATATCAATGTTCATGGTGACTAATTAAACAAACAAAAATACATCCTCCCTCCCCAAAAAAGCAGTGAAAGTCCCAATTATACACATTCCATGGATTAGTTCCAATTTTAGCTCTTGCTTCTTTGCTTCATAGATTCCACGTTACAATCAAAATAACAGTTTGCCCTCTTTTGCTCTCTCCAGTTCTGCCCTACATGCTCCTTTTTCCTTGTTTTTGTTTACAACCTCCTAGCTAGCTGGAGTACATGATAAAAACATCTCTGCATGCTAAAATCTTTCATTCTTTCTTTTTCCAACCCATGTGCCAACCTTCTCCATGATTTCTTTCTTGATTCTACCCTAACTAAATACTTGAAGTGATCTTATTCTCCTGAAATTTCTATAGCACTTTGTTTAGATTTTTTCATTAATATTCTGTTTTGTATCGTAGTCATTTGCAGACATGGTACATCTCACCTATTCTATGGTAAGCTCCTTGAGGTCAGGTATCAGTCTTATTTAAGGTAAGTATCCATAGCATCCAGTACACTGCCTTGTACACAGTGAACTGAAAAATATGAAAACTTAAAGGTCACCCACTTAAATTAGTGGCAAAGGTAAGAGTGCCACTGACTCAGGTTACCATAATGCTCAGTAATTTGCCCCTGACAAGACTTCTTAGATAAATTATTGATTTTAAATAAATTATTTTGTAATACAATTGTAGTAGTACTATTAAGTCATTGTTCAGTCCTAGTTACTAAAATACTTCATAGATACAGATGTGTAAAGATGATTTTTAACATCTAAGTTTGACTCAGAAAGACTTTTAGACTTTCTAACCCATTCCTGGAAGGGGAAGAGAGGACTGAAATCATGTTGTCATGGGTGAAATTTGCTAAGATGGGTGGAAAGGTTTTATATTAGCACTGTGACTTCATTTGTATTTACACAATATACCCATTGTACAGCATGTAAATGGCATGGCACATTTACCCTGACTTTAAATGTTAGGACATTGCTTCCTTTCAATGTGAATGATGGGGATGAGAATTACACGGAGGGCTTTTGGGGTCTGCTTGATTCATTGGCTGCTGAATAAGGACATGCATGCAGAAGGGTTTGAGTAACCTTAGAAGCCACTTGATGTCCAGCCCAGCCCTGAAACATATGCTGCACCACACACTTAAGGTTCAAATCAGGTCACTGGGTTTGGTTGTTTCTTTAGGGGGGTGGAGGAGAGGGGTTCTTTAATCCATACCTGTACTTTTTGGCTTCAGCTTGCATTGCATATGACCCTGCAAATATCCCACAAGAAAGACTCTTTTTGCAGCAAAAATTTTACCCCACAGAAGCTGTAGGGTTCTGGAAACTTCACAAGGTAATTTGTCTCATCAACAGAAGACATTTTCCAAAAACAAAACAAAACAAAAATCAGCCTAAAGATCTGTAAATGCCTCATGATTTCTGGAGTTTTACCCATATTGAACTCTTTAACCCTTTCTGGATCTACTGTAATGAAGACAGAAATGACTTTGTTTTAGGATTTTCTTTTCCTCTGCCTGTTTTGCTTTCTGGTCACTTCCCAGACAACTGACATACAGGAAAGAGAACAATCATTCATCTGACACCTACCATGGAATAAGCATTGTTCTAAGGGATTTATCAATATTATCTCGTTTGATCTTCACAATAACCCAAGCAGTTAGGTCCTGTTATTATCCCCATTTTATAGTTGAAGAAACTGAGGTAGATAGTGTTTAAGTGACTTGCCCAGGGTCACATAGGTAGTAGGTATCTGAGATCAAATTAGAACTCAGGTCTTCCTGAGTCCAGGTCAAATATTTTGTCATCTGCTGTGGAGGACATGATGTCGATGATCTTAGCATGTTCCCTGTGCTAGAAATTTGTTCGTTAAAAGAGAGGAAAGTTTTCTTTCCAAAAATAAACCTTTGTGACACACTGACCATGATTATTCAAGTCTGGGCCATTTTAATTGACTGCTTGTAAAGTAGAAATATCACTAGGCCTCAGAAGTCAAATTAGCATGGTCCCTGGCTGTGCTGTCCACAGTTTACCGGGTCACACCAAAAAACTTCATTAGTCGTATAACATGTCAAAATTAGTCACTTAAGAATGTAAACAGCTCTAGAAACAGGAAGGAGCAGGCATTCAGCCATCTGCTTTGTGTGTTGGTCCTCCGTTTTCACTGTAGATGCTGATTTTCATTCCCTTAGCCAGATGATTGTCGTTTTAGAATAAGCCAAGTGTCCCGAAGTAGCACAGAGCTGGAGATGTCAACAGATTGCTCTGCCTTCCAGTGGGGGCACAGGACTCCAGGCTCAGCAGGGAGAAGCAGCAGCAACAGCTGGTGCATCCCAGGACTTCGCTTCCATCCTCACTCCTTATTTTTTGCTACAGATGTGAGAAGCAAACTGTCTTGTCATTATTAGCAAAGGCACCCTGGTGCAACTCTGTACTCCTTAATTCCATGGTCCATGACAAACTTTTTCTTTCTGTCTCTGCCTCTGTCTGTCCATCTCTCTTTCTTTCTTGGTGTCTCTCCTTTCTTTCTGTGTCTCTCTGTGTCTCTTTGTCTCTATCTGTTTCTGTCTGTCTCTGTCTCTCTCTTGTGTCTCTGTTTCTATCTCTTTGTTTCTTTGTGTATGTCTCTCTCTTTTTCTGTCTCTGTCTCTTTCCATCTCTGTCTGTCTGTCTCTATCCCACCCCCTTGTCTGTCTGACTTTATATCTTCGACTCTCTGCCTCTGTGTCTTTCTGTATGTCTCTGATAGCTTTGCTTTATGAGGAGCTATGAAGTTTTGTTTCATTTTGTTTCTTCCCCTGAAAGAATCTGTGATATAACTTAACTTGTGGTTGTTGGAGTTTGGGTTAGGATTATCACTTGAAATTTGGGAAAGGGCTGGCAACTTCTTTTTTATAATACACATTCTGGGTCAAATTGCAACCCAGATTCATTATAACCACTCGCTGCCACTGACAATGTGAAAGGAAAATCCCTAATGAACCAAACTAATCTCAATCACCAGCTAATGTAAAAGAAATATCAAATTAAAATTTGAGATATTTGTTCCACAGAGAGAAAGCCTCTGTATGCAAAAATTTGGTGTTCATCTGGTAGCAATTTTATAAATTGGATTTCTTTTTGGAGTCCAATGATCTAATGGGATATAAGAGTTTAGGGAGGACCACATTAAAAAAAAGTGGCATAAAAATCTAAGGGAATGTCAGATAGTTTCCCCATTGTTAAATACCTGGCATTAAAAACCAAACAAAAACAAAAACAAATAGGATTTTTCATAGGGAAAAAAATAAGCTTCCATTCAGAAATTTAGGAAATATGTCCATTGCAGACAGTAGGCAACCAAGGTAGCATGGCCCAAGAAAAAGTTTGTTGAATATAGAATAAAAGTACCTGAATTTGTATCCAGTCTGTGTCACTTAGATGGCTTTGTGACCTTGGGCAAGTCACTTTATTTCTTTTTGTGTCATTCTAATTTGTACAGTGATAGGACTGGATGAGACTTAAAATTCTCTTCAAAATCACTTACTCTATAATATTAATTAAATCTGTGGTCGAGTTGGAAATTTAAAGATCTACGAATAATAGAGCTTGATTAGCTTACAGATAACCAAAGAAAAATCTACCAATATTTCTATATGCACTATTTTTCATTATTGATGAGGGTAAAGTACTTGCATTTGGATTGTTACACCCCAGTATTTGATGCAGTAGGAACTGCACCTGTGATTTTGGTAGCAGAAGTATCTTCCAGGTAAGGTCTCCCAGTGCATCCTGGATCATCTGCAGTCATCCTGATGAATATCTGGTCACTGGATTCAGATGGTTCTGGAGGAGAAGTGAGGATGGTGACTTTGCACAGCCCTCCCTCACTCAAAGCAAAGTCAAGTGCAAGTCATGTCATTATTTCTCTGATGGCATGGTCTTCTTTGGCAACGAAGGACGAACACAACAAAAAAATTCACTGTGCCATTCTTAGTACATGATATGGAAATGGAAATGACATTTTTGAAAAATGAAGTTGGGAGAGCGCCTAGATCAGACCAAGAAGACTAAAGAGAAATTTGTACTAACAGTGACACACTTTTAAAACACTGAGGTACTGATTTTAAAGATACCTGAAAGTGGTAGAAGGGTGAAGGCAGAGAAGTTAAGATATATATATATATATATATATATATATATATATATATATATATATATATATATATATATATATATATATATATCCCTGCAGACATTATGGATACATATCCACAATTATTGAGGCTTATGTCTGCTTTCCTATCTCATAAATATTTAGAAAATGTCTTATGTACAGCTCTACATAGTAAGAGCATCCTTGATGAAACTGTTAAACAGGAATAGGCAGGTTTTTACAAACACTTTTCTATCATATTTTTCATGTGATATAATTGATTAAAGAGAATATAAGGTCCCATTGTATTTATTGATTATTTTTAAAAGCATTTGAATAAGAGCAAAACCCTAAAGTCTGTCCTCCAACACTATGCTTCCTAAGCATATGTTAAGACTGAGGCAGATTCCTTCCTACCTCAATGCAACCACAGATATAACTTGACCAATTATCTTCTAATTGTCAATATCCTGTGAAGATAGAAAGAGATGCAGAGTTGTCAAAGGTGCTCGCTACTATTATGGAAGGTGTTCTTTGTAGAATACAAATGAAAAAGAGATTACTTAGAGATTGTGAAGTATTCCAAATGCCTCTTGTGATATATAGCATAGTTCTGATTGCATCAAAGTTATATATGCATATAATACATAACCTCCTCCATGAGCTCTAATGGGTAGAAGGGACACCAGAACCATCCATTCAACATATATTTGGCCAATATTCGATTTTAACAATATTCTAAATAAGATGTAATTCATCCTTTACTTGAGGACAGAGACTAAGTGCAATGAGAGAGAATGCTAAACTTTAAGTCAAAGGACTTGAGTTCAAATACAGCCACTGCCCCTTATTACCTATGTAACTTAGGCAAGTCACAAATTCTCTAAGTCTCCATTTCCATATTTGCTAAATTAGAGGTGAGATCAGATTATCATTTGTATCTCTAGATCGCTAATGTTATGGTCTCCGATGAAGGAGTACTGATAGAGCTGGATGATATAGTGGATAGAACTCTGGACTTGAAATCTGCAAGACCTGAGTTTCAATTGTCTCTCATATGGCTAGTGGCTATATGGCCCCTGGCTATTTTTAGCCACTCAAACTCCCTCAGCCTCAGTTTTCTCCTGCTTATAATATAGAGAATAACAGACCTGGCTCATGGTATAATTATCATGAGGATCGGATGATATATTCAAAGCACTGTGCTAAACTTAAATCACTCAGTAAATGCTAACTATTATTGTTACTAACAATTTGGTACATTCCTTTTTGGATAACCTTCATTAACAGGGAGTTTTTCTAACATATGACAAGCATTTATTTTGTTGTTGTTCAGTCATTTTCAGTCATTTGATTCTATCATGGCCCCATTTGGGGTTTCCATGGCAAATATACTGGAATAGTTTGCCATTTCCTTCTTCAGCCAATTTGATAGATGAGAAAACTAAGGCAAACAGGATTAGGTGACTTGCCCAGGGTTACATACCTGATAAGTGTCTGAGGCCAGATCTAAACTCAGGAAGATGTGTCTTCCTGACTCCAAGCTGGCCCTCTATTCACTGTATCATCCAGCTGCCTCAAAGCATTTCTTGATGCATTTACTATGTACACATATGTACTTATATGCATATGCGCACACAGAGTAAACATGAGGTGAAACAGATAGATACAAAATAGTAAATACACGGTCATTTAGGAGAGAGGGTGCTACCAGTTGGAGAGAGATAAAGAAAGAATTTATGCAAGAATTAGTGCTTGCCATGCATTTTAAAGGAAGAGAAAGAACCTACGAGGCAGACATAAGGAGAGAGTGCATTCTAGGCATGTAGAATGGCCCAGGCAAAGGCACAGAGTAGAAGAGAGGAAAGATAAGGAGTTCAGATTTAGACATGTTGTGTTTGAGAGGCCTTTAGCACATTCAGTTTGTGAAGTCTAATAGTTAACTGATGTGTGATACACAGTTTAGAAAAAGAGAGTTGAAAGAAAAACAGAGACAGAGAAGAGAGAGAAAAGAGAGAGATCCTTCACTGAGACTTTTGGGACATACTATATCTGAGAGTCATCTGCATGTTTAAATTCTTAGAAGCTGATGAGATTTCCTATTAAAAAATATGCTGGTAGAAAAGAGGAGGCTTGGGAAAAAAACCCTGGGGAACATCCACATTTTGGGGATTAATCTATATAATCAACCAACAAAATAAATTCAGACAAGTAGAAAGAGAATCAGAAGAGAATGGTGTCAAGAAAGCCTAGATAGGAGAAACTATCCAAAAGAGAGGAATCATCAGAATCTAATGCAACATAAAAGTCAAGAAAGAGAAGAACTAAGAAAAGACAACAGGAATAGGTAATTAAGAGATCATTGACAACTTCAGACAAAATAATTTTCATTGATTAAAAGCCATATTGCCGAAAATCAAGGAGTGATTAAGATGAAAGGAAGTGGAAACAGTGAATGGAGCCAATTTTTCTTTGTTTTTGGAGTATGACTAAGAAAAGTAGAAGAAATATAAATTGATAATTTTGAGAAGATGATAGTATCTGGTAAAAAATGTTCTGTTTGTTTTGCATTGATTTTTTGGATAGAAGAGTTTTGGGCATATAGGAAGGTAGTTAGGCAGGAACCAACAGATATGAATGATGGTGATAACCTAGGGTAGCATCTATTGGAGAAGATAGGAGGAGATGGGATCAAGTGCATCTAGAGAGAGGTTAGCCTTGGCAAAGACAAGGGCTACTTATCATTTATCAGAAATGGAGTGAAAGAGGAGAGGGAGATCAGGCGTTTTAAGATGAAGAAATAGGAAAGGAAGGAGTTTCCATCTAGAATAGTTTCAATTTTTTTCAGTAAAGTAAGTGGCAAAGTCCTTAACTGAGAGAGATCGGGAAGTAGGAAAAGTGTAGAAGGCTTGAAGAGGGAGGAAACCTCTGGATTAGCTTTCCTGGGGAATGAGATAAAGAATCCAGTAGGGATGAATAAAGAACCCACCTTGCTGCACTAAAGCCCCTGTTGAGTTTGGAAAACCTAGTCAAGTCATAAGGCTTTCTTCAGCTCTGTCCTTTTAATGATAGTGAGTTGAAGCAAAGCTCATAGATGGTTTGGAGTGATACAGAACTGATGTCTGGCAAAAGAAGAGCAGTTTCACAACTAGGAAAAAAGAGATTCAAGAGCTTAATATAGTGGAGAATTACAATGGATATTTTGTTGAGTTTGGAGGAGAAGAGTGAAATCTGAACCAGTGTAATGATCTACGCAAGTTCTGAGGAATGGGGAAGATTTCAGGTCTTCATGATGTCAAAGAATAGGTTTAAGAGGGGTCACTGATATGAAGAGTTTAGATAGTAGACAGTTATGTTCAAATACTGAAATGCCGGAGTTCCTAATTAAGGAAGTACAATACTTGTGGATAATGGTTAGATCCAGTATGTGCCCATCCCTATGTGTGACTGAAGTGGAGTGAAGAAATACTCTTCCTGGGATTCAAGGAGCTTGAGGAATTAGGAAGTTAGTTCAAAAATGCTTCTTTTCAATTTATGGCTGTTGTGGTTAGTCCTACTTTCTGATGCCAAGTAGAACCACCTCTTTTACATGCTAACCTTTCAAATTCTGGATGAAAACCATCCTATCTCTAAAGCTTTTTCTCTCAAGACTAAATTGCAATGTTTGTGTAATTGCTCTTTCTTCCTTTCACTATACAGGCTGCCTTCATTTGGATATGATTCAGCTTGTCTATGTAGTTCCTAAAATGTGATGTCCAGAACTTTACACGCTCAAAAAATATCGATCTTATAAGTTACAAAAATGAAAAAAAAATGTAGGTACAATGAGTGTTGTCCAGGTTAGGGTATGCCATTGGGTAGGTGGCTCATTGAGTCGTTAGACATTTCTGGTATTCATATCATAAAGAATCAATAAGTTGCACCAAGAATTGGAGCAGAGGAGAAGAGTGGGCCGGATGGCATTTAAGAGATTATGGAGCCCTTCCAATTCATACAAAGTTACTCACTGACACAAAAATCTACCTTTTTAAGACCAAGATTTTCCTTGGGATGGTAAAGATCTATGATGCAAAAAAGCAACATTTCAACATTTCAAACTGTGTGTCTCAAAGAAAAACTAGAATAAATAGGCTCCAACATTTTTCTCAAACTGACCTGTGTGCAAAAAGTGCTTTAAAAATTATCCAAAAAAGCAATGTGCCATTGGAACAAAGGATAAGGCAGACAAAGAGCTAGAGTGAGGAATGACAGAGGGAAAGGCTACCTGCAGCATGGCATTATTACTCAGAACCTACAGTAAGACTTTTAGCATGTTGGTTTCTCATGTTTTGGGACAGGGATGGGGAACTTGCAGTCTTGAGGCCACCACTGGAGGCCTCTACATCCTCAAGTGTGGCCCTTTGACTGAGTCCAAACTTCATATTAATTAATTAATTAAAATATTTGTTCTGTAAAACTTGAAAGTTAAGAACTAACTTCAGAGGCTGGAGAAGTCAATGTTCTTTCCTGGTTGTGATAAAAATTACTACCATGCCAATGAAAGTGAAAGAATTCAAGGGCATAACTTATTTTTCCAAAAGGGATTTGGTCAATGACACGGCAAAACTAACCATAGCATCACAGATTTAGAACTAGGAAGGACATTAAAAGGTTATAGGGTGCAATGCTCTCGTTGTACAGGTGAGGAAAGTGAGGTCCAGAGAGATTAAGTAACTTGCTCAAAGCCTCATAGGTATTGTGTCCAAGACAGGAAGCCCATTGCTCTGTCTAGCTGCCAGTCTCAAGATAATGGAGAAGAGTACTGAAATCTGACTTCCTCTATCATTTCTAAGTTTATAATGAGTTTTTCTGCCTCAGTACCAATAGTGATTACCCTCATTTATGGTGGTAAAACAGAAGTTAATCTTTAGCAACTGTGCTCTTCAGTCACAGGTGATTTAAGGCTGAATTGTTCTTGCTTATATAGAGAAAAAAAGGCCATTTCTGATATGGTTTATCAGTCAATTCTTGCCTTTGGTCTTCTCTTGAGTTTTGTAGATTTGGCCAAGTTAACATGATTGAGTTTCTAGACAGTCTTTCTCAACCCAGGACTCTTCTGTTGGGCAGTTCAGCCCTCTCACACATTCAACAGCTTAGAAACTTCAGAAATAAGTGGTTATTATCTGGATGGGAAGCATACACAAGGCAATTTCTCCCAATTATATTAAAGATGACAAATATTGAATAACCTTGAGAGGTGTCTTTTATCTCCAGATTGGTTGCCTGACCAGTGCAAGTGCTAATAATAATTTTCATAGTTATCTTGAAAGAAGCTATTGTTACCTTAAGAGGAAGAGGAGAGAGATGAGGGAGAAAGACCCTGCTTCTTGCCAAAGTTATAGAGGGATGAGAACAGTTAAACTTTCAGCAAATGATGTGATCACAAGTAGTCATGCTTTATTATAAATAAAAAATATCAAATCAATGTGCAAGCAGAAAGTTTACAATATGCTACTCTTTATAGAAGTGTTTTATAAGCTGAGAAAGTAAATTTTCCAAACTGAGGGTTGCACTGGTATTTTCAGTATGTGATGTCCCCTTGGTTCATCACTTAATTTTATTTCTATATGAGGCTCCCACAAATAAAGCAGGCTGCCACAATTTCACAAGGCACTAGTCAAGTGAAAGTTCACCTGCAACAGTGGGGGAGATTTTTAACGGAGGATTTACAATAAGCAATGATCACACTCTAAAAGCCAATAATTAAATGATTAATTATGCAATTAAATCAATTGGCAATTGCTGAATTGCCAGATCTTGGCTGATTTTTTTGTTGAATGTCTAGCTTAAAGAAATAATGAGGGAAAATGGCAGATTAAATGTGATGGTGTGTAGTGTGTTTGTGGAGAGTTGTTTGTAAAACATTTACCAGCGCATCCCTGGATAGGCCCTATTATTATCTCTGTATTACAAAGGAAGGAAACTGAGACACACAAAGTTATATAACTTACCCAGGGTTACAGAGTTGGCAACTGACTCCAAGTTCAGTGCTCTATGCACTGTACCACCTGACTGAAAATTACATTACACTTTAAGACTTTTTAATAGCTTTACATTAATTTCATTTGATTCTCACAATTTTGCTGTTGAATGAAGTTGGAGAAAAATCATGAAACTGTGCTGAGTTCACTACATTTTTGTTACATAATATTTGCTGGGCCTGTACTGCTGTAAGGCAATCCTTTTATTCCTCAATAATTGATTTGCTTCCCTACTCACCACAATGGCTTTTCCAAAACTTTTCATCTTTTCTCAGATCTTCCATAGGTTCCTCTCCCCTATTGCCTCAGCCTAGAATTTTACCTCATATTTTACTTAAAAAAACCCCAAAGAACATTGCCCACTGAGCTCCTTCTTTACCTCTGCTTCTCATCTCAGACCACTCCCATCCCTTCTGCCATTACCTCCTTCCTCACCCCTGTCTCACATAAAGAGGTAGCCATTCTCTTTGCCAACACAAGTCCCTCTAGATGCACAAGTAATCCCATCTTATCCCAGCTTCTCCAGGAGACTGGTTGCCTTCTCTATCATCCCCACTCTCTCACGTATTTCCAATCCCTCTCATTTGCTGGCTGCTTCCTTACTACATACAAACAAATCCACATCTGCCCCATTCTTAAAAATCCCTCACTTGATGTATTTATGTGTTCTAACCATTCTGAGAAGGGTGAGTACAACAGGTATCTCTACTTCCTTTCCTCTTGCTCCCTTCTTAACTTCTGTCTGGTTACCCTATTTCAGCATTCAGGGGAAACTTCTCTCTCCAAAATTGCTAATGATTTCTTAATGATCAAATCTAATGGCCTTTTCTCAATCCTTATCCTTCTTAACCGCTGCATCCTTTGACACTCATGATTACCTTCTTCTCCTTGATCCTCTCATTTCTTTAGTTAGCTTTATACTAGTTTCTCCTCCTACCTATCTGACTGTTCCTTCTCAGTCTCCTTTACTGGATGTTTATCCAGGTCAGGTCTGTTTGCTATAGGAGTCCCAAAGGGCTCTGTTCTGGTTCATCTTATCTTCTCCCTCTACACTATTTCATTTGGTGATCTCATTAGCAGGTATAGATTCAGTTACCATCTCTAAACTGATGATTCTCAAATCTTTAAGTATCTAATGCTAATTTCTCTGCAGATTTAGGTATTCACATCTCCAGCTTCCTACTGAACATCTAGTATTAGATGTCCCATTGACTTCTTGAACTCAAAGGTCAATAATTAAATTCATTTCTCTCTGCTCCCAAACTCTCCCCTCTTTCTAATATCTCTATTAATAATATCTCTATTAACCCTAAGAGTGCACCAATCTCAGAAGCTAGATTTCATCCTTGACTCCTCACTCTAGTTCACACATTGTATCTGACCTCTTGCCCAGGCCTCTCTATTTCCCTTTATAGCATTTTAAGCACCTCCAACAGGGAGGCCTGCTACCACAGGTTCTTAGATCTGCATTCATAAAAGGAAAGGCAACTTTGAGGGGTTAACAATCACTTTAATCAAGCACATATATCATTCAGTTAGTTGAGGGGAAAAAGTTAGTACCCTGAACTTCAGAGAAAATGCAGAGAAATTAAAGATCAACAGACATAGCTTCTTCTGTCTGACAGTAATGAATACATACATCACAATTCAACAGACTGGTCCAACGTGTCTTACCATAGTTACCAGAGAGGGAAACACCAACCAACATCTGGGAGGGGGGCTCCTTACTGATTTCCCAGAGTTCTCCTGTAGCCAAACAAATATTTCCAATCAGTAAGCCCCAAAGTAAAACCCCACCCTCAGAGTATTTATACATTTTTTTAGAGCCAAAGGCATCACATTCCTTGAGAACCAGTGCCTCATTAACAAAAGGTCTGCGCCTTTCTACAAATCTTCCAAGGCCCAACAACAAGTGAGAAAGATCCTGCTTAATCACATTATTCAGAGGCATTATACTTCTTGATATAAACAAAACCAGCCAAAAGATCCTACTTTGCTTGGCCTCACAACACCCTTTTTTTCTACCACCATGGCCACCATACTGGTGCAGGCTCTCATGACCTTCCACCTGCACTATTGCAATAGACTATTGCTTGGTGCTCTAGACACAAATCTGTCTCCCCACTGCAGGCCATTGTCCACTTACCTATCAAAGTGATCTTCCTAAAGTTCAAATGTTACTATGTCATCCCACCCCACTCCACACTCATTAAACTCCAGTGACTTCCTGTCATTTCCAGGATCAAATACAAAGTCTTCTGTTTGGCATTCAAAGTTCTTCATAACATGGCTCTTCTATATTTCTAGTCTTTTTATATCTTACATCTCCACTTTACCTTCCAATATATACTCTTCTAACTAACAACACTAGCCTTCCTGCTCTTCCTTGAACTCAAGACATTCAATTTCTAGACTTAGGGTGTTTTCACTTGCTGTCTTCCATTCCTGGAATGTTCTCCTTCCTCATCTCCATCTCTGCTTTCTTGGCTTTCTTCAAGTTCCAGCTAAATTTCAACTTCTATAATTAGCCTTTGCCAATTCTCTCCTAATTCTATTGCCTTCCCTCTGTTGATTATTTTTTTGTTTGTTTTACATAATTTATTTGTTTGCTTGTTGTTTCCCCCACCAGATTGTGAACTCCTTAAAAGCAGAGGACTGTCCTTTGTCTTAGCATTGTTAGATATTAGCATAGGGCCTGGCATATCGTAAGTGCTTAATAATTGTTTATTAACTGACTGGCTCTATAGACATTATTAATCCCCATTTTCCAAAAGAAGAAACAATATTAGTGACTTGCTCAGGTAATATTTGTTAGGTCCAGAATTCAAGTCTAGCTTATCTTAGTTCCAAGCATATAGGACCTTTTTTTATAATAATATACTGTCTCTTTATGATTACAAAAAAGAACTTAAAACTAGGGAATTTATTGCTTAGGAACTTTTGTCTATTCCTTTTTTCATTTCATATTCTATACAGGCTTTTTCTATATTCTGCAAGTTGAAACAATAGTTCTGTCACAAACATGAATTTACTGAATGATTTGTAAGAGGCATTAAATAAATATTTTTAGAATTGAATGTTTGTTGAAACTATTCTTACCTCCACACATTTCATTTTTCAGAACTATTTACAAGGGAAAATAAATATGAAGCTCTTTGGATATAGCATTTACAACAAGACTCCACTCACTCAATCAATCAATCACTCAATCACTCAATCACTTACTCATTAATGCCAGGCATTAGCCTATACTCCTGCAAAGGTTTAGATCCCTTTGATAGCTGATTCTTCACTAGTCAGCTGTCACCCATTTATACAGATATATAGGATCTTAGATAAATGCTTATGTCAAACTTTATGGTTTATAATACATCTTTATCACAATAATCCTGGTAAATAGATATTTAGCCATTATTATTTTTTGATATTTTGTAAATGGAGAAATTAAAATGTACAGAGATGATGTACAGAGATCATATAGCAAGTAAATGGGAGAACTAGGGCTTGAACTCAAATTTTTCTGACTCTGAGGACAATGTATTTTCTGCTACACCAAGTTGACATGGAATAGTTGATATTACTAACTAACAAGAATTTGTTTAGGGTGTCATCTTGCACTGCAGTGGACCAAGTGTTACCTGATAACTAATTTAGATGTTAGAGAATCCACCTGACTTACTTGGGTACTATCTTGGTATACAAGAAGATTAATACAGTGTGACCCCTTTATTGATGCTTTTTGTATTTGAAGCATAATAATTTCTGAAAACAGTCCGTCCTCCAGACTGGATCCTCTCTTGAAAATAGACAAATACTCAACAAAAATGCCCAGTAGATTGACCACATCTGACAATGCAGACAAGTCTGCCCTAATCTTTTCCTATCTCTCTACCAGGAGGAGGGAGACATGTTGCATTATGTCTTCTGGGTTCACCACTGGTATTTCAATGACTTAGAGACCAGTTTTTTTTGAGTGAACTTTGCATTCACATTGATATTGGTTGACATTGGGACATTGGGCATATTTTATTTCTTGTGTGGATTATTTCACTTTAAATAAGTTCAAACCATTCTTTCCATGTTTTTTTTTTATTCCATATAGGCAGTTAAGTTCTTAAAGATATGTCAAGCAGCCAAAGCCATTATTTACCTGAATTTATTTGTCTTCATGTGTGTGTGTGTGTATGTGTGTATGAGAGAGAGAGAGAGAGAGAGAGAGAGAGAGAGAGAGAGAGAGAGAGAGAGAGAGAGAGGAAAGAGAAAGAGAGAGAAAGAGAGAGAAAACAGATATATGTTTATGATGAGAAAGTAGGTTTAGACTTGCATGGCCTGGCCCCAGTGGGTAGAACCAGGAGCAGCAGGCACAAATCACAGAGGAGCAGGCCTCAGACTGACACAAGGAGAAATTTCCCAGACCTGTCCAAAAGTTGAACAAGCTTCCTCTGGGAGAGGCAAATAATCCATCACCAGTAGTCCCCCAGCAAAGGCTAGATGATCATTTGCTGGTGATTCTTCAGAGGGGACTTCTAATCAAGGATGGCTGACATAATCTCTCAGGTTTCTTGCTTTCACACACACACACACACACACACACACACACATACACACACACACACGCATACACACACGCATGCACACAATTCCAGCAATATAGTGCTATGTTATCCTGAAATCTTTTACTAATGTGCTGTAATTTTTTGTTTTTAAGTGGGAAATGTAATAGGAATTGCTGAGGATGGCTTTCAGTGATGTAACTTAACTTTCATTAGTAATTCTTATGGGGAGACTTGCCAGTAACCCCTTACTTCACACAAACTTGGTTTATCAAAGGATGTTCCTCTCTGGTATCTCATTTCTCTTCTGAGAAACTAAACAAAGACTAGATAACCACCCACATGATGCAGAAGATAGGATCGATACAATTCAATTCAAGAAGCATTTATTTTTTTAATTTTAATTAATGTATTTGTTTTCAGTTTTCTACAATCACTTCCATAAGTTTAAGATCGCATGCAATTTTATATGGGTTCTACACATACATTCTACGCATTTTCACATTAGTCATGTTGCATAGAAGAATTAAAGAAAATGGGAGTAACGATGAGAAAAAACAAATCAAACCAAAACCTAACACAAGAGAAAATAGTCTGCTTCATTTGGCTTTCTGAATCTATAGTTCTTACTCTGGAAGTGAATGACATTTTTCAACAAGAGTCCTTTGGAAATGTTTTCAGGTCCTTGTATTGCTATGAAGGGCTAAATCTGTCAGAAACAGTCCTCATACACTGTGGCTGTTACTGTGTATAATGTCCTCCTGGTTCGTCTCCTTTCACTCAGCATCAGTTCATATACATCTTGCCAGGTTTTTTTTTTTTTTTTTTTTGAAGTTTGCCTATTCATCATTTCTTGTTCAGTCATTTCCCAATTGATGGACATCCCTTCAATTTCCAGTTCTTGGTCACCACAAAAAGAGCCACTATAACTATTGTTGTACATATGGGTCCCTTTCCTATTTTTATGATCTTCTTGGGATCCCTAGACACAGTATTGCTGGGTCAAAGGGTATGCACATTTTTATAGCCCTTTGCACATAGTTTCAAATTGTTCTCCAAAATAGCTGGATCAGCTCACAGCTCCAACAACAATGAATTAGTGTTCCAACTCCCACATCTTCTCCAACATTTATCATCTTCCTTTTTTGTCATGTTAGCCAATCTGATAGGTATAATGTGGTATCTCAGAGTTGTTTTGATTTGCATCTCTCTAATCAATAGTGATTTAGAGCATTTTTTCATATGACTATAGATACCTTTAATTTCTTCTTCTGAAAACAGCCTGTTCATATCCTTTGACCATTTATCAATTGGGGAATGGCTTGTATTCTTGTAAATTTGACTCAGTTCTCTATATATTTTATAAATGATGTATTTATTACAGATATTAGCTGTAAAAATTCTTTTCCAGCTTTCTGCTTCCCTTTTAATCTTGGTTGCATTGGCTTTGTTTGTGCAAAACTTTTCAATTTAATGTAATCAAAATTATCCATTTTCTTTTTTGTTTAATTTATTTATTTTACTTTTAACATTCATTTTCACAAAATTTTGGGTTCCAAATTTTCTCCCCATTTGTCCCCTCCCCCCACTCCAAAACACCAAGCATTCTGATTGCCCCTATCACCAATCTGCCCTCTCTTCTATCATCCCTCCCTTCCCTTGTCTCTATCTTCTCTTTTGTCCTGTAGGGCCAGATTACTTTCTATACCCCATTACCTGTATTTCTTATTTCCTAGTAGCAAGAACAGTACTCGACAGTTGTTCCTAAAACTTTGAGTTCCAACTTCTCTTCATCCCTCCCACCTCACCCATTCCCTTTGGGAAGGCAAGCAATTCAATATAGGCCATACCTGTGTAGTTTTGCAAATGACTTCCATAATAGTCGTGTTGTGTAAGACTAACTATATTTCCCTCCATCCTATCCTGCCCCCCATTGCTTCTATTCTCTCTTTTGATTCTGTCCCTCCCCAAGAGTGTTGACTTCAAATTGCTCCCTCCTCCCATTGCCCTCCCTTCCATCATCCCACCCATTCTGCTTATCCCCTTCATCCCCCACTTTCCTGTATTGTAAGATAGGTTTTCATACCAAAATGAGTGTGCATTTTATTCCTTTCTTTAATCAAATGTGATGAGAGTAAACTTCATGTTTTTCTCTCACCTCCCCTCTTTATCCCTCCACTAATAAGTCTTTTGCTTGCCTCTTTTATGAGAGATAATTAGCCCCATTCCATTTCTCCCTTTCTCCTCCCGATATATTTCTCTCACCCCTTAATTTCATTTTTTTAAGATATGATCCCATCCTATTCAATTCACTCTGTACTCTTTGTCTGTGTGTGTGTGTATGTGTGTGTGTATGTATGTGTGTGTGTGTAATCCCACCAACTACCCAGATACTGAAAAGTTTCAAGAGTTACAAATATTGTCTTTCCATGTAGTAATGTAAACAGTTCAACTTTAGTAAGTCCCTTATGACTTCACTTTGCTGTTTATCTTTTCATACTTCTCTTTATTCTTGTGTATGAAAGTAAAATTTTCTTTTCAGCTCTGGTCTTTTCATCAAGAATGCTTGAAAGTCCTTGATTTCATTGAAAGACCATTTTTTCCCCCTGAAGTGTTATGCTCAGTTTTGCTGGGTAGGTGATTCTTGGTTTTAGTCCTAGTTTCTTTGACTTCTGGAATATCATATTCCATGCCCTTAATGTAGAAGCTGCTAGACCCTGTGTTATCCTGATTGTATTTCCACAGTCCTTGAATTGTTTCTTTCTAGCTGTTTGCAATATTTTTGCCTTGACCAGGGAACTCTGGAATTTGGCCACAATGTTCCTAGGAGTTTCTCTTTTTGGATCTCTTTCAGGCGGTGATCTGTGGATTCCTTGAATACTTATTTTGCCCTCTGGTTCTAGAATCTCAGGGCAGTTTTCCTTGATAATTTCATGAAAGATGATGTCTAGGCTCTTTTTTTGATCATGGCTTTCAGGAAGTCCCATAATTTTTAAATTGTCTCTCCTGGATCTATTTTCCAGGTCAGTTGTTTTTCCAATGAGATATTTCACATTATCTTCCATTTTTTCATTCTTTTGGTTTTGTTTTGTGGTTTCTTGGTTTCTCATAAAGTCATTAGCCTCCATCTGTTCCATTCCAATTTTGAAAGAACTATTTTCTTCATTGAGCTTTTGAACCTCCTTTTCCATTTGGCTAATTCTGCTTTTGAAAGCATTCTTCTCCTCATTGGTTTTTTGAACCTCTTTTGCCAATTGAGTTAGCCTATTTTTCAAGGTGTTATTTTCTTCAGCATTTTTTGGGGTCTCCTTTAGCAAGGTGTTGACCTGCTTTTCATGCTTTTCTTTCATCTCATTTCTCTTCCCATTTTTTCCTCCACCTCTCTTACTTGATTTTCAAAATCCTTTTTGAGCTCTTCCATGGCCTGAGCCCATTGAATATTTATTCTGGGTGTTTGGGATACAGAAGTCTTGACTTCTGTGTCTTTCCCTGATGGTAAGCCTTGTTCTTCCTCATTAGAAAGGATGGGAGGAGATATCTGTTCACCAAGAAAGTAACCTTCTATGGTCTTATTTTTTTTCCCTTTTCTGGGCATTTTCCCAGCCAGTGACTTGACTTCTGAGTGTCCTCTCCACACCCACCTAGCCTCCAGATCCACCCAGCCAGCCCTTGGGGTCTGAGATTCAAATGCTGCTTCCCAGCCTCAGGGCTTTGGGTGGGGGCGGGGCTGCTATTCAGTATGAGACTAAGTTCAGGTGCTCAGGTGGGGACAGGGCCACCACATGGGGCTCAGTTCCCTCACGGGGTTTATGCAGAGCCCTTCAACAATGGATCTGGTCTCCTGCCTGCTTTGGGAGCTCCTGTCTGCTGCTGCCTCCTGAGGGGTCCTGAGTTATGGAGACACCCTGCTCCCCTCTAGGCGAGCCAAAAAGACTCTCTCACTGACCTTTCATGCCTATGGGTGGAGGGACCTGCGGAGCTGCTTTAGATTCTGTCCTTGAAGCCTGCTTGGATCTGCTCCTCTCAGGACTGGGCTCTGCTCTGGGTCCAGTGCTTAACGGATCTTTGGTGTCAGTTTTTCAGGTCTCTCTGGAACAGAAATCTCCTCCACTCTGTTGTTCTGTGGCTTCTGCTGCTCCAGAATTTGTTGGGAGTTCTTCTTTATAGGTATTTTATGGGTTGTGGGTTCAGAGATAGCAAATGTATGTCTTTCTACTCCACCATCTTGGGTCCTCCCCCCAAAATCATCCATTTTCAAGCAGCATTTATTAAGTACTTACTGTGCACAAGGCACTCTGCTGTGTACTAGGAATACAAAGACAAAATAAAAGTAGTATTGCCCTCAAAGAGCTTATGTTTTAACAACACAGACAGTCATTTCTGGGGCATTAGAGAGGCGTCAACATCAAAAACAATAACCATTTTACTTGTCATATTTAAGGAACAATTAAGTGGCTTAATGTGAGATACTCAAGGAAAGATAGAGAAGGAGATAGATGCACCAAGGGAAGTTTATTAGGACACCCTACTCAACTCTCTACATTTGGTCAGAGCTGGTATTTTCAAGATAGGAGAATCCAATAAGCCCTGACACCTCCAAAATAGAAAGAGAAGGACAGAAATGGATACAAACCAAGAATGTCATCAAGAAGCTTGAGATATGATGGCCTTTGAATAATCTCCAAGGCCACATTTAACAACAAAATAAGCAAACAAACAAAAAAAACCACAACTTACATTTTACCTTAGTACTTCAAGGATTATAAGGTAATGTTACAACTCATCCCATAATATACATGACAACCCTGTAAGACAGGATATACTAACACTATCCCTTTACCTGAATCTTCATCTTAAAAAGACACATCTATTTCACTATCATGCTTAGCCCTAAAACGAATAGTAATATTACATTGGAGGCTCATGTGCTATCTACATAAATAAAGCCACAAGAAACACCTGCCTTAGAATAAAGTAGCCATTGGAGGATTTATGGAATCTTTCCAGATGAAAATGATGGAGAAAATACACTTGAGTGGATAAGACTAAATTGTTGAAATCAACAAGATGTAAGCATCTGTCCAATGGAATCATGAGCTGCCCATCAGTGCCATTACATCAAAAAGCAAAAAGTAAGAGTTTCACATAAAGCAAGACAAAGCACACCTCTGCTTAAGTAAAGACTTCTATGGAGCCAATTAAGTTCTCATGTAAACTGTGATGCTTCTTGCAGGACATAAAACAGGAGATATGCTTATATGATACAACTTCCCCATCTCAAAAGCTGTTTCTTTTTCTTTTTTTTTTCTTAGTGTCTAGTAGCATGATTAGTTTAGTTTAGATACATTACAGCATAAATACTGCATTACAATTCATGCTTCTTTATTAATTTTGATAGCCACATTATCAACAAAATATGACACAAAGGGCATATAAAGGGTAACATAAGGGACATAAATGTCCAGGAAAAGATGGGCCAATAAGCTAGGTTGAATGAGAGGCAATCAATACATTTATTGGTATACGTACAATGTCAAGAGACACAGAGGAGGGCTTCCAGATTGTTTGGATAGAATCCACTCTGTGAGACTTATGGGAAGGCATGGACAAGAAGTGCATAGGATGAAAATGCATGGATGAACTATGATCTGCACTTTTAGAGGGCATTCCCATATCAATAAGTTCTGAGAGCCACTGAAGTACTGAAGATATTAGAATAACAGGAAAAGAAGTGTTTTGTTTTGTCTTGTTACTCTGCAAGGATAATTGGGACTAAACATTTTTTTTAGCTTATTATTGATCACATTTTAAAATCTATTTTTTTGTGGTTCTATGAGTACTTGGCCAAATACATTTTTCATTAAGTATTTCTTCAGTGAAATTAAGTGAGACAACAATTTCATTGTCTTTGTTTTTTGCAGAAACTGAAATCCTGCCAATAAATGGGAATTAAGTAATGAACAAATGTCCTGCAAGGGTTATGATTTCATGTGTTTTTTCTAACATTCATTTATCCATCCTTAATGAACTCTTTTGAACCACACTGACACAGTCTATATAATGTTCCTCAATAGGACATTATTGAGCTCCACAGTGCCTATGGAAACAATGCTACTCATGCTTATAAAATCCAATCAAAATTCTAATCACAAGAGTGACCATTGATCAGAGCTCAGGGTGGCTAATATGCTTAATAATGAGTTGAACACAGAGGCTTCCTGAGGCAAGATGAAAACTGGAATAACCAAGTGTAGTTCAGTAAATGTCATCATTTTCTGGTATCTGCGGTTAAAGAAGAACTACAGTTAATGAGCTGCCATTAGAAATTATCCTGGTGTGAAAAGGGACAGGGTATAAATATGTCTTAGTCTGCATTCACATATATGCATATTATATATATATGTATATATATATATGTGTGTGTGTATACTTACATGCATATATACATATACACACAAATACACATATATGTACATATACACATACACGCATGCATACAGAGAAGGAGTATATATACAGAAAGCATGCATTAAACCAGTCAGGAGCTTCTTACCATGCATGTAGTAATATCATTCTAGTATCACAGTAAAATTTTGTATATGGAAAAGAAACGATTATGGGCAGATTTTATATTCTGACACTCTATGGACATTATTGTATACCTCTTCTAAATGAATCATTTGTTATAAATTACCTTATTGTGCATATTAAAAAAAACATTTTAAACAGACAAAATTTGTAAAACAAACATGGTTCAACATACAATGAATAAGCTCCTCTATCCAGTTAGAGCAGAAAGAAGGCTGGGTTTGGTGTCAAAGGACCCAGCTCTGTTATTTACTGTCTGTGTGGCTTTGGACATCGATCTGGCTTTTCTGGGACTCACCTTCCTCATCTTTAAGATTGTGAAAGGTAGTTGAACCTTCTTGTTTACAGTGGCTCCCAATTCTAAATCTTTCACATTGCTATAATGGTACGGGGAATACAATAAGGTCTATAAATATATAGATCCTCCTCATAAGATGCTAATAGTCTTGTTAGGGAGATAAAGCATAGACACATGAAAACTTAATAACACTTTTATTATTTGATCTTTAAATAGCACTTTAAGACAAGAATAAAAAATCTTATAACCTATTACGTAATTAATGTATCTATAGTATTCACACATAAATGTGTAAAAATATGTATATGGGGGCATACTTATTTCATCCTATCCAACTTTTAATTATATACTACTCAATGGAATCATAAGTTTCAATTGTAAGTTCTGTTGTAATTGATCTTCAGTTATATTGCTAGTTGGTAGTGTTAATTTCAGCAGGAAAAAGGGTAAATTTTTGACTGTTATTTTAAATAAAGATTGTTAAAATTTAAGAATACCAGTGAAGATAACATTGAATAACTATTTTTAAGAGCTCTTTTCAGGTTTGCCCTAGATATTAATTAGAAAAAAATATGTTACTTATTGTAGAGCTTATTAAAAAATAGGTGTTATCAATGCAAAAGATGTTTTGCTAATCTTTTCAAGAGGAATATTTTATGCTCTGCTTTGAAAGGAACCATAGCGGTCATCAATTTGAAACTATGATTGAAGAGAAATCTTATAGTGTCATCACAATTGACCATCCATCCTCTACTGAAGCATCTTCAGTGATATGGCACTCTCTATAATATTAAGTAGCCATTTCTACGTTCACCAAGTCAAAGACTTGCCACTGGACTTTGCTGATTCTGGAAGAAAGAGTGAGGCTGATGACTTTGTGCAGCTCTGTCTCACTACTATCCAATTTACACACAAGTCAAGACATTTGTCCATTTTGTCATTGGAGCTCTTCAAAAATTAAGGATGAGCAACAATTGTTAAAACAAAAACTCCATATTTTGCCATTTAAAATCCTTCACAATCTAACTCCAAGTTATTTTTCCAACATTATTCCACATGATTGTCCTCTGCATAGACTATCATCAAGTCAAACCAGACAGTGTTTCAACCTGGATTCACTCTGCACTCTTTTGATTCTTTACATTTATTTACCATTCCATCTTTCATGCCTAAAACGATGCCCTTTCCATCTCTACCTATTGAAATTCCTTTTTTTCAGGACTTATCTCATGTATCAGTTACTTCACATGAAATAGCTATGATTCTATATATGAGAGGAAATCCCTACTCTCCCAGTACCATCCAAGTATATTGATATTGTAATTTCACTTAATATACATTGTAAAATATAAACTCATACTAGGAAAAACTAGAACCTTAGAAATGGAAAAGTCAACGCATGTCTTTTGCCTCAGATGCAACCTGGATCTAGGCAGTCATATCCTCTGCAATATTACTGACAAGTATCCTTTTGAAGGTGTCCAACAATGGAGATTTCGTTATGTCCTAAGGAGATAGCCCATTTCACTTTTGGTCAGCTGCAATCTTAGGAATTTTTTTTCTTTAAATAGAGACATGATGTGCCTTTCTGTTACTTGTATCATCCTATTTCTTCTGTTGGCTGGCATCAAGAGAACTCAATCTGTCCCTGGTTTCCACATTTAAATGTGAAGGCAATTATTGTGCTCCTTCTTTATCTTCTCTTTTCTTCAAAAAATCATTGTCAACTGCTGCAAATGATACTTCTGTTGCATGAATTGAAGTCTCTTCACCATCATGTTGGTCATGCTCCATCTCGTCAATCTTTCTTCTCAAAAGTGGTATTCACAATTTAATCATTCTCTATATATAATTGTTGAGGGCAGATACACTAAGATTATCAATGCCAATTTTCTAGATATTTCATATGCTTTTATTATTGTAGTCTAAAATCAGATTAAGTGTTTGGCTGTCATGCCAGCTTGCCTGGAGCTTTGTGTCCTTAAATTGAGTTCACAATAGGCAAATATGCTTCTTTCCCTATTGATTCTCATAGAATTCCTGTGGTATGATAAGAATAATATTACTGGAGTGAATAGCTTTCTGTATGAAACCAGAATTGTTCCACGAACCATTAGCTCACTCAGAATAAATAGTTGCTATAAAGAAATTTTAACTGAAGAATGACTGGTATCCATTAATGTATTCTCTTACATTTTTTGAGATACTAAGAAATTTCTAATGATATAATTAGTAATTCTTTTAAAAAAACCTTGTTTTATGTCTTAAAATGTCACAAAATTATTCATTTCTTCCATTTTTTTGTGAATTGTAAATTACTTTTATTTTAATGATCTAAATAAAACTACTCCAATAATCAGTCACATACAATCAAAAACCCATATCTTTTTTTTAAAAAAAATTTTTAATTACACCGATACCCCCATGATTGTATATGGCTTCAAAGAATTAAAGGTTAGGATTACTTAAAGGGCAATGGAAAGGCTTATGTTAGGTATAAACTACACTCCATCAAATACAAAGAATTATATAGTGTGTAAATAATATCATTAAATGAATATACAAATGAAAATGAAGTTAGTTTGGTCATAAAGTGAAATCAACAATTAAAAAATAAACAGACCATGTATTTTATTACTATCATTAAATTGTCAAAAGAAAGGTGGGGAAATGCCCAAGAAATTAGGCAGATCTCCTATGGTGAACTTATGTAAGGACATGACCAAGGGATTGATGGGGTAAAATCAGGAATTTATACTGAAGTGAAATGTTGCAAGAACAGAAAAAAAAATTCTTCAGGCTAACAAATTTAGGCAAGTCTGTCACAAGACTAACAGGGTTTCCACTATTGTTGGTGTTTTGAAATGTTGAATACAAGAATAGTTCTTGTGTAATTATTTTAATTTTCTTCTAATGAAACATCACAGGCTAGTAACTTAAGCCTGATTTTGAAGGATTTTTGGATGTAGGGAGGCACATGCTGAACACTTGATATGAAGGAGGGGAAAGTTTTGGCCATTACAAATCTGCCTCAGTATGTCTGAATTGCTTTTTTCTTTTGGTCACATTTGCAGATGATTTCCACATGAATTCATTAGATTAGCCATATGGCTATCTGAATCAGTTATTCAGATGCCTTAAAAAACAAAGGTTAATGATGCTGAAGTTCATTTTTTTTTTCAATCATAGAGACGGCCTTTGGGTGAATTACAGAATAGCCAATTTATCAGATGCGGTATATTTACTAGGCTTGGTGTCTGAAGGCAATTTTATAGCTCTGGATTATCTTTTCTTTGAAGATTTCCCCAACTGAATTTTCTCTAAAAAAGAAAACAAATCCATAAATGCATAGACTTGCAAATCTATGCTTAACCATTATACTAAAATAAACTGAAAATAAAGTTGTTTATATTTCAGTCATTTCAGTTTTTATAGTCAAAGATAATCTATAAATTTTCTTTACTTATTCCCCAACTCTGAAAAAAAATCAATGTTGAAAGGAGGGATGTTTCCTTTAAATTTTCAATTTGTTACTAATATTGAAAATTGGGATTGACTAGTTTCTTCATGCAGATTTAATTTGCCTGGCTGTGGTTATTGTATATACTATTCATTCACCTTTGCTTTCTTCCTTCTTCATCACTTCTTCTCTGAGTTATTTGCATTTGTCTTTTTTTTTTACATTATGGTAATATTCCATTATATTCATATAATAAAATTTATCTGTCTCTAATTTATTTTTCATTTTGTCCATTCATTTTGCATATTTTTCTTCCCAGAAATAGTGCTGCCATGAATATTTCTCTTCATATAACCTTACTCTACACTTGACTTCTTGAAGGGATAAAAGCAGTAGACCATAAGGACACTCAAGATAGCATTATGATCTACCCTGTAAAGTGTTGATAAGAGATGATATGACCTCTGAGTAAAGGGCTAGCCAGAACACATGGCCATCTTAAAGGAAAACTTTCCATCAAGGTAATTCTATGCTCCAAGCTTCATTACACCTTTCACAATTTACAAAATAACCACAAATATTCTAACAGATAAAGAACAAAAGAAATCATTGAATATGCAATGGTAAACTTCTGCGGCAAGTAGCTTTTTTTTTTTTTTTGAGTAGTAGTAATAAAACCAAGACCCAGTTTCTGTCCTCTTCCAAAATAAGATGTCTTTTTTTTTGTTTTCTTCTGGCTTTTTTGCATTTTCTTGATTTTTCTTCCTTCCTTCTTCCCTTTTTCTTTATTCTTCCCTTCCTTCCTCCTCTCCATTCCTTATTCTTTTCCTTCCTCCCATTCTCCCTTCCTTCCTTCTTCCCCTCCTTCCTTCCTAACTTCATTCTTTCCTTCCTTTCACCTTTCTTTCCTTCCTCCTTTCATACTTTCCTTCCTTCCACCCTCCCTCCCTTCCAATCTTGTTTCTTTCCCTCTTCCCTCCTTTGCTTCTTTCCTTTGTATATTTATCACTTTATAACTCAGTACACTTCCCACCACATGTTCCCGTTGGCTGTGTATGAAAATGTGTGCCTCATTCTGAGCTTCTACACCATTACCTCTTTACCAAGATGTGACTGACATTCTTCATCAACAGTCTCTTATAGTAAGATTGATTGCTTCCTTCTTTAGAGTTCTCAAGTCTTTCAAGAGTATTTTCCTTTACATTATTGTGGCCATTGTGTATGTTTTTTCTTTTGGTTCTAGTTACCTAAGTATCTACTCATAAAAATTTTCTCAAGTTTCTCTGAATCTTCACATTTGTAAATTTTTAGAGAAAATGAATAATCCATTATATTTATATAATATCATTGGTTCAGTCATTCCCCAATTGACAGTAAAAAATGCTGCTATAAATACCTTGCTATATATGGCTTTTTTTCTTTGAGACATATATTTCATATTGACATCATTAGATCAAAAATAAGAACAGTTTTGAATGTATACATACATATACACGCAAAGACACATATATATACTTACATTTATACACATATATGCGCACACACACACACACACACAAACACACACAACCTTTTCTGGTTCCAACCACTTCTCTAACTTTGCATCCTCAAGGACCCAATAACTGTAAACTTTTATCTCCTTTATGGGGTAGCTTTTCCTGTTAAATATACTTCTTTTTTTGGGCAGTGACTGAATTGCTTCATGTGTATATATCTGTATCTATATCTACCTCTATATCCATCTATCTATCTACATATACATATACACACAGATACACATACACATACATACATATATGTGTATATACCTATATACATGTACATATACACATATATGTGTGTATATACATATACATATTATATATATATACATATGTGTGTGTATATATATATATATATATATACTTATGAACCAAAAAAGTTTAGTCCTTTAAATACTCAAAAGTTTATCACATAGTTCTATATTCTAGCTCTAAGCAACAATTATGCATAACTAGGGCTTCCTCTGAGAATTCATATGAGAAAAAATAGAGATGGAACCCATTTGTTTCTTATTCAGTGTAGTTTTAAATGATAATAATATTGTAATAAATTTTATTTTTATTAATTATAAAAATATATACAAATTTTCTAATTTTTTAAAAATAGAAATATATGTGTGTATACATATATGTGTGCGTTTCTTGCTGTGAATTTCCTTTCTTAATTTTTATTTTGATAGCTTGATTTTTCACTATGACTTTTTAAAGTAGGGTTAGCTAAAGATTTATAAATATGTTTAATGTTCTTCAAAGATGGTTTTTGGTTTTATTTTTAAGTGATTTTATACATAGTTTTTGCTTTTGCATTTTATTTTTTCTGATCCTTTTCAGTGTTTTATTTTTTGCTTACTTGGGGTGTGTAAATATTTTGCTCTTCCTAGTGTTTCTCAATTATATTCTAAGTTCATTAGTCTTTTCTTTTCCTCTTTTGTCAATACATATTTTTAGAGGTATAATTTTAGCCTAGCCTACTTTAGGTATATTATCAAAATTATGAAATAGTATTGTTATCATTCTCTTTTACATAAAAATACTAATGGAAAGTTATTTAAAATGACCTTCAATGTATCACTGAGGCTCAGTTAAACGGAACACAGGACTGAAATATCACTCAGCAAGCATATATCTTATTCAAAATTAACAAGATTTTAAATGAGTAAAGGTGGAATAGCAAAATAAGTGCTCATGCAAAGAAATTCAGGAATTAGAGGTAAGGAGCATGATAGAGATCAGTACCATCAATGTAAGCAGAAACTGAAGCAATATTGTCATTCTAGTGTTGTTGTCAGAACACCTAGACAGAAAGAGGAATAGGATGAAGCATTAAAAAAAAAATCACATCAGAAGCTTAGTAGAACACTACTTTGCTATGGTCATGGTGGGACTATATGGACTAACGCTCTTGTTCTGCTAAAAACACAGCTAATATCTTTTGTGTCTGATTCACTAATTTTCCAATAAGCATCTTTTTGTTGTTCATTCTTAATTATTAAAAATTACCAATGACACCACAGGGCTCTACCTTGACTTAGTAGTGAATTGGATTCAAGTGAGACACAGGTAGACAAAGTTGTGAGCCTCACTCTCTCTTCCATAGTCATCTAATTCCAGTGACAAAACAAACACTAAGATGTCATCCCCATGGAATGACAAGGGTGGGGAACCTCTAGCCTCAAGGTCTTATGTGGCCCTGTAGGTCTTCAAGGGTGGCTCTTTGAATTCAAACTTCACAGAACAAATCCCCTGAATAAAAGGATTTGTTCTGTAAAACTTGGACTCAGTCAAAAGGTCACACCAAGACATAATCATGGCCTCAGTGCCAGAGGTTCCTCACCCTTGGTTTGAGATATCTTGTCAGGAAGATCTGAGTTCAAATCCTGCCTCAGTTCCTTGCTATCTTTGTGCTACTGAAAATTCATTTTGTCTATTTTAGAATCAGTTTCCTGAAGAAAATGAGAACATAAGGTAAAATGAGATAATATGTTAAAAGAGATTTTAAGAAGAACCTTAAATGTTATATAATTATTATTACTCCTTACCTTCATAGATAATTTTATAAACCACTCAATGACAAACTTCTTAACTTAGTTATCATCTCCATACCAATGAATCATAAATCTCTAACTTGTCCCCAATCTCTTTCCTGAGCTCCATTCTCATGTTTCCAACTACTTCATGAATATCTCCACCTGGGAAATGTATATCAAATTTAATATGTTCAAAATATACACTTAATATTTTTCTTCTGCCCTTTCCTCTTATTTTCCTACTTCTGTCAACTCTCATCACTAGGAGCAAAAAAAGTTCATGATCTAGGATTCATCCTTGGTACTTCCTTCTCATTTATGCCCTCCCCTCACAACTCATCAGTTGTCAAGTCTTGCAGATGCTGCCTCCACAACATCTCTTACATTTTGTCTTACCTGTTCCCTTTTCTCCACTCCCATGGTTTTCATTGTGTCCCTGCACTATTTTAATACCCTTCTGATGGGCCTCTCTACATCTAGTCTCTGCTTTGGACTCATCCCTCATGTTGGACCAATTGGTCTTCCCAAAGCCATCTAAAGGTCTGACCACATCACTTCTCTACTATAGGACCTTTAGGGATTTCCCACTAGTTCTGGGGTCAAGTATAAGCTCCTCAATTTGCCATTTAAAGCCTTCACAGTGAGGCTCCAAACTATCTTCCCAGCTACACAATCTTTTATGAAATCTATATTTCAAACAAACTGGCCTCTCTTCTGTTTCCCATATATAACATGGAGGTCCTTGCAAGAGGACAGAGCCATGGGTTCCACAGCCTCCATTTAAGGATAGGACTTATCAGGGTGTTTTCTCAATTTCCCACCTATTATACTGCTTTTAGACTTCTTTGAACCTCTCTCATGTGCTTCTCCCATTCCTATAACCTCATTTTTAGCTTCCTTTTGTGAGCTATCTTCTCTTTTTCAAGGATAAACTCCTGGAGGAAAGGAACTTTCTTCTTATTTGCATTTGTATCCCCATTGCTTATCAGATGCTTGACATATAATAGTCACTTGGTGAACTCTTATTGACTGACTGACAATGACATTCCATCTCCAACCTACATACTTTACACAGTATGGAGGCAGGCCCTCATGCCTGAAATGTTCTCTTTTATCCCTGTTATCTCTTGAAATACTTAGTTCCTTTCAGGGATTAGTTCAAGGGTCACTTCATGTTAAGAGGTTTTCAGACTTCCTCAGTTTTTATTCTCCTCCATTTAAAAGTTGTCTTAGATTTGTGGTTTCACCAGAGTATAGAACACCAAGTATCTTATGTAGGGCAACATAGCATTTATATGTCAAATGTAAAATTTGAAGCAGGTCTTCTTGAACTTGAGACCAACTTTCTATTCACTATGCCCTGTCTTGTCTCTCAATTTGTGTTTCTTTCCCATTCACTTATCTGGGTAAATGTCATTTTTCCAGAAGTAAAATAAAAGTTCTTTGAGAGTATGCTTTGTTTTTGCCTTTGTAGTCTCAGCACTTAGCACTGAATCTAGCACAGATAGTAGCTTAATAAATGTCTGTTGACTTTAAATGAAGAATATTTTATTTTCTATACAGTATCTAGAACATGACCTTACATATGGGAATCAAACAATGCTAATCCTTTAACATTTCAATGTATTCATGACATAAACAAAGTGAGTATTACATCCAATAGTGCAGTAAGCAACCCATCCATGACTTTTCATCCTGTGTGATTCTTCTCCTTGTTGTATCATAAATCTTGCATAAGTGTTAACCAGCATGTTGAATTCCTTCTTCTAGGACTCCTCCTTCCCTTTAATTACATGGATATCAACTATCTAGTATCTGTCATTAACAGGATAAAATTCTAAAAGTTCATACCACAGCAACCCCTAAATGATAGTCTTGATGACATTTCCTAGGCATAAATTCACGTTGATCATACAGTGCAATCTGTTGACTTCCAACATACACTTATAGATTATCCACCTTGGGTCATCTGGGATTTTGATTCTTTGGAGAATGTGGTGTTCCACAAATTACTTTCCTTTGTTTTGCCTATTCAGTCAATCAACCAACATTTTTTTTTAAGAGCCAACATCTGTTAATTGATTAGTCTAACAAATAATCAAATCATATTAAAAGTAGAGAATTGAATGAAAAAGAGAAGTTAGGTCAGTTTGGGATAAAAATTCATAGGATCTGGAATGAGGCAAGTTTCTGCAGTGGGAGGAGAAAGTGAAAATTTGTGAGGAGATGGTAAGAGAAACAGCAGGTTTTAGCAACACTCTGGATGTTTGTTGTTAAGGATGGTAAGGGATCGAAGATTACTGAGATTTCTGGCTTGAGAGGTGGGCAATAGCATGTGATGAATAAAGGGGTTGGAGAAGGAAGAGAAGCACCTTTTTCTTTCCATATACAACTTGAGCGATCAGTAAGAGAATTGTGGATTGATTTCAATATTTTTTGTATCTCCTCCTCCTGCCCTCCAATCCAACCTCTAGCTTTTTCTTTTAAAGTAATGCTTTGTAGTTTGGGGTTAGCAATACCCTAGGCTGTCTCTCATTACCTTAAGGGGTGTTATAAAATTCTCCAAAAAATAAAATCTCATTTACTTTCATTTAAAACACAAAATGTATATACATACACACACACACACACACACACACACACACATACACACACCTCAGAGAGTTATAATAACCCTGCCCTTGGGATTCATGCCATGTATTGACTTATAAATGAAACTGTTTTAGATGAGGGGTGTTCTTAGTGATTCATTTATTGGGATGGTGTCCAAGATGTTCTTACCTGATATGAAATTCCAGTCTATAGTACATAGTGTTATTTCAAGGTTCAGTTTATATACCATAAAGTGTTTTCTGGAAGATGTGGAGGGAGATGTTTCTAGAATCAACAAAGATAAGGTGTTATAATTTAAGAGTGTCTGGGAATCAGCATTCTAAAGCTTAATTAGGCATTTTAATTTGGTTGGAGAATGGCAGGAGAGAGACAATGAGGATGGAGTCTTGAATAAAGACTTTCTCTCCCTGTGAAGTTTATTTTTTTTAATATAATAAAAATAAGACAATTGAAGAACCAAACAGCATGAGTACCAGTGCTTTACCAAGAAAGACAGTGTTGTGTAACACATAGAAAATGCATTTCTTGTTAAAGGGACTATGGGAAGACAAGGGCATCAGTGCATCATTGATGTAATTGTGAATTGGTCCAAATGTCCTAGAAAACTAGTTTGGAATCAAGTAATAAAAATTACCACCTTGTACATGTTGCTCTTGATGCTCCCAACATTTCCTCCATGGCCTTTACAACCACCTTGCCATGACAGGATTTCTGCCCTACAATCCTTATAGTATGACTGGTGACTGCCTCTCCTTCATCTCTCTAGCCCTTCTTCAGGAAAACCTCAGTCACCGTGTTTCACTTTACTCCCTACTTTCTAACCATCCACTCCACAGCCTTGGCAGCCACCTTGTTGCCTTTCCAATTACACTTTAGCACCTACACACACACACACACACACACACACACACATACACACACACACACACAACTCCTACAAATGAAGAAAGCAGTAGGGATAATGACAAACAAAATGACAAAGTGTTGTAAACAAAAAAAATTAAAATGTAGCTACACTCAGATTAAAGGCATGTTTAATGATATAGATTCTAGAGGACAATTCTTTCCTTTTGCTAAAGAGGTAGAGATCTGCCTTGGCATATGCAATGTGGTTGCTGTGGCATTTGTTTTTGCTGAGTTGATTCTCTTTGAAAAGAGTTTATATTAGGGGAGGGAGGTTTGACAATATCAAGAACTGTCTTTGGTATGAAAAATAAAAGACATCAATAATATTTAAATAAAGGAAAAGTTCTCTGGAACAAGCATCAGAAGACCTTCATGGGAGTCCTAACTCCATCACTCTATGTGCGGGTGTGGGTGTGGGTGTGGGTGGGTGACACCCTGGCAACTTATTTAATCACCTGAGCCTTTGTTTCTCACTGTGTGAAATTAGAAAATACTACTTCTAATGCTGTCTAATTCACAGTGTTGTTGTAAGACTCAAATAGAAGGTGAAAGTGTTTTGGCAACATTTTTTTTAATTAAATGGTAACATTTTTACTCTAAGTAGATAATTCATCTAGATCTAGATGTATAAACACACTGATGGGAGTGAATAAAAGCCTTGAAGCCTACTTTTTATAAAGCACAAGAAGAAAAGGTATTATATGGATGTTTAGGATCATAGATTCACAGACTGTTTAAATAAGTTATGTTAAAAAGTGAATTGCTGGTTCCTGGATTTGTTCAATGCTTTTGCTCTTTTCAAAGTGTATTCCTTTAGGTTATCTCCTTTGGCCTAATACTCCCATTTAACAGATGGAGAAACTGAGGTAGAGAGAGGTTAGATGAATTGCTTAAATTTGCTCATTAGTGAGAGAAACTGAACAAGACCTCAAGTGCCTCCAAGTTCACTGCAACTTCCAACCTACACTCCATAATTATCAAGATACACAGTTCTTCACATGTTGCTTCAGACCATAATGAGTCTTCAGGTTACATGTGTAACCACAGTGAGTTACATAGCATGAAAGTCATTCCTTCTGTGGACACATTGCCTAGTGTTTGTGCTTTTGTACTAACGAAAGACAAAGCTTAAGCAGCTGCAAAGGCAAAATAAATGATGACTACATCTTCCCAGACTTTTTATTAATGCAAATTTGGAGGGTACAAGAACATTTCCAATTTCACTGGTTTTCTATTGTTTGCTACCAAAATAACATATAAGAACAACTGGATTTCCTTATGTTTATTCTTTCTGTAAGTTTATTCTTTCTGTCTCACAGTGCTCTGTTTCCCTCAATTAAGCAAAATAACCCAGGGGCCTAAGGGAGTCACTCTCTTGAGCAGATATCACCATTTCCTTGCTCTGTGGCTTTCAGGGAAAAGTGGGTGCAGTACCATGTGACTGAGTGGGGTTGGTGGCCTATCAGTAACTGAAGAACTCTTTATTCAGGCCAGATGCTTACAGCATCTCTAAAGGTTCTTTGATTAATTGAGGTGAACCACCCTGTATACCAGGGTCAGGGCGGACAAGCTTTCATTATTTTCTTCATTTACATCAATTAGAATTATTGAAAGCCTGAGGCTACTCCTGACTTCTGAAAACATGATCTACTCCTAGGTGATGTATAAACACAGAGCAGTGAAAGGACTATAGCATATTTCATTAACAAATAAACTTTTATTTCTTCCATCAGCTATAACAAGATTTGTATTGTGGTAGGTTGCTTAATCAGCCTTTTAACATAAATCAACCAAGATGGTCAGGTGGAATACTTATTAAGCACTTGGGTGCCACAAGTAATCAAAAGGGAAGAGAATTTCATTCTTTCATAGACTGAGAGGACAAATAAACAAGTGTGGAGTCAGAAAACTTGGATCTGATGGTCTGTCATTTACTTGCTATGTGATTTTGGGTAAGTTTCTGAGTCTCCGTTTCTTTCTCAGTAAAATGAGTTGATTGGGACAGGTGATCTCGAAAGTACCTTCCACTTCTAACACGCTGTGAGTCTCAGTAAGCATAATTCCTTCTCAATAGTTTTAGAAAGATCTCATTTTTTTGTGATTCAGAAAATTTTCCTGGAATGCAAGGAGGAATTGGATATAACAGTTGAATCAACTAATAAGCTCAAGAGGATGTGAAAATATGGTATTATGCCAATTGTGAAAGGAAAGAAGCCAGAAGTGAACATAAGCAATGGAGAGATGAGAGGGCATATTTCTAACATACAGTGGAGAATGCAAAGGAGTAGAAAGCTTTAAAAGTTGAATAGTTATACTGTTAGTTCCTTTTTTATAAGAATCCTATCAATAACATTTTAACAATGTGCTACCAAATCATCTGTTTAATTTTAGTTTATCACAAAGAATAGGATCTATGTGAGTGTAATACTCTTTATTTGTTAAATCTTTAGAGAAAGTTATAACTATTCTCTTTTTAATGGGATTACTATGAAACATCAACCTAGAGTTCTGACTTAGAAGAAGAGGCATTATGGGATGTTGGAAAGAACATTGACTGGGAATTTAGGATACTCATGTCTGAGTCTCATCTCTCCCAACAATCATCAGTATCACTTTGGGCAAATAAGTTAACTTTATTGAACCTCAGTTCAGTTAAAACAACCCACCCCAATGCAATACATAACATAAAGGCAAGCATACCTGTTTTATCTACCTCAAGCATTTGTGAGGCTTAAGGCAGATAATATACTTTGTAAACTATAAAGCACAGGTGAAATGTCAACTTTTACTATCATTATTGGCCATTGCTGTGGTCTTGTTTGTTTCATTGCCCAACAAGGAACTAGCATTTTCTTTCTAGATTCTCAGATCAGATGCACTATATTCTGAGCAATCTAATCTTGGGGTCACAGAGAGTCAGATAGAACTGAAAAACAACTCAACAGCAAGAGCATACTGTGTCCCAGATAGTATATGAGCACTTTACAAGTGGCAACTCATCTCATGTCTCAACTCTGGAAGGTAAGTGGTGGCATTATTACTGTCATTGTAGTTGTTCCCACCTTAGAGTTGAGGAAATTGAGAAAAACAGAGATTAAGTGACCTGCCCAAGGTCACCCAGGTTAGATTTAAAATGATTTCTTCCTACTAAGGAACTTCCAATGCAGATCTCTTCCACTTTCTTTGCAACTTACAGACTTCAAGTTGCCTAAGGCCCACAAATGTTGAACCATTTACCCAAGGTCACACTGCCAGTATGTAGTAGAGGCAATTCAGGCTTCCTGACTCTGTACTGGATCTATTCAGTGCCACAGAGCCACTTAATCATTTAACATAGCAAGGTAACTTGGGAGCTTAGAAACAGAACAGTAGTTAGAGTTTTCTTGTTTGTTTGTTTCTGAATAACATTCTAGTTGCTTCTCAGATCATAGCATTTTTCTGTTATCTACTCCTCTTCCATCACCATATAGTCTAGGTATTTTGATTTGTGAATCTAATTATGGCATTCATGACAAATGGCATTAGCATCCCTTTGTTACCATTTTAGTTGCATGTCAGGGATGGATCCTGCTGCTGGGCATAAATTAACCTATGAATCTTCCTCCTGTGAGGATTTACTTTTTCCTACTGGGAAATAGAAAATCATGATAAGGCTTACACATATAATTGTTATTTACATCAATATTTCAATGATCAGATTTGATCACTGTGGATCACATCCACTATGGATAATCACTCGAAGAAAACAAATGAAGAATATCAATTGCCCAGATTTCAACATGCGTTAGAAATACCATATACAGCTTGTCCAATATTATATCTATCTGGGACAAACAATGCATATGAGCTGGACTCAGAGTTGAAAAGGAGAAATGTGGGCTAGTTTACTTTTAGGAAATTGCCAAACACTTCTGGTACAGCTAAGTAGAATAGTAGAAAGAGTGCTGGGCCTGAAGGAAATCGCCACAATAACAAAAACAAAACACCACCACAATCTTCCCGAGTTCAAATCTGGCCTCAGATAATTACTAGTTGTGTGATCCTAGGCAAGTCAATCTTGTTTGCCGTGGTTCTTCATCTATGAAATGAGCCGGAGAAGGAAATGGCAAACCACTCTAATATCTTTGCTAAGAAAACTGCAATATGGAGTATGAAGATTTGGACACAACTCAGCAGCAACCACAACAATGGACTCTTACTGACTGTAAGCTTCCTATAACAACAAAGGTGTACTTTTTCAATGCAAATATTTTATCTGCTTTACGGTTTTGAAGTATTACTTGGAATGCAACTTTCTCAAAAGAACTAAAGATTAGTATCACAGAGAGGATAATAGAAAGGTGTTTGGTGGGTTTAAACAGGCTACAACATGTAATCAATAAGGCACAGTGAAGAAGAAACAGGAGCAAATGAGGATAACAAGGCATTACATGACAGAAAGAGAAGATGAGCTAGTCATGTGGCAAAAGAAAGGGATGGTACATGGATGCTCAGAGTGCTCCACTAGTACACTGTCCCTGATGAGAGAAAGCGAGCAAGATTTCAAGCTTATTGGGTAATCTCACTGTGGTGTACTTTGGGGAGGAGGTGAATGAGAATTGCACAGAATGGATAGATGTGGATAATTTGCAATCTGTATTGTTGGGGGAAACTCAATAAGTAAGATCACAGTCATTTGAGTATTTGTAGTATTAAGAGGATATTCCCTCCACTGACATATACATCTACTCTTCTTTGCTTTACTACATAGTTAAGTCTATATACATATATGTGTGTGTGCATATATACATACATATGTGTGTATGCATGTGTATATACATACATGTATGTATTTTTATACACACATGCATATGTGCATATACTACACATACACATATCAACTTTCAGAAGTTATCTTCATCATTAGACAGAAGACACATAGACCCACAATTTGTCCCTGGACTCATACTCAAGATCTTTTCAACTTGCCAGAGTTTAGCATAATTTGTGTTCTGCTTGGATAGTCTTCTAGAATACAACCTCCCTTCCATATCAAGATAAGACATTAGAGTGGGACTTTAACCATTCTGTGATTCTTTAGTTGCACTGGAATTCTATGATTTTAGTGGAGAACACACTTGTTATAAGATATATGTTCTTAATCAATGAGGTAATCACATATATTCTATAATCAGATATATAGATAAACTATTTGAATTTTAAAACACATTTTAAATTTAACTGATTACAACTGAGTTCCTAAGTATTTATTTTTCAAATAGTGGGGAGTGTCAGCAACCTGAACTTTGCTCCGTGCTAATATTACAATGACTGTCGTAATTTTGGTCTCTCTCTCTATCTGATCAGATATGTTAGGCATTGACAGTAAGTTTGAACACATGTTTCTTCTGTAGATTTTGACAGAGTGCTGTTATTTCCTGTATAATAACAGTTCAATTTCCTGTTCACCATTTTAGTTTCTCATACAGTGATCGCAAGATAAAATCTGCTGGACAGACTGAGTATGATTTGAACCTCTGAAGATGTCTGATTAATGAAGTGATTAAATCCATTCTTTCTACCCCAAACATAATGCTGAAATGATTACTCATCCCTCTGTTCATAAAGCTCAGATTACGTGGTTAGGTTTGAAATGCGGAAATCCAATTAAAAATCTTCCAATATTGTTAACAAGTTGTTGTTAAGCAAGATAAGTGTTACTGAGTATGGGTATAGGAAGCTGAATTTGTCTTTGGCCATTGAATGATTCATAATATATGCAGACAACCTTATATTCTGGAAAATACCCTGCAAATAGGTGGGGCCCCACCAATGAAAGAGGAATCATCAACATATTTGCTAGAAAGTGATTCTACTTTAAGAGCAAGCTGTTGCTCTTTATGACTATTTAACATCTCTCAGCTGAATTTTTTCAAGGACAAAAATCAACCTTCCATGTACCCTAGAGTGTTTTTCACTCCTGTTAAACTGGCAAGTTTTCTGAATAATAGGTCAGGTCTACATTGGCCCAGCTTCCATGATCCAGATTAACCAAAGATTTCTATTCATTCTCAAGGAATGAAATTACCTTTGTGTCCCAATTTAAAATGCCTATCTTTTAAGACAACCTAATAGCAACATTACTAGTGCATAGAAAGGTAACTGGTCCTCCTACTACTCTTTCTTTTAAAAAGTTGGGATTCTAGAAACCCATTTCATGCTATGTGAAGATTGACCGAAGGAAATACAAATGTTCAACCTGTAAAGAGGAACCAAAAGAGATAAATGTTATCATTTATCTGCCATAAAGAAATAAAATGGTCAACACATCAAAAGAGATTAAGGTTATTCTTCTTGGCATTAGAGGACAAAATAAAACCAGTCAGTAGATCTGCAAAAAGATAAATTGAGGCTTTAGGTGAAGAATAAAAATAACTATTAAAAATTATGTAGGCTGCCTTAGGAAATAGTGGGTTCTCTTTCATTGGCGATAACCATGTAGAGATTTAAAAAGATGAAGATGTATTATATATCATAATGCATATTCTATTTCAGATATGACTTGGACTAGATGGCTATTTTGGTCTTATCCAACTCTGACAATTGGTGATTAACTTGTCCAGACGATGTGGACATAGATACTATTGATCCTACATTCTTGATATATCAGTTCCTCCCTATAATAAGCAAAGTTTTTACTATTTCTGCTTTCTATTCCCTTTGTTATTTTCATGAGTCCAAGAACCTCCTGAATTTTTGAGATATAGATATGAATTCTAGAAAGACAGTCATCATTTCTTGATTACCTGTGTAGCAGGGGTCCTGCCCATGTTCAGAGGACCTCAGATGATAACTACCCATTGCAAAAAGCTTAGCAGTCTGTTCCCAGAAGAATTATGATGATGTGGAATAGAAGTCTTCTGGAGAGATTGGGAGAAGTGAAGAAATATTTTGTAATTTTCTGTAGTCTGTTAACCATATAGTTAGGAGAATTTTTTTGTTTTGAATTGGCTGTACAGATAGAACTTGAGGCATCTTTAAAAAAAAGCCTTCAAATTAACCAGCATCTAATCATTTTAGTCCTTTTTATTTTGCTTTCTGATGGTTTGACTCTTCTTTTGATGATATCAGTTAGAGACAACATTGAAAGGGGAGAGACCTAGGGATCCTTTCTCCACAGAGGCCATAAAACCCTAAGAAATGGGTCTCTGCATTTGTTCTTTTCTGTGTTATGTGAAAGCCTCTAATCTAGAAGTTTAGAAATGTCAGGAGAATGAATATGAGATTCCTATCAACCTGAGTTTTATAGTCAGTTTAACTTTGGTTTCCAGAAAATCAAGAAGTAACCTTTATGAGTGTCCTCTGGGACCCAGTTGAAGTGTACCTGAAGGGAGTGCTCATCCGGTCATGCCCTATCTGAGTATGAACTTGGTAGGATCAACATTATGTAGAGATAAAACCAAGTTTGAAACCAAGGTAGTACAGGGGAAAGTGAATCCTCCAAGAGCTGAGGGAAATGGTTATGCTTTTGTTTTGCTATGTCTTTGATCTGGAATTCCGGGCTAGGGTAGAATTCCTATCCCTATGCTAAATAGGAGGCAGCAGAACATTCAACATGGTGGACAAATTCCTGGGGGATCTTGTTAGCAAGTATAGGCACCCCTAAACCCTAGAGCCAACCAAGTAGAGCAGTCATAGAGGCAAGCTATTTGGAGCCAGCTCCAGGTAGAATTAGAGGTTGGGGTGAAGAAATTCAGATTCTGTCCTCAAGGCTTTAGATGGAATGATGCTAAAATTTTCAAGGGAAGAATAGAGCAGATGAGGAACTTTGTGAGGATACAAGTACCAAGAATGAAACAATCCATACTTGCAGAGTAGTTACATTCTAACGAGGAGATATTGAGTGTGTGTGTATATATATATACATACATTATATATGTATGTATACATATACCATATATATACCATAAATATAAAGTTAATAAATACACATATATTTGTTTGTTTTATGACCCCATTTGGGGTTTTCTTAAGATAGAAACCGGAGTGGTTTTCCATTTCCTTCTTCAGCTTATTTTACAGATGAGGAAACTGAGGCAAACAGGGTTAAAAGACTTGCCCAGCATCACACAGCTAGTAAGTATCTGAGGTCAGATTTGAACAGAACAGATTTGAGGAATGATTTCTATTTTCTTTATAAAGGAGAAGGCTAGTTCTTTTGTTGAGACGGAGAGGAGGAAACTGCATGCTTTAGGGAGTCTGAAGTGGGACCATCTCCAGTTGTCCTGATCTGTATCTTGCCGCTGGACCCAGATGGCCCTGGAAGAGAGAGTGAGGCTGATGACTTTGGACAGTCCTCTCTCACTTAAATCTAATTCACTTGCAAGTCATGACATCACCTTCCTGATGCATGGTCCTCTTTGAGAACAAAGCACAAACAATGACAGATCTGAAGGGAAGTGGGCAAAGCAATCAGGAATGTCTGCTTAGGGAGTGGTAAAGTTGAAAGTAGACAGTTATTGGAACTATTGGAGGCCAATGCAGAAGTCTGCCCCAGGGTGCAAAAGTCATTCATATTATCATCCTCTGGGTATAAATAGTCAAGTGTTAATGGCATTTAAACATTAGTAAAGTTCTGTGATCACTGCATGTCTTGGATATAGTGTCCATTCTGAGTGTATTTTTTCATATTCCAGAATAAGAAGGGAGGAGGTTTTAGAAATACATCAATTATTACAGAAATAAGCTCTGAGATAGGTCAGGGGATATCCTAAATGCCAGCAAATACAGTGGAGAGCCTTTGTAGCAAATTAGAATAATTTCATTCAATTCAAAGAAACTACCCCATCTGAAACATTCTGTTTCCTGTGAACAGGGATGTTTTCATAAAGCCCTGTAGGATGGGAATTTCTTTCATCCCAGTGCCTTGCAAGAGGTCCCTTCCTTTGTCTTATTACACTGTAAGTAACAGAAATGACATCATTATAGAACAAAAGCTATGAGATTCCCTGATTAACTGCTGCCACCATGGACTAGAACTCTCTTCAAGTAGAGCTATAGCCTGCAGTTTTCTGTCCTGAGTACACAAGGAAAGAATTATCAGAAACCTAAAGCATCAACCTAAGGCAACTTCAAGGTGAAAACTTGGTTAATATCACTTGGTCCTCCCACAACTTATTGTCTCTTCAATTTCCAAACAGCTATGTGCCCAGTGATAATCACTGCTTCCTAGCTCCCTGTCAGATACTTCCTGATGTGACTCCATTAGTGAATCATTTTCTGGTTTGTTTATTCCTAATCCCCTTTTCCACTCGCCACTTGCCTTTTCATACTCCTCCCCACCTTATTGTTCTGCCAGTTAGGTTTGCAGCAGGGCAGCTGGTTTCAAGGAAATGTTAGGTTACAGTCTGAGGACTAGAATCTAGTTTTCTGAAAAGCATGAGTTCCTTTTTGTCTTTTCAAAAGGCATGTTATGCCTATGTCTGAAAGCAGAGGGACCCATTTACCTCAGGTTTGTAATTCACTTTCGTTAAAATTTGCATGCACCTCTCTCTGTCTCTGTATATATGTATGTATATATTTATATATATATGTATGTGTGTGCGTAAACATATAAACATTAATATATATTCATATGCATATATTATATATATATTAATATATGTCTGCATATGTGTAGATAGATATCTAATAAAACCAAAGTTTCTAGGAGGTATTCAATTCCCTTCAGTGTTGAGTAGTTGATATCATTGTTTGAAATGCTGGACTTGGTAGCAAGACCCGAGTTCAAAATTGCTATCAGATACTTAAAGGCAGATCACTTAATGTTTCAAAAATTTTGTTTCCTCACAAATAAAATGAGGGTGATAATAGCACCTACCTCAGAAGGCTGTTGTGAGGATCAATTGCGATAATACATATGAAGTACTTTGCAGACCTCAAAATGTATAAGTGCCTTCCAATAAGGGTAATAATAATACTTGTAACATTTTAAATTTCTTAAGAGTGGTTGTTTTGAGGCATTTGCATTGCATAAGGGTATAGAGGAAGTTTGATATGATGGTACTTGATATTTGGATGGAAGAGGTGAAGAGAACTGTGCAAATAAATCATTTTCCACCTTCTTGAGATACTGTCCATGCAGAAATCAAATTTGTGCATCTACAAGATATGGAGTAACATGCATTTGCATGCACAAAAGAATAGATCCTAAAAAGTGACTCTACTAAAGTTTCATTTACCAATCATGTAATTTCTAATTTTTCTTGTTCACTTTAAAACAGAACCTTAGAGTTGGAGAGGTCCTCAGAAATCATCTAATGCAACTCATACCTGGATAAAAACATTCTTTATAAAATAATTAACAAATAGTCATGTAGTATTTACTTGATTATATCCAGTGAGCGGAAACTCAGTATATTCTGATGCAATTCATTCTAATTTTTGATAGCTCTAAGTGTTAAGAAATCTTCCTTCCATCAACCTTCAGAGGGTTTCTTTGAAACTTCTAACTATTGCTCCTGGTTTTGTTACTTGATGGAGGAAAAAAAGTCCAATGCCCCTTCCACATGACAACTGTTCAAGTAATTGAAGACAGTTGTGATGTTTCCCCTTCCCCAGGCTTCTCTCCAGGCCAAATAGCACCCTTTCCCACAACAGTCATGTGGGATGACCTTGAAACAAGTGTTTGCCACACACCAACTATGTACAACACATCAAGCTAGACCCCAGGCTTATGAAGAAATAAGGAAGAATAGTTGGAAAGACTTTATGTTCTTTTTTTTAAGGGAGAATGACATCTAAATAAATACTTGAGCAAACAAATGAATAAAAAATGCAATTTGAGAAGGGAAAAAGAACTAATAATTGGTAAGAGGGAGGATTCAGAAAGTATATTTGAAAGGTAGCACCTGAGTTGATCCTTTGAAAGAAGTTAAAGATTCTAATAAAAATGGAGGGAAGAAAATGTGGAGGTATTGCATTTATAAGAGACATTTTCCTGTAGAAGGCATGAAGAAAGGAGATTGACTACTGAGGACATTCGAGAATAACAAGAGATCAATTTGACTGGAAGAGAGAATGGAAGGAAAGGACATGGTAAGCTTTCAGGATTATCAATGTTATTCCTAAAATACGGCATCTATCAACTGAATACATGAGACTAAGTCAATATAGGAAAGAACAGGAAATGTATTGACTACTATCATCAACTTCTTCCTGGATACTATGATCCTCATAATGTATCCTCAAGTTGTATTAGCTTGCTTGATTGACTTTTCAAACTGTTGCCTCACCTGTTAAGCTTGAAGTCTATGTAAATCCCTTAGATCTTGGTTTAGAAGCTTTATGATCTAGCCGAATCATCCTCACCTGGTAATTCGGTAGTTGATTTGTTTCTCCAAGTATAAGATTTTATATTAATTTATATTTTATTTTACATGAACATGTTGAGATTGTCCATATGCCTCCCAACTTTTCTTACAGCTTTTATACAACTACTTAGTAAAATTATTAAGCAACACACAGGACAAGCATGGACTTGTTGCTTCCAGAATTGGTTCATCACCTTTGAAAATCTAAGTTAGTTAAGGACAGTATGTGCATCCACAATGATCTTCTTAGGCAGCCCTCATGCTCACCCATCCCTGCCTTTTTCTTTTCATTTTAAATACTTCCTTTGTACCTTCTAAATTTCATTCTTGAGAAAAATTCCCCCCCGACCCCCATCCCTCCTAGGCTAATGAACTGGTAAACCTGTAGTCCCTGGAAACCTACTCATCCTTTCTCTGAACCTTTTGAAATCTGGTCTTCCCAAACCCATGGTGTATGTCAAGTTATTCCTGAATTTTTCTCTCCTCTCAATCACATATTCTAAGATGGTCTAGGCAAATCAACAAGCATTTACTAAACACTATATTCCAGATACCATGCTAAGTAAGCACTGGAAATTCAGATAAATAAAAATTCTTTGCCGTTTCCTCCTCTGAAATCTGTTCATTCATCATGGTGAGAATTAGATTATACAAAAGCAACATATATCTAGAAAGGCCCTTAAGGATAGTCTAATACAAACTTCTATCTTACAGGCAAAGAAATTGAAACTTAGGAAGGTTAAGTGGCTTGCCCAACGAAACCTAAGAAGTGAATGTCAGAGCAGAGACTTGAACTCATGCCCCTTGACACGAAATTCTGCAATTTTCCACTGTTATATCACTCCAAGAATAGAATTTTCTTTCACTGGTTCCTTCTCCTTTTTAGGGAAGAAATCATAATTAAGCAATTAAGGAAATTATTAAATTTTCTGCTTTTGAGAGACTCTTAAAGATGCCCAGATAATTGAAGTACCCCATCATTTTGCTACCATGTCCTGGTAGGCCAGGATCTATTTTGAAAAGTCTATTTCCTCTTTAAATGTTTCTTTTGTTTCTGATTTAACTGCTTTTTAACAAATGCTCTCCATAGCACTGGCTTAGTCTGGTTTGTAATTTTCCTCAAATTACTTTATTTTCTAAATACAAAAAAGTATACTCCATATTTTTTTTTTGGTAAATCTATCCTATTTCTTTGTAAAATGATGGTATTCCAAGGCCATATTACAGTCATGGATCACATTCCATCCTGTCTCTTTGGAACCTTTGAGGTCAATTTTGTCTTCTTGCATTAGGATCTCTACCTCATTTTGGCTGCTAATTCATGTATAAACATCTAAAACTGTGAGTTTAATGTTTCTTTATTTTTAGAATTTATCTCCTGAAAATTTCTGAGTATCTCAGATCTATTATTCTTTCTATATTTTAGTTATATTATCTAGCTTCTTGTATATACATAAAGTCTTTTCTGTCCTGCTTTCTTTTCAGCTTAAACTTCTAATTACATTCATAAGATTCCAAGAGTCCAACAAGTATATATTGTTAGATATTCTCCTTCTATAACCAGGAGATAATCATTCCTGTTTTTAAGTTGTGGTCAACAAAATCAAACCTAATTTTTAACTTCATTTTCTTTGTCAGCTATTTTCTTCCAAAATCTTTCCTTCTTTTTTGAACTCCTTAATTTTCAAAGACAGCAGTGAGCTACCATTTGAACCACTAAAGTTATTGACCAAAGCTTCAGAATCCCTAGTCTTGTTTTCTGGGTTCCTTGTGTCAGTATTGTTTCTGCCCATACGAATCATTAGACTGTCTAAACTTTGATTTATTTTTTTTCTTTGTAAACTTGATTGCTTAATATCCCACATATCCTAAAATTACTTTAAAGAATGCTCCATGAGAGTGAGATCTATCTCCTGATTTATTTGTGTACTGGACCTTTTATTTAAGAGCTACTATATAAAAATTATTGTGCTAGTAACTGAGGGAAATACAGAAATACACCTCATAAAGGTGACACTTTGAATGGTACAAGTTGCAAGTCATCCATGCCTTCTTATAGGAGTTATGTCATGTATACAAATATGTGACTAGCTCAGCAGCTAGAACAATATTTTTCACTTAATAAGTGGTGAATAAGTACGAGTGAATCAAAAAAAGATACTTTTGCTTTATGATGACATAATAAAAGCTTAACAAATAATTGTTCATTGATTGGTTGATTGGTGTACTACTATATAACTCTCCCTATTCAAATACTAAATATCTAGATCCAGAGCAATCATGCCCCCCTGCCCCCACCCCATGAAGTTTTCTTTGGTACTCCAGTAGAAAGCTATTCCTAAACTCTAAACGCTTATAGAACTTTGTGCAACATATGGTCTTTACGTTGGAAACAATTAATAATTCTCAAAGCAGAAACCCCACTCCCTCCTATAAATTCCCAGGTAGACTCTGCTTCAGCTCTTCTTGGAAGGAAATTTCAATACTTTATAAATCACATCCTTCCATTCTTGCAAAATTCTAGATATTAAATGATAAATCTTTATATTAACCAAAAATCTCTTCTCTATGACATCCACCCATTGGTCCCAATTACCTTTTTTTAAGTTATTTAGAAGATTCCTAATTCCTCTTTCAATTATAACTCTTCAAAATACATTAGAATATCTATCATTCCATACCCTTAAGTCTTCTCCAGGCTAAACCTTTCCACATACATAACATGGTTCAGACTCTTCCCCATAATGGCTATCCACCCTCCTCTGAATTTACTCAGTTTTGTCAATTTCTGTCAGTGCGTGACTCTGAGAAGTAAGATCAGTCTTCTGGGTTAGATCTAACCAGCACAGAACGCAGTATTCCCTCCAGTGTTCTCAATAGTACAATTGCGGGATTAGTTCAGTAGTTTGTTTGGTACCACAGTCATATTTTTTACATTAATAAAATTTTATAAACTATTATATAAAATGTTATTTAAAAGGATGTGTGTCTACTTTTTGGTATCAACTTTTCTTTACCATCTAAAAAGGGGAAAACATTTTTCTCTCTGTTCCTTGTCTTTTAAATGATGTTATCCTCTTTCCCTTCATTTTGCAGGATGCAACACATTTCATACACTGGGAAAATCCAATATATTATGTGGAAAAAATAGTGGCAATTTTCATGGGATTTCTTCAATTACAGCTAAAGATAACAGAATTTGTTTAGGGTTTTGGTTGTTTAATTCTGGAGCCACAAACCTAAGAATACTGCTTAAAGCCAGCTGCTTCCATAGATCATAGACTTGAGAAAGCTACCCCTGGATATCCCTTGAGTGTGTTACTGGAAGCCCTTTCTATAGTTTTGTAGTGAAGGGGAAAAATACAGTAAACTCCCCTAAATTATAACTGTGATAGGTTATTGTGATTATATTATCAGAAGGAACTGACCCCCAGAGCTTCTGAAATCTAAGGAATTAAAAGAGAGAAATAATGTATACATACTATGGTGCATTATCCTTGAATGCATTAAGAAAATTAAAAACTCAAAAACAGAAGTCCATTCTTTCAGCATATTTTCCAGTGCAGTTACACCTTCATAAATGATTTCCTTGGAGGAAAGGAAGAAGAAAGGAGAGGAAACCATACAAAGTCCCTTTCATCAGGATTTGACAATGCATAATGATGGCTCTGATCCAAATGATTGTACAGAAGAACCACAATCTTATTACATTTGGGTTCTTCCATGTAGCCCATGTGCCTACTCAATTCAACATCACTTGTTTTCTGTTAGTAATTTAATAGTTCCTTACATTTTAGAAATATTGGGAGTGAGCTTCCTTTGGGAAACTAAAAGTATTGATAAAAACCGTTTCTTGTTTACCTTGCCTCTTTCCAATTTAAGAAGTTTGAAGAACTCTGATTTTTTTCTATAATTAAATTATTCACCTAAACTCGCTCCAAACCTCTACTGGATTTTCATGAACTACAGAGTGGCAGTACATCATCATGACTGATTATTGAACTGATCACTTCAGTTAACTCTGGGCTATCACTGACGAGAGGGGAACTCAATAAACCATGAATTAGTTTAGAGCTCTATTCAGCTCAATTTGTTGCTCCAAGTTACCTTTTGTGAGTTACAATATCCACTTCCCAACTGAAAAGCTCTTACTGAATCACAGCAGCAGCCAATTTCAGTCATGACCCATGTGGGGCTGCCCTTTCCTTCCTGGTATTCAGCTGTCAATCAAGTCAGTCTTTTTCATTAAATACACTGTACCCTATTCTGCAAAGGTAGCTTTTCATGATCCAAAATTGTTTAAAAAAATGTATTGCTATGCTGTGTGATAGGTCTCAACTGTCATGCTCAGACCTGTGTATTTTCCCAGGCAAGTGCTAAGGTGCCTCCTTTCATGGTTGATATAGCCATCATACTGTTGTCTTTTGTTTGTATGACATCTTTCTCAGAGATATTTTGTTTCTTTTTAAATTTAATTTTATTGATACTCACTCCCAACCTCCTGTTCTAAAATAAAATGAGATTACCATCAGCACCACTGCTAGGACTCAGTTTCCTCAGTTGGAAAAGTACAATGACTTCAGGCAATGCAGTCAATGGAGGATTTAATTCTATATCTTTGTAACCTCTTTTCAACATACAAATAAGAATAAAGTCTATGGTTTGATGATCATGGAGATCCCTAGAGAATTTAGGCAAACCACGGTGATTATATTGCATTGCTTTGGCCCCCTTATGCTTAAAGCCTGCCAAAGAAGGCAGCAACCTTTGACATTTTTGGCAAAGGCTTTTAATGACATAAGTTGTTTCCCAGAGTTAGGACAACTTCCTTACCACTTATCTGCAAGTCTACCTCATTTCAAAAAAGTAAGCATAGTTATCTCTTCCAACATATTCACAACTCTCCAAGTAAAGCAAGAAAAGACATCTCTGTGCACCTACTATGTGCTCAGTGAAACAGGCAGGTGGCACAAGGGATAAAGTCATGAAAATCTTGACTGCATACTAAAAAGCAGACATCAACTTGCCAAGAAAGGTGGAAGTACCTAATTTTCCATAACCACTCAAGCATTTGTCATTTTCCTTTTACATCATATTAGCTAATCTGATAAATGTGAAGTGGTAACTCAGAGTTGTTTTAATTTGCATTTCTCTAATCAGTAGTGATTTAGAACATTTTTTTCTGACTATTGATAAATTTATTTTCCGTTAATATCCTTTGACCATTTTTCAACCAGGGAACGGTTCTTACTTTTATAATGGCTCTTGTTTGGTCATAAATTCTTCCTTTATTCGAAGATCTCACAAATAAATTTTTCATACTCCCCTAATTTGCTTTTGATGTAACTTTTCATGTCTAAATCATGTGCCCATTTTGACCTTATGCTGTCAAATGTTTCTGTTTTATGGGTGAATTCATGCTATTCATATTCACAGTTATGATTACTGTGTATTTCCCTCCATCTTATTATCTTCTGTTAAAACTTCCCTCTTTTTTATCTTGTTCCCCACCAAAACTTTGTTTTGCTTCAGACCACTGCCTCCTTTGTCTGCCTTCCCTCTTATACCCCCCTTTCTCTTATCCTTTTCTCCTCCTACATTCCTCTTGGGTAAGATAGATTTCGGCACCAACTATGCTTATATACATATTTTTCTCTCTTTGAACACATTTGGATAAGAGTGAGGTTCAAGCAATGCCTTCTTCCCGCTCCCCCATTTTCCTCTCCAATGTAAAAGCCCATCTTCATGTGCCACTTTTATGTAGGATATTTTCTCCCTTTCTGATCCTTTCTTCCCTCTTCTCCCATCCCTCTTTATCATCCCTCCATTTTTTGAGGGAGGAGGGAATCCTTCCAACTAAATTGACTCATGCTCGTGCCCCCTCTCTCCTCCCCCTCCCATATATATATTCCATCTAAACAAAGATAAAGTTCTTAGGAGTTACATGTATCATCTTCCTATAGAGGAATGTAAGCAGTTTAACATTCATCAGTCCCTTATTATTTCTCTTTTGTATTTACCTTTTTATGCTTCTCTTGAGCCTTGTGTTTGAATGTTAAACTTCTGTTCAATTCTGGTCTTTTCATTAAGAGTGTTTGCAAATCCCCTACTTCATTAAATATCCACTCCCCACCCCCCTGAAAACTTATACTCAATTTTGTTGGGTAGGTTATTTTTTATGGTAATTCTAGCTCCTTTAATTTTTGGAATAAGCCCTCCACTCCTGTAATGTGGAATCTGCTAAATTTGTTGTGATCCTGACAGTTGATTCATGATATTTGAATGGTCTCTCTATCTAGATGTTTGCAATATTCTTTCTTTAACTTAAGATGGCTATTGCATTCCTTGGAGTTTTTTATTTTGGGATCTCTTTCAGGAGTTAATCAGTGGATTCTGTCAGCTTATATTTTGCTTTCTGGTTCTAAGATATCAGGACAGTCTTCCTTTATAATGTCTTGAAAATATAATGTCTAGGCTGGTTTTTTATTTTGGCTTTTGAATAGCACATTAATTCTTATTTTTTCTACTTGACCTATTTTCAAGGTCAGTTATGTTTCTGATGAGATATTTCACACTTTATTCTCTTTTTAAAAAAAATTCCTTTGACTTTTTTAACTGTTTCTTGATGTCTCATGGAGTCATTAGCATCCACTTTCCCAGTTGTAAATTTTAAGGATAATTTTCTTCAATGAGCTTTTATACTCTCTTTATCCATTTACCCAGTTTGGCTTCTTAAGGAGTTCTTTTAATTAGCGATTCTTTGTACCTCTTTTACTATTTTGCCAATTCTGTTTTTAAGGTATTATTTTCTTCAGTCTTCATAATTTTCTAGTTTCTCATTTGTCTCTCATTTCTCATTTGTCTTTCTCTTTCCCACTTTTCTCTACCACTTTTATTTTATTTTAAAAATCATTTTTGGGGGAGGAGCCGAGATGGCGGAGTAGAAAGACACACATATGCTAGCTCTGAAAACCCACAGCCCATAAAATATCTGTAAAGAAGAACTCCCAACAAATTCTGGAGCAGCAGAAGGCACAGAACAATGGAGAGGCCGAGATTTCTGTTCCAGAGAGAACTGAAAACCTGATGTGAAAGGTCTGTCATGCACTGGACCTGGAGTAGGGCCCAGCCCTGCCTTGGCTGCATGGCACCGAGAGGAGCAGATCTGAGCAGGCTTCGGGGACAGAATCTCCAGCAGCCCCACAGGTCCCTCCACCCACAGGCACTAAAGGTCAGTGAGAGAGTCTCTTTGGCTGGTGGAGAGGGAAGTGGGGTGTCCCCATAACTCAGGCCCCCTGGGGAGGCAGCAGCAGGGGTGGCCGCAGACCTGGGCTCCCAAAGTAGGCAGGAGACCAGATCCATTGTTGAAGGACTCTGCATAAACCCCCTGAGGGAACTGAGCCTCATGAGGAGGCCCTGCCCCCACCTGAGCACCTGAACTTAATCTCATACTGAATAGCAGCCCCGCCCCCACCCAAAGCCCTGAGGCTGGGAAGCAGTTTGAATCTCAGACCCCAAGCACTGACTGGGTAGATCTGGAGGCATGGTGGGTGTGGAAAGAAAACTCAGAAGTCAAGTCACTGGCTGGGAAAATGCCCAGAAAAGGGAAAGAAAATAAGACTATAGAAGGTTACTTTCTTGGTGAACAGATGATTCCTCCCTTCCTTTCTGATGAGGAAGAACAATGCTTACTATCAGGAAAAGACACAGAAGTCAAGGCTTCTGTATCCCACACATCCAAAATAAATATACCTTGGGCTCAGGCTATGGAAGAGCTCTAAAAGGATTTTGAAAATCAAGTAAGAGCGGTGGAGGAAAAACTGGGAAGAGAAATGAGAGAGATGAAAGAAAAGCATGAAAAGCAGGTCAACACCTTGCTAAAGGAGACCCAAAAAAATGCTGAAGAAAATAACACCTTGAAAAATAGGCTAACTCAGAGGGGCAGAGCCAAGATGGTGGAGTAGAAAGACGCACATACGCTACCTCCGAACCCACTGCCCATAAAATATCTGTAAAAAAAGAACCACTGGCAAATTCTGGAGCAGCAGAAGCCACAGAACAACAGAGCAGATGAGATTTCTGCTCCAGAGAGCCTGAAAACCTCTTGCAAAAGGTCCCTCACACCCCAGACCCAGGGCAGAGCCCAACCATGCCTCGGCAGTGCGGCGCGGAAAGGAGCGGATCCGAGCAGGCTTCTGTGACGGAATCTCCAGCGGCTGTGCAGGTCCCCCACCCACAGGTGACAAGGGTTGGTGAGAGGGTCTCTTCGGCGGGTCAAGAGGGGTGTGGGGTGCCCCCATAACTCAGGCCCCCTCGGGAGGCAGCAGTGGAGGCGGGAGCAGACCTGGGCTCCCCAAACAGGCAGGAGCCCAGATCCACTGTTGAAGGTCTCTGCATAAACCCCCTGAGGGAACTGAGCCTGGGAAGCGGCTCTGCCTTGACCTGAGCACCTGAACTTAATCTCACACTGAATAGCAGCCCTGCCCCCGCCCAAAGCCCTGAGGCTGGGAAGCAGCATTTGAATCTCAGACCCCAAGCGCTGGCTGGGAGGATCTGGAGGTGAAGTGGGGGTGGAGAGGACACTCAGAAGTCAAGTCACTGGCTGGGAAAATGCCCCGAAAAGGGAAAAAAAATAAGACTATAGAAGGTTACTTTCTTGGTGAACAGGCATTTCCTCCCTTCCTTTCTGATGAGGAAGAACAATGCTTACCATCAGGGAAAGACACAGAAGTCAAGGCTTCTGTATCCCAACCCACTCAATGGGCTCAGGCCATGGAAGAGCTCAAAAAGGATTTTGAAAATCAAGTTAGAGAGGTGAAGGAAAAACTGGGAAGAGAAATGAGTGACATGCAAGCAAAGCATGAAAAACAAGTAAACACCCTGCTAAAGGAAACCCAAAAAAATGCTGAAGAAAATAACACCTTGAAAAATAGGCTAACTCAATTGGCAAAAGAGGTTCAAAAAGCCAATGAGGAGAAGAATGCTTTCAAAAGCAGAATTAGCCAAATGGAAAAGGAGATTCAAAAGCTCACTGAAGAAAATAGTTCTTTCAAAATTGAAATGGAATTTATGACTAAGCAAAAGGTAAAGAACATCATGAAATGTAAAATGGATAATGTTGATTACATTAAATTGAAATTTTTTGCACAAAGCCAATGCAACCAAGGAAGGAGGCAGAAAGCTGGGAAAGAATTTTTACAACTAGTGTCTGTGATAAAGGGATCATTTCTCACATATATAGAGAACTGAGTCAAATTTACAAGAATACAAGTCACTCCCCAATTGATGAATGGTCAAAGGATATGAACAGGGAGTTTTCAGAGGAAGAAATTAAAGCTATTTATAGTCATATGAAAAAATGCTCTAAATCACTATTGATTAGGGATATGCAAATTATAACAACTCTGAGATACCACATCACACCTATCAGATTGGCTAACATGACAAAACAGGAAAATGATAAAGATTGAAGAAGATGGGAGAGAGTTGGTACACTGATTCATTGTTGGTAGACCCTTGAGCTGTTCAACTATTGTGGAGAGCAGTTCAAAGCTATACCCAAAGGGCTATAAAAATGCACATAATTTTGAACCCAGCAAGACCACTTCTAACACTGTATCCCAAAGAGACCATAAAAATAGGAAAAGGACCGAAGGTACAAAAATATTTATAGTACCCTTTTCATGGTGGCCAAGAACTAGAAATTGAGGGGATGCCCATCAATTGGGGAATGGCTGAACAAATTGTGATATATGAATGTAATGGACAGGTAGACTTTAGAAAAACCTGCAAAGACTTCTATAAAGTGATGTTGAGTGAAGTGAGCAGAACCAGGAGAACAGCCAGTTTGTGAGGATTGATTTTAATAGACTTAGCCCTTCTCAGCAATGCAAGGACCTAAAACATTTTCAAAGAACTCATAATGCAAAATACCATCCACATCCAGAGAAAGAACCATGGAGTCAGAACATAGAATGAAGCAGACCATTTTATCCTTTGTTATGTTTTGTTTTGTTTTTCTCATGATTTCTCTCAGTCGCTATACTTCTTCTATCCAACATGACTAATATGAAAATGTGTTTAATATGAATGAACGTATAGAGCCCTTATAAAATTGCATATTATCTTGGGGAGAGAGAAAGAGAGAGAAAATTTAAAACTTATGGAAGTGAATGTTGAAAACTGAAAACAAATAAAATTTAGAAAAAAAACAAATGTCTGCACCAATTTCCTCAACTATAAAATAGAGAAAATAATGGCATCTACTTCATAAGGTTGTTATAATGATCAAATGAGATAATATTTGTAAAAAAAAGTGCTTAATATGAGCCTTGCATACAGTAAGCACTATACAAAAGCTTATTCTCTTCCTTTTCCCACTTCTTTTCCTCAATTAGACATAGTAATTTATCACTTAGTTTATCATTTCTTCTAGCTCTAAATCAATGATCTTATTCTGAATCTATAATCCAACAATTCTCTTTTGTTGAATTGCCATTCCTAGTTTTCACATTATCAAGCCAATAATTCCTACCCTACCTTTATAGCCTAGCTTCTCCACAAAAATTTTCTCTGATTCCCCTTGGTAGTTAGTGATCTTCCCCATTGCACATCACCCAGCATATTGTTTTCAAGTTTTTATTGATCATATATTATAAATTATCTTTATGATGGATCAGAAGCTCCATGAGGGCAAAAACTCAGTTTTGCCTAAACTTTGCATCTCCTTGTGTGCCTAGCATAGTTCTCTACACAATTAATAAGTGCTTGATGAGTAAATGAATGAAGAAATACTACAGTCAAATTCAGGATGGTGCTAGTGTCTATTTTGGTGGATGTTGAAGAATTAAGCCTATCTAGTCACATTCTTTCCTCTATTTCCCCTTGTGAAAAACAACACTTATTCCTAAAATGGCAAGGAAGTAAAATTATTATGAATTGTAAAAAGTCCATAAAAGGATAAAATCCATGACCTTGGATAAGATAAAAACAAGTCCTCTTACCATTAACCAGATATGCGTAGATGAGTAGTAGAGTGGTAGCATTGAGAATAGAGAAAACAAGAGTGGTCAGAGAGATATTCCAAAACAAAGAGCAACAAAATCTGGTGATGTTTTAAATGCAGAGTAACTCCAAGTCTTTATATATACATATACATACATACATACATACATACATACATACACATATATATACATATGTGTAGGGATGGGGTGTCTAGTGGACTTAAAGAATAGTGACAAATCATTTTATTAGGTGGAGTTGGGGTCTCATTTGTCAAGGATGAGGGTCAGTTTTGTTTGGAATATATTAAATTCCAGGTTTTGGCAAGATATCTAAGATTAGCTTTGAGCTTGGGATCCCTGTATTGATGACTAGCCAGGATCAAATATGTAGCTTTAGATATAAATGTAGATTAAAATACTGATTGATTCCCCCCCTTTCTTCCATGTTTCCATTTGGTAGTCTCTTCTGTCTGCCCCTCTACTCTACTATAAATTCCGCAAGATCTTGGACCATGGTCTTTCTCTCTTCCTTTCTTCATTCCTTTCTTTTTTCTTCCTTCCTTTCTTTGGAAGATTGTTAGTCACTCAGAGAAATTGTAGTGGATATTAAAACTATAGGTTGTAATTTAACATGGAAGAGATAAATTTCATTTTGTTCTGATTCAGCTTATCTTCCATAGACAAAATGAGCTGTTTGAAAGATCTGGCAGTTCTTCTCTATCATAGCATCCTGATGATTTTGAAAAACCATGGAGAATAATAGTGGTACCACAGAAATACAGCCAGTCAAATATTCCACTTTTCCAAAAAGGGAAAAAGGCATGATCATTAAGGTGGCAGATTTGAATTCTGTTTCTGGTGAAATTTTAGAATGCACTTTTAAGGAATGAATTATGAATACTTAATGAAGCAGTGGTCACCTACAGCCAGCATGAGTACATCAAGAATAAGTCATGGTAGAAGTATCTCACTTTCTTTTCTTACAGAGTTATCAGAAACTGCTACAGATATTGTTTATGGATGGCATCAGGTAAAAAGATCCAATGTATCTTTGAATTTGAGATGCAGAATTGAAAACTGAATGATGGAAAATTAGATAGGTTTGAAACTGTTGACTGCTCAGACCCAAAGAGATGTAATTAATCTCTTGACTACTGTTTGATTTCGACATAACATTTCAGGAAGTCTCTAGCAGAATTCCTTTAAGATCTCTGTCCTTAACCCTGTTTTGTTTCAATATTTTATCACTGATTTGGATGAAGGTGTACAAAGCATGATTATATTTGTTGATGGCATGAAGTCTGACAAGTACAGTAGCAAATATTTACATAAACTTTCCAATTTGCAATGCACTTTTCTCGCAACAATTTGGGGGTAGATAATGCAATCTTATTAATCTCATGTTTCAGACAAAAAAAAGAAACTAAAGGTGAGGTTCATGTGATTTGTAAAAGACACTATAAAGAGACCATTCAAATTCAGGTTTTCTCACTCCAGATCTAGAGATCTTTCCACTATATTCAGTGACACCTTTAAAGTGAATTAGGTTCCTAAATCTAGCCCCTTCACTCTTTATTCAACGCTACACAAAACTTCCAAACTTGTGTTCCTAAATGAAAAATCTGATCATGCCACTCCTCTGCTCAAAAAGATTCAGTGGCTACCTATTGCCCCTAAGACAAATAGAAATCCCTGTTTGATAAATTCTTTCATAATCTGGCTCTGCAACCTATCTTTCCAGAAGGCATACACAATATTTCCCTCATGTACTACATTTTGGAGTCAAATGGACCTATTTACTGTTCCCTGAGCACAGCATTCCATATCCAGTCTTGATATATTTGCAAAGTGGTTCCCCATGTATAGCACACTCCATCACATGCGTTCTTTTGAATCTCTACTTGTCTTCAAAGTTTAGGACAAGTGCCACATCATATATGAGGCTTTTCCTCATGTCCTCACTTCAGAAATAACTTTGTAACTCTTTTTTGTATTTATTTGTATTTTTCTGTGTGTGCATGTTTTCAACAGTAGAATGTTAATACCTTGAGGTCAAGGTTGACTATTACATTTTGTCATTGTGTTTCCAATATCCTGGGACATGGTAGGATGCTGAACTGAATTGGAATGACTTAAATAGTCTAAAAGTCTGAATTTTAAGTAGATCAAAAATGGAATGGATTTCACATCCATAAAAATTGAATTTCCCTATGGCTCACATGAAGAAACATGGAAACCAAAAAGGTTAATGTGATCTTAGAACATCTTAATAGAACTGGAGTGTGCAGAATAGGGGAAGTGATGGAACAAATCAACTCTGCCTTAATCATATCATATTTAGAGTATTATAAACTGGAATGTTTAAAGTTGGCTATAGTAAAAGAACTTAAAACAATGCTATATGACAATCATTTGAAGGATCAAAAGATGTTTAAACTGGAAAAGAGAAAACAAAAAGAGAAATCAAAGACCTTTTAACACACGAAGACCTCAGAGAAAAGAAAGATGTTCCTAGGAACAATGAGTTGAAGTTGCAAAGAGACAGAGTTTGACCTGAAAGAAGAAAAATCTTCCTAATAATTATAGCTCTCCAAAATATATAGAGCTCCCTCAAGAGGAGTAAGTTCCTTATCACTGGAAGTCTAATGGAAACTGCAATGCCACTTATCTGGAATGAGAGAATCTTATTCAAGAAAAGCTTATAGATGACAGACCTCTGAGATCCCTTACAACTCTGACAATCTATTAATATGTGCTTTTGGTTTTTGTTTGTTTTGTTTTGTTTTTAGTAAGTAACAACGAACTGACACTTCACGGTTTTCTGCTTACTGCTTATTCTGAAACTGGGCCTCCAATGGGCCCTTGCCTAATGGCTCTTCTGAACCCTCTTATCTTTAGAGTGATTATCAATAGTAACTGTTGGTGTTTCCCACCCAGCCTGATGTCTTTCTTTTTCTTGACCTCATTAAAGGAACCATGCTGTGGTTACTTCTTAAACAGGTCTATTCAATGAATGGGTGTTGCCTCACCCTAAGTGAGTACCTAAAGGGCCCAAGGTCTCCCAGTGCACCCTGAGTTATTTCCAGTCATCCTGATGAATATCTGGTCACTGGATTCAGATGGCTCTGGAGGAGAAGTGAGGCTGGTGACCGGCACAGCCCTCCCTCACTCAAAACAAAGTCCAGTGTAAGTCATGTCATCATTTCTCTGATGGCATGGTCTCCTTCGGCAACGAAGGACAAACAATTCATTCCTATATACTGGCCACAATGAATCAGAACAAAATGAAATTGGTCTTGTTCCATGTTAAGTTGCAATCTATAGTCTTAAAAAGAAAAGAAAGGAAGGAAGAAAAAAGAAAAGAATGAAGAAAGGAAGAGAGGAAGACCACAATCCAAGATCTTGAGGAACTTACTGTTGAGTAGAAGGGCACACAGAGGAGACCACCAAATGGAAACATGGAAGAAAGGGGGAATCAATCAATATTTGAATCTACACTTATATCTAAAGCTGCATGTTTGATGCTGGCTAGTCATCAGTATAGGGATCCTGAGCTCAAAGGTCATCCTAGATCTCTTGCCAACCCCTGGAATTTAATATATCCCAAACAAAACTGACCCTCATCCTTGACAAATGAGACCCCAAATCCACCTAATAAAATGATTTGTCACTATTCTTTAAGTCCACTAGACACCCCACCTCTATATATATGCATATATGCTTTGGAATATCTCTCTGACCACTCTTGTTTTCTCTGTTCCCAATGCCACTATTCTACTGCTTATCTACTCATATCTGGTTAATGGTAAGAGGACTTTTCTGGCGTTCTTTCCTCTCAGTATAAGGGCATTTATATTTAAATAGTATTGAACACCACAAAGTATAATGTATTTATAATTTTTGCTTATCCTGTTTATTATTGAATTTCTAAATTTTAGATAAGGGATTTTATACATTATCTTTCTAAATCCATTTATTTTACAAATGAAAAAGTGAGTTTTAAAGAGGCTCAAGAGCGCCCAAGGTCACACAGCAGAACTGCAATAAAATCCCAGTGTTCTGGGATATTTTTGATGATGAATATGAGGAATTCAGAAACATGGACAGTATTACACAAAATGATGCAAATTCAAAATGTAAGTAGAGCCCTTGAAACAATCAACACTAAGAGTACTGTAACGTAAAAAAGAACACTACAGTGAATCTAAATCCTATCATATAATAACAACAATTAACCTCTCAGAACTGGCAAAATACTCCTTCGTCTTTTCTTTGGAGAGGTGAGAGGCTATGTGTGCAGAATCTTGACTACACAATCAAGCCTGGTCACTGTAGCCATTGTTTTGCTTAATTTTTTTCTTTGTTTCAAGGAAAGACCTCACTGAGAGAGTAGATAAGTAAGTGCAATATATCTTAATATGACCATAATAAAAAAAAAACAAAAAAAGCATCAATATAACTTTAATTTGAAAAAGAAAAAAATAACTACTCAGGTTTCTCAGCTTCTTGGGAAGTCTTTTTCCTTTATCACATGGGTTGTAATAATTATTAGTTCTAACGGTTTGGAATTTTTCTAAATCTTTTATTGACAGATTGTGCCGATCCAGTCACACTCATCCATCCACATATTTGTAAATTATCTAACTACATTCTGTGCAAAAAAACCCCAATATTAAAAAAAAAATTATTCATAATGGAGAAAATACCTAATGGAGAATTTTTTAAACATTTCTTGGGCAAAAATACATTTTATGTGGTATCAGACTTGTAATCAGATAGTATCTTTCTTCTTAGTAAATTTAATACTCTTTCCTCTCCCACTATCTATGAGACAAACTGGAATACATGGCTATTAACTGTTGCTTTACAAATGTAGCCCAGAGTGGGCTGCCCCTAATGGCACTTTGTTTCCTTAGCTTTGTTAAATCTTTTAATTAAAACATGTTAACAAAGCCGAAGAAAAATAAATGACACTACTTGCAAGGAAATTAAATTGAGAAGCTAAGCTCATTTATAATTATTGTATTTCAATTAGGCTGTACCAGGGCTGGGTGAAAAGATAGATAAAAAGAAACAACATTGATGTCAGAGTTTCATAAATATTTCCAATGTCCTGTTTAGAAAGGAAGCAATATTAATAACATTTAAAAATAGACAGTGTCCTTTATAGTGATTACTGTACAAAAGAACTCAGCCTCAAGGTCCCATTCAAAATGTACACAGGAAACAGATCCAAAGGAATACTTTTCTTCCCTGATGAACAATTGAAGTCACAAGAAAAGAGGTGCAACATAAATCCAAGCTATTATTTTTCTTTATTATTTCAAAATAATAAGATAAAATTAGACTCACAAAAGAGAAATATATATATGTATTTACATATATATATGTATATACACATACATATAAATATATAAATAAATATATATACCTACACAAAAATTAATTATTGCATACCAGAATACATATCTAATTTTATTGGAATAAGAAAATGATAAATTAATCATTTCTGATTTAAATTTTATTTAGCCCATTTTTTTGCCTCAATACATTTTTGTTCTGAAAAGGAGGTAAACATCACATAACCTTGTGATTCTTGATAATCAATTGGATTTTTATTCCTAGATTTAAATGCTGTCCTGTTTATCCCGTGACTTGACTTCTAATTACCATGTTAAGAAAGATTCAAATTTACAATAACTGTGAGGGAATGTTTCAACTTTATAGTCCTCTCTTTCAGTGGTAAAGATGTTCCTCAGAAGAAAAGATATACCGTAAGATTCATTTAATGTAACTTATGTGCCATATTAGGGTGTTGGGACAGGAGGACATAGGAATGCCCCCGCTATTCTACAAATGCTGTTATTTTTGTTATAGTTGTATTTTGCTATGGTGCAAGAGCCCCTTTTCTCCATTCTATATATAAAATTAGCTCTGGAATATATATAAAAATATCTAAATGTTTTAATAAATAAAATATAGCCAGACTTACAAATGAATGTACTATAGATGAATGTTTAAACTGAACCTTACGGCTGATGCCAAATAGCACCTGCTTTTATGTAGTGAACCTTAGAGACCATGTAATTCTAATCCAACGTCTTCATGTTTTAGATGAACAACTGAGGCCCAGAGAGGTTAAAGATCTTGCCCATAGCTGCTCAAGAAGTAAAATAGCTACGATTAGAACCCAGGTCTTTCAACTCCAGAGCCAGAGTTCTAGGTGGCCCAGTGGACAAAACACTGAGCCTGAAATCAAGTTCAAATATAATCAAATACACGTAGCGGCTGTGTGACTCTGGACAAATTGCTTCATCCTATATGTCTTTATAAAGTGAGCATAAGAACATCACGTGCCTCCCAGGGTTGTTGTGACGTTAAGTAGAAATTTGAAAAATGTTTTGCAAACCTTAAGAAAGCACCATGTAAATGTTAGGTATTATTAACTACTACCCCATTACCCTTTTTTTTTAAATACTGAGATTTAGTCCCCACATAGACTTCAGGTGACATTTCTTGACCAATAGGAGCTGAGGAGAATTGGGATCATTTTTAATCCAAGTTTCATTTATCTTAGATCTACTACAATTCCGGTGTGCAGGAATGAAGATTGTTTCTTCAAGAGTTCCCTTCAGCTCTAGTGGGAGTCAAGGGGAAAGGGAAAAGGTCATTAAAAGATGGGCTATATCATAGAGCCATCACCCAGCAGACCTGCATTTGATTGAAGCAGGAAGATCCTTAAAAAAGAAAAAAAAACATTCACATCAGACATTTATAAGCTGGAAATCATCAAGCCAACTTAACTGTGCCCAAGAAAGCCTGGGCATGCTCTGACTCCCCTGCCACCCTAGTTAAGGAAGGCACCTTAGCTACTATTTATACTTTGTCACTGTGACACAGTGTGACCTGCCACTATCTGGCTTTAAATTATGAATAATGTAAATAATTGGGTCCCTACACCTAAAATTAGACAGTAATAAGATTCCCCTGTCACCTTGGGAACTAGACAAAAAAAAAAGTTAAAGCTTAATCCATTTTAGCAGTCATGGCAGCAAGCATGGGTTGACCAATAATAGCAAATTCCCAGCTCAGTCTCTGACTGGCAGCTAGAGCCCTATTCATTTGGGCGACTGGAAATCTGTGTGTGCATACCGTAGCTGCTCTCAGTCTTCACCCTTGCTCTCATTTCAGCCCTGATAGCTAGCTACAAAGGCAGAGTGGTCAGAGCACTTCATGGACCTCAAGTTTTGGCTCGGTATAACAGAACAATGGGAGGCCCTGATTAAGGACTCTTGCAGGCTTATTATTATTTCAGAAAACTTCCTCTACTCAGACGCCTCCTCAAAAGAGTCTGAGCCAAGAGTTTCGTTCACTGAGAACAGTAACATTTAGCTGCACAGAATTCTGGGAACCGAAGGAAGCATTGCCCAAAGTGCCAAAGGGCCAAGTTCCAGAGGTCACACGACTAATCTGCTAAATCCTATCCCTCATTACCCAAAATAGATCAGGGAAGAGTTAGCCATCTTCTTCCCAGGCTGCACTCTAGCCATGCCCACCAGACTCAGAAATGCGTAGTTGCCTTTCAAAATTCAGCAGTCTTTTAAATTATGGACATGTCTTTCTATGACCTTGCAATAGCATAAAGGATTTTTTTTTTAATCAGCAATGTTCAGAGTTTGCATCTAACTCGATATTATTTTCTTCTTTGTGTTCTATAGGAGATATTCAGCCTAGTGTGCAAAAATTCAGTGAAATATGATTTTTTTTGGCCTTTTGTTATTAAATGCTATCACCACTCTTCAGTGGATATGTGACATTCAGGGTAGAACCCTACCTTACAAGAGTTTTTTATTAAAGACAGGCTCACATAGGGAAAGGTTCAGGGTGAGGTGGGGAAAAAAAGGCAGCAAACTAAACTGTAGTCAAGCCCCAGCTGATGTGGCATGACCACATGCTACGGAAGGGGGGAAAATATCCTAGAAGCCAGGGCCTGGTGTAACATTCTCAGCCCTCCAGCTAGGCCTGGCTTAGACCCCTACCCCTCCCTGCTCTCTCACTCTCTCTTTGTTAGATTCACACACTCTGCTTTTCCAATTGCTTTAGCCTGAAGCAGTTGACATTTACCCCAGCTAGATAATCGAGGAATAACATTTGCGTTACAGTTTAACATGACCTCTGCCTCTACAGCTCTTTTTAGATTACCTTCCAAAAAAAAAAAAAAATGGTTGCTGACACCATAGTGAGGCAGGAGGTGGGGGAGAAAGAAAAGGGAAAGCTTATTATTGGAGTGGTGCAGGCAATGTCATGAGGCGCTGCTCTGGCCTTTTCAGTTGTGGGTGAGCGACTATTAAGGGAAAGGTATTAAAAGGAGGAACAACTGTGATGCCAGCGACACACAGGTTAAGCTAAAAGCAAAGGTTAATGGATTGACTGTTACCTGTGTATGAGGCTTAATGTTGGCCTATACTCAAGAGAATTGTGGCCAGCTTATATTTCTCCCCCATGAAACTAAATGAGAAGGCTAATTTATTCTAGCACAAAAGAGTGGGGTAGGAGGCTTGTTTGTTTGTTCTTCAATTTTAGTTTTTTGGGGGAAGTAGAAAAATGCATAAGAATATGTATTTTCATTCAAAAATCTTACTTGTTTAGTTCAGGTGACAAGTTCAGATGGCGGGGCATGGAGGGGCAGGGAAGAGGCTGATCCAATACCTTTATATTCTTCTCTCCCAGTTTCATTCCCAGGCTGATGCCTTACTTTATGTAACAGTTGTGGCTAGTTGCGGATAGAATTATGTTTTATTATAATCAAATGGAACTTTCTGAAGTGAACGGCTGGGATGGGATAACCAAACAGCATGAAAATTAATATGCAAACAAGTGGAGTTACAAAAATATCTGAAATGCTTTAAATTGAGAGAATTGGTCGGACTAGATGATCTTTCAGGTGTCTTCCAACTCTAACATTTTATTTTAGGAAATGAAATTAAAAATTAAAAGGCCCAGCTTTTAGAAAGAGAAATAAAATTATAGCTCATCCCCCAGTGAAAGCAAAGTGTAATTTCATCACCTCATTGTAAAGGATTTTAATCCTTTAAAATACCTTCATTTGAATAGATGTGAATCTGAAGGTGCTTTATCTGCTATAAAGAAGAATTGTAATACCTAATACTTGGATCAGCACTGCACTGCCCTAGAAAGGCCTATGTCCAAACTAAAAATATGAATTGATCCTTTGGTTGAAATGGCAATCTATCTGGACCAAGGGAGGGGAGGATAAACTGCCTCTGTGAATTGTACAAACCAGGGAAGATTCTAAGAAATATATTCAGTTAATCAAGTCACATTCCTTTGGTCTCTGGCCATTTAAAACCAAAGTGTTCATTTTGGCTCTAGGGCCACTGATTTTTTTTCTTACTCAATCTGCTAGTTCTTTCTTTTTGTGTGTCTTAAATGGAACAACCACAAGGTTCACAGGATTGGCCAAATGACTGGAGATGAAACCACTCTGTCCTTTTTTCAGCCACTAGGAAGGAAGTTGTAACTATCATTAAAAGAAAGGGAAAATTATCTAGTAGATCAGAATGCATTACTAAGTTATTAATTGCATTGTAGAACCTCAACATTTTATAATTCCTGCTATTTGTAAATAAGAACATTAAATATTATTCTTAGGCTCACATGTAAATAGTACTATAGAGTGTCCGAGGAGGTAAGATTTGTATGCTCAAACAAAAGTGAATTATTTCCAGTTGTTATGTATTGAAATGAACTTCTTTGGTTTATGCTAGGTTTGCTAAGACAATAACACATGACTTGTTGAAAAATTTTAAAGTTTATTGATTTCATTTGTATTTTTTTTTGCCTTTTTCATCTAATAAGAAGAACTCATTTTTTGTCTGTCAAGTGTAGGTTGGGAATTTATTTTAAACTTTTTTGGAAAATATATTCTGATTCCTATAACAAAACTGATGAGATGCAGTACTTATATACTAAGGTTGGACTGACTATTGTGGGGGAGGACTGTGAAGAAAAACTGGACTTAGCTCCTCTAAAAAGTTAAATTGATTTTCAGTCATCTCTTCTTTGAGATATCAATTCATTGGAAAGTCACAATCTGGGTAAGGATTGAAAATTAGAGCATAGCTCAACCTCTACAAATTGCAAAGAACACCAAACCCCTGAGCCTGTCTGACCTTGCTAACCCTTTGGTTATGGTGATTCTGTACTTTAAGAAAAGTTGATTTGGTAAATTATTCTACCACTGTGGCCATGCGTAACAATGGGTCACCAGAGAAGGCTTGGGTTGAGAAAATAAACTAACACACCAAGCAAATTACAGAGGACTTAAGTTACATTTAGCAGCTTTCTGCAACTTTCCCAATCTCTTTAAAAGGATGACCTGCTGACTCTGTGAAGTTCTATAGTTATTATTTAATTGGGGGAGAAAGTATTTTAGCAGATAGAAAATGTAGAGCTTTCTTGGTCCTGTTAGCCACCCAATCCAATTATGTGGGTATAATAAAATATATTTTGCAGTAACATGGGGCTCCTAGAGTGAAGCCTTACAAAATAAATCAAGACCTTATAAAGTCTGTAGTTGTTCCGAGGTACATTTAGAAAAGGAAATTTGAAAACAAAACAAAATACTTCAAACAGCCTTGGAGCTTAAATGCTAAAATCATCTATTGGTGAATCACTTAAATTCCATTAAGTCAATTAATTCAGGCCTCTCTCATTTCTATCTCCATCTTGTGTTTCCGTTAGGCTATACTGAGGTCATGTTCATGGAGGACATATTTTTTTTGTCAGCAAAAAAAAATATCTCCATTATAAAAACAAAACAACACACTGGCAACCTCTACCTCCACTTCAGTCAAGGACTGGCTTCCACATTCATCTGAATCCATGCCACACAAAGAGATGATGAAAATAACAAGACTTTTCTTCTGTTTGAAGGTGAATATTGAAATAGTTTGTTTAGTTTTGGGTTTAACAACCCACTAAGGCTGTATCTTTCTGGATACATTTATTTCAAGGCACTTAGAGGCTGACTTTTATGAGATTATTTAGGCAGTGATTATTTTTGTTGAGAAATGTGTCCTTTATCCCACTCATTCATCCCCTGCTCAGATATTTCTGTTTGTCAGAATGCCACCCTTCCTGATAGATGACTGAAGACTGACTGCTACACTTTATTAAAAAGTAATAACAATTTTTGTACGCACCCTTCACATTGTAAGGGGGGGACCATGAATCAAAGGACACTGCCTGTCTGGGTCTGATAAATGCATCGTTTACCAGCTGAGGAGTTATTTAGGACTGGCTATTAATTTAAATCACATTTATCTTCCCTGAATGGGGGGAGGTTGCTGTGAGAGGACTGCGAATGACCAATGGTGCAGCTAAGTGCACATTATTTATTGCTACCGCCTGCAAAGCGCTGCACAATATGTTTAAAAAAAAACCGGTGCCAATTACCATGGCTAATCTAGTCAGGGCAATAACAAATTTCTTCCTCACGCAAGCCAATTTTTACACTTGCACTTTTTCTCCTTTGGAAATAGTCTTTGCCCACAATTCTCCATCATTAAACCTAATTTTCTCATTCTTTTCCATAGGTATTAGAGGCATTATTGACTTCTCTGATTCTCACCATCATTAAGGGATTGAGGTGGGATTTTTTTTTATGTACTTTTGACATGAGGAAGTGCATTTTGTATGTATTTAACAAAGACTTTTTGGTGATTTGATGGAATGGAGTATATTATTTAAGAGCATTCAAATCAGACTGGCTATATTTTGATAAATGTATGTTTTTTAATAAGATAATGAGAATACTTTTTATAAAAATGCATCTTTTGTATTTACCCAACTCTTAATTTACCAAAAAGTTTTGGAATTTACCACAAAACTATTATGATTCTTCCCAATTATCTTAAATTTGGTAAAGACACTTTTTAGAATTAGAATAATTTTAATGAAATGACCACCACACATTGAAATAAAATCTAGAACAGATGAGGGCCTGGTTAGAAAGTCCTATACACTGCTCATACTGATTAAAATGAGTTTACTCTCACTGCTCTTCCCTAGTCTGTGATTGGTAAGAATTTGGTGGTTGTTATTACTTTAAAGAAAATATATTCTCATTTAGTGATAATTCCACCAAGCTCCAAACTGAACCAATCATACATGATTAGTTTCTTGAACTGCAGTTGTCTTTCTGTCGTGTCTGACTCTTCTTGTCACCATTTGGGGTTTTCTTAGCAAAGACACTAGAGCGGTTTGCTGTTACCTTCTGTAACTCATTTCACAGATAAGGAAACTGAGGCAAAAGCTGACTTGCTAGTAAGTACCTGAAGCCAGATTTGAATTCAGAAAGTTAATTCTTCCTGACTCTAGGTCCAGTACTTTATCTACTACGCCATCTAGCTGCCCTTAAATTCTATTTCCTGAAGCCATGCAACCAATTTTGATAGAGGTATCTCATATTTTACAAGATAGACAAGTTCTTTTACAAATTATGAGTTTTTGTTTTGTAAATAGAATAATATTTTAAACATACCATTACTTTCCCAAGCACATATATGTATATATACAAATACACCCATTCCTAAGCATATATATGTATACAAACACATACACACATGTACATACAATATCTATTTCAAGGATCTGTCAATTCTGGGGTGAGATATTTAATTCCTTCACTGACAAAGAAAACAAGGCCTCTGTGATTTAGTAGATGGTCTTCAAGATTTGCTATTACCTGTATTTCCTGAAAAATTCATTACTGTGTAGCCAAACTGGTGATAGGTCTTTCTGAACTTAGCTAGGTTGGTTGTTCCTCAAACAGAATCATGGGGCCTTTCTTGCCAATTCATAGTGAGGCTGTAATAGCATAATCACACAATCACATCTCTCTCTCTCTCTCTGTCTCTCTGTCTCTCTCTCCTCTTCCTCCTCTTCCTTTTTCCTTCTATATACAAACTAAGGAGTTTTGCTGTACTTTAAAATAAGGATCCCTTGTTGACTTGATTAAGTGGGAGAATAACTTGTTCAGACGCATGCTTTAGTAATTTAGCATTTAAAGTCTTCATAACCTAGATCCAACACACTATTGTAAGTTAATATATATTACTCCCATTCATACACTCTCTTCTACAGTCAATATGATTTTCTTCCTATACCTCACACAGGATACTCCAGTTCCCATTTCCCTACTTCCACACAGGCTATTCCTTTATGCACAGGTCCTTTTACACAAACCATTTCCCTGTACCTTTGAAACACTCATTTCTTTCAATATTTACTTTCTGTTTCCTTCCTATATATTTACTACTAATGCACATTTTCTCTCCTAATAGCATATAAACTTCTGATGATATGGGATTGTTCAGTTATTTTCTTTATACCCTAGCACTTAAACAAAGGATCTGACATCCATAATAGGTGCTTAATAAAAGCTTGCTGATTGTTTGACTGACAAAGTTTGCAAGTTGAGTTGTTAAAGCTCTTATACTACACTACTTTATAGAAAAATAAGGAATAGTTGGGTGAAGGCAATAAGCTAGCATTTAGAGTTAAGCAAAGTAAACCTATGTTCTGATTTGGCCCAGACAGACTGGGTGTTAGAGAGTGCTATAACTGTCAGATCAGGGATCCAGCAGTCTTGAATTCTACTACTACCACTGGTACTAACTGTGAAACTTTGGTTTTTCTATGCCTGTAACCTTTCTGATCTGTAAAATGGGTAAAATAAAACCAGAATATCAACCTACTTTAAAGGGTTGTTGTTAAAGGGACTTTTTAAATCAGTAAAGTGATGTAAAAAGATAAACATTTCTTCTTTACAATGACATACCTGATAGATAGTTAACCAGGGAATTCTAAACTTCTTTACTCTCCTTATGATATTCTTTGATGAAATTGACGAAAAGGACTTTCAAGGGCTGAAGGTATGCCATTTTCTTAGCTAACTCTGTGTTCCATAGAAATGGACTCACACTGTGTTTTTAGCACTCAGAAAGCATAATAGATTTAGTGTATGAGCCACCAGTGCAAAGTCATCCCTAGGGCTTCAGTGTTGTTTGTGGTGGTATATTAAAAAGCCTAAACCTATTTTAACCACCAGAGAGCATTATCTATCTATATGTGTATGCACGCATGCATATAATATGTATCTAGTATGCACATATGTGTATGTATACAAGCACACCTGTATGTATATGTGTATACTAAGATCCTAGGTATGTACAGAGGCTACTTGTATGTCCTTAATACTTTTTTGATGTTTTGGTAAAGTGGTATATGCTATTTGAGAGCACTCAAATCATATTGAACATGTTTCAATAAAGGTATTCATTTTATATTGCAGTAATAATGTCTTCCATCAAAATACAGCTTTTTTATTCAATCAACTCTTAATTAGACAAAAAGTATTTGGGATTTGCATCACAAATCTACTATGACTTTTATTATTTTTAATTCAACACCAATATATATTCATGTGTACATACACATATCAATACATGCACATATATGTTCATTGATATACATTCATATGTGTATACATAAGTGTATACACACATTGTATTTACTGAACTTGGAATCAGGACAACCTGGGTTAAGATCTTGCCTTGTATGCTTACTGGCTTTCTGCTACTTGAAAAGTCACTTAATCTATCTTGGATTCAGTTTCCCCATTTCTAAAATTTCACTGTGATATATTTAGATATCACTCCAAATAAAAACATTTTAAAAGACCAATCAGGTTCTATTAAGAACATTGCTTACTGATTCTGAAAATAGCTATAGAGAAGGTGTAATTGTTATATTTGCCATCTCAGGCACCACTATTCTTCAACCTATTGTATTTTGCAAAATTCCCTTTACCCAATTTATAATTTCTTATAGGGGCCAACTTCAGTTGTACTCATCTATATCTTGCCACTGGACCCAGATGGCTCAAAAGGAAAAAGTGAGGTTGGTAACTTCACAGCTTTCCCTCACTTAAATCCAATTCACTTGCAAGTCATGGCATCTCCTTCCTCTTCATGGTCCTCTTCAAGAATGATGGACAAACAATAACAACTACAATTTCTTGCAAAACAACCCAATAGAAGTGTGCTTTATGTAAACAAATACAACACCACACAATAAACAACATAGTGTGAATCCTTCTACTCAAGAGTTGTCCTTTTTAATGATGTTTTGATCAAATATAGCAATTATGTTCCACTAAACTCATTAAAATGGTATTCAACCAAAAATAATATAATAAAAAATACATAAGGCAGTTGAGCTAATGCTTTCAACAAATCTTCAGATACAAAGGTGTGAGAGGTCTGCAATATGTCAATGGCTAGGTCTATATAATACCATGCCATTAATTTTTTCATTAGACCATTTCAGAGTTCTTTTGAATTGTAGGCACAATTTATGAAAAAGAAAGGTAGTTGGGCCTTGATTGAGCTTATAACCTAAAAGGAGACAACATACAAAAGGAGGCAGTATTGTAGGGGAGGAGAAAGGGACAGGACACCATAGGGTATCCTGCTTCAGAGGCCTCTTGTTCAGTGGAGTTAAAAACCAGAAGGGGCAACAGATGAAGAGTGTAATGATCTGAGAGTCCTGGTTCTGTCTTCTATAAAAAAGGCATTGGGCAGTTTAGTCTGCCCTCCAGTCCTCCAAAGAAAGGAGAAAGGAGGCTGAAGATGGAGGAGTCAATCAAGGCTAGAGTTAGCCACATTCATAACAGTCATTTACAATTTTCCTCAGACTTCTCAAACTGATCGGTCAGCAGTCTTGGTTTAGAATAAATAGTAAGATGGAAATGTAAAACAAAGGTATTTTTTCATATTTAGACATTAATAAAAGGTATATTGAACATCTAAGAATGGAAATCAGTAACAGTGTTTTGCTACGAGCTACTGGCCTCTGTCAGACCTCTAGTTGAGAGTCCACAGAAGGCTTGTGTTTGTCCTTCATGTTTGAATAGGACCACGACATCAGAGAAATGACGACATGACTTGCACTTGACTTTGTTTTGAGGGAGGGAGCATTGTGCAAGGGCACCAGCCTCACTTTCTTCTCCTGAGTCATCTGAATCTGGTGACCAGATATCCGTCAGGATGACTGGATGTGGCCCAGGATGCAAAGGAGACTTGTCCTGCCCTCTTGTCCACAGAAGGCAAAGAAAAGTCTAATGAATGACCTGTGTTGGACCTCCATAATACTAGAAGCAAGATTCATGTCCTACTATAGAGACTTTTTAATGGCTGTGGACATTGAGCCTATAGCCTAGCTAGGGATAGCAATAGTAAAATTCTGGCCACAGACCCACACACAAAATTGGAGTTAATTAAGTCTGCTAATAATTGTTCCTCATTCATTCAAGGTATCCTTGTTTTTCATTTGCACATTAGAATCCAATTGACTGATGTCACTTGAGTCCAAAATAATGGCAAAGTCCATTATGTTCTCATCATAGTTTTGACTCCTCCACAAACAGGCTTGAGCCCCCCCAAAAATCTAGTTTGTGAATTATTTGAAATGGGCTGTTATAGGTTATTGAATATCCTAGTGAACTCAGAACCACCACATATGGCTTATTCAATTTAGAAGACGTATAGTTAATGTTTAATTGACTTATGATATCATGAATGTGGTTATTCTTTCCTGTGGTTCTTATTACAGCCCATTTAGTCCCCTTAGCCTCTTCATCTTCATAGTGTTCATTATGTACCATTTTGTGAGGATCACTGCAGCACCTTGGTTATCTACTTGATACTTCTCATTCCTGCCATATGACTAACCCACTTCCTTTTCTCAATAAATGTTTTCTCAGTGATGTTCCTTACACCACTGTTTATGTGCAAGGAACCATATTGAATACATTTAAGATCACCACACTTCTCTCCATTGCCTTTTGGGCCACCTATGTTTTTTATTGATTGATTTACATCATAGGGTCACAGTTTTAGAAGTGACAGGGACCTCAAAGGTCATCTTGCCCAACTGCCCTCATTTTATATATGACAAACCTGAGAAGAGGCTAACTTACATAAAAAGAGATTGTGGGATCTAACAGTTAATAGTCATAGCACCATGAGGAAAATGTAAGTATTAAAAGGTTTGTCAATTTCTTCAAAGCATTATCAGGTGATGAATTAGGGTAATTGTGTAGGCATATTGATTAATAGAAAGTTTTGCATAATAGAATACTGCCGAACTGGTAAAGTTTCAGTATATTTTATTATGTATTACATATTGACAATCAGCTGTAACTATTTTATTGCTGTTTACTCATGTCAGTCATGTCTGGCTCTTCATGACCCCACTCAGGATGTACTTGGTATAAAGTTGGGGTACACTGGAGTGATTTGTCATTTCCTTTTCCATTTTACAGATGAGGAAACTGAGGCAAAGACTGTTAAATGACTTGTCCACAGTTAAAGGGCTGGTAAGCATTTGAAGCCAGTTACGAACTCAGAAAAATGACTCTTTCTGACTTCAGTCCTTGCACTCTATGCAGTATATTACCTAGCTTTCCCTCCTTTTGGCACTGGAGTAACAAAGGCAAGAATGAAAAAAAAACAATACCTTTTTTTCTGACTTCCACTGCCACAAACATTAAAGACAAGTATTTATTTTTCAAAGGGCATTCAAATGGCTGAGAGTCTACTTTTGTCTTGTTAGAATCCTTTAGGTATATCTATTCTATTCTATTCCCAAATGGGCTTAATTTCCCCAAATTATCAGATCTCTAAAACTACAAATAAATTAAACACATATATTAAAAACATTTATTACAAGCATCATTTGAAGTATTTAATTCTTTACCTTACCTTAATACTTTGATTTTTCACAAATACTTTTCCCATTTTTCTCCATTATCTCCTTATTTACACTTGGATTATCATGTTATCCAACTCTTGAAACTTTCTTCATTATGTTCCCTTAATTCACCTCCTCAACTCTTCTTACAAAATTAAAACAGCAAAACTTAAAAAGTTTTGAGGGACCCTAGATTTATAAATTCTTTAGTTTAAGGAGTTCTCAGGGAGGAAAATCACTCTACCAAGAAGATCAGTAGCTTGTGCAATTTATATCTATCTGAATATGCCAAGCAATCAAAAATCTTGACAAGGGTCATGCAATCAGTAGGTAGGAGAAGCAAGACTTCCTTCACAGCTGTCCTGGCTCCAAGACCAGCTGTCTATCCACTATGTCACCCTAGCTCTCTAAAATGTTCAAACGTTTAAACATAAAAATAGAATCCAACCTTATTTTAATTAATTTGAAAAAAATGGCATATCACAGGTGGACTTATTTTTCTCAGATTTTATTTGCTGCTTTAATGGGTGTACTTGCACTGATATTTTCTTATTTTTTAAGTTTTGAGACTGTTGAGATTATTTGTTTTTTTAAATAACATTAGAATTCAAGCCACAAGCAGAGTGTCATGTAGACCGTGGGATGGATGCTTAATAAGTTATTATCTATGAGGTTTGACTACTAAGAAATGAGAACGAATTGTTCAACAAGCATCAACAACTATCAAACCTAATCAATGACATCACTTCAAAGGAGTCACCTTGGGAAAATATGTACTTATTCCAATGATTCTGCCAGTGCTCAAAACTTACCTGGAGCTTTTCTTTGCAAATTGCTTACAGATTCCATGACTTGGTTACCAAATGTCTCAAATGTGGCAAATATTCATCCTTTATGGGGGGATTTCATTTTTTGTAAAAATCCAAGTCCATTAAATGTAAAGCTACATGGACTTTTTTTGGAGTTTGGAAGTTATCCCTGAAGCCAGTTGCAAAAAAAGAACATTCTACACACATACATACACACACACACACATATACATAAATACATACATATATATGCATACAGGTATATGTATAGGTAGATATAGAGAAACTATATATACACACATATGTACACATACATATATACATATATTATTATATATACCAGATACTATTTCCTAATTCCAAAATTATATGAACTGTGGATAATGACAATAAACATAGAGTTATATGGATGAAACAGACCTTGGGTAATCTCATCAACGAGGAGAAACATGTTTAGGTGAAAAGAAAATATAGATAAGTTCAAGTTTAAAAGGAGATGATCAAATAAGATACGAAAATCTATCCTACCCATTTGATTTATACTTCATCAGCTGGAAAAGCAGTTCCAATCTATGCACTAACAGTTCAGGTCTTTGTTAACTGCAAGTGTGAGCTCAGCAGAGTCTAATTTAGTAAAGTACCAATATAATAAAATGAGGGCTCCCTGCCAAAAATGTAAATGAATATGTTTGTTTTCAATTGAACAAGAGGCTCCCATTTCATATAGTAATTCTCTATGATGCAAAAGATTCTGAATTTTCAGGCTAGATGGATTATCTTGATGTTTATATATCAAAGATAAATGAAAAATGAAGAAGACTGCTTCTCTCAACATTGTTAAAATTTCAAAACAATTCACAAGTGCTGTTCTGACCATGAGAGTTGTCTTGTTAAACCACTCTCAGAATCAGAGAGAGGACTTTTTAGTTAGTGCCCCTGCTTTCAGACAACAATCCGTATAAATCATCCCAGAGGAGTGAAAATGTGCTTATAAACAGAATAGGATCCCACAATATCTTTCAATAACCTCTTCGCATGTTTAAAACCCACACTGCTGAGAAATTCTTCCTTTATTTAAGAAAAAGAAACAGTTTCAACCAATTTCTTTAAGGGAAATGGAAAACAACTAGACCCCATTTGTGATATAAAGACTTTGGAAATATATTCTTAAAGACCCCTGTGTGAAGATAGTGACAAACTTAACAATGGTAAGCCTTTCTTGGGAGATTAGTTTGTCTGTTGTTAAATTGGTGAATTTTATTTTCTAAATGTATTTGTAATAAATGTTTTAAACTTTAAAATACGTAATTTTAACCAATTCCTCCACTCAAGTTCTACTGTGATGTCCTCATCAACAGAAAGAGATTATCCTGGGACCTTAAAGGACACATGGATACACAGATATATGAATATATATGTATGTATACACATACATACATATATGTATATGTGGGTATATATAGATGTGTGTATATATGTGTGTGTATGTATGTGTGTAAGTGCACACACACATACATACACATACACACACACACTATCAGGCTCTACTAGGGTGAAAAATTGATGCAAAGAAGTATAGAGGGCTAGACTTGGAGTCAGAAAAACCTAGGTTAAAATTTGATCTCAGACCTTTACTTGCTGAGTGACCCTGGGCAAGTCATTAAACCTCTATGAACCTCAGTTTCCTCATTTGTAAAATGAAAAGAAATGAAATGAAAATGAAAAGAATTTATATTCTAACTCTACAGACTCTTTCAGCTCTCAATCTAAGAACTATGCTTCTATGAAAAAATTCTAGCTAAGTCAAGGGACAGGCTTTTTTCTTTCATCTAAACAACCTAATTTTGAAAAGCTTATCACCAAAATTTGTCAACAGGTGATAATTTCCTTTTCTGTGGCCGTAGAATCCCATAAAACTAATTGCTTATTAAGGTGTCATGGGTCATGATCTTTTTCAGTGGAGGGATTGCTGATGCAGATGAAATCGCTGATCATTTAAAGGATTAAAATGAAATTTGTACTAGTCTGTCTGATATTTAGACATCATCTGATGACTGACTTTCTATATTGCTTTTATCAAATAGGAAGACTGATATTTGCATCCTATTTACTGAATTAAAATATTTCTTGCTCAATACAAACTATATCACACTAGTGCAGAGTTATGGATGATGCACTGTTCAAATATCTCAGAACATAGCATCAGTAAGGCAGGGGTTAGAGGTTACCTTCCCGTATTGAATAGTTTGCTTTCAAACTCAGAAAGAATCAATTCATATCAATAGCTAGCTCACTTTCTCACTTTCTCCAATTGTTTATGAAGTGGATCAGTAAAGAGAAGATAGACGAATCAATGTAAATCTAATGCTATTCTTGGAAAGGAAAAATAATACCCCAGTAATGCATATCCTACAGGCAGGTAGGATCATGTCTGCATGTGAAATATAGAATATCTAGTATCTAGAAGATACTAGAGGGTAAAATCCATTATGTTGGATAAATCCTGGTGCTGTATAACCCTGTCCAAACCTGATATTTTGTAAAGTGGTCTAATGAATGACTCTCCCAAATTTTAGTCAAAAGAAGTTTTCAGGGACAAAGGTGTTGTAAGCCATATATTAGTTTCAATTTATATGTGCTTATTTTGTAAAGTTTTGCTTTACCAACCCCATAACTTCATTTTTCATTTGCATAAGGCATAGTAAAATTATACTCAATATACATTAGTTAACAAACTAATGGTGAAAGAGGTAGGTTGCACATTTTGCTTAACAGAAAGTGGAAAGAATTCTGCTATATTGTAGCCAAAAGGGAATTTCAATAGAGAATCCAGATCATTTAAATGTGATTTGGGAAATTAAAGTCATGAAGTGAAATGAAAGAATGGATGATTTTGAAATCACAGAGACCCTCTAGGTTTAGGGGTGTTCCTTGAACTAAAATAGCTCTCATGCCGTACAAGTCTATACCTTCCTATCCATTTCAAATTATGTGTACTCTACTCTGCTTTCCAGATTTTTATTCATCTTTTTTCAGGATATGATTAGCATGGATTCCAAATCTCCTTCTCTCCAATGAAAGTACTTGTCCTAGGAACATACAATTCTACTCATCTGGATCCTCCCCTTTCGGGATGTTCCATGAAGTGTTCTAGAAGTAATTTGAACAACTCAGTCAAGATGCTTCTGGTAAAGAAAGGAATGAAAAGACAGTCAGAAAAAGAGAGTGGAAGATATGCCACTTGAACACTAGACAATAAGTGAAATGGCAACAGGAAATTAGAATAAGATAACTGTTGTCGTTGTTCAATTGTTTTCAGTCATTTCTGACTCTTCATGACTCCATTTATGATTTTCTTGGCATAGATGTTGGGAGTTTGCCTTTTCCTTCTCTAGCTCATTTGAGGATGAAGAAACTGAGGCAAACAGGGTTAAATGACTTGCCCAGGATCACACGGCTAGTGTGAGGCTGGATTTGAACTCAGGAAGATGAGTCTTCCTGACCAGGCCTGGTACTCGATTCACACCTTAACCTAGCTACCCTGATGAGACTAGAGACATATAATATGAGATGAGATACAATCATCTGAGTGGCATAAGAAAAATAATTGCTTATGTTCTTCCTTCTGCCCTCATCCCACATAAATCCACCGTGTGAGGTTTGGGTCTTTCTTGCCAAGTGTAAAACCATAGTAAGCAGTCTATGAAAAAGTGCAAAAGAATACCTATGTCCAATGGAGCTCTAAAATCCAAATGAGATTATTACCAGGTCAAGGAGCAAGTAAGATCGTTACAAAAAAAAGTAAAGGCCTTCATGCTAGAATCCCTCTATACAAAGTTCAAAGGAACTCAGCTCTGCAGGCAAAGTCTTGAGATATTTGTGGGTTCCACTGAAATTGGGACTTATAGGGGAGGAGAAGGGTCAATCTGCTGCAGAGACTGATACAGAGAGGAGGGATGTTTGACCTAATTGGAATGCAGCACAAAAGGAGTAGCACTTATATTTCTGGCAGAAATGTGTATATATCATCAATATATGTTGTGGTCACCTGGTTTATGAGCTCGCCCATAGCTTCATTTGCAAACTAGTCAGGAAGGATTGGGAGAATAAGACAGTTCTTGTCACCTCTCTTCTCCTACATAGATCCTGTGAAATAAGCCTCATACTTGTCATCTCAAAAATGTGAATATCTGAGAAATTTGTTACAAGGAAAACTCTTTGTAAACGTCACAGTTGTATATGTATGTCTTACTGTTGTTAATAACTATTTTGAATATAGAATACCTTGCACCCACTTCCTAAAAATAAAATTTTGGGGGAGAAAGAGTTGTTCCTCATAGTCTCTCTTTCTCACCTACATCATTTGCATTTCCATCCTTTGTTTAGCTGAAGTGTGCTTCCTGTGGTCTATGGGAACCTAACCTTTGTGAAGGAGAGAATGAAAAAGAAACGATAAAAGGAGCAATGATTATGTCAGATAAAAACTAAATGATTAGCTAGTCAGAACTGCAAGAAAACACATAATTGAGCAGCAAGTAAAAGTTTCTAAGTTTGAAGAAAGGAAATAAATTGAGGGAATGTTTCTACCAGGTATCTTAAGCTAGAATCAGTCAACAAGCACTTCCTAATCATTTGCCTGTGAGCCAGGCACAATGTTCAAAGTAAGGGATGCAAAGGAAGACAAAAAAAAAAAACACAGTGCTTACCAAGCAGGACCTCACAATGAGGAATATAACTGCCAAATTAACAGAGTGACAACTAGATGTAATGGACATAAAAGATAGATACACTGTAAGTACATGGAAGGCAATCTTATACAGAAGTCAGTTCTAAATGACTTCTTAAAGATTTGATGTGAGCTGCACCTTAAGGGAAGCCAGGAGATGACATTGAGAAGGGCAATCATTTCATGAATGAGGAAGAGCAAGGGTGTAGAAAAAAGCAGGGTGTAGAATTCAGGAAATGAAGTGTCCTCTACGCAGAACAACAAGGCAATAAAGCAGCAGGCAGTAAAAGTTTATTAAACACCTACTCTGTGCTAGACACATGGAAATGGAAATAGAAATGGAAAAACCAAACAAAGCAATTCCAGCCCTCAAGGAACTCTTGAACTAACAGTGAGGCCAGATTGCTAGGTCTTAGAGTACATGGAAGGGAGTAAAAGAGAAGATTATAAAATTAGGGAAAGCTTTAAAAAGGCAAATTGAAGATTTTATATTTTATCCTAGAGATATTGGGGAGCCACTGGAGTTTACTTAGTAGATGAGTGACTTGAGATTGGCAGTTTATGAGAATCAATTTGGAGTTGAATGTAGCCTGGGTGGAAGTGAGGAAATAATTGAGACAAGGCAAACTAAAAGAAGACTTCTGAATTAGCCCAGTCATGGATGCTGAGGGCCGACACAGGGCTGACAGCTGTTTGGTGAAGAGAAGGGTATGTACATGAGATGTGCTGTGAAGAGAGAGACTACAAGACGGCAACAAATTGGAGATGTGGGATGAGAACGCGTGAGGAGTGTTGCTAGTTTGAGTGATTAAAAAATAGCAGTGCCCTCAAAAGGAACAGGGAGTATGGGAAGCATGGGGGTGGGGAGGTGTCAGGGAAAGAAATGAGTTCTATTCAGGATGTATTGAATTTAAAATGTCTACTGGGAATCAAGTCCAAGATGCTGAAGAGGCAGCTGGTGATGTGAAGCTCAAGTTCCTAAGAAAGATTAGATCTAGATATAGAGATCTGGGAATCCTCTGTAGAGATGATAACTGTACCTAGGGAAATTGATGAGATCATTTGGCAATTCAGTTTAAGAGGGGAAAAAGAAACGGGACCAGGAAAGACTGGTGGTCCACATCCACAATGGCCAGAGAAGCAGGAAAGGAACTAGGAGAGAGTAGTATCACAAAAGGACAGAAGAGGGTGATTGACAGTTTCAAAAGCTACAAAGAGTCTGAGACAGGCATATCATACAAATATATGTCTTTGAACACAGAGAACAGTTTGAAATTAGAATAGAGAAAGATGGAGGCAAAGGAAATTCAAGTTGATAAGTATTCATATTATTAGGTTCATAGCTATGGTGCTTGGTTTGAAGTTGGTAGATACTGATATTAACTGATCTTCATAATCACTTAGAAGGTAACGTCCTAAATCCAAAATGTTTCACCAGTCTTAACATCTTTAAAATGCTTATCAAATTAATCTAATATTAGAAAGTAAATTAAGCAACTTAGCAGTGACACACAGCTAAATAGTAGCAGAGCTGGAAGTGGAATCCAGACTTTGAAATCACTAAGCCTGTGCTTTCCCCATTCCATTATGCTTATTAAGGGCAACAATTTAAAATAGAGATAAGTATTATAGACAATGTGTTGCAGTGGCATCAGATGACCTGACTTTGAATCCTGGATTAGACACTAACTTTTCTACTCACTGGCAAGTGATTTAACCTTTCTGAGCTCCATTTCTCTTCTCCATGAACAGAGGGAGATGTACTAGATCAGTCATTTTTAACTTAGGGTCCACAGACCCCCAAGTTTCCAGAGGTCTATGAATTTGGTTGGGAAAATATCTTTATTTTCACTAATAGTTGGTTTCTTTTGTAATCTTATGTATTTTATTTTATGTATTAAAGAAAACCCTCCAACATGATTCTGAGAAAGGGTCCATGGATTTTATGAGGGTCTCCAAGGGACCCTTGATACCAGAACAGTTAAACTCCTGGCACTAAATGATTTTTCATGTCACTTCCAGCTTTTAATCCGACGTTTAGTCAGCATTTGGGTTTACTTTTCTGAAGTCAGAAAACTTAGCAAAGGTCTCTTCTATTTTCATAGAAGCATATTTTCTAGTATTTTATTTACTATTTAGGAAATATCGAATGTTTTCAGTTTGTCTATAATTTTCATAGGGAAATCCTATTTTTCAGTCAAATATTAAACAGGAATTTAAAGACAAGTGCTTTGCAAATCTCAAAGATTGTGTGAAATGTTATAAGATTATTATTAATTATCATCATTGTCATCATCACTGAAAAGCATAAATGAAGACACAATAATGGACAACATGCTGTTGAATGAGCATTTGCTACTTTCCCTTTAGGTGGAGGAGACAGCAAACATTCGTGAGGCAAACACCTGGAGTTGTCAGCTACCCTGTGCAGTTAGCGCAGGCCTAATGCTAACCAGCTTCAATGCAGTCCTCATATTCCTCAGAAGTTGCTTCATTATTTATTAGAGAAAGCAATCTGGCATGCAGCAAGTTATCAACAGCCCAAATCCAATACCGAAAGGTCACCACAGCAAACGCCCTGAAGAAAAGGTGTTATAGCAAATAAGAATACACCTTTTTAATTTGGGCTGAATTGATTAAATAACAATTGAATGGTGTCACAGGTCAGAAGACTTGGAAACAGAAGGTCAGCTTGATAGAAAGGAGCCTGGGGCAATGGTCACAGGGTATGCTCTGAGGCCTAAGGCTGAGACCAAATCATTGTGCTCCTCCATGCCCTTAGCCCATGTCATCTGAAATGAAGGAATGTCTAAACAGGACCGAAAGCACTCTAAATAGAGCTTTGCACATTGCCAAAGGCGATGGAGTTTAGAACTGATTGCTTTATTTGAAGTTAAAGTACCAAGCATCTCTCAAATATTTATAAAAGGCAAGAAATAAACCCAAGTGTCAAACAGTCCATGCAGCGAAGCTGTATTCACCAATATACTGCTTCTGTACATGCTCATCTGCTTCAAGGCTACACCTCTCTTTACTCAGGCTGTTCGGAATGAGAAATTTGGAGGCCTTTATACCTTTTTACAAAAGCACAAATCATGTCAGTATAAAGCTAGGCTTTCATCTTACTAAACACACTGCCTAGCTATCATTCTCACCAGTCTCCCTGAATTCAAAAACTATTGCGTATGTGTGAACTATGTCGAGGGTGAAAATAGTAATAACTGGCATTTATAAATCTTTTTGCAATCATCATCCCATTTGAACTTTCCAATAACCCTAACGGACAGATAGCTGATATCACTCTCCCGGTGACTAGGTGAGAAAACTGAAGCTCAAAAAAGTTATGACTGGCACATTTTCAAACCCTTTTTATGTCTCAGAGATGGGTTAGGAACCCAGGTCTTCCTAATTTCCTTCTCTTGTCTGAGGTTTTTGATTTTAGAAAAATATTTCTTATCATATTAACAGCATTCCTATGTCTATACTTTTAAAAATTATTATCATTATTTATCATAAATGAGTGTTGTCTTTTGTCAAAGCCTTTTCTGTATCTATTGAAATAATCATGTGGTTTGGGATGTTTTTGTTTATGACAAGGTATTCCAAAAGCTCTTGTGTTTAGGGTCCTGGTATCAATGTATCAGAGTCCTAAGGAAGATGGTGGTTAATATTGTCTTTGACTATGGGGAAGATGATGTGATTTATGTAAAAAATTTGAGATTCAACTAAAATTACATGAAATAAGAAATTGAATAAAAAAGCAGGATGTAAAATAAAACCACAAAATAATCAGCTTATTTATATATAACTAATTAAAATTAGAAAAAAAGAAATTCCATTTCAAATTACTATACATTGTATAAAATATCTGGGAGTCCCTTTACCAAGAAAGACATAGAAGTTATTTGAACACAACTTCAAGACATTATTTACAGGGGGAAAAAGAGTTGAAGAGTTGTGGAGGAATTAGTTGCTAATGGTGGAGCTATAGTAATATAGTAAAAAAAAAATTTACTAAGCTATAATAACTTATAAGTTCAATGTCATATTTAACTAACAAAGTATTGTTTTATAAAACTGGGCAAAATAACAATATTTATCATGATAAAAAAATCCTCAAGGAACATTAAAAAAAAGTGGGAAGGAGGTAGGGCCAACAGTATCAGATTTCAAAGTATACCATGAAACGTTAATCTTAAAAACTATTTGGTACTGATTTAAAAAAGAAGGAAATGTTAATCATTGAGCAAACAAATTTATTATACAAAATCCAAAGCAAGTGAATATGGTAACACAGGGATTTGATAAAACAAGAAGTATTTTTTTTTAAATATATCTGCCCCATCCTCCATTAAGCATATCTTAAAAAAAAAAAAACCCTCAGTACATGTCAGCATAATCCAGCAAAACAAATTCCTACCTTAACTATGACTAAAAATGTATGTCTTTTTCAAGATTTTGTGTGGATTTCACCTTCATTCTTGCAGATTCATTTACCATTCATTTTCTTTGATCAGAGCTCAAAGTCTCTCAAAGCTGCCATGCTTTATAATATAATCACTGTAAACATTGTTATCCTAGTTCTGCTAACTTCTCTCTGCATCAGTTGATAAAGGTCTTCACAGTTTACTTGATAATGGTCCATTTCATTTCTTATGGTATAAAAATATTTCATTACATTCATATACAATTTGTCAAGCTTCCAGTAGGACAGCCTCTTGATTTCCAAGATATGACTACCGTGATAAGAACTGCTACAAATATTTTTGTACATTAATTATTCTTTCTCTCTTTGATTTTTTGAGGGGATATAAGTCTGGCAATGTTATATCTGGGTCGCTACAATTAATTATTAATCCTTTCTTATATGGTTCTTTATTGGATATATGTTTTGCCCTATGCTCTTTAAAGTATAGGGCAAAACATATATCCAATAAAGAACCATATAAGAAAGGATTAATAATCTATCCTTATGCTGTTTTCAAGATTATTTGTCTTTGATATGTGAGATACTTAATACTTTCACCTACCTTTTTTCTGTCATTTTTTTACTTTGTTTTAATATATCACCTTGTCTCATGGAGTTATTAACTTCTGTTCAGTCTATTCTAATTTTCTAAAGTCTGTTATTTGGGTAGGGTTTTGTCCTTTAGGTACAAATCTTCCATTTTCCTTCCAGGTTTTTCCTCCAAAGTTCTGTCTCTTTTAAAAATTGATCTCCTGATACTCTCATTTTATTTATAAAGTAACTTCTATATTTGTGCTTTATTTCTTCTAGGAATTCTAGTTCATCTTATATACAAAGTGTGTTTTTCTTTGCCATTTTTAATACATGTTTTGGATTCATTTTCTTGGTTTGTGCTTTAATTGTCACTGGTACCGTCATGGCACTTTGCCATGAAAGTTGTTTTTCTTTTTCTCTACTTATTCTTTCAAGCTTACTTTCTGAATTGCAACTTCATGTTAGAACATTTCAGGAGGGAATGTTTACCCCTGATATATATTCTTTCTGATATACATTATATATATATATATACATATATATATACATTATATATATATATATGTTACATATATGTTCTTTCTGATATATATTCTATATTCGTCTAGATATTATACGCTATATTCTGCAGAGATCATATGAGCAGCTCAGATAAGACGTGCAAAAATTTCAGCTTTCTGATGTAGGGCAAAGTCTTATTATTACCTTTATATTCTGAGTTTTTCAAGTTCCTGCCCCCAGTTTAGGTCTGAGTGACACATTTGTGATCTTAACCCTGGTTGGAGCTTAAGTAGACTGCTGTTGCCCCCCACCCTCACTTGTCTATAAGCTAGAAGTCTCTGTACTTTGAAAGCAATGAACTCTAGACTCCCCCTTGGTTTATGCTCCCTGCTCAGTCAAAAGCTTCATCTCAAACCAGGATGGGAGGTTATTCTCATATGCTGCTCTGGAGTCAGAGTCAACATCATATGAGAAACAGAGAAAGAAAAAAGAGACAGTATATTGCTCTAAATATATAAGCATAAAAATCATTTACTATTGGATAAAAAGGGATGTCCTTAAATAAATAAATCTTAGGTGTTAAAAATTATATATTTAAAACATTCTTAAGCACTAATGATGAGAAATATAAATTAAAATAACTCATATTCCATCTCATATATACAAAGATTCTCAATGATAACAAAATTATGGAAAATGACAATTACTAGAGGGTGTGAGGGAAAACAGACACATTAATCCACCACTGCTTGAGCTGTAAATTGGTCTACCCATTTTGGAAAGTGATTTGTAATTGTATCTAAAAAGTTACAAAAATATTGTAGTTCTGAAAACATATTAACAAAACAATAAAAGAGGATTAATGAACAGAAGATCCAATTTAAAAATGATAGTGAATCACCAAATAAACTAATCCAAAATCAACATAAAGAAAATTGAGAAATAGTTAACACTACAAAAATCACAAAAAAATAAAGTTGGCTCTTTGAAAAGACTAAGAAACTTGATAAGACTTTACTAACGTGATTTTTTTAGAAAAGAGAAGAAAATTAAATTACTACTTAAAAAAAAACATGAGCATGGTGAAACCACAATAGCAAAGAAATACAAAAATTTTTTCAAACCCTATTATATATAATAATATGCCAGGATAACTGAGAAATTGTAAGAAATGGATAATTACTTATATAAATAAAAATATTCAAATTATCAGAACATGGAATTAACCCAAATTCAGAAAATGAAAATGAGTAGGTCATAAAAGAACGAAAAAAGTATTGTGAAAGCATTGGATAGGGCTTGTGGGGGATGTAATAAAAGATGGGTTTAAAGGGTGAATCTCTATTATAATTTTTTTAAGGCTGAGATTTTCTATCTTTCCCAGAATGGAAATATAGCTCTGACTTCCTTCCTCTCATGCCATTGCTAATTGACATAGAAGCTTTGACTTGCTCCGTTTATAGTCCAAACTGAGTCACCTTAGGGATACCGATAGGTCTTACCTCCCAGGGTCTCACCATATTGTTCCATGATTCAAAGATGGGGTATATATTTTTTGGGTTTGGACCTATGCTTTCATTAATGTAGGAATTTTCCTGATGAGGGAATTTCCTTTATCATAGTAGATCATCAACTAGACAATAAGTTATTGTCTCATAAAGTTGAGGAGATTGTTGGTGTTAAAAAGGTCTTTAATCTCAGCCCCAGAAAATAGCTGATGATATATGCTTTTCTCCTCTCGTTAGAGAGTTACAGGTACAAAATGTCATATACACTGTTGGATAAGGTTGTAGTATCAATTGGTTTTCTTTAACTGTTTTTCTTTATTATAGTGGAAGGTTCAAAGTCAGATGCAATAAACTGAGAAATGATGATGGAAAAACAAAAGGCATCAATAAAAAAATGAAATAAAAAATAAGGAAGAGATTTTAATTGTTGAAAACTGTACAAATTCCCAAATGCAATAAAATTCAGGCCCTTTCATACATTCAGACTTATTTTTTTATACTTATAGTTACTGTTCAAGATATATACATTAATGGACTAACGTAGTAGGATGTCACCCAAAAGCAGATCATAATGAGGACAGTCTGTATTCTTTACTTTTTATCCTGTATATATTGCTAGGTCATTTATTTTATATAGACAACATGTAACCTGTCATTACATTAAAAAATTTCTACTGAATGTCATATCTATCTTATCAAAATGTTCTTGAGAAGGCAATATTTTTGCTGTCTTAAAATATCACCATAAGCTTCCAAGGCTGAACTCCTGGTTGTAGGACTAGAGGGACCTCTCTTTCTGGAGCTTATGATTCTTTTTTGAAAATTCAGTGATTTGAACCCTTTGTAGGTGTCATTTGCTTCACTTATTAGGACTCAAGACTGTTGGTAGTTGTTATAAGAAGACACTTTTCAGTTCCTGCTATTAAATAATATTTCCCACATGATTAGAGTTAGTAAATGCAGATCAAAACCAATTGCAGGCATATCTTGTTTTTCATAATTAGCATGATGCTAGAATTACTGAGAGTAAATTGAATTTTTGTTAATTGAATCAGATGGATGCAGGATTGTTTTACTCATGTCTTTGTGCAAGGTAACATTGCTTTATGGAAGAGAGATGGTTTTCATCTATGGTTGTGAAAAATCTTAACAGTCTTGCTCATCATTGTGAGTAGAATGACAAGAGGAGGGACTGTTTCATTCCTTATATTTATTACCTTAGTAGGGAGGCACCTAAAAGGCACTGCTAATTAGGCACTAATTATTTGAATTAGTTGATTGAATTTCTCAGCAATGGACTGGTAAAATGGTAAAATACACACTAGAATGTGAAAGTGACCGCTCCTTTTACACTGAAATGGAGGCTGGTGTAAAGAGAGTCACTCATGTCAATCAATCAATACGCATTTATTAAATTCCAATTCACAAGGAACTAAATTTCTAACGGGGTCCTTTTCCTTTGGCTGCATAAGTACTATCATGAGATTCCAATGTATTAAGATTTTCTTAAAAGGTTTTACAAATATGAATGAAGCAGAAAACTGAAGCTTTTCGGAGAAATAATTTTCCAAATACTTCAAGGTAGGAGTGAAAAGAGGTGCCCTAGAACTTAGAATTCCTTCAGTGAATTCTCATGCATAATAAACAAAGAAACAAATCTTTTTCTTTTGCCAAGAAGATCATCATTTTTAATAGAGACTGAAATGCTTCTTGCTCAACATAAAAAAGGTCAGGTGGAGAATAAGACAAACTAATAAAACAAATTAATGGTATAGAACTGAAATAATCAAATTGTAATGTGGTCTACTAAATTGTCTTGTGCATCATAATGACCAAATTGCTTCAGATCAAAGATATAACATGGTAGGCTTCATGATTAATATAACATTTGACCTAGTACTTGAAGAAAGTGTACTTGTGGAGCTGGTGGATCCTAGCTAGTTGATGTTTCCTGTTAATCATTAAGATAAAGGAAAATATTTAATCTGCCATATGAGATACTTGATTTAATCACATAATCTTGACCTGAAAATAGTATAAAAGTGTCAGTGAAAGATCAGCCACTTAGAACAAGACAATTCCAAGATATAGCATCTTTATTTCTTATGGAATATCAAAATCACAGCCTTCCAAAATGGAAAGATAGTTTAGTCCATCTTACACTTACACATTCAACCTCCATTGAGTTTCTAGATACTCATGAATTCCAAAGAGAATCCATTCATCTTTTTTAACACCTCTATTTGTTAGGAAAATATCATTGTGTAAATCAGAAGACCACGAATCTGATTATCAGCTTCCTGGGGAATATACCTGCTCAGGTGACATGGCATAGGAGAAAGAACACTGAGGTTGGAGTCAGAAGACCTAAGTTTTAGGTCTTTATCAGTAATCTTCTGTGCAGCAACTAGTGAATTCTTTCACCACTAAGCACCTCAGTTTCCTTATCCATGTAATGATGGTTATCTACATTTTCTCTAAGGTTCCTTTCAGTTTTAACAAACAATTTTATTTATTAGGTTGTTGCTTTGAACTAAAAGTTTCAACCAAAAAGGTAATTTTTCTGATACTATCATGACAATTTAAAAATCATTAAAGTAATAATATTAAACGTTTAAATGTAAAAAATAAATACATTAGAAGCACCTCCTTAGCTTCATTCATCAGAGAACATCCATGGTATACCTCTTTCAAGGGACTTTTATTACCAATGTGGCAAAAGACCTTGTAAAGTGACTTCATCCATCAAGAGGTCCCAACTATGGAAAACTTTATATGTGAAGTTTCATTATAAGATATTATCTAGATTTTTAAATTACCACTTGAAATGACTTAAAATGCCTATAACAACCACACCAAAAACCCTTTTTGCTATAATTTTCTAATAATATGATTTGATTAATATACTATGTTTACCATTGTAGGTTACCTTTTTGAATTCCAATTATCCTAATATTTTAAGCAGGTTATGCTATATGACATATTTCCTTTACTAGATATTTAGTGATGAACAAGGTAAGGACTTCCAGACATCTATATATATAACCTGACAAAAATGTTACCTGTATCTTAAAAACTTTGTTTCTTTAATGGGTTGAAGGGTGGGAGGGTGTGCATCCAAATGCACTAGAGAACATTAAAATGAATACTTTCTTGGTACAATGAATTCAATATCCCCCTGCTATTCTTCTTTCTTTATTTAAAAAACAATTCCCAGAGCATTACTTCCTTTCATAGTTCAAATGTCAAGCTTCCCTTGCATAGTGGTCAGGGCCATACACAGAAGCAAAGGGAGACCCCTGAGCAGTTGCCTTTAACTCAGTGACCCACAGTTTCTTTTGTCTTTGCTTCTTCCTATGTTAGTGCTTGCTGACTCAGGGGGGGAGGGAAAAAAATCTTGCTGGGCAGTTGGTCATGCATAGTACACAGTAAAAGATTTTAGACCTCTTGTAGAGAACACAGAAAGCTCTTCATTTTCTTCTTGAGCTTTTATGTGTGTGTGTGTGTGTGTGTGTGTGTGTGTGTGTGTGTGTGTGTGTGTGTATGTGTGGGTGAGTGGGTGGGAGGAAGCTGTTGAGGAATGGAGATGTGGGGTTGACATTTCCCCCCTTTTAATTAGTTAATAATTTCAAAAATGATTTTATTCCTCTAAGTCTTTCTAAAAAATCAATTTTCTATGTATAATGACCATTAAAAAAAAGATCCTGTTTCATGAAAAAAAAAAATTTGTTGATTATATGAGGGAAGAAATGATAACTCTGTTTTTCACTTTTTTTTTGGCTTGTGTATCAAAAGGAGCGATTTTAAAAGCCTAAAAAGCTAAAATAAAGATTAGGTGTAAAGTGCTATTGATCGTTTTACCTAAAGAAGTTAAAACAGATTCCATGTGGCTGCCAGGTTGTATTTTCAGCTGTTTACCTAAGCCACACAGTTGAAAACTCCACAAAGGAACTTTGAGTTTGATTGAAAGTATCAAATGAGATCAAGAAAGATAGCGATAACAACCATTAAAAACAGTAAGGACCTGGTTAGTCTACAGGCTACACTTCCTAAGACAAATTTAAAAGGTCCCGGGGTGTAAGTGGTGACAGTATTCCTAACAGGAGCTCATTCTCTTCTTTTCCTTGGCCCTTCTTGACTAGAAGGGGAGAAAACAATAATCACAACCATCACTCTACTCTGAATAGATATTGCGTTCTCCAATCTGACGAAAAGTATAGTCAGACACTAGTATGGCAGGATGTCTTTGAAAGTTCCTAGTACACTCTTAGAACTGGGCACAGAAAAAGGAATAATTATGAATACCTAAGAAATCAAGCTACAATACTACAAAATAAAATTATTATAGGTATTCTTATCACGATTCCTCCCTGTTCTATCCCTGGTAATATCATTCTTTGAACCACTGAAAAAAGATGATATAAAAGGGAATTAATCAGTCAACAAACATTTATTAAGCTATGCACTAGGTACTGTGCTAAGTACTGGGGATACAAACACATATAAAAATAAAAGATAGTCCTTGTCCTCAAGGAGTTTACATTTTAGTGGGGAAGACAACACATGAAAGGAAGATGAAAAGCTGAAGGAGGGGAAGGCATATGTGCTAGGACAAGGTGGCAAAGTTTGGACAGTCAAAATCTGGAAGATAAATGAAGCATGGCTGGCCTTGACCTTCTTCAGAATGGAGGCTCAGGAGAAACTCATCAATAAAAGAAAGGAGTTTCAGGGATAAATATGAGAAGTTATGGGTGAGAAGGGATGTGAGAGGAATGGGGACAAAGTCAGAAACAGAGCTGGAAGAAGAATGGCAGATGGTAGATCTGGGCCCTTCTTTAAAATTCCTCTCTGTGTATACAGGTACTCTTTAAACTCTGATACAGGCAGGCAAATAAAAATAGGAAAGATTCAAAAGGTATTATCAGTGGTGAAGGTATTGCAAACTCTATGATTCAGATTCATCTTTTTAAAATCATTTGATGCATTTGATGATTCAAACAACATGCAGACCAGTATAGTGTCTGTTTCCCCCAGGGATACATTCAATTTATTGATGGTGTACAGTCATTCAGTCGTGTCTGACTCCCCATGGGCCTTAGCATGCCATTCTGTTGTCTTATCTTTTAGCATCTTAATATGGTCCATGGGGTTTTCTTGGTAATGATACTAGAGTTGTTTGCCATTTCCTTTCCCAGTGTATCACCTTTTGTCAGAACTCTCCACTATGACCTGTCCATCTTGGGTCACCCCACACAGCATAGTTCACAGTTTTATTGAGCTACACAGGTCTTCTGCCATGACAAGGCAGTGATGCAAGAGGGGATACATTCAATATAGGGCAACAAATATAGATACACAGGAAAAAGTCTCAAGTGATCAGACTCCACTGAGAGAGAGGAATTTGCCACCAAAAAAGGTCTCATCTGATCTTTTTTATTCTTTCCTTTCAAAGAGCATAGCTCTGCCACCACAGTGTCATGAATCAATGGAAATGCCAGGCCAAAGATTTATGTTCATCCTGTTTTTATCTCCTGTCTACAAGTGGCCTCAAAGTGCCAAAAAAGATGATACCCTCACTAGGATTTTGCAATACCTGCTCGCATCCCACTTTGCTGATCAAAGGCATGCCTTCTCAATCATAGTTAACAAATGATTGAATGATGGGTATAAGAAAAACTCACATTTCTTTGTTTCCAGGACCGAGAAGAATAGCATAGGTCAGATTGTCTCTCCATTAAGATATATGAGCTCACCTTGGCCAATATTAAAAATCTTATGTATTTATTCTACCCTTAAGGGAAATAGAGCATAAAATGTCAAATCTTTTGATTATCTAGGCATCCTTCTATGACTATACACAGTACCAACCATAACAAAAGAGTCTTTATAACAGTGCCTTATTCCCAGAAACCTCTACATTGTTCACTATACTCTGCTAGTTCATTAATGAACTTACCTATGTAAAATAAAGAAACATACTTTTATTGCACGAGGCATCACATTTTTCTTTGGATGCATGTTTAATTTTTTTTCTCTTACATTTTCTTTCAGTTTGACAAATTAAGAGAATGATTCCACAGCTGGGGAATAATGGGCTACACTGGAGTAGACAAATTTATTTTCTTACTGCATTCAAAGTGGTTTTTTAAGTGTTTTAGAGGTAATAATTATTTTTCAGAGCAAAATGAAACTTAGAGAAAAAGGACTTATGTTCTTAATGATATATTATGAACTCAAGGAAAGTATCTACATATGAAATCAACTGAAGCATGTTGCCTTGCAATGTGTCATAACTAAGTATCTAAAGAGATTCCTTAGACATATTAAATGCTCTTCAATGATACTTGTGAAATACCTTTGGTGGGGTTAGTGCAGTGCCACAACATAAAGAAGGAAATATTAATGTTTTAACTTTTTTCTGAAATATGTTATTTATTGTCTGCATAGCCACTTTAAAATTAATATTTTATTTTTGATTGTAAGCTTTTCAATTAACAATCACTAATTTTGTCTCTCTACTTCAACCATAAAAAGGAAAAGAAAACCTTTTAAACCATGGTCAAACAAAACAAAATTCCACATTAACCATGTCCAAAATACATGTCTCTTTCTACATCTGGAGTCAGTCACCTCTATCAAGATTCAATTCAAAGAAGAGATATTGGCAAGTATCATAGAAGACATCATGATGTAAAAGAAAAAGCAGCAGATTAGGGATTAAAGGGCCTGGGTTTGAATCACGTGGTGCCCTTTGCCATCTGTATAAGCTTCAGTAAGTTACTTCTCATCTCTGTCCCTCAGATTCCTTATCTATAAAATATAGGGCTTGACTTAACATGATTTACAATGACTCTTCCAACTCTAAATCTACGATCTATGTGCAAAGCAATGTATCAACTGCTAAGGGCTATAAAGATACAAAGGATATAACCCTCATATAAGCTTACAAGAATATATACTACATGGTGTGTGTGTGTGTGTGTGTGTGTGTGTGTGTGTGTGTGTGTGTGTATGTGTACGTGTGAATGTATAGTAAGGAAGGAAGATATACAGGGTATCCCAAAAGTCCCAGTTTTTATAGTTTCAAGACATTGTATATTTAAAGCAAATGAATAAACAAAAAACCTGAAATGCAAAGGAAAACAGAAGAGGTTCAAAGCCTGTGAGGTCCAAGAAAAGGGAAACTCTCTCCAACTGGGGAAATCATGGAATAGTATTTCATGGAAGAATTAACACTGGACCTAGTCCTTCCAAGGGCAGGGAAGAGGAGAGAGGAGTTCAGTGGGTAGAGCTAGGGGTGGGAAGACATTCCAATGAGAACTGATAACATGAGCAAATACACAGAGTTATAAAAGCATGGGACCTGTATGGTCCAAGAGTCTGGTTTGGCTACAGGGAATGTGGTAGGGAGTCGTATGAAAAAAGGATGGAAGATAAAGGACCAGCAAGTTGTGGAAGACCAAAACAAGGCAACAAATTATTTAAGCACTCACAAGTGCCAATGACTAGGGATACAAAGGCAAGCAAAAATAAATTTAGGCTATGCCTTCAAAGAGCTTATATTCTAAAGAAGGAAGATATCAGGAAAAGGGAAGCTGAAATGTGTGTGTGTGTGTGTGTGTGTGTGTGTGTGTGTGTGTGTGTGTGTGTGTAAGAAGTGCTCAAGTAGGGGCTTATTGGAGTCTAGAAAGTCAAAAGCATAGGCATTTGCAAAATAGAGCTTGCCTGAGTCACAAATTCCCACTCCCCCAACTGAGGCACCTGGAGGAGCTCACCAATGGCAGAAGAGAATTGGCACAGCAAAGGGATATTCAGATTTACAAGAAGAGGACAGATAGATGTTCAAGCATGAGGAGGTTCCAGGTGCTAAGGGAGTTTTCAGGGTAAGAATAAAGGTGAAGCAGGCTATTAAAGTCCAAAATTTAGGAAGCAAAGTTGAGAAGGTAATAAAAGACAATAGAAATAGGTTTTAATCAGGAAGCAATAAAGCCACTGAAGGATTTTTGGCCAAGGGTTGGTTCTGTGAATGAGGAAAATTAATGTGACAGTGATGTAAAGAATAAAGTAGAAGAGACTGGAGATTTCTTAATAGATTGCTGCCATATCCAAACACTGAAGTAATCAGTACCTAGACTAGGGAGATGGCGGTAAGGACAGAAAACAAGGACGGAGTCAACAGATATTGGAAACGTAGAGACAAATGTTATATGTGGGAAAAAGATCCAAGAGAGATTCTATCATTGTAGAAAGTGTTCTTATGACTCCTTTTGGAAGGGACCTGGCAGAGAATCACAGGCAGCCTCTACTTGTGCCTCTCCAGTTTCCAATTTCAATTTCAGTCCCATCCTTTCTCTTCTTTCCTATGCTAATTCATGAAAAATGTGCTCCCTTCTTAATCACTTGTTCTCAGCCAACATTTATGCACTTCTACATCTATATTAAACTATGAGGCACATGGTTTCTTCAGTTTGTCTTTCACAAATACCTGCAAAGACTAAGTCTGATAAACAAGCCAACTCCACTCAATTATGTTAGGATCATTGCCAGCACAAATCCATTAGAGCTAACTGCCAATTAGTTACACACAGATTATGTATCTGGTAGCTTAGACACAAACTCCAGGATCTGTCCTAATGTCCAGCATGTACTGCCCATGCTGACTGAAGCCATGACTGTGCTCCCAAGTGCAGTAACTTAGTTATTAGGGCATAAGCTACATCAGTTCTGACTTCGCTGGAAGCAGAAGGAGGAATACAATAAGAAAAGCTAAGGGAACTTATCAGAGTACCATCTCTCCTCTGTAGACTCCAATACATGTACTTCATAAAAACCTTCTGTGTGCTCAGCACTTCCCAAAGCCCCTTGGAAGACACAAAGAAGTACGAGGCAAGGTCCCTGACCTTGTTGGTTTTATAGTCTTTGGGGCAAAATAAGATTTTACACACATGACATTATCAGAGAATAACGTAAGATAAATACACATATATAGTATATGGGTGTATGCATATACATGCACAAATAGGTGACTCAGGTTACAATTGCCCCCCAAAAATTCAACAAAGGACTTGATCATTCTAATCAACTCTTGTCTTCTCTGGATCTCACTTTTCTCATTTATAGACTGAGAGTATTCAACTAGATGATCTGAAAGATTCCTGATGCTATTTCATGTTCAAGTTATTGGAGAAGGGTTCATGGAGAATGGGATGTGAACTTTATCTTAATGCTGACTTCAATTATGCAAAAACTAGGGTTCAGGTGAAGCTTGAAGATGAAGGGGAATAGCATGAATGAAGAAGAAAAAAGGATGAAGCATAGGATTCATTCTAGGAAATAAGTAGTCAGAAATACAGCCAGATTGGGGGTTGAAGGGAGGAAGCCTTGAATTCAGAGAATCTTTATGACTGGTGAGCAACTGTTGAGAAATAAGGAGCCTTTAAAGGTTTGGGGGAACATGCAATGATGGAGGTGCCATTTTAGGAAGCTTCATTTGGCAGTGATGAGGAAATAAATTAAAGCAACAATAATGGGAATGGAGAAGAGTAAAAGAAGGAATTATAAACTAAGTGAGGCAGAAGGGGATAGGAAACTAAATGCCTAACCTGGCAGAAGACAGACTAAGCCCAGCACGCCCTTCCCCCATACCCTCTTCTTTGCTTCTCAAAGATTTCTCTCAAAGCTTGCAGCTGTTCAGTCCCTCAGGCAGATTCACAGGCACTCTTAATCCACCCCCACTTCTGTCACACCAAGGTCCAAATGGGCTGGCATAGCTGCTGAGCTCCCCTACACTTATTCTAAACTCATTGGAGTACACCTTCAGAAAACAATCTTGTCACTATTTCTGACTTATTACAAGCCACCATGCTTGCAGTTCCCATCTCTGCTTCTCAGCCCTGAGGTCACCTTCAGATGTTCTTAAATACATTTAAATATCTTAAAATTCTTGAATACAATTGAATACATTAAATACATTCATTTGAACTAAGAACACCAGCTCCCACTCATAACAAGATTGCCACAGCAGGATCACTTCCATTGCATCCCTGGTTCCAGAAGATCTCTCTCCCTGCCAGCCCCCCCCCTCCTTCCCTCCCCCCGCCCCCCCCCCCCGCCCCTGACCCCAGCCTGATCTTGCACTATCTCACCTTCTTACAAAGAGATGTAGCCTTGAAATCAGGAAGATCTGAGTTCAAGATCCACCTCTAACACCTACTCATCTTGGGACCATGGGCAACAATCAGTTAATATTTCAGTGCCCCAGGCAGCTACCTATGCAGAACAGATATTGATTGGCAATGGTGAGGGGAGATTCCTTGACAGGGAACTCCCTATACTAATAAATCAGAGTTTTAGACCAAAAGGAACTCACAAAAATTCTCATATTACTACCTTTCACATACTCTCAATTTCAAAAGACAACATATAACTGTGAACTCCCTCACTCGCTCTTATCTTTCACTCCCTCATTTCTATCCCATGCCTTCCTACATACTTTGAATAGATTTCATTACTCCATTTCATTCTTCTTTCAAAGACCACTTCAGGGACAATCTACTCCAGGCATTGTGGTCTGGTCCTTCACTTCAGCTGAACGTGATCTATCACTTCAAATGTCTGACACCCTTTGTCTTTACCTCTCCTTTGCACCTATCAACCTCCTTCCTATCACAGCTATTTGTGTTACTCTTTCACTACTATTTGATTATTACTTCCTTAAGAACCATGATATATTAATAGTTGTAATGCTAACCCCAGGCATTGAGCCATATGTAAAGTAAGCAGTTAATATTTAAATTTTAAAATTTAATGGAATGTGACAAAGGGCAAGGATTTCCCCAGAAAATGCACTGAGACACGGTCCTCCTAAATACCCCAGTCAAGATAAGCCAGGGGCCGCCTGACTCCACTACAGTAGCTCTGACCATCTATGTACTGATTGTGCCCTTTCATCTGCAGGAACACAAAATGAAACATAACTATTTCTTGATATTTACAGTTTGAATCACCTGATCCCAGGGAATCTTTTCAAACAAAATTAACAGAAGCAAAACACATATCTAAAGCATCGCCTACTTTTATACTTAGCTTCCTTTTCAGCCCTGCTGCAGATGAATATCCTAGTAATTCCACCAAGAATAGGAACTGACTGCTGACACTCAACCTGACAATAAAGGTTAAATACAATTAGATATATTCGTGGGGTTTTGTTTGTTTGGTTGGTTGGATGGTTTAGGAGAAGACAGAAAAGAACACTGAAAAAAATCCTGTAGTTAATGTCTGTCTACAGTGAACATTTTTATTTGACATAGATCTATCAGTTTGTATATTGAGGGCTGAAAACAAAAACTTAGATACAGGGAGGTTAAGAGATATCTCCACTGTCAACCATAGTAGAACATCGGACACTCATTGATCCTGAGGACTGATCTGCTCTGATTGGGTAAGCTAGATGTGGGGTCAAAATTCAATCTAGCCAATGCACCTCGAGTCATTTTAAGGGTATCTGATGATACCAGAGACAAAACCAGTTCTCAATGGAGTTATAGGGACAATCCATAATGAAATAGATATTCTGATCACATGCTATTTGATTAGAGAGGCAGTCAGATAGTAGAGTGGCCGCCTCAAAGTCAGAAAGATGGCTCAATATGTCCTTTGACTCAGACCTTACACCTTTGTTGGACCCTTGACACTTGATCCTCAGTTCCTCAGACAATTCCCTAAAACCTTAAGTTTTAGAGCAGCTCAAATGGGATAATATTTATAAAGCACTTAGCACAGTACCTGGCCCATAGTAGGTACTGTATAAATGTTTTCTTGTTGCCTTTCTCTTCCCAGGAGTTGATGTGAATTGATGGAGAGACTTTCCTCATCAGGAGTTTCCTGGAGAAATAAAATCATAAACCTGGTCAAAACTAATTTTAATAGCCTCACACTAATATGACCTTTGCCTAATATATATAACCATAAGACCATAGAGATATGGTTTCCCTTTTGTTCTGATTCTTCTTTCATAAGGTGACTAGGTGAAAATATGATTAATATGATTATACATGAATAACCTATATTGGATTGTTTGCTGTCTCAGGGAGGGGGAACATGAGGGAGGGAGACAAATTTTGAACTCAAAATCTTAAAGAAGTGATGTTGACAACTATCTTTACATGTAACTGGAAGAAAATAACATACTATAAAGTGGGAAGAAAGAATATAGAGGATATTCTTTTGTATTTACTTAAAGGAAAACATACAGTCTTTATGGATATAAAGAAGAAATATCACTCATATCTTCATTTTTAAAATAATGGTAGATTTATTTGTAAATGAATCTTTTGTTAAGATCCTTTCTTAATCCTTTGTTAACAGCTCTTTGTTAAATTTATTAAAATAATCAGAAATTTGGGTGTTAAATTGAATCTAATCACAAAATACAACTCTTTTTTGATGGGCACAAAGCTGTTCAAATAATCATGGAGGAGATGTTTTCATCTTATAATTTATTTTTTTGATATTCATGTGGGTGAACAACAGCACCTAAAATAGGGGCTATCATTAGAATAGCACAATGCAACAGCCACCTAAGGTAGCCCTGGCTTTCTTTAGAGCAGCTGGTTCCATCTTTCATGTCAGGGGAGAGAATCAAGGCCATGATGTGATTTGTGGCATTCCATGGCAGATTCCTGAATCTTATTTTTAGAGTTCTTGGCATATTTTTAACATGTGTTTTAGCCTAATCCTTCAAACTCATTTAATCTTTTCCAGGGGAGTCTGTTCCAACAGTTTTATGAGGGTCCAGAAAAAGAAAGATTTATTCTATATCTTGATATTAAATAGTAGATTGTGAGATAGAAAAATTTTTAGCTGTCCAAATACTTTTGAAATCTACATCAAGCATTACAACAGATAATGCCTTTCATTTTGGAGAAATATCATTTTTCCTTTAAGCTTTTAAAACAATACATCTTTGAAAAAAATAGGTTCCACTTTCAGGTGCATGTGTCATGTGAACAATTTTAGAGTAAATTCTGTAGAACTCTTTTCTGCCCAAACACCTGGAAATGCTAAAAAATCATCAAATTGCCTATTTTGAATAAATGTCTTTCTGGAAAGACTTCCAAAGCTTTTACAATTTGGCTCAAGTACAGCTGACCCAGAGGGGTATGTTTTGAACACTGAGATCATGTGAGATTGCTACTATTGTTAACAAGGATTATTCCTCTAATGACTCATTCGCTGCAATGAAAAGATTTGCCGATGTTTGTTCCTATTGCTGTTTTTAATGTATCAATACCATCTGCTTTCGTTTCAGAAATTTTGACAGAGAAAGAACCTTTGTAAGTCCATATCAAAAATGGCTTTGGGCACAAAATTTTTGCACAAGCTTGAAATATCTAGATATAGATGTATCTCAAATGGAACTTTAGGTGTCTTGTATAGCATGAAAGAGCCAAAATATACATTACACACACATACACATACACACACGTATTTCTAGAAATATTTTCATTTAAAGCTCTCAAACAATTTTCTAAATCTGAGCATAGATTTTCTTTTCTCTATACCTGCATTTCCGCCTCATTTGAAGGAAGGAGAACACTACAATAGGTTAGTAGAATCATTCGTTTAGAGGAAGGAGTTTCCCTAGAGATCATCTGGTCCAATCAATCAATTTTATAGATAAAAATACTGACATCCAGAGAGTTTATTAAGTTGCCCAAGGTCATGCAGGTAAGTAGAAGATCCAAAATTTGAACCCAGGTCTTTTTACTACAAACCCAGAGCTTTTTTTCATTTCTAGGTGAGTTGACAGTTGTCTCATAAGTAGAGGGGAAGAATATCAGACAACTTATTTTTCCATGACTCAGGCAAGTGCAAATATTTGTGATCTAGTGAAAAAATGCAGGAATATATCTTGATCTTTGAGGTAAGTCAAGTGGTTACAAGCTGATGACAAAGATACACAAAAAATATTATCTACAATATATTATATCATATACTATAATAAGCTCAAGATGAATATTCAACTTGAATATAAAAGTTCATACCATAAAAAAACATTAGAAGAGAACTGGATCAGGAATCTTTCACAGCTATGGCTTAAACAAACAAGGAATTGATATAATCACAAAAGATAAAATCAATAATTCTAATGAGTGATATTAAAAGATTATACATGAGCATAATCACTGCAACTTGAATAGGAAGAAAAGATTCTGATTGGGAGAATATATTTGCTTCAAACAGGAATATATATATATATATATATATATATATATATATACATATATATGTGTGTGTGTGTGTGTGTATATATATGTGAGAGCGTGTGTGTATACACACATATGTATGTGCAGTTATAAAACATATGATATACATGCATATGATATATATACATAGATAAATATATAGATATAGCTATAGCCTAGGCTTGTTCCCAAATGGATTTGTGATTAAAGGATACAATACAAATAATTACTCCAACAATGAAAAAAAATGGGGAAAAATATAGAAAAAAGTAATAACAACAAAAACAAAAAATAACAACAAAAAGGGCAAAATAAATGCTGAAAGTGATCAGGGTATAATACAGATGACCATACTGGTCCCAGAAAAAGAGATAAGAATTTTTTTTCTCTTTCTTTATATACCTGAGGGTTTATGATATGGAACACTGCATATATTAGACTTGGTTATTGTATTTGTTAATTTTTCTGAGTTTTTTCCCTCTTAATCTTCATTTAGTTTTTTTATCTAGATGTCTATTTATTTTTGGATTTTATTTTACCAGGGATAGATTTCCTGGGGAGGGAAGCAGAGAGGGATATACTTAGAAATTATCTGACACAGGAAAAGAAGACATCTAATTTTTTTTTCTTTTTCTTTTCTTTCTTTTCTTTTTTTTTTCTATTTTCTTTCTTTCTTTTTTGAATAACATAATTGAATCAGTTGAAAACTCTTGGTGGGGTTTCATTTATGCAAGTTGCAAAGTGATTGGTGCTTTCAAATTCACTACCTCAAATACAGCCACTTAAATTGGCAAAGACAAGTATACACTCCTCCTTAAACTGTATTCAGCAAGAGAGGGTATAGCAAGTAGTGCATGGATTCCTCTAAAGTCAAATTAGGCAAAAGAACAGGAAAAAATGCAAAAGATTCCTTTCCCTCCTGCATCTTAGAAGACCCATCCTTCCTCTTTACCACATCCCAGATAAAATGAATCTATGATCTACTTAGATATAAAAAAAAGTTAAAATTGTTTTCTGCACTGTTCATTTAGGAAAATTGAGCTCCAAAGAGATTAAATGTCTTATTCAAAGACATTCTGGGTTTCCTAAATAAACATATCAAACTCAAATAATTTTTAATTATTATAAATTTTAATTATTTTGTAATGAATAGGCTTCATCCATGGTTTATCACGTTTTAAAAGGCAGTTGGTTCTTTCACATTATTTCAATGGATCAGTTACCATTTTATTAAACACCTACTGTCTTCTAGGAAGATGTGCTCTGTGCTAGGTGCTAGAGATACAAAAACAATCCCTGTCCTCAAGGAGCTTAAGGCAACACTCAAAAGAAAGCTCAAAAAGGGATGGTGGGATGGATGAGAGAACATATATGTTAAAGAAGAGACATGATAGAGAAGTCCAAATATGTCCAAAAGCAGTGCACCTGTTGGGAAATGAGGAGATGACTATTCTGTACCCTCACATTAAATGGAGGCTTTGGAGCTCATAGCTCCACTCTCCAATCAGAAGAACCAATCAGAAGGACAGAAGACAATGATGAAATGTACATACCCAGGGTTGATTCAATCTTGTAGGATTCGGAGATTTCCCAATAATGAGGCTCCTGGTGCATGATGGCTTGATGATATCACAGAGACTTCAAAGAGGTCCAAAAGCAATGTAGTTGTTGGAAAATGATATGCCTGTGTTTATGTGTAAGAAATAATTGCCCAGTATTTTTAAAACTGTGATTTTTATTGCTATGGTTATCCCATCCATTAATAGAAACAATTCTTAATGCCTTATTAGATGGAAGTGGTTACTTTGGGAGTTGTTATAGTAAAAAAAACCTTGTCATCGTTTGGTCTAAATTAATCTATTCTTGTCTTTAGGTAAACTAAAATTGTTTATTTCCACTGTCCAATTAGGAAAAATGAGGCTTCAAAGGTTAAATGAATTAAAACATTTCAGGTTTCCTAAAAAAATTCATAACTAAATAAACATGTCAAAAATGTCATTTTCAGTGTAAATTTTAACTATTCTTTAACATTTATCTTTTCATTTACAGATCCAAATATGAAACTTTTTCAACTCACTAGAGCCTGTGATATACTGATATAGCTTTGGAGACCCTAATGTCAGTTTCACATCTATATTGGGCATTTAAAAAAAAGGAAATTTATGAAACTGATGAGAATCTATCCCTCCCCAACTTTTTTACTTTCTATGAAATAGTAAATTCCTTCATCCATATAACATGCATAGCACCTTTCTCATTTTAGGAGTCAAAAGAAAAATGGAAGATGTGAAAGGTGTGATTTGCTGAAAGTTGTGAAGGAGGTATATATATTTTCCTTGAAAACATAGTCTTACATGAGTAAATTGAAATCTAACTTTGCTTTAAAGTTCAGACAATGAAGTTTACTTTCCTCTGTCTAATAATATTGACTAATTTTAGAAGTTTTTCCAATATAAAAGAAGTAATTTGTGGATGCAATCAACATGAGCACTTGGCTGGTAATTCTGATGATGAATCTATTAGCCACTATGCTGGGTACATAATATCCATGAATAGATAAAATGAGTCAGTTGTGCCTGGACTGAACTATGGTATTTCTTCAGCAGAGAGCAAGGTTGGATTTATTAATACACAGCATTTCTCTCAACTTCTCTTTGATCATTGACTTAAACTAGTGTTCTTGGAGTGAAGAAACATATGCTAAGGAAGGACGTGTCATGCAGGACATCCATAATTAAAGCTGACTTTCAATGAAAGTGTCTCCCAGCACTTCCATTAAGCTTTGTCATACTGCAAAAAGAACATGAGCCTCTGTGTAAAGAAAAGTTAAACAATTGTCAGCTGAAAGCAGATGAGGGTTTTATTGAATACTTGTATTACTAATGCATGAAGAGGTGCCCATGCAGAGTAAAGAAGATACAATCGTTGCTTTTAATCATGGTACAAGTTTGATTACCAAATGAACAATTCAATAAAAATGAGTGGGGTAGATTTTCTCCATGACAGCAAGCTCATTTTAGTTCCAGAGAAATCAGTGACCCAAGGTCATTCATTTGTTAGTGAACCTGGCAAAGGGATCATCTCAACCTAGAAGCATGGCTAGGATTACAACCTGGAAGATACTCTAACATTAATTGCTGGGGTCACTTAAAGGCAAAAGGGGCAAGTGACTTCAAGAACATCAGTGTCAACAAACATTTATTGAGCACCTTTTACATATAAGTTATTGTGCTAGATGAGAAGAGTTCCTAATTTGCTTGTATTTCAAGTAACTTGGCATAAAGGTCTATGACGCAAAGAACCTAGATAAAATTACTCTTGATCATTAGCTGTAGCTAAGAAATAATTCTGGTACCTCAAAGGTTGTGGCACCACATTAGAAGCTCTGGCATGATCTAATATGATGGAAAAGCTTTAAGCACAGACCAGACAACAGACTGAATTTCATATAAGGATCATTTAAATTGAAAGATGTTCCTTATACAAAGGTCAGCAACTAGATAACTTTTAAAGGGTATAACTTATCAAACCCCTTATTCACTCATGGTAGAGTAAGACTCTGTGTTGAAGAGTACACTCTTACATAGATGAAAATCTGAATCATTGAAATGTGAAGGATAAGATAAAAAGAATTTGGAAAGTAAAGTCAAATTATTTTTATCTGAAATATACTTAAAGCAATTATTCCTTGGAAACAAATACTATACAGATTGTAATTCTTCATAATACAAAAGGACATGCATGATTTGCTTGGGAGTTCAGTGATTCTGGCTCTGTTCACACAAACTTTGGACGTTTTTTTGGTTAATATTTTTAAAGTATTTTTGCATGACCAAAATTAATGCACATAGGGCAGGGGTTCTAACTCTTTTCTTGTGCCATGGTCAAACCCAATGTCTCGTTACAGCCTCTAAAACCAAACATAAAATTTTCTGCTTGATTTTTAAAGGTCTCCATACCTTACCCCCTTCCTACCTTTCCAGTCTTCTTTTTCTGTAAGTCATCATATCTGGCACCCGTGTACTCAGTTCACTAACATCTACTGTCCCTCACAGTAGACACTCCATCTCCCAACTCCAGACGTTTTCACTGGTTGTACTCCATGCCTGGAATTCTCTCCTTATCTTGACCATTCAGCTTCCCTGGCTTTCTTCAAATCTAAGAGGAAACTCCAACTTCTGCAAAAAAGGTTTTTTTATTTGTTCATTTGTATTTCCCTATCCCCTTGGTGCTAATGTCTTCTCCCTGTTGATTACCTCCAATTACCTCGTGTATAGATTATTGCACATAATTGTTTATATATTGTTTCCCTATTCAAGTGTAAGTTTTTATTTTGCTTTTTTTTGTATCCCCAGTACTTAGCAGAGTGCCTGGCAGGTAATAGGCACCATATAGATATAGATAAATCATATATATGGAAAGAGGATAATGATATTTGTACAGCCTATCTCATGGGATGCTTATGTGGAAAACACACTGTAAAATTTAAAACCTCATGGGAATAGTATTATCATTATTACTACCTACTCATACAGCTATTATAAGTACAACATTCTATAAGGTATGTAAAGAATTGTCATCTAAATAACTATATAATTATGAGCTACTATTTTAAAATCTAGCTTTTGTTCAACTCCTAGAGCTATGTTCTCCTTTTCAGATCATGAAACAAATGAGGTTTGACAAATTTTATGTCATTATAATTCTAATTATTCATTTCCTATCAGTCATCTTATTTTTCTACTTGCTTATGACTTTCCCTATCTTGATATTGTTTAGGTGTTTAGAATACTTTTTTATATTTTCTTATACTTTTCTAAAAGCAGTGGAGTTGCTTTAATATGGAATTAATCCCTGGTTTGTTATTTTGATATGTGCTACAGATTATTTGATTAGAAGAGAGCAAAATTATCCCAATGAAAAGGAACAATGTGGAAGTATACTCAATACTTATCCCTTCAGGCTACCATCATAGCAGCGGATGCAATTCTATTCCTCTTGAATCATTTAATTCTTTTTCAAATGAATGATATCAAATGTATATAATAAGCATCAAGTTTTCAAACACATACCGAATTAATTTTTAATAGTGTGTAATTCAAAGAAGTGGCAGTGTTGTGCATAACATTGGCCTGGGTAAAGGATATGCAAGTATTTGGAATGATTCCATCATGAACTTGTTTTCTGCTTTCTCTCTCTTTTTTTATCTGTAGATGGAGCTAATAAGCAATGTTAAGATATTGGTCGTTACATTGAGAATCTCTTGTTAGGTAATAGGCTTGAGAAGTCAAAAGTGGTAAGAGGGACCATGAGGTTCTTTAATCAATCCTCCTGTTTCTTGATTTTTAAATTATGTTATTCTAGAAACTTAGAGAAATCATTGTTTACTTTTTAAAGATTTCTACAAACTATTTTGGAAGCCTAGTCCAGTGTAATTAACCAAAGAACCATCACTTTTATACTAGAAGGATGCTTAAAAGTCATAGGAACATATAAATTTATTTTATTTTTTTATTTGTTTTCAACGTTCATTTCCACAAAATTTTAAGTTCCAAATTTTCTCCCCATCTCTCCCCTCCTCCCACCCCAAAACTCTGAGCATTCCAATTGCCCCTATCACCAATCAGTCCTCCCTTCTAATATCTCTCCCTTCTCTTATCCACATCTTCTCTTTTGTCCTGTAGGGCAAGATAAGTTTCCATACCTCATTACCCATATTTCTTATTTCCCAGTTGTATGCAAGAATAATGCCCAACTGTTGTTCCTAAAATTTGAGTTCCAACTTCTCTTCCTCCCTCTCTCCTCACCCATCCCCATTGAGAAGGCAAGCAATTCAAAATAGGCCATATCTGTGTAGTTTTGCAAATGAATTCCATAATAGTCGTGTTGTGCAAGACTAACTATATTTTTTCCTCCATCCTATCCTGGCCCCCATTTCTTCTGTTCTCACTTTTGACCCTGTCCCACCCCAAGAGTGTTGACTTCTAATTGCTCCCTCCTCCCATTGCCCTCCCTTACATCATCTCCCCCCACCCTGCTTACCCCTTTCTCCCCCACTTTCCTGTATTGTAAGATAGGTTTTCATACCAAAATGAGTGTGCATTTTATTCCTTCCTTGAATTGAATGTGATGAGAGTAATCTTCATGTTTTCTTTTACCTCCCTCCCTTTTTCTCTCCATGGAAAAGTCTTTAAGTTGCCTCTTTTATGAGAGATAATTTGCCCCATTCCATTTCTCCCTTTCTCCTCCCAATATATTCCTCTCTCACCCCTTAATTTCATGTTTTTAGATATGATCCCATCCGGTTCAACTCACTCCGTACTGTCTCTCTCTCTCTCTCTCTCTCTCTCTCTCTCTCTCTCTCTCTCTCTCTCTCTGTGTGTGTGTGTGTGTGTGTGTGTGTATGTAATCCCTCCAACTACCCAGATACTGAAAAAAGTTTCAAGAGTTACAGATATTGTCTTTCCATGTAGGAATGTAAACAGTTCAACTTTAGTAAGTCCCTTATGATTTCTCTTTGCTGTTTAGCTTTTCATGCTTCTCTTCATTCTTGTGTTTGAGAGTCAAATTTTCTTTTCAGCTCTGGTGTTTTCTTCAAGAATGCTTCAAAGACCTCTATTTCATTGAAAGACCATTTTTTTCCCTGAAGAATTATGCTCAGTGTTGCTGAGTAGGTGATTCTTGGTTTTAGTCCTAGTTCATTTGACTTCTGAATATCATATTCCACACCCTTCAATTCCTTAATATTGAAGCTTCTAGATCTTGTGTTATCCTGATTGTATTTCCACAGCACTCAAATTGTTTCTTTCTAGTTGCTTGCAATATTTTCTCCTTGACCTGGGAACTCTGGAATTTGGCTATAATGTTCCTAGGAGTTTCTCTTTTTGGATCTCTTTCAGGAGGTGATTGATGGATTCTTTCAATATTTATTTTGCCCCCTGGTTCTAGAATATCAGGGCAATTTTCCTTGATAATTTCATGAAAGATGATGTCTAGGCTCTTTTTTTGATCATGGCTTTCAGGTCTCTCCTGGATCTATTTTCCAGGTCAGTTGTTTTTCCAATGAGATATTTCACATTATCTTCCATTTTTTCATTCTTTTGGTTTTGTTTTGTGATTTCTTGGTTTCTCATAAAATCATTAGCCTCCATCTGTTCCACTGTAATTTTTAAAGAGCTATTTTCTTCAGTGAGCTTTTGAACCTCCTTTTCCATTTGGCTAATTCTGCTTTTTAAAGCATTCTTCTCCTCATTGGCTTTTTGAACCTGTTTTTCCAATTGAGTTAACCTATTTTTAAAGGTATTATTTTCTTCAGCATTTTGGGGTCTCCTTTAGCTAGTTGTTGACTCGTTTTTCATGATTTTTTTACATCTCTCTCATTTCTCTTCCCAATTTCCTCCACCTCTCTTACTTGATTTTCAAAATCCTTTTTGAGCTCTTCCATGACCCAAGACCATTGAATATTTATTTTAGATGTTTGGGATACAGAAGTCTTGACTTTTATGTCTTTCTCTGATGGTAAGCCTTGTTCTTCCTCATCTAAAAGGATGGGAGAAGATACCTCTTCACCAAGAAAGTAACCTTCTATAGTCTTATTTTTTTCCCCTTTTTTGGGCATTTCCCTAACCAGCTATTTGGCTTTTGGGTCCTTTGTCAAGAGTAGGGTATGCTCTAGGGATCTGTAACATCTCAGTTCCTCCAAGGTGGCACAATCAAGCATGCACACTGGTCTGGGAGCAAGAAGAGATTTTTGTGCCCAGAATCTTAGTACAGTTTCCTCTTCACAACCACCTTGCCTCCAGTTCTGCCAAGCCAACACTGGAGGCTGAGATTCTTACCTCAGCCCCGTGCCCCCAGGGGTTTTATGATCCAACAATGGATGCACGCTGCTGTAAGGGCTGCTGTGGGAACTGCTGCTGCCTGCCTGATGTAGCTTCTGTGGCTGCTGCCGAAGGCTGGAGCTATGGGAAGGCCCTTCTCCCTTCCCGGCCAGCTGAAAAAAACCTTGTCACTGACCTTTGGTGGCTATGGGTTGAGGGATCTGCAAAACCAGTGCTACTGCAACTGGGGATTCCGCCCCTGAGGCCTGCTTGCATCCTCCTCCCAGAGCCACACTGGTGCTTTCAATGCTGGGCTGGGCTCTGCTCCAAGTCTGGTGTGACAGGCGTTTCCTGTCAGCCTTTTAGGTCACACTGGGCTGGAAATCTCCTCCACTCTGTTGTTCTCCAATTCCGCTGCTCTAGAATTTGTTGAGAGTCTTTCTTTACAGGTATTTTATGGGCTGTGTGGGAAGAGCTAGTATATGTATGTCTTTTTACTCCACCACCTTGGCTCCACCCCACATATAGATAAATTTTGAAAAGTCCTAAAAAGTCATTGTTTAATATTCTAATTTTATAGACAAGACAATTAAGGCTCATAACAGCGAAATGACTATCTAAATTCACCTCAGTAAAAAGTGGCAGAGATAGAAATTCAAACCCAGATTGTAATTTCTTCAGTTTATTTATTTTCTTTGACCTTTAATATTATAGTTTTAATTTAGAACTGTATTTTTTTGTAGATTTGGAGAATCAGAGACAGTCAAATCTTCACAAAGTTGGCTAAATATTTCCATTCCTTTGGCCTTTCAACAAATGGCCAATTGCCCAATACTTGTATCTTTCTGGTTTTATTTTGAAACAAATAGAATTTCTGATTTCCTTTACAGGAGCCAAAAGTAGATATTTCATACAAGTAGGGGTCTGTATACTCAATTACCTTCTTAGTCCTTATATTTAAAAGTAAGAAGAGTCTTATATTCTAAGAGCTAAATAAAGGCTTTTCTTTCAATCCAAGTATTCTCTCATAGTCATCCAATAATTATTTTCTATTCTCAATATGTTAAATTGTTCAATAAATTCTTGGCTTCAGCAAACACTGAAAATAACCATTTTCTTGCCCTAAAGGTTTGTTTCAATTAAATACTTATTATACTCTTAATATGTCCAAAGCACTCTACTGGGCCACTGGAGATGTAAAAATGAAAAAGAAAAAGCCCCTGTTCTAAAGAAGCTTACATCCTATTTGAGGAGTAAAAATGTGTATCCAGATAAGACAACATGAAATTGTTTCAAAAGAGATAGAACACTAACATTTAGGAGGATAACCCCAACTCTACTTTGAAGGAGATTAGAAGTTTTATGAAACAGGGATGAGCAAGTATTACATTCTAGTCACGGACATACAACTGTGCAAAGGAGTGGAACCAAGAGATATAATTTATTATACCAGTAAGAGTTAATGTACCAATTGGACAAAAATGGAAAATTCTTTGAGGACAATAATATGAATTGGATTTGTCAGCTGTGTGTAGGATGGATTGGGGACTGGCTAAACTAGAAGAAGTGATACAAAATAAGAAACCAATGCAAAAGGCTTATGGCAACAAGCTGCAGCTTCAAGAATGGATATCCTATCTTTGGGCTTGAAGGTCAGAACATCTGTAATGGTAATTTGAATTGGAAAATCTTTCCTATTCATTAATAGCCCCATTAAGTCCCATGGAGCCTATGGTGGGAGGAGTTTGCTGGATGGGTGGAGCAGAAAGAGGCCGAGTCAGAGCAGAGCTGAGAGGAATTAGTCTTGAGAGCAGTCAGAGCTAGGAAAGATGCAGGCTCCTGGGTAGCATGAGTGATTTTTGTGATTGCTTTTGATTTTGTTTAAGGGAGTCTGCTTTTGATTTGTTTAATGGACCTGGTTTGTGGGAGCCCTAGCAGGAGGAAGGTTTGGGGATGGTGTTGTCCTCTGCCTTGTTATTGTGTATAGATTTGTGTTGCTGTGATGGATTTGGGTCTGAATAAATCTTTTAGTTTTGTTTTCCATATGGAGAGTCCATGGTATTTCATGATTATGAATTGTGCTAGGATATTCATGGCCACCATAAGTGCTGTGAATATTGCATTGGCACTACAACATCATCTTTGATAGCTGTCCTAAATGATTCAAGTGTATTTGTGGACTTGGGTATGGAGATATGCTTAGAAATTAAAGACGTTATCCTTTTTATATGATATTATACAGTACAGTACTTTACTACATTCATACACTTCTCTAGTAAGATTATATTGTAAAATCAAAATAAGTAAGAGACTGTGAAAGATTAGTGATGCCATTCATTGGCAATGTTATCAGATCATTTTATTAATAATAATTCAACAAAAAATTGTTTATATTGCAAAGCTATCCTCAAGAAAGATGTGGTTTATGAAAATACTTCAGTTCCCATAATGCCAGAACAAAAACCCTTCTCATATCCCTTGCAATATCATGGTGACTGTGCTTTTAACCAGAAAACAGATATTGTTTCCAAAGCCAATATAAAGATTTTTAAATACCTAGGTTAGTCTATCAGTACTGAGGAAGATGATGACTTTTTTCCTTTTGCAGAAACTAAGTATAATACCATCCAAGAAAAAAAATATTTAAGGTAGTAGTAAAAAAAATACAAAAAATCCATGCAATATGTCAGTCCAAATATATTTTCACTGTCACATACATGAACATGACAAATTCTATGAAAAGAATTTTTTTTTAATATTTGGAGTATGGTATCAGAGAATGTTAGAATCTGAAGACTTAGAAATCACATACTCAGTTTTCATCCTCACTTCCATTATTGTTCAGAGGAGAAACTGAGAACAGGCAGCCTAGTAACAGGATTAGTACTGTTTAACAGGAAGAAGTTGAACAGAAAAGGAAGAAATGTCATGATTTTCAGATAACTAAGAAACATTCTTTTAATATGTGCATATGTGTATGTGTGTCTCTGTGTGTGCATGTGCATATGTGTGCATGTATGTATAAGTATGTAGTATAGTGTCTTCATATCAGACACACTATTGAAAGTTCTTAGATGCAATACTCATGGCGATATTTCTGTCAGTCAATTTTGTCAGAACTATTGCCATAGCTAAATAACCTGTTCTTAAAATATTCTTAGTGAGACAGATTTACACACATGTAATTTTAATACCTGGTGATATTTTGGGTGGTTTCAGCTAACTAAACCACTGAGTACTATCTTTATAAAGAGAGAACTTTCTTGTTAACATCTTTTAGGCATGTCTTTTAGATATCTTTTTTTTCCTTTTGATTTAATTTCTGAATTGCTGGATTGCAATGCACATCTGTTCTCTTCCTCACTCCTTTTTATTTAATATTCCAAGAGCAGAGACAGTGATTAACAACCGGCACCTCCTCTGAGCTTCCATTTTCAAACACAGCAGGTCAGAAAAGCTGTTTTAACTGTGCTGAGATATATGAAATGCTGGTCCCAGGTGAAGCACTCCAGGCCACAGAAAGTGAAGCCTTAGGGTGCACGTTATTTTTCTAGCCATATTTTGCATACCATTGATCTCCATGTCCATTTCAAGCTCATTACTTGTTTTCAAGGTGGGTACTTTCTTTCCTCTCTGCATTTTGTAAATGCCAAGACTTTCATGAAAAATGAAATTTCTCAAGTGTGAACTTCCATTCCATCTTAAGATCTCCCAACAAAGAACAATATAACTATTTAACTTATTTAAGTTTAGAGGGGCCATGATGTGATTTTAAAATATATTCTAAACCTAAGAATTTTTGTTTATTCGTTTTCCTTTTAGGACAGAGCTAACAGAAAAGTTTAAATAGATAAAGTTTAACTTCACAAATATTGATATGTAACCAAAACTGCTGATTGGAAAGCCATGATTGTATAGAGAAATCAGAGCAAAGCTTCAACTATTGGAAATAACATGGCATATAATCCCAACTATTATCCAAGGTCCATGTCACAATGGAGAGCCCCATGTATCTTCCTCAATTCTTGACATAATGTTTTTATTTACATCAGCAAAGGTGAATCATCCATGACACCATAATATTCTTTATTTTCATTAACAACAAAATAAATCTCAGTTTGCACAATTAATACCAATATCAAAATTATTTCATATAAAATTTCTACCCTCCTGTTTGAAATACACACTAATGCAATCCACAATAGCTCAGAAGAGAAACAATTGTCACTCGCACATCTTTCAGACTCTTTACTTGCCATATGAAACTCTTACAAGATCTGGAATGGGGGTGGAGCCAAGATGGAGGAGTAGAAAGACACATATACTCTAGCACTTCCCCCACAGACCACAAAATATCTATAAAAAATGACTCTCAACAAATTCTAGAGCAGCTGAAGCCATAGAACAACAGATCAAAAGAGGTTTCCAGCCAAAGGTAACCTGGAAGGCCAACAGGAAAGGTCTATCTCACGAAACACTGAGCCAAGCAGAGATCAGCCCTGTCCATGGCACTGAGAGGAACCGGACCTGAACAGACCTCTGAGGCAGAGTTCCCAGCAGGGAGGAGCACAGATCCTCAACCCAGAAACAACAAAGAAAGCTCCAAAGGTCAGTGTGGGAGGGTTTTCCCATCTGGGCAAGAGGGGATGGGTTTCCTCCAACAATAGCCCCAGGTGATGGCAGAAGCCATGGCAGCAGACTGCAGGCAGCTATGGTGGCCAGGAAGCAATCTGGGTCCATTGTCCAAACAGCTCAGCTTAAAGCCTCTGGTGATAGGGAGTAGCTGATCTAAACCTCAGCCCTGACTGAGGGCCCCACCCCCACCCAAAGCCCCAGAAAATCAAGCAGCTAAGTCTAATCTCAGCCTTGAACATGGCATGAACTGGGGAGAGGAGAAACAATAGGATCATCCTCTTGACAAAGGATTCAGAACTCAAGTAACTGGCTGGGAAAATGCCCAAAAAAGGGAAAAAAAATAAGACCATAGAAGGTTACTTTCTTGGTGAACAGGTGTCTCCTCCCATCCTTTCAGATGAGTAAGAATAAGGAAAAATGTCAGAGGAAGTCAAGGCCCCTGCCTCCAGGGCCTCCAAAGGGAACTTAAACTATGCTCAGGCAACAGAATAGCTGAAAAGTGAGTTAGCAGCTTGCTAAAGGAGAAGCAAAAACATGCTGAGGAAAATAACACCTTTTAAAAGAGGCTAACTCAATTGGAAAAAGAGATCCAAAAAGCCGATGAGGAGAAGGAGGCTTTAAAAAGCAGAATTAGCCAAATGGAGGAAAAGGTTCAAAAGCTCACTGCACAAAATAGTTTGTTGAAAGAGAGAATTGAGTTCAGGGAAATGAATGACTATGAGATAAGTTGGAACATTAATTCATCTTTGGTGGAGTTGTGCAACGATCCAGCCATTCTGGAGAGCAATTTGGAACTATGCCCAAAGGACTTAGTCAAAACCCAGTGATATCACTTCTAGGACTATATCCCAAAGAGATAATGAAAATGGAAAAAAGACCTACATGTACAAAAATGTTTATAGCAGCTCTTATTATGGTGACTGAGAACTAGAAATTGAGGGGATGCCCATCATTTGGAGAATGTCTGAACAAGTTGTGGTATGTGAATATAATGGAATACTATTGTGCTATAAGAAATGATGAACAGGTGGACTGCAGGAAAAATCTGGAAAGACTGACATGACCTGATACTTCGTGAAGTGAGGAGAGCCAGGAAAGCATTATACACAGTAACAGCCACAGTGTATGATGACTAATTTTGATAGACTTGGCCCTTCTAATGCAATGCAAGGAAACTAAAATAATTCCAAAGGACTCATGATGGATAATGACATCCACATCCAGAGAAAGAACTATGGGGTTGGAAGGTAGAGCAAAGCAGACTATTTTTGTTTTGGTTTGTTGTATTTTGTCTTATTTTTCATGGTTTCTATCTTTCATTATAATTCTTCTATGCAAGATGACTAACGTGAAGATGTGTTTAATAGGAATTTATGTGTAGAGCCTATATCAGATTGTATGTCATTTTGGGGAGGAGAGAGTGGGGAGGGTAAAAAAATTTAAAACTTATGGAAGTGAGTGTTGAAAACTAAAAATAAATAAATAATAAAAAAGAAAACATAAAACAAAACAAAACATAAAACAAAACAAGAGAACATAAAACAAAAATAGCAAGAAAAAGTCACAATTCTCTCAAACATAAGCTTTTTCAAAAAGGAGAAAATCAGAATTAGAACTAAAAAAAAAAAACAAAAAAAAAACAAAAGCAGAAAGACCATCAAAAGTTGGCAAAACCACAACATATGACCATTGCACAAAAACGAGAAACCTGAATTTGAAGAGATTAAATTAAGGAATGTTCTAAGAATTATGAGTCTGGTAAAGGAAAAGTAATATGCAATAGAAAACTTGAATATCGTGCTCCAAAATATAATACAGAAAAATTGTTGATAACTATTAGAAGTAAACTTCAAAGTATGGTTTAAGAGAATTCACAGAACACCAAAGGAAGTTCAAAATGTAATCCACAAGATACATCATAGGGGGAAAATTTTAGAATTGTAATAACTAAAAGTTTTTGTAAATCATCTCACATAAAAGAGGTAAGAAAGAGCTGTTACAATGGAGGGGAAGAAGAAGAAGGTGACAGGGAATTCATGAGCCTTCCTTTCATCGGATTTGGAAATAATATACACATTCAATTGGGTATGGAATTATTTCCTACCCTACAGGAAAATAGAAGAGAAGGGAATAAGAGAGGGGGGATAATAGACAGGATGGCAGATTGGCGGAAGGGGTAATCAGAAGCAAACTCTTTGGTAGAGGGACAGGATAAAGGAGAGAATATAATAAATGTAGGATGGGAAAGGATAGAGGGAAGTATAATTAGTCTTTCACAATATGACTGTTATAGAAGTGTTTTGCATGAGTCTACATGTATAGCCTATATCAAAATGCTTCCCTCTCAATGAGGGTGGGTGCAGAGGAGGAAGGAAGAGAATGTGGAACTCAAAGTCTTAAAAATGAATGTTAAAAATTGTTTTTACATGCCACTAGGAAACAAGATATATCAACAATGGGGTATACAAATCTATCTTGCCCTACGGGAAAATAAAAGGGAAGGGGATGAGGTGAGGTGATAGAAGGGAGAGCAGATTGGAGGAAAGGGTAATCAAAATACATACTGTTCTGGAGTGGGGGGAGGGAGGATATGGGGAGAAAATTTGAAATTCAGAATTTTGTGGAAGTTACTATGGAAAACTGAAAATAAATTTTTTAAAAAAGAAATTAAAAAAAGAAATGATAAAATCTAATAAGTACAAAAGAGGCAAATACATAAATTGCAGTAGCCTCAAAGGTAACATAGAAAATGAAAAAGTATATTATCAAATAAAAATGTATCAGAGTTGTAGTGTCTAGATTCATAAAATATTGTATAGATTAACTGTAAAACAATGTAAATAATAAGATATATTTAGGATGTTTTAATATTCCTATCTGAGAACTGGATAAATATAAGAGAAAGACAAGATAAAACAATATATAACTGACCAAACTGTCAAAAAATATTTAATTTGCCTATGATGATTTGTGACTAAGAATGTTTTCAAATGTGCTTATTTCTCAACCATCCATGTTACCTTTTCGAAAAGTGATTATGTGGTAGGACATGGAGGAATCACAGACAGATGATAAAAAGGAAAAATAAACATATCCTTCACAGATTACATCACAAGGAAAAATATTAATTGATAAGTAAAATATGAATAAAATAATTAGATGAAAGGAGAAACTGAGTAATGGTATTCTGAATAATTAGGAAAAATCACAAAATCATATGAAATCATGCTATAGAGAATAGGAATGAGACAACAAACCAAAAGTTATTCTATCAAGCTAAAGCAAACCTCAGAGAGAAAAAATATATATTTTTTGAAATCTATAATAAAAAAATAGAAAATACAAAGCTCAATAAACTGAGCATGTAACTTAACAGACTAGAAAATAAACACATTAGCTTCTCTAAAACAAGAAATGTTGAAAATTAGAGGGAAAAAATATGAAACCAAGACTAGAGTTTATAAACCAAGTCAAGACTATTACTGTTGCTGTGTTTGTCTTTGTTAATGCCATGTCAATCAGCCTATCAAAGGGATACTTTATGGAATTTGATTTTTAAAAAATTTAAAAATATATTAACAGAAATGAAAAAGATCTAGAGCATTAAGGGAAATAACAACCACAAAGTAGGAAAAATGGTGAAATAGTAGCTCCTGACTCTAGCCTATATTATAAAGCAGCAACCACCAAAATCATTTGGTATTAGATTAAAAAACAGATAAGCAGATCAGTAGAGTAATTTAAGGAGAACAAGAAAAAATGGAGCTCTACACTCCAATTTTTGTTAAATGAGAAAATACAAATTACTTAGGAAAGAACTTCTTATTTGATTAAAAACTAGTGGGAAAAATGGAAAGCAGTCTGGCATACATTAGACCAAGATTAACCTCTTGTTCCACACTCCACAATAAATTTAAAATGAATGAATGACCTTACCATTAAAGATAATATCATAAGAATTTTAGAAAAGAAATCGTTCCATTATCTTTTACAGCTATGACTAGGAGTATTAACCAAACAAGAGACAGTGATATATACATATATATATATATATATATATATACATATATATATGTATATATATATATATATACAATTATAAAGGATAAAATAATTTAAGGAAGTTTCTGTACAACTAGAAGCTAGGTTAGGGTGAGAATGGTTAAATGGCAAGGGTGTAGAGGGAGAATCTTTGCAACAAATTTTTTATCCAAGGGTTTTGTATTCATGATACAGACATTAACATACATATATAAACATATATGGCTATGTAGTCAGACATTTCTTTCATATCTGACTCTTCATGACCACATTTGGGTTTTTCTTGGCAAAGACTGAAGTAGTTTTCCTTTTCCATCTCTAGCTCACTTTATAGATGAGGAAACTGAGGCAAAAAGGATTATGGATTTAGAGCCATAAAATTATCAAAAGTATACTTTATAGACCAGGATAAAACTGCAAAAATTATTTGTAAGAAAAATATTCTAGAATCCCTAGAAAAATAATAAAGTATAATAAGAATGAAGAGGGTATAGTATTACAAGTTTGCAAACTTTATTACAAAGCAGAGATAAGTGAGTTGGAGTAGTGGATAGACTTGCAGGGATGGGAAACGTGGACCCTAGAGGTCACATGTGGCCTTCTAAGTCTCTGAGTGTAGTCTTTGGACTGAGTCCAAGTTTTCCAGAACAAACCCTTTTATTAAGGGGATTTTTTCTGTGAAGTTTTGCTTCAGTTAAAGGGCCACAGTTGAGTATGTCAAGGACCACCTGTGGTCTCCAGGCTGCAGGTTCCCCACCCCTGGGGATAGAATATTGAATTTGGAAGAAAAATTTAAATTCTGTCTCAAATATTTACTAACTGTGTCATGCTGGACAAGTAACAACTTCTAGGTCTCTGGGGATAATAGTAGTATCTACCTCAAAGTGTTTCCATAAAGTGCAAATGAGATAACAAAAATAATGGACTTTGTAAAAATAAAAATGCTAAATTAATGTTATCTATGTTATTATCATCATTACTATTTTTAAGATATTAACCTAGATAAATAAGACATACTAGATAAGAAACAGAGGAGAGTGAAGAAAATAATAAAATGATATTCAGTAAACCCAAGAATATACACTATTGGAAGACATTTTTGTCTCAACTTTAATGAGAATTTTAGGGAAAAAAATGGAGAGTAAGTTAACAGAAGTTCAGCTGACAGCATTTGACACCATACACCACAGTAAGCTAAAATGGATGAGAATTGAATATATAATCTAAAATTTCTTTTTAAAAAGAAAAAAATATCATTATTCACAACACTAGTTAGTGGGAAGATTCTTAACCACATAAAGGATTAGAGACAAGTAAACTATTGTGATTACATAAAATTACAAATCTTTTGTGCAAATAAATGAAGAATAAACCTGACCATCATAATAACATATTAAAAAAATTTTCAAAATCCTTTTTAATTTTCATATAAGGAAAAGGATTAGTTCAAAGTAGGAAGAATTATGTACCAAATACAGAAGAATTAAGACTCAATTCACTTTAAAAAAAAATTAGAAAACCTCATGAAGGAAAAAAATGGAACAATATTGAACAATCCAATTTATGGAACAATATTGAAAGTGCCCATCTTTACTGCCTCCATTTAGCATCTCTTGCCCACAACCTGCCATAGTTACAAGAAGTACACAAGTTGATTAAAATTATGTGGCACTGTAGATAAAGTGCTAGACTCAGAATCAGAAAAATTAGTTCAAAACTGGTCTCAGACACTTACTAGCTGTGTGACACTGAATAAGTTGCTCAATCCCTTTTTGCCTCAGTTTCTTCATCTTCAAACTGGGGATAAAAATATCACCTTTCTCTCAGTGTTATTGTGAGAATGTAATGAGATAATTGTAAAATGCAAATCACAGTCCCTAGCATATAGTCAACATTACATAAAATATAATGATGATGATGATGATGACAACGATGTCTTGTATCCATCCTGAGATCCACCATGGTGCAAAAATTCTGCCAGCTCACCTCACCCTTTAGTTACCTTTCCCTGTAAATCAAGTGGCAGCTTCTGATTCTGCCAAACCACATGAGACATATCTGGTTCCCATTCTTTGGTTAGGGATGCCTAAATCTCCAGAAACTGTCTGAAATAACCTCATCAACTTCCTTAAAATCCACCAAAAACTGGTTCAATCTAGCCGAAGAAAGAATAGAAAGCCAAGGGAAGAATTATAGTAGGAAGTCAGAATATGTGACTGGCTATTCCATAAGTAATAGAAAGAGAATTAAAAAACCTAGATGCAGACAGTCCTGTCTACCTAGAGAATACTTGAGGCAGCAACTCAGGTCAACAAATCACAATACCTCTGCCCAGTCTTTTGCATGTACCTAACAATAAAGAGAAGTTATCAGAAAGTGAGTGATGCAAAAAGGTAAGAAGTCTGTAAAAGAAGGATTTCAAGAATAAATTCAAGAAAAGTTTAAGCAAACAGGAAAGTCAACAGAGAGAATCCTAAAACTAGAAAAAAAAAATGTCAAATCTTCAATGAGATTTCAAAGTTCTCATAATACAAACAACAACAGTAAAAAAGAAGAATGAATCAATGCCTAAAGAAATACAGAATACTGTGAACTTCCAAGAAAAGGTAGAATATAAAGATGGTCCAGAATGATTCAAAAAGGAAATCCACAAAAATAGATAGTAGGTACGGATATAATACAAAACTTAGAAATGTAAATTCACAATTAAAAAACCCTCAATTTGCAGAATAGAAAACAAAATAAATCACAAAGGTAGAATCCATCTATAGCAGCGAAAGAAATATTACATATATGGAACAAAAAAAAATGCTGAAGTTGAGGAAAATCTTGCAGAAGAAAAAGAGATGGCAATAACATTAAATAAACACATGATTTCATAACTTCAAATAACTTCAAAGACAGAATGAAATAAAAGATATCTTAAGGATCATGTCTCAAAGAAGAATATGACAAACCACAGAACTTCAAACCTATAATGTAAGAAATAATATGAGAAAACTACCCAGAAATTCTTTATTAAAAAACAATTCACCAATAAAGACAATGCATAGAAACAAGATGGTCAACAGGAAAAAGAAAAAGGATTATGGAGCAAGATTTATAAAGTTAATAACACATTTTTAGCTAGAAGAGAGAGTTCTAACTTGATACATTAAAACTTTAATTCTGGGAGGAAAACACAGAGTTAAAAAAATCAAGTACTTTATAGAATAACAAATCAAGATATGCAAAGAACTAAATACAAAACATATATGCCTAACATTAAGGGAATGATCAAAAAAATCTGTGATAAATGAATCTAATCCAATTAGGGATATGCAAGTATGAGAAATTCCAAAAAACAAGGAGATTTTTATGAATAGTTCATATATACAAAAGTAAAATAAACAGAACTAAAAGAAAACATATTTAATAATTATTAGAACAAAAGGAAGTCAACCTTTAAGTAACTGGTAAAATCAATGATAGTCCTGGAAAAAAAAAGATAATGAAATATGGTTCTTTCCCCATGGATAAGAGGAAGGGCACTTTTAGGGTGGACTGTTTCCTCAGTTGTCAGATGTGGTCACCATTATCAGGGGTTTTGTCATTGATGTTTCAAGGTTAGTTTCAAAGTGAAGCAGGGTAAAGAGAATGATGGAGATATTTTTTTTTTCCAGAATTGATTTTAGTATAGAGACAGAAGACAGCAATAAAATATTTTGTGTACGTAAACATGTAAGTCACAAATTAATGACTTTCCTTGCCCCACATCTCCAGAGGACACATGTATAAAGTGCTTCTAGAGACAGAAATAATGGCTTTTAGGCTGCTGAGAAATTTTTGATATATCCAAAAAGTGAAGAATTGGACAGTTTGCACATTTTGAAAAAGTAGCACTAGCAATATTGATCTTCCTTTCATGGGATTTAAAAATATTCTCTTAAACTGAAATGCACTCACCTATTCAAAAATTTCTTTTACATTGTCACTTAAAACTCCACTAAATATAAAAGTAACAAGAAGCACCACTTTTCTCCTAGAATATAGTTTCTCATCGGACAATTACCTTTCATGAAGATACAGGGTTTGAAAATCAGAAGAAAGCATTCACAAATTTATCAAGGTATGTGGAGAAAATGGGGGAAAACTTTCACTGTCTGATATCTCTGAGTAACCTTGAACTTGAGAGGGAGAGATATAGACAAGAGACGTATGGATACAGACACACAGACTGAGGGACAGAGAAGGAAACTTAGTGAGTGCATATAGGGACAAGGGCCATCCTAGTCTGCTCTTTAGAATAATTATTAGAAATATTATGAGCGGTGGAAATAGTACGGTTCTTCTAAGAAATTCAAAATGATTGGCAAACAATGTGTCCATCCTCTCAGAGGCTGCTAAGGTTCCATCTGCTTTTATTTTCTCTAAAACAAAATGTGCTATGTCTTGCTGACCTCATAATATTCTCAGAGTAAGTTCCCCTTCCTCCTTCCGCCTCACTCTTCAGTCAGTCAGAATTTCCCTCTTCTGGTCTATTCCCTTAGGGTCCAGCCCCAGGGTTTTCAAGGTAATCTGATATCTTAGTCTGTGCTCTAGTGTTGGTGGGGTGTTCATGTATTACCCAGGTAATATATCTACATTATATCAAGGGTCTTCTTGAGATGCAAGGCCATATCCTAATGGGATGATTCACTAATTCCTGGTGGAAATTTGAGGGTCTGTGACAGAATGGGGATAAAAGAGGGAGTGAAGAATGAACTTTGAGCAGGGGCAAGCTTGTTTTCAAAGCACTTTCAACAGTATGTCACACACTACATCTTCTGCCGCATTTTTATTGAAAAGACCTGATCCTAGAGCAGCATAAACTAGAAATCCGGAGTACTTCATAGTAAGTATGTTAACAAGATAATTTCTCATGTTTTGTTTCATCTGAAGAATATTAGAACAACACTCTTTCAAACTGGCTTTTTCATTCTTTCAACTTTCATACTTCAACAGCAAACTGAAATTGTGTCAAATACTAAGTGCTGAGTGAATTTGTTACTACCATATGGTTGAAATACTTTTAAAATATTACGTCTAAAAATTTGGAATTGGGGTTTTCTTTGAATATATTTAGAAGCTTTCCTGAAATCCCCCTAAATATAGCAATCAATGTTTCTCTCTTTTAGAATTTGGCTGAAAAAAATAACAAGGTGAGTTCTCCTGCAAAGCTTCTAATGTGTCCACATCTCCTGCCTGGCGCAGCTGATAGAGAATTGGTCTTTGAGTCAGAAAAACCTGGCTTTAATCTTGTCCCTGCATCTACTAGCTATGTGAACCTGGACAGGTTACATAGCCTCTCAGTGCCCCCAGGTGACAAGAATCAACAAACATTTATTATGCCCCTACTACTATCTGGGCACTGGTGATACATATGTAAAAGAATAAAATAAGCCTTACTTCAATGAGCTTATTTCATTGGAGGAGACAATAGAGTAACAACACACACAGACACACAGAGACACATATACATCTATCATTCAATCAATTAACATTTATTAAGTACCTACTATGAGTCAGGCATTATGCTAAGTGCTTAGGGTATACAAAGCTACAAGAGTCCTCACCCCTGAGGAGTTTATAATCTAATGGATGAATGCTTATACATACATGTACATGTGTTTATACAGATAACTGCATATATTCACATATGTTTATACACATATTACAGAACAAGTGTTGATCTGCATTGGCAAAATGAGTTCTTCATGAGGTACTCTCTACATTAATAAAATTACAGGGTGAGTGCAAAGAAATAAATCCTGTCCCCAAGTAAACTGTCATTCCTGCTATATTGCATATGTGATACACAGTGTATATAAAATCCTAAATTGTATATGTAATCCTTTAGGATTAATGTAAGGAGGCAACACTAAAAATAAAGTAAAATCTTTATATTTGGACATTTCAGGTGATGATTTGAGCACGGGAAGAATTAAGCTGTTCATATCACCGTAAAGGGTCAGTCAATCAGATTTCAAATCCAGATATTTTCAAGGCCTCTTTTAAAATTACTTGAGAGTAGCACCTGAAGCAAAATGAAGTGAAACTATTCCTTTTATCTTTCAGAAAGTCCTGCTAATAGGACTCAACTTTGTTCTACCCTGCTCTCATTCATTTTCCCCCTCAAACATGCTTTCTCTTTCTGACAAAATAATGATTTCATTTGAACCACTGATGATTATCTGACTACATCAGACTTGAAAACTATAATTTGAAAAAGGTGACTCCTCCGCATTAGTAAAGGCCAGCACAGCCTTATTCCTTTTCAAAGGCAGATATTAGAGAGTTTCTTTTAGATTTAAGCTGACATTCTTTGTTCAAGGATTTAAAATCCTGTAGAATATTAAAGCCTCATTTTTATCTGTAAAATATGCTTTTAAAATCTGGTCTCAGTGGGGCTGCTTCATTCCCTGGGCAATTCTAAGTGACATTAAACACAAATGAACAAGGACCACTATGAATCAATTAGAGGAAATAGTACTAAAAAAACAGCAAACAAAGCAAACTAACTAAAAACACCTCTGTAATGGGTGATTGTAAACAAAGCAAAGTCTGGAAATTCAACAGTCCTAGATCTGATTTCTGGCTAAGCCCACTGATTTTAGACATGACCTTGGGCAAGTCATTTAAGCCAATTTAGCCCCAGCTTTCTTGACTAAAGAAATTAATTACCTGATTGAGGATCTCAGATTGCCAAAGAAAATGGCTGGAAGATGTTTTATTTTTTAAATATATTTTACTTCCTCCCAATTGTATATTATATTAAACAATTGTTTAATTTTTTTTTTTTTTTGAGTTTTAAGTTCCAAATTCTAGCCCTTCCTCCTCTCCTCCCTCCCTGAGAATAGGTTATACATATGCAATCATGAAAATCATTCTGGGAGACACTTTCAAAAACATACTAAAGTGCTTTTCACAATTTAAAAAATTACTTATAAGTGTAAACCAATAAATTCAAAAGGGGAAAAAAGTTAAATGTTAATTTTCGAAAGAGGCTGTTGGGAAACTGGGGGATAGGGCTGGAGTGGGAGGAGGCGAGCTATGTAGTAAGGGAGTTTGGAAATAATGATGCTAAAAAAATGCAATTTGTCTCCTGAACTGTGAAATATGAGAGACAATGTGCCATAGTGGAACATCAGGAGGCCCTAAATTTTAGCCCTGCCTTTGACATTTCTTTGGCTCTTTGACCCTGGGCAAGTTATTTAACTCTCTGCCTTGGGTAACTCTTAAAACTATCACTTGTAGAACTGCTGCTGATCTGTATTGCTACAGAGAATTTCTCCAGCTCTGTAGTCCTTATGCCAATGAAACCAGATTTGACCCAACCACAGAGGATGAAATATGACTTTCTCAATTTTATTTTTTCAGTCCTTCTTCATAGAACATTTCTGTCTATTTCTGGCTTTCTGTCCCTCTCTTTTGTTTGTTTTGTTATGTTGTTTTTCCCCTTGTGTTTTGCTTTTCCCTTATTTTGAACCAGTTCCTTCTGGACTATGTACATTTATCCCCCAACTACCCATGGTTTATGTCTTTCCTTTAATTCTATAATATACAGTTTTAGTGGTAACTTTTTTAACGAAGAAAAAAATGCCTTGTGGAACATCTAACATCCTTAAAAGACTCTTAAGGAAAATCAGGGAGTCAGTCAGACCAGTACCTGTGCATTTAAGGGGAAAGAAATATTGCATCTTCTAGCAAAACTTGTTTTCGTCAAATTCAATTCTTTGTGACCCTATTTGGGGTTTTCTCAGCAAAGATACTGGAGTGATTTGGCACTTCTTTTTCCAGCTCATTTTTAGAGATGAGGGCCTGAGACACACAGGGTTATGCGACTTGCCCAAGGTGACACAACTAGTATGTGTCTGAGGCTAGATTTGAACTCATGAAGATGAATCTTCCTGATTCTAAGCTCAGTGCTCTATCCACTGCACCTTCTAGCTGCCCCATGTAGAATGACTGCTTTCAATTTGATGTTGAAGAAGTGTCAGTCTAAGACAGGGTTCCGGCAAAACTTGCTCTTGGTTTAACAGAAAGAAAAAAAATTCTTGGAGCTCTTATTTGCAACTTTTATTTTCTTAGTATTACTTCTTCCTGATATGTAGACATGACTGAATTCCCCTGCATGTCATGCAAATGCTAGACGAAGGATAATTCAATCAAGTCACTTCTGTGACTTACGCTACATGTTTCCTGATGATTTTTATTGCAAAATGAGAGCTCCTGCATTTCAAATCTTGTTAGTGTGGATTGCTTAACTGAAGGGCATGTACACTTTATTGATCAGCTTTAGAGATTTGTTAAGATTTGGGATGCCCTGTGTTCTTTGTCATTAAATAAGGATGAATGTGGTTACTCCAGAAAGCACTAGATCCTGTTTTTGAAATATATTTCACTTCTTCAGTTCATCTAGAAGCTCAAAGGCTAGATGGCCTTTACTATCATAATACCTTATAACTCAATTCAATTCAACCAAATTCATTCAATAAACATTTACTAAACATCTACTCCTTACAGTGGTTTTTGTTTGGCCCTGGAGGATATAAAGAGTTAGAGTTAAATGAACTCCTTCGAAATAGAAACTATTTTCACTAGTGTCTCTGTATCCTCAGGGCACTGTATCCTCAGTATCTGGCACAATAAAAACCCCCCACCCAAAATCATTAAATAAATGCTTACTAACTGAGTGATAGACAAAAAAATAAAGCAAGTTAATCTAGTCCTGACCTCAAGGTGTTTACAATCTAATTAGGGAATCAAACATGGACTTTTAAAGAGCGCATTACAAGAAACAAAAAGCTTTCACACATATGAATAACCATTAATAAAAAGAGGCAGCATGATGTAGTGGATAGAGAGCTGGTATGGAAGCCAAGAAGGTTTTGGTTCAAATCTTGTCCTTGATACTCGCTGACTATTTGATGTTGAATAAATCACAAGCCCTTGGAGATCAAACTCATTCTCCAAGACTATACATCAACTTTGAATTGATAGAGGGAGTTTTCTCACCTAGGAGTTATATTAATTACTGTGAAACCATGGGTCTAGTTCCTATGCTATAAAGCCCTCAGTCAATGTCTGAGTGCAGTAAGATTTTCTCAGTGCAGTAAGGAAAAACTAGGTTTTCCAAGGTTATGACGAGAGAACCCAGAATGTATGGCAGGTCCTCACAAGTTTCAGCATTACTGGCCTATCCTTTCTTCTTCACACAGAGCAACTCTCCCTTTCTTGTCTCCATGACTTTTCCCTGGTTGTCCCTCTGGTATGCACTTTCTCACCTTCCTTCAAAATTTAGTGCAAACACTGTCTTCTTCTGGAGTCCCTCCCTGGTTCCCCAAGTAGCTAGTTATTTCTGCTCTATGGATGATTTTGTATCTGTTTTCAATGTGTAATGGAATAAAGCTCCTAGCAGTTGGAAGACTATGTTGACAGGGAGTGTTACCTGTGCATCACATATATACTTATTTTATATGTTTGTTGGTTAGTCTTTTCCCAGTGGTGTCAGAATCTTCATAATCTCATTTGGGATTTTCTTGGCAAAGATCCTGGAGCAATTTGCCATTTCTCTCTATTTATAGATAAGGAAACAGAAGCAAACGGGGTCAAGTGACTTACCCAAGGTCACATGGCTAATAAGTGGATTTGAGTGAATTTGAACTCAAATCTTCCTGACTCTAGGCCTGGCACTCTGTGCACTTTGGTGCCTCTTGGCTGCCCTATGATTACTTTATACTGATCTATATTTTATTCTTCTCAGAATGTAATGTCCTGAAGGGCTAGGACTGTGCCTGGCACAGTGAATGATTAATGAATACTTAATGATTGATGGATTATCTCCTCTGTTTCTTCTAAGAAGCCTAGAAGATTGGTAGGTTAGATACTAACTCCATTCTTCTCAAAACCACCCAGCAACTGGTAAAATTGGGATTTGGACTCATGTCTTCTGATTGCATTTCCTTCCCCCTTCCACTATGTTACACAGATTTTAAGGAAGAAGAGAGGAAAGCATCACATTAAATTTTTCAGATGAAAAAAAATATTTCTGTTTCTTGCATTTTTGTGTTTATCCTTCAACTGTTCCTATATGTAGATGAAACAAGCAGTTGTGTTATTTAAGGGACACAGGAAAAGCCCAACAAATCACATCTAAAATGACATCTTTACCAATTCATTTCTCAGGGATAAGTAATTACCCTCTGGGATCTTCTTTTAATATTCACTTACTTCGTTGGAGGGAAATCCTATAATCCAAAATATCAGAGCTGTAGGGAATCTTATAGTTCATTTATCAGCACCTTACTGTGAATTACTTAAATCAGCTCACTCTTCTCTCCTCAAGTCTTAGTATGTTTACCAAAGGCTTAAAAACTGCAGCATTCCTACATTTGACTTTGTTACTACCATGGCTGGTAGGATTTATGCAATGTTTAGGAATTGGTGCTCCTCCAGGTGCACTGCATATGTCATGATCCTAGGCTTTCCATAGTCTATGGAACTCATTAGATGCTAGATCTAGATCCTTAGAATGGAGTACATCATTTTGCCCCAGGTGGCGATATGCCCAGTCCACAAACCCAGGGGCAATATCTGAAGAGAAGCAGAGTCTGTTACCAGGTCTCTATCTGAGTGGAATCAGGCTCCCAATGGGGACAGTATTCCTCACTATCATATGGAACTACAACTATGAAAAATACTCACTCCCCACCTTTCACTTGGTTGAAAACTGAATCTAGCCCCAGTTTCTATACAGATGTGTGCTATAATGGGTAATATACTCAAAAACTATAAGGCAAGTAAATGTCAGTTCATTTTTTTGTTTTATCTTACTTAACTGCAGAAACACAGGTGAGGTATCCTTGTGTTTCAGATTCTCCAATGGAAAGCCCCAAATTGAGCATAGATAGGCATCTCTTTCTCTCCCATTTCAACCACTTTCCACCCTAGAAACACACTGCAAAAAGTCTCTCTAAGGGCAAAATAAATGGAAATTCAAGGAGTGTAGGAAATATGTTATTACAAATATTTCCCATGTTTTGTGTAACTTCTCTGATGCATTACTCCCAGTCACTTTCAGCAGGCATTAGAAAAGTCTGTTTCATTGCTCTCAAAAAATCACTAAAGTTTGAGAGAAAAGTGCTATTTGTAATTATGACATTTGAATACCAGCTCAGTCACCTAAGGCAAGGCACTTAAACTCTCTAGACCTCAGTTTTTTCATCTGTAAAATAGAGGGTGAGGGTTGAAATAGACAATATCTAAGGCTCTAAATATCAATGTGTGATCCTATGATCCTAGAAAATCCACAAAGACGTGATAAGGATCTAGATAACTTTTAATAATTTTTCCAATTACATGTAAAAATAATTTTATTATTCATTTTTAAAATTTTTGAGTTCTAAACTCTCTTTTTCTTCCCTTTCCCCTCATTAATATAGATTGCACATTTTCAATTGTGCAAAAGTTGTTAGCACATTAGTCATGTTGTGAAAGAAGACGCAGGCCAGATTTTTCTAAATGAGAAAATAAAGAAAAATGTGTGCTTTTATCCACATTCAGATTCCATCAGTTCTTTCTCCAGAGGTGAATAATATTTTTCAGTACAGGTCCTTCAGAATTGTCTTGTATCATCATTTTGCAAAGAGCTAAGTCATTCACAGTTGATCTTTGTACAATATTGCTGTAATTATATATACTGTTACCCTGGTTCTGCTCACTCCACTTTGCATCAGTTTATGCAAATCTTTCCAGATTTTTCTGAAAACATCCTGCCAGTCACTTCTTATGGAACTAAAATAGTATTCTACCACAATCACATGCAATGACTCATTTAGTTATTCTTCAATTGATAGGTATCCTCTTAATTTCCAATCTTTTGCCACCACAAAAAGAGCTGCTAAATATTTTTGAACATAGGTACTTTTCCTTTTTTTAAAATTTCTTTGGGATAAAGACATGGTTGTGCCATTACTGAGTAAAAGTTTTATAGCCCTTTGAGCATAGTTGCAAGTTGCTTTCCAAAAGGGTTGGATAATTTCACAGCTCCAAAGGAGTAAGTTTTAGTGTCCCAATTTGTTCACATCTGTATTAGTAAGCACCCCAACATACACAGAGGAACCTTCTATCACAGTTTCTTAGATCTGCATTCATAAAAGGAAAGCAATTTTCAAGGGGTTAACAATCACTTTAATCAAGCACGTGTATCATTTTTTTAACCAAGTACATATATCATTCAGTCAGTTCAAGGGAGTCAGCACTCTGAACTTCAAAGAAAATGCAGAGAAATCAAAAGATCAACAGACATGGCTTCCTCTGCATGAATTCAATAGAAAGTTGGACCCCAATTGTTCAACCATAGTTATCAGAGAGGGAAACACTGACATATGGGTCTTCAAAGTTGGCAGGCTCCTTGAAGCAGCTTCCCAGAGTCCTTGTCTGGCACTCAAACCTTCTTACCAAAACTAAACCCTAAAGTAAAACCTCACCCTCAGAGTATTTGTACACTTTTTAAAGCCAGAGGGCATAACTCTCTGATCCAGTGCCTCAATAGAAAAAACAAAAGGTACTTGGGACCCTCCTACAAAACAACTCCCCTAATTAAGCTTTCCACAAAGGGCAGGCCCATCAATGGTTAGAAAAGATCTTCTTTAATCACATTATTCAATCAAAGGTACTTTTAGTAAAACAAAAACAGCGAAAGATCTTAATTTGATTGCCATCACACTTCACTCTTCCAAGATCCTTGGCCTTACATTCTAAATGGCCAAGGATCCTGAAACAAACAGAGGCATTATACTTCTTGGTTATACTAAAACAAAAACAACCAAAGATCCTACTTTGCTTGCCTTATAGCATCTCCACTGACATTTGTCATTTTCCTTTTGTCTTATGTTAACCAATCTAATAGTATGAGGTGGTACCTTGGAATTGTTTTAATTTTCATAACATGTCATCATTCATCTCCTTAATTTTATTCTTTTTAGGTATTCCATTATAGGCAACACACTCATGCCATCTGCCTGATAGGTTGTGCTTTTACCAGTTGTCTTGAGTTATGTCTTGCCACTGAACTCCAATGACTCTGGAGGAGACAACGAATCTGATGACTTTTTTGCAATTCTACCTCACAAATCCAATTCACTTGAAAGTCAAAATATTACCTTCCTGATGTCATTGGTCCTCTGATAATGAAGGATGAGCAACAATCTATGATAAATAGTAGCTACTCCCTGGGGACCCAACTAGCTAGTTCAAGTTGAGTAATGCTGTTGTTATTTCTTCTTCTTCTTCTTCAGATGTGAGAGTTGGAATTGACTTCATTGGTAATCTAGTTCAATTTATAGCTGAAAAATAATCCTTACTACAATATGCTCACTAAAAAGTCCTCTGACCTCTTCTAGAAGTCCTCCATGAGGAGGAGCCCACTAATTCCTTAGCAAGAACATTTCTGGATAACCTTAATTGTTAAAAATGAATTTTTTCTTACTTCAAGAATAAATTTTCCTCTTTTCAGCCTCTTCTGTTTGCTTCAGATGATGACATATAAAGGAACATCCTTAGCCAGGCACTAAAGTCAGTGTAGACATTGTAAGAAGAATTTTGAGGTTGGTAAATGGCAACAGTCAGCCTAGGGAGAGGATAGCATCAATAGACATAAAAAAGGTCATCAAAAGAACATGGTAGACTATTGGTCTGGAAATGAGGAACAAGGAGTGTCCAATGACTCCTACTTGTCCTTTTTATAAGGGAGAATGAAAAGAATTGTTACCAGGAAAACCAATCAAAACTTTTAATAACTTCATAAGAAAGCCAGGTTTGAAATATACAAAGACCTATAAAAGTTTGATTGAAGAGAAAGCATAATGGAATGGGCTTGGGAACAGTCAGATTAAGTTAGAGTGGACGTCAGGTAGAGGCATCCTATTTTTAATTAAGGCAGCAAGACTGGATGAATGAGATTGAAGAGCCCATAAAAGAGCAGGCAGATTGGTGTGGAATGCTGTATTGGCAGAATTTAATCAGCCAAAGACTTTACTGAGTAAATACATCCTATAGTTGAAAGTAAAGTTTGGAACAGTGCTGTTATCTGTCTCTTCACTAGGTTTCTGTTCCAGGTGTACTTCTGCTCACAGACTGAGTTAAGCTTTTGGGCTCCAAGAAGAGCTGGGGTGAAGGGTTGTTGATACAACATTAGGCCTCCACAATGTTTCTCCTCCAGGTGTTCACAGTCAGTGGGTGCTCAACAAATGCTTGTTAGTTTCTCCTCTGGGACGGTTCAGATCCAATCTTACCTGGAGACATGAAGATATGGTAAATGGCTTACTGTTTCAAATGAGAGGAAAAGTCATTGAATTTTCTAGAGGATTAAAAATCTTTCTATAAAATCTAGAGACATTTTCTGCTCTAATATTTCATTTTATGCCAGAATGTAGTTGTTGGATTAGTGAAACATAGAAGAAATTTTATTCCCAACAGAATATATCTCTCTAGGTATCACTTATAAAAACTTATCACAGTGTTAACTCCCCATTTTGTATCTCTGAATTTATTTTATATGTTTTGTTATATTCTGCCAGTAAGTAAATTACTTACCAGTGATAAAATACTTCTTGAAGTTGCATTAACTCATTCAGAACTCTGGGTATTTTGTGCCTGTCTCTGCATTCATTATATTTTACAGTCCTGCAAAAGTCAATATAGGATATTTCATGGCTATTCTTAATTTTTTATTTTATTTTTCAACTTTTTTTCTCATCCTTCCTTAAGTTAAACAGAAAAGGGGGAAAAATGTGTGCATGCCTGGAAATCGCTCACATGGTTGGACTATTCTGATTCTGAAGAGAGCTTCTTGACATTTGTACAAGGTGTCCTAGAAAGTCCAAACATTCAAAAGCTTCACCAGTATTTCCTCTATCAACAGATAATCAACAAATATGTATTAAGCACCAACATTACACAAGGCATTGTGCTTGGTGATACCTGAACATTACTTCCAGGTGCTAAGTTCTGTAGTCCAGTGACCTAGAGCTGAGGGAGACATATTTTATAAAAGCAGCTATGGTGTTGGTGTGATGACATTGCTAACTACCATCTTGATTCTACTGCAGAGAAAAAAAATCTCAAATTGAGCTACCTTAGACTTATGCTTGTAGTTACGTACATCTATACTACTGGAAAAAGTTGTAAGTAAGGGTTAATTGGAGATCTTCTATGGCTTTCTCTGACTACAGACTTTCCATCTTCTGCTGTACATGTCCTCTGAGGGAAGGTAGCAAAGAGCTCAAAGGGTGACTCCCATCTGCACCAGAGCAAGGAAAGTTCCATGCTCTGCTCCCAGATTTATATCTTACCTGAGCAGTAAAGAGCCTCTGTTGCCAATAAGATTAACCTTCCCTTTTGATCACAGCACTTCCACTGCTGCACTATCCCCAGTCTTTAGAGGGAAGGAGAAAAATAAAACATGGTTTTCCTTCATAAATTGATTACATAAATTCAAATGGGCCCTCATTGCCCTTAGGCAATTCTTATTCTACACCTTCCTTATCAACATACTATCCCATTCTATAACAGCTCTTCTAAAACCTTCATCCCTCCTCAAACTCCCCATAGCTCCCCATCTTCCACTCTCTCATCTGAGAGTTTTGTCTCATACTATGTAGAAAACATTGCGATCATTTGCAAAGAGCTCCCTCTTTCTTCCTCTTTCTCATGTCTTATCATTCAGTTGCCTTCTTCCATTATCTCCTTTACCCTTTTCTCACATGAAGAGGACCCTTACTCCTTACCAAGGCTGACCCCTTTACGTGCTCAAGCAATCCCATTCCTTCTCATTTCCTTCAATAGATTGCCCCCTTTGTCATTCCCACATTATGATTTATCTTCACACTCTTGATGGATCTTTTCATGCTGCTTACAAACATAGCCATGTCTCCCCCATCCTTAAGGTTAAGAAAAAAAAACCTCACTTGAGCCTTCCATCTCTAATAATTATCATTCAATAACTCTGTTTCTCTTTGTGCCAAATTCCTCAGAATGCTATCAAAAATAAATACCTTCACTTTCTCTCCTCTCAATCACTTTTTAACCCCTTATAAACTAGTTTCAAATATCATCATTCCATGAAATTCCATTTTTCAAAGTTACTAATAATCTCTTAAATGAAATCTAATGGCTTATTTCAATCCTCATTCTTCTTGACTTTTCTCCATTTTTTGTTACTGTTAATCACCTTCTAACTTAAAACTCTTTTCTCTCTGCTTAGTTTGTTAATGCCAGTTTGTCCTGATTCTCTACACCTATCAGACTACTCCTTTTCAAGACTCCTTTTCTGTGTCGTCATCCAAGTCATATTCTCTAACTGTAGGTGGAGCATAGGTTTCTGTCCTTGACTTTCACTTTTCCCTCTATATTACCTCATTTGGTGGTCCCTTCAGCCCTCTGAATTTAATTATTGTCTCTATGTAAATGTTTCTCAAAAGTAACTCTTCTGCCCTATCCTAACTCCAAACTCATATCTCTAACTTGTTTTCAAACATTGCCAATAGACATCTTAAACTCATGTTCAAAACTGAACTCATTACCTTTCCCTTTAAATCCGTCTCTCCCTATTCACTAACTTCCTATTATTACCATCAAAAATTGTAATCTTCACCCTCCCAGTCTCTCAGTCTGGCAACTGAGGAGTCCTCCTGGAGTCCCCATTATCTCTCACCCAGCCCCACATCCAATCTGTTGCCAAGCCCTGTCAATTTCACCTTTTCAACATCTCTCAAATTCATCTCTTCATGCTTGAACCATCACAAAAGCTTACTTATGGGTGTACTAGTCACAAGGGTCTCACCACTCCAATCCACTGTCCATTTAGCCACCAAAGTCATTTTTCTAAAACTTAGGTCCCATCATGTCACCACCACCCCCCAACTCCAGTGGCTACCTGTCACCTCTAGGAACAAATATAAAACCATCTGTCTGGCATTCAAAGTGCTTCACAACCTAACCAACTCCTATCTTTCCAGTCTTCTTGCACCTTCCTCCTTGCCACATACTTTTTAATCAAGTGACACTGTTCTCCTTATTATTCCTTGAACAAGGCACTCTGTATCTTGGCTCCAGGTATTCACTATGGCTGCCTGAAATCTCCCTTTTCATCTCTGCTGAGTGGCTTCTTTTGCTTCCTTCAAGTCTCAATTAAAATTCCATATTCTACAGAAGGGCTTTCCTAACCCCTTTTATTTTTTTAAAAATGGTTTCCTATCTATAGTTTGTACATTTTTGTTTTCTCATTGTTCTCTTCCCCTATTAGACTGTGAGCTCCTTGACAGCAGAAACTATCGTTTTGTATCCCTGTATCTGAAATAGTGCCTGGTATATAGTAGGTACTTAATAAAGGTTTATTGGGAAGTCCTAACTCCATCTCTTTCTGCAGGGCAGAAGATACTTGATCTCTGAAGGGTTTCGATTATTGTCCTCAGGATGACTTTGGCTTACATTACAAGTCATTTATTAGATTGTCTTTATAGACTGAAGTCTGCAAAGTACTTTACAAATATTATCTCATTTCAGAACGCGAAACAACTCTATAAATTAGGTGCTGTTATTAACCCCATTTTACTAAGGCAGACAGAGGCTAATTGATTTGCCTGGGGTCACACATCTAGTAAATGTCTGAAGCCCAATTCAAACCCAGGTTCCCCTGACTGAAGGTCATCATTACTCTCTGCCTTGTGCTGCCTATGGCACAAATATTATCAAATAAAATAATATTTGTAAAGTGCTTACAACAGTGCCTGGCACACAGTGGGTACCTTACTATTTATTCCTTTCCCCTATGTAGTGTGAGCCAATGGCCTAGAATTAGTTCACAAGAGTTTCAGCTACACTTTAGGGCAAAGGGACCTATTAATGCTTTTGAAGAAAATGTGATCTGAGCAGAAAAAATGTTCCTTTGTTGCTGTATTCCTTGTAATTCTTTACTTGACATTCCTTTAACATCAAAAGTACAAAGAGAGTGGATGAACAGAAAGAAACTAAAGTTTGAATGTGTTTACTATGTTTATGATTTTGCATAAAATATTATCCAATGAATAAGAAGGGATTTTCAGAGAAAAGAAGTTTGTTGAGGATTTTTATTTGTACTTTATTAAATGATGTAACTTTTTGTTTGGGTTTTAAGGCGAATGCTTGTTTTTCTTTTGATCACAGTTTCATTATGTTTCCATGTAAAGTTGCCAAAGGGAATACCACACACATCAATATTTTCATTTGTAACATTGGTTTTATTCCAATGGTAACTCAATTAATTGGAAAGATTGCAATCTAATTGCATACTTAGCGAGCGTAAACTTGTTTGTTTAAATCTGATCTGAAACAGCATCTCCATGTTCATCCAATAAAATCAAAGGTACATAGGATGACTGCATTTCAAAGGTAAAAACAAATTTGTTCAACATGAGTAGCATTTAATATAGATGGCAACCCCCCATATATAACTTTTCCTATGTGAGCATGTGATCAGTTCATCTTAGGTTTAAAACTTTTTGATTATATTTATTTATTTCTATGTAGAAAAAAATGGACAATTCATTCTTCAATTTAAGTATTTTGTATTCATGGTACTTACATCATACTTTTAAAATATATGAAATAAAACCACAAAACTGGATCCAAGCTTATGAATACTCCAGACTAAGGTAACACCCTCCGCATTATATTGGTAGCAAGATTTTCAACATTAATTCCAAAATGAAGAAATAATGTTTTTAAAATTTTTCAAAGAGAAGATCTATTTCAGAACATTTTTTCATGTTGATATAAATTTACAACTATCTATAAAAAGGAAAATATGTTGAACAAATATTTTAGTTTGTCAAGAGGCCATTTCATTTCATTCCCTAGATCTATCCCTTGGTTTATTTTTTCTTAATTCATGCAAATAACTCAGAGGAAAGAAGCTAAGCAAATTCACACTTCTTCAAGAATCATTAGAGAATTATTATCATGAAATCAAGTCAACAAGCATGTGCCAGATACTGTCCTAAGCTATCACTCTTCCTTTCTACTTTGCTGTACTGATTAAATAGTAAGAACATAATTACCTCTATTTCACTGTAACATTTACAAGGGACTTCCTCTACAACAAATGTGAGGACTTGTTGGCTCAGTAGAAAGTATTCTTCATTGGGAATTCAATGATCTAGATTCAAATTCTGGATCTAGAACAACCTGTTTAGTGAGAGGTGATCTGACTTACTTCTGTGAGCCTTGATTTTTTCTTATGTGAAATAAGAGAGCTGGATTAGATGTTCTTTAAGTTCCCTTTCATTTTTAAATCTACATATGATCTCAGAGATAAGTACTTCTAGTATTGTTATTTCTATTTTATGTGTGGGGAATTAATTATCATTATGTAATTTGTATATAATTAATAATATACTTATATTAATTTAATATTAATTAATTATCATTATATAATTTGTATTTATCAGAGCTTGGATTGCAACCTAGATTTACTGTCTTCAAATCCAGTGTTCCCTACTCCCTATTCTTCATCCCTACTATAACTGTCATTATTTCATTAAGTCAAAACCTATCGTAGTACCTTACAAAAGTAGATGATAACTGATGACTAAATTTTATTCAGTTCTAGAAAACAATGGATGATGAAGGAGTAGGATCTGACAGACACCTCCATAAAATCATAGATTTAAAACTGGAAGAGATCATGTAGGACATTAAATATGATCCCCTCATTTTGTAGATAAGGAAACTGAGGCCATGTGATCTGCCCAATATCATAAAGGTAAAGTATGTTGACCTAGGATTTGAACCTGGGGTCTCTCACTTCAAATTCATTGCTTTTTTTCCCACTATGCTACGTGATAGTCCCTCCCACAACAAAGTGGCAGGTTGTTCATTTTATGCTGAGGCAACATTTACCTCAAATAAGTATTCCTGTCTTTCTCTGTATTGTTAAGATATTTCCCCATAAAATGTACATTTTCCCACACCAAAGTATTTGGGAAAAAAATAGGAGGCAAAGGGAACATAAGGAACAAGCAGAACTATGAGCAAAATGTTAAACCCAGAATATGACAAAGGACTGGCTTGTCATGATTCAGTGTCAAAGAATCAGTAAGAGCTGCTTCCTCTTTAGGCCACAAACTCCTGAAAACAGCATTTGTTTCCCTTCATGGCCCCAAATTTGAACGACATCTTCTCTTCAAAACATTCCAAAGCCTGATCTGTGATTTTTCTGCATCACTTCCGAGAGTCAAACTCATCGGTCCATTCTCAGGGAGGCCAAGAGGCTTCTGACTATATGGAGATTTTGTGGTTATTGCTCAGTCCAGGGCATTTCTTAACTCCTTTCCTCCCACTTACCCACTTCCAGAGACCCAGAGAGGGAAAGATATGATCAGGTAAAGGAGTGTCTGGAGCATGTCACAGATATATACAGGGATGCTGAATTGATGCACAGAATGGTCAATTGATTTGCCTTGTTTAGGAACAATGGCAGCATGATAGTACTGATTTGATTATAGATTCCAGAGCAAAAGGTGGAAAATGGGAGTATGAGCACAGTGGTAGGGTCAATAACAAGATGGCTTGTGTGGCTAAATGAGATGCACAGCATAGTCTATTCGGATGGCATAAGGCCAACGAAATGTAATGGGATGTTTGCCTTTACACTTATTCAATCAAGATAGATCAACTCAGGGTGTGTGTCCTAAAGTCAAGTGGATTAAAATACTCCCAGGAATAAGGGTCTATTTATTTTTTTAATGGAGATACTTTTGTCTAAGTTTGGACAGTCAGTAATCAATGATAGTGAGATTTTTATTATAATGACCACCTTATGGAAACTCCTTATTTTTCCTTTGTTACTAACTGACTATTTATGATTGCAGACTGGCTCTAGGAGCTACAGAGTGGTCCCTTGCTTTCAGGTGCAATTATATCTCATAAAGACCAAGGTTGCTGCCTTTTATTGGGAAAAGATGATGCTGATGGATGTAATTTGGTGGGATTTAAACAAGGGAAGCGATCAAGAGTACTATTCTGATGACTCAATACGAAATGGAAGTAGCTCTGGTTCTCTATGCCAGCAGAGTACAAGTTATAGCAACACTATCAAGCTAGAAAGGCTTCACAGGCAGACCAGGTAATTTCTGTTGTCTGGGGAACCAACATTTCTAAATTTAGGGAAGCAAAGTTGATCATAGGTTAATGATTTTATTTATTTATTTTTAACAAAACAGTTCCCAAAGACCATCTACTTGGTTATGAAAATTTTGTGACATATGTTGCTTAGTAGATACCCACACAGAAAAAAATTATACAAGTATTTAAGAAATTAGGCAGGAAAATAAATAACTGTATATGTAAGGGATCCTTATACCTAGGTATTTGGTAGCCTTAGTTACCATGACCATATAGCTAAATAAAAACCTAGAAAATAGAGAAAAAGACCTAGAAGCCACTGGAGCAAGTGGAGAGTTCTGAATCCAAATATCTGGGTATTAGGTAGAGACTGCATTCTTTCATGTGCAAACAATAATGGGCTCATCATGGCTTATGCTTCCAATAAGGTACCAAGAAACATTGAATCTTGGGGAAAAAGTGGGCTATTGTATCAACAAATATATGGGGAAACCATATCAATGGTGAAGTTGTGGTTAGCTAAGACCTCAGTCTCTCACAGAGTTTGATCATAAAGACCAATACTTTTGGGACAGGAACTCTGGTCTCCAAAGCTGAGGAAAGAAGCCCAACAGAGATAAGGAAGAAAGTAATAAGAGTGTGAAGAATGTATACTGTACCTGTCCAATCTGTATTGGCACTTGGTCTCATGCCAATACCTCTTTAAATACAGACAATATAAAAGGATCTTCTTCAATGTACCTTTCTTGAACTTTACTTCTCTATATGTTCAAGCCCACCCTAAGATCATATTGTAGTATCTGGAGTCTTGAGTCAACATACATCAGGATTAAGAGCTGACCCCCATCCTACTATTCATGAAGATGCAACCCAAGGAACTTTGCTTACATGTCTGAGAAGCATCTAGAGGACAAATCATTTAATAAGCTTCCATTTGGGGTTAGAAGACCATGAGAAATTACAGAAGCCAGTTTGTCCTTGGTGATAAAATACTGAAGGGGGGGACAAAGTTGTTATTAGAATGAAGAAGGAAGAGTGGAAATAATTTAAAAAAGAATGTGTTTAACAGCTACTTAGTAGACAGTTGATAAAAACTAATATGTGTAAAACAAAGCCCAGGTTAAAGCAACACTGATTCAGTTTGGCAAACGGACTTTGCAAGCCCTAGCTAGATTGCTGTTGTCCCTGACTCTTGATAAGTAAGAAGTTAAGGAAATTAATAAAATTTAGAAAATTGGTATGATAGATCTCTAGAGAAAATTGAATGGGAATAGAAAGGAAAATAACTCTTTCTCAACTGGACATGGACACTTTAAAAAAACTGAACATGTGGTAGGGTGCAAAATCTCAGAAAAAAACAGAAAAGCATAAATGCTAAATTTTCTCTTTTAAACTCATAATGCAATAAAGGTTTAGGACCACAGAAGCATAGATTAAAAATTAATCGGAAGCTAAATAATCCAATCATAAAGAAAGAATGGGTCAAGGAAAAATTATAAAAACAATCAATAATTTCATTAACATTAATGATAACAATGAGATAGCATACCAAATTTTGTGGGATATACCTAACACAACATTTAGGGGAAATTTTATATCTCTAAACAGATATCAACTAAAGAAATAAGGGACAGCTCAGTGAATTGTACATGCAATTAAAAGAAAAACTAGAACAAATTTAAAATCTCCAATTTAGAAATCTGAAAAAAAATCAAAGAAGGGATTAATGTAATTGAAAGCTCAAAAGAATCAAATTAATAAATAGAACAAGTTGCTGGTTTATGGAAGGGGAAGAATAAATAGAAAAAAGCTATCAGTTAATTTTATTTGAAAAAGACAGAAAATAATTACCCCTATCAAAAATGAAATAGGTGAATACAACTCCGATGAAAATGTACTTAAAGCAGTTATTAGGAGACATTTTGCCCAACTATATGCTGATAAAGCTGACAATCTAAATGAAATGGAAAGATATTTACAAAAAACATAAATTGACCACATTAATGGAAGCAGAGAAGTAATAAATAGCTTTATCTTAGAAAAATACATTGAACAAGCCATTAATGAACTCCTTAAGCAAAATTCCCCAGGACCAGATAGATTTACAAGCAAATTCTACTGAGCAATTAAAGAACAGTTAATATTAATATTCCATAAACCATTTAAATAAATAGGTAAAGAAGGGGTGCTACCAATTTTTTTCAATGACACAAATAGATAAGTAATTAAACCAGGGAGAACAAAAAGAGAGAAATAAAGCTATACATCTATTTCCCTAATAATTATCGATGGAAAAATTTTATATAGAATTGCAACAAGGAAACTATAGCAGGACATCATAAAGATCATGCACTATCATCAAATAGGATTTATATCAAGAATGCAGGACTGGTTCAATATTTGGAAAACTATAAGCATAACTGAGTGTGTTAATAACAAAAACAACAAAATATCACAGATTTTATCGATAGATGATTTTTTTCACAAAATGTAGCATTCATCCCTTTTAAAAACATTCAAAAACATAGGAATAAATATCACTTTTCATAAAATGATAAATAACATTTATCTAATACAAAGAACAAGCATTATTTTAGAAGGGATAAATTACTAGCCTTTCCAACAAGATCAAGGGTAAAGCAAAGATGTCTATTATTTTTCAACATTATTCCAGAAATGCCAGGTATTGAAATAAGAAAAGAGAAAGTAATGGAAGGAATGAGAACAAGGAAATAGGGGTATTTTTCTTTTTACAGATGATATGAAACAGAAATGCAGTGAAAAACCAGTTTAAACAATTAATAGATTTAATAAAGTTGCAGGATATAAAATTAATCCACCTAAATCATCAGCTTTGCTATGTATTGACATGGAAACTTACAAGACAGAAAAAGAAGTACCACTTAAAATAACTGAAGGTAGTATTTAAAAACCTTCAGAGTCTGCCCAGAAGCTATATGATCACAATTACAAAACATTTTTCACACAAATAAAGACAGATCTAAACAATTACCCTTAGTTGCTTAAGGGTAGGCTGGAACAATTAAGTGCGTGCATATATGTATGTATATACATTATAAAATAAAAATTCTACCTAACTTAGTTTATTCAATGCCATATCAATCAAATTAACATTGATTTATTTTTTTTTCACTAGAAATAAATAGCAACAAAATACATCTGAAAGAACAAAAAGTCAAGAATATTAAGGGAACCAATGACATAGTCCAGCATCTTTAGCAAGATAAATTCCAAATGGTTCATGATTTAGACATAAACATAAAGGGTGAAATCATAAACAAAACAGGAGAACATATGAAAAATTACCTGTATGATCCTTGAATAATGGAAAAATTTATGACCAAATAAGAGATAAAAACAACCAGGGGAATTAAAATGTATAATTTTAATTTCATTATATTAAAAATATTTTGTACAAACAAAACAAATGTAGTTCAAATTAGAGGGGAAAGAAGAAAGAAATTTTGAGCCAGTTTCTCTGGAAATTGTCACATTTTTCACATATATTGGGAACTGAGTCAAATTTATAAAAATAAGAGCCATTCCTCAATCATAAGTGGACAAAGAATATGAAAGGTAGTTTTCAGAAGAAGAAATCAAAACTGACAATAATCATATGAAAAATGAATCACTAATAATTAGAGAAATACAATATTTAAAAAATTCTGAGGTATCACCTCACATGTATCAGATCAACTAATATGATAGATTGTCATTATGCGTTATTGTTCATCCTTCATTCTGGAAAAGGACAAATGATATCAAGAGGTATCTTGACTTGTAAGTGAATTGGATTTAAGTGAAGAAGAACTATGCAAAATCATCAGCCTTACTCTCTCTTATTCTTCCTTCATTTTCAAAGGGGACCAATGATATCACTGGCGACATCTTGACCTGGATTAAGAGAGATAGAGTTGCACAGTCTTTAGCCTTACTCTCTCTTCTAGAGTCATTGAAGAGCAGGGATAAGATAAAAATCAGGACAATAGCTAATGAGACAGGATTCAGTGGATGACCTTAACGTCTTCTATGTCTGACTAAGCTCTAAGCACCCAGTACCTGCTTCAGCCACCTTCATGGCTACTGGAACAAATTGTTCTTATCTACCCACTTCACCCACATGCTAGTGGTAGACATCCCCCTAACTCACCAATGGGTATGAGGTCTGCCAGTTACCCTCAACCTGGTTTAGTCTGTCTCCTGATATGGTTTTCCAGGTTTACCACTGGTTACATGGTTTACCATTGTGCATGCTACAACTTCTTGGAATCACAGGTGAGGTTTGGGTGAAGGTGAACGCTAAAAGTGGATGAGCAGCCTGAAAAGGGCTTGACAAGCCCTCACATCAGAGATGCTAGTCCTCCCTGAGCACCCTACACGGCCCAGTGTATGATACGGACATATAATAAGTGCTTAACAAATGCATGTTGATAGACTCTCAAAGAAAAATTAGTGTGAATGTCCTCTGTAAAGAGGAAATACAACAATACTGTTCATCTATGTACTTTCTAAAGCAGAAAGTTTGTATGGAGGAACATTTTGCCTATAATGAACATTTGGGTAACCACTTTTTCTGCAGATTAGTATCATCAGAGCCATGGAGAGGAAACTATGTATTTTGCACTCCAATTAAAGGATTAATTGTATTCTTTAAGTTTAATATGGTAATCATAGACATGATGGTTTGTTTCCTGGTGGTATACTGTACTTAATGAGCTGCTGGATTAAACAGTGCCTGCATTAAAAGGAATTATTGTATTTGTCATGAATTCCTTAGAGAATCATTTTGCTTTCAACTACTGGAAGGATTCTTTGGTACAAAACATGAAGGAATACACGGAGGTGAAAGGAGAGAGAGTCCACATCTGTCAGGTGTGCTCCTTGGTTACAGGCCAAGAAAACTTACCAAGTAACCTGGGGCACATTTACATTTAGAAACCAAGCCCAAACACCAGAAAATCAAAGTGTCTAAATGCAGCTGAAGACATTATATTGGGAAAGGGGGAGGAGAAAAGAGAGGGAAGGAGAACTGAATCTCTTTATTTCAAGTACCAACTCTAGAGAGCTGAGCTTCAACTAACCCCAATCGCAGAAGAGCTCAGCTCTGAACAGTTTTCTCTGGTTAGAGACATGGGTTTAAATGAATATACTGGCACCTTTCAAACTGGAAATACCCCAAACAGATCATCTTTTCATTATTTGAAAAAAAAGTGCACTTTTTCTCTGGTCCTTAGTACAAGGGTACAGTAAAATAAGTACTGAATTTGAAGTTGGAAGAGTTGAGTTCAAATCCCACATCTGGCACGTATGATATTAACAATAATCGTAGTAATAATACCTAACATTTATATAGCAATTAGTGTGCACCAGGCACTGTATAATTATTGTCTCTTGTGAGTCTTACAACAACCCTAGAAGGCAGATGCTATTATTATCCCCATTTTACAGATGAGAAAATAGACAAACAGAGGTTAAACTGACTTCTCTGGGGACAAACAGCTAATGTCTGAGTGTCTGAGGCAGGATTTCCTGACCCCAAATCTAGTGTTCTATGTACTATGACACCACCTGCCTGCCCCTCAATAAAATTATACTTTAACTTCTCTGAACATTAGTTACCTTTTCTATAAAATGAGGGGTGGAACCAGATGGTTACTTTTAGCAATAAATCTATGAACCCCTTTTTCCTTCATTGGGTCAGGTGTGGGGATGAGGACAATCCACAAACCATATCTGATTATTTTTCCTAGTTCAGCGGCATACCACAGCACCTTTCTCACTTGTGTCTGATTTGGTTTGGGTTTTTGCCTTCCCCTTGCCTTGAAATTAGTATACAATCAGTAAAATAGATACTGATAAGGGGTCAATGAGCTTGTTATAGGTTTTGTTTCTTTGTACAGAATTAAAATTCTCAGTAATATAAATGATATGCACTAAGTATTCTAGAGCTGAATTGGGTAAAAGCCTACAACCTTCAATAATCCTTGTTGTATTTATGCACAATATCAAATAGTATCTATCAAAGTTCACAAGTCAACCTCGTGACAGAGAAATGAAAGACTTAATATATAAAATGAGATAATAATTTTTAGACATTGCCAATATGGGAACTTGCTTTGCTTAACTATACTTATTTGTTTCAAAAGTTTTGGGGTTTTTTCCTTTTTTTTTTCTTCATTGAGGGATGGAAGAGGTAAAGGAGAGAAATTGAGTGCTTGGAAAATAGAAAAGAAAATATTTATAGTCCTAGAATTTCACTGTTAGAACTAGCTTGATTTTAACAATGTGTAACCTATGTCCTGCCTATTCCCCTTCATAGTGGTGTTTATTATTATTGTTTGATGATAATGGAAAATATATCTGGCCTTGTCAAATATGTGTAGACTAATAGGACTCTAGCCTGAAGGCATATGATGCAATCTCTTCCTTCAACAAACTCTGGCCCCTCCCTTTTTTCCTCATGTTATTCTCTGAAAGGAGGCCAAGTAGTGGATGAACCTTCTGACATCTTTAGGAATTCTTGGCTGCTATTCACTTCTCTCTTCTTCACATCCAAATTAAAACTGCAAAGGCTCACTTGTACAGGCCTTCACAATGCAAGGAAAGAGTGAGGACCTACACCTGAGCCCCCCCAGTGAGTTCTAACAGCTACCTAGTTTAATGGAAAGAGGAAGGAGCTCCTTGTGAGAAAACTAGCTCTCCCATTTAACAGCTCTGTGGCCCTGGGCAGGTCATTTCATCTCTCAGAGCATTAGTTTATTCATCTATAAATTAGGGATCATAATAGTTGCACTGATTAATTTACGGGATTGTTGGAACAAATGGGAACATGCATTTCAAGAGTTCTGTAAAAAGTAAAACAGGAAATAAATGGAGGTCTTCATTTCTTTATACGATTTTCTAAAAAGGTGCTTATTTTAGAAGTAGTCATGTAAGGAAGCATGTCATTTATTTATTTCATGGTGGCCTCCTTCCTAGAGCCGTTCATATTATCTGAAATATGAATTTCATAATAAGTCTTTAAGTCTTGATAGAAATGTTTTATAGAAGGCTTTATTTTTTTAAACACCTTATGAAAGTATACTTTCTCAAGAGCACTGGGACTCATATAAGCGTGTAAAAAGCCATGGATAAGAGTCATAGGGAATGGGATGAGACAGATGGGTTGTATAGATCTGCATCATTGGTTAAGCATTTATTAAGTTCCCTAAGTGATTTACAAATATTATCTCATTTTTGCCTCACAACAACCCTGGGAAGTAGGTCAGTTGAGGTAACTGAGGTAGACACAAGCTAAGAGACTTGCCCAGGGCCTCATAGCTAGTAAATATTTGAGGCCAGATTTGAACTCACAAACATGACATTCTATGCATTGTATTTGCCACCTACCTGCCTCTCAGCATGAAGGAGCAATAAATTTTCTCTCAATTTCCCATTGGACATTCCAATTCTAAACTTTTAGATGACAACTGAAATATTTCTCCCTCTCAAAGACATGCAGATAAGACAAGAAGATTAAATCAGATTCCCCTATAATTAAAAAAAGCAACACAATTAAGCGAAGACCCACTGCCTTGCTGGAGATATAGCTAGGTACAAATTTGTGCAAATAAAGAATTCCCTCTGCTTATTTCCATTGAGCTGGAACAAACCTTTTGCAGAATTATAACTCTGAATAATATAAATGTGAAAGCATGTGACCAAGTCATGGAATTCATTCTTTGAACTAAAAATGACCTAGTTTAATGCAGTTTAAAGGTATATATTTCTGCCCTAGAATCTAACCTTCTTTCTAAGAGGAAAATATGTACTTTCAAAGTATATTAACTCGCTAGGCCATCCCTTAATTAGACTAACTCTTTAATCCACTAAAGAAAGGACTCTTTCTCATTTTGGCTCAGATCGAACTTTGTTTTCTTCTGGAAGATTACACTTTGCTCATTAGAGAATGAAGTGGTTTGGATTTAGGGGAATTAATGCCACCTTAACCCAACAGGGTTTTGGAAGCTCCTGACAGTTGGTTTCTGCCATTGGAAAGAAGCATCATTCTTATGTATCAGGCAGGGATTTGTAAGTATTAAGCCTGTAATATACCATTCTGTGACTGAGCCAGCCTACCTCAGTGCCAGGTAGCAAGAGCTTCACAGAAAAGTGGATTTCCCCTGGGTTTGAAGGTCTGCATCCTTTCAGAGCTGCTTTGACCTATCACCAATCTATAGCTTTCAAAGGCTGTAAAGAACCTTCCCAGGATAACATGAATACCTATTCCAGTTCCCAGAATGTCACCATGTAGTCCTAGCAATATGGCTGAAATACTTCATATCACACTATTTAAGTGAAACTAAACTTTGCAGTTTGTCTGGTTGAACATCTTCTTTAAGTCTCATTACATGGAAAAGTAAAGTGATTTTCATTTCGAAGATGTGATTAAACTTACATTCACTCCTTGATTGAGGTATAGAATCCTTTATTTGGGAAGAAAAAAAAGAGACTTCAGAAGCTGGCAGTCTAGTGCTATGACACTCTGTGAGACCATTAAATTTAATCCTTCCTTCAGACTCACTCCAGGGGTGATTTCAATTAAATTGGTTCAAAATTTATCAGTTTCCTGCATGTTGGCATAAATGATTCAGGGCCACTTACATATTCACTGAGTAGAATGTATTGAAGAGTACATACTATTGTTATAACTTTTCACAGTTTCTTCATAAATTCACTTAATAGGAGTTTCTATTATTTAAAACCCTTGTTCTCCACATTAAATGGTCTTGTTGTTCTTTCAAAAATGGAATCTCATTTTCTATGCAAATTTTGGGAACACTCCTGAGTTATCAAAACTGCCCTTTTCTTTGGCGTGCTGATACATATGGCGTTGTCTTTTTGTGGATAAAATATGATCTTTAGTCTGCTAAAGAGGTGGGGCAGGCAGGAAGTTAACTATCTAGATCCAGATTCCTCCATTAAAGAGATGAGGAAGGTGTGGAGGTGGTGTTTTTAGGCATCTGACTCAGCCTAGGGGAAAAAATGGGATGCTTTCCTTCTTTTATTTTGTCCCTTCCTTCCTTCCTTCCTTCCTTCCTTCCTTCCTTCCTTCCTTCCTTCCTTCCTTCCTTCCTTCCTTCCTTCCTTCCTTCCTTCCTTCCTTCCTTTCTTCTTTCCTTCCCTCTCTCCTTCCTTCCTTTCTTTTTTCTCTCTCCTTCCTTCCTTCTTTCCTTCCTCCTCTCACCTTTCTTCCTTCTTCCTTCCTTTCTTCCCTCTATTTTATCTTCCTTTTTCCTCCTTGTCTCTCTCTCTCCTGAAAAATCATAAGACATTGCAAGAGGCTTGTTTTTACTTAACACTGAGAAAATATATCAGTGGTGAAAAGAGTAACAAGTCAAGGGGCAGAAGCATCTCAGAGATAACATTAGATAAGTGAGTAAGTACTTAGTGTGCAATAAAAGCCTTTCTCTTATCTGTCTAAAACAACCTACTGGACATTTTTATGCCCCTGGGAATTTATCTACAAGGACCCATTGGACAAGAATTGTGTAATACATGAAACCTTTGCTTATATATTATATATCCTGGAAAATATGTTCAATCTGCATTTTACACTCTGTAAAAAGATGTTTGAGAGTGAGAATTTCTCTATATCTTTTTAAATAGATGAGAGTTGGTATAAATCTTGTATATTTTAATGGAACAGACAAAAATGGTTTGAAAATAATTATTTAATAACCAAGTTTCATAGGAACATCAATTAAGAACTAGAAATTACCTTAGAGGTACAAATGAGGAAATAAGGGTGCATAGAATTTACTTGACTTGTCCAAGGTCAAATAATAAATGACAGAACTGGGATTTTAACCAAAGTCCTTTGACTCCAATATAGCCCTCTTTCTTTTGTGCCACAATGAAGGGGAAATGAATAGAAAACAGAATTCTGATCAGTGATTTTAGACAGTGGTTTTCTTATCTAGTTTTTGCTCCTATTGAATTTCATCTCACTTCAATTTCATCAAACTGATGAATACTTGTATCTAAAGAAAAAAATCTGCTTTCCCCACAAATGGAGTAATATAAGGTGGTCCAGCTACTAGAAAGTCATGAAAAGCACACCCTACACTGCCCACATCCCCTTTCTATTCCACAGTACTATTTTGTGACATAGCATCCCACAATAAATCAAACCACATGGATCTGAAAGGAGACTTAACAAAGGCCTGGCAAGCATGATCCCTTGCTTTTTTCTGATCATCAACTTGCATGTGTTTTTACATACTTTTTATTGTGCACAGTACTAATATAGTCAAAGGAATAATTTTGGATCAGTAGACTTGAGTTCTTATCCCAGCTTTGTACCTAATGACCCAAGTGACTTTAAGAAAATAACTTAACATTCCCAGGATGCCTCAGTCCCAGCATTTCTAAAACGGGAGAAATAAATGCTTAGTTTTATAACTTAATATGTTGTCAGTGAATTTCCTATATGCTATGTTATTTCATCTTTGCAACAATCCCCATTCCTAGCCTGAGGTCCTCCTTTGAAAGAAGATGTTATAAATCAGAAGTTCTCATCACTTAGATCTAAAAATTTTATTATTTATAACTATTTCAATATTAATTGGTATTCTTTGTAATCTTGTGTGTTTTAATTTATACATTTTATTTTACACATTTAAAAACAATATTCTAAGAAGGGGTTCACATGCTTTATTAGGCTGCCAAATGGGGACATGGCGCAAAAAAAGTTCAGAACTCCTGATAACAAGACAGTCTAATGTGAATACAATAATTGGTTAGGCAGGTCTTTTCATGGTGTTCTAATCTCATCTGTTCACTGTCTAATAAGCTGTTCCTCAAGATACAGAAATAGAAACCACCCTTACCTTAGGCCATCTCCCATATTCTCTTCTTGGAATGAATTCATATTTTAAGTAAGTAGGCTTTTATTGAACTGGTAGAAGGCTACATACTCAGAGCAGCCAGTGGTTAACAGTGCAAACAGAACTTTTTTTTGGTCACAGAGGACTTCTCTCTAAGGAATCCCCATAGAATGTGGGAGAGCCAAGTATCTGCTTTATACTATGAGAGCATGCTACTCCTCTGTCCAATGGAGAGACAGATACAATGCTTCCTCAGATGGAGAGTTAAATGCATTTGTTTTATAACTTTCCATGCCCTTAATTTAAAACTAGAGAGAAGAGCTGCAATACTTAGAGAATACATATAAACTGTTTGAAAGAAGGAACCCAATCAGATCCAATAAACATTTATTAAACATCTACCATGTGCCAGGAACTAAATGTGAGGGATACTATTAATGAAGACAGTCACTGACCTCAAGGATCTGACAGCCTAGTGGGGGATATTTTGTATGAAAGGAAACAAAAAAACGGGGTGGGGAGATGTTAGGGAGTGTCTTGTTCCACAAAGCTGAAACCATGTAGAGCAGCACATATATAAAGCAGAGTGAGCACAGAGTTCAGTTTCTGCCCTCTATAAAGGAAGGCATTGGGAGGAGTTTTGTGCTTTTTCCTCCAGGCCTCCAATCATAGAGAAGAAAAGGTTGAGGAAGTTAGTAATTTCTCCTCTAAGGAACACATGTAATTTATTTACACACAGGTGAAATAGTTAAATGAGAAAGGAGGAAAGAATTAAAAAGCTAGGAAAAAGTAAGAAAGCAAGAGGAAGCAATAAGAAAATTCTAAAATTATAGTGAAAGAGGGATAAGGATGGAAACTATATCCTGCTAAAAGGCGCCATAGACAATGAAGCAATATCATTACTAAACATGTATGCTCCAAGTGGTATAGCATCCAGATTCTTAGAGGAGAGGTTGGGGGAGTTGAAGGAAGAAATTGATAGCAAAACTATACTAGTGGGGGACCTCAACCTCCCCCTCTCTGAACTCGATAAATCCAACCTCAAAATAAACAAGAAAGAGGTTAAGGAGGTAAATAAAACTCTGGATAAGGTAGATATGATAGATCTTTGGAGAAAATTAAATGGGAATAGAAAGGAATATACTTTTTTCTCAGCGGTACATGGAACATTTACAAAAATTGACCATGTACTAGGACACAAAAATCTCACAATCCAGTGCAGAAAGGTAGAGATAATCAATGCATCCTTTTCAGATCATAATGCATTAAAAATTACATGTAATAAAAGGCCATGGAAAGAGAAACCAAAAATCAATTGGAAACTAAATAATCTAATTCTAAAGAAGGGTTGGGTTAAAGAAGAAATCATAGAAACAATCAACAATTTCATTCGAGAGAATGACAATAGTGAGACAACATACCAAAACTTATGGGATACGGAAAAAGCAGTTATTAGGGGAAGTTTTATATCTCTGAATGCTTACATAAATAAAATAGAGAAAGAGGAGATCAATGACTTAGGCTTGCAGTTGAAAAAGCTAGAAAAAGAACAAATTGAAAATCCCCAAGTAAATACCAAATTAGAAATACTGAAAACCAAAGGAGAGATTAATAAAATTGAAATTAAGAAAACTACTGAATTAATAAATAAAACCAATAGTTGGTTTTATGAAAAAACTAATAAAATTGATAAACCTTTGGTCAATCTGATTAAAAAAAAGAAAGAAGAAAACTAAATTACTAATATTAAAAATGAAAGGGGTGAACTCACCTCCAATGAGGAGGAAATTAAAACAATAATTAGAAACTACTTTGCCCAACTTTATGCCCACAAATTCGATAATCTAAATGAGATGGATGAATATTTTAAAAAATACAAATTGCCCAGATTAACAGAAGAGGAAGTTGATTACTTAAACAACCCCATCTCAGAAAAAGAAATTGAACAAGCCATCAATGAACTCCCTAGGAAAAAATCTCCAGGGCCAGAAGGATTCACAAGTGAATTCTATCAAACATTTAAAGAACAGTTAATTCCAATACTACATACACTATTCTTGAAAATTGGGGAAGAAGGAGTCCTCCCAAATTCTTTCTATGATACAAATATGGTTTTGATACCCAAACCAGGAAGAGACAAAACAGAGAAAGAAAATTATAGACCAATTTCCCTAATGAATATAGATGCAAAAATTTTAAATAAGATTCTAGCAAAACGAATACAGCATCTTATCACGAGATTAATACATTATGATCAGGTAGGATTCATACCAGGACTACAGGGCTGGTTCAATATTAGGAAAACTATTAGCATTATCGATCACATCAACAACAAAGCTAACAAAAACCACATGATTATCTCAATAGATGCAGAAAAAGCTTTTGACAAAATACAACATCCATTCCTACTAAAAACATTGGAGAATGTAGGAATAAAGGGAACTTTCCATAAAATAATAAGCAGTATCTATCTAAAACTTTCAGCAAGCATTATATGCAATGGGGATAAGCTAGATGCATTCCCAATAAGATCAGGGGTGAAACAAGGTTGTCCATTATCACCACTATTATTTAATATGGTACTAGAAATGTTAGCTGTAGCAATTAGACAAGATAAAGATATCCAAGGAATTAAAATAGCCAAAGAAGAAACTAAGTTATCACTCTTTGCAGATGATATGATGATTTACCTAGAGAATCCCAGAGATTCAAGTAAAAAATTACTAGAATTAATAAACAACTTTGGCAAAGTTGCAGGGTACAAAATAAACCCACACAAATCTTCTGCATTCCTATATATTAGCAACAAAGTCCAACAGCAAGAGATAGAAAGAGAAATCCCATTTAAAGTTAGGGTAGACAGTATAAAATACTTAGGAGTCTACCTGCCAAAACAAACCCAGGGACTATATGAACACAATTACAAGACACTTTTTGCACAAATAAAGTCAGATTTAAGTAAGTGGAAAAACATTAGTTGCTCATGGGTAGGCCGGGCTAATATAATAAAAATGACAATTCTACCCAAATTAATATACTTATTTAGTGCCATACCAATTAAACTATCAGACAATTACTTTCTAGAGCTGGACAAAATAATATCAAAATTCATTTGGAAAAACAAAAGGTCCAGAATATCAAAGGGACTAATGAAAAGAAATGCTTGGGAAGGTGGCCTAGCGCTACCAGACCTCAAACTGTACTATAAAGCAGCAATTATCAAAACCACTTGGTACTGGCTAAGAAACAGAGAGGTAGACAAGTGGAATAGACTTGGCACTCAAGATGCAGTAGGCAAGGAATATAGCAACCTTCTGTTTGATAAACCCAAGGACCCCAGCTTCTGGGATAAGAACTCATTGTTTGACAAAAATTGCTGGGAAAACTGGATAACAGTGTGGCGGAAATTAGGCATAGACCCATACCTGACACCGTACACAAGAATAAAGTCCAAATGGGTACATGATTTAGGTATAAAGATTGATACCATGAATAAACTGGAGAAGCAAGGAATAGTGTATTTATCAGATCTATGGAGAAGGAAAGAATTCTTTACTAAAGGAGAGATAGAATGCATTATGAAATGCAAAATGGATAACTTTGATTACATTAAACTGAGAAGTTTTTGCACAACCAAACCCAATGCAACCAAAATCCGGAGGGATGTAGTAAATTGGGAAAGAATTTTTACAGCTAAGCTCGGGGATAAAGGCCTCATTTCTAGAATATATAGAGAACTGATCCAAATGTACAATCATACAAGTCATTCCCCAATTGATAAATGGTCAAAGGATATGAACAGGCAATTTTCAGAGGAAGAAATTAAAGCTATCTATAATCATATGAAAAAATGCTCTAAATCACTATTGGTTAGAGAGATGCAAATCAAAACAACTCTGAGGTAGCACATCACACCTATAAGATTGGCAAACATGACAGAACAAGAAAATGATAAATGCTGGAGAGGATGTGGGAAAGTTGGAACACTAATTCATTGTTGGTGGAGCTGCGAGCGCATCCAACCATTCTGGAGAGCAATTTGGAACTATGCCCAAAGGGCTACAAAAATGTGCATACCCTTTGACCCAGCAATATCGCTACTAGGACTATATCCCCAAGAGATCATAAAAATGGGAAAGGATCCCACATGTACAAAAATATTTATAGCAGCACCCTATGTAGTTGCCAAAAACTGGAAGTCAAGGGGATGTCCATCAATTGGGGAATGGCTGAATAAATTATGGTATATGAATGTAATGGAGTACTATTGTGCCATAAGAAATGATGAACAAGAAGACTTCAGAGAGGCCTGGAAGGACTTATATGACCTGATGCTGAGTGAAAGGAGCAGAACCAGGAGAACTTTATGCACAGCAACAACCACAGTGTGTGAGAGTTTTTTCTGGTAGACTTAGATTTTTGTAATAACACAAGAACTTCTTACCAAAAAAAAAAAAATCCCAATGGAGGATCTCAAGGCAAAATGCCTGCCACACTCAGAGAGAGAAATATGGAAGTCACTCACATATTGTAGCAGATCATGTTTGTGTATGTGTATGTGTTTGTGTATCATGTTCTGATTTGTTATACGATTTCTTTCATTTATCTTAGTCTGACTACATAGCATGACTATAGTGAAAATATACTCAATAGGAAAGTATATGTAGAATCTATACAGAATTGTATGCAGTCGTGGGGAGGGAGGGGGGGAGTGGGGGGTAGGTGGGGGGGATAAAATCACAATTGTATGGCAGTGACTGTTAAACATTACAAAATTAAAAAAAAATAAAAATAAAAATAAAAAAAAATTATAGTGAACAAAGCAGCTTAGGGGAGGAGTGGGAGAGGAAGCTTGAGGGTGATTTGAAGAGTGCTGGCAGGAATAGGGTTGATTTAAAATACATTAAGCTAAAATAAGTCATGGAGCATTGTATTACTGTTACAGAAAAAGAGGGAAAGAATACTAATTTGGAAAAAAAGTATTATCCAATTAGTCAATAAGTATTTATTAAGTGCTTACTATGTGCCCTCTTAAATCTATGCCTCTCCCATGTTTCCATCTAGTAGCTCTTATGAAACCTGGCTTGTCCCTGATAAGACAGCCTCCCTGGCCACACTTTCTAGTCCTAGCTGTACCTTCACTCATCCTCTTTGGCTCTCTTTGAGGTGTAGGACTTGAAACATTCATTGCCATTTCTAGATTCTCTTCTTCCAGATTCTACCTCCACTCCTTAACCTCTTTTTCATCGAAGTTCATGCTATTCATGTCTAGCATCCAATCAAAATCCTGGTAGCATTTGTCTAAAGACCCCAAGGTCTTCTGTTCCTTCCTCAATGAATTTGATACCTTGCTTACAATGTTTCTTTTCTCCCCAGCTCTGGGTCTTCATACTAATGGACTTCAACATGTATATTGATTCTCCCTCAAAAAGCGTAACAACTCAGTTGCTCAACTTACTCTTCCCCACATCACCTCAGTCACACACAGATGATCTTACCCTTGATTTTTCCATTACCTACAAAAAAAGGTTTCTATGTTGAAGAGTTCTGAGATTCACTCATCTGATTTTAATCTATTTGCCTTTCACCTTTCCCTCTGCCTTCCCCTACATAGCCATGGTTTTCATCATCATCATGACCTCCAATCCCTTGATCTCTCAATTTTTTTTCAGGCTTTCTATTCTGCACTTGCTATCGTCTTCTCTTTTACCAATTTTGACTTCTTGATGAACCAGTTCAACTCTACACTCTCCTTCTCTCTCTAATCCCTCATTTCCTTATCATATCATTGATTGTGCCTAGCCAAGACTCATCTTTGGACCGTTTCCCCAATTTGTTACTTTCATGCCTACACATGTGTTGATAGAGAATATCATTTAACTATTCCAACTGGATCCACTATAAATTTACATCATATAACCTCAACTGGGCCCTCATTGCTGCTGGGCAATTCTATTTTACCTCTTTAATCAACTCACTATCTTATTCTCCACAGTGGTTCTTCTAAATCTTTTCCTTCCTCCTCAAACCTCCCACGGCTTCTCTGCCCCTCCCTCTCTAAGTGAAGAATCTTGTCTATATTTTAAAGGAAGAAACAATTGAGCCCATTTGTTAGTGAGCCCTTAACACTCCACACAAATCCTGTTTGTTGATCAAAGCCCTTCATAACTAGCCCTTCCTCACATAAGCATGCTAGCTTTCCAGTTTTCTTACACCTTATACCTCCCAATATATTCTTTGATCCATACTCTATATGAAGGGGCAGCTAGGTGTTTCAGTGGATAAAGTACCAGTACAGGAGTCAGGAGTACCTGAGTTCAAATCTCACCTCAGACACTTAATATTCACTAGCTGTGTGACCTTGGACAAGTCACTTAACCCCAGTTGTTTCATCCTGGGTCATCTGTAGTCATCCTGATGAATATCTGGTCACTGGATTCACATGGCTCTGGAGGAGAAGTGAGGCTGGTGACCTGCACAGCCCTCCCTCACTCAAAAACAAAGTCAAGTGCAAGTCATGTCATTATTTCTCTGATGGCATGGTCTTCTTCTGCAAAAAGGATGAACATACTCTATATGAAGCCTTCCCAAATCTTCCTTAATTCCAGTGCCTTCCCTCTGTTAATTATTTCCTATTTATGTAGCTTTCTTTGTACATATCTGTTTGCTTTTTGTCTCTCCCATTATATTGTAAACTCCTTGAGAGCAGGGATTGTCTTTTGATTCTTTTATTTTCTTTACATCTTTATCTATTTATGTATCTATGTATCTGTCTATCTATCTATCTATCTGTCTATCTATCTATCTATCTATCTATCTATCTATCTATCTATCTATCTATCTATCTATCTATCTATCTATCTACCTATCTATCTGGTATCCTCAGTGCATAGCACAGTGCCTGGTACATTGTAGGCTAGCAAATGACTTGAATTATTGAATTGAAATTGTGTATCAGTATAACCATTTCAAAAATCAATTAGAAATTATGCAAATCAAAGGACTAAATTGGCCATATCATTTGCACCATAGATTCCATTTCTAACTTTATACAAGGAGAACATTAATAACAATGTCATGTACATTAAAATATTCAATAGTTTTTTGTGATACCAAAGAATTAGAAACCAAGAAGATTATCATTGATTGGGGAATGGCTAGATAAATTATGGTATTATATGTACATCACAAAATATCACTGTTCTGTAAAAAATTGTTAAATGTGACACATATGGAGACACATGGAAAGATGTACATAAACTGATGGAGAGTGAAGTTCGCAGAACAAAGTAATGACAAAAACAAATTAAATAGGTAAAAGTACAAAAAAATCAAAAGTGAGTAAGGCAAATATGAGAAGGCATACCCACCTTATCCCTTTGTAGAGTTGTGAGGTCCACGTGTGCTATATATTGAATAAATTTTCACACTTGCTGAATGTGTTGATAAGTAATACTGATTTTTCCCCCTTTTGTCTTCAAAGTATATTACTTGTTATATAGGGTAGCTCTCTCTGAGAGGAAGGAGTGATACTGGGGCAGTATAAAAATATACCAATAAAACTTATCTTTAAAAAGAAATATAACAAGGAGTCATTTTTTTTTTTTAAACTGAATATTTACCATATGTGAAAGGACTTCAAGTGGTTTATTTGTTTTGGCCTTTAGGGTAGAACTGATAACAATGAAGTGGTACATGGGTAGATTTATTGATCAATATAAGGAAATTCTTCCTAACATTTAGAACTCTCATGAAATGAAATTAGCTTCCTTAAGGAATAGCCAATTATCATTAGAAGTCTTTAAATAGAAGCTGAAAGACCACTAATAGGCCTGTATCTTAAATGTATCCAAAAGAGGGAAAAGGACGTATTGGATGAAAAATGTTAAAAGCAGCTATTTTTTTTTAAATTAATTTATTTATTTAACTTTTAACATTCATTTTCACAAAATTTTGGGTTCCAAATTTTCTCCCCTTTTGTCCCCTCCCCCCACCCCAAAACACCGAGCGTTCTAATTTCCCCTGTCTGCCAATCTGCTCTCCCTCCCTCCCCACCCCTTCCCTTTGGAAGGCAAGCAATTCAATATAGGCCAAATCTGTGTAGTTTTGCAAATGACTTCCATAATAGTAGTGTTGTGTAAGAACTAATTATATTTCCCTCCATCCTATCCTGTCCCCCATTACTTCTGTTCTCTCTTTTGATCCTGTCCCTCCCCATGAGTGTTGACCTCAAATTGCTCCCTCCTCCCCATTCTCTCTCTTCCATCATCCCCCCCACCCTGCTTATCCCCTTATCCCCCACTTTCCTGTATTGTAAGATAGGTTTTCATACCAAAATGAGTGTGCATTTTATTCCTTCCTTTAGTGGAATGTGATGAGAGTAAACTTCATGTTTTTCTCTCACCTCCCCTCTTTATCCCTCCACTAATAAATCTTTTGCTTGCCTCTTTTATGAGAGATAATTTGCCCCATTCCATTTCTCCCCTTCTCCTCCCAATATAGTTCTCTCTCACTGCTTGATTTCATTTTTTTATGATCCCATCCTCTTCAATTCACTCTGTGCACTCTGTCTCTATGTGTGTGTGCATGTGCGTGTACATGTGTGTGTGTGTAATCCCACCCAGTACCCAGATACTGAATAGTTTCAAGAGTTACAAATATTGTCTTTCCATGTAGGAATGTAAACAGTTCAACTTTAGTAAAGTCCCTTATGACTTCTCTTTGCTATTTACTTTTTCATGCTTCTCTTCATTCTTGTGTTTGAAAATCAAATTTCCTTTTCAGCTCTGGTTTTTTCATCAAGAATGCTTGAAAGTCCTCTATTTCATTGAAAGACCAATTTTTCCCCTGAAGTATTATACTCACTTTTGCTGGGTAGGTGATTCTTGGTTTTAGTCCTAATTCCTTTGACTTCTGGAATATCCTATTCCACGCCCTTCGATCCCTTAATGTGGAAGCTGCTAGATCTTGTGTTATCCTGATTGTATTTCCACAATACTTGAATTGTTTCTTTCTAGCTGCTTGCAATATTTTCTCCTTGACCTGGGAACTCTGAATTTGGCCACAATGTTCCTAGGAGTTTCTCTTTTTGGATCTCTTTCAGGCGGTGATCTGTGGATTCCTTGAATACTTATTTTGCCCTCTGGTTCTAGAATCTCAGGGCAGTTTTCCTTGATAATTTCATGAAAGATGATGTCTAGGCTCTTTTTTTGATCATGGCTTTCCGGTAGGCCCATAATTTTTAAATTGTCTCTCCTGGATCTATTCTCCAGGTCAGTTGTTTTTCCAATGAGATATTTCACATTAACTTCCATTTTGTCATTCTTTTGGTTTTGTTTTGTGATTTCTTGTTTTCTCATAAAGTCATTAGCCTCCATCTGTTCCATTCTAATTTTGAAAGAACTATTTTCTTCAGTGAGCTTTTGAATCTCCTTTTCCATTTGGCTAATTCTGCTTTTGAAAGCATTCTTCTCTTCATTGGCTTTTTGAACCTTTTTTGCCAATTGAGTTAGCCTATTTTTCAAGGTGTTATTCTCTTGAGCATTTTTTTGGGTCTCCTTTAGCAGGGTGTTTACTTGTTTGTCATGCTTTGCTTGCATGTCACTCAATTCTCTTCCCAGTTTTTCCTTTACCTCTCTAACTTGATTTTCAAAATCCTTTTTGAGCTCTTCCATGGCCTGAGCCCATTGGGTGGGCTGGGATACAGAAGCCTTGACTTCTGCGTTTTTCCCTGATGGTAAGCATTTTTCTTCCTCATCAGAACGGAAGGGAGGAAATGCCTGTTCACCAAGAAAGTAACCTATAGTCTTTTTTTTTTTCCCCTTTTCTGGGCATTTTCCCAGCCAGTGACTTGACTTCTGAGTGTCCTCTCCACCCCCACCTCACCTCCAGATCTGCCCAGCCAGCACTTGGGATCTGAGATTCAAATGCTGCTTCCCAGCCTCAGGGCTTTGGGCGGGGGCAGGGCTGCTGTTCATTAAGTTTAGGTGCTCAGGTCAGGGCAGGGGTGCCTCATAGGCTCAGTTCCCTCAGCGGATTTATGCAGAGACCTTCAACAATGGATCCAGGGTCCTGCCTGCTTGGGGAGCCCCGGTCTGCTCCCGCCTCCACTGCTGCCTCCCGAGGGGGCCTGAGTTATGGTGGCACCCCACTCGCCTCTCAACCCGCCAAAGAGACCCTCTCACCGATCCTTGTCACCTGGGGGTGGGGGACCCGCATGGCTGCTGGAGATTCCGTCCCTGAAGCCTGCTTGGATCTGCTCCTTTTGGCGCTGCGCTGCTGAGGCAGGGTTGGGCTCTGCTCCGGGTCCGGGGCATGAGGGACCTTTCGTGAGAGGTTTTCAGGCTCTCTGGCGCAGAAATCTCATCTGCTCCATTCTGTGGCTTCTGCTGCTCCAGAAGTCACCGGTGGTTCTTTTTTTTTACAGGTATTTTATGGGCAGTGGGTTCAGAGGTAGCGTATGTGCGTCTTTCTACTCCGCCATCTTGGCTCCACCCCCCCAAAAGCAGCTATTTTTGTGGGAGTGAAGAATTGGAAATCAAAGAGTTGCCCATAAATTAGGGAATGGCTAAACAATCTGTGGAATAGTACTGTGATGGGATATTATTGTGCTTTAAGAAATGACAAGCAGGATGATTTCAGAAAAATCTGTAAAGACTCACATGAACTGATTCATATTGAAGGGAAAAGAACCAGGAGAATGTTGTATACAGTAACTACAAGGTTGTTTGGTGAAGAACTGTGAATGATTTAGCTGTTCTCAGCAATACAATGATCTAAGACAATCCCAAAGGTTTAATAATGAAGTATACTCTCTGCCTGGGATGAGGGATGAGGACTGATACAGACTGCAACAGGCTATTTTATGCTTCCTTTCATTTTTGCCTTTATTTGAGTATTCTTGTACAAAATGACTAATATGGAAATGTTTTACATAATTAAATAGAAGGAGCTTGAAGTCCATCTGAAGAGGATGCTGGAGAAAAACTCCATGTTTGGGGTTTGGGTTCGGTAGCTGACTCTGAATGGTTCCTTCTGGCTCTGAAATTCTATAATATAAGGAATGTCTGATTTCACTTAGAGAATTCCTATAATTATCTTTTAAACTTCTTTCAAGTTCATATATGTAACAACTTGAAAATATTCAATCAATGGAAAATATTTTTCACAAACACCATTCTGGCAATGAGGTGTTTCTTTCTTTAGCTTATCTGAAAAATTCATCTACTATTATTTTATTTCCACATATTACACTCTTTCTAAAATTTATTAAATTGTAATATACTTCAAAATGAAATGTTTTTTTCTTCCAGTTGTCTGACTATGGAAAAAAATTTATTTTTCCTAAAGCATAAACTTTACTTTATTTCCCACTTTATCTGGATACCTACAAGGTGAGATATTTGGTATCATTTAAATGATAAAAGTCAAACCTCAGTTCTTCTATGTTGGGTTACTATTGGTAAATTAATAACCCAAAGGGCTGTAAAACTGTGTATACCTTTTGACCCAGCAATACTACTTCTAGGGCTGTATCCCAATATGTCATAAAAGGGGGAAAGAACCCACATGTACAAAAATATTTAGAGCAACTCTTTTTGGGGCAGCAAAGAATTGGAAATTGAAGGGATGTCCTTCAAATGGGGAATGGCTGAACAAGTTGTGGTATATGAATGAAACAGAATGTTAGTGTACTATAAGAAATGATGAGCAAGTGGACTTCAGAAACACCTAGAAAGACTTATGTGAATTCATACTGAGTGAAATGAGTAGAACCAGTAGAACACCATACATAGTAACAGTTACATTGTACAATGACTGACTTTGCCAGACTTAGTTCTTCTTAGCAATACAAGGATCTAAGACAACTCTAAAAGACTCATGATGTAAAATATTATCTGCATCCAGAGAAAGAACTTTGGAGTCTGAATGTACATGGAAGCATACTATTTGCTCTCCTTTTCTTTTCTTGTTTTCTTTGGTTTCTTCTTTCTCGTGATGAATTCCATTAGTTTTAAGTCTTCTTTAAAACATGATTAATGTGAAAATATGTTTAATATTAATGCATAAGTAGAACCTATATCAGATTACACACTGTCTTAGGGAGGGGGGAGGAGAGAGAGAGGGAGAAAACTTAAAATTCAAAATCTTATGGAAGTGAATGTGAAAACTAAAAATAAATAAATTAATCATTAAAAAATAGTCCACTGATCACCTCCTGAAAGATTCCAAAATGAAAAATCCCAGGAGTATTTTCATCAAAATTCAGAGCTACCAGGTCAAAGGGGAAATATTGAAAACAACTAGAAAGAAATAATTCACATATCATGGAGCCAGAGTCAGGGTAACACAGGATTTAGTAGCTTCTACATTACAGAATCAGATGGCTTGGAGTATGATGTTATGGAAAGCAAAGGAACTAGGATTATAACCAAGAATCATCTACTCAGCAAAACTGAATGTAATCCTTCAGGGGAAAAATGGACATTAAATGAAATTGAGGAGTTTAAGCATTTCCATTGAAAAGACCAGAACTGAATAGAAAATTTGATTTTCAAGTTCAAGACTCAAGAGAAACATGAAAAAGGTAAATAGGAAAGAAAAAAATAAAGTGTTCAATAAGGTCAAACTGTGTGGGTGATACTTGTAACTCCTAATTACTTTATCATTATTTGGGCAGTCAGAAACAATATACATATACAAAGGGCACAGATGTGAGTTGAATATATCTAATATATCTAAATATAGTTGATATCTAAAAAAGAAATAAAATTAAGGGATAAGAAAGAAGAGAAGGTAGAAGGGAGAAGTAGAATGAAGTAAATTATCTCACATAAAAAGAGGTACAAAAAAGCTTTTACAGTACATGGGAAGATGGGGGGAAGTGTACATGGGACCACTTGAACCTTCCTTTAATCAGAATTGAGTGGAAAAGGGAATAACACGTACATGTAATTGGGTATAGAAATCTATCTTATGCTATAGGAAAGTAAAAATGAAGGTGTGAGCTGCTAATGGAAGGGAGGACAGATTGGGGAAGGAAGTAATCAAGATAAGGATGAACAGTGTGAAAGGAAGGATCAGATAGGATAAACAGGTGAGAAATATAATGGAGGAAAATACTCACTTAGTAATCACAGCTATGGGGGAAAATCCATCAACTTTCTTTGATGAAGGCCTCCTTTCTTAAATATTTAGAGAAATGAATCAAATTTATAAAAATGCAAGTAATTGCCCGATTGATAAATAGTCAAAGGATATATACGAACAGTTTTATGATATAATCAAAGTTCTAAATCATTAGAGATTATAGAAATGCAAATTAAAAAAAAAACTGAGGTACCACCCCACACCTATGAGATTGGCTAAAATAGAAGAAAAGGAAATGACAATGGTTGGAAGGGATGTGGGAAGATTAAGACACTAGTATGCTGTTGGTGGAGTTGTGAACTGATTCAATCATTCTGGTGAGCAATTCGGAACCATGCCCAAAGGGCTATAAAACTGTGCATACCCTTAGGCCTAGCAATACCACTACTAGGTCTGTATCTCAAAGATATAAAAAAACAAAAAAAGGAAAAGAGCCTATATGTACAAAAATAGTTATAGCAGTTCTTGTGCTGAGAAAAAAATGGGAGAGTTAAGGGATTCCTATCATTGGGCAATGTCTTTGTTAGTTATGGTACACAATTGTGATGTAATAGTATTGTGCTATAAGAAATGATGAACAGAATGTTCTCAGAAAGACCTGGAAAGATTTGCCTGAACTGATGCAAAGGGGAATTGGAAGAACCAGGAGAGCATGTACATCATAACAGCAATTCTGTATGATGATCAACTGTGAGTGACTTGGCTGTTCTTAACAATACAAAGGACTTAGGTGAAAAATGCTGTCCACCTCCAGAGAAGGCTCTGATGGAGTCTGACTGAAGGTTAAAACACACTTTTTTTTACTTTACCTTTTTTTATCCTCTTTCACAAAATGACTACTGTGGAAATACATTTCATAAGACTTTACAAGTATAGCTTATGTCAAATTGCTTGCCTTTTCAGTGAAGGGGCAAGGAAAGGAGGGAGACAATTTGGAACTCAAAATGTTAAAAAGAAAAGATAAAAAATGTTTTTACTTGTAATTGGGAAAAATATTAAATGAATAAATTTCTGAACCAAAGTGTCCTTCCCAGGCCAACACTCTCTTTATCTCCTATTTCCTCCAATAAATGGTAAGCTCTTCAATCAATTAATCAGCTAATATTTGTAAATTTCTTATGATATGCCAGGCACTATATTAATCACTGGGGATACAACTACAAAGAATGAAAGGATATCATGTTCTAATGAGAGAGACAAGTACACATACATACATACATACATACATACATATACATATATATTTGTGTGTACACATATGTACACATACACATGTGTGTATACATGTACACACACATGTGAGTGTGTAGGTGGTTGGGTGTGTGGCGAGATATATTTATAAAGCATTTAATGTCTGCTAGGATTCACTAGGGAGATAAGTACAAGCAAAAAGAAAGTCTTTGCCCTCAAAGTGCTTACATTCTAATGGAAGAAGATGACTCATAAAAGAGAGCTAGAAAGTCAGAGGGGGAAGAAACAAAGGATAAAGGTCTTCCTGGTAGGGGTATGGTTTTGAAAGCCAGAAAGTCAAGAAAAGAGCTGGGAGGAGAATGAAACCAGGTGAAATTGAGCCCTTCTAAAACATGGAGGCCCCAGGAGAAACTCACCAAGAGGAGAAGCTGGGCAAGTCCAGGGAACGATACTTCTAGGTGAGCAGGCAGCAGAGAAGGGAGGCTATTACAAGGCAAGGAGGCCCCATGTGCTGATCGAAGTTCCTGAATGAGTAAGCACTGCAGCAGACATGATTTTAAAGCCTAGGAAGACATGAGCAGGCCTGAAGGGAGAATGGAAGTGTTCAGGAACTTTCCACAAAAGGGAATGTCCAAAGGAATTCACCAAGTAAAAATAATGCACACAAAGTAGCTAAATATAAGTAGAAGAATGTGTGCTAAGATCTGGAGAGAGGGAAAGGGATCAGATAAAGTGTATGCTGTAGATAATTCTTGAGGGCAAGGATTGTCTTTGCTTTGGGGTTTTTATCCTGAATTGTCAGTTCCTCGCTCAGCACACAGTAAGTCTTTCATGTATTTGTTTTGATGCTCCTTCATTCAAAATCAACTGTAGAAAAGTAGGATGGAGGAAATGGAACTAGATGACATTTGATGTGCAAAAGGTCAAGTGGACTGCAAGTTCAGTATGAGTCAATAATATGATATGGAAAACAAAATATTACATCACATTTACGTCATGTCTTAGTGTTTGGAAAGCAACTTGAAGTCACTATTTCATTGGATTCTCATCATCATCCTGTGAGATAAATAATGTTATTCTCTCCATTTTAGAGATAAGCACCAGAGTTCTGACAGGTTTATAAGTTACCTGAGCAGAGACAATAGTTAGGAAATGAGATGGGATTTCTATCCATGATGCCACACTGACAGTTACAAAGTACACAAATGTATTCACAACTGGAAAAGAAGTCATTCTGCTGTATTCCAACCTAGTCAGAGTATATTTGGAACACATTTATAGGTAAGTCACCAGCATGGAGAGGTATTAAATCCATTTGTAACAGGGCTAGTCTAGGTGTGCCCAGATTGCCTACATGGAGGCACCTTTCACCCCCTTGCCTGAGATAAGGATAGCCTCCTTTGAATGGCTGTATAGCCAGAACATCTCTAAAATTGGCCAGACTGAAAGTCTTCCTCTTTCTGACTCATACTCTTTCCTTCAGAGTACAGAAGGTGAAGATCACTCCACTGGTGCCATGAATTGAACCAGTGAGGGGAGAAGAAATTCCTTCCCCTGCTTGCTTTTTCACACTGGCTCCAAGAAATGATTGTTAGTTTGGTGTTTTGTGTTCTTTGTCCTTCTCACTTTCAGGTACCTCACTGACCTGGAGTTGGAGCTATGGTGCTTGTAAGTGGTCACTGCAAACAAATAGCTTATCAGGGAACTGCTGAGAAGCCAGGATGTCTGTTATTTGAGCTTGAAGGGACTTTTGGCTTTGGAACTGAGACTCTGTATTGTCTAGGAACCAAGTTAATCTCAGGGATCAAAGGTCAAAGTGATTCACATCACCCTAAGGTTGAAGAGGAGAAATTAACTTTTTTTTTTCCCCAAAGAAAAGGGAGTCTATGTAAAGCATTCGTAAACCTTCTAAAGTATTCTTTTCAACTAATAGATAGCCAAGGCAATGATCTGAGGCAAAACTATTTATAAATAGCTTCATTTAGATAATTTAGGAACAGGGGCAATAAAAATATTTTGACATGAAACAAATTATTTGAAACTAATTTTTGAGAGATACAAAGGGGTCACCTTTAATATAACTCAAGAAATGAAAAATCAAAGGGCATTAATTATGTGAAAAAGCAAATAGTTTTAAAAGTTTTAGGTTATTTTATTTTGACACATAAAATTATGCCCTTCCTTATATCCCCTCTAATACCTAACACCATGTACTGCTCACATAGTAGTTAATAAATGATTATTAATTGAACAAATAAATGGAAAGAAAGCTTTCATATTTCTTCACATTAGAGGGTTTACTATGCTCTCAATAAAATTTGAGAATATACGGTATTCTCTAAATCAACGTATGACATTTTTATGAGACTTGGGTTATGTATATGTATGGTAATAATAGTAATAATAATAATAATATAACTATTTACATTATTATATCTTCATTATGCAGGATTAAAATGCCAGGGTACTATCTATCCCTCTGTTTAATTGCTATCAAAAGAAGTTTGACTTTTTCCTGAGATGTTAAAAAAAGATATATGTTGAGTCCTAATAATTTTAAGTCTTTAAAGATAGGGAAGAGAGTGAAGAAATTAGAAATCTACCACTAGAGATACACTTGACATTCTTGTGCAGCTGGCGCTATCAAACCTGGATCCCTTTGGCTTCTTATTTTTGTCACATTACACAAAGGAATCAACCAGCTTAATCACTTGGGGTACCAGTATGGCAGGTGAAATACCCAGTTGCACATATCTGCATTCTACTTTTCAAACAGTGGCATCTGAGTCCAACTGGCCTTTAATCCAGCCAATTCTCATTCTCTGTCTCTGTCTTTCTGTCTCTGTACCTCTGTCTTCTCTGTCTCTGTCTCTCTCTCTGTCTCTCTCTCTCTCTGTCTCTTTGACTCTGATGACATAAGACTATAACATCATTACTTTGTCTTGGACTTATTCACCTTAATGAAAAGCATTTTCTTTTAAGCCATCTCTAATAATAAAGAATTTGAATTTCATTCTCTCATAACTCCTATTTTATGACATAAGTAGTTTCTGTCTTGGCTTAGGGAAACAGAAAGCATGAGAATATATAGAACATAAGTACAGGCTATCTACTTTTATTTTTATTTTTAAGGAAAACTGATTGTGTTTATATAGGGTGTCCAAAGTCTTTGTGCAGTTTTAAATTATTAAAGCTTATATGAATAGGAAAGTGATATAAAAGACTGACATTACTGAGACCAATCAAGATAGTAAAACCAATTTCCCTGAAAATACAGAGGACTATAAATCTGGGTTCTGAAGTCTGAGACAAGCTAAGGATGACCTCTCTATATTTACAGAAGCTTTGGAAGACCATCCCAGGAAGATAGAGAATCCTTGGGATTGACAATTACAGGCATTGAAGAGAGCTCATTTTACTTGGTATTGTAACAGCCTTGAAGAAGAGACTTTCCCCAAAACATTTGACCATCGTATATGGAAAGCAAAGAAAGGAGGATAAAGTAAAAATTAGTTAACTGCTCCAGAGAGGAAGAAGAGAGAATTTGTTGATAGTGGGAGGAATGGATTTCTCCTTGCTTTTCCCAGTGCACAATTCTGAGGAAATTTCCATCCTGGATTCAAATTTTATTTCTTTTCCTCAGCAACCCTTCTTCAGACTGACTAGGGAGAGGGCATGGCAGGGAAAGAGGTGACCCTGCCTGAGAGCACTATCACAGCCTTCTATAACTTGCTCAAAAGCATATATTTATTTTTCATTACCTGATACTGGCAATATATTACACCATCACTAATGGTAATATTTTTTTCCAAATCTATAAATTTGTGGTTTGAGATGAAGTGAGAAGGAACAATGTCATGGGAAAAAAGATTCCCCTAATTTTATGGGAGTAGGAGCCAAGGTAATGAGAGAGAGAGAGAGAGAGAGAGAGAGAGAGAGAGAGAGAGAGAGAGAGAGAGAAACTTTTTACAACTTTGAATTTATTTTAGACAGAAGGTGTCTTGTAAAAGGGAAATCAGGTGTAAAGAGATGGAATTTACAAGATTATGACCTTGGGAACTTTGAAAGATCAGATAACCTGGAGATCCCCTTAGTGTTAGTGGCAGTGTCCACTGGGGTTAGTGATAGCAATCTTGGAGCAGGAGAGACTGACAGCAATATCTATAACTGGAAGATGTAGTGGGGACCAATAGATACACTGAAGAAAGGCAGCTTCAGGGTTCTGCAAAAGCACAGACCCTAAGAACCCAAGAGAGAGGTAATACTTAAGGGAAATTTTATGAGACTACAGGGATTTTAAGGAAAAAGAAATTTTGAGTTACCCCTTTGTTAAACAGATTTTATTCAAATGTGCCCAATTACCATTTTTAGTATAAGCTTGAGCTCACTCTACCCAGGGACCTTCTGTCTGCAAGGGAAAACTACACCTCCTGTTTGAGGGTGAGGAACTGTTATTTCTTTAATAATACTCCTTGCCATTCTACTTTAGTAATTTTTTTCAAAAAAAATCTAATTAAATGTGGCTAACAATCAACAAAAAACACACAAGTGGACTCACAATGAATAGCAATAGAAAATTCTGGGAATTCTCAGGACTACCCCAACAGCTCCAAAGAAAGTTGCAGTTAACTGCAATGTGAGAACCCAAATCTCCCATGTGAATTTGAATTTGGAAATTATCTGGAAGAGAAAGCTACAGGAAAATCTACAAGAACATCAATAGCTGACACTTAAAAGGCTTTTAAGGTTTGTAAAGCACTTTGCAAGTACTAAGTGGCATAGTACAAAAAGCACTACACCTGGAGTCAGGAAGATGCATCTTCCTGAGTTCAAAGCCAGCCTCAGATACTTAGCTGTGTGACCCTGGGGAAGTTACTTAACCCTGTTTGCCTCAGTGTCCTCATTTACAAAATAATCTGGAAAAGGAAATGGCAAACCACTTCAGTATCTTTGCCAAGAAAATTCCCCCAGATAGAGTCATGAGGTGCTGGGCATGACTTAAAAGCAACTGAACAATCATTCTGAGAGGTAGCTAGGTGCCTCGGTAGGTAGAGCCAGGGAGACCTGAGTTCAAATCCAACCTCAGATACTTACTAAGCTGTGTGACCCTGGGCAAGTCATGTAACTTCTGTTTACCTTAATGCACTGGAAAAGGAAATGCAAACCACTTCAGTATCTTTGCCAAAAAAACCCCATGGATCAATGTCCACAGAATCAGATGTGACTGAATGATATGGAAATCATATGTAGTATCTCATTTTATCCCTCTCAGTCTGGAAGTCAGGTGCCATTGTTTGCCTTTATTTTAAAATTGAAGAAACTGTGGAAGACAGAGATTAATTGACTTGTCCAGGGATCAGAAAGAGTCAGACATAACTGAAATTACTAAACAATAACAAAATTACTTCAGTGGCAATGTGGAGGATAGATCATAAATGTGAGAGAAAAGACTGGCAGAGAAATCAGTTATGAAGATCTCACAATAGTCTAGGTAACAAGTGATGAGTGCCAGGAATAGGGTGGTAGCTGTGTGAGTAGACAGAAGGGAATGAATGTGAGAGATGTTATGGAGGTCAAAATATTAAATTTAACAACCAAATGGAGTTAAAGATGACTCTGAGGTTATAAACCTAGGTGAGGAAGGATGGTGGTACCCTCAACAGAAATAGAAAAGTTCAGGAGTGGATTTGGGGGGAAGTGATCTGTGTAACTAAAAGTGCTTCCTTTTCTCTCAATTTTTCTCATCCTTTGCTTCCCTTTGTCTCTCTTTGGCTTAACTCTGATGGAAAAACAAAAAATTCAGAGTATTTCTGGGCAACTTGTTATATTTACAATCAAATAACATGGCAGCTAAAACATTACTTATCAACTCATCATTAAACTTTAATAGATTAATCATTAATTATTGAGGTATTAATGTTGAGATTCAGCTGTGCTGCCCCAGTTCAGTTCACAAGGGTCAATGGAGATACTTTACAGCCCAGGTTATGAAGCATTAAGCTGTTCCATCACCTATCACATCTCAGATCTCTGAAGTGTAAAAGTAAATCATTTTTTAAAATTACTCATGCTAGAACAAAAGAAAGGGCAGATATGAAACAAAATCCTGGGACAGCATATAGATTATTTTCAGGAAATTAAAAAATCCCACTAATAAATCCAAACATTTAATATTAAGTAGAAGAAAACATATTTACCAACTGTCAATTGTGTCTGATAAAAAAAAAAGATCTTCAGTGAGACTTAAGACCAATTAAGACTAATTTACAATGGGTAACATTTGGTTTTTTGCTCATGACTTCATGGGGCAGCTAAGTGGAACAGTGGCTAAATGTTGGGCCTGGAGTCAAAAAGACTTCAGTTCAAAACTGGCCTCACACACTTACTAGCTGTCTGACTTTGGGCAAGACATTTTATTTCTATTAGCTTCAGTTTCCTCATCTATAAAATGAAGATAATAATAGCACCTGCTTTTCGGGGTTATTCTGAGGTTGTAATGGATAATATTTGCAAAGTGCTTAGCACAATGCCTGGCACAAAGTTGCAATGTAAATGCTAACTGTTAATATCAGTATCCATTGCTATTGCTATTTTTCCAAAGAAAATTAAATAAATTGCATTTCTCCTTGATGGTTTGGGATCCCCCATCCAAAAAAAAGTTGGAATTGCTTGTTGTGCTACAAGGTTCTTGTTGAAAAGTACATTTCATTTATTTTCTTCCCAAAGATGCATTTGCCAATGAGAATATGCTTTTTAAAGTTTGCAGTTTTCTTTCATTTCAGGAAGTTACTCTTCATTGAAATATAATTACATTTATTTTTAACTTTTTATTTTTATTTTAGAGTTATGTGTAAGACCTTAAGAAGAGAGCTTCTAGTCTTGCTTATGACTTTGAGAGAGGACACACACTGTTCTAGGTGATCTTAAAAGAAAGAACCCTCTGAATAAAGAATACATAAAGAATTCATGAAGGAGTCAACACTTCAAATATGTCATCTTCTTCCCAAGTTACAAAAGCATTGTGAGAAGAAAATAAAACCCAACAAGAATGTGTTGTAAGAAAGCTATTTAAGATTGATTTTACCTACTTGATTAATGAGTTTAATATTTACATAGGATTGGTTGGAGTGGGTCAATTCAAAAAGAAAAAAAAGTTGGTAAAAATCATGATCTCTAAGTAAGAAAGGAAGGGACATCTTATCTACCAATGAATTTCCACAGAAAATTTGAATAAATTGGAAAGAAAACAAAAGAATACAATATACCAAAAGACAATAGAAAAGTGCTTATATAAAAGAAGAACAGTTGGCCTACCTAAATTTAATGCTATAGGAAAAATGGATTTTTGATAGATTGATAATTTTCAAGTATTCCTGTTTTGAAAGAACACAAACTGAATAGAATCTCTGAAATGTAAAAATAAAACAACAAAAAGAAAGGTAAATAAGTGTGAGAGATCTGAAAAAGCTAAGTGATAAACAAATGCTTCTCCCCATCCCTACTCGTCCTCCCAAAAATGGATGAAAAAAGATCATTGTCTCTTCAAAAGTGCTGCTTTATTTTTAAATGTCTAAGGTGGCAAAATAGAGGGAAAGTTGTATGATATTTTGTAAGAAAACACAAATCTGGCAAGCATATTTATGAATGGAAGAAACCCTCCCATAAAAAGGAGATGAACAGTGAATAAGAAAGTAAAATTTGAACATTTCTTGTATATAAGAAACACACTTAAAGCTTCATACAGAATTAAAACGAGTAACTGGAGTAAAGATCTACCTCTACAGATTCTAAAAAAAAGCTTAAATGACAATCATGATCTTGGATAAAGAAATAGTAAACATAGACAAGGTTAAGCATAGTAGAAAAACTATATGATGCTTAGAAGTTCCAAAGATAATGAAAATTTTATTATTAAATATATATGTAGTAAATGTTATAGAATAGAGGTGTCAAATGCCTACAGGTCACATGGAGTCCACAACATTCCTGTGTGGGGCCTAAATCAGATATAAATGTAATTGGAAAATATCTAACAGAATAAATAAAAATGCAATAAAACATCATTAATATGAATATGTGGTTTTCTAAGTCAATATGCAACCCACAGTTACCCTTATGTATGGTTTAATGACCTCCCTTTCTATTTGAGTTTGACACTGCCAATATAGAATCTAAACACATAAAAGAAAATCTGACTGAAATATAGTGAGAACTAAGCTAATAGTAATAATGATAAAAATTTAGAGACTTCAAAATGCTTCTTTTAAACCTAGACAAATCTAATGAAAAAATAAACAAGAAAGAAGGAAAGGATCTAAGCAGGATGTTAGATATGCTGAATTGGAACTGAATCCTGCATGGAAATAAGTAAGCCGACATTTAAATTTTACATGAAAATTCATAAAATTTGCAAAAAAAAAAACAAAAAAAACATAAAACACCTGACCATGTTCCAGGGCATAAAATGTTCACAAATGCAGAAAGATAGGCAGACAGACAGACAGGAAGACAAACAGACAGATGGACGGACAGACAGATAGATAGATAGAGATAGATAGATAAGTACATCTTCATATATGTGTATGTATGCATATGTATCTATTTTGCAGACCACAATACAAGAAAAAACTACAAGGGGAAACAAAAGAAAGGATTAATGCACAAATGGAGACAACGTAATCTTTCACATTTTGATTCATACAAGTGCTGTAAATGTTTTGCGAGGTTGACTTTCATTGGAGAACTATAGAGGAATCTCTGCCTCTTTCTTCCCTCCTGACCCATTCATCAAGGTATTGAGTACCATGTAGAGTACACATAGCTATCCATACTTTTTAGTTGATCAGGGAATCACACAATCGTTCTCATAAGAAGGAGAGCTTTCAGGAGGTTTTATAACCTGGCTATTACTGAATTATTGTTATTAAAATCTCAATGATATGTGGCATAATTATGATGAAATTTGGAGTATTCTGCTGCTTGTATATCATTTTAAGTTTGGAAAGTTAAAATTATAGTTCTACCCTCCAACTCAGATTTGAAGACTTCCATAATTTCGTAGGTAAAATTATGAAGGGAGAAAAAATAATGACAATGTAATTCATTCTGAAGAATGAAACTGTTTCGTTAACATTCCAATTTAATTATTTCAATGTCATTTTTTTTAAAAAAATCAACTTGTAATATAAAAAAATATACACTGGATTACACTCATATGACTTTGCCAAGACACTAAATGCAATTCAGAGCAGTTTAACAATTATGGTTGGCAGCCTTTGTGTGAAAGGAATAGTCTTAAGTAAGTGTTCATTTTAATGACATCTTGTTTGAACATGCCATAATAATTATGAGCTTAACATTTTCATCTTCAAAATTAGCTGTCAGGAAGGTTTTTTTAATTGTTGATCCTTTTGCCAATGGGAAAATCATCCAAAGTATTTTTTAATGTTCACTGAATTTGAAAGCTTTATTAGTAAAAAAAAAAAATAGCTTATTTTAGTATTGCACAAAAAGAAAGCCGTTGTCATATCTGATGTAAGTTTACAAACCAACGAACACTCTACTTGAGTGTAATTATCCAAATTCCAATATAATATTGGCTAAGAAATAGCCCTAAGGTAGAAAACAGCTTTATTGGAAAAATAACTGGCTATGGAAAAATGCCTTTTTTTCATCATGTCAGGATGAGAAAATCTAGCTGTGGTTTTGGTTTGGCAATATGTCTAGTTAATTTTTAAATGTGTTCAAGGATGTCATGGGTGAAAACAAATCCTTCAGTAGATTCAGTCAACCTAAACTTTTTCTTTTTAAGTAGCTTTTACTTGGATTTTGTTAAACATACAGAGGGCACACATGGAGCAGCCAGGGAAAGAGAACATCAGTTCTCTGTTAATTCAGCACATTTGACTTGTGCCAATTGGAATGTTGGCAGACATGCCCTCTTTGCCCATGTATACCTTTCTGGTTTGTTTGTGTATCCCTGTTTGTTCATCTGTGTTTATACACAGTACTCTGGATCCCTGGCTTGCCCTTTCTGCCTTATTTTCATCTACTTTTTCCTGGGTTAAATTGCTTTTTATAATATTGTATAATAAAAGTATAATATTATATAAAAAAAGAAAAAGTCTCTTTCTCACTCCCTTCTATCCTTTCTCCCTTCTCCCTGCCTCTCTCTTCCTTTTTTCACTCTTTTCTTCTTCCTTCCTTCTTTCCACCTACATCAGTTTCCCCAGTATCACAGATTATAGGTATGTGCCCCTATACTGAGCTAAGGAAAAAATCTTTCCACAATCACACATCATGACACACTCAGAATTTCCAAGTTGAATGAAACCTCAGCAACCATCTAGTTCACATATTATATATATATATATACATATATATATGTATATATATATATATACATACACATATAGTGTGTGTGTATGTGCGCATGTGTGTCTGTATGTGTGTCTGTGTTGGATAAATGGTCATTAGCTTCTGTTCAAAGACCTCCAGTGAGTCCAGCACCTCTCAAGGAACCCATTCAACTTTTGGATGGCTTTTATCATTAGAAATCTCTTCCTGATGTCAAGCATAATAATTTGCTTCTTTGAAACTTTCACTTTAATACAAGGACTTTCAAAACAATGAAAAGTGAAACCCATCTTTATAGAGCAAATATTTTCCTGGTAATTCTGCCTGGTTGCAACACCACAATCCACAATGAATCAAAGTTGTTGGTGGTCCAAAGAGCCTTGGGGGAAAATGTATTATGTACACAATAGTCTATAGTACCTGGATCACAGTAGCTATTTAATAAATACTAGTTGACTGACTGAGTAGCTGCAACATGCTTTCAAAAGGAATATAATGCAGAGAAGGGAAGCAAAGCATCTTATTGAGTAACTATACTGTCAGAAAAAAAAAAAAAAGACTGACTGGACAGATTATATAATGAGAGTAAGGGAACCAATGTATAGCCACTGCACTGGTAACCATAGAATGCATAAAGACGTAAAGCAGGTATGCTTCCTCTGGAGACCATTGACCTCAAACGGTCTGAGGATAAGTTTCGAGAGTCTGTGAATTTGTATTGGAAACATATATCTTTTTTTTATTAACCTCTAACTGGAATTTACCATTTCCTTCACTCATGAATATGAGCAACCATTCATAGAAGCATTAGCAATATAGAAATAGCAGATATTTTAATGCTGTATCTTAAAATATCATTATGCTTATCACTCACTCAAAATTACCAATGATGTTAGACCCGACACTAAAGTACATGTAGTCACAGTCTTCTTCTCCACACGTAAGTAAGGGATATAGTAGGCAATTCTGTGCCTAGTAATAGCTCATCAAATAGTGATGGCCCAGTCATCTATATTGTTTTCTAACATCTTCTATCCAAGATTATTTGTTGATCAATATGTAGAAAAAGGTGAAAATTTTTCACATTTATAAGTTTTATTAAACTAATAGTTCCGATGAGAATCCCCAATGATCTATAAACTTATATGGCCTTTTGTAATATAGACACACAGGCTAGAAGCATAGACCAGACAATTTAAGACACATTTGATGACTGAAATAGGTTTTTTTTTTATTCTTTGAACAAATTCCATAGTCCTGAACAGTTTTCTGGGGAAAAAGAGATTTTTTTCTTCTTAATCTCTTTTTGTGTATTGTTATGAAATAAAGGCAGGCATACATAATGTATTGTACAAGTGGTATCCATGCAGCATTATTGTGTGAAGATAACATGTATTTTTAAAATAAATCCTCAAGAAGATTATGGATATCAGAAGTGAGAACAATTATTTCTATTTTTGCTCTTTTTTTCTGAATTTATTCATTTATTTGTTTTCAGTTTTCAACAACTCCTTCCATAAATTCCAAATTTGTTCCTCCCTCACTCCTCAGGATGGCATGCAGTCTTATAAAGGCTTTATGCTCCTATTAAACACATTTTCACATTAGTCATGTTGCACAGAAGAATTAAAATGAATGGGAGAAACCATGAGAAAAGTCAAAGCAAAATGAAACATAACAAAAGAGAAAATAGCCTGCTTCATTCTGCATTCTGATTCCATAGTTCTTTCTTTGGATATGGATGGTATTTTTCATCATGAGTCCTTTGGAAATGTTTTAAGTACTTGAATTACTATGAAGGGAGAACAATTATTTTTAAAAAAAGAACAGTCCTTAACTCCAATTACCTCTTTAAAAAAATAGGAGTGGGGGCAGCTAGGTGGTACAGTGGATAGAGCACTGGTGTTGGAGTCAAAAGGATCTGAGTTCAAATCCAGCTTCAATCCAGCTATCTGACCCTGGGCAAGCCACTTAACCCTGATTGCTTTCATAAAATGCTAATAGTAGTAACAATAAGGCAGTCATGCAATTCCATACTCTGAATTCCAAAAAATGATGATTCCTGGGCTATGACTGTAATGTCTGAGTCATGGAAGGATTAAAACAATTAAAATTGTTAAAAGTTCAAATGAATTATAAAATCTGCCTTATTTTACTTACTGGACAACCACATTTCTTGAATATCTTATACTTTACTTGACATACAAATTACAAATTTCTATGAAGATTTCTCAAGCAACTGATTTTAAATGTGCAAAATAATTAACTTTAAAATGTCATTTGAATCAAATAGTTTATTTTAGCTTATTTTACATTTTATAGAATCAATTTAAGTTGAAATGTCAAAGAAAAAGAAGTATGATGAAGATTGTGTATTACATAATTTTAATTGTGATAATGAATATGATGGAATGTGTGGTTTTTCAGTTATTTGGTTTTTGTTCTATTTCATTTTAATTTGGGTGAGAAAATTCTTGTGAACAGGAGTATGAAACTAGAAAAACCTAAGGAGCACTTTATGCCTGTCCATGCTGAAAACACTTCTAAAATGTCAGAGAGTGTATGCATCAAGGGTAGGTGGGAGGTTGAGGAGTAGTATGAAATAAAGATCAATTTGAAAAAGCTAGAATATTTCCAGTCATATTTGTCATGGTACAAAAACCTTTTCTTTAATCATCCTTTTAAATTGCTTGTTGGATAACCAAACTAAAGAAACCTCATACAATTGGAGAAGCTTTAGTTAAGTCATAAATACTGGAAATGATTGAACTGGTTTGTGGATTGGGATAGAAGGAAAATAAATACTGAATGGAGTTTCATTGTTAAAGGATGCAGTATGTTTTAGAATACCTTTTGGAAATTAGATTACCTTTTGTGAATTAAAAAGGCTGTCAATGTTTTGGAAACAGATAATTTTTGGCGGGGAGGGTTCTAGTTTGTCTAATAAAATTTTGAATGGATAGAATTACTTCATATTCATTGAGTTATGGACAGAAACTTAATGATGAACCTGGTTTTGCTACTTTAGTGAGAAAGGAAGCTCTTCATATCACTGTCACTCATTGCTTTTTAATCCGGCACAACTGGAAGCAAAGCATCTTCTGTGTGCATGTATTTGTGTGTGCGTGTGTGTGTGTGTGTGTGTGTGTGTTATATTTTTATTTACTTCACTAAACATTTCCCATTTGCTTTTTTAAAGTTTATTTATTTTTAGTTTTCAACATTCACTTCCACAAGTTTTAAATTTTCTCACCCTCACTCTACTTTCCCATTCCCAAGACAGCATGCAATCTGACATAGGCTCTACATATACATTCCTATTAAACATATTTTCATATTAGTCATGCTATATAGAAGAATTAAAACTAATGGGAGGAACCACAAGAAAGGGAAAAAAAAAATAAAACAAAACAAAGGAAAATAGTTTGCTTCACTGTGCACTTAGACTCCATAGCTCTTTGTCTGGATGTGGATGGCATTTAGTACCATGAGTCCTTTGGAATTGTTTTATAGGTCCTTGTATTGCTGAGAAGGGCTAAGTATATCAAAGTTAGTCCTCGCATACTGTAGCTGTTACTGTGTACAATGTTCTCCTGGTTCTGTTCACTTCATTCAGCATCAGGTCATATATATTTTTCCAGGCTTTTCTGGAATCTACCTGTTCATATTTTATAGCACAATAGTGTTACATTACATTCATGTACCACAACTGATTCATCCATTCCCTAATTAATGGGCATCCCCTAAATTTCCAGTTCTTGGCCACCTCAAAGGGAGCTGCTATAAATATTTTTGTACTTGTGGGTTCTTTTCCCACTTTTTTGTGATCTCTTTGGAATACAGCCCCAGAAGCGGTACTTCTGGGTCAAAAAAATATGCCCATTTTTATAGCTCTCTGGGCATAGTTCCAAAATGCTCTCCAGAATGGTTGGATCAGTTTACAGCTCCACCAACAATGAATTAGTGTTCTAACTTTCCTACATCTTCTCTAGCATTTGTTATTTCCCTGTTTTGTCATGTTAGCTTATTTGATAGGGGTGATGTGGTACCTCAGAGTTGTTTTGATTTTCCTTTCTCTAATCAATAGCAATTTGGAGCATTTTTTCATGTGAGTACAAGTAGCATTAATTTCTTTCTCTGAAAACATCCTTTTCATATCCTTTGACCATTTATCAATTGGGAAATGATTTGTATTCTTGTAAATTTGACTCAGTTCTCTATATATTTTAGAAATGAGGCCTTTCTCACAGACACTAGGTATAAAAACTCTTTCCCCATTTTCTGCTTCCCTCCTAATCTTGGTTGTATTGGCTTTGTTTGTGCAAAAACTTTTCAATTTAATGCAATCAAAATGACTATTTTGTATTTCATAATGTTCTCTATCTCTTATTTGGTTATAATTTCCACCTTCTAACATAAATCTGACAGAAAAACTATTCATTATTCCTCTAATTTGTTTGTAATATCAGCCTTTATATCTAAATTATGAGCCCATTTGAACTTTATTTTGGTATATGGTGTCAGATGTTGCTCTGTGCCCAGTTTCTGCTATGCTGCTTTCCAGTTTTCCCAGCAGTTTTTGTCAGCTAGTGAGTTTTCATCAATGAAGCTGGGATCCTTGAGTTTATCAAAAAGATTGCTATTATCGATTACTGTTTCTTATGTACCTAACTTATTCCACTGATTTACCCCTCTACTTCTTAGCTAGTACCACAAAATATCTTCTAATAATCCTAATAACAGTAATGTGGACAGCCATAAGATTCACCAACTTTATCTAAAGAGGTCTCTGAATGATCTCTTTTTTAAAAGTGGGAACAGAATTTGAAGCACTTCTCTACTACACAGAAGATAGTTGACTTAGAAAAGCTCTTGAAATATGAATTTTAATTAAGGTGATGTTTTATTTTTTCTAAAAGTGAAAGAATATGCACTCTTGAAACACAATGAAATATAATATTTTATTTATGGACTGGATTACATGATGGATTTTAATCACATAAATGAGAAAAATCTTTCAAGATTGTGAATTAAACATTATGGATGATTCTCAAAAGTTCCACACATTCCAGGTTAAATGGCCATTATGGAAGAAGAAAGTAGAGATTGACATCCTTAAAAACTTTCAAATGCTTAAGGAAGTGTTTTACCAATGTGGAGTTGAGATACAAAATTCTCCTTCAATTTATTTGAAGAGAGAAATTTGTGAAAACCTGGAAATACTTAGAAGTTTAAAAAAAACTGTTTCTATTTTGATGACATTAAAGTTGAACAAAAGATTTGAGATTCTTTTCCTTTCTGACATAAACTGTATTACAAATATTGACCTAGCCAAAGATAAAATTCTTGATGTTAGAGAAAAAAAGTATTACCATTGGAGTTTAATTCACAAAATACTAGGGAATTCTTGTAAGAAAAGTTTATACTCAACTTGTAAAGTAAGCTAGGAAAGTTTTAATTCCATTTGCAAGAACATAACTTTACAAATAGGGATTTTCAGCTTGTATTCATCAAAACAAAAAAAAAATCAAAATGTATTGGATGTTCAATATAGTCTTGTCAAAGACCAATCCATAGTTTAATATTCTTATTCACCCTAAGCAACAATGTTCTTCACCCTGTTTTCAAAAAATATATAATTTAGTTTTATATTTAGTTTTAACTTCTCTTTATTTTAAATATATTGTTTTGTTGCTTCATGCAATCATAAAAGTCATGCATATTTATGATATGTTTGTTTTTATTATTTTGTCAACTGTTTCAATATAATTAGTTTTCTTTGTAATCCTATATATTTTATGCATTTAAAAAAAATGATTCTGAAAAAGTGTTACATAAGTTTCATCAGACTGCTGACAGGGTATAGGAAGAAACATTTAAGAAACCCTGGCTGAGGGGCAAAAATCCAGCACTATGGGTTCGTCCTTTGTAGGACATCTATGGGAGCACATAGACAAGAACTATGCAAGGATGAGAAGATAACAATGTTTTACAATCTAGTCAAATGTTATAACAAACACTGCTGAAATCTCAGTTGCAGTGAAATGCTTGATCATTTCAGCCATTTGAACCAATTTATGAAACTCCAGCCACACCTGCACTGATTCATCTATAACACTGATGACAAAGTAACATTCCTAAAGTATCACTTTTTTCACTCCAGTTCTCCATTTGGAAACCTTGAGCTCAATATATCCTGTCATTTAAGACCTTCTACAATTTGGCTACAACCAATCTTTCCATCTTCTTTTCATATCATTGTTTTTCACATTTAAGTCAAACTAGACCACCATGATCTTCTGTTCTGATCCTTCTCTCTCCTAACCCTCTGTCTTTGTTGAACATTATCCACCTAATCTACAAATAGACACTCTGTATATCCATCTACTGAATCCTTTCCTGCTTTTAATAGCTGACTCAGGTTCCACATCCTCCATGTGGGATACTCATGATACTTACTATAGTAGGAACAATGCCTTCATTCCTCCTCCAATACAACATAGATTAGTTTTTTTTTTCCTTGAAAGTGTTGAGACATTTCTCAAGACTTGATTGACTTAAAACACTGAGGACTAAAGACAAGTATTACAAACATTTATTCCTCATCACCTGAATACAAGACATCCACAGAGAGCTCCAATGTGCTCATCTGATCAGCTGTTGCCTCACAATGGGTAACTAACTTAGTGAAGAGAGCTAGTAGGGTCATTTTGAAGATCAAATGAGATAACATGCACAGGATACTTTCTAAAAACTATAAACAGCTTAGCAATATAATGCAATTTTATTGTTTTTACTAAAAATGATACTTGCATGTCCACATCATTTAAAAATTTTTGTTACAATTCTTTTGGTTTCACCTACAAATGGTCTTGACAGTAAGCTAATTAGATAAATCTCAAGCACAACTCTCCTCAATTTTGTTTTTGTTCCTGGACTACTCACCCCCTGTTCTGTGAAATGATACAGCTAGTAATAGTCTGTCATTAAATTCTATAATATTTTTTAATGAACTTGGACCCCAGCAGAATATTCCCCTAGACTGCTATAGGACTTCCATAAAGGACCATGGGTCAAGTTCATATAGACTGGAATGAAGTTTTTATTTCATTGGTATAGGAATCTTCTGATATAGAAATTCCCTTTACTAATAAATCTCAGAACCTTCTACAACTAATATTCCTAAAGAATTGCCAAAGCACTGAAAAGTTATACAGTTGATATCTGTCAGGTCAAAACCTGAACCCAGATCTCTCTATACTTACACCATGTGGCCACTTAGCACTCCACTTAGGAAAATTAAATGTTTGTAGGCTCAGTTTGTGTGAGGATTAAGGGCATTTAGTCTCTCCTAAATAGACTCATGAGAATAAAAGTGGTAGGAGATCCTATAGAATATTTTCCTATTCAAAAAGACATCCAGTGTCAATGTCATTTCCTTGACATTTGTCCTGAATAAAAAAAATTAAAAAGTTGTATGTCAAATTTCCAATGAGGCATTGCTCGTTAAAGTAACACAAAGAAAATAACTGAAGAGACAATCAATGAATTGCAAAGCAACATTTAAGTTTTGAATAGGTTCATTCAGAAAGGAAGGATTTATTTTTTTCTTATTATTATTCATGGTAATAATGTCATAAAATGCTTAATTCCTGCTAGTTTTTACCTGGAGTATTTTATCTGTCAGTCTAAATGTAACTGAAATGTAATACATTGTCTTTTCCACAAACTACACCTAAATTGATGATTAAAAATCCGTTTACTGAAGTTTAGCAAACACAATATGCAAGCTATTTACATTTATTACATAGGTGTTAAAGTACAGTAAATACCTTTTAAAGAATCATTTGGTATTTAATTAGCTTACCATAGTAATCCCATTAAATCTAATTTAAATTCTTATTTGAAGCTGTTAATTTAGAGTGTTAACCACATATGGACACCTGCAAATGTGATCATTTTAGTTTCAGGTTACCAGTCAAGGTCTAGCAGTCCAGTAATTCTGAAGGTTAGGAAGACTGAATTCAAGTCTCAATTAGACAATTTTTTAACCCTTCTGTGTGTTTATTACAGCAAAAGATAAAAATGCAAAACATTTATAATAAAGGGAGGGAGGAATAGTAGAATCAAGAACAACATTCGTATATAATTTTGTTAGAAAAGGTAATAATTTTTCAACTAATCTCTTTGCAGCAAAGTATGGTGGGAAAAAAACAAACTCTAGTGACAGTTTCAAGAGGTAGGGATTCTATTCTGGGCTCTATTATAAAACCATGTGACTGTTGACAAGTCCTTTTAACCCTTGGTCCTCAATTTCTTGATTTATATAATGAAGAGCATGAATATAATGATCTCTAGTAGCCCTTTCTTGCTTTAATATCCTATAATTCTAACATTTTATCTGCAAAAGGAAGCCTTTGAATTAAACAATAGTCCTTTCTATCTCTAAAAATAGTGTATTTTTCCAAAAATTTAACTGAGTTTTAGTTCTTATGCACTAAATGTATGTAATTCAACCAAAATTGTGAAATCCTTTTGTATTTCTGTCCACAGACATGTGTGTTTCTTCCTACTCCAGCCTATACTCTTCTCTGCTGTCAGAGATCTTCCTAAAATGCAGGTCTGTCCACATCATCCCACTACCCAATAAATTACCTCCAAGATCAAATATAAAATCCTATGTTTAGGATTCAAAGTAACTACCCTCATCTCTACTCTTCCAGTGTTCTTCATTCTTAAATCTTTCTCTCTTCCTTCCCCGACATACACTGTGATCCAGTGACAGTGGCATCCTTGGTGTTCCTCTCACATAACACTCCATCTCCCAATTCAGCCATTTTCACGGATTTTCCCTTTTCCTTGAAATACTCTCCCTTCTCATTTTCATCTCCTAGCTTCCCTGGCTTCCTTCAAGTTCTGGTTAAAATTCTACCTTTGGGGGCACAGAGACTTGTTAGAACTCTACCCCTAAACCCAGTCAAGTACCTGTAAAAATGACCCTAAACAAATTCTGGAGCTGTAGAACCCACAGAATGATGGAGTGAAGCAAATCTCCAGTCCAAGACAGCCTGAAAGATCGCAAAGAAGCAGTTATTGTGCTGTGTTGGGAGCAGAGTGCAGTCCAGCATGGGTCATACTGGCACAGGTGGGACCTGAACAAACCTGGAGACAGGGAGATAGCTGAATCTCTTACACCTGTGGTGGTTTTCAGACTTCACAACCCCAAAATGCAGAGGACAAATAAGAAGGTCAGTGGAAAAAACCTGTGGGACTTGTATGAGAAACTAGAATTTTCTGGCCCCAACCCCAGGGTTTTAGATGAGGTGGAGGAGGCTGAGGTAACAACAGCAGCATGAGGGGCAGTGGCAGTGGCTGTTTCTGGAGCTCTAGACCAACAGGTTGTTAGGATCCAGTGGCTGAAAGTATACCTCCAACACACATTGTAAGCAGAGAACTACCTTGACAAAGAGCTCAAAAGTCAAGTAAATAGCTGGGGAAATGAGCAAAAACTGGAAAAAGAATCAGACTATAGGTTTACTTTGGTAACAAGGAAGACCAAAATATGCAAACAGAAGAATACAACAAAGTCAAAGCTCCTCCATCCAAAACCTCCAAGAAAAATGTGAATTAGTCCCCGGCCATGGAAAAGCTCAAAAAGGATTTTGAAAATCAAGTAAGAGAAGCAGAGTAAAAATTGGGAGGAGAAAGGAGAGTGATCCAAGAAAAATCATGAAAACTGAGTCATCTATTTGCTAAGGGAACTCAAAAAATGTTGAAGAAAATAATACCTTAAAAAATAGACTAAACCAAATGGCAAAAGAGATCCAAAAAGCCAATGAGGAGAAGAATGCCTTAAAAAGCAGAATTGGCCAGATGGAAAATGAGGTCCAAAAGCTCACTGAAGAAAATAATTCCTTAAAGATTAGAATGGAGCAGATAGAAGATACTGACTTTATGAAAAATCAAGAAATTATAAAGCAAACCATAGAAATAAAAAAAAGAAGACAATGTGAAATATCTCATTGAAAAAAACTATTGACCTGGAAAATAGATCCAGGCGAGATAACTTAAAAATTATTGGACTGCCTGAAAACCATGATCAAAAAAAGAGCATCATCTTTCAAGAATCTTCAAGGAAAACTCCCCTAATATTCCAGAACTAGAGGATAAAATAGATACTCAAAGAATCCACCAATCACATCTGGAAAGGGATCCCAAAAAGAAAACTCCAAGGTGCTGGGGATGGAAGCTCAATTCCATGTGGACAGTCTCGGGCGGGTAAAGGTGGGAACTTCTAAATCTTAGAGTTCTCACGAGACCCCCCAGGAAACGAATGGGAATCGAGGTGAACCGAGCTATCTCGTGTATTTCTGCCTCTTCCCGCGAGAAACATGATGGGAGAGAGCTCTCCCCGCCCTCGAGATTGTCCCGGATCTGGGCACACCTAACAGGCACGGTATTCAGATGCAAACTATGCGACTGGAGAACTTAAGTAGGATCAGGAAAGCCTGAAAGCTCTCTTGGGAGGAGGGGCACGGAGTGGACAGGACACAAGGCTCCGCTTTCCCTCTTTCTTCTCTCCCCTCCCCCTCTCTCCCCACTTACACTTCTACTTCCAATCTCTTATTGTAAGATCTTTGCCTCCTTGGGAGATTCTTCTTTCCCTCCTAAGGAAGAATTCCCCTGCACTTGTAACTAGACCCTGAAATAAAGCTCAACCCTTGTTCGACTCTGGAACGTCCTTTCTCTCATACGAGCATCCGGTTTGGCCAACCGAAGACCTCCGATAGAGGTAAGGGAAGACTCAGGTAGCCCACAGACCTCTAGGCCTGGCACCAAGGAATATTGTAGCCAAATTCCAGAGTTCTCAGGTCAAGGAGAACATATTGTAAACAGCCAGAAAGAAACAATTAGAGTATTATGGAAATACAATAAGGATAACACACAATCTAGCAGCATCTTCCTTAAGGATCACAGGGGCTGGAATATGACATATAGTCATGTATATAGATTGTTCATGAAAAGTTATTTGTATTGTGTCTCCCCTATTATACTGTGAAGTTTTTGAGAACAAAGTTGAGGACAAGTTTTTGAGGACTGTCTTTGCACACCCAGTGCTTAACACAGTGCCTGGAACACAGTAAATGTTTAATAAAATGTGTGTTGACTGACTGTAATGAAGACAATGGACAGAGATGATTAGGGTAAATTATAAACATGTAAATAGATCCACAAGAGATTAATTTCCTAATTATATTTTGTTTGGGACATTAAGGTTGGTCCTCATTCAAAAATCTCTTGTCTTTTTGTCTGTCTGTCTATTAGTCTCTCTGTTTCTGTCTCTGTCTCTCTGTCTGTCTGTCTGTCTGTCTCTCTCTCTGTCTCTTTCTCTCACACACACTCACTAACACACACACAAACACGTACAATAAAGTAAATAAAAAAAACTGAGTATAAATCTTGCTTCTATCGCTTGCTACATGTGAGACCTTGGACAAATCTTTTTTTTTTTTTTTGTACCCTTGGCCTTCAGATTTGTTATTATCTACAACATGAATGATCTAGCCAGTTGAACTATAGATCACCTCTAAAGTACTTTCATTTCTAAATCTATGATCCTAAGACCTAGACCAGTGAGAAAGATGGAATTTAGACTAATGCATGCAAGTAGAAAAGTTTTATTATCCTATTCATAAATTCATTGTAGATATTTTATGAAAGTTCATCATTTATTAGATGAACGAAGAACCCATGGGTAATGGAGAATTATAATTATGCAAAACTATTGACTGAAGCAGAATCCCAGCAAAAATGTTAAAGTCCACAATACTCTTTAAATTAAATCACATATATTTTACTAACATGGAACAATGGCCACAGAAATTATTTAAATGAACAAATTCTCTTAGTTAACCTCAGAAGCACAAATAAGATCCTAATTAATAATGCCTTTCACTATAACATACACAACCGTGCATGTGCTCATTTACTGGCTGAACATAATATGTATGTATGAATGAATGCATATTTTCAATACTTCCTAATCTTTCAAAACATCCCTGATGCAAATGCAGGAGGAAACATCCTTGTCAATTCTATATTAAGTGCAAAACAGCTCCTCATAGATTTTGTTGTACTTAAAATTGATTTTTAAATATGCAGTAAATATTTTTAAGTTATGAGGAACTTATATGTTCTCTCATTTTGTGCATATTTCAGTAAGTTGTTTATATGCTCTTTGAAAGAATGGACTATCTCTTTAAAAATTCCCCTCAAGAACCAGCATCCTTAAGGTACTTAAATGCTCATTGGATGAGTGAATGAATGAATGAATGAAGATACATCTCCTATAACTTTCCACTTATTTCTGAGCTTTCAAAAGTGACTAGACTTAAGGTAGGCTTTCCCTTGCAGATGATCTAAATTTCTTTCACTTGGAAAAAAAGACATCTGGGAGCTAGCAAGATAAAGATAGATCTTCCCCTAAGACCCTTTAATTTGTGTGGAACAAAAAAAATTCTTAAATGACTCCCTCAAGACACATTTCAAAATGCAGTTTTCCAGTAAAGGATGACATGGTCCCAGTGAGGTAATTAACAGATATTGAAATAGAGAGAAGGATCACTTTTTTTCCCAGACATAAAAACTCTGCAAGAGTCCCCAAACCACTCATGACTTCTGCAAAGTTGAAAGTACCCAGCTATGTGCTATATAACCTTAATCAACCAGAATGCTCTGGGAATAGGGTGCTCTGAAGAAAAAGGAAGAAAAATGGCATGAGAATTAGCTCTATGAATCTAAACATCTTTTTTTTAGTTTGGTTCAACTGTTCTTGAATACTCTTCTCAAAATGGTTGAAACAGTTTTCTGACTTAGTAACTACAATGTGCCTCCTGCAATTTAACCTTGCTTTGATGATTTAATAATTCTTCAGGGTTATCAGGGCATTAAAGTTACCTCTCTTTTTGAAGCTTGAATTTTCATGGAGGCTACTATTCTTTTATCTTTATCATTCTTCCCATTTACATGTATACATGGTATTTGTCTTTTCTCTTTAGTTTCCCCTTCATAAAAAAGAAAAACAAAATTGCTCCTTTTGGGTTACTCAAATCCATGATAACTTCGTCCTTATTATTTCTTAATTCCCCTGGACCCACTCCCCTTACTCTTTCCTACCACTCATCATTTGCTAGTTTCTCCCTACCTTTCTCCTTTGCTCTCCTATCTTCACAGTACAAGTCTTGACTTACTCAATGCCAAACATAGTGTTCTGTCTATGTCTTTTTTTTCAACTATTATTCAGGATTCTGGATATGTTCTTTCAAATTAACCAAGGTTTTCCAATAAATTTAAGGGCAGAGAGAAATTTAATCAATAATTTATTACTCAGCAATTTCTATTTTTGTTACTTAAATTTAGGAAATGAAGACATCTAATCTCCAGTTGTCTATTTTAAATAGACCGTCATTTGTCACCTTTCTGAAGATGCAAGAAAACCCTTCCTTTCTTAACTATGGGTATGTAGCTCTAATTTATATACATTAAAGGAATTCATTATTAAGAAGAATGAATTTCTAAAATAACTTATTTCAAAATGAAATGAATTGTTTTTGAAAGAGGAGAATTCTTGTCAACTTTCATATCTCTCCCTGCTAACATCCTACTAGTTCTTCAAGGACCAAGTTGGTGGAAGTCGCTCCCTCCACCTCACCTCAGAGACCTAGTTTTCTGGTCCACTTTCCCCCAAATATCTCATTTATGTGTGCATGTTTGACTTCTTTGAATATAGCTTTTAACTTGAAAGATAAATATTCATATCTCATTATACATATCTATTTGTCTCCTAAGTTATAAGCTTTTTGAGGGTGGGGACTGATCTTTTCTTCACATGTAGGTTCTTAGTGAGTAGCAGAGTGTATTTCATTTGACAGATGATTAAATTAATATTGTAATTGAATGAAAAAACTACATTTCATGGTGGGGAAAGTCCTGTTCTCTATTTATACATTTATATACTGACTAGCATAAGACAGTGATTAATATGTTGTAATCTTTAAGCTAGTGAATAAAGATTAGACATTTTTCATATATCATTCTTTTTCAGACTGAAAAATTGTGAGTTTTGAAATTTCAGTAGTTAAAAAGCACATTGTTATAAGATCATTGTGCATTTTGCAATGTGTCTTTGTTCTCTGTTTTCCTTACCATATCTTTTCTTTATTCAATATTCATTCAATCAAGGATCATTTATTAAAAGATGTATTTTCAGTGTATGCTAAGAATAAGAGAAATAATAGTGTGTATTAAAAATTGTTGGACTTGTGGTCAAAAATACTTGGGTTCAAATTCCACTTCTAACACATCACCCCTGTGACCAAGGGCAAAGCATTAAATCTTTCTGAGCCTCAGGCACCAATCCCAGGCTATAAATTATGGAAGGATTGAAATCTGTTTCAGGGGAAAGAGCACTTTTGGATCTCTTTGCACAAAGTTGCTAAATCAAAGCAACTCTTCATATGTATTGTTCTTTTAATGAATATTAAAATAAATGAATAAATATCTGTCCTCAGATTTAATGCAAAAGGGTTTTGACTATTGGAAGAATGATTATTAAATGTGGAGTTGTGCAGCAGCCTGAAATTTAAACTGAAATCTCTTTCCTTAGTTATTTTCCTATTTTCCCAACCTCTCCCCACCAAGACTTGCTTCTATTATGTTTACCTCTTTTCCTACATCACGGAAATTCCAACATCTCTGAAGTGAAGATCTCAGTAGCTATTTAATCTAATACATGTCAAAAGCAAAAATCCCTCAACGATATACCTACCAAATGATCATCCAGCCATTGCCTGAACACTTTTAGTGAAAAAGAACCTATCCCCTTCAATGACAGGTCATTCTATTTTTTAATTTCTCTAATTATTAGCAAATGTTTCCTTACAACAAATTTAAATCTGATTCTGTGCAATTTCCACCAGTTCCTCCTAAATACACCTGCTGAGGAAAAAGTAGTACTGATACTAATCTAATCTTTCTGCCATATTCTGATGTCCGAAAAATATTTTAAATTTTTGAATTTGAGTATGTTTTTGAGTTAGCCAAGATTTTCCTATAAATTTAGGGGAAGAAAGAAATTTAATCAATGATTTATTACTAAGTGATCTCCATTTTTCTTACTTAAAGTTAGAAAATGAAGACATCTAATCTCTAGTTGTCTATTTTAAATAAAGACTTTTTTAGTGCCTGAAAGTCTGCTATTTTCTAGGCTAATCATCCCCAGTTTCATCAGTGATGTCATAGGCAAGGTTTAAACCCAGACTTTCCTGCCTTGTCAAAAAGCATCATAATTTCCTTCATTAATCTAGGCATTTTATCTTTGCGCTGTTTGGGAACGAATTGCCTTGTTCTACCTAAGTAGACTGTAGTCTTATATTTTCCAGATTAGTGTCCTAAATGGGTAATGTGGAGAAAATAGGTCATTAAATTGCTTTTGTTCCAGCCCCTAGAACAATGCCTGTGATAAAGCAGCCACCGTTGAAATGCTTGTATTTTGAATAGTTGCTCGATTATCTCAATAATTGGGATTAATACTAGCAGTTCTAAACTGACAAAAATGGAGAATTCTGTTTTCTTTAAAAAACAAACTCCAAAGGAATACTTTCATGTATAAGAGAAATAGCATATAAAGAAAGAGATTCTTAGCCTGAGATTCTTCAACTTTATCTTTTTCCTGGTTGTATTTCAATATAATAGTAATAGCTAGACTTAACTGAGCTTTTTAAGATTTACAAAGTGCTATACACATATTATTTCATTTGCTCCCCTCCCAACAACCCTGTGACTTAAGTGTTACTATGTTCCCCATTTTAAGGATGATGAAAATGAGACTAGGAGAGGTTTAGGGACTTCAACTAGAATCATACATGTAGTAAGTACCTGAGGCAGGATTTGAACTCTTCTTAGAACTTACAACTTTTGCAATCCTTAGTATTTTATTTGATTCAGTTAATGACATCAGTTTGAGAAGGGATTAATTTTATTGTTGTTGTTAGTAATGTTTTAATTGTATCTGATTTTTCATAACCCTATTTGGCGTTTTCTTGGTAAAGATACTGGAATGTTTTCCCATTTTCTTCTCTTGCTCATTTTACAGATGAGAATAACTGAGGCAAACAGGAGTAAGTGAATTGCCCAGAGATTTGAACTCAGAAAGATGATTCTTCCTTACTCCAGGACTGGCTCGCTATCCATTCCGGCAGCTAGCTGCCTCAAAGGGATCCACAGGCTTCACCAAACAGAGAAAAAATCCACAACACAAAAAGTTGAAGAATCTATAGATTTTTATTCAATGCAATTATAAACCAGCATTTCTGTAAATGATCAGTAGGACCCATTTAGAAAGCATCCTATTTGGGAAAACTTAGAAAAGAGAAGACCTAAGGTATAAGACTGAGGGGCGACATATGTCCTCAAGTGTTTTAAAATCTGTCATATTTGAGAGATTTAGCCCTGTTCTATTTGGACCCAGAGTATAGAACCAAGAGTACTGGATGGAAGTTATTAAGTAGTAAATTTAGGTTTGATACAAAAGAAAATTTTGTTATATCCCACATGCAATGAACTGCTTCTAAAGATGGTAGGTTCCCTCTCCTTAGAGAATTTCAGGTAGATGTTGGATGAAGAACCACTTGTAATATCTTTCATAGCGAGAATTCTTTTCCTATAAATGTTGAGCTACATGGCCACAAAGGTCCTCTTAAACTCTTAAATTCAGTCATTTTTCTTTTAAATTGTGGAGCAAAGAAAGTCTTAGCTTTTATTATGCAGGTTAAAGCAAGGAAATTTATGCTTATTACTAAAGAGTACCAGACCTGGAGTTAGGAAGATCTGAATTTAAATCCAACTTCAGACACTTATTAACTGCAAGCCATTTAACATCTGATTACCTTAGTTTCCTAATCTGTAAAATAGGGATAATGATGGCACCTGCTTCCCAGCATTGCTGTAAAAATCAAATGAGATAATAATTATAACATACTTAACACCATTCCTGGCATATAGTATTATAAATATAATTATTATTCTCCAAGTTGCTACAAACACATAAGCTGGAGATAAAATGTTTATGCCCCTTTTGAATCTGTGACATGTAAGGTTGCAGTTTGTGTCAAATTTTTTTAAGTTGAAGTTCAATCACCGCAGTTCCCTGTGTTCAATAAGATCTTTTTTTATATTTTTTTCATGGCCATGGAAAAGCATTTACAGTCTCTAAAGATAGTCAGCAATGCTCAAATGGGCAGAAGAAATCAACATGAGTGCTTGCATGCCTATGAGACACTCCCAGTTCCTGCTAGTAGGCACTGTAGATCAAGGAAAGATCTGAGACAGCTTTTTATTCATTCCAACATGACATAGGATTGCTCATTAACCCTTAGTCTGGACTTCCCCAGTAAAGTTGTCATTTTTGTGGTCAAAGGAGAAGAGAACTGCCAGGCTCATTTACAGAACTGTGCATGGTTTCTTACAGCCCCAGTCTTAGCTGATATGGGGTCATAGATTTCAGATCACAAGAGGAGATTTTGCAGAAATCATCATTTCAGTACCAAAATGGGGGAGGGCATGGTGTAATATTTGATTGGTCAGATTTGTCTTTCCAGATAATAATTAATTTGAAAGACAAATTCTATTTGTTTTTAACTTCATCATTAGGAACCTTAGAATAATTTAACATTCCAAAAAGGAAATAAACTGATGCAGAAGTAACAATTAGCCTGATTCTTTTTGAAAACTGCTATTAAGTTTCTGAAGTCCAAACTTGAAATAGGGAGGACTCAGGAGAAGTGAAAATCATTTGATTTATAATGACCTGAGTTGTGCCTTATCACTGGAAACTCTGAACCCAGGATTCAGAGTGAAAAGGAGGCTGGATTGGATTAAGAATCTGGGGTTCTGATCCTAACTCTGACAGTTATAAGGCTGTACCTCAATTTCCTCCTCTGTAGCATGGGAATAATGATAACTTGCATAATCTACCTATAAAGTAGGCTAATGTAAGGAAAGTACTTATATAAATCTCAAAGCTGTATATGAATGCAAGCTGTTAGGATTTGTTTTCTTTATTCAGCTCTATCTTATCCATGAATAACTGAATAGTCTTTCATATTATTCTCTTTTGTTCTGGCTTTTCTCCACTCCATGAACCACCTGGTCCTGTTTACCAATTCTAATATTAAATTAGGAGAAGGTAGAACCCTAATATAAATGCAAGTGAATATGCAAATACATAACTCCATGAGTGTATGTTTTTCTAAATGTAGCTGATTTTATTCCAAAGACACATCAAAATCATTTTAGATTATCCATTATTCTTTATTCTCTTCTATTAAAATTCAATAACATTTTGATGAATGCTTGTTTTGAGCAAAGTACTAGGTAGCTAGCTGTCCGTGCTAATAAGCTTACACTCTCCTATAGGAGAGGTAAGCTACAATCACAGGTACCTATAATACATAATTGGATGTGATAAGAAATGAATGAGCACTGAATTATGAATGCTGAGAAGAGAACCCCTTCTGACTGAGGGGATAAGGGAAGATTTCATGAAAAGGGTGGCATTTGAGTTAGATCTCAAAGGGTGGCTGGATGTCACTGGGCTAAGACTGAGAAAGAGGTAAGAGAGAAAAGGAATAGGATATTCCACTAGCATTTAGCACACATTATTCAGGATTAGTTGTGTAGTCATTTATAATTTAAAAATTATTTAAAGAGTTTTGTCTGTGAACTTCTTTGCTAGGTATTCATACAATAGATGATTCTATGTTATCTACTATCTATATTATCTCTGTACCATAAACATTAATTCTTCTTTATAAATACTATAACATCTGGTTCATGGAGCAGAGAAAAAGCCTGAGCAAAAGGGGGCAAAATGAAAAAATAAGAATAGAAAATATGGCAATGTGAAAAAACAAGAGTGGAAGAAAGAAAAAAAATTCCCAATAGCTTATAAGTCTTCAAAATTTGCATAAATTCTTTCTTTACAATAATCTACCTTATGGGTAGATTGTACAAATGTTATTATCCCCACACTGCAGAAGAAGAAACTGAGGCACAGCCCTATGACTGTCAGAGTTGGAATGAGAGATTTGTCAATACAAGACAACTATGAATCATCAAACACAAAGACATAAAGTACAGAAAAGTTCTAGCACATTTTCATCATCATCTTATGTAATTATCAACAATTTGTCAATTTTTTTAACAAAGCAAAATCTATTTTGGAAAATAAGAATTTGTTTTATAACCTACTTTTCTTCTTCATTTTAAAAAATCTTTGAGTAAGTTGCAGCTGTTTCTCTAGAGGCACTAGAAAGTAGCTTGTAGGGAACAACATATACCTATATTTATATCAATGAAGCAAAGCACAGTTTGAATGCTTCAAAAAATCCTTCCACCTGGAGATAAGGAGAGTGAATGCTATGACTCAACCATCTGAACACTAACACACCTGCATCCATGAAAATGGCCTCCTCCTGCTCCTATTCCCCATCTTTGATTGGTTGGGGATGACATCACAGAAACCTGCAAATCCAGGATTAAGCCTGTTCTTATGCCACACAAGTGGTATAATCCTGAGAGATTTGCTATGTATACAGTATGCATTTTATGAATCTTTCAAATACAATATGATTATGTTGGATTTAAAAGTGAAATAGAAATTCACAAAGCAAACCATTGAGCTAAGCAGATGGTAATTATACTATGTATGGAAAGTTATGTCCTAGACACTTGTATTCCAATACAGGAGTACTTTAAATAAAAATCATTTGAGGATGAAAGTGATTAAACCCTTTTGGTCACAATAAATTGAATGACAAAATTGCAAACAGATTTCAATCAATCCCTTGAAGTACCATTAAACTTTTTTGAAACCCCATATTCTTTTCAAAGCCTATTAACATTTTGTTCATTTATTCAACAGATATTAATAAAATGCCTACTTTGTGAAGACCCCTATAGTAAGCATTCAGGAGAATATAAAATTTATGATAAGATATCAGCCATCAGCACTCATAGACCATGAGCTGGGTGTGCCTGAGGGAAAGGGTCAATTGACTTGCTTTAGAAGGTGTGCTAACTCATTCAGCCCACATTCTTTGAACATTTTTGATGTCAACACAAATAACTATAATACACAATACTTACATAACGATGCTTCTAGATAGTTGCAAAGAAGGTTCTGTGTGAAGTCTAACAGTTGTGACCCCAGAATCTTTTGTGCCTAAGAGAACTCAAGTAAAAAACATGAGAATCCATCAGTTTGATGTGTTCAGTTCTATATAATTAATTTATCTATGTGTATTTACTAAGAAACTTTGTACTGGGCCCTAGGAAGGATACATAGAGAAGTATAAGACCTAGACTATCCCAAGGAGCTTATTATAATATTGAATATAAACATATTCAAAATTCGTATTCATTATTTTGGGAAAGATTAGTGAACACATCTAATAAAGTAAAAGAAAATATGGATAACTAATCTTATAATAGTTTTCTTGGTACATAGCTTCTGACCTCCAGCAGTTGGTGACACAGGTTTGGAGGATGGGAAGGATAACACGAAAATGTGAGGGAAATAAAGACTGCCTATGAATCATTGTTAAAATCAGTAGATCCCAGATACAAAAGGCTGGAGAGGAAGGAGGCCAAGGAGTGTCACTACCATCGCCACGAGGAGCTGACCCTTTATCCCAAGAGCAAGAAAGACAGCCACAAGGATGAAGAGCTGAATCCCATTTACCTCAGCACCTATTTGGATGCTTCCTGGGGCACCTGGTCAACAGGTTTCTCCAAGAAAAGCAAGACAAAGATGAGTGCAGACACCATGGCAACCAGACCCCTGTTTGAGTAGCGACTATACCCATCCCTAGGAGCAGTTCTTTGGGCCAACACCAAGGCTTTCAGGGCCAAGCCACAGGATTGAGCTAGCTGGCCCAACCACCTTTGCGTGGGATCCACCACCTTTGTTTTCATGATAAATAAAACTTTTGTGGGAAGAAAAGTGAATAAATGCTGAAAGGTGGGATAGAGAGAAGTAAGAAAAAAATAGAGAGAAGACAATAGGGTGTGCAGTTACAGCAGGATCCGCCTGACCTGTTCACAGAGTGATACACTTCTATCAAAGTGGGAGATGGGATAAAATGGTTGACTATAACTGTCAGCCTTCTTTAGAGAAGTTTTGTCAATGCAGACAAATTCACACTGGAGATAACACAATTTTTGTGGCACTCAACGGTAACTTTTAAAATATTACAGAAAGGAATCCTAAGCTTTAAAGATGAAAATAACTTAGGACATCATCTAATGATTTGTTAGGAAAGGATCTCTTAAACCAGACCTCCTGGAAAAAGAAAAACAATTTCTTTGACCTAGCCTCCTGGCGGACTCTACTGAATTCTTGGTCCAAGGAGCAGCAGGAGATAAGCCCATCACAAACTTAAACCTTGCTCTTTCTTAGCATTATATCCCTTTTCTGATATATTCTTCCATAGAAGTATTTGAGTACTAGTGTACACCAGCTATATTCTACTTTTCAAGAAACCCTGAGTGGGAGCAAAAACCAAATAACAATTTGTAACATGTATCCAAGATTAAACTCAGTTTTTGTAAAATCAAAGTTATAAATCTATATCTTAGATTTATAGTTATTTTCACAACAGGACATTTGAATAGGGTTGTTATTTTCCAAAAAACTATCATATATAATGGTCCATCTAATTGTCAATGATCTCTTTTTAAATCATCAAATATTATAAACTTCTCTTGTTTAACTTTTGTATCTCCTGGTAGAATTTAAGGTTCTTGAGGGCAGGAATTATTTTTTTCTGTGTGCTTTCATCACCTGATCTTGTGCCTTAAGCTTAGTAGGCATATAATAAATGTTAGTCTAAAAAATATCAGTAGAGTTTGCAATCCTTAGAGTTACTAGATTGTCTACACTTCATAAACGAAGGGGTCTTAAGGAGTGAGATTTATTTACCACCCCATCCCCCGAATTCCTACATGTGGTTTATCTGATAGAACAGATATCGCACGGGGGAACAGCCACCCTCTCCTGACCTATGGCATATGTCTGAGTCAGCTGCAGACATCTGAGTGAGATTAGATTGTTCATTCAGGATTCCCATTTTAAAAAAAATAAAAACCTGAAGTGGATTGTATTGGTCCATTATTCATTTCCAAATTTTGGATCAGGTATATGACACAGTGGACAGAGCTTTGGGCCTGGAGATAGAGAGATCCAAGTTCAAATCCAGTTTCAAATCCTTGCTAACTACATGACCCTGTGCAAGTCATTGAAACTGCCTCAGTTCCTTCATCTTTAAAATGAGGATAATAATAGCACTTACCAGGGCGGAGCCAAGATGGCGGAGTAGAAAGACGCACATACACATAGCTCCGAACCCACAACCCAATAATAGCACTTACCTGCCAGGGTTTTTGTGAGTATCAAATGTGAAAATATTTGTAAAGTATTTAGCACAATATCAAGTATATAGTAAATACTTAATAGATGACAGCTACTTATAATTATTATTATTTTCCCCCAAAATCAGCATCAGTTAGAATTCATGTCTTCTGAATACAAGTTTCCTTCTCCTTTCGCTCCTCCTTACAGGTTTGCAGGATATAAGAATCAGTTTACGTATCAGGGGTCATGCAGTTTGAGATGTTCGGTAGGCAGTTGGAGATTCAAAACAGCAACTCAGGCTAGAAGAGCTCAAGAACTGGAGGTAAAGATTTGGAATTCATTTGCATAAAAGCCAGCAGATTGGAATGAGGTAGAAAGTTTATGAAATGGTAAGAAAGTTAATGACAGAGCTTTTGGTTAGGAAGGGGAAGAGGAACCAGCAAAAGAGTCTCAAAAAGGGCAATTAAAAATAAGATTAAAAAATGAGTGAAGGGACGTAGGAGGAGAAGCAGAGGACAAAGATGTCACAGAAAACAAGGGAACAAAAATGAACAAAAAGGATTTCGTCTACAGTGTCAAATGCAAAATAAAAGCCAAGAAGGATGTAACTTAAGAAAACATCATTGGGTTTTATGATCCTTGGTTACTTTTAATTAAATAGTTTGATTAGAAAGGTGAATGAACCAGATTTTAAGAACGGATAGTTAGTTAAGACAGTAATTACAAATTACCCTTTCAAGAATTTTATTAAAGAAAATAAGAAAGTATAGGAGCTTGGCATGGTAGCAGGTCCAAGATAAGATTCTGGGGTTGTTATTGTTGTTGATGTTGGTAGTGGTGGTAGTGGTAGTAGTGGTGATGGTGGTGGTAATGGTGGTGGTGGTGGTGTATGTGTGTGTGTGTGTGTGTGTGTGTGTGTGTGTGTGTGTGTGTGTGTGTGTGTTTAGAATCCAGAAGACCTGAACATGTTTGTAGAGACTAGAAGTTTGAAAATAAGAGATAGGGTAGTGGAGTAAGGTCCTTGAGGTGATGGGAGAGAATAGAATTAAAAATATAGGATCTAGGTTCCTATTCTAAGTCTAAGTTGAGCTGGTCTACTCCATTTTCTGAGTTCTGAGTGGAGGGGTAGACAACAAGTGAAGATCCTGAGTTTCTTAAGAGTTCAAGTCTAACTGTAATATTTGGGTAGCTCTTATGAGATATTTTTCCCTATATTTAACCAAATTCCCTGTTTATCCAAGACAAAGATTTCTTTTGATGGATAAATTTAAAATGTTAAGCTACTGTTTTCTTCCAATCATTGTTTTTCTTTTCTAATTCTGTATTTTCCTTTCAGCTTATTTCTTTCCATTTCCATTATTTTCTTTTAAATGATTCTGATGATTCTTCTCCAATTCTTTTTGTAATGCCAAAATCATAAAAGCCTGACAAAAGATAGAATGAGACTTAAAAAGAATAGAACGATGATGCCAATAAAGCTATAAAATCATAGATACTATGCAGAATAAAATATGATAGAATGAGACTTAAGAAGAATAGAAAGATGATGCCAATAAAGCTATAAAATCATAGATACTATGCAGAATAAAATATGGCATAGGAAGAATGGTAGGTCTAAGCCAACAAGATAAAATATATCAGAGATTAATGCAGACTACTAAATTGAAGTTTAAAAAGATGTGGCAGAAATCCAAGATGGCAGAGTCATGGTTTAACTGTAGCTGATATGAAAAATAAAAAGGACAAGACTGAGAGTTTGGGTTGCCTGAAAGTTTAATATGAGCCAACAGTGTGATATGACTATTAACATAACTAATGCAATCTTAATTAACATAAATAGAAGTATAGTGTGTAAATCATGAGAGGTTTTGTTCTATTCCAATCACATCTAAAGTTTTGTGTTCAATTATTTTAAGATGGATATTAACAAGATTGATAAGCTGAAGTACATCCAGGAGAGTTACCAGGAGGGCAAACAATCAGGAAACCAGATCACATGAGGAACAATTGAAGGAGGAGGCTAGGGAAATCTAGCTAAGAGAAAAGACTAATGAGAGGCCTGAGAGCTATCTGGAAATATCTGAAGGGTTTACATATGACAGGAGTTGATGAATTCTGTGTTATTCCATGGGAAGTCTGCCATAAGGAAGCAGATTGCAGCCTAATGAGAAAGAATTTTCTAACAAATAGAGCTGTCCAACAATAGCACAGACAGCCGCAGCAAGCAGGGACTTGGAGTACTTGGAGATATTCTCGATTCTTGAAAGTACTGAAGGAGAGACTAGGTTACCATTTTTGAGGAGATTTTACGGAAATAATTCCTGTATGAGTGAGTGGTTAGAGTACATTACCTTCAACATACTTCCCAAGTGTAAAATGTGACTTAACAATCTCAGTGTTTTGGGAGTTTCCCCCCACCCTGCATTCAGTCAGAGAATTTGTCTGCCTCTTTCTCTTTTCTTTTTTCCCCATCATTCTTCTTCCATTCTCCTTTCCATATAATTTTTTCTCTTCCCTATGTTCCTTTAATTTCACTTATATCCTACCTCTATACCTTTTTAGCCTCAAATCAATCAAGAATGTCTTATCTGACAATCATTTATTAAACATCTTCTCTGTATAAAGTATAGTCTTTCTAGCCTATTAAGGAGGACTCTGACAAGAATTTTGCCCACAATGACTATAGACTGATACATCACTTTCTAAGACAGTCATCTACCTGAAAGTCAGTGTGGCTTCCGAAAGGGTCAGGGAACAGTCTGTTTGCTGTTCAATGACTCCAGGAGAAATGCCAGGAGCAGAACAGAGGTCTGCACACAACATTTGTAGATCTGGCCAAGGTCTTTGACACTGTTAGTCATGAGGGCTTATGGAAAATTATGTCAAAATTTGGTTGCCCAGAGAAGTTCATCAGGATTGTGCGTCAATTTCATGACAGCATGCTTGCCAGGGTTCTAGATAATGGACAATTCTCTCGTGCCTTCCCAGGCACTAACGGAGTAAAATCAGGTTATATGCTTTCTCCTATGATTTTTATCCTGATGTTTTCAGCCATGCTTCCAAATGCTTTCAGTGAGGATGAATACAGCATCAAGGTTAGCTACTTCAGTGATAGTAAATTTTTCCATTTGAAAAGTCAAGACCAAAGTGGAACGAGTGACAATGCAAGATTTTCTGCTTGCAAGTGATTGTGCCCTCAATGCAGTCTTTGAAGCTGAGATGCAACAAAGTATGGATCAATTCTCTGCTGCTTGTGCTAATTTTGGCCTAACAACATCAAAAAAACACAAGTGCTCCATCAACCACCACCACATCATCCATACATGGAACCATCGATTATAGCAAATGGAGATGTCTTGAATGCTGTAGATAAGTTTAATTACCTTGGTAGTGTACTTCCCAGGGATGTACACATTGATAATGAGGTTGACACATATTGCCAGAGCTAGCTCAGTGTTTGGCAGGCTCTGAAGGAAAGTATGGGAAAGAAGAGGCATTGCTCTGACTACCAAACTGAAGGTCTACAGAGCCATTGTGCTGACCTCATTGTTGTATGTCCGTGAAACCTGGTCAATCTACCAGTGCCATGCCAGGAAACTGAATTGCTTCAATTTGAATTGTCTTAGGAAGATTCTGATGATCACTTGGCAGGTTGTTTCATGAGCTGGACTGTCAAACATTCAGACTCTGCTTCAGAGAGTGCAACTTCAATGGACTGACCATGTTGTGTGAATGCAAAACGTATGCTTGCCAAATAGACTATTTTTTGGAGATCTCACAGAGGGTTAGCAATCACCTGGTGGTCAGAAGAAGCAATACAAGGCCACTCTCAAGGTCTCTCTGGAATTGATTGTATAACATGGGAGAAACTAGAGCAGGACCACTCAGCATTGGGGTGCCAACATCAGAGAAGGTTCTATTCTCTGTGAGCAAGCAGAAAGTGACAAAACTCAAAGGAAATGCAGGATGGGCAAATTTGTAGTATCTACCCCAAATGTTCACATGGACCATTTGTACCCAACCTGTGGTAGAGTATTCAAAACTCATATTGGTCTGATCAGTCATAGTCGGAACAGATTGAAACTTGACTTTAGCATGGTGATGTCATTTTGATTCTCTTGGAGAACAAAAGACAACCAACCAACCAACTAGTCTTTGTGTTTTTATTTGTATTTTTAAGAATCCAATAGTTGACATTTATATAGGACTTGAATATTTGTAAAAAGCTTTGCATACTTAATTCCGTGACTTCTTTATAACAACTGCATGCTATAGGAGCTAAAGATATCATTGTTCTACTTCATAGAAATTGATAGAAGTTACGTGGCTTGACCATACTGCACTGAAACTGATCCAGTGATTTATTTCTTTTTCTTTTTTTTTTTTGTGATAATACATAGGAAAGTTTTATTTAAAAGGGATGAGACCAAAGGGAACACAACAAACATTTATTAAGCACCTACTACACATCAAGCACTGTGCTAGGTGCTTTACAAATATTATTTCATTTGATTTTTCATTTAATTTAATTTGATCTGGAAGTCAGTGCTATTTTTATCCACAGTTTACAGTTAAAGAAACTGAGACAGGAAGAGGTAAAGTGCCTTGTCCAGGATCACACAACTAATATATATCTGACATTGGATTTGAACTCACATCCATATGACTCCAGGTTCCATGCTCTAAGCATTGAGCCACCTGGCTTTCCCTAAGTGATCAACACAACCTGTGAGTGAGTAGCAGCTCTCTTTCTCTTCTTCCTCTTCTTCCTCCTCCTCCTCCTCCTCCTCCTCTTCATCCTGTGTTCCACCTCCAAAAGTTTCCTTTTTGCTCAAAGATCAAGCCTCAAATCCCTGCTCTGGAGCTCATAGACTGGACAACTAGTCCCCACCCACCTAGCAGAGAGTGGATTTAAATACCAAATAGTAATTGTTTCTCTTTTACCCAGAACCCTTGAGGGTGTTCTACAAGTTTGATTTTTTTTTTTTTTTTTGGATTAAAGTGGCCATCCCTTGAGCCTTAAAAGGTTAAAGCCTTAAAGACTTAAAGAAGCCTATTCATTGAATGGGTATGTCTCACTCAAAATGAGAATACTATAAGACCTTAAGCCTGAAAGGGCCAGGGTCTCACATTGCATCCTGGGCCATCTCCAGTTGTCCTGATGAATATCAGGACACTGGATCCAGATGGCTCAGGAGAAGAAAGTGAGGCTGATGACCTTGCACAGCCCTCCCTCAGTGAAAAGTCATGTCATTGTCTTGATGTCATGGTCCTTTTAGAGAACTAAGGACAAACACAACAACAAGTTGAGAAACCTGGACAAGTCACTCTACCTCTCTGGGCCTCCATTTCCTCAAGTGTAAAATGAGGGAGTTGAATTACTTGGCCTCTGAGACGTGATTTAGTAGAAAGAATACAGCACCTGAAGTCAGGAGATTTGGCCTCAAATCCAACTTCTGCCACTTCCTATTTACGTGACCTTGGGAGAGTCACCACTCTCTGAGCTTCTGTTTATTCAACCCTAAAAGGTAGGGTTAGGCTATACAAATAGCCGAAGAGTCTCTTCCATCTCTAAATCTATGATCTGTGATCCTCACTTCTTCTAATCTACTTCTAAGCTGATGATCTTTCTCTAAATATAATTTATTTATTTATTTTCAATTTTCAGCATTCACTTCCACAACACTTTGAGTTCCCAGTTTTCTCCCTCATTTCTCCCCTCCCTCACGCCAAAACCACCCTTTTCCCTAATCTGCCTTCCCTTCTATCACCCCCTTCTCCCATTTTCCTCCCCTCTATTTTCCTGTAGGGCAAGATAGATTTCTATACCCTGATTGCCTGTACAACTTATTTCCCAGTTGCATGGAAAAACAATTTTTAACATTCATTTTTAAAGCTTTGAGTATCTTATTCCCTCCCTTCATCCCTCCCCACCCACCCTCATTAAGAAAGCAAGCAATTCAATATAGGTCATACATGTGTAGCCATGCAAAACACTCCCATAACAGTCATGTTTTGAAAGATGAACCAGATTTTCCTCTATCTTATCCTGACCTCCATTTATTCCATTCTCTCCCTTGACCTGTCCCTCCCCCCCAATAGTGTTTGCTTCTCATTATCCCTTCCCCCAATCTGCTGTCCCTTCTAATATCTTCACTCTCCTATCTTCTTCCCCCCTCCTCCACCTCCCTGTAGGGTGAGATAGATTTCCATACCCAATTAAATGTGTTATTCCCTCCTTGAGCCAAATCCAATGAGGGTAAGGCTCACTTAATCCCTCTCACCTCCCACTTCTTCCCCTCCATTGTAAAAGCTCTTTCTTGCCTCTTTTATGTGAGATGATTTACTACATTCTACCTCTCCCTTTCTCTTTCTCCTAGTACATTCCTTTTAACACTTAATTTTATTTTTTAGGTATCATACCTTCATATTCAGCTCACCCTGTGCCCTGTGTCTACACACATACACACACACACACAAATATATAGATAAATATATATCTATATATCCATGTATATCCATGTACACACACACACACACATATATATACATATATATACACACAGTCATAAAATCCATGATTCTATCAAACATAATAAATATTTATACATTATATTTTTACATTATATTATATACATACCCCATTATTATAGGGGTTTCCATCATATGAGTGTGTGTGTGAAACTCATGCAGTAATGTGGACCAAAGAAAGAAATCTTTCCCCCAATTATACACATTTAAGTACTTAAAAACACTTATGATCTGATAGAATTAAAAAATGCTAGAGCTGGAAGGGATCTTAGCGGTTAACTAATCCAACCTATAGTTTTATTAAGAATCCAGACAAGGAAGCTATTATTTGTTGCTTGATGTAGGAGAAGGGAGGAGGGAATAGGACAAAGATCATCAGCTTTCATAGTGTCATTTAACTAATCAGCCTAGCCCTTGTGATGTTCATACCCAAAATTCTCATACCCCCAATAGATTGAGAATAGGTTATATGTAAAATAGTGCTGAAGATACTATTTCAGCAGAAGGCTGTATCTATGAGCCTATAAGTGGTGGTAAAAATACAAATACCTATAGCTCTACCATAAGGGGGAAAGATTTACTAACTACGGCTTCTATCAGAAGGTATTAGTTAAAAAACTGCTGAAGAGCTTAACAAAAAACTAACAGAGAGGAGAAGTGAAACCTGGTAGAGAGCCATGGAGAAAAAATGACTAATAAGAATCACTTAAATTAAATATCTTGTGGGGAGTGAGGGAGAGGAGAAAAGAAAGGAGAAGGAAAAGACAGACAATCAGGAATTCCTTCTATGGTGTTACTGACAAGTGGCCATATACAGAGAATTCACTATTCATCCAAGAGTTCATTCTACTTTTTTTGGACAAATCTAACGAACTGTTGAGAAATTCTCCCTTGTAACGAACTCAAACTCTGTCTTTCTACAGTATTTACTGATTATTGGTCTACATCTGTCTTCACAGATAGATCTAAACTCTTTTATGTGGCAAGCTATCCAAAATCAGTTCTCTTGCCACTGTATTGTGGTGTAGTGGAAAGAGTAATTCTCCCATAATTCCCTTCCAAATAACTTTAAAATAACTCTGCAAATCCAATTTTAGAGCTCTAGAGCTAACAAAAGGGCAGAGAGAGAAATTTTCCAGTCTAAGACAACTTAGGAGGTCTTCAGGAGAGAGTTATGATACCCAGGCAGGGAAAACATGGGAGGGAGTCAGAAACAGCAGCAGGTTTTAGAGGTAGTGGTAACAATTTCATGAGGTCTCAGTCCAGAGATAGGAAGGAGGTCAGTCACTTGGACAGAAAGATTATATCAGACCCTTTGCTGGTAATCAGTAGCGTCTGTGGTGATTGTCAACTCTATTGCCCATATACAGTTCTGGGTTGCAATTTCAGGACAGAGAAGCCTTCTTGCAGCAGGATATAAGGGAACAGAGGCCCTGGTCACAGTTCCAAGGAAGAGAAGAGTTCTAGCACCTGTGGCTGCAGGAGAACAGAGAACCTGGACACAAATCCAGGGCAGAGAGCAGCACTAGAGCTTGTAGCTGCAGGGGAGCAGGCACCTTTCTGAGTGCAAATCAGGAGAGTAGTGATCATAACTCTTCCTTAGAAGCACTGAAAACTTGTAGACCCCAGAAATCGATCTGAACACAACAGCACAAAAAAGCCTGAAGCTTGCAACAATGCCTCCTCATTCCCAGGTTGAGCAGAGCAAATCTTTAGCATAAAGTTCAACAACAGTAAATAGGCTGAAAAAATGAGCAATCAGCAACAACAAAAAAGACCAAAAAAAGTTGTTACAGTGATAGGAAAGATCAAGATAACAGAAGAAAGCAACAACGTGAAAACACCTAAAATCAAAAGTTTAAAAAAACATGTAACTGGACACAAGAATCCCTGGAAGACAATGAAGAAATGAGTGGTAGAAGAAAAATGGGGGGAAAATGAGGGTGATGCAAGAAATTCATAAAAACAGAATTAATAGATTGGTAAAAGAAGCACAAAAAATACTAAAGAAAACACTACTTACAAAGCAAAATTGAACCAACAGTAAAAGAGGGTCAAAATTTTGCCTAAGAACTTCTATAAAAGCACAGTCAGCCAAAAAGAGGTACAAAAGCTCAATGAAGAAAAGTCCTTAAAAATCTGAACTGGGCAAGTAGAAGGTAATGACTCAGTGACAAATCAAGAAACAATAAAACAAAATCAAAAGAATGAAAAAAGAAGAAAAATCAAAATATCTGATCAGAAAAATAATTAATTTGAAAATAGATTAAGGAGAGATAATGTAAGAATTATTGAATGTCCTGAAAGCCATGATTTAAAAAAAAGTTTTAGACATCACATTTCAAGAAAATATAAAGGAAAACTGTTCTAGTATCTTAAATCCAGGGAGGAAAATGTAAATTGAATCAACTAATCAGCTCCTGAAAGAGGAAACTCTCAGGGATATTATAGTCAAATTCTAGAACTACCATGTCAAGTGGAAAATATTATAAGCAGCCAGAAAGAAAGAATTCAGATATCAGGAAGCTACAGTTAGAATCACAACAGATTTAGCATTTTTCACATTAAAGAGGTGGAGGGCTTGCAATATGATATTTGAGAAGGTGAAAGAGCTATGATTACACCAAAGAATAACCTACTCAGTAAAACTGAGTATAATTTTCCAGGGCAAAAATAAACAAACAAACAAATGAAAGAACAAACAAACAAATAAACAGATAGACAGAGAGATAGACAGACAAACAGACAGACAGACAGATGATAGATAGATAGATAGATAGATAGATAGATAGATAGATAGATAGATAGATAGATAAATGGATATATAAATAAACATGAATAAGTAAACATGAAATAAATAAATGTATATTTAACATAATAGAGGATTTTCAAGCATTCCTTATGAAAAGACAAAAACTGGTTAGAAAATTCGGCATTCAAACACAAGACTCAAGGGACACATAAAAAGGTAAACATGGGAGGATAATCGTGAAGGATTCAATAAAGTTAAACTGCTTACATTCTTATATGGGAAAGCAATACTTAACAATTGCTAAGAATTTTATCATTATTTGGGTAGTTAGAAGGCATCTACATTGACAGAGAACATGACTATGAGTGAATTGTGTTAAGATCTCAGGAAAAAAAATAAAAGAAGGGGCAAGAAAAAAGATGCAGTGGGAGAAGGGGAAGTGAGAGATAGTATAGGGAAATATTTTTTTTCACATAAGAAATACACAAGGAAAAGCTTACAGTAGGGGGAGAAATGGGGAAGACAGAGAAGCAGGTGATCTTTAAACCTTACTATCTCCAGAATTGGTACAAAGAGGGAAGAATACACATACATGTATGTATATATGTATATACAAACATAAACATATGTGTATACATATTTGTATATGTGTATGAATGTATGTATGTGTGTATATCCATACACACACAGTTCATCATACTTGTCTCCTGAGAAACCTGTATGTAGACCAAGAAGCACCAGTTAGAAACAAACATGAAATATCTAATTGGTTTAAGATTGGAAAAGTATTACAAGGTTGCATAGTGTCACCTTTTTTATTTAACTCATATGCAGAGTTCATCATGTGAAATGTCATGCTAGATGAATGAAAATTGCCAGGGGAAATATCAGCAATCTCAGATATGCAGACTCTGATGACAGAAAGCAAAAAGGAATTAAAAAGCCTCTTGATGAGGGTAAAAGAGCAAAGTGTAAAAACTGACTTACAGCTCAGCCCAGAAATTAAAAGACACTTGCTCTTTGGAAGAAAAGCTATAGCAAATCTGGACAGCACATTAAAACATTAGAGACCTTGCTGACAAATTCCATGTAGTCAAAGCTATGATTTTCCAGGAACAATGTATGGACTAAAAGGAAAGTTACTCACAGCAGAATCAACACTTTTGAATCATGGTGCTGGTGAAGACTTCTGAAAGACTTTTGGACAGCAAAAAGATCAAATTAGTCAATATTTAAAGAAATTAATTTAGATTCTTCATGGAAAGGTCAAACACTGAAGCTAAAGCTTAAATACTTTAGCAACATAAAGAGAAGAGGGAACTCATTGGAAAATTCCCTGATGTTCAATGAAGTTTGAAGGCAAATAGAAAAGAGGATGGCAGAGGATGAGGTAGATAGATAGTATCATGGAAACAATGAGCATGAAGCTGGACAGGCTTTGACAGATAGTGAAAGACAGAAGAGGCTGGTGTGTTATGGTCCATGGGGTCATGAAAAGTTAGAAAGACTGCATAATTTAACATTATTGCTGTTCAGTTATTCAGTTACACACACATTCAGTTGGGCATAGAAATCTCTCTTGCCCAATAAGGAAATAGAAGATAAAGGAGGTGAGAGTTGGGGATAGGGAGGAAGGGTGCATTAAGGAGATAGTGGTCAGAAAGAAAGCAGACTTTTGAAGAGGAATAGGGTAAAAAGAAAGAGAAAAGGATAAAGAGAAAAAAATAAGATGTAGGGAAATACACAGTTAGTAATCATAACCGTGAATGTGAATGGAATGAGCTTACCACAAAATGGAAGCAGGTAGCAGAATGGATTAGAGCCCCAAATCCAACACTATATTGTTTATGAGAGATAAACTTGAAACAAAGATACACAGAGATTTAAAACAAAGGCCTGGAGCAGAATCTATCATGCTTTGGCTGCAGTTTAAAAGTCAGAGTTAATGATCATGATCTCAGAAAAGCAAAAATAGACAATTAAAAGAATATTCAGAGAAATTACAATTTCACAAAAGCTATCATAGACAATAGAGTAAAATAAAAAAATACAGTGTTTCTCTGAAAAAGGTCTTATTTCTAAAATATATAAGGAACTGAATCAAATATATAAAAATAAGAGCTATCCCCTAACTGATAATTAAACAAAAGGATATGAACAGGTAGTTTTCAGAAGAAGAAATCAAAGATATCTATAGTCATATGAAAATGTAATAAATCATTATTGATTAAAATAATGAAAATTAAAAGAACTTTGAGGTACTACCTCACACCTGTCAGAAATGACAATCACTTGAGAGGATGAGGGAAAATAGGTACATTATTAAACTGTTGATGGAGTTGTGAACTGGTTCAACAATTCCAACAATGCTCAAAGAGTTATGAAATGTACTAATTCTGATGAGATATTTATTACTACACCCCAAAGAGATAAAGTGAAAAGAAAAATGATCTATATAATGCAAAGATATTTATAGCAACTCTTTTTTGAGGTGGCAATTAAAACATGAGAGAATGCTCATCAATTTGGGAATGGCTGAACAAGTTGTGGCATATGATTTAATGGAGAACAATTGTGCTATAAAAATTTAGGAGAGGATAATTTCAGAAAAAAAAGAAACATAGCAAGATCTATATGAACTGATGCAAAGTGAAGTTTGAAGAACCAGGAAATCATTGTGCCTACTAACAGCAATATTGTAATGATGATCAACTGTGAAAGACTTGGCTGCCTTGATCAATGTAGTGATCCAAAATAGTTCCAAAGAATGCATGATTAAAAATGCTACTTCCAGAGAGAGAATTCATGAACTCCAAATGCGGATTGAAGATTGAAGTCAGAGGGTAAAACGTCTGGAATACCTGCTTAAACTTATGTTTAAGATGCATTCAGTAAACACTATATAGAACAATTAAATGTTGAGAAGCCAAATGTCATCAGAACATACATCTGGAAGATTTATTTTCCAGTAATGTATGCAATGGAGTGAGAGAAATGGAGAGACTAGTAGCTATTAAAAATTGTCAGGTTATCACAAGAGTCCCCAGAAGAGATCATTATAGCCTCAGCTAAGGAGCTGGGTTAGGAGTTGCTGGGAGAGACCAAATAAAAGAGATATTTCAGAGATAATATTGATAGGACAGGGCTTTTGATCACATCTGTGGAAATAAATAGTGAGAACAGGAAAAGCTAAACATGACTCTTGCTTTTGGTAATTCATGTACTTTTGATTTTCAGTTTTTAAAATTTACATTCTATTTTTCCTACAGTTTCCATCCTATGGTATTTTCTCATTTAAAAGGCATCCTTACTAATGAATAAATGTCTTTCTTAATGATTTATTTCCTTCTAGACAAATCAATTCAATAAGCATTTATGAAGTACGTACTATGTCATAGGCACTTTGCTAAGCATTGGGGACACAAAGAAAAGGGAAAAAGCAATACATGCCTTCAAGAAGGTCCCACTCTAAATAGGAGCAAACAATTATGTACAAAACATATAAACTGGATAAATTGGAGATAAGTTTTTGTGGGAAGGAAAAATAATAATCAATCAGGAAAGACTTCTTGTAAATGGTAGTTGGGACCTGAAGGCAGCTAGGAAAGCCAGAAGGCATAGATAAAGAGGGAGAGAATTCCAGTCATGGGAGAAACATGTGAAAATGCACATGGCTAGGAGATAGAATGTAATGTGAAAAGAGTGGCAAGGAGGCCAGTTGTCACTGGATCACACGTAGTTGGAATTAAAGTATAAGAAGATTGGAAAGATAGAAAGGGGTCAGATAAAATGGGCTTTAAAAGTTAGAAGATCTTATATTTGATCTTGGAGGTAAGAGGAAGTCAAAAGAATTAATAAGGGGGGGGGTCAGGGAGGTGATAGGGTTACGTCTCTTCTATAGAAAGATCAATTTGACAGCTGAGTGGGTGCTAGATTGGAATGAGAAGGGACTTGAGGCAAAGACATCATCCAACGGACTGATAAAATAGTCTGCTGTGAGGTGATGAGGGCCTGAACCAAGGTGTTTCATAGTATGTTACATGAGGACCACGTTGCACAAACTCACGTAAGAGGCTTGAGATTGAGGGATCCTTGATTTTTCCATTATATTGTCTTCTCACTTTTCCATATTTAGTCTCTCTAAGACTCACTCACTTTCCTAAATAATAAAACCGGATTAAGTTATATTATCCATTTTACATGTCTTTTAAGATCCTAGGATTAATATTTTATTTGAGGAATGATAATGTTTTTCATATTGTGGGTTTTGTGGGAGTCAAGATTGAAACAAATAATCACTTCATTGCCTTTGGAAAAAAATGCTCAGCCTTTCTTTATCTTTTTTCTCCATGGTTGATATCATTAAGATCTCAATTTTAAAAGCTATTCAGAGATTACCATAACCTCTGACAACTTTATGAGATGTTAAAGCGATCATTCTGCACTATATTGTAGTGTGGTATTTCCTATATGCAAAAAAATAAAGTAATTCTTCAAGTTAATGTCTCATTTCATTTTTTTGTTGTTCTTCTATGAAGAAAGGCCAGTTTTACTTGTCCATTTGAGTTATAGTACTTTTTGAACAGTGTGTACAGTTTGTATCAGGTATCCTTTGAAGTGAGACTTTTTTTTAATTCTTCTGTGGCGTTAATGCCACCTAGCCATTTGACAACATAAATCAAAGTCCCTCAATCTTGCTAAGCATCAATATATTTCTCTGTTTAAAATTTATTTCTATGGCACTGGTAAATACATAGGAAAAAAATAAAGATTTCCGTGATCAATATTTTCTGCAAGACACAACCATACATATTTGTGAGAATGCACGTGTCCACACACATATACATACACACACTCAAATGCACACACACACACATCAGAATCTGAGTTTTCACAGCAAGAATGAAACGAAGAAATGAGGCAATAACGCAAATAAATCAGATGAGTATGTTTCACTAGTAAGAATTAAAAAGGAATTTTGCCCGAATTATCTAAATTGTTATCTCAATTCACTACTTCACTTTGGCTGGGGAGATTCAACCACAATTAGATTTGGCTAGTCATCTAATGTTTTAACTTAGTTATGATTAGGGTGAATCTTATTTTATTCTATTTGCTTTTGTTAGATTTCATAGAGTATGCTAGGAAGTTACTAAGAGGTCATCTAGCTCAATATTGTCATTTTTTAGATAAGGAAACTGAGTCCATAGACCAGTAAATGACTTCCCCAAAGTTGGAAATTATAATTTAGGTCTCCTTACTCATAGTGCAGGGTTCTACTGATGATATACTAACTCATAATGTTAATCACTTGTTGACCTAGAACCTAAACATCAGTATCAACTTGTTAAATAAATTGGTTGAATGGCAATTATATAGCAAGAAAGAAGAGGAAAGGAATGGAAAGTATTTGTTAGCTAGCTTCTATTCTGTGCCAGGAACTGTGCTAGGCACATTATTAATATTATCTTGATTGATCCCAACAACACCCTCTAACTTAGGCACTATTATGATCCCCAGTTTACAGTAGTGAAAACAGAGGCAGACAGAGGTCAAGTGACTTACCCAGAGTCATACAACGTGGAAGTACCTAGGGCTGGACTTGCACTCAGGTATCCCTCTTGCTAGGCCCAGAATTGAAAGGGACCATGATATTTGCATATGCAAAAGAAGAATTAATTAAATTGTTTATCATATTGCTGTTACAGTATAAATTGTTCTTCTGATTCTGCTCTTTGCCCCCTCTATCAGTTCATCTAAGTCTTTCCATGTATTTTTAAAATCATCTATTTTCTTATTTATATAGTCCAATAAATAGCACTACACATCCATATATCACAATTTATGTGAACTCTTTACAAAATCCTTGGTTAGGTAGAATTACTGTTTATAGCTTATTAAATGTCTGCCATGTTCCAGGTGCTGTGCTAGATGCTGGAGATACAAAGACAAAAAAAAGAATCCCTGAGCACATAATGACTGACACATAGTAGGTATTTAATAAATGCTTCTTGACCAAGTGATGGACTCAAGGAGCTTTCATTCTCTTGGGGAAAACAATGTGAATATCTACCAGTTGATAGGGGAAAAATACATGAAGTCAATGTAAGATACTTTCTGGGAAGGGAGAGCACTAGGCACCAGAAACTGATGTAGGTGCAGTCCATGTTGTAGTGAAAAAAGCCACTGAACTACGATACTGATAATTGCTGAGTGATGAAAAAATCCAAGTCAATGACTATGACAGAAACTATATTTACAGAAGATTTTAAAATTTTGAAAAAATATTTTCAAGGCTTTCGTCAGTCATTTCTAGATATGATTATTATTTGTTTCAGTTTAATCAGAAAGAAATATGCCACTCAGTTCTTTGAGATAGAAATTATAAAGTATTTTATTGATAAGTGGCCTTATTGTTATCATGCCTTTCATATAATACTGCATGAGAGGTGGGATTTAACTAAGCAATTTATCTTTAACTTTGTCAAGAAGATTTGGGCAGGTGGTTTCCCCAAAATTCCATGAAACAACTGCAGAGCTCTCTCTTCTTGACTGATCATCATAGTGCTGATACTATTAAACCTCTCCTCTGCTTGAATATTAGTTGCAGAAAGTAATTTCACTTCTTTCTGACTAACCATTTTAGAAGAGACATGATGACTGGTCTTGTTTGCAGAGATCTAACAGTCATTGCCGTTTATTTTAGGGTATATAACTAGATAAGGTTGGAAAATGGCACATTAATCTAATTATTTTTCTTTCCTAGAGAATTGGTCAAAGTATGGTGTACCATGGTAGCATAGAAGAAGAAAAATGCCATACATATAGAATTAAATTAGCCTGTCTTTGAATATTTAGTTAATTCTATGATAGGTTTATCTTTAACTAAGTGAGGAATATGTTGTAGTCCATGAGGTACTGCATTTTTCTGAAAAATTTTAGCCAAGCTCACTTGGTTTAAAATGCAATCTAGCTTTTGCCCAGATTACAAAGTTATAATCTCTATCCAGCATTCCAGCTCTCTGCATATATAGACAAAATGAACAAGAAGAACTGATGTAGCTATTCATTTGATCTTAAGTATTCCAGGAAAAAAAGTATCTTTGTCTAAATTATTGAGACTGCCCAAGTGGCTTCTCTCGAGTTTTGGAATAGTCAGTTAAATATCCATTTCATTTTAGCGACATAGTTAATATTAGTTTGTGGGAAAATACTGTCATAATATGATAGTTAAATGGTCATGGTAGTGCTTTTACATTTTCCTACATATACTTCAAGTAAATTAATTAAATTCCAAATATTTACTGAGCACCTACTATTTACATGATTGAATATATTAAATTTGAGACTTCTTTTATTCTGAGTTAGAGGCAGCGAACATAATGGACAGAAAAGCAACCTTGAGGTTAGACAGGCTTGACTCAGACACATTAAGGCCCTTTGACCATGGACAAATTATTTAACTTTTCAGCTACCCAGACAGTTTTTCAAATTAGAATGTTACAGACTAGTTGCCAATCTGCATTGGTGATGGGTGTTTCAACACTGGGAATTCTTGCACCAGTGAAATGAAAGATGTAGATAAAATGAAATAGCTTGTGATAACTGCTTTGTATGTATAGCATCGTCAGATCTCTAAATACCCAAAGTCAAGTGATCAATTATCTAACAAGTTCAACCTTTTAGCTATCCAAACTGAATTACTTGAGCCCTGAAGTGAATTGACTGTCTCCCCAGTCAGGTAAAGAAGCTTTCATTAGATTTCTGTGCAGTATGAAGTACTTTTAGCTGATGACTAGATTTTCTGAAACAAGATCCTGGGTAGAAGTTGAGAGGGAGATTTTATAATCTTAGAGAGAAGATTAATGTTTTCTGGAAGCATTATAGTCAAATATAAGTTTTATTGTGCCAGTCTTCCAAACTTCTTGTTTTGTGTTTTGTATGAATAATAACATATCACTTGTGTCAGAAAGTATAAGATTAAGTCAATTATGCACAGAACTCCTCAGTTTATCCCTATGAAACAGCAAGAATTGAAAAGTAATTGGCAAACATTGTTTCCTTTAGTATCACAAGTATTAATGTCCTGATCTTACAGACGAAGAATCTGAGATTCAGACAAGTGGCTCACCCAGTATGGCAGTTAGGTGGTAGAATGGAGAGAGCATAGGGTCTGAAGTCAGGAAGACCTGGGTTCAACTCCAGCCTCAAATGTTTAATAGCTATGTGACCTTGGGCAAGTCATTAAATCTATGACAATTTCTCTAACTGTAAAATGGGGATAGTAATAGCTCCTACTTCTCATGTCTGTTGGGAGGATCGAACAAGATAATATTTATAAAGAGTTTAGTGTACTGCCTAGCATATAGCAGACACTATATAAATGCTAGCTATCATGATTGTTGTTGATAGAGGCAAAATTCAAACTCAGTTCTCTCCTGCCTCCAGTCCAGTTTTTTCCCCATTAAACCATATGTGGAATGGAGATATTTTTACTTCATTAAAAGTCTTCTCCTTAAAATAGCAAAGCTAAAAAGATGGTTCAGCTAAATGATGTGCTTAAAAATCTTCAAATATAAATAAATTCTCTGCGTAGTGGTAGGTATTAGAAGAACGAGATGGAATGCCTTAGCCAATTTATGTTTCTGAATTTTTCATGCAGTATATCATGAGCTTAGAAACTGTCAATTTTTGTAATACTGCCTTTGCTAGTTGTGGTCTCATGTGGTCTTGATCAAAAGCACAGTACAAATAAAGGCAATCCAATCTTAATAATGGCTGACTATCCATCTATCAAAACAGACCCAATAACTATGGTTATTTGAAACATTCTGAGCGCTTACTGGTTTGTTAATCATTGCGCTGGCCACAAAATGGCTACATGGCAAGCAAATGCAAGTAAGACCTGGAGAGGGCTGGCTAGCCTGGGGCTTAAGTACCTTTAAATGATGTGTGAAGTGAGTCTGTGAGTATTGTATCCTGAACAGTGGTGCATCTAGTTAAAGTTGTCATTTCAACTACAGAGAGGACCATGTGTTGCCTGGAAAGGTTGTCATTTGCCTGGGTCATGAGGCTCTTTGCAATTTGCAACATAGAGCTTTTGGTTTATGCTTTCTGAATGGTATTTTCCATATTCCTTCTGTTCCCTTGGATGGTTGGATCCTACAAGGATATATCTGAAGTGCTTTACGACCTTGTTTTTTTTTTCTTCTTCAGGAAATTCTCTTCTGGCACATTGAGCAATTGGCCTTGGAATCATCTGTGAGGTTAATTGAAAAATAGTCCCAGATGAGACTTAGTGTTGGCTATGTGGTAGACATCTTTTACAGGAAAGAATTCAAGAAAATGGAAAAGCAGCATTCGACACAGCATAAAGACCAGGATCGGCAGAATCACAAAGGCTATAGAGTGTAGTCGCCAAGACTGGATCTGAGAACAGCAGGCAGCACAGTGAATCAGGGAGGAGCACACAAAAAACAGAGATGGCTGAGGCAGAGGCCAACCTCAATGTGTGAATGAAAGAGGCCTGTTCTTAAGCACACAGGAATGGAAAATGGAAGGCTTTCTATGAAAAAGAGATGAAGGAGGAGGAATAGTTGGGCAAGGCAGAAGGTGGGGAGGTTTGGGGGCAAACAGGTGCATTTTTTCTTTTTAAAATCCCTGGCACAGACCACACATTCTGATATCAGTATGAACATGCCTTGTGAACTACAAAATGTGCAATTATAAGACAGGTCTACCAACTCTCATGGTGACTCTGGTTATTCTGCTACGGATATTGGCAACAGAGTGGTGGACAATTATCAATACTCGTGATATTCTTAATGAATATATAAATAGGGAGATGGTTTCTTCACTGAGGGATTTGGACTTTAAAAAAGGAAACTTTTACTAGGTCATCTAATACTCATAAAAGAGGCATTGGTCATCTTTGCAACAAACAAATCATACAGTCCATAAGCACTTAAGCACCTACTATGTGCCGGATACTGTGCACATAGAAATGACTCAGCAGCTAAGCACCATATAATTACATAAGGCTCCTGTGAACTAAGACTGATAGAATTCTTTAAGGCTGAAAGGAACTCTTGAGGACTGAACTCTTCTAGATTGTCAAGTTTGGAGAACAGGTAAAGGTTTACTTCTTTTCAAAATCATTCATAAAATTCTATTTTAGCCATTATAGATTGAAATCTTTCTATAATGCATTACACACTTCCTTTCCTTTCTAAAGAGAGGATATTGAACATAACAATTTTTTTTCATGTGTCAGATACGTCATTGTGAAAAGCAGTCATGGTAGTATTATAATATAGTGATGACCATTGTACATTCTATATTAAATTTTTGAGGTCTTGAGACTAATTTTTAACAGATCTGTTGGCCACAAAATAGCTACTGATTTTTATGTTACTAAAACATATTAGTGAAACATGTTAGTATTGACTTCAGATCATTCTTCCCCCTCTACCTTGTATTTCTAATCTGTAGGAGACATAGAAACCAGTTAACCAACCTTATTGGGATACCCTATAAAGTAAGAGTAATTAGATTCTATGCAACAGACAAAGATTCTTCTATGGGTATAAGCTTCAGTACATGTACTTCGTGACATTTATTTTGCTTTTTCCCAGTTGCAGATTGGTTCTAGTATATTTCCAGATAAAGTCACCAGATGGCAGAAGTTCAGAGAGATGAGGTCTTAAGATATTCAAATTTAGAGGTAAAAGAGTCCTAAGGATCATTTAATTCATTCTGTTCATTGTTCAGAGGAAGAAGCTTAGATCCAGAGAGTTTAAGTGCCTTGTCCAGAAACATACAGATATTTAAATAGATAGTAGAATTAGGATTCTAATCCAAGTCACCTGACTCCACATTCAGTGCTATTTCCACTATTATCCAATACATGATGGAATGAAAGCCTGGCTGTTATCTAGCAATTTGGGGGAATAAGAACAATCAATTGAATTAGATAATTCAGATAATCATCATTATCGTAGTAATCAAGAATTCATTATAACAATTTCTAGTTATGAAGGTCTTCACATACATCATCTCATTTAATCTTCACAATAACACTGTAGGTAGCTGATAATATATTATTATTCCTTCTTTACAGATGAAGACTGTACAGATGAGAGCAGTTAAATGACTTTTTCTTGGTGCCACATTCATTACATGGTAGATCCAGGTCTCAAATTCAAGTTATTTGAGCAAATGTACTTTCCCCCATGGTATCATACCTCCCTTTACTTGAATTGTGAAAACCTGGTCAAACAGTATAATCCAGTTTTAGAAAGGAGGTTCATTGTTTTTTTGATAATTAATTAAGGAAGCCTTCATGAATTTAAAAGCAGAAATATAACTAAGACACGGATTTCAGTGGACTAGTTCCTCACTGTTGATTTCTTAAGTTATCTTGGACCCATCATTTCTCTCCCTGGAGCTATTATTAGTCAACAGTCAATAACAGTCAATGAACATTTATTTTTTAATCATTTTTTATTATTTTAATTGATTCATTTTTCAGTTCTCAATATTCAATTTGAATTCAAAATTATCTCGCCGTCTCTGTCCAACCCCACTCTAGGACAGCATGTACCCATCCACCCCTTCCTCCAATCTGTCTTTCCTTCTATTATGCCCTCCCCTTCTTCCATCCCTCTCCCCTCCATTTTTCTGTAGGGCAAAGTAGATTTTTATACCCCATTGCCTGTACATCTTATTTCTCAGTTGCATGCTGAAACAATTTTTAACATTTATTATTAAAGCTTTGAGTTCCATATTCTCACCCTTCCTCCCTCCCCATCTACCCTCATTGAGAAAGCAAGCAATTCAATATAGCTCATAAATGTGTAGCCATGCAAAACATTTCCCTAATAGTTATGTTGTGAAAGACTAAACACATTTCCCTCTGTCCTATCTTGCCCTCCATTTATTCCATTTTCTCCCTTGACCTGTCCTCCCACAATAGTCTTTGCTTCTGATAATTCCTTTCCCCAATTTGCCACCCCTTCTATTATCTTACCTCTCCTATCCCCTTCCACCCTGCCTTCATGCAGAGTAAAATAGACTTCCACATCGAATTCAGTGTGTGATTCTCTCCTTAAGCCAAATTCCATAAGAGTAAGGCTCAGTTATTCACTTTTATCTTTCCTCTTTTACCCTCCATTATAAAAGTTCTTTCTTGCCTATTTTATGGGGGATGATTTGCTACATTCTAACTCCTCCTTTTTCTTACTCCTAATACATTCCACACAGCAGTAAATTTTATGTTTTAGGTATTCTCCCTTCATATTCAGCTCATACTGTGCCCTCTGTCTTTGTGTATATATAGATATAGATACACACATATACATGTATATATTCATACATGTAGACATATACACTTACACATACATAATATACATGTACATACATACATATAAATATATATACATATGTGTATATATATGTATATATATACATATATATATTTATATATATTCCCTCTCACTACCCTAAAACTGAAAAAGGAATATCATCTTTCCACAAAGGAATGTAAACAACTCAACTTTAATAAGTCCCTTATGGTTTCTCTTTCCTGTTTACCTTTTCATATTTCTCTTGATTCTTGTATTTGAAAGCCAAGTTTCCTATTCAGCTCTGGTCTTTTCAACAAGAATACTTGGAAGTCCTTTATTTCATCGAAATTCTAATTTTTCCCCTGAAGTATTATACTAAGTCTTGCTGGGTAGGTGATTCTTAGTTTTAATCCTATCTCCTTTGACCTGTGGAATATCAGATTCCAAGTCCTCTGATCCCTTAGTGTTGAAGCTGCTAAATCCTGTGTTATCCTGATTGTATTTCCACCATACTTGAATTATTTCTTTCTGGCTACTTGCAATATTTTCTCCTTGACCTGGGAACTGTGAAATTTGGATACAATATTCCTACGAGTTTTTTGGGGGGGGGATCTCTTTCAGGGGGTGATTGGTGAATTCTTTCCATATCTATTTTACCCTCTGGTTCTAGAATATCAGGGCAGTTTTCCTTGATAATTTCTTGGAAAATGATGCATAGGCTCTTTTTTTGATCATGGTTTTCAAGTAAACCAATAATTTTAAAATTATCTCTCCTGGATCTGTTTTCCTGGTCAGTTGTTTTGTCAATGAGAAATTTTGCATTTTTTTCATTCTTTTGGCTTTGTTTTATAATCTCTTGATTTTTATAAAGTCATTAGCTTCCATCTGTTCCTTTCTAATTTTTAAGGAATTATTTTCTTCAGTGAGCTTTTGGATCTCTTTTTCCATTTGGCAAATTCTGCTTTTAAAGGCAGTCTTCTCTTCATTGGCTTTTTGTACCTCTTTTGCTGTTTGGGTTAGTTTTTTTTTTAAAGCATTAATTTCTTTATTATTTTGGGGGGTCTCCTTTAGTAAGCTGTTGACTCATTTTTCATGATTTTCTTGCATCACTCTTATTTCTCTTCCCAGTTTTTTCTCCATCTCTCTTATTTGATTTTCAAAATCTTTTTTGAGCTCTTCCATATCCTGAGACCATTGCCTATTTTTTGGAGGCTTTGACTGTTGGAGCCTTGACCTTGCTGTCTTCCTCCAGTTCTATGCTTTGGTCTTCCTCTGACTGTATTCTTTGCTCTTCCTCATCTGAAAGGATGGGATAAAATACCTTTTCATCAAGAAAGTAACCTTCTATAGTCTTATTTTTCCCCTTTGGGGGCATTTTCCCAGACAATTACTTGACTTTTAAGTCCTTTGTCAAGTGGAGGGTATACTACCCTAGGCTTCAGAGGTTTGTGCAGCTGTTCTCCAAGATATCTCTAGGGACCTGTAAGTTTTCAGTTCCTCCAAAGTGGAATAGTCAAAGGACAGGTGTTTACTCCTATCCTGGACTGTGCTCTGGTCTGTGAACAACAAAATATACTCTTTTCTTCCCTGGAACTGTGAATATGATTCCCTCTCCACAGCCACAACCAGCTCTAACACTCAAGCACTCCTCCTCACCTCAAGCTCTCCACTCAGGCCTCAGACTTAGATCACATGCTCAATTCCCCCATGGTTTATAGGTTGAAGGCTCTAGAAGTGGCAGCTGCTGTAGTGGCTGCTGTAGCCCTGGAGCCAGGGCTGCACCTGGGGTCAACCGTGCTCCCCTCTCACCTTGGTGAAAAAGCTTGCTCACTGACCTTTGAAGTTGTCTTTGGAGTTTGTGAGTTGAGAATTCTGGAAACTGCTGCAGCTGTCCCTGATTCAACACCCTGAAGGCTGTTCTAGTTCTCTCTGTACTTGTGGTCCACACTGGGCTATGCTCTGCTCCATGCCTGGGGTGAAAGACCCTTCCTGTTGGCATTCCAGGCTGTTTTTAGCTGGAAATATGTTTCATTCTGTCATTTTTTGGCTTTTGCTACTCTATAATTTGTTTACAGTTATTTTTTACAGGTATTTTAATGGCTTTGGGGGGAGAGCTACAGGTCTGTACTTCTAGTCCACCAACTTGGCTTTACCCATATCAATAAACTTTTATGAAGCACTTCCTATGTGCCAAATGCTGCCAAGGTCATTAGTAGTTACTAGTCCTTAGAAAGAAAGAATCTTTTGATTAAAGCTTCACATATCAAAGCTAGAACAGATATCACTGATTATCAAAATGATGAAGAGGGAAAAAGAACACAAAAAAGTGGCTTTGTCTGAGTTTCATTTATAGTTGTCTCAATTTTCTACTTCATTTTTTTCCAAATGATAGCTGTCCTTACATAGTATTTGTGATATAAAATATTTTCTTTAAACTGTGATGCACATGTTCTTTTATGTTAGGCTTATATGCAACAGAAGGCAATGAGACTTCCAATTACTGGAAGATGGAAATATCCAGTGTAGGGAAACCCAAAACAAACTGGTTTCTCTTCACCTGCCTGGAAAATATGGGTTAACTTGACCTGATATGACCTTGACTGAGTGCTGTAAAATGGCCTTAGAAATCCTTTCATCCTTCATGATATTGGATATGGAGATGGACTTGGTGGTATGTGCCTATGGTCTCTATTATTATGGAGGCTGAGATTGTGGGACTGTCTAAGCTTGGAAGACTGAAGCTAGCTTTGACGAGGTGTCTACACTCTTTGGCTCCAAAATGGTGAGCTCTCAAGAGCATGGAGGCCACAAGTTTGCCTTAGAATGGATAAACTGGTTCAGATCAGAAACATTGAACAGGTTAATTCTCTAGTAGTGAGATCCGGTCCATGATTGGGAGATCCAGACAGAAATGCTCCACATTCACTAAAATATTCAAAGCAGCACTCATTATAGTAGCAAAGAACTGGAAATAAAGTGAGTTGTCATCAACTGAGGAATAACTAGACAAATTGTGGCATGTGAATGAAATGTAATATTACTGCCCAATAAAGAATATGAAGAATTCAAATAATCATGAGAAAACTTATATGAACTGATGTAGAATCAAGTATCCCTGACATTCAGAGTTGTCTTCAGAATTTGGCAGGCAAAGGAATGCCTGTTTGTACCAGGGTGGGTAAGACTGAATCCAATCTAGAATTGTCCTGGAGGACTTCTCTCTTCACTTTCCAAGACGACCTTGTATGTCCAGAGGTTCTTTAGTTGCATCAAGAAGATTTATATAAGGAAACTAAGCTATGCTGTTTTGAACAAATCAAAACCACCATGGAGATGTTCTAACTAACAAGTTTGCCCAAAGTTGCTAAAGACATGATTAGTTAATGTTTCAAAAGGAATATAGTGATAACAAAGAGCTAGTATGGCTTCATCAAGAATAGGTCATACCAGCTTAACTTCATTTCCATTTTTGACTGTTACTAATTTAAAGGATAAAGAAGTTTATGTGGATATAATTTAACTAAATTTTTCACAATTATTTTAAAAAATAGAAACTTATGTAAAAGACAGAGAGATATGTAATAGATGATATTGCAATTATATAATTCCAGACTTAGGTATATGGTTAGACTCAAAGACTAGTTAGTAATGAAAAGAGTCTCCCCTAGCATGTAGATGAGGCCTTCTGCTAAGTAACATTTTAATCAGTGATATAAAAAGGACATATTTTGATTCTTATTAAGTTTTCTGATGTCATGAAGCTTGGAGAGATAGCACACACTACATGATACAGGATTCAAAAAGATCGTGATAAGCTAGGGCATGAAACTCAGATAAATCAGATGAAATTCAATAGATATAAATGTAAAGATGTTCACCTGAGTACTAAAAAGTCAACCATACAAATACGATATGGGGAAGACATGAATAGATAGCAATTGCTCTTAAGAAGATCTCAGAATTTTCATTGATGGCAAAATGAATATGAGTCTATGGTGTTATGTGACAGCCAAAGAAAGTTAATGCAGCCTTGCCCTGCATTAGGAAAATCTTAACTTCCAAGAATAATGAAATGATAGATGTACTGTCCTCTACATCATCAAACATCATCTGGTATATTTTGTTTAGTTCCGTGCCCTACAATTTAAGAACATTAATAAACTCAAGAGTATTCAGAGGAGGTCAAGAAGGATGGTGAATGTCTCTAAGTCTTCGTCACATGCAGATAGTTTGAAGGAGCTGGAGATATTCAGCCTGGGGAAGACAGTATTGGAGGTAAAGGGAACATGAAAATATTTGAAAGTAATTGAAAGACTGTTTTATATGGAGCAGGGCTTAGGCTTGTTCTGTTTGGCTCCACAGGGTAGAACCAGAGATAATGGCTAGAAATTACAAAGGGGATAATTTATGACAGAAATCAAAAAAAAAATTACTAACAAAAAGACCTATCCAAAAGTGGGATCAATTGTCTGGAGAGGTGGTGGATCCCCATCCCTTAGAACATTTTGGAAGTCTTCAAGAAAAGACTAGATATTCACTTAGTTATAACAGGAATCTTTTTAGGTATAGGGTGGTTTAGGTAACTGATAGTGTTTCTTCTAATCCTCCAAGACTATGATTGTGTGAGTCCTTATCATGGAGAAGTGACTAAGTAACTTCCTGAGTTTATCCAGTGACCTTATGTTGATGGTCATATTCTACAGTCTAGAAATACATTTCACAATTTCACAGTCCCCCTCTACTCACCAACCTTTACTCCTTTGTGCTTTGCTATCCAAATTAATCACCCTATCCATGCCTTGAATACTGGTTTTTTAATATAGTCCTAGGACATTCTTCCTCCTTTTTCAATGACTTTCAATGCCTGGTTCACACAATCTTTCTCTCCTTTCCGTTGTATGCTCCCATACTAAGAGACTTCAACAGACATATTGATGATCCCCCAAATACTCCAACATCCCAGTTCTTCAGTCTACTCAATTCTGATGCTCTACTCCTTCACTGCACCTCAGCTACATATTGGGATGGTCATATCCTTGATGTTGCCATTACCTACTAGAGTGCTCTATTTTTCGTGATACTTTTCTTTCCTGATGCTTACCTTTTTATACTCCAAACCTTTACCTTATACCTTTATCTAATAAGAAGATATCTGCAGCATTTAAATATTGACATCCTCATGGATGCTCTCTTCTTAGTTTTTTTTTTTTTACACTGTTCTGTACTATTTTTCCTCCTATCTATTGAATCACTCATTCTTGGTTCCGTTTACTGTACTTCATCCATATCATGTCCACTTGTCCACTAATCATGGGTATTGCCCAAAACTATGTCTTGAGCTCCTTTTCTTTTTTGCTCTATAGTATACTGCTTGGTGATTTCAGCAACTCCAAGAGATTCAATTGTCATCTTTAAGTAGGTTATTCCCAGAAATATATATATATATATATATATGTATATATATATATACACATATACATATACATGAAAATTTAAACTCTCCCTCAAGTCCTACTCTAGTATTGACAACTGATTTTTGGATAGCTCAAATTAAATATCCCATGAACATCTCAAAGTCAGCATTTCTAAAAATGAAATTCATTATTTTCCTCCCAAACTTACCCATGTTCTTAATTTTCCTGTTACTCTTAAAGGTACTACCATCCTCTCAGACACCTAGGCTCAGGGTCATTTTTGACTCCTCATTATCCCTCACACTCCTCAAATTTTCTGACCCTACATTTCCTGAAATATATTCATTTGTCATTTTTCATATGTAGTTCACTAATGACAATAGTCTATAACTGACCTGTGTTTATCATATATAATATAATCAACCTGTAACATTAGTTCATCATATTTTATAGCATTCTGATATTTTAAATAATACCGACAACATCTAAAAGATCATTTGTGTTTTTAAAAATTCATTTTTGTGCCAAGAGGGATCAGCTCATCATCTATAAAAGAATGTCATTATTTGCTAAATTCAGTTCCAAGTAATATCTTGTTTCTATTCAATTGTGAGTCCAATTTATTGTCCATTGTCCATGTATGTTTCAAATATTTGTACTTATAGATCAACTTAGTGTACTAACCAGACAACTGTACATCTTAGTCTGAACAAAAATAACTATGATTTAGCTTTTCCTCTGGACTTTCTTCTTGGATTGTTAAACTAATCTCTTTGGAATAATCATGGATTTTATTGAGGAAACTCTATAATATTCTGGGACTTAAGGCAGTCAGCATGTTACTGTCAAAAACAAAAACAAAAACAAGCATCTAGAGAATCTTACCTGGCTATGATTCAAGTCATGGCAAACACCTTTGGGGATCATTCATTTCTGTGTTTGATGCCTTAGTTAATGACCAAAATATCTTTAACTAGTTACCTCTATAGTTTTATTTATCAAGGAATCTATGTGATCTTAATTTATGTGAGAGTGTGCTTATCCTAAAATTATATTTTATTCTTAGTCAAATCTTATTTTAAAAAGTAATGATCAATAAAAACTTGAACTGATTGTCAGGAATTCTCATTAAATGTGAATCTTTGACGTATTGCATATAACTGTGAAAATCTTTCTCTTCTACTCTTATTTTTTATTAAGAATGCCCTTGTATACTCATAGGTTATTCTCATAAAAATTTGATTAAGTAAAGAAAAAACAAGGAACATTGGTTGGAAGTTATTACATTAGAAAGAATCTGTGTAGAATTTTCTATCAGAGCACATCAGTTTGAAACCTGACATTGACCTTGGACAATCTCCTTAATCCCTTTGTACTTCAGTTCATCCCCTGCAAAATAAGGTGGTTAGATTAGAAATCTTGACAAACCTCTTCCCTTTCTCAGTTGTGGTCCTCCCATCAGCGGCATGTAGGAAGACTCTCAGGGTGACATGCCTCACCCTGAGTGACGAGCGGAAATAGAGCTTTCCATTGATTTACTTTCTTTATTCTGTTCTTTTTTTAGGTGATAATGTTCATAATCCTCCTCTGTAATGTTTTCCAAATGAGTTTCTATTCTCAACTGGCCTTATTCTTGACTGTCATCTCTTGCTAGTTGACAAGAAGATTGATTATTTGCTGACTAAAGCCATTTCTGAATTCTTTTGTTTTCCTCATTATGGGGATTGATTTACATTGGTTAAAAGTTTTGCATGTAATATTGGTAATACAGATTAATAACTTTGTCTGTATTGGCATTTCTCATTTGCAGGGCATCAATGACTTATTAGATTAAATCAGGTTTAACTTGTGATTGTATAGTATCTCCTGTCCTTCTAGTTCGAGGCAGCTAGGTGGCGCAGTGGATACAGCACCAGTGCAGGAGTCAAGAGGATCTGAGTTCAAATCTCACCTGAGACACTTGACACCAAGAATGCTATGCCTTGGAGTCAGGAAGACTCATCTTCCTGAGTTTAAACCTGGCCTCAGACATTTACTAGCTTGGTGACCCTGGACAAGTCACTTCACCCAATTTGCCTCAGTTTCTCTATCAATCAAATGACACAAAAGGAAGATGATAAGTGGCGGGGCCAGGAGGTGGGGAGAGGCTAGGGCAACAAATAAGTACAATGTTCAGGGAAGTCCAAACCAAGCAAAGCAGCTAATGGAAAATGGACAGTTAGCTAGAAAGTTCAAATCTCTGTACTCAATAAAATAAAAGCTTTGGAAAAAGTTTAGTGCTCTACCCTCTATGCTCTTTCATCAGTGGAGAGAGCAGAGAAAGTTGAGATGTTGTGCATCCAAAAATGAATCAGTCAGAGATTTCAAATCAGCTTATCCTGGCTAGGATAATGATAATGATGCTGCCTGGAGTCCACACCATGCAGAACTACTGATGGAAAGTTCAGTGTTAGCTGGAAAGTCCAGATCCCAGGCTTCTGTAAAAGAAGACTCTGTATGTATGTGTTTGTGCTTGTGTTGCGTGTGTGTGTGTGTGTCTACATATACACTCCTAAAGTTTCTGAGTAGTGTATTTGGGCACTGACTTTTTTTCATATCCTTATTCTGAACACATCATCTTTTACTATATTTGTGCAGTCTAGTTACACAGAAGGTATCAAGTATATCAAATATTTTAAATAATAAATAAATTAGTAGGGTAAAAAATGTATCTTTCCTCAATGAATTGAAACTCTATCAACAGCTCACAAATCATTCATTTGTAAAAATTGTTCTTTTTTATTTCATGACATAGAAAACAAGCTTATGACATTTGTCTCTGCACATTCTCCGAAGGAGAGGATGTTCAAGTCAATGAAATAGAACGAAATAGACTCTAGAATAGACATGGTCTATTTATCTTCCTCCCAACCTTGAAATTATGGGAGTAAATGTTGGATTTTCTTCAAATAAAGCACCCCATTGGTTAGAAGAGTTTGGAGTAAACTTATACCTCAATAAACAAATAATTAACAATAATAATAAGTACCATTTACATGACACTTTAATGTTTGTAAAGTGCTTTACACAGGTTATGCTATTTGATCATATCAATTTTTATATATGCTGTCTTATTAATATCAATATTTTGTATATTGTCTTTATAATCTCACACCCACTAGAATTGTCTGATCTATCCTCTATCCAATTCCTCTTGCACAAGATTATCAGGTTAATCTCCTGAAAATACTTTTCACACTCTTTCCATGACATTATTCTCCTTCCCAAAAACTTTGAGTGTGACAAAGGCCAGATCATTCAAAAGGGTTTTCAAGTCTCCTTATCAAAACTCAACCTTTTCTGCTTTCTAAAGTGAACTCTGTTCACAAACAGGCCAGTCCTTGTTGTCCTTGCACTGTGTACATGTACATGTTGCCATGATTTCCCTTGTCACCTGATGCACCTCCTCTTTAGCTGTTCAAATATTATCTCCTCTAACTCAGATTCTCTTCCTTTTTTCCAAAAAACATTTCTTACTCATTCCAATCCACTAGTTCCCTTTCCCCACCACCCTCACCAGTACCATTTTCACCTTCCTTTTGTATGTTGTCTTTCCTCATTAGATTTTAAGCTCCTTGAGAGCAGGGATTGCCTTTTTGTTTTCTAAGTGGCCTAGCCCTGTTCCTAACCCTCAAAAAATATTTGTTACATTGAATTGAATTGAATTGTTAAGATAATTGAATTTATCTAAATGTGATCATTGACGAACAGATATTTATTAAATACTTATTATGTGTCAGGAACTGTGCTAGGTGTCAAAGATACAGAGTCAAAAATGATATAGTCCCTGCCCTGGAGTAGCAGGAAGGGAGGGAAAAAAATGTAAAAAGAATAGATATATAAAACATACATACAGAACATATGGAGAGCGACCTTAGAGAGAAAGGACTCCTACAAAAGTGGGTTTGAGGTGAGTCTTAAAGGATTCCAGAGAAAGTAAGAGATGAAGGTAAGGAAGGAAACCATTCTAGGCATAGACAACAATGACATAGCGATGGAGATGGAATGTCCTGTGTGAAAAAGAGCAAACATCTCAATGTAGTTGGTGATCTTACAAAGCATTGAATGGGGTAAATTGTAAGAAGACTGAAAATGTAGGAAGAAACCAGGTCGTAACAAGCTTTAAACATAAAAGAACTTTCTGTTTGATTCTTGTGGCAATACTGAACCACTGGAATTTTTTAGTTGGGGATGTGACATCAGACCTGTAGTTTAAGAAAATCACTTTGACAGCTATGTGGAGAAGAACTGGAATAAAGAGAGAGTTTTTGAATCATGTAAAGCATTGTCACCCTTTTCACTTACCTCCGGTATCATCCAAGTAACTTTTATTATTTAGGTAGTAGAAATAACCCATTCTGTTGCCTAGTTACCAAGATATTATCTACTGAAGAAGAAAAAGTTGGGATTTCAGCATGTGTTCCATGTTTTAGCTAGAGCGTTCCTCTCAGGACCTTTGAACTCACCACATACTTGACTTTGCCAAAGTATGTTTGGAAACCAATTGACTTCCACTACAGTTTTTTCTTTCATTCCCTTTCACGTTCCTTTTCATTCTCCCTCCCCCTATAGTGATACATCAAGTTTTACTGAATAGTGAGAGAAACATAAGCCTCTTTCTTAACCAGTGTTTTGAAGCAAGGAGGCTATAGAACAGACCAGTGCCTAAACACCAACACAGAAACAGTGCAAAGAAGGAAGCAATAGACGGTTGTATAATGCTCCTCTCCATAGCTGTTGGCAAGGCTGTATTTCCCCATCATAATTTTATTCAAGGTTTATAAGTCAGGCTAGTGAACCTGCAGCAAACAGGCCTAAGTACTAGGGACTAAATCTGGCTTTTCTTTCCTTGATGCTGAGGAGGGAATATTATTTACAGGTTTCTTAGTAAAAAAAAAAAAAAAAAGTAGAATCTAGCTCAATTACACAATCAGAAACTAATATGAGCAGATAATAAACTTCTACCAACTTTCTCTCACCACTTTTGCTTTAATTTCAGGCATGTGTTTGGTTTGGACCAAAATTAAAAGAAATACAAACATGCTAGTGCTCTTTTTTTTTTCTTTGGGGGCTGTCTCCTATGTTTTACACTTCTTTTTGAAATGCTGATGGCTTTGTGTTACCTCTCATGTTGCAGTATATTCCAAGCATGGCATTTTGTACAATGTCTAACAACAGATCAACTGTGGAACAAGAGGGAAAGAATGTGTTTGGGGAAAAAAGAGCCATCGTTCTACTCCTGTACTTCTGTTCCCCTGACAATTTCAAAGGCACCAAACACCTCTGTTTCCAGAATTCTGCTGAAGGAGAAGACTGACTATTACGTTGTTTTGTTTTTGCAAAACGTATCACCACAAATGCACTGGCAGGTTTCCCTAATCCTGTGCCTTCTCTCTTCCCTCAAGCTTTCTGATGTCTTTCCAGTTTGGAGCTCCTGCTTAGATAAAACAGATGACTTTCTGGGCCTGCTTCTGCTAACAGCAGGCAGGAGCAACGGTGACTGATTGGTTGAAACATGAGGATTAATGGGTATTTATATTTCATTAAATTTTATGCTCACTGGAGAATAATGTATCACTCGCAGATATTGAAACATATGTCAACCCTATCCACTTACATATAATTCAATTTGACTTAAATGCATTGATCAAATTTTATTAAAGTCCAATATATCTTCCAAAAAGGCCCGCTAACACAATATTGTTGCTTCACATTCATCAGATAAAAGGAGGCAATTGTGTTGTAATTCTATTTATACCATTTTTCGGGAAAAGAGAGATTATTGTGGAGAGAATACTCATTACAAGGTGACTGGTGCTGGCTGAAGGACTTGTGATTGAGATTATTAAGTGAATTCTCAAGTGGTGCCCTTTAGGTAAAATTACCCCAGGGTGGGTCATGAATGTGTGTGTTTCCATCAGGAAAGAGAGATCAACATTGCTAACAATATTTTCTATGGAAAGTTTGCACAAGAGATATTTTTGTTTTTGTTTTTTAACTAGGGGAAGGGGTTGAAAAATGTGTTCACATACATTTCTCTGGAAAAAACCCACTTTGTGAGTCATAATGGAATTTTTAATTACTGATAAAATTACTTTTAGTGTTGTTTTTCTTTGTCCCAGCATTGTTTTCCTGCCATCAACCTTTTTCTCTCCCTTTCTTTTTTTTTGTTCCTGATTTTTTCTGTCTATTCATTTTGAATATATATTCACCAAAACAGAGGAGGGAAAAGACATTGAAGGGTTCAGTAACTTTTTCATTTTTGTGAACTATGCCAAAATGTAGTTTTTAGTTTTATTTAATTCCAAGATAAGGACCTTTATCTTCCTAATACAATCACACTTAATTCTATTTTACTTGATTGGCCAAAAATTGAAATGTAGAAAAATTTTAGAAAATTGAGTTATCTCACTTTCCAGGTTATAGGGATTCTTAATTTCAAGCAAACTAAATTTAAGTAAGCTAAAGTTCAAACATCACTGATAAAAGATTTAGTTTATTTTATATAACCAGAAACCTCAAAATTAAATAATTTTCAGAATGGCTTCTAGTCCTTGATACAGTCCTCATTCACTCACTTATTCTCTGAGTAATTTTGGACAAGGTTCTTCCTTTTCTCTGTATTTCTAGTTTCTCCTTTAAGATGGAAGTGTTGGAAGAGACAAATTTTAAGCTTTCTAAGAGATCTAAAAGCCTATGAATCTCAGTTGCATTTGTTAAATGTTGACTCCCAGTGGTAACATGAGATATTACAACCCTTCTCTATTAGACATCATAAATGCTCAGATTAAAAGGAGAGCATTGTAACTCTTACCTTGCACCAGAAATTGATAGGGGAATATTATTGATCTATCTTATTATGAATTTGTCCGTATGCACTGTTACCCAGAGCAAGGAAGATCCATATCTTCAAAATAGCTAATTTTAAGATTTCAGGCAGCTAAATAGCAATGGACACTTCCTATGAAATAGCATATTTAAGTATTTTCGAGTTTTATGCTTACCATGGAATGCAATTAATACTATCACTTTTAAGGGAGAGCAAACAAATAAATACATGTGTTGTCACTCTCAGTTCATGCTTATGGTGCTCACAAAAGGTCCCCATGCTAGGGTAACTGATAGCATAGACTTTATTCAAATAAAATATTTGTGAAACTTGTGGAAGTTTCTAAGGATTTTGTAATACTAAGATGTTCTCATGGTTAAGATAGTCAAGTTATATTTACTGTGCACCTTTTGTGCTCCTGACTCCATGAAATTAAACTTGAAAGTTATAGTCACGTCTCTGAGATACAGGAAAGTAAACATAAGCCCAAACTATCCAACCTATCGATCCACTTTTTCTGAGTTTATCTCAATGATGGATGAGACAAGACTGGCACTTCTGGATCATCAGCATGGAAGTTAGCTACATCTACAATTCATGGTGAATTGCACAGAGCTAAATATTTTACACGACAATGTACTATCCAGCTTGTATGGTTGGAACAATGACATTTGACCCAGATTACTCTAGTGGAAACTACCATGAAAATATACCATGTAAAGAAGAACTTCTCTTGCTGTGGTTGCCTTCCTTGGAGCAGATTAGAAATTTGCCTGTTGTATTTAATTATCTGACATATCTGAAGTCCTGCAAGGTCTTACTGGTTTTTAGTGGCACAAAATATTAAGAAGTATCCATGATATGCTGAAAATATTCAATAGGAGGAGGGAACAAATATTTATCAGGCGCCTTCTATGTTCTGGGATCTTTGAGAAGTGCTTTACAAATATTTGATTCTCATAACAATCTTATGAGATATGGGTCTATTATCTGCATTATACAGTTGAGGAAACTGAGGCAGAAAGAGAAGTGACTTGTCCAGGATCACACAGCTAGTTAGTGTTTGAGATCAGATGTGAAATCAAGTCTTCCTGAGGCCCAGTCCAGCACTCTATCCACTATGCCACCTAGCTGGCTAATTCCTTTAAAACTGTGCACTGGACCAATTTTGTTATTTAATCAATCTTTCTTCTTATATTATTGATCAACAATGCACATGGATGGATGGAGTTTTCTTATCTGCTACTTTAAGAAAAGGGAATAAAATAATAGAGAAGATGGCACAACAAAACAATGAGACAAAAGGAAGATGTGGTTGAAGTAGCTTAAGGAAGGCATATATGTGAACCATGTCTTGCCCATCGTCTTTGAACATGTAGTAAATATGAAAAAGGGAAATAAAACTGTCTGATATGAGCTTCTTTTACGCTGTTATGTTCATTCATAGATGCTAAGATTTGGTTAGGTTCATTCCAGTAATACCAGTAATACTATGCCAGCAACTTCTATTATTAGCACCAACATTGAAGCTGAAGGATGTGTGTGTGTGTGTGTGTGAGTGTGTGTGTGATATTTGACTTCTTTTCTTAGAGGAATGACAATTACCTGGTAGCTGAGTCTTTGCTTTGTAATCTGATGTCTCTTTCAGAGTATTGCTCTACAAGCCATATCTCATCCCATCGTAAAGAGATTAAATAATTGTTCAAAACTGAATTCATTATCAATCCCCTCTCCCCAAAAACTTTTCTCTTTTTTTGCCTTTTCTATCTATTTTTTATTTAATTAATTTATATGTTTTCAGTTTGCAACAATCACTTTTGTAAGTCTTAAAGTTTCCCTCAGTCCTTCTCCCCTCGCTCCCCAAGACAGCTTGCAATCTTATATGGGTTCTACACATACATTCTTATTAAATACATTTTCACACTAATTATGTTGCATAAAAGAAATAAAATGAATGAGAAAAACCATGAGGAAAACCAAACCAAAACATATCACAAGAGAAAATAGTCTGCTTCATTCTTCACTCTAATTCCATAGTTCTTTATCTGGATGTGGATGATATTTTACCTTAAGAGTCCTTTGGGGATGTTTTAGGTCATTTGATTGCTGTGAAAGGCTGAGTTTGCCAATAACAGTCCTCGTGCACTGTGTTCAAACTTTTCTAATACTCTTTAGGGCTTCACCATCCTTGCAGGTACCCAGGCTTGTAATCTAAGTATCATTCTCAACTCTTTGCTCTCTCCCATTCCCCACAAAATGCAAAATAATGTCAATTCTACCTTTGTATCATCTCTCACATACTACCTCCACCCAGGTTGCTCCTCTGATACTGCCACTAGTGTGCTACAGACCCTCATCCTCTGACGCCTGTCCTATTGGAAGAGATTTCTGGTTGGCCTCTCTGCCTCAAATCCCTCTGTATTACACTTCATTCTCCATTCAGCTCTTAAAATGATCTTAAAGTACAAATTTGACAATGTAACTTCTCTGTTGCATGAACTCCAGTGGTCCCTTGTCTCTAATATCAAATATAAAATTCCGGCTTGGCTTTTAAACTCCTTCATAATCTGGTCCCATTCTGCTTTCCCAGTTTTCTTATACCTTAATATTCTTATAATCCGATGGCTCTGGCCTTTTTGTTGTTCCTGACTTTCATATATTTTCACTGTCTAATCCCTGGAATTCTTTCCCTCCTTGTGTCCATCTTTTGGTTTCTCTGGTTTCCTTCAAGTCTCAGCTAAAATCCAAGCTTCTGCAAGAAGTTTAACCTGGTCTGGAAGTTAGTAGTGCTTAATAAATATTTGATGATTTGAAAGTGACTGTGTAGCTTCCCTACTTCATATGGGTGACAGAGCCGCTGGGCATATTAGGTGAAGCAGCTTCTTGGTTTATGTCACAGATGAAATGATTTGGGGAAATAATTTGTTCTACTCTAGTCACAGCATGAATTTTGCTGTGATTTTGAGAAAGAGCTTGGTGATTACCTGGACCCAGTATAGCTGTCATGCTCACAGACCTAAACTGATTTCCTATTTCTTGTCACCAATCTAAATTCTTCTGCCTGGCTCTCCATCCCTTTACTCAAACCTATGCTGGAGATCACACTACATCACCAGTTTTATTTTCCCTAACTTTATACTGTCGATATGTTCCATCTGTTCTAATCAGTCTAGTCTCATTATCTTATGAACAATTCTTGCTAATGCTTTTCTTTGACCTTTATCTTTTTTCCTCTCTTCCCTTCTTCATTCTCCTCTACCATTGTCATTAACTATTGTTTCACGTGTGTCATTATTCTTATCTAAAAAACATATTGTGAGTCTCTGTATAGGGAGCTTGTTTACCTTAAGTATTAAATAATTACCTGATTAACTAAAATATTCCTCTGGTAAGCCATTATTCAAAAAAGTACCAGGACTCAAAGATACTACACTGACCAAATTCAGGTGTATTCCACCATCCTTGGCTATTTCAGCCCTCATTGATACCCATTTTAGTCAATAACCAACATTTAAAATGTAATTATATAGTTTAATATTTCAATAAATATTTGATCTCATCAATATGGATATTCTATTCAATAGCTTAAATTGAAACATCGATGCCCAATTGTAGTGTGGAAGTGACTTTGGGTTCTTAAAGGCTTTGCCAGTAGAGTACAAACTCTGGTTGATAGCTGGAAAGTTCTATCACTTGTTTCAAGAGACAGAGTAATTCAGTTACCCAAGAAACAGTCTAGCTAGAGTCACATGACCAACAGTATGGCCACTAGATTGTGGGTTACTTGGTCATAGCAACTTCAGTATATGTTGTCCACTGCCATTTTGTCATTCACTATTTTTATGTGTTTTATTGTTATCACCACCAAAATGTGAGTTTCTTGGATGCATGGTGCATAGCTTATCCTAAATGTTCAATAACTACTTATTGGTTAATTGATTAAATCATTCCTCTGGTCAACAATTATTTAGGAATGTAATAGGACTCGTTCCCCTGGAGTTTGGTCAGTTGGAAGAAAATGAATATAGTAGACCTTTCCTCAGTACATTTCTTAACCAAAAGAGGCATTGCAATATAATAAAAAGCAAAGAGAAAAGGGAAAAACTGGAATTATTGTGTCAAGAGCAAAATAATCCTTAACACTCTTAAATGGGACATTCAATGACTATTGACTACTTAATCTACAGTACTGAAGCCCCTGTCATCAAAGTATTGAAGTACTTAAATGTTTCATAGAATTAGAATTTTAGTTTAGTTGCTTTCCCCCCCTCTATCCTCTGCTTCCCTCTATCCCCAACACACACACACACACACACACACACACACACACACACACACATTTACCTTGGCCAGATATTTCAGGCAACTACCAATAAAATGTCCTTAGAAATTTTAAATAATTCTAGAGTAGGATAAATTTGCAAAAAACTCCATGGGAGTTATAACATGACTTTAATTCATATTTTAGCCATCACGTAAGCTTAGGGAAGATTTTGGTGAATGGTACACAGCAATATTAGGATGGATTAAAATGGTTTGTTGATATTAATTGTTTTAATCCATCCTAGGATTGCTGTGCACAGTATATGAGGGCATGGACAGATAAATAACAATTTAGTTAGGAAAGATGTTGCATATGTCCTCCCTCACCCCTGTAATCCCACAGGGAAGCTACTGGGTGGTGACTTAAACAAGTAGTGGGATAGGCACTCTGGTCAAAGGCATAGAGCTACTGGAGGCTCAGGTCTACCTAAGCTTTTCAGACCAAGAGCCAAGAGCCTCCCTGAGCATCTGTCAAGAGACCAGTGAGGAAATGAAGTCAAGGAATACGGACCAGTGTCAAAAAAGGTAGAAGACTTTCAATATCATAGCAGAAATATGTAACAGGTAGTAGACCTAGATGAGCAAGGTCATTAACTTCTCTGACTCATCTATCTTATGTTGTGTCTTTAGTTACTTTGATATGCGGATTTCTAGAGTCTGGTGTAAGTACTTGTGGAGTGTCAACTCTAACTGGAACTTCAGAGCTTATGAGATAATCTTTAAGCCATGAAACCAAAGCAGAAATCATGGAAAAAAAAATTCAACGATGAAAGATTATGTACACTAAAATACTTTTAGCATCATTTTTCTAGTAGTAATGGACTAGACACAAAGTTGATGCACATAATTTGATATTATCTAAACAAATTATGATACACAAATGGAATGGAATGGAATTGTGCTGAAAGAAATGCTAACTATGATGACTCCAGAAAAGCATGGATACACTTATATGAAATGATGAAAAGTAAACAGAACCAAGAAAATAGTGTGCATAATGACTAAAGCAATGTAAATGAAAAGAAATAACAATAGAATAATCAAAACTTAATACTACACAATTTTAATGAGGTTGGCTCCAAAAAGGAGAGGGGAGAATACCTCCATGCCTTTTTTGAAATGGTGGGGGCTGTGACTATATATGTAATATAAGAACTTTAAATATTTTTATTATATTTCTGGAACTTTTCTCCCATCCCTCTTTTTAATTATTCATTATAAGGGCTAGTTCTCTGAGAGAGAAAAGAGGGAAGGACACATTGGGGAATACAGGTGACAAAAATGATTATAAGGTTTATTTAAAAATCAAAAATAATCATGGGAAAATACTGTGACGTTTGAGCATATTCATTGCAAAAGAAAAACTATTTCTTTTAAATAACTCTTGACTGCCAATATCTTCTGACAAATCACTATGTTGGAGGAAAGATATTTTTTATTTTTCTTCATAAATTTCCTAAACATGATTGTTTGAGCATTCAAATGAAATGAAAAAGCAGCAAGATTATATTCTCAGGAACCTGATTAAAACAAACAAACCAAAAGAGCTTTATGCTTTTCTATTCTGTCTTCTCTCTGAGTGCAGAAGAAAATCTACAAACGCTATTTTAGCCAAATCCAAATGGCACCCCACAGAAGCACTCAATGATAATAATTCAGTCAACCAAGTCTATGTTGATTGATAGGATAGTGGGAAGAATGTTCAGTATGGATTTGAAAGAGCTGAATCTTCTCTCTATAATGCATTAGCTCTGTGATTATATCTTTGTAAAATTACTATGTTTTAAATTACTTCACATCTCTTCCACGAAGCAAATATTTTTGAGGGGGTTACCTCATTATTTAAAATTAAAAAAAAGACAACAGAAAATATTCATTAAACCATTTTCCTTCTTTTACATTTTTGTATACAATCTTTCCAAAAATAATCTAGGCATAAACCAAGGTTATCCTGAAACAAAGATAGGTTTGTTTGTTTGGTTTTAAACCTAAATATCCAATCATAAATATGCCTGAGAGTCAAAAGATACTGCAATCTCCAATTAAGTAAGTTGAGAGTCAACTAAATAGTAGTGAAGAGGCATGTTGCATAAATGAATAGCTAGCAAATTATTTGCTTACACTGTGCTGTGTGGGTAATACACATTCAAGCAATAAGAAAGACATTCCTTGCTCTCGAGGACCTTAATGGAGAAGGACCAAGATGCTAAAAAGTGGAGAGGAGAAGGGAAAGGTACCCATGGGGAGAATGGAAAAGAATTCAGAGGAGTCAAAGGTGTAGCATGAGGCTGGCCTAGAACTTTCTGAAAACGGAGGCTGAGGAGGAACTCACAACTCAGAGGATGAGGTTGCAGAGGGAGATGACTCTTCTAAGGTAACAAGACAGTTGGGATATGAAGAAGTCTAGATAAGCAGGAGTACAGAGATGGAAAAGAAGTGCAGTTAACTGCAACAAATTCCCAGTGACAAAGTGAATAGAAAAAAAATTGTGTATAGAATATCACCAAAGAGATACATAAACAGAAAAATAAAAGGTGTGGTTAATCAACATGTATTAAGAGGGAGGAATAACCAATGGATAATTTGTATGTTCTAAGGCAATTCACATATTGTAAAGAAGAAAAGGAAAATGAATACCCAGAATGTTGGGTGGATCCTCTGAGCAGAATTTGTGGAAGGAAATGGACAAGAATGACACAACAAGAAGACCTATATTGGTTGTTATCTGTACCTACACCAATGGCATTCAGTCCATCAAAGTATTAAACTAATAATTACAAAAAGATAATGAAAAACAAAATTATCACTTTGGAACTGAGTTACTCAGAATCAAATACTCCTAGTATTCAGATCAGATCTTCAGAGGTCATACTGTTCAACCATATGGCTTTCCCCACAGACCCCATTCACTGGAAAATTGCCAGTCATCTAATTCAAGTGGTTCTGTGGGGATGTATGCTAAAGTGAATGGTATGTGAAGCAGACTGAAAGATGGAAATTCTCTAAACTCCAGTGGCTCCCTATTGTCTCTAGGGACATATATTAAATACTCTGTTTGGTATTTAAAATTCTTCACAACCTGACCCTTACCCCCCTTTCCAATTTTATACTTTTACTTCTGTTGATATAATTTATGATCCATTGACCCATTTTCTGATGCCCACACTTGACACTCCATCTTTAATATCTGTGCTTTTGAATTGACTGTCCCCTAAGTCTGGATTGCTCTTCCTCCTTCCCTCTGCCTCCTACCTACTCTGACTTCTCCAAGACTCATTTCAAAACAAAAGAACCCTTTCCCAGTCTTTGCCTCCCCCAAGTGCTGACTGCCCTCTGTAATTACCTTCTAACTATTCTGTACCTAATTATTCTTACATTGTCCCTCACCCTGCAAAAAGGGGATGTTACTTAGCACAGTGAATTGCTGAGTAAGCAGTTAATAAATTAATTTCTATTACCTTTAAAAATAAATTTAAAATAACTCCTGAAGTATGCTGCAACACCGTAGAAAGTTAGGGCATGACAACAGTAGCATTATTTTTTAATGTCTTTTCCTTTCTGAATGGGTGGCTTTTGATGAGGAAGAATATTCCATTGCTCTATCTTAGAGAAGAAGTAGTAGTCCAAGGAGATAAGACTAATTATATTTTTAAAAAATGGGTTTGTAGTCACTTTGTCTATCCAGGAATCCAAGGAAAGCAATTTGTGGACAAAGACTTTCTAAGGAGAATGAGTGACCTTATTCCCAGTACTCCAAATTCTTTCCCTTTGCTGATTAGTATCATCTTGATGTTGTCAGAATTGACCCTGAGCCAGTTGGATTTCATCCATGTTGCTATTTCCATTATGTGTTGGAAGAAAATGACTCTCAACTTGTGCAGGATGGTGTGAATAGAAGACAGAATGATCTGTAGACTCTATGGGGAGGAATGCTATAGCAAGAGTCAACAGGAAAACTTCAGTGTTGTACATTCTCAAATAGGAAATATCAATAGCTTCGTCTGAACGCATCCATTTTCTTCCATCTCAAAGTACCAATGCTGGCTATTTTAGGTGTGTGAATTCACTCTGGGCCCAAGACTTCCACTGTTCACAACATTACCTCCAGACTTGCCCCTAGAGTTTGCCAGACAATGATGAAAAGGTTAGGCTTGTGCCAATAGAAGGAAGTCTTTCCAAACAGAGAGAAACTGTGATGAGGATTTGGGCTGAATATCTTTAAAGCCTGGCCCTTTTCAAGAAAAATAATAGCCCAGTCTCAAAAGTCAAAGTGTTATGAAATATGGCTTTTTTTTCTGGAAATTATGTAAGTCTCCCATAAAGTTTCTTTATAAAATTAGCCACCAATTATTTGCTTATATTATTAGGGAATATTATATATGATATATAATATGTAATAAGCATAATTTTACAAGCAAAATAATATTATTTAATATAAGTTGTTTATATAATATATCATATACAATAATCTTTAATTAGCAATTTTATACATTGTGTATCATATAAATTATCCCTTGATAATTTCATGCATCGTATCACATGTGATGTTCCTTAGTAATTAACTTCATAAATTTATTTACAGGGGGGCGGAGCCAATATGGCGGAGTAGAAAGACGCACATACACATAGCTCCGAACCCACAACCCACAGAATGGCTAGAGGGGACCACCTCATGGTGAATTCTGCACCCAGAGGCCACGGAATATTGGAGCGAGGGAGATTTCTGTTCCGGAGAGACCTGCAAACCTCTTGCGGGGGGTCCTTCGCGCTGCAGACTGGACGCCAGGACTGGGAGCAGAGGGCAGCCCTGCAGCGGCCGCAACACCGTGAAGAAAAGATCCGAGTGGGCTACGGGGACAGGATCTCCAGCGGCCACGCGGGTCCCTCCACCCACAGAGGGACCTGCAAACCTCTCGCAAAAGGTCCGTCCTGCTGCAGACGCAGAGCCCAGCCCAGACCTGCGGCGGCCACGGCTCCGAGAGGTACAGATCCGAGCAGGTTTCAGGGACGGGATCTCCAGCGGCGGCACAAGCCCCTCCATCCACAGGTGACGGGGGTCGTTGAGAGAGTCTCTTTGGTGGGTCGAGAGGGGAGTGGGGTGCCCCCATGGCTCGGGGCCTCCTCCCCGGAGGTAGAAGCTGAGAGGCAGCTGCAGACAGGGGCTCCCCAAGCAGGCGGGAGCCTGGATCCATTGTGGAAGGTCTGTGCATATACCCTCTGAGGGAACTGAGCCTGAGAGGTGGCCCTGCCCTGACCTGACCACCTGAACTTAATTCTCACACTGAATAGCAGCCCTGCCCCCGCCAAAAGCCCTAAGGCGGGAAGCAGCATTTGAATCTCAGTCCCCAAACGCTGGCTGGGAGGACCAGGAGGCGAGGTGGGTGTGAGGAGAATATTCAGAGGTCAAGTCACTGGCTGGGGAGAATACCCAGAAAAGGGAAAAGAAATAAAACTATTGAAGGCTACTTTCTTGGAGAACAGACATTTCCTCCCTTCCTTTCTGATGAGGAAGAACAATGCTTACCGTCAGGCAAAGACACAGAAATCAAGGATTCTGTGTCCCAGCCCACCCAATGGGCTCAGGCCATGGAAGAGCTCAAAAAGAATTTTGAAAATCAAGTTAGAGAGGTGGAGGAAAAACTGGGAAGAGAAATGAGAGGGATGAAAGAGAAGCATGAAAAGCAGATCAGCTCCCTGCTAAAGGAGAACCAAAAAAATGTTGAAGAAATTAACACCTTGAAAACTAGCCTAACTCAATTGGCAAAAGAGGTTCAAAAAGCCAATGAGGAGAAGAATGCTTTCAAAAGCAGAATTAGCCAAATGGAAAAGGAGATTCAAAAGCTCACTGAAGAAAATAGTTCTTTCAAAACTAGAATGACACAGATGGACGCTAAGGACTTTGTGAGAAAGACAGATATCACAGAACATAGCGAGAAGATTGGAAAAATGGAAGATAATGTGAAATATCTTATTGGAAAAACAACTGACCTGGAAAATAGATTCGTGAGAGACAATGTAAAAATTCTGGGACTACCTGAAAACCATGATCAAAAGAAGAGCCTAGACATCATCTTCCATGAAATTATCAAGGAAAACTGCCCCAAGATTCTAGAACCAGAGGGCAAAATAAATATTCAAGGAATCCACAGAACACTGCATGAAAGAGATCCAAAAAGAGAAACTCCTAGGAACATTGTGGCCAAATTCCAGAGTTCCCAGGTCAAGGAGAAAATATTTCAAGCAGCTAGAAAGAAACAATTCAAGTATTGTGGAAATACAATCAGGACAACACAAGATCTCGCACCCTCTACGTTAAGGGATCAAAGGGAATGGAATAGGATATTCCAGAAGTCAAAGGAACTAGGACTAAAACCAAGAATCACCTACCCAGCAAAACTGAGTATAATACTTCAGGAGAAAAAATGATCTTTCAATGAAATAGAGGATTTTCAAATTTTCTTGATGAAAAGACCAGAGCTGAAAAGAAAATTTGACTTTCAAACACAAGAATGAAGAGAACCATGAAAAGGTGAACGGCAAAGAGAAGTCATAAGGGACTTATTAAAGTTGAACTGTTTACATTCCTACATGGAAAGACAATATTTGTAACTCTTGAAACATTTCAGTATCTGGGTACTGGGTGGGAGTACACACACACACATGCACACGCACATGCACACACACATAGAGACAGAGTGCACAGAGTGAATTGAAGAGGATGGGATCATATCTTAAAAAAAAATGAAATCAAGCAGTGAGAGAGAAATATTGGGAGGAGAAAGGGAGAAATTGAATGGGGCAAATTATCTCTCATAAAAGAGGCAAGCAAAAGACTTATTATTAGTGGAGGGATAAAGAGGGGAGGCGAGAGAAAAACTCTCATCACATTCCACTAAAGGAAAGAATAAAATGCACACTCATTTTGATAGGAAAACCTATCTCACAATACAGGAGAGTGGGGGACAAGGGCACAAGCAGGGTGGGGGGGAGGATAGAGGGGAGGGCATGGAGAGGGGAATGCAATCCGAGGTCGACACTCATGGGGAGGGAAAGGATCATAAGAGAATAGAAGTAATGGGGGACAGGATAGGATGGAGGGAAATATAGTTAGTCCTATACAACACAACTAGTATGGAAATCATTTGCAAAACTACACAGATTTGGCCTATATTGAAGTGCTTGTCTTCCAAAGGGAAGGAGTGGAGAGGGAGGGAGCTAAAGAAGTTGGAACTCAAAGTGTTAGGATCAACTGTGATGTTCTTACCACTAGAAAATAAGAAATACAGGTTAAGGGGTCAAGAAAGCTATCTGGCCCTACAGGACAAAAGAGAAGACGGAGACAAGGGCAGGGAGGGAGGATAGAAGAGAGAGCAGATTGGTCACAGGGGCAATTAGAATGCTTGGGTTTGGGGGGGGAGGGGATAAAAGGGGAGAAAATTTGTAACCCAAAATTTTTTGAAAATAAATGTTAAAAAGTTAAATAAAAATAAATAAATAAATAAATTTATTTACAGTACATACAAATATCTCAGCCAGAAGCAATGAAAGTCAATAAACTTGTATGCAAATGTGTTTTGGGATCTTGGAGATAATTCTATTTAAATGCGCAAAACTAAAAGAACTCAGCATTCTAGCAAAATAGGTCACTTCTCCCACTACCCGGACTTTGCTCAGGCTGCTTTCTGTACTAAGAATGTGCTCCTATACCTCTGCCTCATACACTCACTAATTTCCTTCAGGGAGTAACTCAGGTATCACTTTCTATTGAAAATCTTTTCAGACTCCTGTCTCACCTCCACTCATCCTTGAAATAAATTTGTATTTACTTTGTATATATTTGGTATTAACTTAAGTGTGACCACGTCTCAATAAATTGTAAACTTCTGAAGGACAGGAAGTATTTCGCTTTTGTCTTTGTAGCCCTAGAACTTAACACATGGCTTAGCATATAGTAGATCCTTAATAAATATTTGTTGAATCAAACTAAATTGTTGAATAATGACCCCAGGTCTCAGTCTTCTAAGCATAAATTTACAGGTTTAAGCATGTGACCGGAAATTTCTGCTTCCCTGAAACTGGAGAAAAATGGTCTTCTCTGAAATCAGAATTTGGTAGGAGGTCCTGGACATTCCTTGATATTCTTCTGGTGGTGCATCATTAGCTCCTCTCTAGTGTTTTTTGTATCTCTGTCCATTCAACTCTCAACTTTGATTTAAAGGCATTTAGAGGAACACAGCATGACATGAGATAATATATGCAAAGAGCTTCACAAACCTGAAAGCGTGATATCAATGCTAGTTATTCATTTTATTATTATCACTAGCATTGTGTTTAGAGTATATAGATTATCAAAAGAGGATTAAGTTTTATGTGAGCATGATAAAAATCTTACACACTGAATAACTGGTTATAAGTGTAGAATGTACTGTAAAACTTGCTCACTTCAGGTCCTGCCCAAGGATATTTGGTTACTGAAGTACCCGTAAGGACTGTACTATGAAATAGTTTTACCAGTAAGGTGCCCTTATGTCTTAGACCTTTATCATAGCAATAGAAAAAAGTCTCCGGTTTCCTTTTATTTCAGAGTGAAAACCAGATTTATTATAATTTTCTTAGGGAATTAAAGATGGAAAAAACCATATAGGCCAACTACTTCAATTCAATTCACCACTTATTGAGGTACTTTGCTAGGAAACTAGAGATATAAAATGAGTAAAGCACTTCACACTGTTTAAAGAGCTATATAACTGCTACCTATTACATCATCATCATTATTTAAGAGAAAAAATGACCCTGCCTTCAAGGAGATTGTCGTTTGTTTGTCTTTTTGAAGAAGACATCATTGGTGATGTCTTGACTCCTACACAAATTGGATTTAAGTGAGGCAGAGATGCACAAAGCCATCAAATCTCACTGTCTCTTCCAGAGTCATCAAAGTCCAGTGACAAGATAAAAATTAGGATGACTGGAGATGGCCTGGGATTCAGGGGATGACCTTGGCATCTTTGATGTCTGACCAAGCTCTAAGCTCTCCACAGTGCCTGTCTCAGCCACCCTCATGACCATGCAAATTGTTCTCACCCAACCAGGAAAATTATTCATATGCTTAGAGTAGACATCCCCCTAATTCACCAATGGGTTTGAGACCTCTCATTTACCCTCACCTTGGTTTAGCTTGTCTGCCAAGATAGTTTTACTAGGATGTGACTTCTGTTTATGCTATAAGCTTCCCGGAGTCACAGGTGAGAGTTGGGTGCAGGTGGGCTTGAAAAGTGGATGAGCAGACCTAAAAATGATTTGGCAGCCTTACAGCACAGATGCTAGTCTTCCCTCAACACTCCATACACATAACAATCAAGGAGACTGCATTCTAGTGTGATTACACAACATATTAAACAAATACAATTTATATAGAACATACTACAAAGTAATTTCAAGAAGCAGAAAGTGCTTACAATGGGAGGTCATGAATCTAATCTAACCCCTCCCTCATTTTATATGTGAGGAAAGTTGAGCAGAGAAGTAAAATTATATTGTTATTATTTATCGTTAGATTTAGACTGTATAGGATATCAAAAGAGAATAAAATTTTACATAAACATGAAAAAACACTTGTACACAGAATTACTGGTTAGGACTAGAATTATAAAGCTTGTTCAGCAAGTGTAGGAACCGGGATTCAAATCTAGCTCCTCTAATTCCAAAATCAGTATTTTTCCTCTATAGCCCACTGTTCTGATGCTTAATTTTTTACTTATTTTTTTTAAATCCATTGAACCTAAAGGTGATAGATAATTATGATGAGTTCAATAATTCAATTAATAGGAAAACTCAAATACTTGTGCTTTTCTCCCCAGTTTGTTGGTTTTCTATCTTGCCTGAGAAGAGGTCTCGTGTCATATAATGCTGTCCATAGAAAAGTGCAACATATGGCTGAAGCAGCTGGAGTAGAGTGTGACCACGCTGATATAATGAGACCCGTTTGAATCATTAAATAGCATTACAAAGGAAAAATCCTTCTACAAGCAGCGCACTATATTTGAGTTCATGATTCAATTAATCTTGAAAAAGCAGAGCTCGCCTAATAAACTGTCATCAACAAGGAACAGCTAAACAAGCCAGACACTTCAGCCATGGTGCCAAGCATCTGGCATTATTTCTGGATATGTTGTCATAAGAAGATTGAAATCACAGGAAAACCAACCTTTTACCAGTGGTTCAGAGTCCCCAGTTATGGGATATACACCCTAAGGCAACTACCAGTTAACATGGGCCATTTGGGTGGGAGGCTCTTAAATCCAGTCGATCTGGATTTACCAGAAGCCATTTTAAAGACATGAACAGGGCAGGATCTCTACTTTTAGCTACCTCTGGAGAGCTAGTCATATCAAATCACATCTTTTAGTCCACTAGTAGAAAAATAGCTTACATGAATGTATCATTTAAAGTCTGTAAAATGCCTTTACATATATTATCTCAGTTGATCCTTGCAACAACTCTGTGATGTAAGGTCCATTTTTCCCATTTCACAGATGAGCTAACTGAGGCTGAAATAGGTTAAGGAACGAGTGTCTGAAGCAGGATTCAAACTTGGGCCTTCTTGACTCTAAATGCAAAGCTATAGCCATTGGTCATTTAGCTCTGGTTGGACAACCATTAAAAAAATATGGTTTTCCCACAGTGTGTGAGAATTTTTTCTGGTAGACTTGGAACTTCATTGCAATGCAAGGACTTAAAAAAAATTCCCAATGGTCTTTTAAGGCAAAATGCCTTCCATACCCAGAGAAAGAACTTTGGAATTCAATTGCAGAATGTAGCAGATCATTTTCTTTTGTTTTACATTTTGGTTTGTTAGATGATTTCTCCCATTCATTTTAATTCTTCTATACAACATGACTATAGTGAAAATGTGTTTAATAGGAATTTATGTATAGAACCTATATAAAATTGTATGCTATCTCAGGGAGGAGGGGAGAAGGGAAAAGGAGGGGAAAAAATAATCCAAGTTATATGGAAGTGATTGTAGAACACTGAAAATAGATAAAATTAATATTAAAAAATGATAATGAATGCTGAGTACTGTTCAACTAGCTAGATAACTAGTAGGCAATTGGAAATGTGGGACTACATCTCAAGAGAGAGATGAAGCATTGATTGCCTATGGACATTGGGAAGCCTTCTTCATGGGAACTCATCATCAAGACAGTTTGTAGACACAGAAGGGTAAGGGCTTACGACTTAGTCTCCTGTGTTTTACCCCATTATCTTCTCTCTCAAGTCTTTCTTGATCTGATACTCTTTGTTTCCTACTTAGTCTTTCTCCAACTGTATCACTTCACCATGTTACTCAGTACCCTAGATTGTGGATAAAACTTTTCCCATTTCAATTTAATCAACACTTGTGTAGTAATAAATTTGCAGTCAGAAGAGGCTTAGAGGCCATTTAAGTCAATTCCCTTAATTTTTTTTAAAAGAAGAAACTAAGACCCACAAAGATTAAATGGTGTGCCCAAGATCACACAGATAGCAAAACACAGAAGTAGAATTTGGACCAAAGTCCTCTTCTTGCATTACATACTTTCACTTTTGCATCTTAATGTCATAATTTCTTTTTTATACATCATTAAATAGCTTATCATGTTACTCTTCAGATCTTTCCGCAAGAGATTTACTTTTATATGTGTGCAGTGTTTTCCCTCAATAAATAGAGGCTGTTTATTTGTAAAAGAAAACGAAATATGGTCTTCATAAAGGAGTCCCTTTATTTTATCTGTCATGATCATGCCCACATATGGGAGTTCTTCCTTCATCCCCTCCCCTTTTCTTATCTTCTTTTGTATGTTGTTCTCACCCTTTAAATTGCAAGCTCCTTGAGTGGAAGGAATATATTTGCAAATTTTTGCCCTTATTATATATATTTGCATACCTTTGCCACTATGTGCCAGGGACTACAGTAAACAAAGTATTTGGCAAATTTTGTTGTTGTTCAGTCATTTTTATTCATGCTCAACTCTCTGTGGCCCCATTTTGGGTTTTCTTGGCAAAGAAACCCAGTGATTTGCCATTCCTTCCTCCAGCTCATTTTACAGATGAGGAAACTGAGGCAAACAGGGTTAAATGACTTGTCTGGAGTCACAAAGCTAGCAAGTGTCTGAGGCCGGATTTGAACTCACAAAGATGAGTCTTCCAGACTTTAGATCTGTCTAGCTCTATCCACTGTGTCAATTACCTGCCTAAAATGCTTGTCACATAGCAGGCACTTAAAACATGTTTATCAGCTGACTAAACATTGAGTCTTGTCATCCAGGACAGCCCAGCTGGGTAATTTACATTCTACCTGTGCTTTTTACCCCTCTTCTAAGACACACTCATATTCTTTTTACTTTTATTAAACAGTTTTCTGGCTAAATTATTCTTATTGTTTCTTAAGCCATGCTATCAATGTCTTCTGTAGAGTTCTAGGTGTTTACCATTCAGAGGCATAAAATTTCAGTCTCCCTACTCAATCATATGCACACTTATATGTACACTGCCCTTCCATATCAATAGAGGGTTGTACAGAGTAGAAAATTATTTATTTCTATATATGTAGCCATACTCATAAATATGAATATAATAGTTTTTTTAATATCTCATTTCAAGATTTTCAAAGTGCTTTATAAATACTTTATTGGATCCTCAACACAACACTGGGAGGTAGGTACTATTATTATCCTTATTTTGCTGTTTAGGTAACTGAGGCAGATAGAAATTAAATAACTTGCCAAAAGTCAAATAGCTTGTAGATGTCTAAGATAAGATTTGAAGAGAGTTCTTCCTGACTCCAGGTCTAGTATTCAAACCTAAATACTTCTCAAATGTTCTTGCATCTGAGGGGGAGGAAACAGAGTTGGGTCTCATGAACTTTTTTTTTTACTTCTAAATTTCTACCATGTGTCACATTTGGTGTCTTGGTTCACCATTCCTTTTCCCTTTTTAAAATAATATTCAACTGAAAATATTAAACTAATTTAAAAATTGGGGCAGCTAAGTGCAGAGTGGATAGAGTACGTAGACTGGAGTGAAGAACACTCATCTCCATAAGCTCAAATCTGACCTCAGACACTTACTAGTTGTACAATGCTGGGCAAGTCACTTTACCCTGTTTGCCTCAGTTTCCTCATCTGTACAATGTACTGAAGAAGGAAATGGCAAACCACCCCAGTGTCTTTGCCAAGAAAACACCAAGTGGGATTGCAAAGAGTTGGCCACAACTGAAAAACAACTAAGCAAAAATTTAAAAAGTAATTAAAACATCGCGAAAGTAGCCAAGATCCATGAGTTGTCTGGTAAGGCATTTTCCCTTTAAAAGTGCTTTTTTGTGAACACAACTTCCACAATTAAATTCTTGCTTTTGTTTTCCTAAATTTTCAGTGTTTAAAAAGAAAATTGAAAGCTCTCACATTAATTCCAAAGGAATAGGCAGTCAAACTAGTATGTTTAAAGTGAATTTTCTAAGGAAATACTGTTCATTTAAATACTGTTCATGTATAGGATTTCATTTTTAAACAGATTTATTTGAAAAGTATTAATGTGATCTTTGAGTTGAAAAGTGACCTACTGTACCCTTGTTTAAAGGAGCAAGATTTAAGTCTCATCTACACTAAGCCAGAGAACAAATACCACCATGGTGTCTGGTTAACCTGATCAGTTGCAATCCATATATGGCAGCATAAGCCTGAGAGCCTGGGAAAATATCAGCTGCTCCAATCACGGTGTCATGTAGATGGACTACAACAGATCGTTTCAAAAGAAAACAATGATCAGAATGAGTCTGGATTTACTGGATTGCCCTGTGAATGTTTAGATTTTGAAGGTTGTACTGCAAAATTCTAGGTAAGCATTTTTTGATTTGTCTTATTTTCAATATATTTAGAAGAAAAGCACCCTTGAATTTAAAATGATTAGCAAACGATGGCTTCTGCCTTGTACTTATTAACACAAATGCATTGTGGGTGATACAGTTCACCTGTCAATTTCGTTATCTTAGCACAAAGTTATTTTCCCAAATAGAAAGGAATGACAATTAGTAAGGTCCTCATGCTCAACTCCTGTATTGTACCAAATATGATACATGGAATAAAGTTTCAGACAGTCACAAAGTAAAGAGAAAAATATGAAAACCTACAACTTTTACACCACAGTACTGATCCTTATTTAATTAGCTACAATTCTAAAAATATAACTAATACCCACACAAAGCTTTTGTAAACAAATTTTTTTTTGTTTCACATTTTAAAAATAATTTAGGAAAGAATTTTAGATTGATTTAAGAGAATCTTCTTTTAAAAACTTTTCCAAAGTCTGATAAGTTTTTCCTATATTTGAAAATATAATCAAGACACTGAAATCATGTAGCAGCATTTTTGGAGTATGATCTGATATTACAGTACAGTGTTGCACAAATTTTCCAGTCGACTTTTGAATTAGCAAATATAATAGAAAAACAACATTCTCAACCACATTACTTCTTTGTGCAAGATGAGAGAATATTTCCTAATGTTTTTTTTCCACATCCTATTTTTCAAAAAGGCAATAAATCTGAGATTGTGCTCAATATTATTTCTAATTTGAAGCCTTTTGGATCTATACTGTACTTTAAAATTATGTATAAATGATAAACAGTAGCTCAGATCTTTTACTCCAATAAATAATCATTCTTCAAGATCACAGTCTATGTAAATTGGCTATTTCAGTCCCCAGGTCATGCTTTTCCCATTTTTGAGTACAGAACGATTATTTTTCTTCACTCTACTGTCCCCAAACTCTGCTGCTTCTAGGATCTTGAGAAATCATATGTCAAAAAGAACATCTCGCTTGAGATTTATTTGTTCACAGTATGATTTTCATAAATGAGGAAGTAACAGAATTAGATAATCTAACCTTTTCTTGCATTAAACTTTCATGAGATGGACAAGCCTGCCACCTATGACTAATTCTTACAACTGATGGCCACTTTACAGCCCAGAGCTGTGTTCAATAATCTTCCAGTGCTGCCAGCAGAGAGGTCCTAAGTGATGCAGTTAGCCCTTTGGAAGTTGCAGTCATAAAACACATGCAATTAAGTAAACCATGGTTGTATCTGAGAACCTGTCTCTCTATGTCTCTGTCTCTGTCACTCTCTGTATCTTTGTGTCTCTGTCTCTGTCTGCCTCTGTCTGCCTCTGTCTATCTGTCTGTCTGTCTGTCTGTCTGTTTCTCTCTCTCTCTCTCTCTCTCTCTCTCTCTCTCTCTCTCTCTCTCTCTCTCTCTCTCTCTCTCTCGCCTTTCTCCTCCAAACAGTTCTATGCATGCCCTCATTTCTATCAATGCACCCTCTCTGCTACCACGATTTCCCATGTGCTTGTGGACTGTGCAGAATACTTTCACAACATTGCTTCTCCGGCTGTTACAGGTACAAACTATCTGGATATTTAGATACTACAGTATCTAATAGGACACCATCAATCTTTTATAGTAAGAGAATACATAAATTATAAACAAATATGTCCTTTGGTCTAGTAGAACAGCATAATGATCAAAGACACACAATAGAAATGTATTTGCTTCTCCAGTACGCTTTATTCCCCCAGCTCTGGCTTGGTAGTGATGGACAGGCAGTGAGCTGTCAGTTTTTGTTCCATCTGTCACACTACACTTACCTCCTGTTGTTTTAAGTAATCAATATGGGGGCTGAAATCACCTACCGCTACCTCTGCTACCTCCTATTTTGTCCTCTCATAAATTATGAATCCCTGCACAACATCAAGTCTACAATTTCGATTGCATTTGCTAATCATTGATCAATAATTCAGGAACCTCTTCTTCTTCAAGGGTCCCTAGTTTCCTGCAACATATGGCATCAGGCTGACAGTGTTCACGAGACTATTCCCTTATCACAAAAAGCAGCCGGGGAAAACAAGTTGTTTAAAGTTGTTTCTTTTTCTTTTTTTCCCCCTTCTTCCACAAGGCAGACTTTGTACTTTCCCCCTCCCCCTGTTCCCCCCCACCCCAGTTTCTCTGGCTTGTTACATCTAATGACTGCGCACGTACAGCTGCTACAGAATGGAAGTGGCCCAGTAACAGGCCAGAGGAATTCAGTTTGGGGAGATACTGAGCTTATCAGCAAAACTCTCTCACAGGTTTATTTTATAGGATTTCATTGTTTCTTGGGGGTCGGGTCTCATCCCTTTTGGGAGGGAAGGGGATATCTTTTATGCTGTCCTGTTTCTATTGCATTATTCCATTTTCTTGGGCACCAAAGCCTAAAGAAAAAAAGTTACAAGTCTTTCATGCACACACATATGTTGAAAACAGGAAAGCTGTAGCACAGAGTGAACCTGAAGTCACAAAGGGCTCTAAGTGCTTCCTTCACCGTTAACAAAAACCACTGCAACAAAAATCCACTCCCAAACAGGGTGAAATTTTTATCCTCTTGATGCAGTGGGGAAACCTCAAATAATAAGTCTTTTCTCCAAATCATTCCAGATACTTTGTTTGGAGAGACTCTATGAAATATGGTGAAGTGTTCTCTGAATCTTCAGCGTTGATAGTGCCATTGAGAGGGGGCTCACAGAACACCTCCCTGAGAAGGCTTCTGAAAAGATGTTGCTCATTTCTGGAGAAATGGGGGGGGGGGGTGCAGAACGAGAAAGCATCTGCTAAAGATCACTGGCAAGAGTGCTTGGAGAGATCACATCTAATTTCCGTGAACCATTCAATGAACTAATTTCAGTGAAACCATTTTCAATAAAAGGAGGCTCAGGAGGGTTGCTTGAGGTTGACTGCCCTTCTTATGTCCACCCCACCCCTTGGCCTCTGAGCAGAGCTAAATAGTATAAAAGGTACTGCTTTGTCAACGCCAAGATTTGAAGTGTCTCCTACCTTGTTTTTTACTTTACAAGTCCCCCTATGGTGGAAAAATCAGTCTCTATAGAAGCAAGCCCTTCTGTCAGTCACTGGCAGGCTAGACCCGACTCCTGGAATTACCTATTGTTATTGACTCAGCGGGAGAGCTGCAGTGGAAGAGGTTTTCAATAACTTTTAAAATTTAAAAAAGAAACAGCAGGAGAGATCAGAAGGGAGGGAAAGAGAGGAGAAAGTTCTAAAATAATCTTATGGCAAAAAAAAAGCAGAGACGGGCAAGAGAAAAGGGAGCAGGGCTGGTGGAAAAGGCAAGAAAGCTGTAATAATGATAAATGTAATGAAAGAAACAAAATGGTCTTAAAGATTAAAGACAGAATGGACTAAAGTTAGAATAGGGATAGGAAAACAAAGACAAGAAGAGTTTAATCAGAAATTCTTTCTTTGAACTCTCTTCTATACCTTTCTCCTTCTCTTTTTTGTTCTTTTAACCTCCTGTTTTATCACCACCATACCCCCACACACAGGAGCATACCACCCTGACCACCACCACACTCATCTTCTTTGAGTTCCTGGTGTAGGGGAAATCAGAGACCATTTCAAATCCCCAGACTGTTAACACTTTATTTGAATCATGTCTGTAGTTGGTTTGGAGTTGAATGTGGAACGTAAAATACAATATTACTCAAATAACTAAAATATGTTGTTATAGTCTATGAGCATCCTGAAAGATACCACTTCTAATTAGAACAGAATTCATTGACCCAATGACTTCTTTTCCTCATGACAGAAATAAGTTGCTGATTGGTTTTCTGAAAATTCTCAGCTAACAGAACACTTCACAATGAGAGCATTTTATCATCATCACCATCATCATGTGGTTAGCATATATTTAGGGCCTACTGTGTGTCAAGCACTGTGCTCAGAGCTTTACAAAGATTATCTCATTGGATCCTCACAGAAATCCTATTATTATTTTTGCCATTTTTAAAGTTGAGAAAACTGAGGCAGACAAATAACTTGCCAAAGTAATACAGCTAGTAAGTGACTGAGATCAAACTTAAACTCAGATCTTCTTGACTCTAAGCCTTATCATCTGTGATTTCTATCTGCCCCTATAAGTTCATAGTTGGGATTCTATTTCTAAGTTGGGAGTGAGGGGAGAGAAAGGAAGAAAGATATATTTGCATAAACCTTTATAAGTATGCATGACTGGGGTAAGGGTGATTTGAAGCAATCTAATACAATTTCCCAGGAATATACAATGTACATGGAACCCTCGCTACCCTCTGGTAACAAAGTAGAATTGGAGGTGGAATTTGTGAGTGTGTGTTTGTGTGTGTGTATGTATGTGTGTATGTGTGTGTATATATATGTGTGTGTATGGAATTCTAAGAACATATTTCCCAAATGGAAAATTGAAAATAGAAAATTTAACACCCCATATCAAAAACTTGACTGAAAATAGAGCAGACTTATTCTTGGGAAAGTCAACCTATGATCCTTAGAAATGACATTTTGGCAAAATGGCATTGAAGTTTACATTTTTATTGACTTGGACAAAGTTAATCTTCCATCCAGTTGAGATTAAGAAGAATCAGCTGTCCAAGAAAACGGTTCCATGTGGTTACGACTAAAACATCCAGTCACATTTGACTGCTACTTCCATAAATACGTGCTTTATACATTTATGTTCTTTGTTATCAAACTCAATGTATGCTTCACTCAGTGCCTTTAAAAAGCATTGCTTAAAAATGTAAATGTGGCCACATAGCAAGTGTAAGTACGATCCATGTGGAGCTCAGCGTGACAGCTGTCCTTACACGTAAATAAAAATACAAACTCCACTATCCACTCCCTGTGAATGTGGTCATCAGGCAAATGGCGGAGCCCAAGACTACAGACAGAAAAATGACTCACAGAAAGAGACGGCCCAAGACGGTCACTGTTGAGAAATGATACCATAGTTTTAGCAACTATTTAAGAACTATTCACTAATTTTGTGAATTTCCTTCTCCATAAGGACAATTGACTAGCTTAAGTGATATGTCAGAACACCTTCCTTCTACATACGAATTCCTCCACCAAGTCCAGTAAAAGAGCATGATTGTAGAAGAAGAATACTTTACAGGGGACTGTGGAATAACTATGCTGCATGGATAACACTGGACTTGGTGTCAACAGAAAAGATTCAAACTCTATATATACAACCTGTAAAAGATAGCTTCCTTAGCTATAAAAAAAAGGTCCTTAAAGTCCATTCCAGTTCTAAAGTCTATGATGATCTGATTCCCCTGTTCACACAGTGATATTGCTTGTCAGCATGGACTTGACTGAGCCCCCTTGAATTCTTCTGAGACTCTCTTTTGTTGAAATATTGGTCCCATGCAAGTGGCCATCCTATATCATCCATGCTGAAGGAGTGAATCTAATAAGCAGTCAAAGGTGAAGATTTTGCAGATCCCAAATTTAAGCTAATGTCCCTTCCAGATTTAATGCTACCTCACCCAAAAATTGGCAAGACAATTTATGCCAGAGCTATGTGGCAGACATACTATAGTCTCATGCCTATAATATTGCAGCCTTTTTTTTTTTTTTTTTTGGTGAGGTTAAAACTTAAGACTCATCAAGAATACTAAACACATTGTTAAAACTCAGGTTTCCCAAGTCACAACCGTGGAAGTTTTGATTTCCAGCTCTAAGGTACTCTGGCCAGGACCACAACAAAGGCCAGTAGATGACAAATTTCTTTTTAGAGATAAATAGTACATGATCTGTTAGAGAAGTTAAATGCGAAGAAACAGTGGTTGAAAAGTGGTATTGTAAAACATACAGTTCATGATTTAATGATTTTAAATGTATTGTAGAGATCACTGTTAATAACCTGGGAAACCTTGTGGTTACCACCTTCACCACCTCTTTTTTAATGCCAGAAATTAATCACATTTGAAATACTTGATTCTACTACTATTTTTACTGCAAAGTACCACTAAATGATCCCTAAGTGCATCAGGGAGAAGTAAACAATACATATTTCCCTCCAGCTAGGATTATATAGAAAGGGGGAAGAATGCTAGAACTGCAATTCCAAGAGCTCACTCCCTGATTCTGTGTCTTGAGCAGATAGTAAATAAGCAAAGGAATATGTTATCTCATCAATTTGCACCTTCTCTCCATTGAAGAAGATTGCAATTCATTTATGCCTGCTCATCCTCTACAACTCATCCGTATGTTCCCATCAGTTTACCTCAGTGGTTTAACAAAAGGTGCTGAAGACTTTGCAGTCACCTGACATCATGAGGGTACCAGTGAAGTAACCTGGCTGTCCATCTATCATACCTTGCCTTAACCACACAACATATAATTGTTACATAATAGTGAAAAAAAAGGGTACTCATCACTTTTAAAGTCACCTTTGAGAAGCCACATTCAGGCTAACTGACTAGTAGAAAGATTATCTAGGTAAAGTTATGGGCATAACTTCTAATAAGCTATGGACCATGCCTCCCTTCCTGGGTACCCAGTTCTCGTATACAAATTGCATCACTGTATTCCTCTAAAAACTTGAGATATATCATAAGTCTCCTGTCCAGGGACTCCCAAAAGTTTGTATTTATTTGTTTTCTTCCGCACTCCACTATCTCTATGTAAGAAAGCAGAATAAGAAAAATTAAGATCAATCATACTGTACTTACTATAGTAAATTGAGCTCTTACATTTTCCTTTAAAGAAACATACTGTTTCATTCTATCACTGAGATTTCTACACCTTTTGCTTTTTTATTTGTATTTTGAAACCAACAACAACAGAAATTCTTCCTAATAGAACTAAGGAATAAATTTACACCAACAAATTCCCAACATCATCCCTTTCACAAAACCTGGATTCATTTTGATTTTGCAGCCAAACATATTCAAGATGTTTTTCCAGTCATGGAATCTGCTTTTAGCCTCTAGGTCTCTAGACTTAAAGGAGGGCAGCATCCTCAAGTCTTAGGAGGCTTGAACAAAGTTTTTTGTGAAACTGAGATGAAGTGGAACTGAATGTTTTTTCTCAGCCCAATTTAAAATGATTGGTATTGGATCTCCCTTACTCAATTCACTTTCCCCTCTTTCCAACTTGGATTTTATGGCAACAACAATAACAAAAAAATCTGTTGCGGGTCTCTCCATCTCAGCTTTACAGATGTATTTTAAAAGGAGAGAGGAGTGTTTTAAAGGCACTTTTTACATCTGTTCCTCTGGGAATCAGCTCAAGCAATTTTTGAGGAATGAAAAGTAGTCTAAGATTATCCACTCTGTTGAATCAGATTTTCTATAGGTCCTACAGGTAAAAAATAAACTAAATAATCTATTATGCTTGAATTCTACTTAAACTTTAATATTTTATTTTGGATTAAATCCCAGTTTTAGTTTCAACTGAACAAGTCCCTGTGACTTTTATAAACAACAGTAGAATTTGACTTTTGAGTTTTGAAACATCCCTGAATAAAAAGAAGAAACAAAAGTAGAACGTACAGTAATAATAGACCTAGAGAGTTGTGGTTTTTCGAAGTAAATTTTTTAGCTGGATTTAGTGGTTAGTTTTATTACTGTTGGCAAAGCTGGTTTCTCTGCCCTCTTTCCCATCCTTTCTAGAAACCATACACCTTCACTGAACTCTAAGACCAAGATTCTACTTTCTAGCACTGGTCCTTCCCTGACTGTGTTTTGTCATACTCTTTAAATTAATGTCTAGCCTGAGTTTGTCCACCATTTTCCTATTTCTGGGTCTTCTTGACTGTCAGTTTGCTAAAATATCATGCCATGTTACCTGCACTCAGACCATCACCTCCATCTCCTCCTTTTCACAGTAGAACATTATGATGTCCCAAACCACAGGTAACCCTACCCCCCTATTCTGGGTGAACCCTGAAGGAAACAGAACCCAGGAGGGAATTCAGAACTACTGAACCAGGCTGAATTTGGTTTTTCAGCTTTTTACCTGAACTCATTCCCTACTAGGATACCCTTGGAGTGAGCAGTATTGTTTGGGTTTGGAGAATTAACAACCAAGTTTTAGTGCAAAACCTTTTTCTCAGGCTTTCTTCTGAATCACTGCCCTTCCTAATACCCAAACTACTACTGAATAGTCAAAAATTTCTCAACTGGACCCACACTTATTCCCTTAGGACACCCCTTTTGCTCCTTCACCAAGTTCTAATCTCATTGTTATGATGCCCAAGGTCTATCCTCAGACTCTCTTTTCCATACTCTCTCATTCTTTAACCTCAAACTAACCTACAAGCAGAAAACACACTTAACACAAAGATTAACTCAATGCTATCACACTCATAGCTCAACTCATCTCCTAAACTGTCAAGCAACACACACTAGCCTTGAGGACAACTCACCATGAATCTAATAGGTTCCTAAATGGAATGGCAAATGTTTATCTCCCCTATCAGCCACCATTGCAAGAGCAGGAAATGAGGAAGAGATAACTCTGTGACTATCTTTCCCCTTTCTACTCTACAAGTTCCCCCCAATATAGAGAACATTATAACAGAGATCACCAATTAGGTTAGGATAATTTAGCACAGTATAATGTAGCAACCAATTAGCTGGCGTTCTAGAAAATATAAGTCTTAGTTCAAGTCCTATTTCTGACACATACTGGCTATGTGGCACAGGAAAAGTCACTTAAGCATTCTGTGGTGTACACAACTCCCTGACACTATAAGTTATAGAGAAGCTGTCAATATGCATTGATAGATGGAGTATTCCATATCAATCACAGGTCCAGTCCTTATTTTCCTATGGCACCACAGTTATGGATGAGTTATGAAGTCTGAGGTGTTTTTTGTATAAGAAAATGGTAGTTAGTATAAGTATATCATTTAAATAGTCATTAATTCCATTACAAAGATTACTTTTCTAACAATTTGGATGTTGGGATTGGAGCTCCCTCCAACACCTGTTAGTCTTTCTTTTGAAATGATTTACATAAGACAAAGCAATGAAGGGACCATTAAGGAAACTGAAAGAAGCCTGGTCCTTTCAATAGGGAAGCTAGGTGGTGCAGTGGATAGAGTATGAGCTGTGTGATCCTGGGAAATTCACTTGATCCTATTTGTCTCAGTTTTCTCATCTATAAAATGGAGCAGAGAAAGAAATGGCAAACCACTCCAGTATCTATGCCAAGAAAACCCCAAAAACGAGTGACAGAATAGTGGACATGACAGAAACATTTGACCTTGTCCCTTCCCAAAAGTGTTTACTTCTAGTTACTCCTTCTCTCATTTGCCCTCTCTTCTATCATTACCCTCACCTCACTTGTTCCCTTCTCCCCTACTTTCCTGTAGCGTAAGATAGATTTTCATACCAAATTTAGCGAGCATGTTATTTCCTCCTTAAGCCATATGTGAAGAGAGTAAGCTTCACTTTTCCTCTCTCACATCCTCCCTTTTCTCCTTCATTGAAAAAGATTCTTCTTATCTCTTTTATGAGTGATAGTCTACCACATTTCATTTCTCCCTTTCTCCTTCCAATATTTTCCTCTCTCATCCATTAATTTTATTTTCCTTTTTTATGGATATCATCTCTTCTGATTCAACTCAACCTGTACTCTCTGTCTGTGTGTGTGTGTATGTGTGTGTGTGTGTATGTATAATCCCTCCACCTACCCAAATACTAAGAAAAGTCTCAAGAGTTACAAATATTCTCTTTACATATAGGAGTATAAACAGTTTAGCTTTAGAAAGTCCTTTATGATTTCTCTTTCCTGTTTATGTTTTCATGCTTCTCTTGATTCTTGTGTTTGAAAGTCAAATTTTCTCTTCAGTTCTGGTCTTTTCATCATGAATGCTTGAAAGTTCTCTATATTATTGAATGACCATTTTTTCCCTTGAAGATTTATACTCAGTTTTACTGGGTAGTTGATTCTTGGTTTTAATCTCAGTTCTTTTGACTTCTGGAATATCCTATTCCAAGCCCTTCAGTCCCTTAATGTAGAAGCTGACAGATACTGTGTTATCTTGATTATATTTCCACAATACTCGAATGATTCTTTCTAGCTGCTTGTAATATTTTCTGCTTGACCTGGAAACTCTGAAATTTGATCATAATATTCTTAGGAGTTTCTCTTTTTGGGTCACTTTCAGGAGGTGATCAGTGGATTCCTTCAATATTTATTTTGCCTTCTGGTTTTAGAGTATCAGGGCAGTTTTCCTTGATAATTACATGAAAGATAATCTCTAGGATCTTTTTTTTAATCATGGCTTTCAGGTAGTTCCATAATTTTAAAATTGTCTCTCCTGGATCTATTTTCCAGGTCAGTTGTTTTTCCAATGAGATGTTTCACATTATCTACTATTTTTTTAATCTTTTGGTTTTGTTTTGTAACTTCTTGGTTTATCATATAGTCATTAGCTTCACTGAACTCCACTCTCATTTTTAAAGAACTATTTTGTTCAGTGAGGTTTTGAATCTGCTTTTCCATTTGGCTAATTCTGCTTTTTAAAGCCTTCTTCTCCTCATTGACTTTTTGGACCTTTTTCCAATTGAGTTAACCTATTTTTAAAGGTGTTATTTTCCTCAGAACTTTTTTTGTTCTCCTTCATTGAGCTGCTGACTTGCTTTTCAAGCTCTTCTATGGCCTGAGTCCATTTCATATTCATTTTGGCAGGCAGTAGGCAGAAGCTGGAGGCAGAAGCCTTGACTTCCTCTAACAGTATGCATTGTTCTTTCTCATCTGAAAGGATAGAAGGAGATATCTGTTCACCAAGAAAGTAACCTTCTATGGTCTTACTTTTTTTTCCATTTTTTGGGCATTTTCCCAGCCATTTACTTGACTCCTAGTGCTCCTCCTCCCTCCAGGACTATGCTCAGGACTAAGGTTCAGATCAGCTGCTCAATTCCTCCAGGGGCTTTAGGTGGGGGCAAGACTGCCACTGAGGGCTGAGGTTCAGATCCTCTGCTCAATTCCCCCAGAAGCTTTAACCTGAGCTTCTGGGACAATGGACCCAGGCTGCTTCCACAGCCACCATAGCCTCCCTCCACTCACTGCTGCTGTTGCTGCCACCTCTACCACCACCTGGGGCCAGTGCTGGGAATACCCTGCTCCCCTCTCACCCAACTGGGAAAGCCCTCCCACACTGACCTTTGAAGTTTTCTTTGGCACTTGTGGGCTGAGGGTTCTGGGACCCTCCCTGCTGGCAATTCTACCCTGGAGGCCTATTCTGGTCCTGTTCCTCCCTGTGTTGTTCTGCCAGGGCTGGGCTCCACTCCACTTGGTGTCCCATTGTATAGACCTTTCCTGTCAGCCTTCCAGGTTACCTTTGGCTGGAAATCTCTTTCACTGTGTCATTCTGTAGCTTCTGCTGCTCTAGAATTTGCTGAGAGTCATTTTTTACAGGTATTTTGTGGACTTTGGGGGAAGCACTAGAGTATATGCATCTTTCTACTCTGCCATCTTGGCTCTTCCCTCCTCCCCACCCCCACCCCCCCAGTGTAAACAACTAAACAACAAGAAGTCACCATAACTCCATTAAGCTCTTTTATAGTTTTGCTAAGGAAAATTATTGTAATGATTTGCAGGAATTTTGACTAGCAATAAAGGTTATAATAGTAGGTAAAAGAAATTTCATGGCTATACCTCAAATGTATCTAGAATTGAAAGAGTCCAAAGACAACAGAGATGTTCAGTTCAAAAGAGAGAACTAAATACCTGTGGGCTTTTTTAGGTAGCTGGTTGGGGTCCTAAATCACAGAAGAGCTGAAATATCCTTTAGCTAAAAGAACTAATATCCCGATAATTGTCAGCAAATATTCCAGCAGCTCAGAAAAATCACAAGAGAATCAGAGCAGCAGAGCAGCCCAGCTCAGTGGAGGAAGCAACATCTAGCCTAATAATAGTACTAGAAGACATCATTAGGGCTATGAAGGAACAAGCAGAAATGTTGGAGACAGAAAAGGATTCTAGAATGAACATTGTCTTAGGAGCTTGAGATGGCATGTTTCATGGTCATGGGCATACTGTATATTGGTTCTTTTCTGCTCATGTACCTCTAGCTATGTGTTTCTTAACAATATATATTCTGGCCTATTCTCCCTCTCTCGGTGGTAATGTGTAAACCTATTGAGTCTACCCAGTATACATGGTGGGCAGAGAAGGGAATAGTTCTTGTGTCTCATTTTATTATAATGTTTAGTTAAACATCTTTTACTCTGAACTAATATGTCCTCTGTTTGGCTGCTCTAAAGAAGCATGTCAGTGGGAGGCTGATGAGTTAAAGTTCTAAGGAGATCTTGATTCACAAAATTTCTCAAACTGGGAATGATTTTCAAAGCATACATGTATTAGCAAATAAGGGAAGCAAAGTTCCCAGATGCTACGTTCACAACTCTTCTTCTTGTCAATATATTTCAAATATTAAGAAATCCAAGGAAGAAACTCAAGGATCCTAAGTCAGAGAAATTAAAGGACTGATAAGTGCATTTAAAAATATTCTAAAATTTGTAGAATTCAAAGATTTGGGAAGAGAATAAGCACTCATTTTTTTCACTTCTGAAATATTTGGGATTTATTCTATAGATACAGAAAATATGTTGCTGCCCATGCTTAGGGAGCAGGGAGAATATTTTAGTTCCCATTCCCTTTCTATAGTAAATGGATACACAGAATACAAAATTCACTATAAAATAAAAATTACATGTAAGTACAATGAAATGCAGGTAGAACTTCATAAGTAGCAGTCTGAAGACTTGATAGTATTTGTAGAAGTATACTCTTGCTATAGATTTTCTAGAGCTATGGTGAACACCTTGTATCCTGAGAACACATTTTAGGAACCTCTTCTGTTGACTCAGAGGAAAGGAGAAGAATATTCTGTGACTTTTCAGTATTTCTACATTATATGTTCCTGACTGGTTGACTTTGAAAACAGCATCAGCCTAAGCATGAGTGGCATAGCAACCAGTTTAAAACATGAATGAGTAGCTGAATTCTGATTTTAAGATCAGTCTGTCAGTTATATTTGTGGAAAGAGGGAGGAGAGTATTCATCTCCTCCTAATACAAATTCTTCTTTAAAAAAGAATTCCTTCATAAGCATTTCTCAAATTTCATTTGTTGAAAACTATATACAGCCCCGATAGAACAGAAAGAGATTATTGAGTTAGGAGGATAAAACAATTAGTCATTTTTTAGGCTAAACATCCAGTTCTAACTATGTTTAGTTATTAAATTAGGAGAGACATGATTTGACCAATGATACCTTTAAATACATATAAACTGGAGTCACTTTATCATAGATACTGAATGATAAAGTAAAGCTGAGGATAATTCCAGAAGAAGCAGAGATAGAAGTAAAATCCCAGAAGAATTTTCATGTTATTTTCAAATATTTTACACTTTGGAAATCTCCTGAATGGAGGATATTTAATATATGGGAATTCTTTATTCATTATTCTGATTTAATATAATAATTGGAAACAGGCATCTATATATGTCTAAAGGTTCCTAGACAACCATTCCTCTCTACTTACATTCTCTTTTTAAAATAGCTGTCATCAGTAATCTGTGTGTATTTCTGAAGACCTATTCCAGTTCCATCTCAAGGGGAAAAAAAGGCCTGAAGAATCTGCCCCACTATTATCAAAACGTTTCCCAGTCTCCTAGCATATGAATCAAAAGGTGAACCAAGGGACTGGTATTTTAGCAGATCGAGTGATTATGCCATATACAGGCCTGCTGTATTTTAAATCTTTCTTATTTCTGATCTCCAAAAAAGAAGAAGAAGAGGAAAAGTATGTGGGATAGAGTCTTTTGGGACAAAGTACAGAAGCAGCAGGCAAATATGGTTAAACTACCAGATGTGACCATATAACTGCAGTAAAATGAACTTATGATCAAAATATTTGGTTTACCCAATTTGTAGGCTGTTCTTATTAAGTCCTATTTGTCTTCAGTAAGATTTACAGGTCCTTATTCCACAGACACATAGGCAAAATGAAGTAAAAACCAACTGAATAGTGCAAGTGATAATCATACTGTAGGACAATTAAGCATTATGGAGTTGAGGAATAGAGAAGGGTCTGGAGGAAGAAGAGGAAAAGAAAACAAATACAAATGAAAGAGCTGTCATCTGAATATTCATTAACATTACTCACAAATTGAATTTCCTTGTGTAAATACATCATAAAAGCAAATAGTTCATCTTTAATGTTTCTAAGTTATCAATGGATTCATATTTCCCAAAAAGGAAGGATGGACAGCCATGTAAAAATATCTATGTTCCAGAATTCCTTTCTTCTGCTGATGAAGGGAAGAATTGTTCACTTCCAAAGCCCAGGCAGGCACAGTTGTCTATATCACCTTGGGAGTGGGAAACTGAGATTGTGGCTGGATGATTCAGTTGGTTACATAATTATTCCAAACATGGGTAGGATCACTGTGTGATCCCTTTAGTTTCCCTTTTCTCTCCCCTTTTCCTTTCCCAGACTTTGGCTCTGACCCAGTCAGGCCCCTTGAGGATGTATGACAGTCTTCTTAAAGAGGCCTTACTGGATGAAAAAATGAGGATGGATCACTGCAAATCTTTCACTGTTAATGATAGAAACAAACACTGAAAATGCATGCTTTGATGGTAGAGTTTCTGTATACAGAGGGATCAGAGGCAGTGCTCTCTATTATTCTTCAGTCTTCAAGGAAGACTGCACTCAATTCCTCTTAAGGACCTTTGAAATATTTGAATCCTCCTCCTCTGGAATTGTGTCAACTACAGCTATCTAGAAGTTTCTCTTCCCTATCTAGGCGTGGGTATGGATAGAGAGAGGAAAATCTACTCACCCAGAGAGGAGGATTGCCAACAACTCCATAGACATAAAGAAGGGAATGAAGTTCATGAAAGAAATTAAAGACTTTTGAATGAAATGAGATCAGATCAAGAAAAGACCTCAGAATTCAACTAAACCAGTCACCTCTTTTTTAGAATGCGAAGACTGAGGCCCAGAAAATCAAATGACTTGTCCAAATTACTCAGCCTTGTTAGTTACAGAGTAGAAATAGGCCAGGTCTCTTGGCTCATAGTCAAATACTCTTACAAAAGATGATCTCCACCTTTATTTTTCCCTCACATAATGCTGAAGATGCTCTTATGCAACATGAGTTAGAATGTCCTAAAAATATAATCTAACTGACTTCTGAGAGAATTTTAGACACAATTAATATTAATACTTTTTTTTTAAGTTTCCAAAACATTTTCTTCATATCAATTTCATTGTCGATAACGCAATCATCACTATACCCATTTTACAGATAAAGAAATAGAAGCTCAGAGAAGTTAAGTAAATCACTTTGGGTCTCACAAATAGCAAGGAATCCAGTTCAGGTCCAAACCCATTGCTCTCTCCTCTGGATCATTCTATTTCTCACACTGGAAGAACTGAGCACAGAGTTAAGCTTTTTCATTGTCTTGCTAATTTAGATTCAGAGCTTTCAGATTGAGAATGAATGGAGAGATACAAAAACATTGAGACGATCAATAAATGTACTTAAATGCAGTGATGACAAATAGAATTATAGATCCATCTATTAAGTTCCTTTGTCTACAATACCCCCAAATCATGCTTTCTGCTTATATACTTACCCATACTTGCCTAGATTGATCATCTAATGATAAAAATCAATCCTACAGCTTTCAGTTATTGGGACATCACATAAAGTCCTAATCACTAGGAGCCAGTGCTTTTCTGTCTGTTGTCTTGAACATGGAAGACTGGGTTCATAGTGAAAGATCTAGTTCCAGTATAATTCCTCAGAGCCAAGACGAAATGCCTCAGTCTTCTCATTCTAAAGAGATGCAAGCGTTAAACCTGACACAAAGCCAGGTGTATGTTCCAGTAATGGAATATTCTCAATATTCCATTCCCCTCAACATTCTGGGACAGTCTTGACTTCTATGCTGATATCACATGTGGGTTGACTCTAATCCCTGAGGGACCAGATCTTTGGCTTAAATTTTCCTTCACTACAACTTCTGTGAAAAAGCTTATTATTGAGCCTATCCCACGGTTACAAAGAACAGGACTTCTTAAACTTTTTCCACTCGTGATCCCTTTTCTCTATTGACTGTTTTCCTTCATGTTGCATGGCCTGCAGACACACATGTTGCTTTGTGCTCAGAACCAAGGTTGCAGTGGAACTGTGCAATGCAACATGGGCAAGTGCTGCCAGAAACACCTCAGATTCATTATGCAGTTGATTTGTAATTAATTTTTGGTCATCACATGTTCACAAACCTTTTACTATTGCCAAATTTTTTGTGACCCCATGTGAGTTATGACCCACAATTTAAGAAGTGCTGACATAGAACTACCCTTTCATCTGTATATACCTATATCTGTATATGTGTGTGCATGTGCATATACAAACATATATGTATGTATACTTATGCACATGTGTGTGTGCACACATGCACAAATATTATATTATGTTATGTATATATGTTTGTATATATGCCTACACACATTATATATTCATTTATACTTTCTTATAAACACAGGGAAGCGTGTTTGGAGACAGGACACTGGAGCAGCCCAGCCTTTTACCATCACAAGATGTCAGAATAATACTAGCAGCTAACATTTGTATAGCACTTTCTATGTGACAGACACTGTGCTAAGCTCTTTAAAAAATGCATATTATCTCATTTGATCTTCACAACAACCCTGGGAGATCAATGTCATTATCATCCCCATTTCACAGATATGAAAGCTGAGGCAACGATAGGTTAACTGACTTGCACAGGGTCACACGGCTAGTAAATGTTTGAGGCAGGATTTGAATTTAGGTTTTCCTAATTCCAGGTTTAGCACTCTATTCCCCGCCCCATCAAGCTGTATAAGAAAGTATCTTTGCCCAAATAGTACCTTTGGCTCACAGATTTGCTCTACTTGGTTGGCCGACACCAGTAACTGACTCTTCTCCCCAGACATTAAACTCCCCTTCTCCTCTTATCATTTTTTGTACTCTCATCACCAACCCAGTTATTTTTCTCCTCTGTCTTCCTTTTTCCTTGTAGTCTCTAACATTTCCACCTGAATGTTTCCTTTATTCCTGATCTCTTCTTTTCTTACTTTGTCCATCTTATTGTCACAAACACCTCCATCTCAGGAAGATAGTATATCTCTGGTCATCTTTTCAAATGTTAATTTTCTTTTCCTCTTGTGTCCCATACACCGGGCCTGTAGGAGGAGTTGGTATATTTCTTGCTCCCCACTAGGGTTGCCAGGCTCTTGCTTTGCCACCATTGTCCAACAATACATTCTCCTTTGTGATTTGTTCTTTTTATATCGTTAAGTTCTAGTTGCTGAGTTTTACTGGACTCCAGGTTACTCTCCCTCATTTCTCCAAGAGTTCTTGCCTAACCCTTATCACCATTTTCATTCTCCCTTGGCCACCTACAGGGAAGATCATATCTGCCACATATTCTTTGATATGATGACACTGGCCTTCTTGCAGTTCTAGGAATGAAACAGTCCATCTCTCAGCTCTTGACATTTTCTCTGCCTGCCCTCTATCCCTGAAATGTTCTCCTTTCTCAGCTACACCTGTTGATTTTCTTGGCTTCCTTTAAGTCTCTACTAAAATCCCATCTTTCACAGGAAGCTTTTCCTAACGCTTCTTAGTTCTAGTGCCTTCCCTTTGTTAATTATTTCTTATTTATTCTTTTTTTGTCTGGCTTTGTTTATATCTGCATGTTGCCTCCCCATTGGATGAGACTGTCTTTTGCCTCTTGATTTATCCCCAGGACTCAGCACAATGCGTGGCACAAAATAGACACTTAATAAAAGTTTTATTACTTGATTAATGCCTTAGAATTCACTATCACCTAATTGTGCCAACTCCATGACTTTAACTTTGAAATTTCTTGCTATGATTATAATTTATTCTTCCACGTCTCTTTTTTCCTAACTCCTCCTAAACTTGTTCTTTATCTTAACTATAATCTTCAAACCCTTTAGCCTACTCTATTCTCCCAATTCATGTTACTTGGTCTTTCTTCATCTTCTATTTTTCACAATCTTAATCTTATAGTTGGCCAGTTCTACTAAATACAGTCTCTATACTTGACTCATTGTGACTTTGAGCTACCTTGTTTACAATCTACTGATCTTCAATGATGGTTTACCCCAAGCATTAATTTTTTTCATCTATACCACTGACATACTGAATGTTATTAGAGGAACACATAGTACTGTCCCAACTCAGTCATTGTGGGTATTGTCTACCCCAAGAAAAATTGACAACCCTCCACACCTTAATAACTGTTATTGAAAAAAAACATCACCAATTGGCCAACCCTTCTATGCACTTGTCTGGGCTAATTCTAGAATGACTGACATGAAATCTACTCTCAGACCCATATTTGAAACCTTTCCAGCTTGGTTTGACTTGCTTGGCTTTTTTGTTTCATTTGCAGGGCTTCTGAGAAAATAGGGCCATCTCCATGCCACAATGAAGTATTGGAGTAAGACTTTAGTGGAGGCATACACAATTAGCCACTTAATAATGGTTTCTTAATTATAATCATGATCATGTTGATGATAATGATGCTTACTTTTCTGGGTATTTACACACTGGGAGAATTGGAATGAGTGGAATTCAAATATGATATGGGAAATCAGTTTCTCAATATCGTTGGTGAATCACAAGCTTAGTGAGTTAATGAGGGGTGAGATAATTTATCTAGTACTGTATGTATTTCTGCATGTCCCATACTGAATGTTCATCCCTTATCCAGAACAGTTTAATACTATGAGCCCTTATCTGTATATTTAGAATGATTTGCATCATTTCTAAAATTACAGTGCCATTGTTCTATGTTATAAATCAGCTTTTCAGCAACATTAAGTTAACCATATTAAGGGTGTCTTTACATTCTAAGAATTTATTTTGAACAAATAATCTGTCATTAACTTTAAGCAATATCAAAATCAATTACGCCTATGTTTATAGCAATTTACATTTTTTGACCATCATCTCCCTCAGTCTTCCCTCCCTTGTTTCACCCCCCTTCCCTTTTAATCCCCTTTTTCCTTACTAATTCTTCCCTCCCTTTTATCCTCCCCTCCCTTTTCTTTCCCCCTTCCCTTCCTACTGCCTATATAGTCATATTTCTATACTTAACTGAGTTTTTTGTTCCCTTCTTGAACCTAATCAGATGAGAGTAGATCTCAAACAATGCTCATCTCCCTCCTCTCTTTCCCTCGACTGTAATATATTTTTGTGCCTCTTCCTCTGATGTGGTTTACCTTTTTTTGACTCCTCCTTTTCACATCTCTGATAACAATCCCTTCACACTCTTAAATCACATTTTTATCATGGCATCTTTTACTTTATACCACTCTCTCTATCTTTGTATATCCCTTTTATATATCATAATAAATATACAATTCTCAAGATTAACAAGTATCGTCTTTCCTTACAGGGATTTAAACAGTTTTCCCATACTGAGTAGCAAGTTTTTCCCCCTCTTTACCTTTTTATGCCTCCCTTGAGACTTGTGTTTGAAGACTGAATTTTCTATTGAGTTCTGACCTTTTCATTAGGAAGGTCTGAAAATTCCTTATTCATTGAATGTCCGTCTCCTTGCTTGAAATTTTATGTCCAACTTTGTTGGGTAATTTATCCTTGGTTGTAGTTCCAGCCCTTTTGTCTTACAGAATATCATATTCCAATTCCTTTGATCTTTTAATGTAGAAGCTACAAGGTCCTGTGTGATCCTGACTGTAGCACCATGATATTTGAATTGTTTCTTTCTGGTTGCCTGCCAGATAGTTCTGGAATTTTGCAACAACATTCCTTGGTGTTTTTAGTTTGGGATCCCTTTCAGGAGGTGAACAGTGGATTCTTTCAGTGACTATGCTGCCCTTGGGATCTAGGACTTCTGGGCAATTTTCCTTGATGATTTCTTGGATGATATCATCCTGGCTCTTTTTTTCAGCATGGCTTTCTGGTAGACCAATAATGCTTAGATTTTCTCTCCTGGATCTATTTTCCAGGTCAATTGTTTTTCCAATTAGATATTTTTCATTCTCTTCTATCTTTTCATTCTTTAGATTCTGTTTGACTGATTCTTGATGTCTCATAGAGTCTTTAACTTCTACTTGACTGATTGTAATTTTTATCAAATTGTTTTCTTCAGTTAATTTTTGTATCTCTTTTTCCATCTGTCCAATTATTCCTTTTAAGGAGTTATTTTCTCCAGTTAGGTTTTGTACTTCTTTTTCCATTTGTCCAATTGTCCTTTTAATTTCTTCTGTGATTTCTTTTTTCATATTTTTAAAATCATTGGTCAGTTTTTCTTCCATTTCTCTAATTTGGTTTTTAAAATCCTTCCTGAGCTATTCCCAGAAGGCTCTTTGCACTTCAGACCAGTTTATATTCCCTTCTGATGTTTCAGATGGGTGTACAGTCTCAATGCTGGCCTCTTTAATATTCCTGATTTGATCCCTGTCCCCATAGAAACATTTTATGGTCTTTTCTTTTCTGCTTTGCTTCTTAGCCATGATAATCACTCTTTTCCTGACTTTTAAAGTAGATCTCTAAGTCTGGGGCACAGGGGGCTCTGTTCCACAGTTCTTGTGCCTAAAACTTGAGGCTTTGTGTGTTGTGGCCTCTGGTTATTTCAACTAGAAGCTAAAATGCTGCAGCTTACCTGCTGCTGAGCTGGCTAGTGTTGGAAAGCAGAGGCCAGGCGAGGTATTTTTGGGTTTCCCCAGACTTACCCTGGAGCTAGCATGGTAAGTGTAGGGGAGGGGTAATCTGGCTACAGCAGGTCTCCTCTGCTGAGCTATCCAAGCATTGCAATAATCTTAGAAGGACAGGAGGTGGTCATCCTCTAGGGACTTTGGCCCTTATGTCTATCAGTATTGGGTGATAGAGTACAACTGAGCCTTGTGGAGACAGAAATCCTGGCACTGGTGATCCTAATAATATTGTCCCTATGGTAATTGTATCACAGACAACTGGGTGGCACCACAGAGAGAGTGCCAGGTCTGGAGCCAGGAAGACTCATCTTGATGAGTTCAAATCTGGCCTCAGACAATTATTAGCTGTGTGACACTGGCCAAATCACTTAATCCTGGTTGCTTCAGAGTCTATAAAATGAGCTGAAGAAGGAAATGGCAAACTACTCCAGTATATCTGCAAAGAAAACCCCTAATGGGTTCAGCACAAATTACATATACAAATATGCATACATATACATATATACAAATATGTATGTATATACATGGGATGCTCATACATATAACACATACATATGTGTATATGTGTGAATGTATGTATATATTCCATAAATATATATGTTCATGTATATATGCATGCATATACATATACATGTAGGTTCATATAGTGTTGTATTTTGAATAAATGCATGTAATGGTAATTTAAATGGGAAGATCTTTCCCATTCATTAATAGGCCCATGTGATTTAAGACATATGGAAACTTGTGTCACATGAGTCTAAGAAAGGGGTGGAGCAGGAAGAGTGGAACAGGAAGAGGCAGAGCTAGAGAAGAGCTGAGAGGAAGTTAGTCATGAGAGCTGTCAGAACTGAAGGGCACAGGCAAGCCTGCAGCTAGCTGTGAATGAGAGAAGGTCATTTTGTTTAAGGGAACATGCTTATGATTTGTTTAATGGACCTAGTTTGTGGGAAGCTTTGCAGGGGGAAGACTTGGGGACAGTGATGCCCTCTGTATCATTATGGTGTATCAATGTTTGTTACTATGATGGATTTGGCTTTCTGGTTTGGGGATTTGGCTTTCTGGTGGCTGAATAAACATTTCCATGTGAAAGTTTGTTTTATTTCATGATTGAGAATTGCACTGGGATATTAATGACTGTCATAGGTGCTGTGAATATTGCATTAGTGCTACAGATATTCACCTCCTTCCTGTTTAATTCTAGGCTCAATTCATTCTCTATTGTAGCACCAAAACTTTTACTCAGACAGCAGAAAGCCAAATCTCAATTACAGAAAGCCAAATCCATCAAAGTAACAAAAATTTACACACAATAACAATGCAGAGGACAACACCATCGCCAAGCCTTCCCACTACTAGGCTTCCCACAAATCATTTCCCTTAAACAAATCACAAGCAGGTTCCCTTAAGCAAAATCACAAACAAGCTCTCTCACTCACACTAGCCAGCTCTCTGCTTGCGTGCATCCTTCCTAGCTCTGACGGCTCTCTGATTAACTTCCTCTCAGCTCTGCTCTAGCTCTACCTCTTTCTGTTTCACCCATTCAGCAATCTCCTCCCATCACAGACTCATGTGACTCAAGCTTCTATGTAACCCAGGTAGGTCATATGGATCTAGTAATGAATGGGAAAGACCTTCCCATTTATATGAACATTACATGCAGACACAAGATCTTTTGTATTCATTACACAAGTCTATGAGGCAACTGGTACCAACAGAATTTTAATAGGGATAACAGAAAATAAGTATATAAAACAGTGTCTTAGGCAACTGGTGTCAACAGACCTTTACAACAATAACAGGGACCACATAAAATAAGCACATAAAACAATATTTCAGTATGGGACTTTAGCACAAGTACCCCCAAAATTTCCCCCTAGAATGAATGGACCCCAAAATCTTGGCATAAGGGAGGCAGGTCTCCTCTTCCATAGCTACTTCCTGCTGAAATTGAACATAGAGCTGTCTGACCCAAGAGGTTCCATTCAGGGGTCAATTCCTTAGCTGGCCTCCAGAGCTTGGTCGACACCAGGTCCAGGGGTGACACAGCACATCAGACAGGGGTGACATCTGGCTTAAGCTATCAGGCATCTACAAGTGGAGGGTAATAAGCCTGCAGAAAACAAATATGACAAATAAGGTAAACAGACAAAAAGACAAAAAGAAACAATGAGACAATAACCAGAAGCAGGGTAGATGGGTCAGCCACGATTCTAGAGTCCATGAACTCACTATCATAGCCTCATTCCCTGTTGTTTACTATTTTCTAATTTGTAGTTTTGGGGTCACCATTCTGGGTAGAGGTATATCTTCCTTAATATGAGCTAGGGCCTGGCTGGTTTCCTATTCTCCCTTCAGTTGTGATGAACTTAGAAACAGTGATTCAGCAGGATTAATAGGGGCAGTTCTCATTTCCCTGCTCAGTCTAATATCAAGCCCCTTTTCCTGACACATTTTATATAATTCATTAGTTGGAATGCCATGTATTCATCTAAAATCTACTCCTGTTCTCAATAGAGCAGTCAACAATTCTTTACTTGTCAATCTATTCTGACTTTGAATCTGCTGGCTATTTATTCTTCTCTCTTGAGGAAATGTATTGTTTCACTGATTCTCACCATCCAACATACCAACGATTCTCCCTTCCCTTGAGTGAACTGGTTCAAAATATCTGTGACCTCCTCCTGAATAAAATCCTCAAATACTTCCCCAAACACTGTGTGCCCTGCACACCCGTCTCGCCCTCCCCCCATTCTCCTGCTTCTTTCATATTGACAAACTTCAGTCTCATCATTTAACTTTGTCTCATTCCTCTCCCATGCATCTTTCTGGCAGGTGTTTGGGCCCCAATCGAGCCCAGCCTTTGCAAGGGCTGCATGCATCTTCCTCTTCTTACTTTTTTGCTTCTTTTTGTGAGTTAAGCTCACAAGAGCTTTTTCTTCTACCACCTGAAACTTTCTAGCTTGCTCTTCTAAAGGAGAATTTGAACACTGCAGAAGAAAAAATTGCAAACCAGCCAACTCCCTTTCCATCTGAGCTTCTTTTATAGAAGTTTGTCTCTGCTTTTATGTATGAGGCAATAGCTTATTAGCAAGAAGCAGCCTCTCCTACACCCTTTCTAGTTCTTTCCCTGGTTCTATTGGTATTCATTGCAAACACCTTTCTAAATCTCTGGGTCCTCCTTCCTGTAGCTTCAGTTCCCAGTTTTCACAAAGTCCTGTGCTTTTGGACCATTCTCTTATTATGGAGGAATAAGGCAAATTCTCCCAACTTCTAAATCCTTTCTGCCTCCAAATAGAGGTCTGATATTTCACAATCCTACCCTCATCACCATTTGTAGCACCAATGTGATATTCACAGCACCTCAGTAGACATTAATATCCTAGCACAATTCTGAATCAAGAAACACAACAGACTCTCCAAATGGAAGACAGAACCAAAACATTTATTCTGACAGCAGAAAACCAAATCCCAACACCAGAAAGCCAAATCCATCAGAGTAACAAAAATCTATACACAACAACAATACAGAGGACAACATCATCCCCAAGCCTACCCTCTACTAAGCTTCCCTAGCAAATCAGTTCCCTTAAACAAATAACAAGCAGGCTCCCTTAAATAAAATCACAAACAAGCTCTCTCAGTCATACTAGCCAGTTGCCTGCTTGCCTGCATCCTTCCTGTCTCTGACTGCTCTCTGACTAATTTCCTCTCAGCTCTGCTCTAGCTCCATCCCTTCCTATTCTACTCTTCCTGCTCCATTCCTTCCTGTTCCACCCAATCTGCAATCTCCTTCCACCACAGACTCACGTGACTCATGTTTCCACGAAACCCAGGCAGATTGTGTGGGCATATTAATGAACAGGAGAGGTCTTCCCATTTAAATTACCATTACAAGGTCCTGAATTGCTTTCGTTTTAAAGAACTCAAGCTTCCTCCTAGAACAATGGTCTATTGTTGTTTTTAACACCAATATTCTTCCATTTATAATGTATAAATGTGTATTCATAGAAGACTACATTCTCCCAGGAATTCAAATTAAAGATGCCCCAAATGGAAGTAGAGAACCATAGAGGAAGTGCTTATACATGATAAACAAGAAGTTACACAAAGGTGGTATAAAGGATGTCATGAAAGAAACGCATAATTGAAAAAGATGATTTCATGAGGAGAGTGAGAGATAGCAGATGGGTGGCCTTCATACTCCATGATAGTTTTATGATGTGAAGAGAATTTGAGGAAAAGTCCCAGACTGTTAAATTTGGTGAACTAAAAGAAGGAAATGGATAAGTGTTGCACAGAATGGGAAGGAATGCACAAGTTAGATACTCAAAATTTTTCCTTATTGTTTCAACATAGAATTTCTGTGTAGGATAATAGGTTTGTAAGTAGAAGAATCCTTAAATTTGTCCAATGTATTCATTTTAAAATGAGATCCAGAGACTTTTCATTAAATCAGGGCTTCTTAAACTTGTTTTTCCACTCAAGATCTCTTTTCATGTTTCATCAGTATTCATTGGCATTGTATGGCATGGCAGCATGCTCAGTGCAAAGTGCACATGTTTTGTATTCAAAAGCAAGGTTCAGTGAAGTTGGGTGATGCAACATGGGCAAGTATAGCCAGAAACACCTCGAATTCATTATGTGTTTGGTTTTTAATAAATTTTTGGTCATTGTGCATACAGAAATCTTTTACTTGCTGCCAAATTTTTCATGATCCCATATGAGGTCTTGACCCATAATTTAAGAAAAATTGCACTGGATCACATAGATATTGGTGGCATAATTGGGATCTGAATCTAGGTCCTATAACTCCAAATCATTTAACCTCAAGCTTCCTTAAAAGTAACCTAAACATTTCCATGTCATTACCTAACTCATAGGATTATTGTGAAGTTCAAACATATGTCAAGTACTTTGCAAAGTTTATAATACTAGCCAGGTCTGACTTTGGATGTATGCATGCTTAGGCACAATGTACTGCTTAGCTACAGGGCAAAGATTATATTTAATTAAATATAATGTTTAACATTTAGCTCAGTGAGGCTTAGTCAGGGATGATAGTGAAATGGGAAGTTGTTTTTTTTTCTCCCACTACTCCTTGGCCTCCAGCTGAGAAGAACAAGGATAAAAGTAAGGCAAAGTACGATTATCCCCACGTTGGTCTCTTCATTCCAGGTTGAAATGAGGATAATGACTTCAAGAAATACCAACTTGAGAAGAATTTAAAAGAATTTGATCTTTTATTTTGATAGGAAATTAATGGGTTCATTTTCTCTTTACCTAAAAATACTTGTAGTGCCCCTCTATGATCTTTATTTCATGCCCCTCCTATTCCTCTTTGCCCTGATATGCTTCACAGTCCAGCAAGTAGGAGGAGATAGAAAAGGAATGGAGTGAACAAGATTTAGAAATAGTTGAAGAGGCAGAGATTAAGAGTTGCCTTGAAGTTTAACCAAAACAAAAACACTAAGATCATGGCAACCAATTCCATCACTTTCTGGCAGAAGAAAAGAACATGGAATTGAAGGAGAAGAAATGCAAGCAGATTTTATATTCCTAGGCTCAAAGATTACTGCAGGTGGTGGCTGCAACCATGGAAGTAAAACACACTTTCTCCTTGGAGCGAAAGCTATGGCAAATATGGATACCATAATAAAAAAGCAGAATCATCAACTTGCCAAGAAGGTTTGTATAGCTAAACCTATGGTTTTTCTGCTAGCAATGTATGGCTGTGAGGGTTGCGCTAGAAGGAAAGCTGAATATCACAGAACTGATGCTTTCAAACTTGATGCTGGAGAAGAGTTTTGAGAGTACCTTGGAGATCAAAAAGATCAAATCATCAAAACATAAGGAAATTTATTCAGGCAATTCACTGGACAGTCAAATACTGAAGCCAAAGTTTAATTTTGGTCACACAATGAGAATGTGGCACTTATTGGAAAAGACCCCGATTTTGGGAAAGATTGAAGGCAAAAGGAAAAGGAGATGGCAGATGATGAGATAGTTAGTGAATATCATAGAAATAATGAACATAACCATGGACAGACGCTGAGAGACACAGGATAGAAGGATGGCATGCTATGGTCCATGAGGTCACAAAGAGTTGGACACAGTTGAACAATAGAACATCAACAAAGAAAATGAATATGGTCTTCAGGTTTTGACTACCAAGGGAGCATGGGTAACAGACAAAGTAGAAATGATATAGAATTCTATCAGGCAGCAGGTTTGAGAAGTGAAGGACCATAAGAAGGAAATGTGGGAAAGTGAAAAATAGTGCTTCATGGATTTAATCAAATACATTGTGCAATTCAACAAGTCATGGGAAGCAATTGAAATTCCATTTAGCACCACTGATGTGCCAGTAATACTAAGAAACAGTTGGAGAGAAGACTTAAAGGTCTAATCAATGACAAAACAATGAATAAATCAAAATAACCAGAGGTGGTCTCAGTTCTCTCACATGATTGGACATTAACTGGACATTCTTTGCTTGTTTGTTTATTGTTATTTTATCATTCAGTTGTGTCTGTCTTCCTGACCCCATGGACCATATGTATATTACAGTCAAATCTTATTTGTACAATAAGCTCCATTAGGTCATTTGTGTGACTGAGTTTGTTGAAATGCAGTAAGGAAGGAAAGAAAGCATAGTTCTCCAGAAGATACAGCTAAGCAATACACAAATTGGATAAATCCACTCAGATAACAGGATTAGACTAATGAGGTAAGCACTGGTAACCCAGAAAGCTGTGGAACTAGATAATCAGTGCTCTGAAAACCATAACTTAACTGAGATATTGCTCAAGGTTAGTCTCAGACGCTGGCTGGAGCAATAACTTTGGAGTAACCATGAAACTAATAATACCTAGGCTTACTTATTTTTAAATCAAAAGGAGGCAAATAGCTAGTAGAACTCCCTTCTGGCTAAACACTGAAGTCATCTACTGGTTCTAATCTCTCTCTTTAAACTCAGGAGATTGTCGACTTTCTTGATTGCCAAAGGTACTAAGAGAGTTATGACTATCAATTCTGGAAGCTAGGACAAGTTATATGTGTGTTGAGGGTGAAGTTAGGGAGTGAGGGGGAGAATAACAGGAGAGATCAAGTCAACAGGCATTTTTTAACCACTTACTATGAGCTAGGCATTATGCTAAATATGAGGAATACAAATACAAGCTAAAACAAACACAGTCCCTGCCTTCAAGGAGCTTATGATCTAATGCAGGAAGACAACATATAAAAGGGAACTCTAAAGGAGGTTGGGGTAGGGAAGAGACAAGGGACCAGATAGAGACATGGCTGGCTGTTCATGGCCTCTTCCTTAAAATGGAGCTTCTTGCAGGACCTTAGGACATAAGACCCAATGAATATGAGGGACTGTGGGATACTACCTCCTGGTTAGAAAAAGACACTACTCTACTCTATCCATAGACAATGGATGAAAAGGTTTCTGATAGGAGGGAGTTTGCAGGCCAAAGCTGAACAGAGGAGGAGCTCATCTGTACTAGAGGAAGGCTTACTGTCCCATCTCTGCCCACATACCAAACATTATCTCCATGAACCTATTGGTAACTTTTCTGCAAATCACTAGTATCAGGTGCATTCATTGCCAGGGGAGGGATGGTATATCCCTCGGAAGGTCTGTTGTACTCCCCCATGTTACTGTATATGGCTGAAGGTCAGACATCACCCAGAAGTTGTATGGAAAAGGAGGTAGTAAACATAGTGGGAGTATAAATCATCTCAATCAGGTTGCCCAACTCCAGAAATGCTATGAGAACAAGCTTGCAAGTACACTGGGTACAGTGTCTGGGAGACAGGTTTTGGAAAGGGTATAAGGGTGCCTGTGACAAAAGGCCAACAATTTCTGTGAAGCAGGGCAAATAAAGTCTTCTCCTAAACTCTTAAACTGGATATTGCTCTGTCCCTGAACAAACAAATAAAATTCTGTAGAAAAGCAGATTTTGTCTTTAAAACAAAGTTAGAGGCACTGAGGAAGTATGTTGTTTGATATTATGGGCTGTTTGATAAGCATGCAGGGACTGTCCTAATTATTTTTGGACCTCTTCCAGAAGCTAGCATGGTCCTTTGCACATGGTATAAGGCATTTAATAAAAGTGGTTGATGAACTGAATAGAATTGCATTTTGAGGAGCTGTCAAATATCAAACATGATTGTGAGGTGAGACGATTGACTCACTCAAACATACTTCAAGACTCCTGTCTAGGCTTTCACACAAGTTACTACTGTGAACTCCAGTTTTTGACCTCTCCAACTCTGTTTATGTGTTTCAATCTTGGCTTGAACCACCCAAAGTATATTCTCTCCCTCTTAATCTCCACTATATGTTGGTCTTCACTCTACTCCCATAAAACCTCTATTCCTAAGCAATCTAAAATAAGGATGCTTCTTCTTGATGCACAGCCAAGATTCAGTCTACAAAGAGTCAACTCCATACTATTCAGAGACAAAAGTGTAGTAGCATTAACAGAGAACAATACCAATTTTATGGACAGTTCTGCTAAAAAACAATCCTACCATGTAAAATAATCAATTCTTTTGTTATAAGTTGCATGATAGTATTCTCCAAAATCTTCACTGGGCTGACTTGAGAATTGGGCTGACTTCTAAGAAATATGAGGCAGATATTATAAAATAGACAAAAAAAGAATTATAACAAATGCAAAATGAAAATTGGTGATAGAAACTGGGTTTTATTGGAAGGTCTCTTCTATTATTACAGTATCTGGGAAATTTGTCTTATAAAGGTCATTGAGGAATTCTTCTATGGGATGTAATGATGTATTTCAAATCACACTTTAAAAATATTTTTAAAAATAGTATATTTCCTATGACTGATTCAAAAAGAGGTAATTCTGTTTAGAATTTGCTTCTACATTCTGCTTGCAAATTGGAATGGGAAGGAATTGGTCTGGAAACTCTCCTTCAGAATAAATGTATATGCAATCTTTGGGTCCTAACATAAGAAGTCTTCCCTGGAAAATCAAGATGGGAATGTGTTGTGTCAAACGGAAGGAGTAAGAGTTAATAAAAAAAAAATTTTCCTCTTTCCTAATGAAAATTATAGCTACAAGCACAGCTACAGATATAATTATTATATAGCTATGTACATATATGCATAGCTAATATAATTCCATTATACAGCTTTTTAAAAGAAATAAATTCAAAGAAAAAAAGGCATTTTAAACCTTTTAGTCTATTCAAATGAAGTAGCCTCAAATGGTTTAGCTAGGAATTAAGTTAATTGGGTTTGGTGTAAGGTTGGTGTACTTCCTGCTGGAAACTTTCCCATGTTTTCCTCAGTATAAGTAGCCACTGGACTCCCATGTCACCCTGTTAGCCCAGACTTTAATTAGATCTGGCATTCTCTTCATAATGATAAATGCTGAGATGATGAATGGAAATGCAAATGAGTGCAAAGTGCCTCAGCCATCAGAGCTGAATATCATTAATACCTTCCTACTGTTAAATCGATCACTGTCATCCTCAGATCCCCGTGTTCAGCGGGTGCAGATGGCTGTCGGCCAGAATGCCTTCCATAATATTGGCAATCCAAACTTTGTGGGGTTTTCCTCCCCATATGCTTTTATTCATCTTTTGCTGAATATTTGTTTGGCAACTAGAGTTCCAATATATTTCCAGCTGAGATGATAACTATTTAGGGTCAATAAGCAAATAGCTAATTTAGAGCAAAATAAATACCAATATGGAACTGTGCACATAGCACCAACTTGTGAAAGAAATTCAATGGAGTGAATTCATATCTCGCTACTTTGAAGGCTATACATAATGTCGGTTTTAACAAAGAAAATCATGATTGATAACATTTCAAATAGTTTTAGATTATTTCAAGAGATTCTAAGCATATTTGTTCTGTTGGCTAAAGCAAGGTATTAATATGGTAATGGTCATGGGTTCGAGAATCATTTAATTTCACATGGAGAAAATCTCCCTTCTTTAATCACAGATTGGTCAGCTCTATTTCTAATTATGCTGTTGATGACTCTAGACAAAAGATCAAATCATATCACACAGTCTGTCTCACACAAAGAGGATCATAATTTAAACTGAAAGGACCCATACAGGGTCATACAGAAGCATTAGGTATTAATGGAAATCCAGAACACTATTGGTTGTACTCAATTCAATTTAAAAGATAATAATTAAGCATATAGAGCACTGTGTGCTAGGCACTGGAAGTAGGGGAGTGGAGAAGAAGGACAGAGACACAAAATTTAGATGCAGCACAGTCCCTGCACTCATGTTGTACCTCACTGCTCTCCAGGCTGAAGTATGGACTTTCTCTACCTCGCACAGGAAAACTTTTCTTCTTGGAATCCCCCTCTGGCTGTGGAAATCAAACTTTGAAAGGACCCTTGGCCCCCTTGTTCTTTCTTCTGATCATCTGGTTCCTCCCAGAGCCTCTATTTAAGTAGAACCGCTAAGTCAGTTGTTTTATTTCTCTTCAAACTGAGCTTTGTCAGCTATGCATGGAATAGGAGTTTTCATCTCCTTTCTTACTCCCTCGCACTCCCATCACCTTCCATACCCAGATTCCAGCCCTGCCTCTTTCAGATTCCTTTTCTTCCTCCATTAGAATGTAAAGCTTCCTTTCTTTCTCTTTATATTTGTAGTTCCAGCTCTTAGCGCAATGCCTGGCACATAATAAGCACTTAATAAAAGTTTATTGACGGATTGTCATTTAGAGTATGACAAACACATAAAAATATAAGTAACTATATTGAATGAGAAAACAATAACAAACTATCAGCTGCAGCCAAGGTATCTCTACACTAGATGATACCACCTAAATACATCAGTCGTTAAGACTTCGGAATTTTTGCTTAGTGGTCCAGGACTTGAATTCTTTTGTCTAACTTCTAAACTCTTTCAATGAGGCAGTCAATAAACATTTATTAAAGATCTACTATGTGCCAAGCATTGTCTTAAATACACTACTTCAAACTTTCTTTCCTATTATCAATCCCTATTATTCAGTACATGATATAACAGGGCAATCCACTAATTAATGGGCTTCAGCCCAGTTCTGCTTCTAAGAAGCATGGGATAATAATTCCTGTAGTCATATCTTTGGACCACTGAGATTTTTAAAAAATTGCTGAAAAGACTGAGTTCTATCATACGCATCATGATCCCTTGAAAATCCCTTCCATATTGGAGCTAAGTTTATATGGTGAAAACTTGAAACAAAAAGTCTCTGATGAGCTGATGAACAAAAAGTTGTTCAAGTCAACGTTTATTAATTATCAACAAAGTACAAGACTTATGCTGGGTTCTGGATATACAAAGACACAGTGGAAATTATTTGCCTTTCAAGGAGGGGTTGGCAGTGGTACATGTTAGTAGGTGATTTGAAGAGAGAGAAATCTCTAACAACTAGGGGCATCAGGAAAGTTTTAATGGATGAAGTGCTACCCGAGCAGAGCCTTGAGTAGTTCGTCATCTTTATAATCATCTTACATCAAATGCACAAGTGATCCTATATGTAATATAATATGTAATACAATCATTAAATTTGCTGGTGGGAAAAAATGAACTCAAATTTTTCATATGTTTATGAGTGAATAAAACTTTGAGCAGGAAAATCAGTGGTTTCTTTTTCTACTTAAACCTTTTTCTGAGTAATCAAAATAGTCCTTCAAAAAGAGAGGTCACAGTAGCACTAAGAAACCATAACGATGGAAATTTATATAAGGTAGCCCAAGATGAGTTTTAAAATTAATAATGAAGTTCAATCTAAATAATTATGGTTCCCAAAAACAAATGAAAATCTTGGGAATAGGGGCAAAAGTTGCAGTGGAATTTAGCCCAGAAGAGCTTCCACTGATCATGGCACCTTGTACCTTCAGTGGGTTGGAACCACTAATAAATTTCTTTCACTTCATTTTATGCTAGCAGAGTTTAATTTAGGTCCCCTAACTTTTACTGTGCTTGTATCAATTTTAACAGGTCACTTTGGCTATATACAGATGTCTACAAAGTTAAATCTGAGAAGGAAATTGGGGAAGAGGGGAAGAAAGGAAGGAAGGAAGGAAAATTGTTTCCAACTTAATTTACTTCAATGAAATTATTCTGGATATTTGTTTTGTAACGTATAGCAACATCAGCACAACTCGGCAAGAGAAATAAACAAATTCTGTTTTCCTCTAAAATATGGTCAGTGGCTATGAAGTCTTAAAATGTATAACATAATTTTATTAAAATAAACGGTACAATATTTGAATTTATAATTTAATAAATTCTTTCTGAAAAAGTTAAGTTGTATTAAAAGCAACATTTTTAGTCAGAGAAGTCACATTTCTATTTCTCTTCCAAAATCATTAGTGGTGGGATTAATCTCCATCTGACTCTAAGTTAAATGTTTTATTGTGTTAGTCTAATGAAAATAGAAAAATAAGAGGAGACGAAATGTTTTGTTACTTTGGTGCCTATTAAGGCTTTGGCATTCATTCTAGAGGAGTGCTAGCCAATTTCAATAACATCAGGAACACAAGGAAATAAATTAGACATTTTAATTGTGAGATTATATCATACTGATGGGAGTGCTGGGGAGAAGCCAAAACAAATTTTAATGACAAAACAATAATTTAAGCAAAGTATATCACACTTAGCTCTGTGGGCTTCAAAGAAATGTGAGAAAGCAAGTTAATAAAGTATAGACATCCTATCCCAGCATATGAATTTAATCAACAATTTCACTTTTTCCTAAGCTGTATAAGGCTCCAATAGAAAGTCAGAGTTATTGTTGGGCACAGTTATCTGATGTCTTAAAAATCAGTGTCTTGAATAATTATATTGTATATAATTATATAAATTGTATAAAATTGTATCTTTAAAGGAATTTGGGAATTCCAAATCAGGAAGATATCGGTATAGTGTCATTTGTAACCAAAACCGAAGTTGATTGACATAACTTTAAAGTAGCTTAAGTTATACAGCTATATGATCATGACTGATTTGGCCTGGGACTTAAAAAAAACAACAAAAAACCTTTATCAATCTGATTTCCCAGTGGCAGTCATAAAATATTTATTAAGTGCTTGTTATGTATAATGACCTCTGCAAAGTGTTGAGGATACAAAGAAAGAGGGGAAAAAAAGTCCCTGATCTCAAGGATTATACATTCTAATAGAAGACACAATGCGTAGATACCTGGGTACGTACTATATCTATGTATCTACATATCTATACAGATGTGTATGTATACATGTATGTGTACATGTACACACATGTGTATATATGTATACATGTGTGTATGCATATATAAGTATGTATATGTATATACATATGAGTGTGTATATGTGTATATATATATATATATATATATATATATATATATACATACCCACACAAAGTAATCAAAGTTAATATGAAAGGATGAGATGAGCTGAAAGAAGGTGAAGTCTGAAGGAACCCAGGGTATCTAAATGAAGATGTGAGGGAGCAGAGCCAGCCATGAAGGACAGTGAGCGTTCCCTTCAAGGAACAGGGTCATTATAGATGCATCATAAAATATGTAGATGGAAGCAAAGTGCAAGGAGGTTGAAAAGGTAGGAAGGGACCAAATTATGAATAGCTTTAAAGAGCCAAACAGAAGAAATTGTTTTTGGTACTGGAGGTAAAGAGAGCCACAGAAGCTCCTGAAGAAAGTTGGGGCATGCAAGGAGGGTGAGGGGGCAGTGTTTAGACATGATGAGACCTATGCTTTGGAAGAATAATTTCTGAAGCTGATGGTAGATGGATTGAAGCAAAGTAATACATATCTCAGACTGGAAGATTAGTTAAAAAGCTGTTGTAATAGTCAAGGCAAAAGACAATGATATCCTGAACTAAGGTGGAGGTCGTCAAATGGGTAGGATGAAGAGGACATACATGGGTAATGTAGGAATTTGGCAGTGGATTAGCTATGTGGGGTGTGTGAGATTTAGTTAAGAATGACATATGTTGACAACCCACCTGAACGGAATGATGGTAGTCTTTGAGATGATAGTTAATTTTGGAATGTGAGAGAGTTTTTAGAAAAACATGAGTTCTACTTTATACATGTTAAATTTGAGAAGCTTATGAGGCATGCAGAGATGATAATATGCTAATAATCAGATTAGTGTATGTCTGTCCCCACTGTACCATTTGGACATATAGATGTGCCAAAGAAAGTGGACTTGACCAATGTTTTCAACTTAGTTCAGTTTGGCTATCTTACTTAGAGACCGACAGAGATAAAATTAATAAACTTGTATGCAAATGTGACTAAGCAAGTAACAAAATGACAACACTAATCAGTATATTATTTTCCACTGTCTTTAATCAATTTTGTATTACTCATGAGGAAAATGATCAAGTTTTAAATAAACTTTATGTCTGTTCTAGTGCCTAGCACAGTGGTCTGTACAGGATAGGGTCCTAATTCATGCTAGAGAGTAAGAAATGTAAAACATAAATCATTACCTTTTTCTAAAACTTACCTTTCTTTCAAATATTCTCATTTTTGTCAAGGTCGCTGCTAGTCTCCCAAGTTGGTAAATTCAGTTTCATCCTTAACTTCTCACTCCACATACCCAATTTTTCTTTTCTGGAGTCAAGCAGATTTCATTTCAAATATGGCCTCAGATATTTACTAAGAAGAGATCCCAGTAAATCTACTTAACCTTCAGTATCCTCATCTGTAAAATGGGAATAATAGTGGCTATTTCCCAAGGTTGTTGGGAGGATCAAAAGAGATAATATGTGAAGCACTTGGTCAACTTTAAAGTGCTATGTGAGAGCAAATGGTTGTTTTTGTTGTGGTTGTACTCTACAGTCTAGCCAAACTGACCTCTCTCTGCTCCTTTCTCAGGACAACCTATCTTTTTCTCTGTGCCTCTTAAATAACTTATCCCTCTTGGTAGGGATGCAGTCACCCTTATCTCCACCTTGAAGAATGTCTCTTTTCTTTACAGACATAACTCAAGCACCACTTTCTACACAAAACCATTACTGACACCCTCAACTCCTAATGTTTTCCCTCCCTAAATACCTTGTATTTTACCACTTTATGTTTTTTTCTCTGTTTATTCTACGTGTTCATTTATTCTGTATATACTTACATAAACACATCTCAGGTATATGACCATCTTCCAGGTGAAGGATCAGCCTATTAAGGAGGACTCTAGCAAGAATCTTGCCATCAATGACTAACAGAGAGATCCCCACCCCATGATTGTCACAGGACAATCTATTCCCTTTACCTTTATAGAGGTGGACAATGGAGGAATCCTCTCGCCATATAACCTGGACAATTTCAGTTTTTATATGAGCAATGGTCCCTCTACCTTGTAAATCTCAGCTGGAATAGAATCAGCACAAGGTGCTTTGCCACTGTGAGCTTGCTCCCATGCTTTTAAGCATGATGTTTTTAGCTAGGTTGTCAAATGTTTTTAATGAGGATGAACACAGCATTAAGGCCAGCTACCTTGTTGATGGCAAGTTCTTCAATTTGAAAAGTCTATAAGCCAAGACCAAAGTGGAGAGAGTGTTGGTGCATGATTTTCTGTTTGCAGATGATTGCGCACTCAATGCAGCCTCTGAAGCTGAGATGCAACAAAGTATGGATCAATTCTCTGTTTTCTCTGCGAATGTTGGCCTAATAAATAACACCAAGAAAACATAGGTGCTCCATCAGCCACCACCACACCATCCATATGTGGAACCATCGGTTACAACAAATGGAGAAGTTTTCAATGCTGTGGACAAATTCACTCACTTTCGTAGTGTACTTTCCAGGGATGTACACATTGACAATGAAGTTGATGAATGCATTTCCAGAGCTTGCTCAGTGTTTGGGAGGCTCCAAAGAAAAGTTTAGGAGAGAAGAGGTATTAGACTGACTACCAAACTGAAGGTCTACAGAGCCTCTGTGTTGACCTCATTATTGCATGCCCGTGAAACATGGACAGTCTAGCAGCTCCATGCCAGAAAACTGAATCGCTTCCATTTGAACTGTATCAAGAAGATTCTGAGAATCACCTGGGAGGATAAGGTACAAGACAATGAAGTCCTTGGTGGGCTGAACTGCCAAGCATTCAAACTATGCTTCAGAGAGTGCAACTCTGATGGGCTGACCACGTTGTTTGAATGCAAAATATACGCTTGCCAAAAAGACTGTTTTATGAAGAACTCAGATAGGGCAGGCAATCACATGGTAGTTAGAAGAAGTGATACAAGGACACTCTCAAAGTCTCTCTCAAGAACTTTGGATTTGACTGTGCAACATGGGAGACACTGGCATAGGACCTTTTAGCATGGGGTACCCACATCAGAAAGGGTGCTGTGCTCTTTGAGCAAAGCACAATTGAGACAGCAGGGAGAAAACATAGGATGTGCAAATTTGGAGTATCCACCCCAAATATTCAAAAGGACTATCTGTGCCCAAGCTGCGGTAGAGCATTCCAAGCTCATATTGGTCTGATCAACCACAACTGGACACACTGAAACTTCACTTTACCATGGTGATGTCATTTTGGTCCTCTTCGAGAATGAAAGACAACAACCAACCAGCAAACCAACATAAGCACATGCTGTCTTCCCTGATAAAATGTAAGCCTCTTGAGGGAGGGGATTCTTTCATTCTTTGTATTTGTACCCCTGGATCATACCACTCTGACTGGTACCTTAATAGTTGGCACATAATAAATGATCATTGCTTGATTGATGACAGTCCAAATTATTTCATAAACTATTTTGTGATTTGTTTTTGTGTTGTATAGTTAGTGATTTTCAGTTTCATAGGCAGGTGGATTAAACATATAATTTTGGTAAAAGGCCTATATTATCTGATTTAAACCTGCAACAACAAAGTGAAAAGAAAATTTAGCAATTTCGCAGTTAATTTAATCTATGTAGATAACCATTTCAGATAATTAAGGCCCCTGACTTAATTTGTTTGGCTTGAATTAATCAAGTTGCCTGTCTGTTTGATCAAATAACTGGATATTTGCCAGTCTTTACTTCACTCCACACAGAGACAGTTCAAGACATTGGCCAGTCTTTTACACGAAGAATTCATTGTATTTTCTTGCATTGTTTATCTCATTCTTTTCCCTTGTTTACCCATAATCACATGTACAGCTAGTCACAATATTTCCTCTCTTAGTATAAGGTCTCTTTTCTTATTCAACTGGCATTTTATTTTAGCGAAAATCTAAGGCTTGATGTCTGAGCTGAGCTTCCTCCGGCTCCCCTCCCCCCAATATTATTATCAAATTCTAAGCCTTATTTAGGCAACAATTTATTTTTGCATAATCATTAATGGAGATTTGGTGAAAGACTACATGCTTTGGGGAGACTGTTTAGGACTGAGACTTAGGAAGATTTAAGATTGCATTCTTCCTCTGATATTCACTAACTTAGAGACCCAGCTTAAGTCACTTTCCTTTACTGAGCCACAATTTCCTCTTATGTAAAGTGAGAATAATAATGCTGTTAATTTGCATAAATGAACTCTTATTTTAGCATTTAAATGTTTCTGGGAGAGATTAAATTGGTTTTCAGTCATATTAACAAAATGACAATAGATGCTATAGCTGGCATTAATTTGATCAGAACACTTATCTGGTCCCTAAGAGTTAGATAAGAGCTATTGTTTTACTGGGGGCAGAGACTAGGCTAAATGCTTAACTATGAAGTCAGTCATGAATTCTAATCATATCTATGCAATGTGGCTGGAAGCATATACTCCCGTAAGAGAGTTTAAATAAAGAATGAATATGTTACCATTAGCCAGCATACTCATGCATATGTGGACTGATATACTTTTTTTGTATGTTAAATGTTATAAACAAATATAGCACATACAGACTTCCAGATACTTTAGCATACGGATAGAACTTAATCAGGAATATTTTCGAAAGGTACTCTTCCTTGAACATCCCAAAACACATCATTTAGAAAACTGCCTGACCTGCTCTAAGACATGTCCTACTCATAAGCTCAACGTAATTACTAAAGTGGCTTCTCTTGAGCATCAAATATGATGGAAGAGCAACAAATATCTCTGAATTTCAGCTTCTATGTCTCCAAAAGAGGGATGTTAGACCAGATAATCTCTGAAAATGTTTTCAGCTATGTGATTTTGGGGTTCATGGTGCATGCATGGCTGCCTACGGACACAGCAGAAGATGGCTTGAGAATCGCTGCATGATCAGAGAAAAGGGAAGATTACTTTCTATTCACTGTGCTCTATTGTTAAGGTAACTCACACTGAAGTCATCCATATGAGAAAAAAGGAAATGCATTATTCATGACCATTTTTATCATGATAGATTTTTTTTTTCCTCACTGGAATTCCATTCCAATCTCCATTATTCTCTGCACAGAGGTAGTATGCTGCAGAAGGAGGGCTGGACTTAAAGTAAGACTTGAGTTCAAATCCCATGTTGGACAATGAACTAACTTTAGGACTCTGGACAGATGACACAACTTCTCCCTATAGCTGTACATAATTACTTATTTACCTTAGTAATCATGTACTAAGTCAAAGATAATGAAAGGTATTTTCAGGCTGTGAGAACTGATAAATCACAGATCCTTTAGATTGTATACTCCTTAAGGGTAAGAATTATCTTTTACCTCTCTTTTGTATCCCCAGCTCTTAACACAGTGCCTGAAATATAGTAGTCACTTAATAAATGTAGATTGATTGATATGAAACTAAATACATATGTTGAATATTACAGCAATATCATTATTTGTTTCCCAAATTTGGACAATAATGCCAGGTTTAGTAGATTTTAAGCCTTTGGGAAGTCTACAAAAATTGGTCCAAATATTATGCACTCTTAGAAAATAGGAGACATTCAAATTGAAAACAAGAATAGTTCATTTAAAAAAAAAAAACCACAAGAACAAAATGAAGAATCCAGAATTCATCCAGAAATTCATCTAGAAAAATGTTGAAGAGCACACAGAAAGGTTTAGGTTTAGATGAAGGGGAGTCAATGAAACAGGCATATTTTGATCAAGGCTTTTGTAAGGTATGAAGCAAACATGCACAGACTGAAAGATAACTTTATTACATACTTATATACAAGTTTCCAGAGTAGTTAGCATCTTGTAATCAGCCTTACTTAACACAGAAAACACGGGCTTTATTTTAAAAAATAGAGCAAAGCCTCCCTACATTTTTCCCCAGTCACAAAAAAAGTTGACCTCTGGTATTATGAAAGAAAGACAATCAGCCAACCTAATATGTCTTTTATTTGCTAATCAAAACTCTCATTAACAATTAATTGGATCAAAAGTTCGTTGGCTATTATTGCTCTGTCAGTTAGATGGTGAGGCCCTCAGAGGATGAAACTAAATGAGCTGGTCAGGTTATAAATAATTTCCAATGGCTACTCCCCTTACCTCCGGCTGTTTATGTTGAGGTCACTGTCCTGGCTAGTGCAGACTGAAAAGGCTGCCATTCTGACAAGCAAAGATAGGAGTCTCTTCTTATCTGACATGCTAATTTAAGCTTCGTAATCTAAAACGTGTGAAACACCATCTCACAACAAACAAAGTTCCAGACAGCTCTGGTTTTACATTTGTCCTACAAAATGTTTAAAACTTTTTGAAACAAAAGATAAATAAGTCTCCAAATTAAAATCAGAGAACAAATGACCTTAAAATTTGGTGAATGAATGTAATTATGATGCTGAACGTCTTCATTACCTTTATATGGTAGGTATTGGACACCAATAATATATGATATTGGATTATATTGCTGAAATATTAGATCAACACATCCTTTTTTTTTTTCAAACTATCGCTAATCCCAGCTTAATTCATTCTTCTGATTTCCTTTTTCAGGAGGAACCAAAACCTTAAAGTTAATGTTTAAAGTGTTACAGTATCTCAAAGATCTCTCTTCCATGTCTAACTCATTAGATACTATAATGAGTTATATAGTTCAAAAACCAAGTACTAATGGTTTCTGTTAAGAAGATAAAGTAAAACCTTTATATTTTAAGCTAAATAGGAAGGAAAATGGGGAAAGAGACAGGGTTTATCAGTAAATAATCTATCATGACTTTTTAAAAATATATGGATGGATAGATAGATGAAAGAAAAAAGCATTTATAAGTCACTATGAGCCAGGAATTGTCCTAAACTCTAGGAATGTTTAAAAAAAGCATAACCCCTGCCCTCGACAAGCTTATGTTCTAATAAAGGGGAACAATACAAAACTACATAAAGGAACTGGTAGCTTAAGAGGATTGTTTACCTTAAGGAAGTGGTGAGTGGAATCATCAGGTCATTGATAGACACATCCTTTCCAAGAATGGTAATGTTGATTTAACTAATGTAACTAGAGCTAGAGGTGGAAGATGGGGTAGGGAAGTAGATTGGGGGAAGGTATTTGAGGAATAGTATGACATAAAGATAACGGGAAAGTAGTACAATTAGTTTGACTTAGGCTAGGTATGATGAACATTTATTAATCAGAAGTCTAGGCACCCAGGATGGGAGCTAGAGTTACTGGTCCAGAGGTGGAAGCTAGAATATCTAAGAGTAAGGCATGCAGCTGGGAAGTATAAAGGCAATTTATAAATTTTTCCCAGACAAAATTTCAAGTACACGTGACTTCATGTATTTACTTCAACACTTCAAGGATTTCTTGATTTCGCTTCTATGAATATTCTCATTAGTCCAGACTATACCCATTCACATGCACTTGTAACTTAGTAATAGGTGGTTTCATGATTATTACCAAAAAAAATCATTATCCAAAGGTCATGCACACGTAGCTCAGTTTGTCCTCATCATTCAGAAATGCAGCACATCCACCTTAGCACAGTACCTGGCACATAGAAGGTGCTTATTGAAGTGTTTTCAGCTTTATATGATCAGCTAGACACAGTTGTTGCTAACATCTCTATTGCACTTACTATAAGTTGGGCACTGTGCTAACTTTGCATTATTATCTTATTTGATCCTCACAACAACTGTGAGAGGTAGGTGCTCTTATTATTCCTATTTTATAGATGGAAAAACTGTGGCAAACAAGTTAAGTGACTTGCCCGGGTTCACATAGCTGGGAAGTATCTGAGGCCAGACTTGAACTCAGATTTTGCTGATTCCAGATTCTACCATCTATACTCTACACTTTGCTGCCATGACACTTTGCTGAGGAACCAAAATGGAACTTTACGAGAGGGTTGATCAGCACCAAGTTTGTTTAAAAGAGTAGAACAGAACTGGACTAGCCCTAAACCAAACTGACAGAGTCCTTAAGCTACAGGGAAAATATTAGTTATTCAAAACAGATTGTGGTTAAATTCAGTTTAAAGTTGTTTTTCAAGGAAAGATTTGAGTCAATTTACAAAAGAACTCAGACAGAATTCCTGCTACATCTGCAAGAACAAGATGCCTGTAGAATTAGAAGTGAACTATTACTCGCAACATTTAAATAGAAGAAAAAGGAAAGGACATTCAACTATGACAAAGCAAAGCAGGACAGGTAGTCACAAAGAAACAAGTAGTAATCTCTGGCTAGAGACTATAGTCCTCTGTAAGGTTGAGTTCTTAAGTGGCATTTTCCTTTTTCAATTTTGGAGAAGCAAATAGACCACAAAGACATATTTCTGTTTTCAGTGCTACTGTGGGAACACTAAGGCAATGAAGACAGAATAAGTACAGCTGCGAGAACTCATACTTCGCTCTACTCTTGCTCCCCCATCCCCTACACTCTAAGTAGAGAACCTTGCTTCATATTTTGCAGGAAAAAAAAATGAGGTCATTCACTATGAACTTCCTCTTCTCTATCTCCTTTGAGTGGCTGTGGCCAAAAAAGGGCATATTGGTGGCATTCTCATGTCTCCTGTCATTACTTCCTTCATCTTTATCTCACAGGATGAAGTGGCCTTACTCCTTACTGTGGCCTTTTCTGCTCAAGCAATCCCTTTCCATTCTTTTTCCTCCAACAGATGACTCCCTCTGTCATGCCTACTCTCTCACATATTTTCAATCCCTCTCTCTACTGGCTCATTTCCTACTGTCTACAAACATGCCCTTGTCTCTCCTCTCCTGAAAAAAGCAGAAACAAACAAATAAAACAAAACAAAAACAGAAACCAACCCTTCATTCTATCCTGGGCTAACTATCATCTTATTTTTCTTCTGCTCTTTGTAGCTGAATACCTTGAAAAGGATCTCTACAGTAGATGTCTCCTCTTTCTCTCCTCCCATTCTCTTCTTAACCCTTTACAATCTGGCTTCTAACCTTATCATTCCACAGAAACTGCTCCCTCCAAAGTTACCAATGAACTCTTAGTTTCCAAATCCAATGGCCTTTTCTCAGTTCTCAGTTCTCCTGGACCTTGCTGCAATCTTTAACACCCTTTTCTCCTTGATACTCTCTTCTTTCTAAGTTTTCAGACCCCACTCTCCTGATTTTCCTCCTTTCTGGTTCTTTTGCTGGATCCACATCCGGATCATGCCATCTGACTGTAAGAATACCTCCATTTTCTAACCTGGGTCCTCTTCTCTTCTCCCATTCATACTACTTCACTTGATGATTTCATCAGCTCCCATGGATTTAATTACCATCATTATGTGGATGATTCTCAAATCTACCTCTCCTGCCTCAATCTCTCTGCTGAATTCCTATCTCACATCTCCAATGGGCTTTTATGCAACTTAAACTGGATGTCTAGTAGATGTCTTAATCTCAACATGTCCAAAACAGAGCTCATCTTATCCCTTATGCTCCCTGCCCCAACCCTTTCTCTCCTACTATAAAGGGCAATGCCATTCTCCCAGGCCTTCAGGCTCCAAGCTAGAAGTCATCTTAAATTCCTCACTATCTCTGGCTACCCATAAGCAATCTGTTACCCAGGCCTGGAAATTTTACTGTTGCAACATCTCTCAAACATATCCCTCTTCTCTCCTCTGTTACTGCCACCACTCTAGTGTAGCCTCTCATCACCTTGTCTTTTGATTACTGCCATATTCTCATGGTGAGTCTACCTGTCTCAATTTTCTCCCCACTCTAATCCATCCTTCATTCAGTCACTAAAGTGATTTTACTAAAACACAGATCTGATCAGGTAAACCCCCTTTCCCCTACACAATAAACTTTAGGACCAAATGCAAAATTCTGTTTTGCATTCAAAGTCCTTCATAACCCATCCCCCTCCTACCTTACCAGTCTTCTTACACCTCATTCCCCCAACATTTACTCTTCAATCCACTGACACAGCCTCCTGGCTGTTTTATAAATAAGATACTCTATTTCTAGGCTACAGGAATTTTTTCCCCCTGTACCCCATGCCTGGAATTCTCTCCTTCCTCCACTCTTTCCCTAAGACTTCTTAAATCCAGTGCTTTTCCCTCTCTTAATTGTTACCTACTTATCCTGTATATACCTTGCTTTGTATATATTTCCATGTTTTCTCCATTAGACTGTAAGCTCTTTGAGGGCAGAGACTATCTTTTGCCTCCTTCTTTATCCCCAGAGCTTAGCACAGTCCTGGCACATAGTACAGTCTTAATAAATGTTGACTAAATTGCATTGAAGTAGATGTACTTTCAGCTCTGAAACTAGTAGGCACTTTAAAATGTCTGTAAATGTCACAGAGAATTCTGAATGAAGTCTAATGTTGGGAACATATGAGAAGCTTGTTTAACTTAAATACTATTGACTGGAAATATGGAAGAGAAAGAAGGGAAAGGAAATTATTTCTACATGTCAGTTTCTTTAAATCTTGCTCCTCTTTCTGTTTCTGTCTTTTCTGGAGGATAGTTATGTGTCTAGTAGTTTTAAGACAAATAAAATTTATAATAATTTGAATTGTTTTGAAAAGTGAATTTCTATTACATATAACTAGAAAGAACAATCTCCAAATTGTCTAGTAAGGCAATTGCACAATCTAGTGACAATTATTTTGGTTTGTAAGCACAAAGAACAGAAAGGTACAAGATTAAAAATAAAGTCTTTTAGAGTGACTCAAATACTGCAGTCTGCCTTAGAGTAAGCAGAGTTTCCTTTTCTAAATGAAAAGAAGAAGAAGAGGAAGAAGAAGAAGAACAGGAGGAGGAGGAAAAAGAAGAGGAAGAAGGAGGAAGAGGAGGAGGAGGAGGAGGAAAAGGAGGAGGTGGTGGTAGTGGTGGTGCTGGTGGTAGTGCTGGTGGTGGAAGAGAAGAGAGAGAGAGAAAAAGCAAAGAGTTCTGTATCTTGATACCATATTTTCTTAACATTTCATTTCTGATAGAAATTTCTTTTAATATTAATATGTAAACAAGGAATTATTACTTAACAGAATATTATTTAAGAGGTTATTTTTATATCAAAATACAAAAAAATATGCAAAACTTTTTGCCTTAGTTTCTTACCACTTTGCACTATGTGAAGATAGCATAACCAATGCTGCCCTTTTTAAATAGGCACTGTCTTGTCGTAATGTCTAGTAGGAAAGAGCTACTTCTTTCAGGCAAAACCTATAAATTCAACCTTATTGCATGAGGATATATTTCACAGAAAGTTTGAATATCATTTCTTCTCTTATTTTCATTATCTATTAATTTAATAAATCTTTATTTCCTAGAGGTCTGTTATGAGAGCAATTGGTAGAAAATATCTCCTTAAAAGTGTGTGACACCTTCTCCCATAAGTACCTATAGATTCTAAGGGAAAATAACTTCAAGCTTAGGGAGTTCATGTGTCAATGCAGTAACTCACAGTTCTGGATTGCTATGTGCCCTTTCTTCCTCTTTGCCGAGTACTTAAGAGGTTACACTTATGCTTAGTGTTCTTTCTTTTCTGGGCTCCTTGTCAAGCTAGGAATCTATGTCCAATGTGACTTCAGTTCCCAATGCAGACATTGGTGTCAGTCTTAAAGGGATTCCCTTAAGACACTGCTGGGAATATGAGAAGGTCAAAATCTTCTGGACTCTTCAAAGTTTGCAAGATCCTCCTCCAGCCAAAGGGGAATTGGGATGTGGTGGAGAAGAACTCTAGGCTGAGAGCAAAGATGAGATTTCTCCTTTTCTTTGAAGTGTTCTTCTTTAGAAGTTTTTCTAGAATGCCAAACTATCTCTAATCTTTGGAACAACTTAATTTCAACTAGCTTGATATTTTGTGAATGACCTCTATGGTGCAACCAAGTTTAATTAGCCATTCTGAAGTGGTTTCCTTTGCAACTATAGAATGTAAGTTCTAAGGAGTTTCACACACAATATAAGCCTCATGATCAATTGATTCAAACTAAATCCTATGATTGAAATTGATTGAACATTTCCACATGATTAATGAATACATGTGTTTTATCATTACTCAAAGTGGGGTGGCGTTTCTTGCTTTATATATTCAGTCAACATCCTACCCTTATGATAGAAAGAAAAATTTAGCGTTACTTGTCATAGAAATCTGCACATGTACATGTTTCTTATTAATGAATCTACAGATCTTTCTCACTCCTGTATCTTCCTTATCATTGGAAGAATAACACTTTTTGTTTGTTTATTTTCATTACTAAGATGCTGAAAGAAGTAGAATGCTGAAGAAGAAAGAAACAAGTAGTCTGGTTCTACTAAAGAAACTAAAAAATAGTTTGACAGAAATAAGGCTAACATTTGTGTGATGGTTATTATACACCATGCACTTTGCTTAGTGCTTTATGGTTGTCATCTCATTTTATCTTAACAACATTGGGAAGTATATACTCTTATTACCATTATTTTGTAGATGAGGAAACTGAGGAAAACAATGACTACATATCTTGCCCATAGTCACACAGCTAATGTCTGAGGTCAAATTTGAATTCAGGTCTTCCTGACTCCAGGCTGGCCAATCTATGTACTGTGCCACCTAGCTGACCCTTGAAAAAAGATAGAAGCCATTTTCAGTAATAGAGCAGTTCCAATGAAGTGACTAGAAAGCAAATTGACTGGGAAAATAAGACAACCATTTAAAATGAGAAATTATATACTAGATGTAGTTTGGTGCATTGAGAAGACTACTGGATTGTCTGGTTTTTGGTCCCAAATCTGCCACTCTGTAACTCTGGACAAGTCTCCTCACAATGCAGGTTCCAGTTACTTTATCTGTAGGATAAGGGGATTGGGCTGGGTGATCTTTAAAGTCACTTCTGGTTTTAAAATTCCTGTAGTCACTCCATAGCTTGTAGGAGAGCAAGACCAAAGATTCAGATACTCTCAGTTTTCATGGATATATTCTGTGGACTTTAAAAAGTCAACTTGGATAACTCATTTTACTTCTCTGTGTCTCCATTTCCTCATTAATAAAATAATGTAAATGAATCACAGCTATGATGCTGGCAACTTTTACCCCCCTACCCCCAATCCTAAATATGTGTATATTCCTTATGCTTGAAAGAAAACTTTAAAATAATGGATAGGTACTAGTTTTTGTCCATTTGTATAATAGTCCCTAAATTAAAGACCAGGGACTGAACCTGTCATTTCAGTAGAACAGAGAACTCTCAAGAGAAAACTCTCTTTTCCAATTCAAATCTCTGAAACTCATCATCTTAGAGAGTTCCCTTGAATAAAGTATTAAAGGGGGAGGAGTACAGGAGTATGGAAAAATGTGAACCAGATTAAAATATAATTGGATACTATATGACAATATTAATAAAAGTACAATAGGACATAGATAATAAAAATATGTAATTTTCTAAATCAATAAGCAGCCTACAGCGATTCTTATGTGGTCCTTGTTTTTATTTGACTTTGAAAACACTGGCCTAGAACAATGAAAGTTAAGTAACTTGATTAGGGTCACACAGACAGTATGGGTCATAGGCAAAATTTGAATCCAGATCTTGGAGGCTTTGAGGTCAGCTGTCTATCCACAATGCCATACTGCTTGTCCAAAAAGGCATGTCTCATTCTGTACTTTAAGTCCCCCACCCCACCGTTGGGGGGTGCATAGTACTCTTCAATATCAGATCTTGGAACTGTGGCTGCTTCTCCATTAAGAAAGGTACAAAACACTTCCTCTTATGCCTATAAAATGTATGAGCACTCTTGTTATTCAAAATATAACTTAAGAACCTGTTCACTTTACAGCAGATTTGCAATAAGATTTCTTTTAAGGGAAAACCAATCTTTTCTCACCCACCCGAAGTTTGAAGTCAAATTTTATTTATGAAACAGCTGGATTCACATTTCAGAAACACAGCTATTACATAAATCAGGGTTCATCTACATGTTAAACCTGACATGACACATATTTAAAATCTAATAATTGGTGTAGCATCAATGACTTCAGTCAAATCCCATGAACCAGCCGATGCCTATCACATCAGGTACTGCTGCTCTTACTGTTGTGGCAAGCACTTTTCTATATTCTCTTTTTACATTCATAGAAGTTTGAAAATGGTCATAAACAAATAAGAATTCATCTGGAATAGAAAAACCCCTCATTAACCTTAATAATTGACTTATAGTAAATAAATGCCAGTTTAGAGTCTCAGTTTCTTATTCTGCCTGTATCTGAATTTCATGCATATAGGAATTCCTCCTTGAGACAGCTACATATTAAGTATGCTTAGATTACCTAGCCAATGACTTCAGGTCTCAGAAACTTAAGGTTTTATTTCATTGCAATTTTAACCCAAATCAGGTTTTAAGGGAGAGTAAAGGGGGCTTAAAATTAAATGATTATTCACATGCGTAATTAGACAAAATGACTAGAAGAACACTATTATTATTATTTTAATGAGACTCTTTCCAGGGAGAAGCTTAAGGTCATTAAAAGGACTGACAATCTCCTCAAGGCATTCCAGCCCATTCACTTCCTTCTGCTGAATTCTGGACCTAGCTCATTGTCTATTTGCAGTACATATCCACCCTATACGTACCAATGAACCAACGTAATCAGTGGTCTATCCACCTACATATCATAGCTAGATAATAAGCGTTCTTAATCTACTTAGTTTTTTTTTCTTCCCCTACATGGGTATTTAAGCAATAGTCTCTGATAATTTAATGTATCAAAGTAAAAAGTATTTCTACCTCACCAATCAATGAATATCTCTTAGCCTCACTTTATCATTTAATCATTCCAATAACAAATTTAATCATAGCACTCTATTTTAAAGCAAAAAATCACATTATTTTTGACTGTAAAAAATCATAGGCTTTTATAATAAGGTTGAAATGCATGAGAATCAGAAAAAAATAGGTGGTTTACCCAGAATCACATAACGAGTTGTGGAAAAAGAAGTTGACATGAAATTTCTCAGCTCTATATTCAGTGCTCTTTCTGCCATACCAGACTGCCTCTCGTGGTAAATTTTGTCTCAATTCCTAAATAGATCTGAGATAATTATTCCTTCACCCACATGATAATCGCATGATGATGAGAGACATCATGGCGTACTGGTTAAAGGGACAACTTTGGAGTCAGGAAAACTTGGACTCAAGCCCCATCTCTGAAGCATGCTGACTATATAACCACAGGCAACTCACTTAGCCTCAGTGCGCTACAACTGAGAGTTATAGACAAGATTTCATGGTGAAGGAATTCCTCATTGGATGTCTCTCACATCAACGAATTCACAGATCCAGAACTCTCCCTGATAAAAACATCATAATTGCATATTCCTCCTGTGCACTTGAAAGTTAAATGACTGGACAGGGCAGTTGAGATAGGAAATAGTAATCTGTCATTTGGGGAGTTAAAAGACTATATTTTTGCATACATAGGTGTTTAGCATATATTATACATACATCTGCAATCAGAACTTGGGAATTATCTTCACCAGTTTCTCACTGACTTCTCAATCCTCTGTTTTGCAAATTAGACTCAGACTAAAGCATTTTTCTGATCTACTTTTGACTCTGTTATGCTAATCTAACAGGGCTATGCAAGTGCAAATCACCTAACATAGCAGCACCCATGTGGAAAATGCCTGGTAGCACCCATGTGGAAAATGCCAGGGAACAGCTTCAGGGAAAAGACCTTCTACCTTCCCCTACCATGGGCAAATACTCCTTTTCTAGAAGAAAGAGTGGGCAACATTGCTCAATATTTTTAAGGTAATTAGGAGAGGGCATTTTATAAATAGTGGCAGGGAATCAATCATAGAGATGGAGGTCTTTCCCTTTTGTGTCTTATAATCATTTTGGCATTCTGGTGAATACTATGTACTTTTTCTCAGAATGTTTTTAAATGTATAAGATAAAATATATAGAATCACAAAGGAAACCAATTAGAGTGAAATAAAACAGTTTTTCTTTTCCATATTCAACTTCACAGACTCCCTGTAAGCAAGGTTTTGGGTAACTAGGTTAAGGATCCCTGTTTTATGCAAAATACACAATTGGAAATGAAGGAAAAGTTGTCGTTGTTGCTGTTGCTGCTGTCTAAATTTGCCAGTTCTCTAAACAGCATCCCAAATTTTAGAGACATAGTCTTTCTGACTCATAGCGTGTAGTTGAGAAAGATTGATAATAACTACATGGTCTCATTTTATTATATTTTCTTGACTTTTTAGCTGGGGTGCATCTAAAATTTAGGATAAAAGCATGAAATGTGGGCTAGAGAAACTTGTTTTTACAGTTGGATTTCAAAATTTTAAAATGAAATAAGACTTGCTTTACATAGACTCAAGATATATGAGCATTCCTAGTGTTTTTTGATAGAGGTTTGGGGAAGAACCATGTCACTTTCAAGAGAAAGTCATGTTGTTTGAATGGCATTTGCAGTTAAAAATAATAATGAATGGACTGAAAACCTTCATTTCTGCCTTCAAATCTAAACAGCTCTTCAATACAAGCTAAGACATTTTACTTCAGATGAAAATTAAACTAAGTGTATACCCTCTAGTCTTTAGGACTACAATTTAGACCTTCTGAGTGAATCCTCACTTTGTTCACAGTGTCAAGATGCAAGTTTCCAAATTTCAATCATGCCAACAATTATCTCTAATGTTCCTACTGGCATTCCAAGCAGAGACATCTGCTTGGGCATGAGCACAGCTGATGAGAGCAGTGGAATAAGCTGTAGTGGAGCACATTGGATCCACTGATTTTGGTGATGCATAATTAAACCCACAACCTTCTTACCTTTTCAGGGAATAGAACATGACATGTCAGAACTACATGTTACTATTCCCATTGGTTAATAACCTGACACTCATGCATCCATATATCTGTAAAAACAAATTTCACAGTCAGGAGTATGCCTGAAAATGTTGGAATCCTAACTTCGAAAAAATAACACTTTGTCCTTATAACATTTGCTATAAAGGAGTGAATGAGTGAACAAATAAATAGATGAATGAAATGAATGAACAAATGAAGAAATAAATAAATGACGATAGGTAGGTAGGTAGATGATAGATAGATAGATAGATAGATAGATAGATAGATAGATAGATAGATAGATAGATAGATAGGTAGATGGATGGATGGATGGATGGATGGATGGATGGATGGATGGATAGATAACATACCTCTCCAGATCCTCTGCAATTCACAGGCTATTCTAAGTATATTTAAACACATAAAGAGAGGGAAGAGATGGAGAAGTTGACAGGTACTGACTCCCTTGTTTGCCCTCTACCTTGTTTTCAATTTTATTTTATTTTTTATTTTGCATGTTCCTCATATACACAAGAGCCCTAAAAATGATTTAGCTTCAAAGAGTTGTTATTTATATTCAACAAATGGACAACTAGAAAATTTCGGAAGATGTAACTAGATTTTTTTAATGGGAAGAAATGTAGTGCTTTTAAGTTGTCTCATAAAATTCTACAGACAACCCTTATTAAATTAGAGAATTATGCTGTTACTATGATATAATTTGGCTTCTTGAGATTCTTTCAATTTTTGAACCACTAAATCTTATAAGATCTATTTTGGTGACAGGCCAGTCACAATTCTGACAGGAGACATGTTTTTGTTTTGTTTTTAACATAAGCATTCTATTATGTTTCATTAGATTATATGATAAGGACTTTTAAAATAATTATATACAATTACCAAGTTGTTATACCACCCAATCAACAAGCATTTATTAAATACCCACTAAAGCAAGATGCTGTTAGATACTTGGGATCATAAGACTAAAGTGAGATATTCCTTATCTTGAAGAAGTTGGTAATCCAGCCATGAGAGACATGTATACATATTGTTTTGTACAAAACAGATACAAGGCAATTAAGATGAGGAAAGGCTTCGTATTGAAAGTGGTACCTGAACTGAGTTTTAAAGTAAACTGGGAATTCTAAAAGACAAAGATGAGGAGAGAAAGCTTTAAAGGCATGGAACCAGGAGAGGTATCATATATGAAGAATAGGTAGAAGAGCAAATTAGTTTGTTATAATGTATGTGAAGGAGAATGATGTGCCCTAAATTTGGAAAGGTAGGTTGAAGTCAGATAGTAAAAGGCTTTAAATGCCAGAGTTTATACTTGATCATTAAGTCATAGGGATCCACTAGAGTTTATTGAGTAAGAGAATGATATGGACAGACCTGTGCTTAGAGAAATCATTCTGACATTTGTATGGAGAAGGATGGAACAGAGTAGAGAAAGACGTGAAGAAGGAAGAACAATTAAGAGTATATTGTAATAGATAGCTAAAAGGGGATTAGGATCTTAAATAGAACTTCCAATGTTTGGCAAACTTACTGAAAACTTAGACTCAAACTTACAAATATGTGCATTTGTTTAAAGGCTTTTCAGATTTTTTTTGTAATGGAGGAATAGATAGCAGGTTAAAGGGAACAATAAGGACCACTCAAATAAGATGTTGAAAGCAGCAAACAGAGACAGCTATAAATAAGGAAGGTGACAGAATAAAGTTGCTGTTGAGTCATTTCAGCCACATCTAAGTAGTTACAACCCTATCTGAGGTTTGCTTGGCAAAGATACTACTGTGGTTTTATCATTTACTTCTCCACATCATTTTACAGATGAAGTACTGAGGTAAACTGACTTAAGTGACTTGTCCAGGATCATACAGCTAGTAAATGTCTGAGGCCAGATTTAAACCCATGAAGATAAGTCTTCCTGACTCTAAGCTGGGTGTTCTATGCACTGTGTCATTTCACTGCTCCAAAGGAGAATATTTGGAGGTGCTTGTGAAGTCTAAAGTGTTATCTCAACTGTGAGAAAGTAGTGATAGAGGCTATGGACATTAATATGATTATTATTATTTATTAATTATTATCATTAATATGATCATGCCTATCACTCTACAAGAGACATTGGTGTGAATATTAAAATCATCAAAAGTTAAGGCACGAGTTGAAATGGGGATGAACTGTGGGAAGCATTGCTGCATTTTTACTTTCACACCCCCAGCACCTAGCATAATCTCACATTTAACAGACATAGTTTGCTCTATTAGATGGAAGATTGGGAAAAGGTCCTGCAGGTTGGTGGATTGTTGTTGGTGGATTGGATAAGTCATTTCAGTCATATCCAACACTTCATAATCCCATTTGGGATTTTATTGGCAAAGATACTGGAGTGGTTTGTCATTTCCTTCTCCAGCTTTTTTTGCAAATGAGAAAACTAAGGCAAAAAGGGTTAAGTGACTTGCCCAAAGTCACATAACTAATAAGTTTCTGAGTTAGATTTAAACTCAGGAAGAGTAATTTTCTTTTTTCCAAGACTGTTGTGCCACCTAGGTGCTCTTGATAGGATGAAGTCAAACAAAAATAAAATCAGTGAAAATTTCTTTATAAGGAACAGATTTCTAGAAAAGGAGTTTAGAGTAGTGTATCAGTAAGCAGCCCAACACGTACAGGGGAGTTGCTATCACAGGTTCTTTGATCTGCTTTTCTAAAAAGAAAGGCAACTTTTGAGGGGTTAACAATCACTTTAATCAAGCACATATATCATTCACTTAGTTCAGGGGAAAAAGTCAGCACCCTGAACTTCAGAGAAAATACAGAGAAATCAAAATCAACAGACATGCTTCCAATTGTCTGATATAAGGAAAATATACATCATAGGTCAACAGAGAGATCCAACTGTCTGACCATTACATACATAGCTACTAGAGAGGGAGGCACTAACATCGGGGTTTTCAAAGCCACAGGGCTCTTTAGCTGCTTCCCATAGTCTCATCTAGTACACAAAGCTTCTTCCAAAAACTAAACTCTCAAGTAAAACTGTACCTCAGAGCCTTCATACACTTTTTAGAGCCTGAGGCAATCACAACCCTTGAGAACCAGTGCCTCATTAGAAAATTAATAAAAGCTGTGGGTCTTCCTACAAATCTTCCCAAGTCCATTAATGGATGGGGAAGATCTTCCCATTAAGAGACAAAATTATATGAACAATAAGCAAAAAACGAATTATCAATACAAGGAATTAATCCAAACATCTTTTCAAATTCCTTTTTATTAAAATACAACCTGATAACACTGGCTCATTCTCTCCCTTAATTGATCTAATTTAATATTTAATCTTCCAAATTGGGAGGGAGGGGTGTTTTAGGGTTGGGGAGCAGAGGTTAAGCTGTAGCCTCTTAGACAATAGCTTACAATTTGGGTAGGTTGCCACTGGGTGGTGGTAATGTTCCAAGGCCAAATGATCTAAGCAATAAAGAAAAAAAAAAACTAGCTGTGTTTATAAAAGGAATTAGCTTTCTTTTCTTTTGCAAATAATAATTTAAAAACAGACATAAGTATTAAAAACACTATATACTTTTAATCCTATTGAGGCTTTAATGAAAGCTAATGATATTGATGCAAAGGTATTTTAAGGAACCATATTTTACTTGGCACAAAAGCCACAACAGGCCACTTCCTTCACTTACCTATGGTTTCACTTCTTCAAACAGCCAATCAGCAAGCACTTATTTAGTGCCTACTGTGTTCCAGGCACTGCATTCAGTCTCCAAAGATAAAAATTTGAAAGTCTTTGTCTTCAAAGAGATCTTTTTTTATCCAATTAGAAAAAATAATTCCAGAGAAATTACTTTAGCAATATTCACCTATTTTTCTTGACCAATCATGGATTTTTGTCAACTCTTTTTCTCTAGTAGACACACTCTATGTATGACCAATTGGGCATAGTCACTAGCATGTTGAAATTGCAAGCTACTCAAATTTCGTGTGTAACTGTAAATAATTGTAAAAGTCACCTCTTCCTTTGTAGTACAGTTGTGAATTATTTCCATTTTCCTCTTTTGAGAGGGAATCAGTCCCCTTTACCATTTCTCTTTAATTGCTGTTGTTGTTCAATTGTTTCAGTCATACCAGACCCTTCATGAACACATTTGGGGTTTTATTGAAGAAGATACTGGAGTGATTTGTCATTTACTTCTCCAGCTCATTTTACAGGTGAGGACACTGAGGTAAACAGGGTTAAGTGACTTGCTCAGGGCCACATACCTAGTAAGTATCTGAGGTCAGATTTGAACTCACAAAGATGAAACTTCCTGACTTCAGACCTGGCACTCTATTCGTCACATCCCTAGTTGTCTTATTCTCTAGCCATTGTTGAGGTATAAACTAACAATTCAGTATCAATCATTGTCCAATCAATCAAAGTCCAAATAGAACTTGAATAAAAGTTCATCACACTACCAAATTTTTATTTCATTGAGAAACAAATACGTGAAAATGTAAAATGTAAAAATATGTAAAAATGTTTTCCTAACTTCACTGTTAGTAGAAAGTGCACCCCTATTTGCCCAGGCACCCAGTTTCCTCATCATCTCGCTCCTCAACTATTGCATTAGTCTTCATGTTGGTCTCCCTACTACCAGTTTCTTCCCATTTAGGTTCATCCTCTATATTTAATCATGGAAATGATTAGGAGCACCAAGAGTTTATCAAATAGAGGACCAAAACAGTTAAACCTGTATTTTAGGAAGTTCCCTTTGATAGCTGAGTAGAGGATCTTTGACTTCACATTCTCTCACCTTCTATATCCAATCTATTGTCAAGGCCTATTGATTTTACCTTTATAATATCTCTGGTATATGTCACTTCTCTCCTCTGACTTGGCTACCACCCTGGGGAAGATCCTCATCATCCTGTTTGGTATTCAAAGCCCATCAAAAACTGTCCCCACTTTACCATTTCCAGTCTTCTTACACCTTATACTCCCTCCCCACCACCATGTTCTCTCTCCTCATCTTACCATGATCTAGTAACACTGGTCATCATGGGTTTTTTAGGCAGTCAGTCAATAAACATATATTAAATGCTTACTATGTGGCAGGCCTAGAACAAGATGCTCCATCTCCTAATCCTGACCATTTTCACTGACTGCCCTTGCCTCCACTGCTCTGATTACTGATCTTCCTGACTTTCAAGTCTCAACCAAATTCCTAGCTGCTATTGGAAGCCATTTCAGATTCCCCTTAATTCTAGTGCCTTGCCTCTGTTGATTATTTCTGATTTATCCTCTATATAGCTTGCTTGTATATAATAGTTTACATCGTGTCTCCTATAGTAAGACTATTTTTTGTCTTTGTATTCTCAGCACTTAGCACCATGCCTGGTACATGGTAGACACGTAACGTTTACTGACTGACTGAAAAAAGTATGTTATTATATGCAGCCTTGCACTGCACATTTTATTTTCCTGGTCCTACTTATTTTACTTTATATCAGTTCATAGAAGCCTTTATCTATTTCCTCATTTCAGCATTTCTTAAAGCAATATCCCAATTGCATGTATACCTGCAATTTATTTAGCTATTCTCCAGACTATGAGTATTTAATTTGTTTCAAATTCCTTGCTATTACAAAAAAGGGCTGTTATGAGTTTTTTGGTTCATATGGAAATTTTTTGGTCATTGATAACCTCTTTCAGGGCATGTGTCTAGCAGTGGCATCTGGTTGAAAGAGTATTAACATTTTTTTAATTTTCTTTTTCTTAAAATTAATTAATTTATTTTCAGTTTTCAACAATCACTTCCATAAGTCTTAAATTTTCTCTTCCTGTCTACCACCTCTCCAAGACAGCATGCAATCTTGTATGGGCTCTACACATACATTCTTATTAACCACATTTTCATATTAGTCTCATTTCATAGATAAATTAAAATGAATGGGAGAAATCATGAAAGAAAACAAACCAAAACAAAACATGACACAAGAGAAAATAGCCTGTTTCATTCTACATTCTGATTCCATAATCCTTTCTCTAGATGTAGATGCCATTTTGCTTCATGTCCTTTGGGAATGTTTTAGGTCCTTGCATTTCTATGAAGGGCTAGGTCTACCAGAAACACTCTTCACATATTATGGTTGTTACTATGACAACATTCTCCTGGTTCTGCTGATTTCACTCAGCATCAATTCATATAAGTCCTTCCAGGCCTGTCTGAAGTCCTCCTGTTCATCATTTATTATTGCACAATAGTATTCAGTTACATTCATATAACACAACTTGTTCAGCCCTTCTCCGATTGATGGGCATTCCCTTAATTTCCAGTTCTTGGCCACCACAAAGAGAGCTGCTATAAATAATTTTGTATGTGTGGGACCCTTTCCCATTTCTGTGATCTCTTTGAGATAGTGTCCCAGAAGCAATATTGCTGGGTCGATGGGTATGCACATTTTTGTAGCACTTTGGTCATAGTTCCAAATTGTTCTCCAGAAGAGTTGGATCAGCTCACAGATCCACCAAAAATGAATGTGTTCCAACTCTCCCACATTTTCTCAAATATTTATCATCTTCCTGTTTTGTTGTGTTAGCCAATGTGATAGGTGTGATGTGGTACCTCAAAGTTGTTTTGATTTGCACCTCTCTAATAAATAGTGATTTAGAGCATTTTTTCTTTATGATGACAAATAGCTTTAGTTTCTTCCTCTGAAAACTGCCTGTTAATATCCTTTGACCATTATCAATTGGGGAATGACTTGTATTCTTGTAAGTTTGACTTGGTTCTCTATATATTTTAGAAATGAGACCTTTATCACAGACTCTAGTTGTAAAAATTCTTTCCCAGTTTTCTGCTTCCCTCCTCATCTTGGTTGCATTGGATTTGTTTGTGCAAAACCTTTTCAATTTAATGTAATCAAAATTATCCATTTTGTACTTCATAATGTTCCCTATCTCTTGCTTTGTCACAAATTTCTCCATTCTCCATAAATTTGACAAATATACAATTCCTTGTTCCCCTGATTTTTTTATAGTATCAGTCTTTACACCTACATCATGTATCCATTTGGACTTCATTCATGTGTACAGTGTCAGGAATTGGTCTATGCCCAGTTTCTGCCACATTGTTATCCAGTTTTCCCAGCAATTTTTGTTATACAGTGAATTCTTATCCCAGAAGCTGGGGTCCTTGAGTTTATTGAAAAATAGACTGCTCTATTCATTGACTACTGTGTCTTGAGAACCTAACCTATTCAACAGATCTATCCCACTATTTCTTAGCCGGTACAAAGTGATTTTGATAACTGCACTTCTCTCTCACTCAGTTCTACTGGACTCCCATCCTGGGCTGATATGTTTGAGAATCCAAACTACTGCTTCTGCTTCAGTCCACCCTGGTGCTTCACTATGATGTAGTCTTTTCTGGTACATTTGGTGTGCTCTGTGCTCCCCCAGCCCCATGTAAGAGATCCTTCCCATACACCTTCCAGGTTGCCCTGGGCTGGAAATCTGTAACACTCCATCTCCTAGTGGATTCTGCCACTCTAAAATTTGTTCAGATTCTCTTTTTGGACATATCTGAAGGAATTTGTAGTAGAGCTTAGGTGAGTACATATTCTCACTCTGCCATCTTGGCTCAGCCCCCCCATTTGATGCTTTCTTGGCAATTTTTGTCATTTTCTTAACATAGTTCTGTGTTCCTTTCCAGAATGGCTGCATCAATTCACAACTCTACTAACAATGCATTAGTGTTGACTATCTGCAATTCCTACAACATTGAATATTTATTTCAATCTTTGATCTTCTTCGCCAATTTTCTGTGTTTGAAGTGAAACCTCATTGTCACTTTCATTTGAATTTCTCTTATAATTGATGGTTTTAAGCTTTCTTTCAAAAAACTTGCAATTCTTTTGAGAATTGATTCTTTATATCCTTTGACCACTTATCCAATGGGGAATGCCTTTTGGCCATATATTTCTGTTCATTGTCTACATATCTTTGATACCAAACCTTTATCAGAAACATCTGATACAAAGTTTTTCTCCCCACTCTATTGCTTAGTTTTTTATCCCACAGTAATTTATTCATGCAAAAGTTCTCCAATTTCATGTCATTTCATGTGTTTTATATTTTGTAATTGTTCTCTATCCCTTATTTTGCATGATTAACTCTTAATGTATCTTTATTAGCTCATAGAAGTTACCCCTTGATGAACTATTCCAATACTTATTAGAGATCGATGGTAAGTTTACTGATATAAAACTTCAAGGGAGAATCAGTCTCTTTGCCATTGTAAACCATCCTACATTTGCTCAATTTCAGTCCTACAGTGCTTCTTCCTCTCTTGTATTCTTCAAAGATCATTGATAGTAGTTAAGCAATCACATCTGCAAGTTCTTTCTGTACCCTGGTATATAATTCATCTGGTCCAGGTGACTTGAACTCATTTAGGTCAGATAGGTTCTTTCTCTTATCTTGGGTTTCAATTACCTTTTACCCTTTTTTGTTCTATCCCTTTCAGCTATAAGATCATTATCATGGAGAGTGGGGGATGGAAAGAAGAAAAAAAAAAGAATTTTAGTAGGTCTGATTGCTCTTTGTTATTCTTGACCACTTATTCCATCAAACTCTAGCCATGGAACATAGCTTTTCTTGTTCTCTTCCTTGAGTCCTACTTAGCAATAGCCTTTTTGTTCTTAACATTTTCCCCTGAGCTTCAACTCAACCTGGATGTTGGCCTTCTCAATACTCTTCTTACAAGACCTTATGCTTATCTTTGCTTATGTGTCCATGCCTCCATCTTTTGTTCATGTTCCTTTAAACTAGAAACTTCTTAGAAAACCTACTGGTGTCTAAACACATACCATTTTACTAGTCTACTTGAATTATAATATGAAAACAAGTGATAAAATTTAACTGTTTTTAAGTCTTGATTCAGACTTCATAATAACTCATATTCCTCCCTTCCCTAAAATTTAACCTGTCAGTGAATTATTACATATAACCTCTATTATTCTCCCAAATTCAAAAGAAATATATGTGTGTGTGCATGTGTAGACATAGATATATATGAAATAAAAGTATATTTTAAAAATATATCCATTTGGTGCTGAGGCATTGAGAAGGTACTTAAGAAAAAGTAAATGGTAATAGAGCATTCCAGGAATATTCTTCCTGAATTTGTCTACTCACGCTTAATTGAGTCTCCTGAACAGAAATTGTTGGAATTTTTTTTCTTACTTTCCCTTGGTAAGCAGCCTGGAAAAAGTAGTCCTGTATAAATGCAGTAACTTAACTGCATCACCCATTTAGAGAGGGAGTTCCAAATACACACACTGGCATTCTAGTATCCTTAGACTAACTTAAGTCTAGGCAAATGTAGCATTTATTACTTACTAATCACACAACTTCTGTGTATTCAGTCAAATCAAAGACCATGTACATTTAACTATTGTTATTTTTGCTGTTATTGACAACATTTCTATAGAGCTTTAATGTTCACAAAGTATTTATAATTTCATTAGATGTTCCCAATAATCCCAATTGTCTCCCTCCCAGATTCACTTCCTCATAATGGAGAAAAACAAAGGAAATAACGCAGTTCTACAAAATCTAATCAATATATCAATTATGTCTTACAGCGTGTATTGTGTTCTCTTATAGTCCCTTACCTTTGCAAAGAAAGGATGGAGGCACATTCTCCTATCTATTCTTTGGAACCAAGCTTGATCATTAAAAACACACAGTTTCAATTTTTTGTTGTCATCTTTGTTCTCATCATTTATACTGCTGTAGTCATTGTGTCTGTGTTTCTTCTTGCTTCTTGCTTTCTTTCCCTTGAATCGAACAAGTTCACTGTTTCTAACAGCATAGAAATAACCCACTACATCTTGCTCCACAGTTTGCTTAGCTATTCTGTGAATGATGGACATCTATTTTGTTTCCAGCTCTTTGCTACCATTATAATAAATGTTTTAGTGCATATGGGACCTATCTTAAGGTAAAAGGGTAGTAGCTGAATTTCTAGAAAGGGTATGGATAGTTCAGTTACTTTCATAGACTGCCATATCACCTTTCAGAATTATTGTGTATGTCTGTGTGTATGTATGTGTATGTGTATGTGTGCATGTTTTAAATCTACTTTGTTTTTTCCAGTGTACCTGGTTAAATCAATTTTATTGGTATGGCTATGGATTTCTTTGAGGGGATTTATATATTATTAGGGTTTATTGATATTATTGCAAGGTCATCTGTAAAGAGATACATCTGCAGACCTTTCCCACCTATGTAGAATCTTTGTATGTTTGGAGATCTTCCATGGTGGTATATATCTCCCTGTTTTATGCCTCACTTGATATCACTTACTCAGATCATCATTGAGCAGCCATCTCTACAATTTCATCTATCATAGTTATTATAATTTTGATGTGCACATGGCATACCCTCTTGCTTTAGGAGAGCCTTGAAAACCGTAATTAGTTTTACCAAGTCCAAATTGTTCTAAAAATTAATAAATAATAAACATAGCAGGATATTATGCTGACTCCCACAATGATGCATCTATTGTTTGGAACTGCTGTTATGTGTTCTCTCACGTTTTCATCAAGGATTCTCTTGATGCTTGAATAGACCACTGAGCTCATAGATTTTCCTTTGTTGACAATGTCTGTTAAATTGCCTTCTGGGGGAAATGAAACCAAGTACCCTTTGTAATTTTGTTTGATTCTTTTTTTAAAATTTTATTCTAGTAAAACAATTTTGGACTATCAATCAAAAATATTTATTAAATTTTTTCTATATGCCAAGCACTGTGCACATAAAACAAACATGATAACAACGATAACTACAAAAATAGCATGGGCTCATAAACCTTAGAGAAATTAGCCATAATTTGAGATCCCTATTTGTGGATCCCTATTTGAGACACTTTTACCTGAAAAGTAAAAGAAGTATTTTATCTTAAAAGTAAGCATTTGTCTGCAGGGAAGACATCAACCTGGGACAGAGAATCATAGGTTGATGGATTTAGAGAACTGTAGAAATCACCAGGTCCACTCCATAATTTTACTAATGCGGAAACTAAAATGGCTTCCCTAAGTTAGCATGGGGAGTAAGATGCAGAGGTGGAAGTCTACCCTGGTCCTCTGGCTCCAAATTCATTGCTTTTTTCTATCAAAGCCTTCTCTAAATGATAACCCCTTCATCAACTCAGTTCCCAAAAGAGTCTGCTACTAAGATAGGAAGGTGAAATTCCACGAGGCAGTAAGTCAGCTACAAAACTGAGTATTAGAAAAAAACCATAAGACCTACCAGGTATGCCATTGTAGTGCTTCCTTAGAATAGACAATAAATATTCCTTAGCCTTCTCTAGTGATACAATTGCATCACCTTGCTGGCCTAAGCACTGATGGGAAGTATAGTTTTTCTACAGTATCAGGAGAGACTGACAGATTATAGGAGGCAGAAACTACCTGAGACAGGGGAAGCCCAGGAATTTTTGTGTTCTTTGAGGTGGAGAGCAGGGGAAGAGTGTAGGTATACACTAGTAGTGAACCTTTGCAAGGAAGGGTGATACTACCATGAACTGAATATAATCATGAGCATTTGGAGCCTTTTCTGACTCACTCACCTAATTAAGATATGATCTGCTTGCTGGATTTTGCTGGATATCTTCCCCCTGGATTACAAGCCTGTCATACTTTGGGACTCCTTTCTCTTCCCCCACCCCTCCCTGCCTTATCACTCTCTGGGTAGGTGGCATAGGCACTCTCAAGAGTTTCCAGTTCTATTAAAATACTGTTTATTTGCTTGTCTGTACTTTTATCAGAGGTTGTATCTCCAAATGAAGATAAAGTGAGTTTTGCAGCATTCTGAGCAAAATTTGCTGCATAGGAATGGACCACACAAAGGAGGGAAGATCAGAAGGGAACCTGAAATGAATTGCTTTGGGTTTAACCATAACTGTATTAAGCTCCTTTACTTACTGAGCAAAGAGGGGCTTCACAGTCATTTCCCCAAGGCAAACTTCTTGGCTGGTAGCTCCTAGTCCATTTTCATTGATTTTTATTTCTATTAAAGTCAACTAGAAGGAATAATAAACTACTGAGAGAAATGTGGCCCCAGTTTAAACTTTCCCCATCTTCCAGATTTTGTTTAAAAGTGCTATTCTTATGATTAATTCTCAATCATCTATTTCTAATAAACAATGACAACAAAAAATACCATAAAGGTACGTCTTAATTAAAGGAATTCATCCCCATTAATTGTTGTTGTTTAGTCATTTCAGTCACGTCCAAGTCTTTGTGACCCCATTTGGGGTTTTCTTGGCAAAGATACTAGAGTAGTTTACCATTCCCTTCTTCAGTTCATTTTAAAGATGAGGAACCTGAGGCAAACAGGATGAAGTGACTTGTCCAGGGTCACACAGCTAGTAAGTGTCTGAGGCCAGATTTGAACTCAGGAAGATTCATCTTCCTGACTTTAGGCCCAACACTTGATCCACTGCCCCACCTCCCTGCCCCCCGGATGGAGATTATTTTGTACCTCTTTCTTTGCATTATCATGACCATTAGATTGTAACATCTTTGAGATCAGGGATTGTCTTTTGCCTTTTTGTATCCTAAGCACTTAGCACAGTACCTGGCATATCGCTGTTGTTCAGCTGTTCAGTCATGTCTGACTTTTTGTGACCCTGTGGACCATGACACACCTACACTCTCCCTGGGGTATCCTTGGCAAAGATAGTAGAGTAGTTTGCCATTTCCTTCTCCAGCAGATTAAGGAAAACAGAGGTTAAGTTACTTGCCCAGGGTCACATAGCTAGTACATGTCTGAGGATGGATTTGAACTCAGATTTTCCTGACTCTAGACCCAGTGCTCTATCCACTCACATCACTACCTAGCTGCCCCAAGGAGCACATTTAATTCTGGGATTATGCAGTCTCAAGCAACACAGTCCAAACACTACCTGAGCTATTATGATCTTACTGGCCAACGGTAAAATCCTCTATGTGGTCCCTATGCCATGTAAGGAGAATAACTTCCTAGCACGCCAAATGTTCTCCCAGAGTCTGGAATTTCACTATAACCACTTTTCCTGATACCAGATTTCTCAATTCCAGATCTGTCTCTGGGATACATAATTACCTAGTATCTTACAATTAACACTCAGGGACAACTGAGCCAGACCACCAGACCTAGAATTGGAAAAACCTGAATTCAAATCTGGTCTCAGATGCTCATAAGTTATGTGATTCTGAGCAACCAGAGTTATTGTGAGGATCAAAGGAAATAATAATTGAAAGTATTTAGTACAGTTGATATGTTATGAATCCTCTTTTCTACACAAAATAGCATTTTCTCTCCAAAAGTGTCCAAAGTCCTGTCAGAAATCTGTTTCTTCATGCATATATTTTAGGCACATAGTAAGATCTATACAAATGTTGGCTATTATTTTTACTGGCCTAGAAACTCAGATGACCTCAGAAAGGAGATGACCATTTTGAAGCCCTTAATTTTCCTTCCTGATTCCATTGGACTGACCACATTTCTCTGAAGAGCCAGTTTTACTCAGGTTCATCTCTTTCCTTCTCTCCAAACATCCAGACGTTCAAAAGCATCAGATTTTGCAGCTAGTCTTAATACACCAGACAAAGTAACCACTCTTCTTTAAAACTATGAAAAATAGTTTTTGCTTTATCATTTCTATCAGTTAACATCGTTATTGGCTGTGATGCATTGACAGTCAGACAAGAGGCTTTTTTTTGCAAAGAGGAAGGTAGACTATCTCTTTAAGGTTCATTTCATAAGGAGCAGTTTATGATGAAAATTGTAGAAACAGCATTTTTATGTAAAAGAAATGATTTATATTAATTGTAAAAGGAAGTAGCGTATTGCCCTTTTAGTGGATGGAAATTTGGAAATGTGATTAGTGAAGACCTTTGCTTTAAAATACATTGCTAAAATATATTTATGAAGAAAAAGATTTCATACAGTATTTTGGGCACTTTGAGAGAGAAAATTTTGTGTAAAAGTGAGGATTCGTAATGTATCAAAAATGTAGAGTGATGTCTTACTTGTGTAAAAAGAGTTTAGGACTATAACGAGGCATGGGGGAAAGATCTTTTATTGATTAAGAACCAGAAAAATAGGACTGTGAAGAAAGACAGTGACATGATGATGAGTTGAGAACTTCAGAGACCTGTAAAGGATGGTAGGTTATTTATACACTTTTTTATGACAAGAAGGTAAAAGTAAATGAGAAACCATATAAACATGTAGAGTCTGAGTTATGATGTTTAAAATGTCAATTTGAAAAGAGAAATTTTAGGAGTTGTGATTTTTTATGTAAAAGGTAAGTCAAGGCCACCCATTTAAGTCATTGAATACAATGACAGGAAAAGGTAATAAGTATCACACAAGACAACAGGAGAAGGAGAACCTGAGAAGATTTGAATAAACAGCAGGGGTACTAGAAATCTGCCCCTTGGTGCTATCATGGTTGAAAGCAGTCAGCTGAAAAAAATCTTCAATTCAATTTCTGAATGGTCAAAGAGAATTGATTTCATTGACCAAGAGTTCCAGTGATGGGTTATTGTCTTTCAGCACCACTTAGAGTTAATGAGAGGTATAACAGGTAAGTTGCCCTCTCTTCTCCCACCTCTGGTTTGAGGAGGAAAAAAAGTAAAACCAGGAAGTTTTGCATCTCTCGTACCCTTTTGAAGTAGCTCAAACAGTGAACCTGACTTATGTTGCAGGAAGTTCTGCTCTGATTGGACAAAGGACAAAGATAGCAGAGAGAAGAATACAGTATATACAGTTCAGCTCCCTTCTTCCCTACTCCCACTAAACAACAACCATAAAATTCAACTTCCACCCCCTCCCATTCCCACTACCACCCTTGACAAGAGGTAGAAAACATCCAATTCCCTTGAGGAAAATAAATGAAAGGAAAAGGGTTAAGCTTTTAAGGTACTAAGCCTCAGCACCAAAAAATTCTTGATGAGCAAAGCATCTTAATGAGTGAATAACTGGCTTAGCTAGCCTGTATTTTGATATGAAATAGTCATTTTGATGAACTTGAGAATTGTCTCACTTGAAGTGAACATTTATAGAGCTAACACTTTTAAAACATGTTTTTAAGGTTGAAAAAGTTTATAAAGGCTCTAGAGAAGAGCCTAGAGAAGAGAATTTCCCCAGCTAAAGAGTAGTAAAAGATAGTTAAGTAGTGAACTGAAAAATGTATCAGAAACTCCTAAAACAACCAACAAAATTGAAATCTGCAGTTTAGAGATGGGAATTACCCTAATCTGGTTCAACTCTCTTTCCACTCTCATTCATCTTCTCTTCAGCCACTAGTTATTTTGCTAAAGTACATTCATGTCAATACCCGCCCCACCCCTACTCAATAAACTTTAATAGCTCCCTATCACCTTCAGGTTCAAATACAAAATGTTCTGTTTGGCATTCAAAATCCTTCATAACCTAATCCCCTCCTAGCTTCTCACACCTTATTCTTCTTCACATACTTTGATTCGGTAACGCTGACTTCCTGACTTAACTAAATAAGACCCTTCATCTCTAGACTCTGAGCATTTTCTCTGACTATCCCCTATAGTTGGAACATTCTCTATCTCCTGCTGCAACTATTGACCTCCACAGTTTCCTTCAAGTCCCAATTAAAATTTCATCTTTTACTAGAAATCTTCCCTAAATCCTCTTAATTCTAGTGTCTTACCTCTCTTGATTATTTCCTATTTATTATATATGTATATATATAATATATATAGTGTGTGTGTGCATGTGTATGTGCATGAGTGTGTGTGTGTGTGTGTGTGTGTGTGTGTGTGTGTATATATATATTTCCTTGCATATTGTCTACCCAAAAGATTATAAGCTCCAAGAATTCAGGGGTTGTCTTTTGCCTTTTTTGTATCTCCTACACACATTTAAAACAATGCCTAGCACATACTAGGTACTTTAAAAAATGTTTATTGATTGATAAACTACACATTGAATGGAGGTTCAAAAGCTAAAAGGGCAAGTGCATTTCCCCTTAACAGAGTGATTTCTAGATTCTTGAGAGAGTTTGGATGTAAAAATGGTGGTACTTCATCTCCACATTACATATATTAATGTGAAAAAAAGCTGTGTGAAGGAAACTCAACTCTGAGGATAAACAGGGCTTTCAACACATCTAGGTGTTAGGTGGAAACACCATCAGATGAGATCATACATGTTTATGCCTATTACACAAGATATCCTCCATGAGTGTGATTCTAGATGTTTAGAAACTAAAGTAGGTATAATGAGTATTCAGATCAATGTATATGTATATGCATTTTATATATGGTACTACATAGTTCATGTTCATGACATATATCTGTACACACATGTATCTACATGAATATATATACATACATGCATACACTTCATAGTTTTCTAAACTAGGATCTTTCACATAATGGGTAGTTTGACAGACATAAACCTTTTATCTGGTTGTCCATGTGCAACACTCAATAAAGTTCTTGATTAAGACAAGTAGTAGAGGCACCATTTTTAATTATCTTAAGGAGGAAAAGTAATTATATGTGTCCCACCACTGCTGCCAAATAAAACTCTTTTGCTTTTGAATAGTTCTATGTTGGGAGTAAAAAAGTACTATAGATCCCAAACAAGCTTGACACTCAATAAAAAAGTCTGATTATAGTTGTCTTGACTATCCAGGTTTTCATCTTTATCTGTCTTTTTGGAGTATTAAGGTACCAGAAAAAGGATTAGATGAGCATTTACTGTGCATGTGTTTTCCAGTCTATTGAGTGTCTTTTATTGTATAGTTGTAATTGATCCATGGTACCAGAATTGTAGTTTCAGCTCTGGTGAAGCTGTGTCCAGGCATTTTTTTAAGTACTCAAACTTTCATTCATCATTTGGAGTTAGCTCTTGTATGTGAGCTGATCAATTTCCATAATATATTTAATTAAAATAGTTAAAATTATTGAAATTATTTTGTTCTCCTAGTAAAACTAGGATGAATGAAACCAACCTAAATGTTGACTCAAAAATAGTTTCTTGATGTTTGCGTTATTTTTCCTTTGTACATATAAGTTCAAAATGTTTTGACATATTGCATTTTCTTCAACTACTACTGCTCAATATGGTTGGCCTAATTCAGGGGAGAAATAAAATATTCCTTTGACTGTCTTTTTATATGAGACCAAAGGCAGGTATCATCACAACAAAAATAAAAATAATAAAAAAAAAAAAACAGCTCTCTCCAGCTACCCTGCTCAGCAGGCTTCAAGTCTTTTTTTTCCCCACATTTTCTTGTGGTCCATGGAAAAATAAATAAGTTCAAAGGTCCACACCCTAAAGCCCTCAGACAGTAAATTATCTTCTATATAAAGGTAGACAATTAGTCTCACTTACTTAAATTCCCACTTCTAAGATAAAGCTTTATTTTTCAAAAATATATTTATTGATCTTTCTTCCAACACTCGTATTGTGTGACATCAGAATTTTTGCATATATTAGGTTTGCTAATTGTTTTTTTTCATCTTCTTTATTCCTTATTACAAGAAATAGCTCTCTTGGATGGGGAAGAGGAATACAGTAAAAAATTTAGAATTAACACATATTATTTATGCATATATGTGTGTATATATGTATGAATACATACATGTTATTTTTATTCAACAGGAGTACAGATTATACTTATTGGTAAATTTATAGTCATAGAGCTGGATTGGACCTTAGAAATTATATAATTCAGGGGTGAGCAAACCACAAACTGTGGGGCAAATCCAGCCTGGGGACTAAAAATGATTTTTACATTCTTACAAAAAGTATTCTTAGCTGTTGGGATGTACAAAAAACAAGTGGCTAAGGGCCAGAGATTGTTTTTATCTTACAGATTAGATAAAAGTACACCTTGGAAAACCAAGTTATTTGCCCTGAGATTATTTAATTAGTAAATAGCAGAGGCAGGTCTTCTGAGTCTATGACATCACAAAGTCTTCAAAAAGCTGCTAACAAAAATAAATGCAAATATACTTCATAATTAGGAACCAACATTAGTTGTCCTTAGGAGATATCTGGATGTGTGTATTTTTTTCACATTTGGTATTCTCACCCCCATCCCTACCCCTACCTCCCACTCGCCAGGTAGTGCCGTGAATAGACCCCTGGGCCTGAGTTTAAACTCAGGCTCAGACACATACTAGCCATGTCACTCTGCATCTGTCTGTCTCAGCTATGTCAACAGCAAAAGTGAGATAATGATAATGATAACACTTACCTCTCAAGATCCTACCCATGAGGATCCAATGAGATCATACTTGTAAAGAGTTTAGCCCCTGACACCTAGGAGGTATTTAGTAACTACGTAATGCTTATTCCCTTCCCTCCTCACTCCTCCCTCCTTTTCTTTCTTTCTATTTTTATATATACATAATTTCATATATTTGTTTGCATATTTATATGATTATGTATAATTATCTATACAGTCATGCTTACATATATATATATATATATATATATATATATATATATGGAGAGAGAGAGAGAAAAGAGAGAGAGATTATTACATATGCAAAAAGGTCATGAAAGACACTTTATTTCCCAAAAGATAAGCATGCATGCCCAGATTTTTAATTCCATTATTTTGAAACAGTAAGCATTGATTTTGCTTCTGTGTGATTAAATAATTCTAGACAGTGAGAAGGTTATGAAAAAAAGTATTTTATTGGTTAATATTTTACTTACCAAATTATTTGGCTTATAACTGATTTGCATATTTTATGGGCTACTGAGCCACTGAATCATCAATAGCAGTGTGTGAGCAACATATTTGCCTCCAGAATATTTGAAATGACCACAATATTTTACCCTATATGAAGATTTGGCCATTTCAAATAGTTAAGCAGTACAAAACCTTATGAACCTTTTTTCAGCAGATAATTCACTGGCCTGTAAAAGTATGCAGATCAATTACAGCCTAAATAATTTGGAAAACAAAATATTAAAGAATAAATTTCTAGCAGGTCGAGTTTATGTTTGGTGGTAATTTATTGTATCTGTTATTTTTAAATCAGTGTATCAATGTGCAAAAGAAAATGTAATGAGCTTTTGGTGGTGCAAAAATAAAACCTCTCTTTTTTAAAGATTCTTTGACATAAGGGAATGACTTAGACTCCTTTTGTCTCATTCTGAATGGGATAATAAAAATCCAGTTGTCCTTTGTTCACTCTTTCCTCAGATATTTACTGTATTCCCTGCAATGCACCACTGGTGGGCAGCAGCTAAGTATAGGCTGGGTGAAAATAAGAGTCTGGAGAAAAGGAGAGTGCCATGGAATTGTAGGTGAAAGTCAAGTAGACCATAGATACCATGCTGTATAGAATGATTTTCCTGCTCTCTAATGTCCCTGTTTAAAAATGAGAAACACTTCCCATCTAAAAGCAAATCATGATATACTCTGGTGATAAAAACAAAACAAATAAAAATGCTATCACACATGTTAGAACAAAGTCAAGATTGAAGTAAAGAGTTTAACTCTGAATTACACTGGGATACTTTAAAATGTTGCTTAAGAAAACCAGTTCTTTATGGAATCTTCCCTATGAGCAGTACTGTCCAGCATATCAGTATATCACAGGCATGGATTCATTGTATTTTTAGCTCTTGGTGGATGACTCATGGAAATATTTATTCTATCCTTTGCATACAAAGATATTCTTATGAAAAAAAAACTGGCTGAGATTCTTCTCCTTCTCTTCTTCTACTTCTTTTCTTCTTCTTCTCCTCCACCACCTCCTCCTCTTCCTCTTCCTCCTTCCCCTCCTTCTACTTCTCCTCCTTCTTTCTCCTCCTCCTCCTCCTCCTCTTCATGCTTCTTTTATCCCCACCCCCCCCAGCAGCGATAGATTGGTGTATACTCTCTGATCCAGTTCTCCTTATAACCATAAGCATTCATTTTCAGCAGAGTATACTGAATCACATATAAGATTAAACCTATGTCCTTGATCTCATCAGGACTACTCTATAACTGAGCTTACCAGGAACGACATGATATATACAAGAATGTGCTAGAGCCAGCTCATACCAGCTCAGAAGAGTTCACTGTTAAATTTTATTGTGAGCATTTACACATTGGAAATCAGCAAATACTAAGAATTAGGGATTGATTTATTGTTTTATTGATTATTTAGACTTAACAATATTATGAATAAAATGCTAATAATGCAGATTAAACTTAAAAGTTTATTATATACACATTTTTGAGACCCATTTGTTAAACATTTATCAATATCCCCTTGGATATTTCCAAGACTATCTTTATATGTAATAGTGAGAGAGAAATACAAATAGGGACAGAGACTGAGGCCTAGAGAAAGGGGGTGGAGATGTTAAAAGCCCTGGGTTCAAATTTCTGTTCTGCTGATAATTAACTATGTAATCTTTGGCAAATTATATAATCTCCCTTTGCCTTAATTTTGGCATTTATAAAATAAGTGATCACTAAGATCTCTTCTAGATCTAAACTGATAATGCTACGAGATACTTTCATATTTATATCTAAAGCCCCTTGTCACTTCTGCTTTGTAGATTTCTGCTTGCATACATTATTTACAACTTAAAAGTACTTCAGAGATCATCTACTTTAGTTCTTTTTACAAGTAGAGAGGTCTGGCACTTGCTCTCTGTCTCTATCTCTGTCTACCTCTGTCCCTCCGCCTGTCTCTCTCTCCCCTTTCTCCCTCTCCATCTTTTCTTCCCCTCTCTCTCCCTTTCTCTTCCTCTCTCTCTCTCCCTCTCTCTTTCTTACCCCCCAGACATCCATAAATATATTCCATTTAGCACAGGCCCTAAGTTTTTCAAGAAAGGGGACATTTTTCTCTCTAGACTCACTTTAAAAACTTTCAGAATGACAAAAATAGCTTCCAAAGTAGTAGTATTTTCTATGATGAAGACTTTATTGATATGCTACAGAGGCATATGGCATAATGGAGTATTGAACATGGAATGAGGAAGAGTTGAATTTGAAACTTCCATCAGACATTTATTAACCATTAGATCAGGGGCAAGTCATTTAACCTTGTTGAGTCTTTTTCCTCATTCTTAATATGATATAATAGCAACCATAATGCCTGTCGTACGCGTACTTCACTGAATTGTGAGATGCAAATGAGATAATGGATGTAACGTGCTCTGTAAATATCTGTTATTGTGATAGTGATTTCCCAATACACTTTTCTCCAGGAAAACAGTCATTAAACAAAAAGGCAGTGAAAGATGTTCACAAAGCAAAACCAAATATTTCTGTAGAGTCCCCTAGAATCTTTGGGTGTGTTCTGAGAATCCAGACCCAGGAATTCCTAGTAATGACTTAGATGTCTTTGTAAATTCCGAGCCCTTACATGAGCAAATTAATTTTGATTCATTCCTGTTCTCCTTAGAAAGAGAGTTCTCTTCTCCATAGGACTATGCAGGTGTGCAGCTCATGAGTTTTATGTGCTTTACTTCTTTGAATAAAAGACTACAAAAGAGTTTTCTTCTACTTATGAATCTGTATTTCAGATTTTAATAGAGTCAAATTAGTCAAAAGGTCTTTGAATTTCGACAGTCTCAGCAGAGAGGTCAGTATAAGTACTTATTAGTCCTAATTAAGTTGGAAGGTTAGATGATGTTTGAATGTTTATTATTCTAGACCAAATCTTTGACTTATGTATGACCACATGCATGTAAGGGGTTTTTTCTGTGAATGAGTAGAACTGGTCACTATCTACATATAAGTAATCTTCTCCACTTCTTCATACCCATTTCTCAATACAATTCCCCAATACCAAAATTAATTGATGTCAAAGAATCAATTCATAACTACATCAATACTTTTGCTCATACTCATCCAAAACCACATGCATCATTCATGTATGCATCAATGTATCCAAATCAGTGCCACTGAAATTTTGAGATACAGACATTTCTACAATTATTCATTCATGAAAATGTAGACAGAAGCACATACATATATGCAATGATTTACAAATGCATTAATAAATTGACCCAATACCCACAAGAAACATTGATGTAGAAGTATGTATATCCAAGATTTCTCATAAGGCTTAGTATATTTTACAACTACACTAAGATTTTTATTATACCTAGTATGCAATACATTATATGTATAAATCTATGTATATACACTGATATACATGCATACTCATTTGCATATATCTGTATATTCAAAAGGATAGGTATTTAGGTGGATTAGAGATGCAGAGTTTGGTAGGTAGAGAAAGAGTAAGTCAATGTGTTAGGAAGATATTGGTTAAATTGGCAGAGTATGGTAAAAAAAATATATCAGGGGAGTATAAGAGGCATCATGATATACTATATGGAGAACTGAACTTGGAATAAAGAAATGAGCTGAAATCTTGTCTTAGACATCTACCAGTTCTGTGACTCTTGCAAGTCTATTAGCCTTCCTAAATCTACATTTCTTCTGAAAATTGGGGATTATGATGGAACCTATCTCATAGATTCATTGTGAGAATCAAATGAAAGAATTTAAGTAAAGGACTTTGTAAATCTTAAGGCATTATGAGAATGTAACAGATGATGATAATGATGAGGAAGAATGAATTATTAACTAATGAAACTACCATTATGATTCTTCCTACTTCTTTTGCATGTAATAATTACTATCAATTTCTACATATACAATTAAAAATTTTAAAAAATCATAAGTCTTTGACTTTGTCTATGCATTTGTGTTTGCATTGCCATTGCCCAAGAGAAAAAAATGTAAAACTAATTATTTTTGCTTATATTTATATTTGTGATACTTATTATATCTTTAATTATTTTTGACTTTTTTCCTTGATTAAAAATATAACTCCCAAGATCTAATTACTTGATGGAAATGCAAGATTTATGAAATCCATATGCTTAAAAATAAAAGCCTCCTCTTCAAGATGGGACCTAGTAAGTGATCAATGAACTTTGAGAATAAAAGAGTAATCAGAGATATCGTTTGCTAATATCCTTCCCTCTGTTGTGAACATGATTTTGCATGTAATAAGTCATCATGAACTATACATACATACACACACATAATTTGAGGATATGTACATTTTATGAATTGATTTTTTTTTTATCTTTTGATGTGCCTCAGATTTGCAAAATCAGTTTTGGAACATGTACAGTTATGTTCATCATTCAAAAAAAATTATATCTTAAAACCTCTCAATTGGCCTGAGACTCTGTGTGTGAACACTTTTTGTTTGAAGGTATATCCTTGAACAAAAGAATAAGGATGTAAAAAAGATCTTGGTAGGCTGGAATAATGTACTAAATCTAATAAGATGAAGTTTGACATGCATAAATATAAATTCCTGAATTTATACTTCCCACCTATTAGATGAGAATAGTCTTGTAAAAATGAAGTTCAAATAACAGTGACCTACAGGGAGAGACTGAAGTGTACTGAAAAGACTCCTGAATTTTATCATGTGTTCAAATCCCAAAATTGCCTGCATAGCCTTGGGCAAGTCACCCTCTGTCACCTCAGTTGCAAAATGAGGGAATTGTATTAGATGACCATTAAAGTCCCTCTAAATCAATAATTATTTAAGCTGAAATCTTACTAATGGCCCTAATTGCTAGTGATCTTACCTTCTTCAAATACCTTGTGTAATGTTTATCAGTGTATATTTTGCATGCAAAGGATACAAAACATAAGTTTCAAAATTATGAAGTACTTGGCATACATCATCCATTTGGTCCTCACAACAACACTATGAGGTAGGGGTAGGTGCTATTCCCATTTTATAGATGAGATAGTGAGGTTCCGGGGCAGAACTAAGATGGTGGAGTAAAAGCAGGGACTTGCTGGAGTTCTCCCCCAAAATCCAGCCAAATACCTCTAAAAAAATAACTCTAAATAAATTCTGGAGCTGGAGAACCCACAGAATAATAGAGTGAAGCATAATTCCAGCTCAAGACAGACTGAAAGATCAATGGGAATCCTTGATCATCTATCATGCTGGGCTTGGAGAAGAGTGCACAGAGAGGTTCTGAGGAGGTCTTGGGGCAATGGGAGGGTGGCACTGAATCACTGGCACCTGCGGAGGTTTCCATACTTCACAACCCCAAAATGCCAAAGACAAATTGGAAGGTCAGTGGAAAAAAACCTGTAGGACTGTGTGAGAGAGTAGAGTGGTCTTGCCCCAGTCCCAGGGCAGCAGAGGGGTGGAGGAGCCTGTGGCAATCAGCAGCAGGAGCAGTGGCAATAGTTGTTTCTGGAGCTCTAGGCCCACAGATTGTGGGGAGATTGAGCTGCTGACAGGACACCACCCATCCCTACTTGACAAAGAGGTAAAAAATCAAGTAACTGGCTGGGGAAATGAGCAAAAACAGAAAAAAGAATCAGACTCTAGAATCTTACTTTGGTGATAAGGAAGATCACAACATACAACCAGAAGGAGACAAGAAAATCAAAGCTCCTCCATCCAAAGCCTCCAAGAAAAATATGAATTGGTCTCAGGCCATGGAAGAGCTCAAAAAAGAATTCTGAAAATCAAGTAAGAGAAGTAGAGTAAAAATTGGGAAGAGAAATGAGAGTGATGCAAGAAAATCATGAAAAACAAGTCAATTGCTTGCTAATGGGGACCCAAAAAATGCTGAAGAAAATAATACATCAAAAAATAGACTAAACCAAATGGCAAAAGAGATCCAAAAAAGTCAACTAAGAGAAGAATGCCATAAAAACCAAAATGGATCAAGTAGAAAAGGCCAAAAGTTCACTGAAGAAAATAATTCCTTAAAAATAAGAATGGAGCAATGACTTTATGAAAAATCAGTAAATTATAAAATACAACCAAAAGAATGAAAAGAAAATAGCAGACAATGTGAAACGTCTCATTGGAGAAACAAATGACCTAGAAAATAGATCCAGGTGAGACAATTTTAAAATTATGGGACTACCTAAAAGCCATGATCAAAAAAAAAAAGAGCCTATACATCATTTTTCAAGAAATTATCAAGGAAAACTGTCCTGATAGTCTAGAATCAGAGGGTAAAACATAAATGGAAAGAATCTACCAATCACCTCCTGAAAGAGACACCAAAACAAAAACTCCTAGGAATATTGTAGACAAATTCCAGAGCTCCCAAGTCAAGGAGAAAATATTGCAAGCAACCAGAAAGAAACAATTAGAGTATTGTGGAAGCACAATCAAGATGACACAAGATCTAGCAGCTTGAAAACTAAGAGATAAGAGGACTTGGAATATTATATTCCAGAGGTCAAAAGAGCTAGGATTAAAATAAAAAATCACCTGCCCTGCAAAACTGAGTACTTTGTTTCAGGGGACAAAATAGTCATTCAAAGAAATAGAAGACTTTCAAGCATTCTTGATGAAAAGACCAGAGTTGCATAGAAAAATTTGACTTTCAAATAAAAGAATCAAGAGAAGCAGGAAAAGATAAATAAGAAAGAGAAATTATAAGAGACTTACTAAAATTGAACCGTTTACATTTCTACATGGAAAGATAACATTTGTAGCTTTTGAGATTTTTCTCAGTATTAGGGTATGTGGAGGGATTATTTTTACATACATATGTATATATGTGTGTTTACACACATACCTATCTACTCACACACATATATGCACATATATACATACATCCATACATACAGAATCTTTGCATATACACACATACACACATGTGTACGCACACACAGAGGACACAGGGTGAGTTGAATATGAAAGGATGACATATAAAAAAATAAAATTAAAGGGAGAGAGAATAATACATTGGGAGGAGAAAGGAAGAAATAGAATGGCGTCAGTTATCTCTCACATAAAAGAAGCAAGAAAAAGCTTTTTCAAGGGAGGGAAACAGTGGAAGGTAAGAGGGAAAAAGTGAACCTTACTCTCATCAGATTTGGCTTAAGAAGGGAATAACATTCACACTCAATTTGGTATGAAAACAGGGGGAAGGGAATAAGCAGGAAGTGGAGGGAATAATAGAAAGCAGAGCAAAAGGGAGGAGGGGATAATTAGAAGTAAACACTTTTGAGGAAGGACAGGGTCAAAAGAGAATAGAGTAAATGAGGGCAGGATAGGATGGAGGGAAAATATAGTTAGTCTTTCACAACATGACTGTTATGGAAGTGTTTTGCATGACTCTACATGCATAACCTACATCAAATTGCTTGCCTTCTCAATGGGGGTGGGTGGGGAGGGAAGAAGGGAGAGAACTTGAAACTCAAAGTTTTAAAAAAGAAATTTAAAATTTGTTTTTACATGCAACTGGGAAATAAGACATACAGGCAATGGCATATAGAAATCTATCTTGCCTTACAAGAAAATAGAGGGGAAGGGGATAAGAGAAGGAAGGGGTGTGATAGAAGGGAAGGCAGATTGGGGATAGAGTAATAAGAATGCACACTGTCTTGAGGTGGGTGGAAGGGAGAGATGGGAAGAAAATTTGGAATCCAAAATCTTGAGGAAGCAAATGTCAAAAACTGAATTAATTAATTAACTAAAAACAAAAGTGAGGCTCAGAGAGGTTAAGTGAACTGCTCAAAAACATACAGGTACTAAATGACAAAGTCAAGATTTGAACCTTGTTCATGGTCACAGAGTTAGTCAGTGGCTGAAGTTGTAACGGAGCCCACATCTACCTAACTCAAAATCCAAGGCTTTAGCTATTATTAAACACTTCCTTTAGATCAGGGACTGTTTTTATTTTCTTTTTTATCATTGTGTCCCCAATTTCTCTACTGTACCTTCTGTGTAGTAAGGACTCAGAATCCTGTGGTGTGTGATTACATATGAGTAAAACACGATCACCAAAAATATTTAATGTTACCTTAAGCTGAATTAAGAGTCCTAAGGAATGAGGATGCTAGCCCACATAGCCACCACTGTTGGAGTTATTCTAAAGTTGCATTTCACTCTGACCCTTGGACCTACTATAACCTTGGTTACAGTAGGTAGTTGGGAACCATATGTCCTGCTTCTGCCTCATAATAACCTGCCTCAGGATATGAAGCATTTCTCTAATTCAAGTAAAGCGTTAATGACTAATTCCGTGGCTATTTTGGAGGGAATTCTTGCTTAGATATAGGTTAGGTTCAAAGGTGTATGATGTCCCTTCTAAATCTGAGGCTCTCTATTCCCACACATGTACACATGCTTTTGTGACACAGTCAGGTCAGACATCTGAGTCGAGTTGATGTATTTCATCTATGAATGGTCTAAAGGTTCAGACAGTTTTATTATCTGTGATATTTGGTTAAAGCAATTGTCAGACTAATGTATCACAGGATGGAGGATAGTGGTGTCAAGGAAAGATGACTAAATATAGAGTCAAAAGTGATCTAAGTTCAAATACCAGCTGCCCTAGCTATTACTTGTCTTATCATTAATTTAATAATTGTTTAATAAAAGACCATTATGTGCCAGATATTTTGCTGTGTTGGAATATATGTACAAAAAGTGAAAATTTCTCTTTTCCAAAAGTCACATTAGAAATGGAGGGCTTAGAGTATAACAGAGATCAACTGTGATGTCAATGGAAAGGCCTACAAGTTCTTAGGGTGTGCTGGTGGTGTGGATGTCAAAGGTCAGATGTTTGTGTTCAGAAGTTGGAAGGGCATGGTGGCAGGTCATATAGGAAGGCCTGGAGGACCCTAGGATATAGTAGCAAGGCAAATACTAAAGCATGTTTGCCCTCAGTTTCATTGGAAGAATTACAGTTGGTATCTTCCAAGCTCATTTATGCAATGTGAGCATCCATAATTCAATGAAAACTTGAGAGGCTATGAGCATAATGGTTCCTTCAACAAAAATAAGAAAGCTAGAAAAAAGAGTAGATTCAGAGATGGGGCAAAGGACATATTGGGTGTTAGATGCTTGTGGGATATATACTTGATAATGTTCCGTGGACAATTGATGATGCAAAATAAGAGCTCATATAAAGCTAGATATGTAGCTCTGGAGGCCAACCACATAGAGACAGAGATGGTGATGATGGTGATGATGATGATGATGATGATGATGATGATGATGATGATGATGATGATGATGATGATGATGTGTGTGTGTATGTATGCGTGTGTGTGAAAGAGAGAGAGAATCATCTTTGGGGATATTTCTTGGTTAGGGTGGAGTATAGTTTATGACTAAGCAAAAGAGGTACAGAAAGAAGCAGCTAGACATGTAGGTAGAAAGCTAGAAAATGTCATTGTCAAAAACAGCCCATGGAGGAGAGAGTATTCAGGAGTACAATGATGGTCAGCAGTAGCCAAGTGCTACAGAGAAGTCTATAAGGAGAAGGACTGAGAAAAGCTCTTCTTTGGGTTTAGCAAATACAAAGACCTTGGTAATATTGGAAAGAAAAAGTTAGATTGAAAGAGATTAAGAAGGAAAAGGAAATGGGGACAAATATATACAGAGTTTTCCAAAACTTGCTGGACAATTCACTTAACTAACCTCTTTGTCGCCTTTACTTACATGTAAAGTGAGAATGATAATATTTTTTTTCAACTTGTGTCAAGGATTGTGTGTAAAGAAAGTGCTTCATAAGCCTTTTGCAATGTGCTCTTTGAATGTGAACTAATACGACAGAAAAAGAAAATGACAAATACTAGAAGGATGTGGAAAATTAGATACATTATTGCATTACTAGTGGAGTTGTGAACTGCTTCAACCATTCTGGAGAACAATTTGAAACTATGCCCAAAGGGCTCTAAAATTATGCATAATTTCTGATCTAGCAATACCAATACTAAATCTGTATCTCAAAAAGATCAAAGAAAACGGAAAAGACCCATAGGTGCAAAAATATTTATAGCAGCTCTTTTTGTGGTGACAAAGAATTAGAAAGTGAAGGGATGCCCATCAGTTGGAGAATGGTTGAACAAGTTGTGTATATGATTGTGATGGAATACTATTTTCCTGGAATAAATGTTAAAGGAGATGGCTTCAGAAAAATCTGGGAAGCTTTATTTGAGATGATGAAAAGTGAAGTGGATAGAACTAGGAGAACATTGTACACAATAACAGTAATATTGTATCAAAAATTAACTATTAAAGACTTAGCTACTCTGATCAATATGATGAATCATAATGCTTCTAAAGGACTCATGAAGAAAAATACTATCCACCTCCAGAGAGAGAACTGACAAACTCTGAGTGAAGAATGAAATATATTTGATTTAACATTCTTTATTTTTCTTGCTTTTTTGGGAATATGGCTAATATGAAAATATATTGTGTAAAAATTCACTTGTATAATGAGTACCATATAGCTTCCTTTCTCATTGGGTAGGGGAGAAGTTGGAGGGAGGAAGAAAATTTGGAAATAGAAAGTCTAAAAATGCAAAAAGCAATTACTTTTAAAAAACAAATTATGTGCATGTATTTACAAAGAATATGTGCTAATGGATTTGGTTTCTGATACTCATTGCCATTGTTAACATGACCTACACCATGGGCTTGAATGGATTCCTCAGTAGCTGGGAGCACAGTTCCAAATTTCCCAAATCATTGACCTGTGGGAGGTCATCAAATCGTAGGATGGTGTCAGGGACCCCATCCATTTCAGCTTTCCTGAACTGTGAGATTCTCTCTCTCCTACAATTGTTCTATGTAATTTCACCAGACATTTCCAGGTTTCTTCATCTATTAGTCCCATTTTTGAATCAAGTGATCTTCTAGAGTGTCTTTTAGAGTTTCCAGACTCCCCAGAGGAGATGTAGTGAGCTGTGGTGGAAAAACAGGCTGAATCTGAAGTCAGAAGACCTGGGTTCAGTTTTGGGCTCTACTACTCACTCCCTATGTGATTCTGGTAAATCTTTTTACAATTTTCTCCTCAATTTCTTTACACATAAAATGAAAGGAAGGGGACTATAGACCTCTAAAATCCCTTTCAACCTTTGATCAATGAAATATGACCCAAGGAAATCACCAGGTTTCTGATTATCTGGAATTGAATTAGGGGTATCTTTAGTTGACCTGATATGCCTCAAATTTACAATGGTAGTTTTAAGATTTTTTTGTAGCTATAATCATTTGGAGCACAATAAGAATAGAACTGGGATTATGAATATGAGGAAGTCAAATGTAGAGATTCTCCATTCATTCCTCTTCCATAGAGGATATCTCCCATTGTTCCTGATAAGGATTGTTCTTTACCTTTGATAAGTTAGACTCATTCACTTGGACTGAGCTGAGACAGGCTGTAATCCACTGTATCCTTGCACAACCCTCACTTTCCCTTTGGCTGTGTAGACACCACTTAAAAGGAGAAAGTATCATTCCCCTTAAAGGGCAGGGGAATTTGATTCTGTAACAAGTGCTTTGAAGATTTCAATGCCAATAAAAACTTCCCAGCTTTAAAAACAAAATGCTACAGTTGCCTCACTGGCTAGTTAATACGATATTTAATATAAGTTTTGACTACTTAAAGAGTCTTCTCCTGTTCCTGTAACAACCACTGGAAGAAGATAAATAGCCCCACAACATATTATGAGTTAAAGTGAAACAAATCAATTTCAAGCTCACTCTATGCTCTCTCAGGAACTTTATGTAGCAATTATAATAATAACACTTAGCATCTTCAAAGCATTTTAAAAACATTAGCTAATTAATCCTCACAACACCCCTGTGAGGTAGATGAATTATGTATTATTATCACCCCCAATTTGCACAAGGAGAAACTAAGGCAAAAAGGTTACGCCAATTGCCAAAGATCACAGAGAGGAGTCAGAGTCAGGGTTAGGGAATCTGAACCATTCGTTGGTAGCTCCTGGTCCTGTGCAAAGACCATCTAATGACATTAATGACCTAGATTTTTAATAATGTCCTTTTTCAGTTTATGAATTCTACACATTTGGAACATCTGGCTGTAGCGTCCCCAATTCTATCTGACATTCCAGGCCAACAGATCACGGCTGTTACTCTACATTTACATTTCCCTATGCCCAAGTGGTTTTAGTGGCTGACTCCACATTTGCATGTTTTCTCAAATCAGTTAGTCTAATCATCTTTTGAACTAGCAAATAACAATCCATCTGCTTCAGAAATCTTCTTTTTGCTTTCAAATACTGTCTGGTCTAATATTGTTTTCTTATCTTGGGGCTGTCATACTACCTTTGTTCTGTGATCCCATCAGCTGCTCTAAGTCTAAAGAGCAAGACAAGGTCCTGGGTAGACATTCTCTAAGGAGCAACAAATAGGGACTGCCAGAAAGAATATTAGTGATTCAGTAGATGGCACTCTTCCCTCTGAATCTGCTTTATAGCAGTCTTCTTCCCAATTCAGGTGCTTTGGCACTGAACCTTTTTGAATCCGAATTTATAGGAGCTGGTGTTTGAAAAAGCACATGATAAGCCTCAACGTGTCAAAATGCCCTTAAGTGACCTACAGTAACCTTCTCGGATTTCTTCAACTTCAACAAAAAGTATAACAATTAAAAAGGGTATAAGGAATCACTGACTTGCAGAGAGAAGGGACCTCAGTTATTATCTGTTTTAATCCCATTATTTTCCATAGGAAAAAACTGAGGTCAAAAGATGTTAAGTGACTTGTCCAAGTTCACCCAGGCAATAAGTACAAGAGTCAAGATTTGAACTCAGATCATTTGACTCCAAAATCAGTGTTCTTTCTTCTATACCATTCTGATTTTGATTCTGTCGCAATGATGGCTGCTCTGTTTCACTTACTGTCCTTGAATTAAAACACCTTTTTTCAGTGTGTTTACTGAAATTATCTCTCCACACAGCAACTGCTACTTATTGGATAACTTTGAAGAGCAAACACCTCATCATTTTTAGAGCAGATTGTCCTCAGGCCTGCCACTTCCACTGAAGCTGTTGTTTAGATAGTATCTTTCTCAGGTGAATGCATCTATCCTAGTTAGTACTAATATTTTTGGTCTGCTACCAGATAGTCATTAGAATCAAAACAATCAGTTGTACAACATCTAAATTAGAGATCAAACTGGTTCTGTGCCCTTGAAATCTTGATTATTTCCTTGACTTTGTCTTTGTCTCTCTTCTGAAAATCTCTTTTGTTTCTCTGACATAAATCTTGTTCTTATATGTCAAACTCATGGTTATTTCCTTCTTCCGAAGCACTGGAACAAGTTCCTGTGATTTACACTTTTATACTGCTGGAAGAGTGAGGCCAATTAAGTAACTAAGATTAAGAAAACATCACTGGAGCTGTTTCCTCAATCATGGAATGTTTCTTCATCCTTCATTTGATAAGGCTTCAGTACACACCTGATAGTAAATGGAACAATCTTTCATATGCATTGCCTAAACTCTACTTGAGAAGGTGCTTGAGCATGAACTATTCATCATGTTATTCATCCAGAATAACATGCCAGAACTCATCAGGCAGTGAAGTTCCCTCCCACTCACTTTCCACCTCCAGCCCCTCTACCAAACACCAATTAGTTGGCTTACTATTTCCGTGAAAGAGATTTTGAATTTTTTTCTCCCTGACTCTGTGTATATCAGCCAACTGAAAACAGAGATGGGTTTTTTTGATTATATTACTCAGTTGGATAGAGTTGATACTAACACTTTTGCTTTCACTATTGCCATCTGGGGGAAAAATTTCTTTTGAAAGTGATTCTAATAATAAAATATTGGTTGGAGTCTTATGTTCAAATGTCTTGGTCTTCTCGTTTATTAATAAATCCACTCAATTTGTATCATATCAATTCTCACTTTAATGTGTTGCTTTGAAAAAAAAAGAAAAATCTAGTAGCTTTTTGTTTGTGTCTGGTCTTCTGTAGATTTTAATCTCATTGTGGTCAGAGACAGTACCTGGGTCTCACTGGGTTTTAGGTCACCATCCCCATAAGTGCTCAGTATACAATAGGAATACCACACTATATCTTGTATGATTACCGAATAATTTATTCATCAAAAGATAGATCACTTGGGAAAAAAACAAACAGAACAGATAACATAGATCAAGAACTTAGGCAGTTTGAAAATGGGAAAATTCAGAACAAATCAAAATTGTCTTCAGGATGATAACTAATAAGAAAAACAAGAAGTCATAGTTCATTTGGAAGCCTTTGTCAACTGTCATAGGAGAGAGAGATGATATGCGTAAGGAGACAGTACATCTAGGATGGCAGGGCCTATTGAATAAAGTTTGGCAAGAGAAGGAAGAGAGAAGTGATTACATTTTACCCTGAACATTTTCATAGGCCATAAAGTATGGAAAGAAGAGATTTGAAAAAATGACTTTTCAATACAGTTTCTAAGGAACTACTTCATAAAATCAATCCCTTGAGTATGAATTCACTAGCTGTGACTGCATAAATGGAAAACAGAAGTAATCCTGGCTGTAAATCAAGACTACCAGATTATGGCAAATTAAAAGGATTAAATGACAGCCCTACCCAAGTACACACATACACACAGACACACACACAGACACAGACACACACACAGACACAGACACACACACACACCACCCAGGATTAGTAATAAAGAGTTGATGCTGTTTACCATGAAGACAAAGAGAAGGCACACCTGTCACTTGCCCCTGGACCCTGCCCCAAACCAGTTTATAGTAGAAGTTCTCAATTTAATACCTGTCTTTCTATTGAAATAAATGAATCGATGTAATGAAACAGTAAAGTTTTTCTGCGCCCTTCAGATTATCCATGGTACTTCATTTTCTTTGGATAAATAGCTGTATTTTAGTAATTTTTGTTGAAAATAATGAACAGTAGAGAGATTTTTGTTATGGAAGAGAGCACCTTATATTGTTTTTGTTTGTGTATTTGCAACAGCTGCACAAGTTCACAAAGAAAGTCCAGGGCCATCACTGCTAATGTTGATTGATTGTGGGTCAAATATTAAATAGAAAAGGTACCACCAAGAAAAAGAAAAGAAAAGATACCACCAAAAACAAGGCTTGTGTAAAACATTTTCACAGATGGACTATTAATATTTCATTTCAATAACCAAAAGGATTCATTGGTAATAGACATAAGAAATGGAAATTATTGGACCTCTCTTAGTCTTGGTAGGCAGATAGTGGGTAAAGTGCCAGAACTGGAGTCAGGAAGATACAAAGTCCAGTTTTGCCCTCAACTCTTCCTAGACAAATGATCCTAGACAAGTCACAACTTCCCCAAGCTTCAGTTTCTCCATCTACAAATGACAATAAAACCAGTACCCACCTCACAGGATTGCTGGGAGGATTTAATGAGATAGTATATGTTAAGTAACTTGCAAACCTGAAAGTTCTATATCTCCTGTTATTAGTGTATTTGTTATCATTGCTATTTTCCATCCCTATATGAGAAAAATGCAAAAGGAAGTAGTATAGGGCCACAATCTAGAAATATTATAGTAAGCATTAATAGGTGCTTTAACAAATGGAGATAACTGTGAAACTCCTAATTTAGCACATAACTTTATCTATACACATCTCTTCTTGATTTACTCCTGTAAATGGATTTGGAGGAATTTAATTCTAATGAGATCACAGTTAAAGGTAAACTTGAATTTCAGCCCTAAAGGCAAATGCCCAAAGTGATTAAATACATGTATTTGTAGCTATGGATACTTACACACAATCATAATATAACCTTATGTTAATAATATCTTACGTATTTTACTTATGCATCTCAAAGCATTTAACAGACATGAATCCATTAATCCTTACAAGCTATTTTTCCATTAAATTTTAAAATGATGAGTCACATAAAAATTAAAACAGCTAATGCCATACAACTTTACACTGTTACTTTCAGACAATTACATTTCAAAGTAAAGCTGACTTCATTATACTGTGTCAGGACTTTCACTACATTATATAAACTCTTTAAACATCACAGGGAAGAAGAGTTTTGTCAGCAAAAGATTCAAGGACAAGCTTTAAGAAACATTACTTGGAATTAGCCAGGTTCCATTTCCTGTGGATCTGTCCGTTTCTTTCTGTCTATATCTGCCTCTGTCTCATTTAATTGTGTGTGTGTGGAGGGTGTGTGTATGTGTGTGTGGGTGTGGGTGTGGGTGTGTGTGTGTAAATGTGGTGAAATATCAATTTCATTGAAATAACTTCCCCATTTACTGGTTGGTGATGCTATCCATTCACCAAAAGTCACTTTGTACCTTTCCTATGACTTCCATTAATTTAAGGAGAGCACTCTGCTATCTTTCCTTACCCACCCTTCTACACTGAAATTGTGGATAGATTTCAAATTTTATTTTTAAACTTGGAGCAAGCAACAGCTAGAAATTCTTATACTTCTCTAGTTGAAGAATTTCTTGATTTACACTAAGAATTAGGAATTTTCATTATGTAACTCTTTAATGTTAGAAAAGCACTATATAAAAGGTTTCCTTACAACAGTCCTGTGAGGTAGGGAGTAAAAGTATTATGATCATCATCCATCATTTCACAGATGAGGAAACTCAAGTTCTGAGAAGTTAATTGGCATGCCTATGATCACACAGCCAATTAATGTCTGAGGCAGGATTTAAACCTAGTTAAACCTGCTGGGTCAAACTTCAGTACCTTAGCCAATGTATTGTGCTGATTTTCTACCAAGTTATCTAATTTCCTAACTCTCAAATGTCATTTTAGTTCTGAGCAAGAGGATAAATGTATGAGGGCAAGGTAGGCTTTAGTCTACAATGTTTGCTAGTGGCTCAGCCTAACTGTGAGACACTGTCATCAGAAACTCTATTAGGAGGTAAAGGTCAGATTTTGAATCTACATTAAAATTCATGATGGCCTCAAGTGTCCATGATTAAATGAACCATTCTAGGTTTGATCTGGAATAAATCATCTTGTATTTACACTGGCTTCAGTCCAACCTCTCAAAGGGTTCCAGAAGATCTAGGACCACAAAAGGATTCCTCTAAACATCCTATTTAGTGACATTTCCAGCACTAGATTAGAACCAAATTCAACTTGCAATGTGCACTCACCTTCATTTCAGATAGATTAAGGAGAGTAAGAATAGAGAAGGAAAAGATAAAAAAAAATCAGATCTATATTTCACTTTGGCAGGATCCAGAAATGAAGGACTACAAAGAGAGCAGGTAGAGAGGAACTAGAGAAATTTCTAGGACATATAAGGATCCATGCTCTAGCAGCAGGAGTACTAAAGTAGTGGAAAAGTTGTATCAAAGGTAGTGAGTTTGCTACTCATGTAGACTAGAAATATGATATTCTTTTGGCTCTCCTTCCCCTCATCCCAGTAGAGTTATGCTGAATATCTTGGACATTTTATTACATAAACATTTGGAAGAGATTTATTTGACACTCCTTGTGTGGTCCACCAAGGTATTGAGTCAATGAATGCTCAAAACCCAACTTGACTGTGTTGATCCATCCAAGGGCCTATAAAACATTGAACTCTGTACTCAAGCACTGGCAAACTTCCTCCCTCCACATCCTTTCCTTCACCTCAAGAACAGGCCCCAGCTAATACAGAAGTTTTACTCTGCTGAGCCTATGTGATTAACTATGAATGCATGAACTGCCTTTGGGTGTGGAAATCCCCTGTATTAGGAAATCCAACAACTTTGTAGCAATCCTCACCCCTTTATTGCACTTAAAATTTGAAATTTATTCTTTAGGCAATGAGGAACTTTTTATACATTTTTTGAGAAAGCAAGTAAAATTATAGAAACATTGTTTTAGGAGAAAAATATGATAATGGACAGGAAAATAGTGTGACTTAGTGAAAGAAGCCACTGGACATGGAATCCAATGACCTGGGTTCAAATCCTAGCTCTACCTTTTAAATCTGTTTGAGTTTCAATTACTTCATATTAAAATAAATATCAGCTGATTTCTAAGTTTTAATGAGAGAGAGATTGGAGATAAAAAACCAGTTAGGTTAAGTAGTGCAGGCATAAGTGGTTGGAATAATCAACTACTAGAAATGGAAAGAAAAGAATGGATAAGAAGGAAGGAGAGTAGGAAGGAACAATCAATAAGACTTGGTGATTGGTAGGATATAGTAGGAAAAAATAAGAATCTGAAATGGTTCTGGGTCACAGCCCCATAGTAGGGAGGAGTACTTGTGGTCGGTTGCAAGAAAATAGGGAACCTAGCTATTTATAGGTTGCAGTTCCTGCAAGGAGAGGAGTTGTGGTCACCAGAGAACAGGGGTCCTACTTGGGTAAGGACCAAAGCATAAGCCAGATGAGCAGTGACCACACCTCTCTCAATCTCATCACCTTACAAGCACTGAAAATTCAGAGACCCTCAGAACTAGCAATGAAAACAGAAAAGTGAAAACATCTGAAGCTTGGGACAATGACATCATTGTTCCCTGCCACCTCTAGAAGAACAGAGCCCAACTCCAACATGAAGTCCAAAGTCAAGAAATAGGATAGAAAAATATGAGTATCCAACAAAAAATAACCTGACCATAAAAATCTATTATGATTACAGGGAAGCTCAAGACACAAACTCAAAAGAATACACTGATATGAAAAGATTTATAAGCAAAGGTTCAAAGGAAAAAAATGCATATTGGACACAAGCCAAACAAGAATTACTAGAAGATCTAAAGAAAGAAGTTTAAATATGTGTGTGTGTATATGTGTGTGTGTATGTATGTATGTATATATATATATGTATGTGTGTATATATATTTATGAAATAGGGCAAAAAATTGGCAAAAGAAATGAAGGCGATGAAAGAATATTATGAAAAGAGAATTAAGAGCTTGGTAAAAGAGGCACCAAAAAATACTGGAGAAAAGAACTCCTTTAAAAAAATTGGCCCAATGGGGAAAGAAAAACAGATTCAAAACCCCACTGCAGGAATTAATTCTGCAAAAATTAACAGTGGTCAAGTGGAAGCTACTGATTCCATAAGACATTAAAAAACAATCAAAAGATGAAAAAATAGAAACAATTGTGAAACATATCACTAGAAAAACAACTGACCTAGGAAACAGATCAACAGCAAATTTAAGAATCATAAGACTATCTGAAAGCCATGATCAAAAAAGAGCCTACATATTATATTTCAAGACATTATCAAGGAAGAATGTGTGAATATAACCAGAAGACAAAATGGAAATTTAAAAAAAAAATCTGCCAGTTACCTCCTTAAAGAAATACCAAAATGAAAGCTCCCAGGAATATCATAGCCATATTCCAGAACTCCTAGTTTAAGAACCATTAAGCCATTATCTGAATCACACAAGATTTTGTCTTTGCCATATAAAGGAGTGAAGGGCTTGTAATACAAGATTCCAGAAAACAAAGGAGCTATGATTACAACCAAGAGCAACCTACCCAGAAAAGCCAGGTATAATCTTACAGGGGGGAAATGGACATTTAATGAAGTGGGAGAAGTGGGGGTGGAGGGGATGGACATCTAATAAAATAGAGGATTCCTAGGCATTCCTGATAAAAAGATCAAAGCTGAATAAAAAAATTGGCATTCACATATAAGACTCCTGAGAGGCACAAAAAGGTAAACATGTGAAATCATGTGGAAATGTGTAAAGTTAATCTGTTACATTTCCACATAAGAAGATGACACACACAACCCCCAAGAATTTTCTCATTATTGGGCAGTTAGAAGGAATCCACTCAGACAAAAGACATGGGATTATGTTGGGATTTATGTTGACTATTATATTATATTTTATATTGATCTAGTATGTTGGGATGATATCAAAGAAAAAAATGGAAGGCTGAGAAAAAAAGATTGTACTGGGAGAAGTGGGAAGAGAAAAGAAGAATAGGGAAAATTATCTCCATTAAAAGGGCGTGCAAGGAAAAATATTTACCATGCAGGGGGATATTAGGCAAAGTACGCAATGTTTGAACCTCACTAGCAACTGAAGTGGTTCAAAGAGGAAAGGATATATGTACATACCTATTTAGGCATAGAAATCCATCTATAGAAATTTTCAAACTGGGAAGCAGGAGGGGAATATGCTAAGATCAAAGAGGGGGGCAGTAATAGAAGCAAACACCATCTGTAATGAATATAAACTAGAAGTCTTCCCAATAAGATTAGTGGTAAAGCAAGGATATCCATTATCACCATTACTATTCAATATGGTACTAAAAGTGTGAGCTATAGCAATAAGACAAGAAAACAGAAACCAAAGGAATTAGAAACAAACTATCACTCTTTGCAGACAACATGATGGTATAACTAGAGAACCCAAAAGAAGCAATTAAAAAAGTAGTTGAAACAATAATTTTAGCAAAATTGCAGGATATAAAATATATTCAAACAAATCATGAGGATTTCCATATGTTTCCAACACAACCCTACACAAAAGGATAGAAAGAGAAATTTCATTTAAAATAACTGCAGCTGGTATAAAATACCTGGAAGTCTACCTGTCCAGACAAATGCAGGAACTGTGTGAACATGAAGAAAAAATTCTTTCACACAAAGAAGATCCAATAATAATAATAATAAAGCTTTGAGTGGATGATCCATTCTTAGAATTTAGTTCCATGATGGGCACACAGTCCATTTTCAATAAATATTTCATTAATTAATAAAAAGGGGTTTTAATCATTTACACAGGAAAAATCTCACCTCTATTCCTATTCTTTTGCTGTTGTTCAGTTGTTTTTGAGTCACGAAACAAAGGGCTAAAGACCTTGTTTCATAATCTAATCTGAGGTTTTCTTGGCAAAGATACTTGGAGTGGTTTGCAATTTTCTTCTCCGGCTCATTTTACAGATGAGGAAACTGAGGTAAATGGGGTTAAGTGACACGCTCAGAGTCACATAGCTAGTAAGTGTGTGAGACTAGATTTGAATTCAGGTCTTCCTGATTCTAGGCCTAGCACTTTATCCTGTGCACCACAAAGCTGCCCTTATGCCTGTGTGTAGATACCTGTATGTAGTCAAAGACATGAGTATAGATGCAGATGCCATAGAGGCACAGACAGAGACAAAGGTATATAGCATAAAATAAGGCTCTAATGTATTACCAAATAAAGTTTCAATTACTTTTAGTTTATTCATCAGAATTCTCTAGAGGTAGTGTAATGCTACACTCCACTTTTAGAATTGAGACAATTTAAACACACACACACATACACACACACAAAGTTTGGAGATAATTATTAAACATATGCTTGACCTTCTTTCTTCCTTAAATTACAGCCCTCACTCACTCAAAACAAAGTCAAGTGCAAGTCATGTCATCATTTTTCTGATAGCATGGTCTTCTTTGGCAATGAAGGATGAATACAACAACTCTAATCTGTGATGATGATGATGATGAAGATTTCAATCTTGCATTCTTCCACTGTAATCAGTGGTGTAGCAGTGAGTCTTGAATTTGGAATCTGAAAACCTTGCTCTACTTCTTGACTTTGACTATTTCAATTTCTGGGCCTTAATTTTCTCATCTGTAAAATGTAGAAGTATGACTAAATTATTGACAAAGTCTCTGCCAGCTCAAAATTCTATGATTCTCTAGAATATATACTCCAAACAAACTTTAATCACTTATAGTAATTAAATATAGTCTGTACATACTTGATTACTTTTCTGTCTTTACTAAGTGGCCAGAGAATCCACAAGAAAGTATGTGAGCTTCAGTGGGAAGAGGAGAAATTAGGTGGGCAATTAGTTGTAATTAGCTAGTACCTTTCTGACAACCAAATTCTTATTTAAGAAACCACAGAGGACAAACAAGAGCAGTTTCTATTTTCAACAGGACTCTTCCAAGAAAGTGCTAATTGCTGATCAAAGGTAGCTGAATAAAATAACATTGTCCTATCAGGAAAAAGAGCAGAAAGCCCAATGTAAATAGAATCAAATATATTTAGGATTCCTCACTTCCAACCCCAACAACTGAACATCCAGCTCAGTGAAAAGGCATTGCAGACTGGCAGATAGCCACAAATGTCAGCCATAAGAACTGAAAAGTACGACAAAGGGCTAAAGACCTTGTTTCAACTATGTTTATAGGACAAGTGGATTTTTTTCCCACATAAAAAGTTTAAAGAATTAGAAGGATGTGACTCTGTTCTTTGTGTCATCATCATCAGGAAGTATTAAATCTTCTTTGTAAGAAGAAAGGAAGTTCAGAGACACAAAAAAAAAATCTGAAGAGAAAAGTGAATCATAACTAGTTGCAAAAGATTGGAGGATAGAATAATATGATAGTGTAAAAAGATGAAGAAAATAAAAGGCAGGGCAATAAGCATTTATCAGTTATTTGCTACTATGTCTCAGGTGCTGTGCTATGTGCTGGGAACACACATATAAGCAAAAAGAGAGCTGCTGCCCTCAAGGAGCTTACAATCAAATAAGCATAAACCACACACACAAAAAAAGGGAATTGAAAAATATATGGGTGGACGGTGTAATGGTAATTTAAATCAGAAGAGTTTTCCTATTCATTAATATACACATGTGTCTTGACTAGGTCACACAGAAGCCTGAGTCACAGCAGTCTAAGTTACATGGTACAGGAGGGGGTGGAGCAGGTAGAAAAGGAGCTCGGGCAGAGCTGAGAGGAAACTGGTCAGAATAGTCAGAACTGAGGGAGACAGAAAGGCAGACAGCTAGACTCCAGACTGTTTGTTTGTTGGAAGGCCTGAAAATATGTATAGACTTCTTGGTTACTATGAGGGATTTGGTCTTCTGGTGTTGGGATTTAGCTTTCTGGTGCTTATTTGAGAAACCACAGAGGACAAACAAGAGCAGCTTCTATTTTCATGTTGATGAAGAAAAGTTTTGGTTCTGTCTTCCATGTGGAGAGTCTGTTGTATTTTGTGATTCAGAATTGCGCCAACATATTTGTGACTGCCATAAACGCTGCGAATATTGCACTGGCACTACGGAAGATAAAGTATCCTGCTTGGAGAATGGTGAGGAAAGAAGTCCAGAAAGTCAGAAGCAGAATCCAGAGAAAAATGAAAGAATGAAAGTGACTGCCCTGGGAACTTTCTTGAAATGAAGGTTTTGGGGGAAACTGTAATTAGAGAAAGGAGATGTATACAGAAATCTACTCTAGCAAGAAAGTTGTCCTGAATATTTGGAGCTAAGTAATAGCATGAAAGTTTTCCTAGAGATGGGAAGCTTAACAACCTCTGTAGAAAGCAATGTCTGGTGCACTAAAATATATTAAGGAATGATAATTTGGACCATTGGCACCAGCAGGATAGAGATTATTCAGCAATGGTCAGAGGAAAAGGAAAGGAGTAGTGAAAGTGGGTGAATATCTGATGAGGGTTCCTGGAGTAGTTATGTATTATCCTTGTCTTCCTGACGAAAACAACAGAGAGATCTGCTGTCTTACCAAGACAAAAGAATTCAGGAAATGACAATAGAAAAAAAACCCTCAGGAGACTTACTGACTACTACTCACTGTTGAAGATTCATGTGGAGGAAAATGATAACACCAGGAAAGGACCCAAATGCATTGCTAAAAATTATCAAGTCCTGGTCAAGAAACTGACATCATTTCTTTTTTGTTTATTTGTTTTTAAATTATAGAGTGGTAAATCAAAGTAATGTTGGAATAAACACCTTTATATAGTTCTTTAATATCTTTCAAAACTTTTCCTCACAACAAACTTATGAAAAAGTTATTCCAAAGATTATTAACTACCTTTTGAAGGTGAAGAACTGAGCCCTAGGTTACAAGACTTTTTGAAGGTCACAAAATTGAAATCAGGACACAGACTTGAGTCCAAACTTCCTCTGACTGTTATTAAACTGTTCTTTCTGATTAACCACAATGCCTCTTACCATATCTTAACTAGATATAATATACTTGGATTTCAGCAAAACATGACAGCCCTCTTATGCTGTCCATGTAAACAGGGCAGAGAGACATGAGTTAATTGAAAGTTCAATTATATTTGTATTATATACCCAATGCTTAACATAATGCATGGTTAGTTAATAAATGCTTTGGTATTAAATTAAAAAAAAACCTGGAGAGGTTGGCCATAACCAAAATCACATAGATAGCAAATGGTGGGACATAGACTTGATGAAAATTGAAAAGGGTCCTTGGATTTATCAGTTATGAATCTATTGTTTACATCACCAGAAATAAAAAAGGTAGGCTAGCACTGTGGGTAAAGAAGTGACCTCAGAGCAAGGTTTTACCTCTGACCTACACTGATTGTTGGACAAGTGCCTGCTGGCAGTTCTCAAAGACTGTTAAGTCACAGAAAATATGTGAGTTTGCATTGACATATGTTCCCTAACAGAAGCCATTTCTACTCATGAAATTATTAATTTAAAAAAAAGGTATTCTTGACTTTCAAGAGAGCAGGTGTGGTGAAACAATAGGGACAGAAGCTGATAATAATAATTTGAAGAGTGAGTGGTAAGGACAGAGGAGTAGTAAATGTTGTTCTCAATCTCCTGAAGACATATTTGAAAGCCCTAGAGAGTAAAGCAGGTTTATCTTCAAGCTCAGATTCTATGATTTAATAAGGAACAAGGGAGTTCCCCTGATCTCAAAGATTTTATCCTTATCCTGATGACTAAAATTTCTTAAATAGTAAACAGATTGTTTCATTCTAATAGTAACAAGTGTTTAAAATGCAACTACCCCAGGTAGAGTTCATTCATTAGTATTGACGAGTTGCAGAATAAGTGCAAGAAGTTGACATCAGATCTTTCCTCTTTTAAAGGAAAGAGAGTTGCTGGGGGAGAGAGGCAGATAAATGAGCAATGAATTTGAGGTCCAAGGAATGCAGTTCAAATATTGCCTCTTATTGTAACCTTTGACAAGTTGCTTCATCTCCAAGGGCTAAAGTGGAGGAATGGAGTTTGGGGTGAGGGTGAGGATAGGGTGTAGCAAGGATGAAGGGGACTTGGTGTCTCTAGGACTCAAATTTTATTATCAAACAGAAACTATCAAAATTATCTGTGCAATCAAACTGATTTGGTAGACGGATGATAGATAGATAGATAGATAGACAGATAGATAGATAGACAGATAGATAGATAGATAGATAGATAGATAGATAGATAGATAGATAGATAGATAGATAGATAGATAGATAAAAAATAGATGAATACATAAAGTAGACCAGTGGAATAATTTATGTAAACTGGATAAAAAAGTAAATGGCTAGGTCAGAGTAACATCCAACAAACCCAGGTATAAAAAACTACCTAGGGAGGGACCGCATTTGATATGAACTAGAATTAGCATGCTGTAAAAACTTGAAAGCACTTTGTTCACAAATGTACCAGTCTTACAAAAGAGACTTACACCATAGGCAAGATAGATTCCAAAAGTCTAAATTTTTGAATGACCAAAAAATACCTGTAGACCTCACAAAATTCAGGACTTTGATGGATCTATCATTTCTTCTGCATGGGTACTCTTTCCAATATTTCAATTTTGTTCAAGTTGATTTCAGGCGTGTCTGACTCTCTGTGACTCCATTTGGGGTTTTCTTAGCATAGATACTGCAATGATTTGTCATTTCCTTCTCTATCTTATTTTATAGATGAGGAAAATGAGGAAAACAGGGTTAAGTGACTTGCCCAGTGTCACACAGCTAGTGAAATCCGAGACCAGATTTGAATTCAGGTCTTTCTGACTCCATGTCTGGTTTTCTATCCACTGTGCCACCAGCTGCCAAATGTTGCATATAGCCACTAATCTAATGAATCATTAATTATTACTAGGTGCAAGGCAAACTCAAATTGAAAATCAATTTCTTTTTTCCAGAAGGAGTTTACATTCTATTGTGAGGCCACTATGTGCAAATAGATAAGTATACAGATAATAATTGAGAAGTGAGATAAAGATCATTAACAGCTAAAGGAATATTGGGCAAGCTTTCCACAAGGAAATGGTATCAGAGCTGACACTTTAAGAAAGTAAGCACTTCCAAGAGCCAGGGATCAGGAAGGAGCACATCTCAGAAATAGGGGACAGCCCACACAAAGAAATGGAGACAAGAGACACCAATATAGGGAACAGAATGGGGAGAGACCTGCTGTGATAGAGAGTGGGTAAAGAAGAGCAGTGTGTGTTAAACCTTGAAAGGTAGGTCAGAGCCAGACCACATAGGACTTTAAAGGCCTAGAAGAGGAACGTGTATTTTGTTTTCCCCTACAGGCAAAAACGAACATTTCTGAAACTGGAGTGACTTGGTCAGACTTGTCCTTCAGCAGTAACATTTGGCACAGGAAAGAGGGTAGAAGTAAAGGGACCAATTCAAAGCCTATTGCAACAAGTGAGAGAGAGGTGACAGGAGTCTGAACTAGGATGATGGGTAACTATGAGAGTTAAGGAAACAGATGAAGGAGGTGTTGTGGAGGTAGAATTGACAAGCTGTAGTAACTGACTGCATATAGGAGTTGAGAGAGGGAAAAGTTAAGGAAAATGTTGAGGTGGCAAAACTGGACTGCTGGAAGGATGGTGATGTCCTCAACTCAGTAAGTCTGGAACACAGGTGGATTTGGGGTTGAGGAGGAGAAAGATAAAATGTAATGTTTTAGACATGTGAGTTTGTAATTCCTATAGGACCTTCAGTAGAGGATGTTCAAGAGTGTGACAGGTGAAATATGAAACAACTGACGAAATAAAGACTCAAGTTTCTGAGAATATTGATTTATTAAACAATGCATGCCAATTGCATAACAAATTGAGACCAGGACTCCTCAACTTTTGGTACTGACCTCTGAATACAGAATTTGATGCATTAAATGAAAGTACTAAGCAGGATACAAAATAGGATGTATAATTAGGCAATCTGATTTCTATTTGGAGGAAAGATTAAGGGCTTTCCTCCTTGGGAGGGGGAGAGTAAACAGATTCAATTCCCTGAAAATAGAAAAAAGAAGTGTACCACTCTCTGCAATTGTCTGTATTCAATCCAAGGAACATGGTGGTGGTTGGTGGATATTGTCCTTCTTCTCGAAGAGGACCGAAATGACATCACTATGCTAGAGTTAAGTTTCAATGTCTCCAGCCATGGCTGATCAGACCAATAAGAGTTCGGAATGCTCTACTACAGGTCGGGCACAAACAGTCCATGTGAACATTTGGGGTGGATACCCTAAATTTGCATATCCTGCATTTCCTTTGAGCTGTTTCAATTCTGCTTTGTTCATAGAGCACAGTACCTTCTATGATGTGGGCAAGCCATGCTGAGCAGTCCTGTACCAGTGCCTCCCATGTCACACAATCAATTCCAGAGAGTCCTTGAGAGTGTCACTGTATTGCTTCTTCTGACCACCCTGTGATTGCCTGCCCTGCACGAGTTCTCTATAAAACAGTCTTTTTGGCAAGTGTACGTTTTGCATTCAAACAACTTGACCAGCCCATCAAATTGTGCTCTCTGAAGCAGAGTTTGATGATGGTAAAATGGTATGGGTGATGTCTTTTGATTCATGGGTAAATTGAATTTAAGTGGGGTGGAATTACACAAAGTTGTCACCTTCGCTGTCTCCTCCAGAGTCATCACAGTCCAGTGACAGAACAGAATCAAGACTACTGGGGTTGACTCAAGACCTTAATGTCTTTGATGTCTGACCAAGCTCTGAGAGTACCTGCTTCAGCTGCCTTCATGGTCATTGGAAGAAATTATTCTCATCTGCCCATTCCACCAGGGAAAGTCTTCACATGTTTGGGATAGACACCATCCCCCCAACTCACCAATGAACTTGAGACCCCCTGGGTACCCTCAACCTGGTTTAGTCAGAAACATGGAAACAGTAACTGGTTGATCAGTAAGGTGCCAAATTTCAGTTAAGATATAGGGGTTGCTTGAGCCATATAATTGTGAGAAAGCTGCATCTGACTGGGTTTCTAGTCTGTATAACTAGGTCCTTAGCAAAGGGTCTCTAAGCACCAGGTAGAGGGGGTTCAGCTTTCCAGTCACACAGGGGTAGGTTCAAACAATGCAATAACATTTTCTCACAATTCTTATTATTGCATAAAGTTTTCTCACTAGACAGAAAGTGTACTAGACCTATAGTTAAACAGAAAGGAAACTGAGCTGGATCAAAAATTAAGTCTCAATATGTAATCAATGTGGCTCACTCAATTCTCACAATTACCTTAACAGACAGTAGTCAATATAGGACTAGAGCTCAGGATGAATAGGTCTGAAAGTCATTTACAGAGACATATTTGAAATCATGGGAGATAATGAAATTTTCCAGAGATAGATTTGAGGGAGATACACATGAATTTGGGATACACATGAATAGGGAATCGGACTTAGATTATGATCCAGAAAAGTAGATTGAAAATGAAGGGTCACATGGATGAGAGAAGAGCTGAGAGAGCAAGGTCATGAAAACCCAGAGGAGAATATATGTAGGAGGAGGAAGTGATTAATGGTTTTAAATGCTACAAGAGAGGTCAAGAAGTCTAGGGACTGAGAATAGGTCATTTGATTTCACAATTAAAAAGACAATTTCTAACTTTGCAGATAGTGATTTCAGTAGATTGACAAGGTTAAAGGCAAGATCACAAGGAGTTCAGAAAGAAGTTCAAGATAAGGAAACAAGACCAATGTGTAGTGATTTTTTTTCTAGGAGTTTAGCTGTGAAAGGGAGAAGACTTAGAATAATGGCTTGAAGTTAACCTGTCTTTGAAGGCAGAAGGGAAGGAAACAGTATATAGGGAGATATTAAGTACTGGAAGGGGAGAGAGAGTGATGTCAGGGGAGGGAGAAGGCATTGGAGGAGATCGATCTTGGCAAGGCTCATCTCTGTGTTAGATTAGAGCAAAGAGGAGAGACTGGGGATAATACCGAGAGGAAAAGGGAACTTCCAACAGATGACTTGAATGACTTTTCCTAGTAAAAGTGTAGCCTGTATAAACTCTGAGTTTCCTTATTCCAGATCCTACTTTCACTAATGAGTCAGTTCCTTAGTGCTTGGGGACATCTACTCCTCAGGATTCTAGAGGTATTCCTTTGGAGTCAGGGGTTATTCCATCTATTCGAGCCCCCATTACTGTACTTTCCCCTCAACCTATCAATTAAGAATCATTTACTCTGAAATAGTTTTCTTTTTAGAGAGGGATTTTTGAAGTAATAACAGTTTATATAAAAACATTCTCTCAAAAGTCTGGGGTTTTCTGCCTCCACTCTGTCCTTGGCTCCCATTGCAGACAAAGCTACCAGCTGATCCAAGAATACCACAAAGACAGTGAGGGGAGGAAGACTACCATCTTCCATACCTTTCAGATCTGGAAAGGCCACCCTCTGGGGGGAGGTAGAGGAGTGGGGAAGGAAACCTGTCCAAGGTTGTTGTTAAAGTCTTACCTCCTTCTTCCTCCCTGCCTCCCAAAAAATGGTTTCTCCTGAAGGTCATGCTGGAAAGACAAAATAGCTCAGATTTCTGGACTGCATCCCTCAATTCATTTGGTAACTTATAGATGATGGCTTGTCCAAGGTGTAGTCAAATTTCCTCAACCTATCAAATAGTTGAAAGGTCTTTTCACCCTTAGTCAAAGGCCTATGAATAAATTGATTAATTGAATGGTTTATCACTTTCTTCAAGTGGAATTGTTGTTCAGTCTTTCCTACCCTGTGTGATCCCACTTGGGTTTTTTAAAGATACTATAGTTGTTGGACATTTTCTTGAGGCAACTAGGGTTTAGTGACTTGTTCAAGGTCACATAGCTAGTAAGTGTCTGAGGATAGGTTTGAACCTAGGTCTTTCTGACTCTAGGTGCAGCACTCTATCCACTGCATCACCTAGCTATCCCTTTCAAGGGGTTGGGGTTGAGCACATCAGTTATCCATTCATACAAAAGCAGTGAGCTAGGGAGTGAGGTGGAAGGTCTTGGGAGGTAAGACAAAGTTTGGAACAGTTGTTGTGGTGAATATAATAGAAAGTAAATTGGGCAGGAATGAAGACTTCTTTGCAACTATGAGGGCCCAGTTGAGATTAGATAATAAGAATCTGAAATAGATTCAATTGACACAGCTTCTGAGGAGAATTACTAATAATAGCGCCTACCTTATGAAGTTGTTGTGAAAGTCAAATGAGATGACATATAAAGTACATCATCATCATCATCACTATTATTATCATAATTATTGTCTAAGAACAAAAGCAGGTATTGCAATAGAGAAGTTGACCATCAGCCAGCTATTAACTTCAAGAAAATGAAGGAAAGATTTTTTGGGAACAGATGAACAACTGCCACAAAATGATCTATTTGAATCCATGCGTCTTCATATTGGGCAGCTTTTGTCCATATTTTCCCATCAATTCTGCTCAAGGAGATCTGCTCCAGAGATGCCAAGTTTTCTTTAAAAAAATTGTCATTAAAAGAATACCAGTGGAGTTCACAGAGTTCATTTACTATTTCCCTTTCTACCTACTTTGACTGACCTGCCTCTCTCCAGTTTTATATCAATTTGATGAAATTTTAAAAGCTGTTTCCTATACGTGATTCTTTAGTGATAATATGCTAACATTTAATTATGTCTACCACACCATGTGGGTGACCTGCAACTTTATGTATTCAGAGACAGTGATATTACATGGTTCACAGCAAACAAAACCCATAAGTTGGGGAACATTCTTTATATTAAACAGTTTATGAAAGTCTGACATCTAAAAACCTATGGAATATTGAAATGAACTTATGGATTTGAGAATTTTCTTAACAAATATATCAACTAAAAAGAGGAAAAGCTTTTTTTTTAAGAGTATATTTATAATTAGGGCAACAAGGGGGCATAATGGATTGAGTGCTGGCTTGGAATCAGGAAAAATCATCTTCATGAGTTCAAATTTGACCTCAAACATTTACTAGCAGTATGACCCTGGGCAAGTCACTTAACCCTGTTTGCCTCAGTTTCCCCATCTATAAAATGAGCTAGGGAATGAAATGGCAAACCACTCTAGTAGCTTTGCCAAGAAAATCCCCAAACAGGTTCATGAAGAGCTGGATATGATTGAAACGACTGAACAAAAACAAAATTTATAATCATCTGAAAAAAACTACAGCCCTACTTAAAAATCTCACCTACACAAGTTTTTCACAATCTCCCTTAATTTTAGTGCTTACAATCTGTTGATTATTTTAAATTTATTCTGTATATAGGTTGTTTATATGTAGTTGTTTGAATATCATATCCTCCATTAGAGCATGAGCTTCTTGAGAGTGGGGAATATCTTTTTGCCTTCCTTTGTAACGTTACTGCTTAACACAGTGCCAGACAATTATTGGGAACTTAATAAATGCTTACTGATTGAAAATCTTTAGTAATCAGAGAAACATAAATCCCCAAACTTTAAGATTTTAGCCACTCAGATTAGCAAAGATGAGATGTTAGAGGGAAGTGGAAAGAAAAAGAAACAGGCACAATAATTGATTGCTGGTGAAATTATGAATTGGTTCCACCATTCTAAAAATAGTTTAGAATTATACAAAAATGTTAAATTATTCATATTCTTTTATTGCATTAACTAAAAATTAAAGTTCATATGCTTTACAAATTATATTAATTCTTCTTGTAGCTACTAGTAGTTATGTAGAAACTCCAGTACAAACAGTGCAAATTTGAATGTGTTATAACATTATCAGGTTAATCCCCCCAAAGATGTTAATTCTAGCAAGAAAAATACATGTATTTGGAAACACACACACATAACTATAACTATATGTATATATTAATAATATTATTATGTGTAATAGCAAAAAGATTTTTAAAAGGTACCTAATGATTGAGAAATAGTTGAGCAAACTGTGAAATATGAGTAGAGTAAATCATTATTGCTCCAAAGAGATTGAAGAAGATAAAGAATTCTGGACCTTTGTAATAATACCTTTTGAATTTGTCTCCTCTCTAGATGATGACATTGCCATCAGTGTACCACACCTATGCAGGCTTTTATTAAGTCTTTTCTGTATTAATGTTATAACCTCCTAGTACATCTGCCTGTCTCAAATCTCTGCTTCAATTCATCCTCTTTTCAGCCACTAAAGTGGTTTTTCTAAAGCTCAGGTCCTACCATGTCATCTCCCAGCCCAATAAACTCCAATGGTTCTCTATAGCCTTCAGGATCATGTACAAAATGCTTTGTCTGGCATTCAAAGACCTTCATAACCTAACCCCCTCCAACCTTTTCAGTCTTTTTACATCTTATTCCCTGATACAAACTATTCAATCTAGTGATACTGGTCTCTTGTTTGTTCCATGAATAACACTCCATTTCTCATCTCCAGGCATTTTCTCTAGCTGTTTCCCTTGGCTGGTATATTCTCCCTTCTCTGTTGTGACTACTGAACTCCCTGACTTCCTTTACATTTCAATTAAAATTCCACCTTCTACAGAAAGCCTTCTGTAATCCTTAATTCTAATGTCTTCCTTAGTTAATTATTATCTATGAATCCTTTATATACCTTGTTTTGTACATATTTGTTTGCAGGTTGTCTCTCCCATTAGACTAGTAATCCATGAGGTCAGGGACTACTCTGTTTCTTTTTGTATCCTCAGCACTTAGCATAATGCCTGGCACATAGTAGATGATTAATAAATGTTTGTTGATTGATTGATTATACCACATGGATTATACCATATGAAATGCTATACAACCCTAAAAAATAATATACCCAATGATCATAAAAATATAAGTAAAAATAGCACTAAAAGCGTAAAACTCAGGTCAAAGACAATGAAAACTTTATACATCAAATTATTAAATTTGTCATATGTCCTTACTTTCTATTAATACTTGGTAACCATGAGGTGGTATACTAGATGCTATTCATAATACTAGGTGATTTTGCTTATCTATAGGTCAAGAATTGTCCTTTGGGAGAAGGAACAGAATGGCTTTGGCGTTTGCTTGGAAAGACCAGAATACAGATACCCTAAACAAGGTACAGGTCAGCCCCCTCCCACTGATAATTGGCTGGAAAACACACAATATTCTTAAAACTTTGACTTCCAACTCACAAATAATTATAAATGCTTATTTTGATTAAACCCAGACAATGTAAATAATCTTCAGAATTCAACTGAAACATTCTTGGCTTTGGGACATTTTATAAACAAGATAACCAACTGATTGATTTTTCTCTCTTTTCAACCAGTTGTTTTTGCTTCTTTGAGACTTATCATAAGTTGTCATATGATCTTAGTTGTATCAGCTGCTTGTACTTTCAGTACTTATCCTTTTGGAAGCCATTCAGGAAAGTGCTCTAACGTGACTGGTAATAAAACCCCTGATACTCTGCTAAGGAAATCAGTTTGGAGACATGATCTTGGGTTATCACAAGGGAAACTCATTGCACTGCCTATGGCTTATTGATAACCTACAATTAGATAACGAAACTTGTGTTGCTCACTCACCGGATCCCTTCAAACGTGTCCCTTCTAATGAGGTCAAACTCCCCATTATAATTACATGGGCAAAGGGAAAAATGGCACAACCTGAGGAGCATGTAGGTAGGTATCTTCATTGTGCTTATTAGCTGGCTTTTAAGCTATATCATGTAACAGCAAGTTCACCATGCTCAGGTGGTACAGTCTGTGCCCTCAGAGCTGGCAAATAGAGTGATGACTTTTGGCAAGATTCTGTATCTCTCATCATGAAAACTAATTTAGGTTACTATTCCTAGACCATTTTTCTTAGGCAACAGTATATGGAGACCCAAGTTTATTATTTTTTTTTTGGTGGTCTACATTGGAGTTTGAATGTCTTGTAGATCCAGGATTTCTTCAGAGTTCCTGAATTAAATGCAATTCTCTGGGCTTACGCTGGAGCAATCAAATCATCAGTTATAGATTAAATACTTATTATGGGGAGGCATTGTATTAGAACCTGGAGATATAAGTACAAAGAATTTTTTAAAATGCCTATTTTCAAGGAGCTTACATGATAAAGGCTAGATATATAAACATAGAAAATAAAGCAAAATATAAAATGAATGAATGCAAACATAAAGAAAGTATTTTAAAGTAGTTTGGAAAGGAGGATACTATCATTAAAAAGGATTAAGAAAGGTTTCATGTAGAAGATAGTGCTTAAGCTGTATCTTAAAAGGACAAAGATTCTCTGAGGTGGAAGAAAGTGAGGAATGTCCATGGGATGACCAGGGCAGGGATACAGAGATGGGAATAGTGTTGTGAATAACAAGCATTGAGAAGGCAGTTTGGCTAGAAAACAATGTAGGAGGGAAAGTAATGTCCAGTGAGGTTAGAAAGTAGGTGAAGGTCACTTCATATGGGAATTTAAAAGCTCAAAAGAAAAATTTATATTTTACCCTAGAGGCAATAGAAAACTATTGGAGTTGGTTGAGTGGGGGAGTGAGATGACAGGATCTAAACTTAAAGAAAATTACTTTGGCAGCAGTATGTAGGATGAATTGGAGTGGTGAGAGATTTGACTCAAGGAAACCAATTAGAAAGTTGTTGTAATAATCTATTGGGAGGGGTGATGTGGGCTTGAACTAAGGTAGTGTTGTGTGAGTGGAGAAAAGGGGTTCAATTCAAGAGGTGTGGCCACAGAAATGACAATCTTTCGTAATTGATTGGATATTTGGAATAAAGGTTAGCAAGGAGCTAAGTGTGATGCCAAAGTTACAAGACTGAGAGACTAGAAAGATGGTGGGGTCCTGGCTAGAAATAGGGAAGTTTAGAAGAGGAGAGCATTATAAGGAAAGAAAATGGTTTGAATTTTGCCTAAATTGAGTTCAAAATGTCTCTGTCACATCCAGTTTGAAATAATGGTAATGATTGATGACTTGCCACTGAAGCATGGAGGGAGACTGGAATTAGATATGCATGTGTGCAAATACACACTTTCTTACATATGTGTTATGAATGTGTACAAAGTATCCCCAAAGTCTTGGTGTATGTATGAATGTGTATTTATATATGCAAATGTGTATGTGTATATAGATGTGTGTGTATATATACATATATACATACATATGTAGTACATGATCACATATATGTATGTGTGTATGATCTGCATGGAAATAGTAGTTAAACCAACAGGATTGGGTAAGTTTAATGAGAACCAAGAAAGACAATATAAGAGAAGAGAGACTAGGGCACAGCCTTGGAGAATACTTTTTGTTAAGATACATTATATGGATAATGAGCCATCAGAGAAAACTGAAATGGCATTGCCAGATAGAGGGGAAACTAGGAGAAAGTACTGTCAAAAAAAAAAAAAAGCCAGAGAGGAGAGAGTTTCCAGGAGCAGAGAATTCTCAATAAGGACAAATGCAACAGAACCAAATCTCGATGACTGGATCTGAGCAACCCTTCCCAGAGGAAATCAGAGACACCCAAGATCAGGTTAAATATCTCCTGAGTCCCCTAAGCTTGATGGACATTATTCTCTCTAGGGTGAGTCCTGAACTCTTCTTCTTGTTTTATTTCTTTTCATGACTAAAATCACAGGTTCATATGGCTATTTAATATCATAGCACTAGTATGGTTCTTAAAAGGAATAAATAAATAAATGTATGTACCAATCATCTGTAACTGATAAATTAGGAACATGACATCATCATGTCATTTATGACAATTAATGTTGGCATATTCACATGGGACCTCCAATTGGAACATTTAAATTCAGGAGTGTTTCTGGGACTGACCCTGTCCCAATTGCAGAATGAAGAGCTGTTTTATTTCAGGCCAATTCCAGATGCTCCAAACACCTAAATCTAGATCCAAATTGTGCCACAAAGACCCTGCTAGTTGGAGCTCTCAGCTGGAAGGTGGGTTTACTGCTACATTTGCCCTAGGAATGAGAATTCATTCAAAGGGAGTAATCTGTGAGGGACTGATCAAAACTGACCTCCTGCACTACTGGGCCAAACTGACAGGATTCTCCTTTCACGAGTCTTACCTAGAATGCTATTTTCTTATCTCCCCAGTCATCTAAGATGAAGTCTGAATGAGCTCAGATCTAAACTTCACAGAAGTGACTCTAAAGTGACCCAAGAAGTCCATGGCTCACCAAAATTTTGATAGAGTCTAGTGAATTGATCCCAGGAGAACACAAAAGAGAAAAAGGGATTCCCCACAGAACAAACAACCACCATTATAAAGTATACATTTTAAGATACGAGAGAGAGCATTGAAAAGGTCTATTGTGTTCCAAAAAGAGTGAACATAGAGAAGTAAACTGATGCAAAGAGAGACAAATTGATGCAAAGTGAAATTAGCAGAATCCTGAAAAAATATACGCAGGGACTATAAAAATATATACAAGAATAAAACAATTGAAGTTAAATGATGGGATACTATAATAATCAAGTTTGACCCCCAAAAAGAGTGAAAAGGTCCCTTTGCCCAGGGGCAAAGTTTCTAGAGCCTGTTGTTAAAATCTTGTGAGCATTGACACCTTGAAAATAGGTAAATGACATATATCAGAGTTTGATTCCTGGTATAGTTGACTGTCTGAAAACTCCTTGAGGGCTAAGACGATGTTTCTTCTCTTTTTGTATCTCCAGCCCTTAGTACAATGCCTGCTATACAGCAGGCTTAATAAATGTTTATTGATAGATTGATGGATGGGAAAAAATGTTAACAATGGCATTTTTTTAAGCAGTTATTAAACTTCTACCTGTCTTTGTCTATTTTTTTCAGAGGTGGAGGACTACAGCTCTGGAACTCACATATAACAGCAATTGATCAATGGTTAGTTTTATTAGATTGTTTCTTCTTGTATGTTTTTTATTCCTAGCTATAAGAAATGAGTCTCTGGGAGGGCAGGGAGAAAGATTATATTTTTAGAAAATACAGCGAACCTAAAATATACATATATGTGTTTATACATTCATATGTGTTTATACATTCATATGTGTATATATGTGCATATGTGTGTATATACACATACATATACACATACATGTGTGTGTGTATATATGCACATATATTCATTTATTTATTGTTGTTTGTTTGTTTCAGAGGTTGTTGAAAATGTTGCACAGTTTCCCAAATGCAATCTAGCCTCCTCTTTTCTTCCCATTTCATACTGGGTCCAGCTGATTGTCCATTTGCTGTGTCTGTCCAAGATATTTGTACTGATAGACTTGTTAGAACAAGATCAAAATCTTTTCATTTGGGGATGGTCTGGGTTGTTGGGAATGGCCAATAGTTTTGTACCCAGTCATTTCCTGTCAAGAAATAGTCAATTTCATTTTATTGTGATTTTATTCACTGATCATCAAGTCTAGGACCTTCTGACTCTATTTTAAAAAAAGAATTCTTGATATATGATTGTGAGTCTTCTGTGTAGCTTACAAGCCTTTAGCCTCTTTCATTTCTTAATACTGACCCATATTTTCCAATACATTTTTTGCCTTGTTCTCCCACATAGAGTATTATTTTTGAAATAATGGTTTATAATATTTTCTCTTATTTTTATCCCAAAACATCATTTAGCTGCTTTTAAATGTTTATATAAACCATTAAATAATGATGAAATTAGTTCCATATTCTTAGTAGCTACAAATTATTTAAACTTTAATGCATAAAATATCAAATCACTCATTCTCATTTCTCCATAATGTTTTTTGTCCATTAATTCTAATTTTGTGTTTTTCCTTGTATTTAATCAGTATATAATATGTTCTTCTGGTTCTGCTTCTTCCCTCCTGCCTTCCATTTGTAGCATTTCATTAAGGTATTTCCAGATTTCTTTGTACTCTTCCTATTTGTCTGTATTAATTATAGAACTGCATTAATTTATTTGTTCTACTTTGGAATGTTTAGGTCAATTCTAGATGTCTATAAGCAAAAAAAAAATGCCATTATGAAAATCTTTGAAAAAAATTTCCATTTGTATTTGTTTTTCACTACACATTCTAGCTATGTTCTGAACAGTGGAATTATTGGCTTATAATGGACTTATTTTTGTTACTTCTTGATTGATCTTCAAAGAGATTTTATAACTTTGCAATTCTACCAAAAATAAATGTTTACCAGTTTTTCCACACTCTACTCAGAATTTTCATTGGTTTTATTTTATGATTTCTGCCTATTAGATGGATGTGAATTGGTACCTCTAAGGAGTTTAAATTAATTTTTGGGAGTTTTAATGATTTGATGAATTTTAATTTGATTAATTTTATGGAAGTATTGAATTACTTCAAATAATTATGAAGTTTTTGGTTTCCTTGTCTACCTTCACACTGACGTAACTGAGAATTAAAATATCTTTTCTTTTAGAATTAATGAGTCCTATTTTTTTGTATAAATGCACAAATATCTGGCAGTTAGTCAATAAATATTTATTAGACACCTATTATGTGCCAGGCACTATGCTAAATAGTAAGAAAGGTAAAGTGGAGTTCCTGCCCTCAAGCAACTCCTAACATAATCTTGAAATGAACATGGAAATAGTTATGTGTATTGTAATATAAAATGCTTCTACCTAGTGGAATTCCCTATATCCACCCCACACCCTTATCCTGTCCTTTAGGGCAAACTCTATCAACATTCCACTCAAACTTATGTCTTTGTTCCTTCTCTAACTTTAGAGCCTGTACTTTCTTCTTCCTACGTACAATTCACACTGTGATAAATTCCTGACACCACCCCACACTCTTGACGGCTGAACCAGAAAAACTGAAAACTCAGAAGACTATTGGGTGGACTGGGATACAGAAGCCTTGATTTCTTTGTCTTTCCCTGATGGTAAGCATTGTTCTTCCTCATCAGAAAGGAAGGGAGGAAATACCTGTTCACCTGGGAAAATGCTCAAAAAAAAGGGGGAAAATAAGACTATAGAAGGTTTCTTTCTTGGTGAATAGGTATTTTCTTTCATCGTTTCTGGATGAGGAAAAACAAAGCACAACATCAGAGTAAGACATCAAAGTCAAGGCTTCTACATCCAAAATCTCCAAAACAAAAATGCAATGGTCTCAGGCCATGAAAGAGCTCAAAAAAGATTTTGAAAATCAAGTGAGAGGTGGAGGAAAAACTGGGAAGAGAAATGAGAGAGATGCAAGAAAATCATGAAAAACAAGTCAACAGCTTGCTAAAGGAGACCCTCCAAAAATGCTGAAGAAGATAACATCTTAAAAATAGACTAACCCAAATGGCAAAAGAAATCCAAAAAGCCAATGCGGAGAAGAATGCCTTAAAAAGTAGAACTTGCGAAATGGAAAAAGAGATTCAAAAGCTCACTGAAGAAAATAGTTCCTTAAAAATTAGAATGGAGCAGATGAAAGCTAATGACTCTATGAGAAACCAAAAAATTACTAAACAAAACCAAAAAGAATGAAAAAATAGAAGACAATGTGATATATCACATTGGAAAAACAACTGACGTGGAAAATAGATCCAGGAGAGACGATTTAAAAATTATGGGTCTACCTGAAAACTATGATCAAAAAAAGAGCCTAGACATCATATTTCAAGAAATTATCAAGGAAACCTGCCCTGATATTCTAGAACAAGAAGGTAAATTCACCAATTTCATCATTCATTTTCATTTCATTCACCAATCATCTCCTGAAAGAGACTCCAAAAGGGAAACTTCTAAGAATATTGTAGCCAAATTTCAGAATTCCCAGGTCAAGGAGAAAATATTACAAGCAACCAGAAAGAAACAATTCAAGTATTGTGGAAATACAATCAGGATAACACAAGATTTAGCAGCTTCTATACTAAGGGATCAAAGGACTTGGAAAATGATATTCCAGAGCTCACAGGAGCTGGGATTAAAACCAAGAATCACCTACCCAGCAAAACTGAGTATAATATTTCAGGGGAAAAAATGGAATTTCAGTGAAATAGAGGACTTCCAAGCATTCTTGTTGAAAAGAGTAGAGCTGAGTAGAAAATCTGACTTTCAAATACAAGAATCAAGAGAAGTATGAAAAGGTAAACAGGAAAGAGAAACCATAAAGGACTTACTAAAGTTGAACTGTTTACATTCCTACATGGAAAGATATTATTTGTAACTCATGAGACCTTTTTCAGTATTAAGGTAATCAGAGGGAATATATGTACATATATAATATTTATATTTATGTAGGTGTATATGGGTATGTATGTGTGTGTATATTATATATGTGTAGGTTTGTATATTTACATGGGTGTATTGTGTGTATATATATGTATATATACACATATATATATATGTGTATATATATATATAGTCAGAGGGCACAGTGTGAGCTGAATACGAAGGGAGAATACCTAAAAAAATAAAATTTACTGTTAAATGGAATGTACTAGGAGTAAGAGAAAGGGAGAGGTAGAATGTAGAAATCATCTCACATAAAAGAGGGAAGAAAGAGCTTTTACAATGGAGGGGAAGAGGGGGGAGATGAAAGGAAATAATTGAGCCTTACTCTCATGGGATTTGGCTTAAGAAGGGAATAACACACACTCAATTGGATGTGGAAATCTCTTTTACCCTGCAGGAAGGCAAGGGGGAAGGGGATAGGAGAGGGAAGATAATAGAAGGGACAGAAAATTGAGGAAAGGGATAATCAGAAGCAAACACTATTGTTGGAGGACAGGTCAAAGGAAGAATGGAATAAATGAAGGGCAGGATAGGACAGAGGGAAATGTGATTAGTCTTTTACAACATAACTATTACGGAAGTGCTTTGCATTGTTACACATACCTATATTGAATTGCTTATTGTCTCATTGATGGTGGGTAGAGAGAGAGGGAGAGGATATGGAACTCAAAACTTTAAGAATGAATGTTAAAAATTGTCCTAGCATGCAACTGAAAATTAAGCTGTACAGGCAATGGAATATATAAATCTATTTTGCCCTACAAGAAAATAGAGGGGAAGGGGGATGGAAGAAAAGTGGGTAATAGAAGGGAGGACAGACTGGAGGACGAGGTGGATGGGGTATATGAGGTCCTGGGGTGGGGGACAGGGAGAATTGGGGAGAAAATTTTGAATTCAAATTCTTGTGAAAGTGAATGTTAATAACTGAAAAATAAATAAACTATATCTTAAAAAAAGGAAGACTATAGAAAATAGAAGTGTTTCAAGATCTGTGAAAGTAAACTCCCAATTTTCAAGAAAAAGAAAGTGTGGGGGAGAGAGCTGGGATTGTAAACTGCAGACCAGTGAATTTTGGCTGAATGCCTACCAGAATTCTAGAACATATTTCAAAATGGAAGGTTATTAAACATCTAAAAATGAAACAGCAATCATAAAGAGTCAACATGATTTTGTCAACAATAGAACATGCCAGATTGAATAAATGAATGATTAAAAACAATTATTAAGCACTTGCTACGTTCTAGTCACCATTCTAAATGTGGGAGATATAAAAACAAGCAAGGAAGACTGTGTCTGCCTCGGATAGCTTACCTTTTAATGGAAGACAATATATAAAGAGAAACTAGAAAGGAGGTGTTGGGAGAGGCCTGGTTCCAGGCAAGAAAAGGTGAAAGCTCACCTTTCAGAGCTCAGGGTCCTAATGATAAGAGTTAGAGCGTTGATGACAGAAGGAGGAGGAAGGGACAGATCTCATTTCTCTTATTTACAAGATTACCAGACTTTTATAATAAGATAGTGCTATAAATAGGGTTTCCTAGATTTTAGCAAAGCATTTCACAGTCTCTCATGAAATTCTTATGTGAAAGACTGAAAAATGTGGATTAGACAATAGACAGTCAACAATATTTGTCAAGTGGCTACTATGTGCCAGGCACAGTTAAAGGTCTTCAAAACTGATTATGTGGCTGAACTCCAAATGTACTTACTAGTTGTTGTCTTTAGTTCTCAAGGAAGACCAAAATGGCATCACTATGTTGGGATTAAAGTACAGTGTGTCCAACTATGGCTGATGAGAACAATATGAGCTTGGAAGGCTACACAACAGGTCAGGCACAAATAGTCCATATAAAGATTTGGAGCAGAGATGTCTCTAAACTTAAAAAACTCACATTTACTCTAAGTTACTACAATTCTGCTTTGTTCATAGAGCATAGTGCCTTTTTTGATGCAGGCATATACCATGCTGGGCAGTCCTGTGCCAGTGTCTCCCATGTCTCACAATTCCAAAGTTCTTCAGAAAGAGCTTGAGAGTATCCTTGTACAGCTTCTTCTGACCACCATGTGAGCACTTGCCTCAGGTAAGTTCTCCATAGATTAGTGTTTTAGGCAAACATACTTTTGGCATTCAAACAATATGGCCAGATCTTCAGAGTTGCTCTCTTTGAAGTAGAATTTGAATGCTTGACAGTTAAGCTTGAGAAAGGACCTCGGTGTCCAATACCTTATCTTACTAGGTGATCTTCAGAATTCTCCTAAGACAATTCAAATGGAAGTGATTCAGTTTCCTGGCATGGCACTGGTAGACTATTCAGATTTCAGGCACACCACAATGAGATCAGCACAATGGCTCAGTAGACCTTCACCTCTCCCATACTTTCCTTTGGAGCCTCCCAAACACTGAGCTGGTTCTGGCAATGCTCCTCATCTCTGTGCACATCCCTGGAAAGTGTACCACCAAAGTAAGTGAAGCATTGGCAGAGGCCTGGTTCCAGCAAGAAAAGGTGAAAGCTCACCTTTCAGAGAGTTGTTGCTGTTTGCTCTAGCATACCCTTGTGTGACATTCTATCACATGGAATCAGTTCGATGAACTGGGGATATTTGAACTAGAGAAGAGACTAATCAATAATTTGAGGTGAGGTGGGAAAGGGAACAAAAGAGATGTTCTCTAGTATTTGAAATGCCATGTAGAAGGATTAGATTTGTTCTTTTTGAGTCCAAAGGGAAGAAACAGGAGCAATGAGTTTAGCCTTGATATAAAAAAAAGACAGTTTAGTCTTGATATAAAAACAAACCAAATTCCTAATCATTACTGCTATCCAGAAATGAAATAGTTTGATTCAGCCAGTAGTGTATTCTCCCTCAGTGGAAGTCTTCAGTCATTGATTGAGTGAATATTTGTTTGGTACAGTATGGAAGGAGTGCCTATAATTCTTCTTTCTGGGATTAAATTGATGTCCCCACTTTATGTTGTATATTTATTAAGTGACAATTGCATGTAATCACTGGAATCAATACTTATGGATCATATTTAGATTTGATTGTTTAGGCCTTAATAGTAAAGTTTGCAGAGTTTACCTTTCTTATTCCTCTGTGCTATATCCTGTATTCAAATCTGTCTCAGCCCAGAAGTGAGGAGGGGGAAAGAGAATATAAATTGATGTGGTCATAAGTTATTCTGTCTAGCAATAAGCCTTGCCCCAGACAGTTCTAGTGCAAGGGTTTGTCTAACAGTACTTTCCAAAGGTTGTAAATCAGCTCTGCGTCTTCTTCACTGTCATGGGTCCTGGAGATCCCTTTGAATGAGTCAAGTCAAATATAAGGCCACTCTTATTTATAGAGAGACAGTTACACTCTTAATTTGTTTTTTAGCCTAGAATGACTTTTAGCACCTCATATAACCTGTTATCTTTTCACTGTATTTTTAAAAAAAGCTACTCTGTCTGTCAAGGGAATCAAGGGCATCATTGACTATTAGAAGGGCCAAGGATGGCAATAGCTAGCCTTGCTAATAAATTTATCAAGCTCAGAACTTTGTGCTTCAGTTTCCTTTTATTGCAGTTTTTACCATAGCAATTATCACTCTGAAGCATTATGATCTTATTTCCTTCTAGTGATATCTGGAAGTCAAACTGGTAATAGACTGTAAATGACATGTACAGGACATGTAAGTGGGATGGATTATAAACCATGCAACTTTGGCATATGATTTGGAGGATCCATTTGGGATTTCTATTTTTCTTCAATAATATTTAAAGCATTGCTGGGTATATTTTTGAGGGGCTAGAAAGTGAGGGAAGGGGGAGATGTTCAATAAACCCATGAGAAAAAAGAAACAAAGGAAAGAATAAATATGTGAATTTAAGGCATGAGTTTGTCATAATATGTTCATTTATCATAGGGAATGAAAAATATTCACAATGCGGATATCATAAACTTAAACTATTCATAGACAAGTATCTATTTAGATCTTACTAGAATTTCATCTATTTATCTCATTTAATACATTGATTATTCCATATTTGATTATGAAAAATCTTATTAAATATTTACCTCATTTCATTTATCATTATTACTTATTTACAACTTTTGGTCTTCTTGAAATAAAAAATTAAGTTTAATTACTTTTCAACTTGGTTTTTAAATCACACAGAGGTATTGCTTGTATTGTTTTATATTGAAACTGTTTAGGAAAGGGAGTACTTCAATAAAATATATGAGAACAGGTTTTAAATAATAAAAGCTTGTTTTATATATTCAAAGGGAAATTTAGATCCTAGAGGAAAATTTAGAATGAAAATGTATGTTCCATTACTTTTTATTTTTTTTCTCATTTTCCCTCATGAAATATATTTCTTATCATAAAAGTGTTTTTAAATAAAAGGTATTCATTTTTTCAGTTGTTTCTGTGTCTCATTTGGCCCAACAATTAGGCATCAGTGAGAACTGGATAAACTGGCTCAGGTATTTTAAGAACATACCCAAATTTTCTCTAAAGCAAAAAAAACAAAGTTGGCTGTTGTATTTCCATTTGTTGTCCATGAGAACTGAGAACAGGAAAAATGATGTTATGAAAATATTTAAGTAGAAAGAGAATTAACCCATGTTGGACAATTCAACCATGCAGAAGGTAAGGGAGAATGAATATAGCCTTGGAAGTAGTCCTCTGGAAGAGCTGCCAAGGAAACAAATAGTTTTTGTCTTTCATCAATAATTTCAACATCCTCCCCATTCACATTTCGAGGACAGAAATAAAATAAAAGTGACCATTCTGTAAAGTTTCTACTTCAGAATTTTAGTAGCTAATAATATCTTTCCCTAAGTTAATATCTTCCTATGTGTTGCCACCATGTGGTAATAAAGAATTCAGCTCTCGTGGATTCAAAAAGAACAAGATTTGGGTATTTTTGTTTTGAAATTTAAAATAAAATCACAAATTCCAGTTACATAACTCACAGAAAGAAGTATTTAAAACTAGCTAAATGTAAATAATTATTAAACTAATACCAAAGTTTAAATATTATTCACTTCAGAGCTACTACATAAATGCAACAGGATGTTAATGTGATTTAACTCCTAACAAAGACTGGAGAAGTTGCTTTGCAAAAGGCATGATGACTTACAATGGAAATGTCTTAGAAAATTGTGGAATGTGTATAGACATTCATTAACTGGTTCCAGTCTGCTAAGCACATGGTAAGAAGAAGACTCTTTGATTATAGAAAATGGACTGGGGTGTATTTAAAAAGGCACTAGTTAGTCAGAAACAGTACTACTGTTAAGGGTTGGGTTTTTTAATTTTTGTTTTTGTTTTTTCTGTGTAACATGCGTCTCAAAGCCCATTGGTATTGCAGTATCCTCTCATGGACAGAGATCCATGCCCTAAGCCTAAGTGAAGGGCTAATTTGGCAAGTGTGGAAGGGAAGCAAGGACCAGTATCTTCAGATCTCCTCAATCTGTTTAAGTCTCTTCAGTATTTTCCTGGCTTTGTAGTCATGTCATAGGCTTCTAGCCTTCAACTTGAAGAGGAATGATTAACAATAACCCCACTTGCAGCTGCTGAAAGGAGAATAAAACTCTGTAAAGAAGCCAACATGAGAGGAAGTGGCAGTCTCCATCATGACCCTCTCCCTAGCTTGTTATACTAGAGACTTCAGAGAGTTTCTCTTTCTTTTGAAATCTGGGAGTCTCTCTGGGTTGTTACCTTGCTCTCAGTGAGAAAGCTCCTTCACTCTGTAGTGTCTGGTATATTTTCACACACACACGTGCACGCACACACACACACCTATAAACATATATGTATGTATGTATGTATGTATATATGTATATATACATATATATACGAAAATATACCAGACACTACAAACACTATACATATATATGTACATATACATATATGTGTATATGTATATGTATATATATGTATGTTCTCTGATTTTTGTTTTTCTATTGACTTAGATTAATGGGTTTCTTTGCTATTTCCTATATGTGTTCATTGTAGAACTATTATTTGATAGGAAAAGAGGCAAGCCTTGGATATAAAAAATATGTATATCTCTGTGTGTATAAGTGGGTCCTCCTTTCCCTATTAGTAGATAGTGATCAGAAGTTTATCCTGAACTTAAAAAGCAAATCCCCTAAGATAATAATATTTAAAGGAGCAGATAAATATAATTCTATTCCAGTATACCATTTCTGTGCAGAGAGAATAGCCCAGTTGCGGGCTCTAGCCTTTTGCTTCCTCTCCCAACAAGAATTAGTTTCTCTTAAGAGAAGGGTGGAGGGAGAAAAGGCTAAAAATGATATTTTGCCTCCCTTTGAGCCAACCAATGATACCCTGGTGCTACATGTGGGGGATGGCTCACACCATCTAGAATTGCTAGCATTGGTCAAGGAGGAAATGCTGCTGAGGTACTCTGGTTGAGGTGGGAAGCCTTTGTGCTTCTCTGCCTAGGGCCAGCATGAAACCAAAAGCACATGATCTTGCTATGGCTTCTGCCTCTGTTCTGATCATTCTTTCCTGCTTGAAAGTGAAGAAGACTGGGGATGCCTATAACATGGTGAGGTTCAAAAGATCAAGAGATTGAACCATCTTATCTTTCTCAGATTTAGTTTCTTAAAGAAGAGTTACCAAAGAACTTGACCAGGATCATATATTAGAGCATGAGAGAACCTTATATGCCATAAAGCTCAACCCCAAAATTTCATTTTTTATTTATGGAACAAAATACACATTTCTATAACATAGTATAATAAAAAAGATTATTGGACAGAAAACTACAAATTTATTATGTGCAACTTATTATTCCTTTTAAATATTCAATAAAGTTATTATGTAAGTTTCTTTTTTCTTCTTTTTCCTACCCTCTCCCTCCCTTGCCCTAAATATGGCTACCAAGACACAAATATATATCTATATCTATATATATGTATATACATACATACATATACATGCATATATGTTAAATTATTCTATACATTCTTTATCAGTTCTTTCTCTATATGCAAATAATTTTAAAAGATGAGTAAACTGTTCCCCAAGTGATAAATGATCAAAGTACATGAACAGGTAGTTTTCAGAGGAAGAAATTAAAGATATCTACAGTCATATGAAAAAAAATGCTCTAAATTACTATTGATTAGAGATGCAAATCAAAACAACTCTGAGGTACCACATCACACCTATCAGATTGACTAATAAAACAGAAAAATGATAAATGTTGGAGAAGATGTGGGAAAGTTAGAATACTAATTCATTGTTGGTGGAGCTGTGAGCTGATCCAACCACTCTGGAGAACAGAAACCCAAAGGGCTATAAAAACATGCATACCCTTTGATGGAGCAATATTACTTGTAGGGGTGTATCCCAAAGAGATCATAAAAATGGGAAAGGGACCCAAATGAGCAAAAATACTCATAGTAGCTCTTTTTGTGGTGGTCGAGAACTGAAAATTCTTTCAACATTTACCAGAGCCCCAGAATACTATTATTTTAATATAAAAAGAAGAGTTTGCTAGCTTTCAGTCTGTTCTCTCCACTCTTTTCCTTCCTTAAATAGAAAAGAATCATAATTGACGAGAAGCTTTCTAATTAAGTCACAACCCAGGGGATGCCCATCGGTTGGAGAAAGGCTGAACAAGTTGTGGCATGCAAATGTAGTGGAATACTATTGTGCTATAAGAGATGAAGAACAGGAAGACTTCAGAGAGACGTGGAAAGACTTATATGAACTGATGCTGAGTGAGGTGAGCAGAACCAGGAGCCTAAAACATTTCCAAAGGACTCGATGCAAAATGTCATCCACATCCAGAGAACTATGGAGTCAGAATGCAGAATGAAGCAGACTACTTTCTCCTGTTATGTTTTGTTTTTCTCATGGTTTCTCTCATTCGCTTTAAGTCTTCTGTGCAACATGACTAATGTGAAAACATGTTTAAGATTGCATGTCTTCTTGGGGAGGGAGAGGGAGAGAAAATTTGGAACTTGTGGAAGTGATTGATGAAAACCTAAAACAAATAAATTAACAAATTTGGGGGCAGGGAAGGATGAGTAAACTAAAGCCCAGAAATGAATTGCTCTTGGTCAGGCAATCTCTGAATATCTGAGTTGTGATTTGAACCCATCTTTCTGACTCCAAGTCTAGCTAGCACTCTCTTCATGATATCTAGGTGCCTTTTAACCTTTACTAGAGCCCCAGAACACTATTATTTTAATATATAAAGGAGAGTTTGCTAGCTCTCAGTCTGTTGTTCTCTCCATTCTTTTCCTTCCTTAAATGGAGAAGAACCATAATTGACTAGAAATTTTCTAATTAACTCACAACCCAAGGATTCTATTTAAGGATAGAAGAAGATACTCCTTAACTCTTCTCAAGGCCTCCTGTGCATTTTTAAGGGATTAAAATGGATTTGTGGGACTAACTTTAGGATATAAAATCCCACGAAGATCCTCTTCTACTCCTTCATGATACAATTAAATTCCACTTGGGGCAGCTAGGTGGTGCAGTGGATAGAGCACCAGTGCAGGAGTGAGGAGGACCTAAATTCAAATCTCACCTCAGACACTTGACACTCACTAGTTGTGTGACCTTGGGCAAGTCACTTAACCCCAATTGCCTCATCCTGGGTTACCTCCAGTCATCCTGATGAATATTTGGTCACTGGATTCAGATGGCTCTGAAGGAGAAGTGAGGCTGGTGACCTGCACAGCCCTCCCTCACTCAAAACAAAATCAAGTGCAAGTCATGTCATCATTTCTCTGATGGCATGATCTTCTTTGACAACAAAGGACGAACACACACAAATTCCACTTGATTCTGTAAGAATTTACTAAGCGCCTGCTATGTGCCAGGCACTCTGCTAAGTTGCAGGTATACAAAGCCTTAATTAAACAGTAACTATCTTCATGGAGATTACATTACAAAAAAAAAAAAAACACTTCTGTATGCATATAAATACATGTAAAAATACTCAGTTTGAGGAGAGTGCAAGTCTAATACTAAGAGCTGTTTGTTAACCCTGGAACTGATGTTCTAGAGGACTTGAGGAAGGAAAGGCAGAGTGAGAAAGGGATAAGGGAACAATGAAGACTCAATAGATGGTTATAGGGGATCAAAGAGTGGTGATCAAAGGATTGAGCCTAGGCAAGTTGTAACTCAGAAACACAGAATTTTGAGTAGAGCCAGAAGGCAGGGGACTGCCAAACTGGGCACAAAAGAAAGGTCATGTTAATTTGATTATGTACCTCTGAGTAGAAAGCAGGGGGTGCAGTTCTGAATTTCAAGGCAGGAGTCCATGGAAAGTCTTTGGGCCAGGCTAGTTATAGAGTAATATTTTAATCTTTCCCGCAGAACGCTTTCAACTGACTCTCATTCTTGAAGACTTTTTAAGAGTAGGACTGAAAACCATATTGGTGATTCAATTACTATGTTACCTAGAGGCAGAGTAATGAACTAGATTTTTCTTTCCTGAGATTCTGTCCAGACCTAAGCTTCTATGATTCAGTGATCTAATAGGAACTGTGGAGAAATTAATGAAGCTAGGTGGTTGGTCTATTCAGAGTGTAATGTCAAGTATCTCCAGGATGATTTGCTCTACAGGTACCTCATAGCAACACCGGGGCCCATGTGCCGACATTGGATGACTTCTGACTTTGATAAGTAGGCGTTGTCTGTACTTGCAATTTTAGCTCCAGGCAAGACTGAAATCTAGGATTGGGGAATATGTAAAATATTTATGTATAAAGATAGAACACACAGATAAACTGCAAATAAGGCATTAGACATCTTGTCTAGTTATTTCTTATAATGTTGAAACTCCACTCATTCATTCATTCTTAGCCTTACAAGTGACTTCAGCAATAAGTAACATAGATTGTTGCCCAGGGCCCTGCACCTGCAGAGGCTTCATGCACTGGGTGTGGTGGGATCCCATAATCCCCTGCCTTTCATCTGTCAGCAATAATAATGCTGTCACTGGTACTGATGCCTGGCCCACCATAGAATTCAGCTTCATGTCCCAGCCCCTAAACTTCAGCCATAAGGGTCTGATGAGCTTGATTAGGCAAATTAATATGGCCCCTTTGGGAAGCTCATGAGGTTAAAAGGCTATAGGGATTGGGGCTGTATTCTCATTCTAAATAGCTATCTCTAGTTTGTTTTAGAACTAGAAGTACTTGTGACACTTTGAACTCATGGTTATCCAAGAAGTTCAAAGCATTTCACAAAAATCAACTAATCAAGGCTTTCCATTCTCCCTGGAGCAGGATTATGAATGATGACAACACTGTGCTAAACTATGACATTTTACTGTCACATGTCGTAAATTAGGAGTTTTTATAGTAAAGGTCATTGTTCTCCAGACATAGTAACTTCTTGATTTCATTTAGTCTGTACCAGATGGAAGAGTCAGAGAGAGAGACAGACAGACAGAGAGGAGACAGACAGATACAAACAGACCAGATGCAGAGAGACATTAACTTATAGGTTTTGAGTCACATCACCTAATTTTTAAATGCTATCTGTGGGACAGGAAAACTTTTTTTTTTCCTACTCTCCAAGGTGCTATTTTTTTTAAAGTGAGTGGTAAGGACAAGATGATTTTTTCAAGCCTAAATCTGTGACTTCATTTGGAGACCAAAGCACATGTAATATAAATAGTATTATTCCTTAAAGTAATTATTATTGTCCTTAAAGAGATGAAAGTTACTACAAATATCGTTGAGTTTCAGAGCTAACAGGATGTTGTTGGCCCTTTATGAACCTAAGAGAAGAGGGAGAACCTAGAGTAACATAGTGGATATAGCACTGGCCCTAGAGTCAGGCAGACTTGATTTCAAATCTGACCTCAGATACTTACTGGGTGACCCTGAGCAGGTCACTTAACCTTCATTGCCTTAAAACAAAACAAACAAACAACAACAAAACCTAAGGGAAGAATACTGACTGGTCAATACAGAGCAGCTCCTAGAAAGTAATCCTTACACCTTCAGTGTAACTGCCATCCTCATTGCTCATTTACTAGTTCTGCCCTGTCCCTGACCAGTTTCTACTCTTTCTGCCTTTCTTTGTTAAATCTACTCAATCCATCCATTCTATTCTTAGACTGCTGGGTTTCATCCTATGTAGGAGTTCTCTGGTGATCTATGGTTTCAATCCCTTTGTTTCCCTCTGAAGTACATGGGACATAAATTGAATGTGCGCACTGTGGGTCTTCCCACTCACACTAGTGTTCCCAAATCACAGTTGTAAAAGGTAGGGTCTCAACGCCCTGGAGTCAAACCAATGCCACCCTCTGCTGGAGCTGGAGAACCCTGCAAACTTTTGCAAACCTTGCAGTGCCCCAATTCGCTGGCTATCTCCAAATCCCCACTGAATTAGGCCACCACAAGTATGACAAGAATTCTGGACCAAAGAAATAGCTAGCTATTTTATTACAAATACTTAGATGACAGCATCTTATATTCTAATACTGGATGTCACTTCACAGGAGAAAAGGGTTTTGAGTCTTAACACTTATAATTTCTTTTAATTGCATAAACCATATAGACTCTTAATAAATGAACATGAATATCCCTGCAGGCACTTCTTCAGATTTTGCTGTAAAGGTGCCATTGACCCACTTCCAACCTATTCATCCATTTCTCTATAATGATGTCATTTCTAATTTACTTAACACCTTAATTAAAATCAAACAACCACCACTGCCAAAGACTAATAACATGAATATCTTGTAAGAGATTTCCAATGACAATGAAGTCTTGAAATGATTAATGTATGGACAGGTGTAAACATTTTGACTCAATCGTTAATTGCAATAGTTTTAATTTATAAGGATTGGGAAAGTGATATAGCTTGTAGATTACAACTATAATCATTCATGATCTACATGACTCAAAGTATGACTTTCGGTAAGAGAGAAAATTGTCCATCTGCACCAGCCAACAGTTTCTCCTACCTATAAATATTCCAGGTGTTGGTGTAGATATATTTCCTGAGATGTATTACTCACTCAATTCTTATTATCAAGCAGAAGTATGAGAAAGAATTTAGGAATAGTTTTCTCTCTTGTAACATTTCCTGTTTCCAACAATAAACCTAAAACTTCAGCCATCTAAAATTCCTTAGCAATCACTCCTATATGGAACAGGGAGAGCAAGAAGCAAAAAGTAGTATTCACAAGCATGTATTCACACATGCATACACACACACACAGAATGTCTAAGTAGACACAACAGATGTCATGAAGATCATAGACCTAAAATTCACATATTTTATTCATGAGTGAGTTTGTCTGGCCTTCACTTATTAGCTACTTACTCTTATTTTGCAATGAATTCTAATAAACCTTGCTATCTGATTTCTATACTCAAAATGGATTAGAGAAATCAGGTATAATGATAGGAATAAGAAATAGAAGGTGATAGAGTAATAATAAGGGGCAAATAAAGGAAATGCTGAAAAAGAAAGAAACGTAAGAATGGGAAAAGTATGGTAATCTGGCACATTGTAAGAGCAATTAGTGTGGCATGCCCAAGTAGATCTTGTGTTTCATTAATGTACCATCACCAATATTCTTAACGATGACCCTGAGTTACCATGAAAGGTTAATTATGTTCAATATATGCTGCTTATAAAGACAAGAAAATGCCTAATTCAGTTTAGACACATTTCTATCCAAAATGATTAGGAGGTACATAAGTATATGAATGTGTGTGTCTATACATATAAATACATACATATATGTATTGGGTGTGTAAATATGTATATTCATGCATGCACATGCAGCATGTATGTGTATACATGTATACATGCATGCATGTGTGGAAATAGGCATATATGTGCATATGCATACATATGCAGCATATGTGTATGCATGTACTTGTATGTGTGTGTGCACATATACACACGTGTGTATATGTATGTATGTATATACATGAAACTGGTGTAAACCTTTGACTATGTGTAAAAATAACAATTTTTTTAGGACCATTCAAAGGTTCCAGATAATCAATTACATTTCATCTAGAAATGTAAGCCTTGATCCTCTGTCACAGAATTGAGAGTTAGACTAGAAGACAAATAGTCACAAACAAGTTTGCAGTGAAACGTAATCAGGATTATGCAAATACAGGCCGTTGTATGGCTTATCATTTCACAACAATATCTCCACTCCATCTTTTTTTCCAATGAGACTACAAGAGCAACACCTTTCTTTGGAAGCCAAAGTATTTCTAAATTTCCACCTCCATAAAATCCTTATTGTTTTATAATTAACTGAATGTAATGAGCCTTACAGCAAGAGAGGAGGAAGAGGTGAATATAATGTCTCCATTCATCACCATACACCCACACAGCTAGATAACTTGAATTCTTTAAAAGAAAAAAAATCCAAACTGCTCAGAGAGTAAATTCTTCTCTGCCATCTTAGTTAACCTGTTCTCCATTTCCATATGAATGAGGTGTCTATAGTCACTAAATGTTTTAATATGGGATGGCATTATTCTGCACGTGTGTTGTCACAGTCAAGATCAGATTATAAAATCCCAGTATCACCGTAACAGGATCAGTTGGTATTAACGAGACCCAAGAGAAGGAAATGACACACTCATGTTTTTTTTTTCTTTTGAGGGCTGACACTCTGATTCTGAGAGCTAAAAGGAACTTCAGAGATCCTCTTGTCTAACCAAACAATGCATTCCACAAGGCAAGTTTATAAAGTAATTCAGATTATCTACCTAAAGAAAACTGGTGTTGGACACAGAAATATACAAGCAAAAGAACTCTGCAATTCTACTTTATTTTGGGCCTCAGATTACTTTGGTGTTTGTGTAAATGAGTGTCCAGAACAAATGAGGCCCATTAAGAAAAAATGGATTGTTCCAAATTTGTGCCTCTTCTAAGTTGAGCCCCTTCCCCATCTGCCCTGCACCCCTATTATTCCCACTCAGTATCGACCACTTGCCTCAACAACAGGTCCTTGACTCCCTTCCTGATGAATTTGAGATCATTTCTTTACCTCTCTTCTTACTTTTCATTCTTCCATTGAATATATATGGTCTCATTCCCTTCTACAAATTGATTAGACTTTGCTGTTTGTATGCCTGCAGGGCAGACCCATTTACCTGTGTAGGAGATGAGACTTAATAACTGCTTGTTTATTCAGACGTGAGATTCCCCACATCAGGAGAGGAGGCCTATGTCCTACTCTCAGCTCTACTATTAAGTAATTGGACAAGTCACATAAACCATGCCTCAGGGTCCACATTTGTACTGTAAGGGTAATAGTTGCCTCCAGTGAGTTAGCTGATATTTTTTAATAGTAAATTAAATAATAGCTATAAAATGCACTTTGATCTATTTTTTTCTGAAAAAAAGTTAATTTGTACATAGAGGCAGGTGGTTCAATGTATAGAGAACTGGTCTCAGGAATTCAAGGAAGACTCGAATTCAAATCTGCCTGTGATGTATACTATGTGATCCTGGGTCAGTCATGTAACCTCAATGAGAGGTACATTCTGTACTGGTGGAAGGAGTTTCCTCACTGCAGATTCCCTACACTAATAAAACCACAGGATTGGCTCCCTTACTATGCTGCCTCTGGGGAAAAAAAAAAAATTGATTTGTTTAAAATTTATAAAAGCTTGAGACATTACAGATTAAAAATTTCAGTTACTGAATATTTAAAGAAGACTTATGTAGCTATGTGAAAGAAAAAAATATTCCCAAATACAGATTAAAATGACCAGAAAAACTGTTTATAGTGTAGGAGTTAATGTTAGACTAAGAGTCAGGAAGGGAGGGCTCAAATCCTGCTTCTAACTTCGAAGACTTACATGTGTCTTAACCTCTGACCTTCAGCCTCCTCCTTTGTAAAATGCAGAAGCTGGCATCTGAAGTCTCTCAGCTACAGATCTATGATTCTGTGAACTGAATGCTTGCTCTAGTCAGACTATGGAATAAAGGGCTGAGCCTAATGCCAGGAAAGAGAATGGTGTCACAGGGCAGGCAGTGGAATTTCATATTGTCGGTTCTCCTCGGGGGCCAACAGGTTCCTTTAATGAGGACAATAACTAGGTTTAAGGTAATCCTCATTTTGCTAGTATCACTGGTAGGATGAGTCTACTAATTCAATTTTTCCTTCTCCTTGATTGAAATCTCCATTTATCTTTAGTCCTACTCATTTTCCCCTTTACCTCCTTAGATTTTAGCCTACTCAAAAATCTCTGCTCCCTGACTTAGCTGGATCCCATAATTACAACACAAGGGGCCCCTCTCACCTGCTATAGACCTTTATCTAGATTACATGACATTTATATTTCAAACGAGTACACAACCTGTTCATTGGCTTCCCCCTGTTCTGACTACATGACTCAGCCACCTCTGTTACCTGACACATTTTATCTTGCTAATTTTTTCCCCACTGCTTCTACTCTCTGTCTTCACCGATAATTTCTATTGCTCAGTCATGCTTGCCATGGATCTCCCCATTGTCCTTTGGGTAGTTACTTGTTGTTTAGTCATGTCTGACTTTTCATGACCCCTTGGGTGACTTGAAAATCTAAAATTTCCTAGAAATTTTGGTATTTCATAATCTTCAGCTTATATTATATCACCAGAATATTTGGGTTTTTTTTCCTACCAGAGTTGTGATTTCATTGTTATGTGGTATCCCTAAATGCAGATGGGTGATTGTCCCACATCTTAAAGTATTATAGAATTAAGGGGAGTCTGAGAGTCTAGATGACTTGAGATCCTATAAGTATTATTGTTCATAACGAGGCTTGACCCAGATCATCCTGGCGATGAAGTCAGTCATGACTCCATGCTGAAGATGGTTGAGTTTAGAGAAAATTCTGGGGATTCTGAAAGGTTTATACAATTTTACAAATGCAATCCAGTCCCCTCTCCTATTAATTTTTCACCTAGTTCATTATTACTTCAGTGCCTATAAAAGATATATGTACTGATGAGCTTTACATTGGATACATATTACAGTATGAACAATGGTCACTATTTGCTTTTTTTATATTAATAAACACATGTGCATGATCAAAATGTGATTTAGGAGGACAAAGATATATACATACACATATGTATATAATATATATTGTATATGTGCATGTATACACACAAAAAGGTGTGCATGTATATATACACATTTCCAAAAAGGACCAGCTGGAGGACTTATCTTTTAGATATCTCTGTTTCATTTGGATTGCACACTAGACTTTGTCCATGACAATGACCAGCATCTATGGCAAGCATAAGTCTGCCTATTCTATATCTCTTTTGATATTTACAATCAGAATCCGCAAAGTTATATCTGTTGTTATATTTTAAAGAAATCTTGTATAATTTTAACAGGTGCATGGGAGATACCTTACTAGAGGAGAGCTTTTAAAGGGACTTTTTGTAATACAGAATAAAACATAACTTTAAGGATCCAGATGTATCTAATATATTCTATGTTTTGTGAGTCACGTCAATTGTTGCACATAGTAAATAAGAACTGCTGAGGTCAAATGTGTCTTTTTGAAGTTCTTTGTCCTTGCTTCCTACTCCACTGGAAACTTTTCTAAACTCCTCTGATATTTGAGTTGGGCTAAGTAAATTCCTTTCAATTCCTGGCACATAGAAGGTGCTTAATAAACAGGATTTGATTCTATATTTTCTAACACCAAATCTAGTGCCATTTTCTCATGATCATGCCTTTCTAATTATGTCCTATTTTTTAGTATGGTTACATATGTATGTGTGGTATATGTATATTTCATCCAGCTTGCTGGATTGTAAATTCTACAATTTCTATGATGGTATTTTATCCATTCTTGTAACCTCAGTCCCTAAAACAGGACCCTATACATGAGATATCTGATGCATGTTTGTTTAGTTGAATTGAATAAACTATAAATATCATGGGATGAGTCTGCAACTCTCATTTAGAATTTTTAAGGAATGGTAATAGTTGGATTTCTGTTGACTGACCTCATCCAAGGGTCAAGCTCTAAAATGCACAATCTTAGGACCTCTTAGGTTTCTCCTTGGTCTCAAAGCTTCATTTATCCCAGACCTATATGCACACCTGATTTAATTCAAAAACTTAATTTTCTATATAGTGGATCCTATAAGTTCTTTGATTTCCTTTTTGAGTGCTTCTGGTGCCTATTGAACCATATGCCCTTTTAGAGCTTCATTCCTCTGGAAACATAAGTATATTTCATCTGAATTTTCAAATAACTACATAATGTATTCAACTTTGATTCAACCTTAAAATATTCAACTTTGCTCAGTATTGCCTTCACATAACAAATCCCCTTGACCCTTTGAGTAGATCCAAAGTTCACAGAATAAATCCTTTTATCAAGGAGATTTGCCTATAAAGTTTGAATTCAAAGGGCCCCTTGAGGACCTAGAATGCCACATGTAGCCTCAAGGCCACAGGTTCTGCACCCCTGAAATTTTTGTCCAGGGTCACACTGTGTCTTAAACTGCATTTGAACTTGGGGGCAGCTAGGTGGTGCAGTAGATAGAGCACCAGTGTAGGAGTCAGGAGGACCTGAGTTCAAATCTCACCTCAGACACTTGACACTCACTAGCTGTGTGACCTTGGGCAAGTCAACCCCAATTGCCTCATCCTGGGTCATCTCCAGTCATCCTGATGACTCTCTTGTCACTGGATCCAGATGGCTCTGGAGGAGAAGTGAGGCTGGTGACCTGCACAGCCCTCCCTCACTCAAAACAAAGTCAAGTGCAAGTCATGTCATTATTTCTCTGATGGCATGGTCTTCTTCGGCAATGAAGGACGAACACACTATAGTAGTGAAAAGGAAATATCAGCAGAAGAATCTGAATGTCTCAGACAACTACAATTCTGGATCCAGTTATAAAAATATCTATCAATAACTAACTTTAAACAGTACCTTAAGGTTTGTAAAGCACTTGACAAATATCATTTCATTTGGTCCTTGCAGCAGTCCTGGAAGTAAATGCTATTATTAGCCCTATTTTTACAGATGAGGAAACTGAGACAAACAGAGGTTAAAAGACTTAGCTAGTACCCCACAGCTAGTGTTTGAGACTGAATTTGTTGAGACTGAATTTGAACTCAGGTTCATTCTCCTGACAAAGTAATTTACAGACTGTGTACTCATAATTTCATTACCTTGAAATCCAGCAACTACAGTCTAAGTTTGAAAAGCATTGTCTTAGTTTTGTTTGTTTAAAGGCTTCATGCATGAACCAACACTAACAACTCTGTGGCTGGCAATGCCTTTAATTCACAGAATCATTTATTTCTGAGTTAGAAAGAAATTTAAGGATCATCCAGTCCATCTCTCTTATAGGATAGATGCAAAATGAAGCTTTGAAAAGTTCAGTAGTTTGTTTTTAAAAGCTGTAAGTGGAAGAATCAAAATTTGAAGTCTGGTCCTGATTTCTAACTTGGCATATGAGCTCAATTCAATTAAAAAAAATATTGGATGCAAAGTATGTGCAGAGACCTGCCCTAGGTGATGGAAGCAGGAGGGGGGGGGGGGGGGGGAAGGATAATATAACAAGACTCCCTTTGGCTCACAGTGAGTGTAAATAGCAATTGTTTCTGTTCTGGCCAGAATCTCTGAGGGTCTTCCCCTTCCAGATTGACTCTTTTGTGAAGGCAAACTTGGACATCTTTTACCTTAATTCTTACCTAGCCTTTAGCAATTTAATGAGTGTTGCCCCAGACAAAGAGACCTGGGAAGGCCCTCAGCTTAAAAAGTCAAGATCTCCCACTGTATCTGGAGCCACCCCTAGTTGTCCTGACCTATGTTTTTCCACTGGACTTTAGAGGAGAGGGTGAGGCTGATGACATTGCACAACCCTCCCTCACTTAAATCCAATTTCAGGTAAGAGTTGGGACATCAAGTCCCCACCCACCTAGCACAGAGTGGATTTCAATACTAAATCATAATTGCTTCTCTTTTACCCAGGAACCCTCAGGGTCTGCTCCTCCCAGTTTGATTTTTTTTTTTTTTATTAAAGGGGCCATCCCTTGAGCAACTGCTTAAAGAAGCCTTTTCATTGAATGGGTGTATCTCACTCAAAGTCTATAAGTCTATAAGACTTAGCCTGAAAGGGCCAGGGTCTCACATTGTATCCTGGGCCATCTTCAGGCCACTGGATCCACATGGCTCAGATTGTCCCTCAGGTTGGAAAAGTGGTGGAGCTGCCCCCCAGTACCCTGTCCTCCAGTCTTCTGAAGACTTGGAGCGACAGGAAAGCCTGGGTGCTGGCAGTTCTCCCACTTTCTCCACCTCTCTCGCCTAGCCCTGGGCCAAAACAAGGGCTGAAGGTAAGATTACCCACTTTAATATGGCTAAGTTCTCTGCTTTAACCAGTTACTCTGGCCCTACCCGCCCCTTGACCCCTCTGGTCATAGATATTAAAGGGGAAACTAAGAAATGTCTCCAGTCATACCCCCTCCCCAGGGGATATATATGGAATATTCCCATATAAGTTCCATGACCACTGAACAAGTTCAGACCCCTGTTAAGAAAGGGCTTGTAGAAGTCCCAGCTGGTCATTTAACCTGCACCACCTGCATAGATACAAGGAGTGATAAATGCCTTTGGAACTTTACTTCTGCCAGTTGTACCAGTTGCTCCAGGGAGCATTTCCTACTTGCACCTATGATCGTATCCCCTCCTCTACTCTTCTAGTAGGTCACCCTTTTCTAAGTCTCACCCCTAAATTAAGCCACAGTGCCACAGCTCCTTCTAGCTACAAAACCTTTATTGATCTCTTAAAGACACCCCTCTCAAATGGGAATTTAATGTGCAACCATTCTGATCCTTGGGGCATCCAAACTTAGAACCTTTTAAAGACTCACCCCATCTGCGCCCCCAAAGTTATACCTTCCTTTGTGGGGTCAGGGAATCAAGTAAAAAGAGTCCTGGAAAGGAGGTGAAATGGAGCGCCACCATATGGCAAGACCCCAGAACTACCATTCTGACCACTCAATGCTTAACTCATAAGGATTTGGGGATGTGTACCCTTGGATTTTTAGCACCCCCTATTCTCCATTTTCAATGCCACACAACCAAAGTCTCTAAATTAAAAAGAACAAAGTGTGGATTCTGGAGAAACATCCCCTGGTTCCTTAAAAAGGGGACAGAGTATCTCATGCCCTGGTATGGTCACCTGCACCATGAATTCATTCTCTCTAACCTTATAGAGACCATTCACCAGTTGGCAAATGAGATAGCTTATGGTCTCCTGGAAATCCAGCAATCTTTGGACTCCCTAGCAAAAGTGGTTCTGGATAACAGAACAACCTTAGACTACCTGCTTGCCTCCAGTGGAGGTATGTGTGCTATACAAACACATCTTGCTGTACGTACATCTATAATTCAGGACATGTAGAGGGCCATACTGAATGTATCTTGGAAAAGGCAAAATGGATAGGAGAAATCCATAATAACCTCAGTACCACCAAATTATCCTCTTCATGGGAATCCTGGCTTCTATCCTTACTTCCCCCTATTCTTATTCCTCTACTGGCTATAATCCTTTTGTCTTCTTTGGTCCTTGTCTGCTTAATATCTTGGCCAGATTTGTCTCCTCCAGGGTCCAAGACATCAACTTCCAGATGACAGCCTAGTCTATATACCAACCTCCGACTGAATCCGAGGTCTCCAGCCCATTGTACCTGGCACCACCCAGGTTCTGAAAACTTACCCCTTGAACAGGACCCATTAAGGCAGGGACAGCTCTATGCCCCTTGCCAACAGGAAGCAGTTTCAGAAGCTGAGACCTTCACACCTTACCCCCAAAGAATTTGGGTCCAATCTGTTTGAGGGAGGAATGATGGGGTTCAGACTCTGGGAGCCTCCCCTTGAATCTCCCTACTGAACCTGGCCTTTCCTGCTCAAATCTGTGGGCCATTATCTGTTACCTCTTGATTGCCCCACCTGCTTCCCGCTCAAACCCTCCACTGTCTGATATCTCCTGATTTCCTCCAGCTGTTTCTGGCCTTTAACCCTCCTTGGATTCTCTCTTTGGACTTCTCCTCAAGACCCTCCCTAAACCCCTCCTCCCATCACCCTGGACTACCAGACCAGCCCCCCAGATCCCTCCTATAGTCTTTTCTGTATTTATTTCCCATCTCACCTCCATGAAGGTGCTCAGATGCAATCTAGCTCAGACTCTGTCTAGCTGAGATTCTATCTGGCATGTTTGTGAATACAAGCATTACAAATGCTTAGGCTTCTTAAGAGCCAACCCAAGATGGTGAATCTTTAATAAACTCTTTTCTTTGGCTTTAAGAAGGCTTGAGTGAAATTCATTCGAGCAGGACCCGGACTGTCAGTATTTTGGGAACCCCAGCACCCCTAAACCTCATCATCACCATTCTGGTCATCTTTTTCTGAACACACATAGGTTTGTCAGTATCCCTCTTCAAATGTGTCATGAAGAACTGAACTTACTACTCCATGTATTATCTGACTAGTTGAGTGGTGTGGAATCTCATTGTCACTGGTTGTGGACATTCTACAGCCTAAGGCTGCATTAAAGGTTAATGGTTTTCTCAGTAGGTCTAATTTCACCTCAGATTTTGTTCTTTCCATTTCCTTGATTCAGTTGTATCACAATACAACTCAGAATTTTAGACAAGAAAGGGTCATTTTGACCCAAAAATGGGTAGACAATGCGAAAGACTAGAAGAAGAGATAAATGAACAGGAAAAAAAGAAGAGGGCATATGAGAAAAAGGAACGTTAGTAGTAAAATGAAGGAAAAGGGAGAGCAATGAATGTGTTCAAACCCCCTGGAGGCAAAGAAATGTGGTGTTTAGGAAAGCACATTAGGATCTCTGAATGAAATACCAGTCAATCCAGGGAGATTTAGTTATTGGTGTAGCATGATACAAAGGAATAGTGCTGGATTTGAATTTAGGACATTTGGCTTCAAATCCTAGCTCTAACTTTTGTTATTCATGGTCTTTGGGCAAGTAAATTAATATAACTGGATTTAAGTTTCTTTACTTGTAAAATAGAGTACTTATAACGGCATCTTAAACTTTTTCTACTTGCAACCTCTTTTCTCATTTTGGCAGCATTCACTGACATTGTGGCCTAAGAGCACATGCAGTGCAAAGTGCTCAAGCTTTGTAATCAGAATCAAGGCTGTTGTGAAGTTGTATGGCCAAATACTTCCAGAAAAACTTTGGATTCACTACACATTTGATTTTTAATTGATTTTTGGTCATTGTACATTCAGAAACCTTTTACTGTTGACAAACTTTTTGTGACCCAGTATGGGATTGTGACCTCCAGTTTAAGAAGTGTTGCATTAGGTGACCTCTAGAGTCTAGCTGTAAATTTATCTTCTTTTTCTAGAGTCAGAGATATACACGTTCCTGAGAGGGAGAGAACAGAGTTCATGTGTAAGTTATTTATATAGACAAGAGCTTCATAAATTGAATTTTTGTAAATTAGGAAGTACCTATTCTGGATTCAATACATAAAGGGAGGAAGGATTTTTAAATTGTTTAAGGAAAAAATAAAAAAAAAAAACAACAACAACAGTGGGTCAAGTTTATTGAATCCTTAATAATCAATTTTCCCAAATTCTGAAATAACAAATATCTGAAAGTTATCCACAAATACATAATTTTTGATGATTCCAAATAGAAATTGTATAGGTTTCCTACTATGTAAGATGTTTCTGAAGTGTTATTCCTGGTTCTAATAACAATGAACTTCATATTGTGCTCTAATTGTGAAAGAGAGAGAGAGAGAGAGAGAAAGGAAAAAAGAAAGGAAGGAAGGAAGGAAGGGAGAAAGAGAGAAAAGAAAGATAGAAAGAAAAGACAAAAGTTATGACATTGGTTCATGATTTTAAAATGTTTATACTTAATTTCAAATCATTCCCATAGTCACTTTTATTCAATAGGAATATTTGGATTTGACTCTCTTTAGAACTTGAAAATGAGAAATACAGAGAAATCATTTTCCATGACCCCGAAAAAATGGAAGAAGAGAAAACTCAGTGAGTGCTGCCAACTTCAACAAAATTCCTGTTCCAAAACCTCATCATAGTGGGTGGAGTTGCCCTTGCCTATGTGCTCCAAGGCTATGCTAGCAGAACTCAAGCACCAGCAGGTTCTAGCAAGCTAGAAAAGCTTCCAGTACAATCAATAGACTGAGCAACAGTCTATTTTCTGCTGGCCAGAAACCAATCTGAGTACAGAAAGGCTCTTCACCGAAAGGTTGATCAACCAGGTGTTGAGTGTGTGTGTGTGTGTGTGTGTGTGTGTGTGCCCACATATGTAATTGATAAAAATTAAAATTGGAGCCTCCTTGTAAAGAAGGTGATAGAATGTCAGGAAAGAAGTTAGAAGAGAGAATGAGAGGCAGGAAAGTGAAGTGAAAAGAAAGGTATCTAAACTTTGGGGAAAGGAAAAGAAGTTCAAAGTACTTGGCAATTCCATTCAGCTAGATAATTCCTTACCAGCTGTGCTCAATGGGCATTTAACTGGCAGGAAGTTCTTAATTGCATTGAGTCTTTGGTTGGGAGCTAATTTATTCTCAAAGACAAATGTGCAAAGTAGTCTCATTTCATCAGAAAAGTTGGGAAGACTACTATACATAAATAAAGCTTTTTTGAGAGTCTTAAGACCTCATGGCAGTGAAGAGATGTGGCCACAAAGCAGTATGCCACAGCCATTTCCTATGAAAATTGATTGTAACAGTTAACAAGAATGACAGAAGACTGAGGAGTTTCCTTCGAGTGGATATGGAGAAAAGAGGGAATTTTGTAGTGCCCGACATAGAATATACAGACAGAATATGCAAAGCTTGCCTTCTTGATGTGGCCAAGCAGTTGCTATATAATTAATTATAAATTGCATGCTGAGCTTCCTAGCATTAATTTTTTAAATTTTTAAAAAATTAAAACTTAAAATTTAATTTAATTTAAAATTAAATTTAAATTTAAAAAAATTTAAATTTAAAAAGACAACAATAGAAAGAGAATGAAGTAGAGAGATAAGAAGAGAGGAAGGGAAAGAAAAAGGGAGGGAGGGACATCTAAAGAATTTGAGGGAGACTGAATAAAATTGGATTTAAAAAGAATATGTACAAAAGATTGGAGAAGCTGCTTGTAGCAAGGGATGAATGCAATAGAATAGTATGAATCTGTAAGAATAGTCAAATGCTGGATGCTTCTCAACTCTCCAAGATACCAAGGAGAATTAAGTCTACCTTTAAAAAAATAATATGAGATGAACATCAAAATTTGAAGGAAAAAAAAGTAGATAAAAAAGTAGAAGGGAATTCTAACCTAATTCAAGAGGTTTGAGGATGGGAGAGTAAAACAATGAAGAGGAAAAAAAGACCTTTGTACCCACAGATTTAAGGGAAAGGTTTAATTTTTCCTGTATTGTGAGGAGCTGGACCTTCTGTGAATAAAGCAGGTTACTCCTGGAAGTACTAGAAATGTGGACCTCCTAGATCCACAAATGGTATTAGGAAAGATTACCTGGCAAGGATCAGAAGAGGAAGGAAGTTCTGGTAGTTGGTATGTCACTGCTAAGGGAAACATAGGCAGCTATTAGTGGACTCAAAAGATTGATAAAAATACAAAATTAACAACAGAGAAATTGATGGTCTTCCCCTTACTGTTAGTATATGACAGGGAATCTTTAAAGATTTGTCAAACCCGATAAGCATATCCATTTCTGGTGTTTCAAAGGAGTATAAATCATCAGACAGACTGAATAAATGAGTAGACTATAGGATTCTACTGAAATGAAGAAATACAAGAGAAATGATAAGAAAATTCTCCAAAAGTAGAAAAAATAATTCTAAAAAATTACAGTTAGAACCTCAGTAAAGATAATGGAACAACCACAAGAAGTCACAGCTTGGTTGAAAAGCATAAGAATTTTAAAAAGGGATAAGGAATATAATTTTATGTCTTGAAGAATTCAAAAGCAAGTATGGTGGTTAAAACAGAAAGTTGAAAACTTTATTGTAACAGCATGTTAAAACAAAGCATAGAAGAGATAGGATTGAAAAATCAAGAAATATAACCAAAAATACTAGAGAAAAGTGAAAAACAATTCTCTATAAACCTAAGAAGTTTATTTTAAAAACAGGGCTTGATGAGACAATCGAGTCACTGGCCTGTAAGGAAAAAAAATATGTTCTGAATAGCACAACATCTAAGTACTGAGGTAAAAACAGCTAATTAAATTGTCAAAACACCGTTAGGTAATATGATGACAATTCTAGATTACTTTGTTAAACCTCTTTCTGCCTTTGAAAAAATCTGATTGAAAAAGAACAAGAAAGAAATTATAGATCTGAAAAAAAAAATATTGGCAAAATTAGATACTCACAAAACAACCAAATTCCCATGTTGATCATGTCCAAAATTTCATAGTGCATTCTTCATCTTAAGTCTATTACCTCTCTGTTAGATGGAAAGAAAGAAAGAAAGAAAGAAAGAAAGAAAGAAAGAAAGAAAGAAAGAAAGAAAGAAAGAAAGAAAGAAAGAAAGAAAGAAAGAAAGAAAGGAAGAAAGAAAGGAAGAAAGAAAGGAAGGAAAGAAGGAAGGAAAGAAGGAAAGAAGGAAAGAAAGAAAGAAAGAAAGAAAGAAAGAAAGAAAGAAAGAAAGAAAGAAAGAAAGAAAGAAAGAAGGAAAGAAGGAAGGAAGGAAGGAAGGAAGGAAGGAAGGAAGGAAGAAAGGAAGAAAGGAGGGAGGGAGGAAGAAAAAAGAAAGAAAAGAAATCTAGAGAAATCCAGATGACTGAGTGTTGGAGGTATCTTGGACATATGGTTAGGTATTTTGGTTGTTGAGTCATTCAGTTATGTCTGACACTTTGTGACCTGATTCGGGGTTTTCTTAGCAAATATACTGGAGTGCTTTGCCATTTCCTTCTCCAACTCATCTTACAGATGAGGAAAGTGAAGTAAAACAGGACTAAGTGACATGCCCAAGGTCACACAAGTAGTAACTGTCTCAGGCCAGATTTGAACTCAGGAAGAATTTTCCTGACCTCAGTCCCTGCACTTTATCCCACTACATCACGTAGTTCGTCAGGTATAGGTCAGACTCTATGAATTCTGTGTTCCTTTCTTGAGTTGATGTTCTGACATTAGATTCTCTGATTATGGACTATTTTGAGGGGAAGGGCAGAGAGGCTAAGTTCAGAATCTAATTATATTATTTCTATGAGAAAATGTGCCTGTAGTGACAATCAACTGACCTACATACTGACTTATAAATTTTGGGACTTGTCATTCTAAAGTTAAAGTCTGTCCCTAAGAATTTCTCAAATACTTCTTTTTCTCCTCCTCCTCCTCCTCCTCCTCCTCCTCCTCCTCCTCCTCCTCCTCCTCCTCCTCCTCCTCCTCCTCCTCCTCCTCTTCCTCCTCCTCCTTCTTCTCCTTCTCCTGCTCCTGCTCCTTCTCCTTCTCCTTCTTCTTCTGCCAATCAGGTACAGTACCTACAGCATTGCATTAAAAATGTATTCCTAATTCAAGCTGAAGCAAAATATATACAATTTAGGTCCATGGAATATTTTTTCAGGGTTTGATAAATAATATAAGTAGAGAAGCATCATTTTACAGAGCACACTGGCAACATGCATTTTTATTATTGTCCAGTTATTTCACTGGTGTCTGACTCTTTATGACCGTATTTTGGTGTTTTCATGCCAAAGAGACTGGAATAGTATACCATTTCCTTCTCCAGCTCATTTTACAGAAGAGGCAAATAGGCTTAAGTGACTTGCCCAGGGTCATACAGCTTCTAAGTGTCTGAGGCCATGTTGATCTTGGGAAGATGAGTCTTCCTGACTGCAGAACTGCTGCCACCCAGGTGAGTCAGGAAAATCTAGGCTCAAGCTCTTCCTTTGATACATACTATGTGACATGGTTAAGTCACTTAACCCCTTAGTGCCCTGGAAAACTTCCTAAAAGTGAATTTGACTAGCAGAATAAATTCATTGAAAACAACGTATTAAGCATCTGTTATTTGCAAGTCACTATGCTAGTTTACCTAGAATACAATGACCCCTGACTTTATTTCATTTCTTCACTTTTAAAGTAGGGCATACCTCTCTTGAACACTTTTTGGGATTTTTCTCCTTCCATTCCTGTCTTCCCATCCCTCATTTTTACCTTTCTGGTAATCTCTACCCAAACTCTTAGCAGAAGATGAATGCTTAGAATGAGGTAAGAGAGAATGTTTATTTCTATTTTTATTTTATTCTTCCTCCTCACAAACCAGATAAACTAAATAAATATATATTTGAATGCAAATATTCATAATTGAAAAGGATAAATCTGAGAATAACAGCTTGACAATACAATCCTTCCCCCTTCTCTGTATTCTTATCCTAACCCACTCCCTCAACCCCTTGCCCCCTACTTATTCATCCCAGTGAACTGAAAGATTTATTCTTTGATAATACATATTTGCACTCCTTGCAGATCAAACCCAAACACTATTTCAACTTTACTTTTCCTGGAGCAAGATATGTCAAGGCACATCGCCCAAAGCATATTAGAACTGCCCTGCAGTCAATGACACGAATGAAGTGAGTATACAATGTTTAAAGTGCTTGGAAATAAGGCAGCTAAAATGCAATTGCCTCTCAGGGTTTATAGGGCAGAGATAACAGGACTATTGGTAAGTCATGTGTCCATATTCCATTTTTTAGAATTCTAAAATGCTCATTTAAAGAAGGTAAAAAATATTCAGGATAAATACATGTATATGTATATACGTATCTACATATACACATAAACACATACACACACAAGAATATCTTAATGCAGAGTGATCCACCCATCCCTCCAATTAGCCTACTGGGTGCAGCTTGATATAAAGCAGAGGTTGGAGCCCTGAGGACATAAAGCAAGACAGGGAGAGCAACATAGCTCAGCATGTTTCTAGGAAATCCAATTATTTGTCTGAAGCTTTGAATTCAAAAGTGGATTCAAAAAGTCCTAAAGCAATTATGATTTGCTCTGAAAGACAGTGGCTAAAGCCAGAAGCTAAGCATATTGTTTTAGGCTTGGATGTTCCATTAATACAGAACTCTTAGCACCATAACTTAGCATTTAACCAAAATGAATTAAATTTTCCATAAGAATTTTTCAAGTAGAGTAAGTTGATAAATAAAAAAAAAAATAGACCTGTTCTTTTCTAATATTTTTCAGAACAGAAGAGGTCCTTAACACAACTGGAATTGTACCCTAAGAGTTGTAGACTTCTAAAATTTACAAAAAAAATTCTGGGCTCAAAAAACATTGATGTCTGACCAATCCCTTATGCCTTGTACTATGAAAGAACTTTCAAGAGCTGCACCATTATCTCTAAGAGCAGCTAAAGAAAAGCCCAGATCAAAGATGGCACTCAAGTACTTTTTTCAGCAAATAGTGTTGAACAAACTTAGTACCTGGTGATAAATCCAAAGGGAAAGACTCGTCAATGTCTTTTTAAAAATTCACATATTTAATGATAACGATGATAACTAGAGGTACAATATTATATAGTGATTAGAAGGCTGGCCTTGAAATCAAGAAGGCTTGAGTTTAAATTTCAAGTCTGACAAATGTTGGCTATATTATCCTGGGCAAGTCATTTAACCTCTTGGTATCTTAAGCTGTCCTCTGAACCAAAGAAACAGACAGATAGATACAGAGAGGCAGACAGACAACTTACCAGTCTTATGGTTTTTCCTTTATTTGCAAAGAGGACAATGACATCAGGGAGATGATGACATGACTTGCAATTGACTTTTATTTGAATGAGGGAGTGCTGTGCAAAATCACCGGCCTCACTTTCTCCTCCAGAGCCATCTGGGTCCAGTGGCCAGCTATCAATAAAGATGACTGGAGATGACTCAAGATGCAGTGGGAGCTGAAACTATTGAAACTACTTTCTCAAAATCTTAAATTGTAAGTCAGACTATGCCTCAATTTCTTCTCTTCTGTCACAAACTCTAGGAGGAAATGGTTACTTCTGCCTATGATTCCCATCATTTATACTCCAACAGTTATTTATTGCCTGTTAATGAGAATCAGATCCAAAACACTATTTCTCCCTTTTGTTACCTCCACCTTTTCTGAAGTATGCTGCGATCACCAACACAAGTTGGAGCACTTGGCTTTGAATGCCATCTCTGACACATGCTGTCAATTTACTCCTCTAGGCTTCAATTTCCTCATTTGTAAAATGAAAGGATTATACTGGATGACTTCTAAGGTCCAATCCAATGGTAATCCATGTGCCTATGATGCTATGACCTACTGCTAGAGAAGCAAACTGTTCCAAGGGGCATAAGGGTCATAGTTGTACCTGTCCTACAATCTAGGTTTCTTGGCTCTCACTTTTTGCACTTGATTTATAATCATTTCATTTCTGAAAGAACTCAGGCATAGGGCAGCTTATTCAAGATCCATGTCTAACTGGTTTGGGACTTGTCAAACTGACAATTCTGGCAACGTGATCTAGAGAATATGATCAGTCCCATCAGGTTTAGATTTAAAGGAAAGAGAAGCGGGGAATATTCAGGGAGTGGTTCTACTGGAACAACTGGCTTTCTGTCTGTCCTGAGTCCTACTTAGCATCCTTCTGGCCATGGCACAAAGCACCCATCATCATCATTCAGTGTTTATGAATAGTAACAATAACAACTACTGAATGTCTTAATGCTAGCATTTCATTGGCTTGTAACCAGTTTATTAATCTTCAGGCTTAAGCCCAGCAAATTACTTAGTCCTATAAGCTGAAAATAGACCTAGTGGGATTTGGAATTTCATTGAGTCATATTAAGAAGCAAAAGCATAGATCTGATGAGGTAGGACTCCGGGGAAGCCGCAACAAAGATTAGGCTTAAATGTGAAAGAAAGTTGCTGAAAGCAGACTCTGAATTTTGACTTCATCAGAACTTTGGTCTAAAATCTCAATAAATAATATGAAATTGGCAGTAGATGAGCATTTTCATGACAGACAGAAAGTATCCAGCATGGCCTAGTGGCAGGTTCAATATGGCTAAGGTAAAATGTGGATGAGTTTTTAGATGCAGATACTGGGAAAATAGCATAATCCAATGAAGAGACGGTGGTAAGTAGAAAGGGGTTGAGAACAGCATGACAGCTAAAATGGCCACATCTGGTAGGGGTTGTCTAGCCAGGGCTAGAATAAGAATGGAGGTGATTATAATAGCAGTAAACATTAATAACACTTCCTTCTTACTATGGTATCTTTACATACTCTGATCTTTTCCCCCATTGAATCTTTGGGCAATATAATATTATCTAAAATAATTAGCAATATGAAATACACCATTATTGTTGTCTGTACTTGGGTAAGAGATGTTATCCAAAATAGTAAAGAGAAATATATATATATATATATGTATATATATATGATGCATTAATTCATTGAATTATGTCAACTTTTTAAAAAAGGTTTGTACCATTTTGTTTGTATTTGAGTTTCATTTTGTTTGTGTTAAGTTTCATTTTGTAGTGATTATAAGCATATGACCATAGCACTGCTTTTCTCCATTTCCCAAGATATGAGCAAGAGAACCCAGCTTAAATTGAATTGGACTTTCCCCATTAACTAATGAACAGCTAAATAAACTGTGGCATTGTGCTATATGAATTTAATACTACTATACTGTAAGAAATGAAAAAAACCATGAAGAATTCAGAGAAGCATGCAAAATATTTTATGATTTGATGATAGGATGGGAGAAGAGTGCTATGGCTGTAGAACACTGCATATACTGTCCCACTTAATTGATGTCTTGTTTAATTTAGCTGAAGTACTTTTTTTCTCATTTTTTAATGGATTGGAAAGGAGAGAGAGAGATTTAAAAATGAAAGGTAGGGATAGAGATTGGGACTGGAGTGTGAGTTCACTGGTAAGGGAATCTTAGATAATGAATCCTCCTCTACCAGTGCAGGTCAGAAGCTTCTTTATTAACCTAAAGTCTTAGAAAATTGCCTAGAGTGGTAAGGATTTGAGATCATGTAGTATGTATTAGAAATAGGACTTGAATTCAGGTCTTCTTGGTTCCAAAGTCAGCTGTGCTCATTTTGCCATACTGCCTCTCAGCATAGAGAGGAAGATAATATGTTGTCAATCTTTCATGCTCAAAGAGGACCAAAATGACATCTTGATTATGGGTCAATGTACAATTTGTCTAGCTGTGGCTGATCAGAGCAATTTAAGTTCAAAAGGCTCTACCATAGGTTGGGCACAAATGACCATTTGGGAGGGAGATGTTTGCAAATTTGTACATCTCACATTTCTTTTGAGTTACCACAATTCTTCTTTGCTTATGGAACACAGTGCTTTCATTGGTGTGGGTACAACATGTTGAATGACCTTGTGTCAGTGTCTCCCACATCTCATAACTGATTCTGAAGTTCTTCAGAGAGACCTTTAGAGTATCCTTGTGTCACTTCTATTCACCAACATGTGAGTGCCTTCCTTGTGTGAGTTTTCTCCAAAATAGTCTTTTAGGCAAACATACGTTTGGAATTTGAACAACATGGCCATCCCATTGGAATTGCACTCTTTGGAGTGAAGTTTGAATGTTTGGCAATTCAGCTTCAGAAAGTACCTTAGCATCTAGTACCTTATCTTGCCAGGTGATATAAAACAAAAGATGTGATTAAATAAATAAATGGATAGGTCTACAGATGATAGATAGACCGACAGAGAGATAGATAGGAATTCTTAGTCCCAAATGTATCTCTGAAAGGTGTCTTGCCCGGTTAGCTATTTTGAAATTGGACAAATCTAAAGAACATTTTTTTTTAGGATTATTCTCTACAGAGAACATGGACACTACAATCACTCTTACATGGTGTTTGTATTCTTCTGTTCCTTCCTCACACTCTGTTTCACATAAATATAGTCTCTGTACATTTGGACTCACTCTACAACCAAAATACCATATATTTCGCAATAAGGCAATTACATGGTCCTGTCTCCCCTGACGTAATTGAGGATATTTGGAAAGCTTTCTGATCTGGAAGAGGCTTTCACTTTGAATTTCCTATTCTACCTCAGTGAAGGTAAGACCACCCAAAGGGCCAACCTGAGATGAAGCACACATTCCATTTGGAAATAAAATATGGAGGCTAGCCAGGATTTTCTGTTCCTTCTAGAGTGCTGTATTTGAAGCACTATGTTTGGGAATGGATGCAACTTTTTGCCAGGTGAAATGTTTAGTTTGGGGCTTACACAGAAAAAAATATATAGCTACATATATATTGATATAAATATATAGATATATGGATGAGATATTTTCCCCCTAAACTTGAGAAATAAATTTCTCCACACTATAAACATTGGAGTTAATTGTTCTGCGAAGTGATAAGAAATTGACTGTTGCAGAAGTAATTCTTTTGCTCTGTGTTCCTAAAAAATGGAGTCCAAAATTCCTATCTTTCCCTTAATTTCAAATACCTATTTCCTGAATCTTACACTGGAGAGCATTGACTATCTTTAGTTGTTTATTGTTACACCTATTCTGGTAACATTCATACCTGTGGATAGCTGTTATTGTTTCTTTTCTTTTTTTTCCCTCTCCCAAGGACAAAAGACCTGAGAGATTCAGTTACTTTCCCAGAGTCAAACTTGCAGTAAGTGGCAAAGGCAAAACTTCACTCTAGGTTTTCCTGCCTCTGAGATCAGCTCTCTATTCCACTCTGCCAAGCTGCCTTTCATGAAGACCCCTTGGGATGCAGTAAAACCAGGGGTGGGAACAAATGGTCTACATGAATCAACTTAGATATATAATAACTCTTAGTTATTAGTATGGCATAAATCCAACTAATACAGTGAGATTGTCCACATTTTTCCGCATTTCAGGGATGGGAGGAATCCAAATCCAAACTACATTGTTGTTTTCATCTCAGTAACGTAAGTTGAGTTCCTAACATTACATTATTATATTTCCCTAGCTAGTTATCAAATAAACTTTTACATTTTCATGAAAAATACTTTTATGTAAAAATGTTGAACATCACCACTATTTTATCCATTTTGTAAGCATTAAAAATGTATTTTACTCCTACTCAGTGGATTTCTAGTCAAATGCAACTATGCATTAATTAGGTTGTTTTTCTTTTCTCTTATAATGAAAGAAAGAAAACGGCAAAACTAAACAAACAAACAGAAAATCACAATCTTCCTCTTGTGTAAGGGAAGAGTGATACCAGCATCTCCCAGAACTGAGCTACTCCCAGGAGGAAATTGATCTCCTTGAGAAGCAATTTTGGAATCTCCTGAGTGGTGAGAGCACTGAAGCAGGTAATTATCCAATAATAGCAACCCCAGTTTCATGGAGTTGATGAAACTTCTCAGGGAACATGCTCCCTGAGAGTAGCTTCCACAAGGCAAGAATGAAGATCAATTCATTGATATGAACCAATTACAAGAACAATGCCAGATCAATGATTGTAAACCTGGCATCTACTCTGTGGCCAAAACTTTGATCCTGGGATTCTCCTTTCCCTTGCCTAGAAGAATAATGGCATATACTGACTTTCAAATTAAATTGAATTTTATTTAGAAAAACTTTAAAGAATTCCACAGTAACTTTAGAAACCCCCTGGTTGGGAATCAGTGGCCTATATAACTCAAGTAAGGTGCCAAATTGTAAAGAATCAACACTTCAAGGTCTACTTGCTCAGATTTGCTATTGCTGAGAAGCGGGAATATTCATAAAATAGTAATGGTAAAAATTCTAATGTGACATCACAGACGTGGAAAGAATCTTGAACAGCATCTAGTCCAACTGTTTCACTTTATGGATGAGCCTGTGTGACATGATGCGGGAAAATGTCATGTAACCTGTAATAAGATATGCTTATTTTGCCTCACTTAGCTAATTTTTTAATATAGAACTATTAAGAATTTTTTCAGGCCTATTCAGAGAATAGGGAAAAGATAATAGTTTTCAAATTCTCATGATAGCCCTGGAGAAATGATGCATTTCAGAGTCCCCTGACAGAAAAATAAACAAACAACCAAACATTTGTGACAACATATTATAAAAATCCAGTGCTTCCATGTATCTAAATAATCAGTACAAATGGCAACTCATACGTATCTGCCTGTCTTATGAAACTCTGGTCCCTGACCTCCCATGAGGCCACCTACTACAGTCAGGACCACAGTGATCTCATTTTCTTTTTATGTTGCAAGGCTATTTTTTCATGGGTGTAGGAAAGATCCAGCATTGAATACAAGTCAAAGAAGGATTCCCCATAGATGATGAGGTCATTCAGATGTCCCTGTTAGTAGGTAGCCTTGTGCTGATTGCATTAAGCCCTCAAACACTGTAGAACATCCTGGATGATATCCACATTCACTTAGAAGAATTTGATCTAGCAACACGTGAAAACAAACACAAATTAATTGATTGTCTGTTTAATAATTATAAGCATTGATTAAGCACCTACCACATGTCATGCACTGTGATAAATACTTCACAAATACGAGTTCATTTGATCTTAATAATACTGTGAGATAGGTACTATTATTATTTCCATGTTACACTTAAAGAAACTAAGATACACAGAGTTAAATCCACTTGCCCAGAGTCACACAACTAGTAAATGTCTAAAGACTCTGGTCTTCCTTATTCCAGGCCCAAAGTGTCATCAACTGTGCCATCTAGCTGCCATGGAATCAAAGATTACAGGATTGGAATTTACTGTCCTCTATGTACAGTTGGTTAATAATGGGTATTTGGGAGAATGAAGTCAAAATGATCATTAATGCCTCCTCAATGTCAGTATCATATTCCTGAATTCTTGTTAATTTTTTAATAGGCAAATTAATTTTGGCATGATCCATAGCTTTATGAAAGCTGAAGAGTTTTCTGAGGGCCAAACTTTTCTTCAGATGATTCGAAAGGAAATGAAAATGGTCTAAAATGTTTACACAGTTGATAAACCTAGAAGCAGTTAAAAGTATTGTCTGAGATTTTCACTAGCATAGAAGTTAAAGAATGAGAATGTAACTACCATACACTGATAAATATATAATTTATAATCTCCTCCCCCCAGAACCATGTTAGGAGACTATGCAATAGTAAGAACAGTTATGGTGATTATGATTTTAAGTAACTTATATTTATAAAATATTTAATCTCATTATGTTTACTTAATAGTTGAGATTTTATAAATCCAAAATACCAAATTCAATCAATTTTGATGCAGAAATGTTTCCAATAACATCTATTTTGTTATAAATCAATAACATTATTTGGTTAACAGCACCCTACTCAAAGGATGTTCTGAGAATATTTGACTATAAGGAGACCTCTCCATACTTGACAATGCTCAGTAGTATTTTCCTAAGGTTTTTCAAGTGTTCAGCAACCAAAAAAGTCCTGGCACACAAGTTCCATTGGACCACATCTAATTTGTCAAGGTATATTGTAAAATCTGAGACTCTTGCCCAATGTTATGTTAGTACCTACAATATTAAGCAAGATTACCTGACTTGTCACATATTGGCCACTATGACTGTTGTTAAAGCAATGCAAGAAATTAAAACATCAATCATATAAGGAACATTAAATGTATTGCTCTAATGATAGTCAATCATAGACATGTCTAAAATATAGTTGAAAATATTTCTCACAAAATGCTAGGTAAGGTAAAATTCATGAGTAAATTAATTAAATATTTTTAAAAGAGTTTTAATATTCATCACTGAGAAACTGTGGCATGTTGGACAGAGAGGTGGCATGAAAGTCAGGAAAACCAAAGTTCAAGTTTCTCCTTTGACATGTACTGACTGTTTGACCGTCAGCAAGTTTCTTAACCTCTGAGTTAAGACAATGCTCTTAAGACTTGCAGTTATAGGGCAGGTGTTTATTTTCATTATTAGTATGTATTCCTTGCTGGGAATCCCCCACACTGGTGAAATCACTGACCCATTAAAAAATCAGAGTTGGACCTTAGATCTTATTAAAATTGATTTTTAGACTTCATTGTATCAAATTAATTAAAATTGGAAGGAACCTTAGATATCATCCTTCTTCCTACCTGATGCAGAGATCCCCTCTACAAAATACTGCAAAAGAATTCATCTAATCTCTGATTGAACATTTTCAGTGCCAAAGATCTCTTTACCTCTTGAAGCATCCAATTCCATTTTGGGGTGATTCTAATTATGAGGCAGCTCTTTATTATAGCCTGAATGCAGCCTTCTCATAACTTCAACCAACTGCAACTAGTTCTATCCTCTACAGAGAATAAGGCAAATCCCTTTTTCATATGGTAATCCTTTGAGTATTTGGAAATCATGATTGGGTCCCCTGATCTTCTCTAACAGCTTCTTCCAAGTTAAACTATTCACAAACCTTCAGCAAAACCTAATATGTCATGGTTTCAAGCCCTCTCCTTCCCAATCATCTTCCTCTGGATTCATTCTACTTCCTGAATGCTTAAAACATGCTAGCCAGAATTAAACATAATATTTAAGCTATGGATAATTGTGGACTTGGTGTTTGGAAAACGTCTTCAAATCTGTCTTTGATACATACAAATGATGTCACTATGGGCTAGTCACCCTCCAAGTCTTAGTTTCTGTATCTGTAAAATGGGAATAAAAATGGTGTGTATCACTTACCTCATAGCGTTGATGAGAGGCTCAGATGAGATTATATATCTAAAGCACTTTGAAATCTAAAGTTCTATAGAAAGGGTCAGGTGCTACCATTATCATTACCACCATAATCATCTTAATCCTATTAATTTATGTTATGAATAATCAATTCCAAGAATATCAGAAATGTCATCTATCCCTTTGTAGATAGTAAAAATCCATCTGGGATACTGATCTGGTGAATTCTACCTTTAAAAGATGTCCATAAATTAAAAAGGTGCTTGGTCATCGACATTCATAATGTGGAAGGGAATTGACATAGGAGGGGAATTAAAGGAGCCCTGTTAATAATCTTGTATTTCTAAGACATCTCCTCTGTCTGTCATTTCCTTGGTTACACATATAGGGAGAGATTTGTATATAATATTAGATGAAATCCTAGAGAAACTTCCAAGCAGAATAAGTTTGTTTTCCACTCCTCTTTACCCATTCAGAGTTCTTTTCTCTATCCACCTCATGATTCTTTCTCTTCTAGGCATCCATATTTCCAAGCTGTCGTCTGCCTAACCAAGAGCCTACACCATAACATCGATATGAAGATAGATACACAGATAGATAGACAGACAGATAGATATAGATATAGACAGACATAGATATAGATTAAATGCATATATATGTACATATTCACACACAACACAAATTACACACACACATTTATCCTAAGAAGTGCCCCTGGATTCTACCTCTGTTTGCTTAGGCAGCTAACTGTCCACTGGAAAGAATCTGAAACTAATTCACATTAGGGAATAAATGGATGATGTCCCCAGAGATGTTTGCATTTTAGTATGAAAAAGTTTCTTAACTCAAAGAAATGTAAATTTGATGGTGGAATTTCAATCATTATCTGAAGGACGACAAGGGAGATGTTTTGGGGCAGGATGCCTTCCCCTAGCCTTTCAAACAATATGGCACATGTTATCATCTAACCTGTCAATGACCTCACCATAGATAGAATGAAGACTTATCATTGAAGTAAAAGTTTATGAGAGGTAATTAAGTATAATTTAATAATGGATAGCATTTGTATAAAACTTTAACATTTATACAGTATCCTTTCTAGATTACCTTCACTTATTTATTTTACAAAGAAATATTTAGAGCTGGAAGAGACCTTAGAAATTAAACATGAAACCCCTTATTTTAGACATGAGAAGCCTGAAGTTCAGAGAGGCTGAGTATTTATTGATGTCACACAGCTAGTTAGGGGCAAAGTTGAAATTAAAATCTCAATATTCCAACTTAATGGTATGCTTCATTTTATTTTCAATGTCATATTTTCACCAGATAATTTAAGTCTACATTTCTTCATGTATTCAGTCAATACAATGTCATTTTGTATTTGGAGGTATCTTATTTTGCATTTTTTTTTGTCTTTTCACATGTCTGTCTCTTTGACTAGATTGAAGTTTCCTCAAGGGAAATTAGTTCATACAAGAGATTCAATAAATACTTTTTAACCATCCTGCAACAAAGTTGAAATAGAAGAGGAAAAAATCACAGATCTCAGAAAAACTTCAGAAGGGAAACACATTAATCTAGTATGATATGAGGTGAAATTTACTTGTGAAAAATCAAATGTGAATTGTGTTTGATTTCAAATACAAATATCAAGGAGACAAAGATCAAGTCAATCCACATTGTTTCAATTTCTATTGCCTCACTGTTCTTAAGGAAAGTTTATCTGAATCTGACCTAAATCATCCTCATACTTATTTCAGTTTTAAATTAAATTTTCAGGTATACTTAATTGTTTATTTTAACAATTCTGAAGCACCTACAGTGTACCTCAGTTATTATTTATCCAGTTAGACCACTGAATTCAAACCTCTCTTTCAAGGAAATCAGACTTCTTGAATTGTAAGGGAACTTGGAAATCATTTAGTCAAAGGCTTACATTTTAAATTATATTTTTTTCTATTAGCAAGAATTTTTCCCCCTCCTTCTGACATCCGCTATCAAATGGGGGGAAAAAATACAAGAAACAAATATGTATAATCAAGTAAAACAAATTTCTATATTGTCCAAGTTTCTGTTCATATCCATTGCCTATCAACTGAGGTACAAAGATAGGGTAATGGACATAGTGCTGGGCCTGAAATCAAGAAGACTTGAGTTTAAATCTGGCCTCAGATATTTTCCATCCTCGCAAGTCACTTAACTCAGTCTCAGTTTCATCATCTCTATAATGGTTATAGTAATAGCAAGCAAGAGAAGCGAGAGCTGCGTTTCTCCATTTCTCCATATTTAATCTCCATAAAGGGATAGCAAGTAGTCTTTAGCATTAATAAAGCAGCCACTGTATGTACACATTCTTCTGGGTTACCAAAGAGGCTCAAAAAGTGATCCACAGACAATTTTCTAGCTCCCTTAAGACTCTTACAATCTAATTGAAAAGAGAGCAAAAGTATATAACTATATCAAGGGATTAAAAAAAACCCAACCAGTTAGGGATCAGAGGGAGGGGGCAAGGAACTTGGGAAATAGACATAGGGAAGGTTGAAGGGTGGTCTAAGTGGTAGGGAAGGCTTTAACAGTACAGAATCAATATGTCCAACTCTTTAAGGCACAGAGGTTTGTTAGTCACTCAAAAAAAAGCAAAAGAGAAGGGAAGTAATGAATTCCCAACAACAGGGCTTTTGGTGGCATTGTGGTGTTTCAGATAGTGCACTGCCCTAAGGAGCCAGGAGATATCTGGCTTCAAATACTATCTTTGACACTTACTTTGTGACTCTAGATAGGCAGGTCAGCCTTGCTTGTTTGCCTCATCTGTAAATGGATATAATAATAACAGCCGTTACCTGAATGTTTGCTGTGATAATCAGAACAGGTAATATAAATTTTAACTTGTATTTGGGGGAAAATATATTAAAAGAAAAAAAGGTAATATGTGTAAAGTACTTTGCAAATTTCAAAGACTATACAAATGTCAGTTATTTTTTTAAGATCCATTAGAATTACTTTAAAAAACTTTCTAACTCAGAAGACATTTTTTCAAAATAGTCTACATAATAAAAAAACAAAAATTGACTACATAATAAAAAATAATAAGGGAAGCATAATTGTTTAGTAGTGCGAGAGGCAGACTACAGCAGTGTCTTAGGAGTTAGTCTGGAGTCAGGACCTGCGTTCAAATCCTTGCCTCTGACATCTACTAGCTACATGACCCTGGTCAAGTTGTTCAACCTTTCTGTGTCTCCAAGGGACTCTCTAAAACTGTCAGTTCCTGAGTAGCTGCTGATATATATTTATCAGTCTGCATCAGTAGAGGGAGAGATAGCAGGTCCAAATTCAAAATCTGAGTTGTTTGGGGTACAGAGATCATTATCATTTTCATATTAATACTAAGATGTTTCCATTTCGAATAAAGTAAGTACAGATAGATATAACCTACATAAACGAAAGTTCTTTGGGGTCCTCAATAATTTTAAGGGTGTGTAAAGGGGTCCTGAGACCAAAAAGTTTAAGAACTGATGTTTCTAGATTTTAGTATGCTAAGGTTCCTTCTCCTCTCCAAAGGAAGGTAAATTTAGATGGCCAGAAGATGCTCAGTTGACTTGGGTTTTGCTGGCTAGTTCCCCTCCCCTTCCCTTCCATTCCATTCCCTTCACCTTGAGCCTACTGTACTCTGTAGCTCAGATACCATGGGGCTCCTACCCCCTGACTAAAGGGCTCTTCTGGACCCTCTTAGCTTCAGAGTGATTATCAATAGTAACTGTTGCCATTTGCCTCCCAGCCTGATGTCTTTCTCTTCTTCGTCTCGTTAAAGGGACCATGCCCTGACTAATTTTTTTAAACAGGCCTATTCAATGAATGAGTGTTACCTCACCCTAAGGGAGTACCTACAAAGACCCTGGCCTAAAGGGGCCAGGATCTGCATCCAGGATCATCTCCAGTCATCCTGATGGATCTCCAGACCATCCTGGTCGCTGGATTCAGATGGCTCTGGAGGAGAAGTGAGGCTGGTGACCTGCACAGCCCTCCCTCACTCAGAACAAAGTCAAGTGCAAGTCATGTCATTATTTCTCTGATGGCGTGGTTGCCTTCGGCAGCGAAGGACAAACACAACAATAGTAATAGCTATTATCCCATATAGTCATTATGAGGATAAAATTAGTACTCTAGGTGACACATTGAGCAATAGATCAAATTATAATGGGGAAAATGGACAGCTTTACTTTAACTCTTGATCTTATTGAAAATGAAGTTATTTGTCCCCATTACGTGTAATAATATTTCTTGGTTTTAGATGCTCATTAATTATCATAATAAAGATAAGTCTGCTTATTTTCATGTTTTCTAGTATTTATCTATAGAAATGAGTGTTGCATTTTGAGAAAAGTTTTTACTACAGCTATCGAATCATAAGATTTTTTTTATTTTGAGTGTTGTCAATTACACATACAATTTGCATAATATTTAACCAATTGTATGTTCCTTGTATATGTTAAACATGGTTATATTATATGATTTTTTGTGACACATTGCTGTGATGCCTTGCTAACATTTATTCTAAATTTATCGCTAATGTTTATCAGGGATATTCTTCTGTAGTTTCTATAGTTTTCACTCATTGTTTTAACTCTTCCTTATTTAGATATCAAGACATATTGACATCATAGAGGGAACTGATGGAATCTCTTATTTTCCTATTTTTGTATACACTATGTGTGATATTGGAATTAACTATTCTTTGAATATTGATAGAATTCATGTGTTAATCTATCTAGTCTTCCCCCACATATACACCTCTGGGTGTTAATTTATGGCTAGCTAAATTTCGTATTCTGAGATTAGGTTGCTAAAAGTTTCTGTTTAGAATCAGTCAACAAATATTTAATGCATCTTTCATATGCCAAGCACTGAGATGAATGATTTTATATTTTTGTAAATATTCATCCATTTAATTTAAATTGGCATTATTGATATATTTTGGCCAGCTGGTTTCTAAAAGAGGTGTTTTGTTCTCATTTGTTCTGAATTCTTTTTAAACTTTTGTGCAGATAAGTGAGTTTTCCTCTTTCTTTTTTCCCCTGTCAATTAGGAAATTGTTTATTTTTTTAAAAGCTCCTAATTTATTAACTAAATGTTTTTCTTTCAATTTTATTCATCTCTTTAATTTTTGAAGATTTTATTTCTGATATTTAATTGGGTTTTTAAATATTTGCTTTTCTATGTTTTTAATTTTATATACAATCAATTAATCTATTCTTTGTTTCTCTTTTTGTTGATAAAAGTGTTTAAAAATAGATATTTTTATCTAAGCACTGCTTTGGCTATCTCCCAAAAATCTTAGTATTCTATTTCTTTGTCATCATCAACCTTAATGAAATTGGCCATCACTTCTATGACTGGTTCTCCCACTCAAAAATATTCCAAGACTGAATTAGCATTTTTAATCTTTTCTTGAAAATGTTATTTTTATTACTAAAGGATATCTTTAATATTTCCACTACTCTGCATTTGCTTTTTTAATTAACTATTTTTGCGTTCTAATAATATTTTGCTTTTTTTCCAATTACACCTAAAGACAATTTTCAACATTCATTTTTTGAAAGATTTTGAGTTCCAAAGTTTTCCTCTTTCCTAATTCCCCTCTCCCCTTTCCAAGATGTTGAGTAATTTGTTGTAGGGTATATGTGTTCTGTATTCATTTTTTAAGATTATTATGCCTTAATATGTGGCCAATTTTGTAAGTATCCTGAACACCTGGATTCTATGTACATTCCTTTTATCCCTTTTCAACAAGCACCAGAAATTCATCACGTCAAATTTTTGTAAAATTATATTACTGTCTTTAAGTTCCTTCTTATTTATTTATTTATTTTTTACTAGATTTGTCTAGTTCTGAAATGGGTACATTAAAGTCCCTTAATATTATAGTTTTCTCATCTTTTTCTCATTCTAACTTGTTAAACTTTTTTTCTTTAAGTATTTAGATGCTATGCTATTTGATACCTTTGATAAGTGTTGCTATTGATTCATCATCTCTAGAAACCTTTCAGCAATGTAGTTTTCTGGGTTTTCTCTTTTAATCATCTGGATGTATGTACATATATACGTGTGTGTGTATATATATATACATACATACATACGTATACACACAGATTACTTTGAGTTCATAATTTATACACCTTTTTTTCTGAATCCAATTGAGTTATAACAGAATTTGTGTCAGCCCCTTGTATGTGTTTTCTCGGTAATATATATAGAACTGTTGGTGATATATGTGTAATTATTCTATATCCTGCAACTATGCTAAAGTTGTTCATTTTTTAGCTAGTTTTTCTTTTAGTTAGTTCCCTAGGATTCTATAAGTATACCCACACATAAAACATACACATACACACACACACACACACATACATATAGTATGAGTTTTGCTTTCCTTGCCTTCTCAATGAGTATGGGGAGGAGGGGATAATTTGAATCTGAAAATTAAATTGAATTCTTTTACGTAAAAATACCACTTTTTTCTTTTCTTGCTTCTTTTTTAAGATAATTGTTATTTATATTTTTGCCAAGCTGTGTATTTCTATGAGGCTTTCCCTATCAGTGTTTTAGATTTATTCCCCTCTTTTGTGTTTGTGATTTATCTATCCCTGACACCATAATAGTTCTTTATCTTTTTATTCATTTCTTTATTTTTAGTCATTTTTTTCAGCCACATTAGCATTTCATGTTATATTCAGGCTCTGCACATTTATGGAGAAATTACTTTTGTTTGTTTTAGTTCTAGCCTTTCTTATCTGGAAATTCTGTCACTGCTTTTTGTGGGGTATTTAGCACTGTGTTCTTCAAAGTTCAAAGAAGTGCTACACACCAGGAAATCAAACTTTCAGTGGGTTCTATTTAATCTAATTATTGCCCTTATGGGTTTTCAAGATCCTAGACACTAGTTTCCATCTAGGCAGAACAGTTACACACATCCTTAGGTGGACCTCTAGTAGACAGTCTCTGGTCCCAGCCCTTGTTAGCTCTGTGGAAGACTGTAGAATTGGAGTGATTAGACTGCCTGCTTACACCTATTCTGAGCATAGGGGCTGAGTCTGCAAACCTGGGGTCTGATAAATACCACAGTCATTGTGTCCTACTTCTGTTCTGAGCTCAGTGGTAGAATGCATGATTACACTCTGAGGTCAAAGCAACAGATCTACTGACCTAGCCTCATACTGAGATAAAGGACAGTTTCAAGTTGGGTTCTTGCATCAAATAAACAGCATTACAATCCTATTCAAAGCCAAGGGGCTGAGTAGAATATCCAAGTCTGATCCAATTCCATAGTTATTGTCTTATTGATTTACTTATGTTTTAAATTTATAATCTTAGGCTAAAAAAGATGACCCTCTGTGGTTTCTCTTTGGATTCCCCAATTACTACTCAGTCTTGTTCCTTTCTTAAGTCTCCATTGGAGTAATTGTTGGTGAAAGCTTGACTGTATTGCTTGCTTCCTTCTACTTTTCCTCTGCTGATCTTTCAATGTCTATGTTTCACAAATGAAACTGATGTACTGGAAGACTAAATAGCTTTTCCAACATAACATAGAAATTTTCAAACTAAGATTAGAACTCAACCCTGAAAAAAAATTGAGTTAACTACCATAAAAAAACCAACAATAACAAGACAATTCCCTTGAATAAACATAGCCTAAAAATATCATTGCAATAGTACAACTTAGCTTACAAAAAACAGGAAAGCTTATTTCTACATGCAAATTTATTGAAGTTTTAATTTGAGATTCTATTGCCCCAATCCAATTTTATTTAGGATTGTCCAAAATGACTCACCACTAATAATAATCGTGATCTTCTTTAGTGTTCTTAAGTCAAAAGCTACTTTCACATGTACGAATTATTCAATCTTATTGCCATTTTGCAGTCCAAGCATCATCATCATCCCATTTTATAGTTAAGGGAAATGACATTCAGAGCTATATCTAGTACCTGGACAACCAGGTAACCATGTTTTTTTTTATTCCAGGGTTATTGCTTTTTCCACAGATCCTTTTCCATATTTGATTCAAGTACACAAGAAAGGAATTTGGTATAGTGAGAAAATCACTGGACTTGGAAATAAGGAGACCTGAATTCACATACTAGATTTTCTGCTTACTAATGGGCATGCAATTTTTACTTCTCTAGGTTCCAGTCAGTTTGGCTATTGAGTAAGAAAATTAGAAGACATAATTTCTAAGGTGCCTCCAGTGCTAGCAGGTCATGATTCTATGAATATTTAAAATAAGTGTGAGAAAAAGTATCCCTCTCTTAATGAAATTATGTGAACATGGTATAGGCCATTGTTGTTTAGGCATTTGTCAGTCATATCCAACTCTTCATTACCCCATTTAGAGTTTTCTTGGCAAATATGTTTGGAGTGGTTTGCCATTTACTTCTCCAAATCACTTTACAGATGAAGAAACTGAGGTAAACAGGATTAAGTGACTTGCCCAGGGTCACAAGGCTAGTAAGTGTCTGAAGCCAGATTTGTACTCAGGAAGATGTCTTTTTTACTCCAGGTCTAGCATTCTTTCCACTACTTACCTAGCTACCCCTGTAATAGACCATAGGCATCACTAATCAATCAATTAATTAATTAATTGATATTCATTACCAGATTTCTGGATGTACTCTGCTGGGCTTGTTTTCATAGTCTGATTATAAACTCTAAAGGTTTTAAGGTTATTAGGAGCTGGTAACACACTAAGAACACTTTAAGTTTGTTGAAGGTGGGTGTGTATGTGGACATATATATATACATATATACACATGTATATACATACATACACATATATGCACACACATATATAGATATCTATGTATGATAACATACACATAAATAAATAAAAATACATGATACATTCATATATTCAAGGACACATATGCAATGTACATACACATATGTAGTATGTGTGTATGTATATATGTATATTGTGAATACACACAAATATATATTTATTTATATATCTATATATACATATATATTTGTGTTCCAAAAGTTATCCTTGAGGTTTTGAATTGTTTTGATGTAATGAAAAGAAATATGTAGGAGTTTCCAATGAAGATATTAATATTAACAAAGATTTAGGTTAAGAACCCTACTCTGACATATCCCTATAGTATAGACTTGTTCTTGGGTTTTAGAAATTATGCCAGTAGAGAACAGTTTCTGCTGGTGCCAAGTTGACATGGTTTGAATTCTGAACCCAGCAATGGATGGTTTGCTTGTCTTCTCAGAACCAGACTAAGGGAAATGAACTTCATCCCTAGAGAGCTGACCACCAGATAATTTTTCAGTCATAATTCTTAAAAATTATATCATATAGGGGGTTATAATTTTCATAAGCAGAAAGAATCTTGACAATAATGAAATTATGGATCCTTGAATGGTTAGATGAGGTTGAAAATAGATTGACGTAAAAGTAAATCGTAGAATTTGGGAAATTTGGAAAGTATTTTCAAAGACAATTGATTCTACATTCCTCATTTTAAAGGTGAGAAAAAAACAGAGAAAAGAAATGGCTAGTATCTTATCACAGTCTAATTAGTGGCAGACATGCCGTTCTTTTGACTCTCTTGATAAAATATTCTCTTCCTTAATGCTATCTATGTTATCTACAATGAAACTAATGATATAATCTTATTCTATCTACACAATTGGTTACATAACTTTGTCTTATAAAAGCATCAAGTTCTTATTCTTGCTGATTATGGTGATAAATATATGCCAATATATCAAGGATGCATTATTTCATCCGTTTGGCAACTTCCTTGATCCATGCAGTTTTCAACTGGTCTTTAGTTTATAGACTTAAGGAATTGCCTGAGACTCAGAGAGAGACAGTAACTTTCCCATAATCCCATATCTAATAGGAACTTAAGGTGAGATTTGAATCCTGAGCTGTCTTATTCTATCCAATATGCCATTCTGCCACTCAATAAAAGAATATTGGGGGAGAGAGAAACAGAGAAAGAGAAATACAGACACAGACAGACACAGAGAGACAGAGACAGAGAGAAAGACAGAGAGAGGAAGAGAGAGAAAAAAAGTAATTTAAAACATTTCATACCTTTTAGACTAATTTTATTACAGATCATTAATATTTGATAATACAAACAGGATTTATGAGAATTCAAAAAAGGAACTATTCAGTGTATATTCTTTAATGCCCACAAGGAAATAAAGGTTAATCTGCTAGTTTGGGAACACAGAAAAACAAACTCAAAAGTGGAAAAATTGAAATATCTAAATATTTGAAATCATGAATCCTAACATTTCCGTGAATTCTTGGAGTAGGTTAGTCCTGGCTGCCAATAGCACTTAGTTTGAAAAAAGAGGCTGTCTGATGTGTTATAGAAGGATTTAAGTATCAGCCTAGCTCAAATCAGTTCATCTTAAATATGTCATCTGCTTTAAATGAATGGGCAAATCTCAAAATCCAGCTTCCATAAAAATTGAGACCTCATGAAAAAATAGACCGCTGTCAAAAATAAAATAAATACATATGGTGGTTGGTTTTCAGTTCTTCAGAGGGAACATAAGGAAGAGAGGTCAATTTTTCCTTTTATTCTTCAATGGATAATAAAATGATTACTGTCAGCATCTGGGAAGGAGGCACACACACTCCCTGTCCAACAAGTTGAGTGATTTAAACACCATACTTCATTTCTCAAATGGAGACAAATATGGACCAGAACAGAGTAATGTTATATATCTTTTATTATTTTTCAGCAGAAATATGAAAGTTTTCCTTTTCAAATCTTTCTATGTGCTTACCAAAATGTGAACTCTAACCTAGCCAGTAGAAGTGGATGCAATAGTACACAGTTTCAAGTGTGGAGCTCATGAAAATATCTATTTTGTTAAATTTCCTCCAGGCAGAGGAGATCATGATTTTCTGAAAACTCAGATGTAAATAAATAAGCAAGAATTTCTTATCAGATGTTCTTATATTACCTTCTCCTCGCTCTCATTTAAGTCATGGACAATGTTCTCCCTCACCCTTTTTTGGTATTAAATGGAAATACTTCTCCCCCCCCCCCACTTAATAGTGCTTTATTTTTCCAATTAAATATGAAGATAATTTTCAACATTCACTTTTATAAGATTTTGAGTTCCAAATTTTTTCTCCCTCCCTCCCTTCTCCTCTCCCCAAGACGGCAAGCAATCTGATATACATCAGCTATACATGTAGAATCACATTAAATGTATTTCCACATTAGTCATGTTGTGAAAGAAGAATTGGAACAAAAGGTGAACAACCCTGAAAAAGAAAAAAAAGGAAAAGGAAAAATAGTATATTTCAATTTACGTTCAGACTCCATAGTTCTTTCTCTGGATGTGGATAGCATTTTCCATCATGAATCTTTTGGAATTGTCTTAAATCATTGCTGAGGAGATCTAAGTCTATCAAAGTTGGTCATTGAACAATGTTGCTGTTACTATAAGCAATGCTCTCCTGGTTCTGCTCACTTAACTCAGCATCAGTTCATATGAGTAAGTCTTTACAGGTTTTTTTCTGTAATCCACCTGCTCATCATTTCTTACAGCACAATAGTATTCCATTACATTCATACACCCCAACTTGTTCAGCCATTCCAGAACTGATAGACATCCCTTCACTTCCAAACGCAAATACTTTTACTGAGTAAGTTCTCTGGTCAAAAGGAAGTCAGAAGTTTCAGTAGTTATCCAGATAACTCAGACCACATGCATCCTTACCCCCCATGTTAATAGACCAAACATGAGACCATTTTGTTTTGGTTGACCTTATATATAAATTATATATGCATATTATACTAACTAAACAAAATTCTGAGGGCAAACAAAAAATGAAATCAAAAATTAAAAATGAAAACCACCATCTTATAGCTGCCTTATAGGGCATTTTTGTTTCAGAGTTAAATTGGTGCATTGACTGTCAACTAAAGAGACTGGATAATCAAACCTTCAGCACAGCAAGGCAGGCTTCCCAAATGGCCCTTATATGAGAAATTATTCACATTTGTATTGTCTTTACCTGATGGTTGTGCTGTTAGAATATTGAACTCTTCCATATCTGAGAGTGGAGACAAAAAAGAGTTTGTATGCAATGCAGTTTATATCCTCAGTTTATATTTAGGACAAGTCATGTATTAGAAAGTTTTTTGATTCAACTGCTGTCTCACCTAAAACAAGATATGACACCTTATGCTAAATTCTCTATGCTCAGCCCTGTGATGAGGAATGTTTCCTATTTGTATATGCATGTGTGCTTCTTTTTTCTGGACAAAAACTAAACTTGGAAGTTTTATATATAAAAATGGGTACTTGACAATGTTAATTTGTGGTGAGACTTAAGTACACTGATAGGAAATGATGTATTATTGAAATAGACAAGACTTGGCTTGGAAATCAGGGGATCAGGAAAATATGAACCAAAGAAAATGACTGCCAGTGAGTCACAGCTGAAATAAAAAGACAAAAACCCTAGTATGGAATTAATCTGGTGGGTCTGTGTAAGCTGGTCAGTCATGATAACTATTGATCGTATAGTTTCAAGGTCATAAGTCTAACTCCTAAAGGGTAAAGGACTTAGGCCAAGGTAAGAGCCTAATGAGGGAGGCTGGGTGGCCATGGTGAAATGAGGTTTTAAAGAAAGAGTTAATAAGTGGCTTTAGTCCTAGAGCCCAGGTAAACCTATGGGGGAATGAGATTGAAACAGAATTGGAGTTAACTAGCTGGAGCCTAGGATCTCAGAAAATTTCTGGCACTTAAGGGGGAAATTAGTAAATACTTCTTGATTGACTGATTGACCTATAGTAACAGGCAGCTTCTGTTTCTCTTTTTCCAGCTAAAGTAGCTCAAGCCAACCTGATCAGTCCTACCCTCTGTATTTCTTCTATAACTAAAGGGTCCCTGAGGCTTGTGACCAAGTTTTCTCACTATAAGAACACCTTCTTCTAACAGGTAAGGCAGTCCAGAAGGGACACCTGAATTATTCTGTCCATTGTCTTTTCCATCATCCTTTCTATTACCCTCTCAAAAGTCTGGATAGAGTTTTCAGTCACTGGGACTATCACGAAATCAAATGAGGTCCATTACCCTTGACTCAGTGAAGCCACTACTAGTAATAGAACTCAAAAAGATCAAAGAAAGACAGAAGTTTAATATAAAAAATGTTGATAGGATATTTGTGGTAGCAGAGAAACAAAATGAGCACCCATCAACTGAGGAATAGCAGAACAACTTATAGCACATGAATATAATGGAATTTTATTGAGCATAAGAAATAACAAAAAAAGACTCACAAAAATCTGTCAAAATTTGTAAGAAGTGATAGTCAAATGATCAGAGCCAGGAGAGAAATTTATAGAATGATGAAATTAGTGTAAAGGAAAACAATGATGAAAGACTTAAGAACTCTAACAAAGCCATGACAAGTCATGCCTTCAGAAGACTCATGATGACTTCTGTTTCCCACCCCTTGTCACAGAAGCAATAGACAAGAGGTGAGGAATTAAACATACATTTTCAAATGCTACTAAGATGTGGAACTATTCTGATTGACCATATACTGGTGTCTTTTCCATCAGCAAAATGGAAATAACATTGCTTCATTCCATCCTCACAAGGCTTCAGTGTGGTCAGGTTTCACTGATCCCGCTTTAAATCAATGAAGTCCAAAAAGGATCTACTCCATTCAATTCATGATGGAAATAGAACAACAACCACAAAAAAAGGATTTTGATCAGATGTGATAATGGTTTTTTCTTAATTAATTAGAACTACTTGTACTTTAAAAGACAGGAACATAGTTCAGAATGGCATGCATGAATATTCTACATGGAGATGTGAAAGGGAGTATACTTAGAAATAAGAATCAAATAAGACAAATATAAGATGGAGAAAGACTGACTGGGCATAACAAGACCTAGGATTCATAACTGACTGCAAAAAGAACTTGGAATATTAAACTTGGAGTCAAGAAGCCTCTATATGAATCCCAGCTCTGTCATTTAATATGCTTGTGACCTTGGGCAAATTATTTATCTACTCTGGGCCTTAATTCCTTCATCTGTATTATGAGAGTGGTTAGCCTAGATGATCTCTAAGGTCCCTTCCAGATATCTATTGTCAAAAAAGATGATGTAGATGAATTGCTTTGTAAACATTAAAATAAATACACAAATTATATAAATCCTAGCTATGTCAAAAATCTAGTATGTCAAAATTAAAATGATGATCCTGTGAATACAGGCTCAGTGAACAATCAACTAGAAAGTGTTGATTGAGAATCTACTTTGTGCCCAGTACTTTTGTATGGGCAGGAACAAAGTCAACATGGTACCATAGTATTAAGAATACTACGTATGGAAAGAAAAGTGATCTTTCCATTATAAAAATTTGTCATTACATATGCATATATATATATACATACATACATACATACATACATATACATACACACACAGATAACAGCCCTGAACCACCAGAAGTAGGACATACTCTTTGAGATGATTTGTTTTCCTAGTAATTGTGATGAATTTCTACTCCCAGGAACCTCACTTCCCAGGACCTACCTAGTCTACTCTCTCAGTTAACCACAGATAGCGATACCGTTGATCTTGCCATCATTCACAACTGCCCACTTCCAAGTTCATGAGCTCTGAAATTATTTTATTCAACCTATTTTATCATTTCAACTTTCCCTCTGCCTTATGAATCTTAACTCTATTCTTTATCTATGTAGTGACCACTAATTCCTCCATCCCTCAATTCTTTCCCAGGCTATCATTTCTGCACTGATTAAACTCTCTTTCCTTCCCTCTCTTAATGTTGAATCAGTTCAGTTTTATACTTGAGTTCCTTGCCCTCTCTCCTGTTACTCTTCATTCATTATCAAGACCCAGCCTTAGATTATTGGCCCAATCTTCCTCTTTCACTTCTATTCATACGCTGCTTTTTGGAATTAAAATAAAACCATGCTGACTATGATCACTAAAGATTTATACAGCAAAATTTCAACTGTATCCTCACAGCAGCAAGAGAATCTTTTTATAGCTCCCTGACTGATTTGCTATCCCACTAAGCTCAAACTGACTACTCCAAACCTTTTCATGATTCTTCAAACATCCCACGATACCCCTTTCATCCACACTCTCCACTGGAGATCTTCTCACATTTCACCAAAAAAAATTGAAATAGAGGCCATTCATTGAGAGCTCAATCTGCTCAGTTGTTATGATCTACTTTTCTACTCCACCTATTATAAACTCTTATGCACAATAGACATAAATTAAATGTTTTCTCAAGAGGTAATTCATAGCACATTCCTCCTTAGTGAATATTGAGTGGACACTTCAAGGGGCAAACTTAAGGGCATGAGGCAGTATGATGGGATGTCAACATATCTACTGAAGTCACTAAGTATGAGTAAAATTGAAGTGGAAAAGAAAATTATCAGCTAAGTACTGAGCTTCATTAAGGAAGAATGACTGGTAGATAACAGGGGGAGAGGGAGAGAGAGAGACAGACAGACAGACAGACAGAGAGGAAAAGGAAAAGAGGTTGCTGAATGATGTTGGTGTAGGGATAATCAGGGAGCAGCACTAGAGAGAAAGAGGGACTCCTCCTTCTATTCCATTATTTCGGGAAAAGCCCCAGTCATGTTTCATTTCACTCTTAACTTACATCATCTCCGCCTTGACAGCTACCTTCCCAACCTGAAAAATGTTCATTCCTTGGGCCCTGATTGGTGATTGTCCTATTCAGACCACTGTTTCAGGAAAAGTACTCCCAGGTCTGCAGACTTTTGTTTTTCCTCAACAGTACCTTTCCCCATGCAGTTACTATTTACTTCTCCATTCTTCTCAGCCACCCTCAGTACTGGAACTACAACCATGATCAAATCTTCGCTGCTATTAATCTTGCATGGAATGAGTCAATTTACTCCCTCATGACCTAGTCATGTCTCTGTAAATTTCCAGACAAAAGTAAGCTTCCCTACCCCCATTTTCCTTTGTGTATTGATTTCCCTCACTAGAAGGCAAATTCCTTGAGGTCAGGGTCTGCCTTTGTTTAAGTATTTGTAACTTTACTATTTAGCAGGGTACTTGGCATAAAGTGCTTGACTCATTAATGTTTTCATTTATTCTTATTCCCCATCCTAGGCCAGGGTACCTTCGGAAAGGTGCACTCAGCCAGATCATAAGAAGAATTCCAAGACAAAGGAAAGTTGATAGAATTAGAGGTGGGTAGTTGACACAATGAATAGTAAGTTGGTGTTGGAATTAGAAAACTTTATTTTGAATCTTGCTTACCAGCTACGTAACCAGTTAATTAAATTCTTTCAGCCTCAGTTTCCTCATCCACAAAGTGAAGATAATCAAGTCTACAAGCATTCATTAAAAGCCTGCTCTGTAACAGGTACTGTCCTAAGTGTTCAGTATATATAATATACATGTATATGAATACATATACGTATGTGTATATATGTGTCTATATATACACATGTGTGTGCCCATGTGAGTATGTGTATGTACGTATATATATATATGTATGCATATATGTATATACACACATCTATTTTTAAAAACAACTCTTTCCTTCAAGAGCTTACAATCTAATGGATCGCAAAAAAAAAAATCAATCCATGTTCCATATTAATAGCACCTATTTATTATGAGAACATCGTTTTCAAAGGGCACGTCCTGAGAGAAATAGAGCAGAGCACAATAGAGACAAGAAGAGAAAATGCCAAGGCAAGTGGGTTTGAAGGCTTGGTGAATAGGAAAAAGGAAGTGGTTTTTGTGCTAGATAGCCTTAAACTCAACAACACAGGATTTGGAGAGAAGAGGGTTTTCCCAGCCATGGGATAGGGAAGTTCTCACCCTTCTGCTCCTTTCAAGAGTCAGTCACTAGTGAAAACCTGAGACAATTCAAAGCTTAAGATAACTTTTCTAGCCCTAGAAAAAGAATTCAGAACTTGATTCTTTTTTAAAAACTATAAAAGTAAACATTTCTAATACAACTTCTTTTGTGATAAATTACAATTGAAACCGGAATATTTTAAGGTGAAATTTGGTAAACTATATTTGATCTCTCCTCAGAGTGTGCACACTAAAGCTAATATGTCTAGGTTAACCATGTACTTTTCAACCATCTTTCTGTTGCAATATTCACTTCAGTTAAAATGTAGTTAAATAAAAGCTACTCAAATGTGAATAATAGGACTTATTTCTTTGATACAAAATGCTTAGTTTTTAAACTGGCTCAGTTTATGCGTTCATTGATCTTTTTATTTTTATTGGTGTATTTAAGCAGCTTTACTCATGATTAGATATGTATATTTAAAGACATTGTATTGGAAAGTTGTTACTTTTCTGCTTTCTTTGTATCTGTCACATTTTTGTTATTTCAGAATATAATGATTTTCCTGCTTTGTGTATTCAAGGATTTTCCTACAAATCCCTGTCAGTTACAGTCATACAATGCTTAGTATCTTATCATTTTTTATTGCTAAGAACTATACATTTAATTACCATAATAAAGATTATGATGTCATAGATCAAGATTTCTACTCAAAGGGAGTTTGAGCAGAAGTAAGAGTATCATTTTCCCTTGTTCTCCTTCCATGGAAGTATATCTTCCTCCCTCCTCTAATCCTTCATGCTGTTATCGTATTCATGCACTGTATTCTGTTTGGTAGTGAATTTTTTTTTTCTTATGTCTTATCTTCCTTAATAGGGAATAAGCTCCTTAACATGAGATACTTTCTTTTTTGTGTTTGTATCCAAAATTCAAAACACATTTATTAAGCACCTACTATGTGCAAGTCCTCTGCTGTATGCTCTGTATACAGAGAAGAAAAACAATGTGGTCTCCTCCTTCTGGGATTTTACAGTCTACTGGGAAGAGAAGACATATAAGCAAAGATATAATAAAAGTTAGAATGTGATAAGTGTGTATGAAAAGATCAGATGGAAATGGACAAGGAAGTGGAAAAAAAAACATGGAGAAAGAATATGTCTCCATTGAATCAATCAAAGGTTTGAACTATAAATGAACAAAGAACATGCAATCAAGACATTTCACCTTGTAGGGCTTGTATAAAACAAGAAAGTCAGCTTGGAATCTAGATTTAATAGTCTAGCAGATTTCCAGTAGTCAGATTTCTCCAGTCAAGCCTTGGAGAAAAAAAAATTCTTAGAAGCAAAGGAGAGGATCTCATCCACTGTCTTCACTACCACCACTACCATCATCTTGCTCAGAAAAGTCTTTGTGAACATTGGGGAAACAGAGTATTTGAACTTTCTCATTAGACTCCTAGCAGTTTCACTGGGACAATAGTAATCAGCACTGTCTGCCTAAGGGAGAGGACAGACTAGATGTGACTGAAAGGAAGATTCAGGTCTTTATATAGAAATTAATAGAAGAGATACAGCATACCTAAGGGAAACATCTTCAGAACTCCAAAGAAAAGGACTCCTAGGAGTTGTGAATTACCTTTTTGCCACACTTTCTCTCTACATTTGAGTCTGCTTGCCCCTGAATTCAGTACACTGTGGGAAAGTATTTCACAGATTTTTAGTAGAACTATCTTGCAACAACTATACTTAAAGAGTAAATATCCATTGCCAAGAGATAATTAAATATGGTAAACTAATTAATATCAACTGACTATCATGGAGAGAACCACACTTGGAGGGATTTCTGAGCCATTAGAAAAAAACTGACCCCAAATCTCTGAGGGCTACCTCTAGAAGAGATGTAGCAACCAATCCCTGGGGACTGGAACTGCTGTTTTGAATTATGATTGAGGAGTAGGTCCAGAACATGTGCTCTATATATTCATTGTCCTCTTAGATGCTTCTCAGTATGTAGTTTGTAGGGCATAAATAATTATTTTCATTTAAAATATAAAGACAATTAGAATCAGAAAAGTTAAATGATTTGACCAAGGTCACACAGCTAGTAATTGAAAGTGCATGGACTCACGTTCTCATCTTCCAATTCTTAGTCCAGAATGCTTTCTCCCTAAGTACCATGAGATTCTAAGAGATGAAGACTTGTGAATCATTCTGGGACAATAGAGTGCAGAAAAATGAATCCATAAGCTCCTAAATTTATTTTATTGGTAAAATGAAAAGCTGAAATATGGAGTTTCAACAACTTGTGAATTTACTTTATTTAAGATCTGTCATTAAGATTAAAAGTCATTAGAGGTGAGTGGGAAAGGTGATGGAAATATTTGACTAAAGTGCATACAGTCACTTTACATATTTTAGAGAAAATGTTACGGATAATTACTTTGATATTCTGGATGCATATCTCATACCTTTAGTGAAATAAAATAATATCAATTCTTCTGAACAGACTCAGAAATGAAGCTCTAAAATGCATTAGAAAAATAGGGGGAAATGTGACTTGCCTTTTCCACTCCCTGTGCTCCAGATCTATTCTAAAGAATACTTTGTGAGGAAATCCCCAGGAACTAAGGGAAAATTTTGCCTTCAATCTGTAGTGCATAGAAACTCTAGACTTAACTTAGGAAGACCTGACTGTTACCCTGAGTTTCCTTAGGCAGAGCCCTGTTTCCTTATCTGTAAAATGGGGATAAGAGTAAAACTTACTTCACAGTGTTGAAATAAGGCTTCAATGAGATAACGTGTAAAGTATAAAAAAGTCATTTATATTTTATTTATTTCAATTTCAAATACTAAAATTGATAAGAATTTGAAAGCAAATGGATATTTCAAAAACATAGGGATTTTGAAATGTCATAAAATCATTTTGGTCGTGTGCATTCAAAACTAGAATTTCATCTCTTCAGCTTTAGGACTTGTGAGGGTAGGAGTTTCCATCCTGGATCCAAAAGCCAAGCACAAGCTTCAGTCATAATCACAAACACGTTGCAAACAGGGCATTTATAGGCTTGTTTAACAAGAATGAAAATCTCTTGGAAACTTGAACTTGCCATAAGGTTTAGAAAGTTAGCAAACTCTCCATTCCTCCTGCAGTGCCAGTGTCTGCTCAAAGCAGAGGATTGCCAACAAGTGAAAACTGCATCTTTAAAATGTTCCAGTGTATCTTAAAGCAATACATAGCTCCCGATGGCTTTACCAGGCTACAGAAGGGTAGTAGGGAGGGGGTCCCTCTGACACCTGTTTCAGAGAGTCTCATGGAAAACCTTGTGAAAACCCGAGACCTGTGGTGTCCAGTGACTCATTTTAGTTACGTTTGCTCAATCACTGCCACTTCGTGCTGGGCTTTTTTCCTCCATCAGTTCCATAAAATTCACCTTGAACATGGATTTTAGTGTAGTTTATTTATCATCGCAGAGACATCTGCTATTCAATAATCTTCTCCTGCAGTTCCTCTTTGCCTATGTTATCAGGACAAGGGAAGCTGTTAACCTCAAGGAAAGAACCACAGGTTCATGCTCCAAAGATAATGCCACTTATGTATATGGCAGAGACATAAACAGGGATGGGTAAAGAAGGAGGAGGTCACCTTAAAACATCAAAACTCTTTGTGTATGTGTGTGTGTGTGTGTGTGTGTGTGTGTGTGTGTGTGTGTAGTACTTTCAGTCCTTTAGCAGCATAAAAACAAATCAATTTAGCACACAGTCATCAAGAATAATTATTTAAAATAGGAAATTACTAGATGGCAGCAACAGCGATCCAGGGGAGCTTGAGCCTGACATGGCTCTAACCTGTTTCACCTACCCCACTCTTTCATACACCTCATTCTATTCAGCCTCTTCAACAGGCAGCCTCGAGATATCCCAAGGTCTCCATCACCATCAACTCTGTTATTTTTCCCAGGTTCAAAACTTATTCATTAAACCTACAATAAAGAGCAAAGCTTTCAAAATTAGTGCTATTGTCTCGTTTTTGTTTGTGCAAGAAAAAAAGAATGAAAGGCAGGAAGAAGAAAGAAAGAAAGAGAGAGAAAGAAAGGAAGGAAGGAAGGAAGGAAGGAAGGAAGGAAAGAAAGAAAGAAAGAAAGAAAGAAAGAAAGAAAGAAAGAAAGAAAGAAAGAAAGAAAGAGAAGGAAGGAAGGAAGGAAGAAAGAAAGAAAGAAAGAAAGAAAGAAAGAAAGAAAGAAAGAAAGAAAGAAAGAAAGAAAGAAAGAAAGAAAGAAAGGAAGGAAGGAAGGAAGGAAGGAAGGAAGGAAGGAAGGAAGGAAGGAAGGAAGGAAGGAAGGAAAGAAAGAAAGAAAGAAAGAAAGAAAGAAAGAAAGAAAGAGAAGTAAGGAAGGAAGGAAGGAAGGAAGGAAGGAAAAAAGGAAAGAAAGAAGGAAAGAAAGAAAAAGGAAGGAAGGAAGAACATTTGGCCCATTTGAAAAGATCCATTTAATTTGTAACTATTTTAAAGGGTTGTTTGCCTTAGTGGCCAAAGCCACTAAACCACATTTAAATAGAGAGATACAGATATCCAGCAAAAGTTTAGAAACTCAAAAAAGCTTCTCTCAACTAATCATTTCCCAGGTTCTATTTTATTTTTAGTTGCTAAAATGTTTTTGATCTTTCCCTTTCTTTGGTCCAGTTCTCATCTTTACTCCTCATTTATTGACTTGCCTCCGCAGGGGTGTTACTTTTGCCTCCCAATAGCCTGGGAAGAGAAATGAAATCCAGGAGCACAGGTGGACCAGTTACCTATTTTGCCCCTTTGGAGAAGTGTCCTGCAATGACCTTGCTTCTGCTGAAGCTTCTCATCTCCTGAGCTCCCCAGCTGTGAAGCTAAGCACCTTGCTGGGACCATGGGAGCACAGATGCAGTGATGCCACCAAACATTTGACTTTCAGCACAACCTTGACTGTGACAAGCTATGTTTCAAGAAGGAATGAGCAGTTCCCCTACTGGTAATAATTGCTTTGTGCTAACAGTGGGATTGGCAAAGCTGCAGTAGTCGGAAATGTGACTGCCTAGTAACAAAAATGGCAGAGGGAAATTGCCAGGTTGCTCCATACTGCGGGTACATTTATTTTTTCCCACAATAGCTCCAAAGAAGCTGTTAGAATGTGAGTCATACCACCTAGTAGTATAGATTGTTAATAAACAAGGAGTAAAAGAACCAGTACTAGGGAATTGTGCCTACATTACATTGCCTTATAATAAAAGATGTCCCTCCATTCAAATCATTTCTTTTATGAGAAACTGCTCCTTATTTTATGAAAGAGTTATGAATATTTTTTATGATTCTCTCTAACCCTCATTTCCCCTACTCCAAAGACAGAAATTAAAATCCCAAGTTAGTTCATCTCTGACCAAAGGAGTTGGAGATGACTTCTTAAAAAAAGAGGCTGATGCCAAGTGCCAGTTATCCTAGAAGAAATCTTGGGTAGGTTGTGAGTTGCATTATTGGAAGGAACCTGAATCCAGGACATCATGAGTTCATTTTAGTGTATGATTAAGATATTGTCTCTAGCAAGTCACATATAGACAAAACAGAACTTTAAATGAAAGGTGTCAAGAAAGTTTTTTAAGTCTAGAAAGACAGATTTCCATTTAAAATTTATATGTTAAATCTAAAAGAAAAAAGTGTGTATATGTACATATGTATGTACATATGTGTGTATGTACATGCATACATATGTACATACACTTGTGCATATACATGCATATACATATGCACACATGTGTATAACAACTTGTGTAGTTTGGGATGACTTAATTGCTGTTGAATTCTGAGCCTAAAAGTTTCCGCCACGTATCTCCACAGGACATATTTCTTTGAAGATATTTACTTCTGCAACTCTTCTACTTACTTCAAATCACGGGATGAAATTTGACCTTACCCTAAAATAGAAAGGGGCAAAGTTTTATCCTCAAGATATGTTGAGAAGGAGGATCCAGGTCTTTGTTACTAATACATGATACCAGACTTCACAACTCATAATTACCTACTGAAACATCTTCCTGGAACAATTTCTTCTGATTGGTCACTAGAGCTGGATGACTTTTCCCACAAGGACTAACCTCTGACAAGGGTTGTACAGCTCCTATAGAAAGGATGCATGCATTTTTGTTGTCAATAAGTATGATGGATTTGGAATCAGAAGACCTGGATTTTAATCCTGGCCCTCTCATTTACTAGTCATGTAATGTGGGCAACACATTTAGCTTCTCTGAACCTCAGTTTTCCCTTCTGTAAAATGAGGAGGTTGAATAGTTGACCCTGGAGATGCTTTGCAGCTCTGTCTGTGAACCTGTGAATAACCCAACTCACAATCCTTTCATTTATTCAGGTTTACCTATATACAGCAAATCCAAATCTTTGTAACATCAACTTATAGAAGATGAAACCCTGCATTTGTCAGATTGAAGTTTAAAAATACTCCTACAAGCTGGCTATAGGTTTTAAATTCCCACACAGGGATGTAGGGCATGAACTAATTTTTCCATCAAATGTTCTTAATGAATGAGATATTGTCTCACATATTAAATAATAGCTAGATCACATGATGGGAGTCATCTAAAAGCATCCTTTATTGAGGTAATTCCAGTTCCCATTAAACAGAAAAGATTGCTTTCCCACTCACCTCAAATTTAAATTGACTGTTTTGTTTAGCACTAAATAAAATGAAGCTTTCTTAACTATCTCTTCTCACTCTTGTTAGGGAAGCTTCAACTGACGGTTTTTTTAAAGCTATGAATAGACAAAGTAAAAATCCATAGTTACATTAGTTTCAGGTTACTGGTCAATAAATGTTCATTAAACAGTGCATTCATTCTATTCAGTCTACAGCATCATTTGTTTTCTATTTTTATTGGCTTTGATCATACAATAAGGGTGTTTTTTTTGCAGAGCAGTAAATCTGCATCAATCTGAGTAAATCTCTACTCTTCAGAAGGTATTGCATCTTTATTAGTGCATCTTTATTAGCAGACAGTATTGAATATGAACTCCATCCTCTCCCTTCTCTCCATCTTCATGTTGCTGACAATGTCTTAATAACAGCAGAGGCCTCCATTACAACTCAATGGAGGATTCCTTCTAGGCCATAAAGAAACGATGAGTGAACTTTTCATGATTTTAGAATTGAAATCCTCAGTCTTCATTTTGCCTTCTTTCCCAAAAAGCATACTCACTGAATCCCACTCCAGTCATTAAAATAGCCCCTGGTTTATAATTTCTGACACTTATTCTTGATTCATAGAAATCAAATACCCTGTGTTATCATTATCAAAAACACTTTCCCCTTTAAAAATGCTTCTCCTTCTGACTGTTATTTCTTCCAGTAGGCACTATCATTTGCCCAGTTTTTCTATCATGGGTTCAAACCCTAGATGTTATTTTTTAATCTATCCTCCCCATTGACTCATATCTTATCAATTACCTTCCTATTTTTATAATAACTCAAGTCTATTCCTCCATTTTTATTCACAAAACCATAAAATTTAGAGTCAGAGACCTTAAACATTGTCTAATCCAATCCCCTCATTTTGTAGACGTGGAGAATAAGCCTACTAGGGAATAAATGACTTACCTAAAACCACTTAGTTCATAACTGTCTGTCAATTTTTAAGCCAAGTTTTCCTAACTCTAGGTGCTTGGCTCTTTCAATTAAATCATAATGCTTCTGAATCATCAGTGCCCAAACAGTCACCCTTCCAACATATTTTCACTATCACCACTCCACATTATTCTCTATGACACTATTTAGATAGATATTCTGTATAAACATACTTTCTTAGGATATTTCTTGACCAAAAAATATCTCCAGTAGTTATATATTTCCAACTCAATAAAATTAAATTCTTTTGACTAGCATTCAGCTTTTTGATTATCTGATGCCGAGTTACTTCTGAACATTATTGTTCTTCCTTTCAGCTGAAAGAGCAAGGCTTCAGAAGAAAAGAAGAGAATATTTAGAATAACTATTTGTAAAGAGTAAAATAGAGAATCAATTGGGGAGAATCAAAAGGATAGCTTTACTATAGCAGAGGTCCAATTGAGTTAGAAAACATAAATTTTAAGTGGACCAACCAAGGTAGTACCCTTGACAGACTTGCTGCTGGGCCAGTTCATCAGTAAGACACCCTCAAGTTCTCTCTAAAGAAGTTTGGAATCAATTGTAAGACATGAGAGACACTGAATAGGGACTGACCAGAATGGTGTTCCTGCATTGAAGACGGTGTTGTGAAAATTACTATTACCAGTGGAAATAGATGGTGAGAAAACTCCAGAATTAGGATTTGTCAATGAGTTAGCAACTATAGTAGAAAGTACCAAGTTATTCAATAATATAGGATAGGTTAGAGTTGAAATGGTTTATTAAGGTTTAAGAAATAGAAAATATGCAGAGTAGGGGTGATGATTTGACTATTAGTGAGTTGTAGATCAAGGTGATGATGAAGAACATGTTTAAGTATATAATCCTGAACTAAAAAGGTCAGTTGCATGGGACTTTCTCCTCAATGGTGGAGTTTGATTACTAAATGGCCTCTGCCTTTGTCAAGGGTGGGCAGACTTGATGAGAGAAGAAAAGAGAATTTATCTTCATTCTTAATTGTCTTCTGGCTTCCACCTGACACTCTCAGTTGTGGTGAGTTATATCATTCACAAAGGGAAAGTGCATTCAATCTGTATTGTCTGGAATATATCCTCACACATATTTAATCTTATTTCAGTTTTGCAAAGGAGCATACAGAACCAGAAAGAAAGAGACTATCTCAGTTTTTCTATCTTGAAAGATGCAGTCTTTTTGGACCTGTTCAGGTCACATAGCCATTCAAAGGAGGAACCCATATCCACATAATATGGAATGAAGAATTCTTACATGTTCAGAAATCTAGGCATATCTAGACAGGCCATCTTAGGGATGTCTCTATGTTGAACAATCTGGATGCACTCCAAAGGTTCCTTCCTCCTGCTTGTAGATGGTGAAGATCACAGGTCACTCACAGCATGAAAGATATGACCTGAACCAGTGGGAGGTAAAGGAATCCCTTTCCCTGCTCATCCTCTTTTACCTGACTTACACTATGAGAAATGGGTCTGAAGGTATTTGTTTGTGTTTTGCATTACTTGTCCTTCTCAGTTTTAAATATGGCGGTTATCTCCAGTGTATAAGGGGTTTGGACCATGGTGACCCTAGAGTCAGGATTTCAGGTGGAATGGCACAGCCAGCCAGCTCAGTAAAGAAGCATAAAGAAGCCAAGAGATGAATTCTAGACTTGAAACTGAGATTGTACTCTACGTGAACTGAGCTAAACTGTGAACCTAATTTCTTTTCCCAGAAACTAAGATGGTACAAGGAAAGGAAGGAGGTCTAGGTAAAATTATGCCTTCCATTTATTAGGAGAGTATTTCTATGTTTCTGATTATATATTTTGAGATAGAGATAGATAAATAGATATAGTTATATATTTCCTTATAAAAATAAATCTTACTGTTAGTGGTTAAATGAAGCTGGTTTACCAGGAACCACCACCTATAATCAGAGTGAACACCATCATTGAAGGTTGAAGCCATTGGCAGAGAACCTGCACATCCCAAATCCACTTAAGAGTACCAGAGATCTCCAAGAGAAAGGTGAAATGTAAAACTAGAAAGCAGTCTGTCATAAACTAGGGTTACACCAACAACTTATACTGTATGTATAAATAAATCCTAAATGGATACTTGACTTTGATATGAGGTCATGAGAACTTACAGGAGCAAAGAAAAAATTATTTATCACAAACAGGGAAAGAGTCCATAATCAAATGAGAGAGAGAATTGCAGAATATAAAATGGACAGTTTTGATCACATAAAATTGAAAAAAGCTTTGTACAAATAAAATTGTTGCAGTTAAAATTGGAAAAGAAATGGTTAACTGGAATAATCTTTATAACATGTGTCTCTGATAAAAGTCTGATATCAAAGACATATAAAGACCTGATTCAAATATATAAGTACAAGATCATTCACCAAAAGATAAATGATCAAAGGATTCAGAGAGGCAGTTCTCGAAGGAATTCAAACTATTAACAGACATAAGAAAAAAAATGCTCTAAATCATGAATAGCTAAAGAAATGCAAACTAAAACTACTCTGAGGCTTCACCTTACATTCACTAGATTGACAAAAAGTGACGAAAAAATGAAAATTACAGCTGCTGTTGGAGAGGCTGCAGGAAAACAGGCACATTAATGCACTGTATCTGGAGCTATGAATTGTCTAGTCATTTTGCAAGGCAATGCAGATGTACAATGCCAAAGTCATTAAACTGTGCAACTTTTTGACCCAGTGATAGCACTACTAGCAATATATGTCCAAATGATTAAAGAAAGGAAAGCAAAACGTATAAAATATTTGTTGTAGGGTTTTTTTTAATAATGCAAAAAATTGGAAAGTTAGGGGGAACCCATCAACTAGCGAATCTGGTATATTAATGCAACAGAATAGTATTATATTAAAAGAAATGACCAAGAGAAAAGCTTCAGTCAAAACTAAGAAGACTTTATGAACTAATATAGAATAAGTGAGAAGATTGTGGAGAAAATTTTATATGATAATAACAAGATTGCAAATAAAAACAATTTTAAAAGACTTAAGAACATTTATAAATGTAATAGTCAACTGTAACTGCAGAGGACTTACATGTAAATGCTATTCACCTCCTGAGAGATAGGTGATAGACTTAAAATGCTTAATGAGACATATTTTTGGATATGGCTAGTGTGGGATTTGTTTTATCTGATGATACATATTTGACACAAGGTTTGGTTTTTTTTCTTTTTCATGCTTGGGAGGCAGAATTGCTATTTTTTTTAAAGATGAAACGTGAAAACAGATGGTAATTGAACTTTTTTAAAAAAATATACAGAAGATAAGAGGAAAATCAGTACTGTATATTGACAGAGCAGAGCAGCTTTGAAAGTGTTGAATTTATTGTACACTTGAAGGGGAAAGAAAGCTGCATGTGGTACATATTGGCAGCTACATGTGTGATCTTTTTCTGCTCTTTGTATATGGAAATGTTCATCTTCATTGATTTCATTAAGTTCAAATTTTACAAAAAGAAAAAAAGTAACAAAGCTTGGGTTATAGAGACCACAAAGGCAATAAAGGTCAGGGGATAATTCTGGGTAGGGATAGGGACGAATTGGATAGATGTAAGAATGTGGACAGATATATAAAGGAAAATTTTTTCCTAGGCAGTTGGTAGTTATGAATTACAAGTAAAAGAAGTAAGGATTTGCTAGATATATAGGGTAAGGAAGAATACTAAGAAGTTAAAAGCTTAGAGACTGAGTTGATTCCAAGGTTCTAATTAAAACTATGGTTTGAAGATTCTTCTGTGGATGCTATCTTTCTGGTGAAAGTCCCTTGGAATGAATGGCTGTTAAATTCAAAAGATAGAGAATCACATTGCATTAATTTCTATCTTCTAGGTGTAAAGCAGCTGGCTTTTTTAAGTCCGAGGCCAAGTTGCATAAAATGGGTGTATAATGAGGTGTTGAACTAACTATAAAAATGAAACCATTTCAGATAATCCCTTTATGAGGTGTAAACAAGTCACTTGAGTGAATTAGAAAGTGAGCATTGCCAAAGGATGTACCACTATTGGCCACAAAGCTGGATGACCTTTAAAAGTCAATTCAGTCAATCCATGTAGAACTCACACTTGAAAAGGAAGCCAGTTCCTGACTGGAGGAGTAGAAAATTCATAGGGGTAGAAAGGCAAAAATTGTAAGATGCCCCATGGAGCTGGAGGAGCAGAAGCTGAGGCAGAGGCAACCAACAAAATGAGTAAGGCCAGGGCTCCAGAATACAGTCTGTATGAGTCTATTAAATAGGAGCAGCATAGGGATGAATACTGTGTGGTTGAAACAGACCACAAGACAGTAATACCGTATTTCCTTTCCATTCTTGGATTCCCTTTTGGTGTCCTGTTTAGTTTCAAAACTTTACTTCGTCTTTACGAACTGTGTTTAACTACAGGCATCTGCTAGTCAGTAGGCACTTACCCAGTGGGGGGGTGAGGGTGGGGGTTATCCCTGGAGAAGAAAGAGACCTGGATATAACATTGATTTTTCCAGACGTCTGTCTCTGGCTGGGGACTAAGAACAAAAAAAAAAAAAAAAAAAATGTGAAGACAATTATAGATTGTTTGATACAACTTTCCAGAGTAGAGAATGGTTATTTATAAGAGGAGCCAACGTAGGCAAAGAATTAATAGTTCAGGGGAGAAGCAAACAGGAGTATTTAAACTCTTCTTACCATTCCTACCCTACCTTTGCTACAAAGCAATAAGGAGAAATGACGAAAAGCAGTTAAAAAGTTACGTTGTTGTTTTCTCTTCCTCATTCACAATCTAAAAAATATATTGTAAATACATAGGCAAATTTGTGAGGAAGTTTAGCTTGTCCTTGGTACCCACCCCACTCCCGGACTACTCTATTAGCATTCTTTGCTGCTTCCTGGTTGGTATCCACTCGTCCTGCCTTTGCTAAAGTGTTACCTGACAACTTGAGGCATGTATGCCTACTTTGTTTCTTGCATGTATAAATTGTTGATAAGGGGTTAAGATGTAACCTTTTCCAGGAAGATTTGCATTTAATAAGGGAAAACCAGAAAACTTTCAAAGGCTAAAGAATGAAGAACACAAGATTGATGAAGGCAAATAATGTAGTTGAGAAAGGGTGAGGCTTTTTCAGCTGTTACATCACACTATCAGCTTATATTCTGGATGATGTAAACACCACCTCGATTTTTCCCCCAAGTGAATCCTTTTCAAACTAGGCTTCCTGATCCTAGTCTTCTGCCATAGAGTTTTTACCATTGTTGTGAAGGATGACAATCAGAAAAATCAATTAGAATGGAGATATCAAAACCGACCGAGAGGAGTTGATAGGGGTCTACTGAAAAGCCAGAAACTGGGCTAAGGAGAGATATGAGCCAGTTGTCTGCCAAGGCTGGACTAGGGAAAAGTCTCAAGTATAAATCCTGAAGTGAGACAGAATATCAAATGATAAAAGTGAGAGACATCATGGACAAGATGGAGTACTGGACTTGGTGTTAAGGAGACTTGCATTCAAATATTACTTTCGATATTTATTAGCTGTATGGCACTAGGGAAATCAATTAACCTCTCTGAACCTCAATTTCCACATCTATAAAATGGGGATAAAATAGGTCTTACGTTATAGCATTGTTGTGTCAGAGAAGATAATGTACTATACAAACGTGAACTATTATCACCAATATGCCTTTTTATAAGAAGAAATTGGAATGTTATAGAACTGCTAACTACTCTTTCTTAAAGGGATATACCCCATGTCTAGATATACCAAACCTTTCATTTAGGTTCATCCTTATCCCAAACTCTGGGTTTCATATGAATTTGAAATAGGAGATCTATAGTTATGAACCCAGACAGTCACAAGAAGAGCATTACATTATCCTTGTTGATTTGGAACTCTATGCCCAAATACGCAAAACTCTACATAGTCTTTTACCTAGAAATATTGCTTCCAGGTCTATAGTGCTAAGAGATAATAAAAAAAGGAAAAAAAGATACATGTGCATTAAAAAAAAATAATGATGACTCCTCCTCTTTCTTCTTTTTCTTCTCCTTCTCCTTCTCCTCCTTCTTTTCCTCTTCCTCCTAATCCTGCTTCTCCTTCTTCTTTTCTTCTTCTTCTCCTTTTTCTTCTTCTCCTCCTTCTCCTCCTCTTCTTCCTCCTCCTGCTCCTTCTCCTTCAACACAGATTAAGGGACTTGCCCATGATAACACAGCTACTTTGGATCTGAAGAAAGATTTGAATGCAAGCCTTCCTGACTCCAGGACCAGCTCTCTATCCATCATACTACTTAGGTACTTAGTGATGGAGTTTTTACTTCAAAGGGTAAGAATATTTTAGTTGTTTTATTTTCATGATTCCAAGTTGCTTTCCAAAATGGTTGCACCATTTTATAGTTCCTTCAATAATGTATTAGTGCCTCTATAATTCTACAACCTTTCCAATACTGACTTTCCCATTTTTTGGTCATTTTTGCCAATTTGCAGGGTGGGAAATGAAATCTCTGTCTTGTTTTTACTTGCATTTTTCATTTATTAGTGATTTTGGAAGATTCTTTCAAGTAATTGTGAATACTTTGCAATTGTTCTTTTAAGAAGGGCTATAAAATTAATCTCCTTTTCCTCCCCAAAAGATTGAAGTGGTACAGAGGGAAAGGGGGATTACACCTTCCACATATTAGGGGAGGGAAGTGTATTTGTGATATACTTTCTGAAGTAACTCCTTTTTGTATAAAAGCTCCACTGTGTATATTGATGTTGAACCATCCTTGTATCTCTGATATGAATTTCAATTCCTCATAATGAATGACTTCTAGATCAATTGTTTGATAGAATTTCATTTGAAATATTTGAGTCAATGTTCTTTAATGATATTTTCCAATAGTTCTCTTTCTGTGTTTTATCTTTTTCCTGATTTAGGTATTAGAACTGTATTTGTCTCATAAAGGGATTCTAGCAGAGTGCTTTTTTCTCAGTTTTTTAAAATTATTTGTGAAGTATGAATACTAACTTCTTCAAATGTTTTGTATCATTCTTATATGAATTAAACAAAAGATCCTCCCCCCTTACCCCTTGGTAATTCCTTTGCAACCAGATTTGTTTCCTTTTCAGAGAATGAGTGATTTAACATATGTATCTGGTCTTCTGATAGTTTGGATACTTTATATTTTTAAGGTATTTTATTTCGCTTGTGTTCTCAATTTTGTTGGTATAGAATTATGCATACTATGTTCTTATTGTTCTTTTAATTTTTCAGATTTTAATATGATTTTTGCCCTGCTAATTTGATTCTTGAGGGCTTTGATTTTTAGTCCCCTTCCTTTTAGGAATATTGGCGAAGGGGTAATCAATTGTATGAATCCTTTCAAAGAATCATCTTTTAGTTTTATTGATCATTTCTCAGGTTTTTTACTTCCAATTTATGTATTTTTCCTATAATTGTAATATCTCTTATTTTGTGATTATTTTATTTGTTGACTTTCTACTTTCAAAAGCATCCTCTCCTTTTATATTTTGTTAATATATGTTTGTAAGGATATGATTTTTCCCTGAGGACTCCTTTAGCTGAATCTAAGAAATTTTGGCACATTGTTTCATTGTCATTTTCTTTTACTAAGTTACTGTTTCTATTATTTGTTCTTTAACCCACTTGTTATTTAGAATTTCATTATTAGGTCCTTTTTTAAAAAAATGAGTTTATTTTTTTCTTTGTCAGGTAACATGATTGGAACTCCTGCTTTTTCTCATTTACTTTATTCATAGTAATTTATCCCCACCCCTTAGTTTTACTTTGTTTGTCTTTTTTTAATGTATTTCTTGTAAACAGCAAATTGTAGGGGTTTTCTTTTTCTTATCCAATCTGTCACTATTTTTCATTTCATTGGATTGTTTAATCCATTAGTATTTAAAGCTGTGAGTTAGGATTATATTTTTCTCTGTCTTTAGCACTGAGTTGTGGAGTTTTGTTTTGTTTTTTTTTTTTGTTGTTGTTTTTTTTGTTATTTTTTGGTCTCCAATTGAAAACATAGTAATATGTTTGTTCAGTTACTTTAACTTCCCTTTAAAGAAAAAATAATGGCCCTATTCCCAATAACTCTCTTTCCCTCACTCCCAATTCCCTCCTTCTATTACTTAGTCTTTCCCTCAGGGGTTTTGTTTACTAGTTTCTTTTTCTTTCATGCTTTTGTCATTATTTAATTCTCTTCCTCTTTTTTCCCTCTCAGTCAAGTAGATTCCCCTCTTTCTCTTCCCGTTCAATTATTCTTATTCATTAGTTTGTGGTGTGTGTGTGTGTATGTGTGTGTTTTTGTTTCCACAGTGGATTTCTCTGACTATCTTCATTATCTGGACTGTCTTTCTATTTTCTCTAGACTCTCATTCATCACCCTTATAATTATCTGATCTCCCTTTTCTGTTTATTCCTCATGCTATCAAAGTTGACAAGTTAACCTTTCTGGGCTCTCCTCTCTAGGCAGTTTCTGCTGCTACCTTGCAGAACTTGCCCTGTGGATTTCCCCTTTCCCTTGTGCCTCACTCCCGGAACAACATAAATTATTGTAGGTGTCAGAAAAGATGCTGTTTCATGTTCCCTCCCATGCCATGCCTCTGATTATGTAGCCTATCCCTGATCTAAACATTCCCTTGATTACTTTTTCCCTATTTGCCTTAAAACTTCTTTTCTGGACCCATTCTTCCCCCATCTCCAGTTGCCATTTGCCTCCAGGAATTCCATTTCCCACCCTCACTAGGTAGTACAAGTAGATTTTTCAAGAACCAAATCACCCAGATGATACCCATCACAAAGTTCCCATTCCCTTCCAAGATCATTCACCTTTCTGAATCTATAGGAACATTTATCAATTGAACCACTTCCTACCATCAAAACAAGGCCTCTTTTTTCTCCCCTCACCTTTTTAATCCTTCCTCCTGCCTTCTTACTCACTCTCTAGTAGGTTCTTCTCTCTCTGAAACTACAAAGGTAACTTTTGCATCATTGCTAGCCATTGTTTTGACTCTGATACAGCACACATTCTTCCCTTTCTCCCTGCCCCCTTCTTTACCTTTCATGGATTTTCAATGTTGGAATGTAGTCCTAAAAAATCTATTGATTCACCTGTGAGCAAGGTGCTAGCAGGCTTTGTCCAAAATGCCCTATGCCTGCCTTTGATATTACCTCCACTGGACTTCTTCTTAGATTCCTGCTTCCTTGGGTACAATTAGAAACAAATTTCCTACTGATCTCTCCATTGTCACTCTGTTACTGTTACCTGTCCCTAGTTACTTCTTATATTCATTGTTTGCATTTCTGTTGTTTGAGAAGCAAAATATCTCTCCAATTCTGGTTTTCTTTCTAAGAATGTTTCAAACTCCTCTTTATTATTGAATGTCCACTGTTTTCATTTATGTTTAAGCTCAGATTTCAGAGTATGATACCCTGGGTTGTATTCTGACTTCTATTGCGCTTTGGAACACGTTATTCTCTCCTACATTTTCAGTGGATGCATAATAGTTTTGCATTATTCAGATTTCTTTTCATTTGAATTTGAACGTCTTTCTTCTGAAACTAGCTGTTTCTGAACTGACTTCTTAAATTCAACCACTGTGTGTCTTGGAATTAGCAGCTTTGTTTTTGGTATTGTTTGTTTTGCTTTGATGAATTTAATTTTTTAATTTCTTTTATTAATTGAATTATTTTATTTGTTTTTAGTGTTTGATAATCACTTCCATATATCTTAGATTTTTTTCCACTCCCTCCCCACTCCCTCCTTGAGACAGCATACAGTCTTATACAGGTTGTACATGTACATTCCTATTAAATTCATATTGCATAGAAGAATTAAAATGAAGAAACCATAAAACAAAACAAAACATAATACAAAAGAAAATGGTCTGTTTCTATCTGTGATCCAATTCCACAGTTCTTTCTCTGGATGTGGAAGGCATTTTGTCTCAAGAGTCCATTGGAAATTTTTTAAGTCCATGCATTTCAATGAAGTACTAAGTCTACCAGAAAAATTCCTCATACTCTGTGGTTGTTACTGTGTACAATGTTCTCCTGGTTCTGCTCTTTTCACTCTATCAGTTCATATAAGTCTTTCCAGGCCTCTCTTAAGTCTTCATGTTTTGTTTTATTTTTGTTTTCTGGAAGAGATCTATGAATTATTTCAATTGCCATTTCATTTACTGTGTTAAGAAGTTCTAGACAGTACTCTTCTATTATTTCTTGCGTTATGGTGTTAAGGTTTTTTGGGTCTATCGTGGTTCTTCTGGGAGACCTATGATCCTTAATTTGTCTCTCCATATCCTGTCTTTGATCTCAATGTATTTGTAAACAGAATGAGAAATTTTCTTTTAACCTTTTCTGCTTCACATCTTCTGGGCTGTCCCTCACACCTGTTTTGGCATTCCCAATCTATTGTTATCATTATTATTTCTTTGATGAGACTTGGCATCACAGACTCTCCCTGTTATTTTTGCTGAGCAGTCTATAAATTCTATTCTCACAACTCTCATTTCTCTCTGGAAACACTCAGCAACAACATATTAGGGTCCCATGTTCTCCTCACATTCCACAGGGTCCTCTATTTCAACAAATGTTGGATCTTTTTTCTTTGTTTTTCAATATTTATTCATAGATGCCTGAACTCTTTTACTAGATCAAGAGGACATATTTCCTTTTGTTTTCAGTGTTTTCCCTATTGATTTATCTGCTTAATGTTCAAGGTCTTTGAATTTTCTTCTTGAGATCTTTGGTAATTTCAGTATTTTTTTTTAACTTGATTCCCCCCTATTCATTTTCCAACTCAGTCTCTTTTAATGGTGATTTCCTCTGGAGTTAGATTTGATTGATACTTCACCAGCTTAGGTCTTTGCCCCAAGTGACTTTTTGATGGTCTCCAACTGGATGCTGTGCTTTGTTTTTCAGATTTATTGGAGTATTACATAACACCTTATTCCTTTGCCCTCCCTAGACAGTGTTCTGCCCTACTATCCTGATTGTTCCTTCTGTACCTCAGTTGTCTGGCTTGGAACTGACAGTTCAGAGTTGTGCAGCCCTCATGCTACTGGAATGTGCAATGCTAACAGGCTTTTTGCTCCTAAAGGTCTATGGTCATGCTGTCTCTCATGGCCCAAGCAAACATGTATGTAGCCTGTGCTCCTTAAATTATGGGTCTTGACCCCATATGTGGTTTTGTAAGCGAATGTGGGTGTCATGAAAAATTTGACAACAATAAAAGTTTGCTGAATGGGCAGTGGTCAAAAATTAATTCAAAATCAAATGTGTAATGAATCCAAGCTGTTTCTGGTAGTGCTTGCCCATGTTGCTTCACTCGACTTCACTGCAGCCTTGGTTTTGAACACAGCATTGATGATTATAAAATCAAAATATCAATCAACTCTAAAAGACAATGAAAATACTCTATATCATGAAGTATCAAATATTCTGCCAAGATATAATTTTTCATGTAAAAATGAACAAGCACATCTATCTCATTAGTATGCAGATTTTCTTTCATTGTTAATAAATGGTAAAATTATATGTATACCAAAGAATTGTTTTAAAAATAAATTTATTCATGATTTATTATCAATAAATGTTTGATTTGTATACCTATTTTACATACCTATATATCCGAGGTTGCATAAAAATTTCTCCAGCAAAAAAGGGTCACAGATGAAAAAAAAGTGTAAGAAACCCTCATCTACAGCCTAGAGTCAGGGTCTCTATGGCACTGGAAAGATGGAAAAGGGACCAGAATGTGGTGATTTTTTTTTTTGCAAGCCCATATGTCAGGTACTTAAGTCTGAAAGTACGGTCTTGCTGCCAATAGTGGGGCATGTGAGGGAAGGATGCTGAGTTCAGGGTCAATGAGACTTAGTTCATGGTTTTTTTAATCTTCTTTTGAATTTTAGGTGTTCTAGATTATGGAGACAGCTGAAGTTGCTTTATCTTTGGTGTATAATTTCTGTTTTAGAGAGGTTTGAGAGGGGATCAGAGGAAATGTCTAGTCCTCTATGTTGTTGCTTGTGTGGCCTAAAGCTTTGCAAAGCACAGTTCCAAAAAAATAAGTTGAGTAGACTTTATTAACTTATGACGTGTCAAATGAGCAGAACTGGAAAAATGTCGTTATTTAGAAATATATACAATTAATAATATAATGAAAACAATATAAGGACAAATAACTTTCAAAGACTTAACAACTCTGATCAGCACAAAGACCAATCAACTATAATTTCCTAGAAGAGCTGATGAAGCATTCTACCCACTTACCTAAAAGACTCAAAATGCAGGATGTGTTTTACATTTTCGGATATTTGCTTTGTTTTTATGTGAATGTTTTTTCCCTTTGTTTTTCTTTTATTTTCCTTTGTTTTCAATGGGTGGTAGTGAGTAAGAGGTAGGGAAATAAAATAAATGCTTGTTAATTAAAAACTTTCTTTAAAAAAATGAAAAGTATATTCTTGTGCCTGGTCTTATTCTCTTACTCTGTACCCTAAATAACTTTTTCTTGCTGTTTAGTTGTTTCAGTCATGTCTGACTCTCTGTGACTCCATTTGGGAAAACTTGACAAAGATATATGAATGGTTTGTTATTTCTTTCTCCAAACCCCAATCACTAGAACTCCCCTTTAGCTTTTATACCTGAGATCCTATCTTGATTTCTTTCCCAATACTTCATTTTCCTTTGGGACTAGTGTCTCACTTTGTCCTCTTCCTTTTTGCCCATCCTTGTGGAAACTAGAATCTTGCCTTGAAACCACAAAGTGGTCATCACTACTAGCATTTTTAATATTGATGATTGACCTCCTTGGATCCTTTACCTATTGTGTGACACAATCCATGTGACACTCTGTACTGCCCACTTACTGTGCACCTTTCCCTGAGGCCAATTGCCTATATGACTAGATCTGCTTAGTTTTCTCCTGCCCATATTTTGAATCTCTAAGGGTCTGTAGGTTTCTCAGACCACAGGGATCCTCCTTCTATACTGTTCCTCTAAGAGTCTAGTCCTGTTATGATGGAACTTTTTGGTTATAGAATTATCCTTCCTTTCCTAATATTTGAAATAGAATTATGAAATGTCTGAGAGCTATGGAGAGGAGAGCACAGTGCCAAATTCTAGAGCATTACAAATGTGAGCGGCCAAGAGGAGAAATGCAATAGGCAACCATGACTCCAGAAGACTGAGGAAGAACTATGCTGCCTACCTCCTTAGAGAGGCAGGTGATGGATTTGTGAATGAAAATGGAATATACATTTTTGGACATAAATTATGTGGGGATTTGTTTATTTGATGATGCACACTTTTACAAAGGCATAATTTTCCTTTTTTCTTTTAAATTGGAGGGAGTAAGAAAGAGAAAAATAGGTGCATAATAATTGAAAATTTAAGTATGAATTTATAAAGTAAAGGAAGAAAGTGTCAGGGGCAACATTTGAACCCTAGCTCTCTTACGTGAGTGCAAGAGATTAAGTCTCTGCCCAAGATTACATAGGTAGTGAATAGACAACATTTGAATGCAGATTCTCCAACTCTATAATCAACATTTTAAAATTTCTTATCTTTTTTTCTTAACAAACACAAACTCACACACACACACACACATATATATATATACATATTACTATTAATTATAATTAGGAATACCAATAAGAGTTAGTGAAACTTTTAATGATATAGTTTTTAAACTAATAATCTTATTTTTTTTAAACATACATTGAGTAATTCAAACCAGGATCATAAAACTTTGCTTAGTGAAAGTCTCTAAGGTAACTATGCTTAATGTATTTTATACAGTGCTTTATGGTTTACAAAATGACTTTCTCACATGAACTCTAAATTAATGACATTCTAATGTCTCTTTTTTCTTTGAATTCTAGCCTTTGTTAAGATAAAGCTTCATCTCAGTTTTACCTTCTTCTGCGAAAAATTTTAAATGTATAATATAAAATGTAGATTTATAAAAGGTATCAGTAGATGAAGCAGTGGGCTAGGAATTACAATTTTATGTGTAAGAAGGGGTGATAAAAAGGTTCAAAAATCGATTTCACAAGTACAGTTCCGGGAAGAACTGGTTTAATGCTCCATGTGGGAAAAAAGACCTAGGGCTTTTAGTAAATTGACAGTTCAAAAGAAGGCAACAGTGTGACCTGGTTGCTGCAGAACCCAATATTATCATTAATTACATGAATAGAAGCATCATTCATAGGACATAAGAATTCCACTATTGTCTGTGCTTACTAGCCATACCATGTACTCCAGAAGTACAGTATATGAAGTTCTTGCTGCTACCGTTTAAGAGGTCTATTGACAAATACCAATATATCCAGCATGGTCATGGGGACACAGGACGAAACAACAAATATTGTACCTGGTAAAGCCACTGTTTTTCAGCTTTTGGGAGGATTGGTACTAGCTCACTGTTACTCCATTAAGGTTTTAAATGGTCTCTATTTCCTATGACTCTCTGTGATTCTTTATATCCCAGACAACCTATAAGGGAAAGACTATAGGGATATCTTCATCCCCAGACTTTTTCTATTCCTTGATATGAACTCAGGGATCTTTTAGATGAATTAAAAGGGATTTTCTATGATGATACATGATGACATGCAATGAGGACAAGAGTACAAAATTAAATATTAATGGTTCAAAATTTACACAAGGATTCATACTTGAATCTTAGACCTCAATACCAGTTACACAATATTTGTGCTCCTTCCTGTCTAATTTCTTGGTCTGTTTCTTGATGTTGATGGAGTTCTAGTTTTATCACTGTGGAATTGGCTGGCCATTTGCAGCTTTCTGGCATCCTCTTTTCTATCCATTGAGGTAGCATATGAGGGGGAAGTCTGGGACTCAGTTTCCAATGAATAGGTACTTGAATAGGTCAAGACCACCCACTGTCCATGACCTAGGAAAACCAATTCTACTCCCTTCAAATTTGAAGAAAAAAGATTAGTCACTGTTAAGGCCAAAGTCCTGTGTTTTATGGCTTGTTACCATCTTCACCCTATTTCATGGAATGAATAACCCTTTGGAAAGTGCTTACTTTTTCATTTTTCCTTATCTTTCTTTTGAACTTGTCTCATAAATTCTATTTTATAGGACAGATATTTTGGCTAGTTAGTTTGCCAAGTGATTAACTATACCATTGGGATTACAGCCCATGTGATCTGGTCATGCTAGGCGTCCCTAAGTTATATTCACTCACTCTATGGATACTTTCTTCAACTGTCCTTTATAATTCTGTACCTCTGTTTTAACATGGGCATTTGGATATGTCACATTGTTGGTTCATATTAAGGAGCTAATTATAATTACACATGAACTACCATTATTTCAGGTGTTCTCTACTTTATTCCTACCAGACCTACAGTAAGGGAGTTCAAATTTTATTTCAGACACTTACTAGCTATGTGTCCCTAGACAAGTCACTTGACCTTTGTTTGCCTCAGTTTCTTCATCCATAAAATGGGGATAATAATAGTACCTACCTTCCAGGGTTGTTGTGAGGATCAAAAGATATAGTAATTGCAAAGTCCTTAATACAGTGGCTGACAGACAGGAATTACCATATAAATGTTAGCTATTGTTGTTATTTTATCTGGCAGATATATCCCAATACCGAGTGAAAAGCTTTTCCTTATCCTCATCAAAATATCTCCATGTAACACAAGGTGGTAATGCCCAGACAAGCCCAGGTCACTGCTGCTGCTACTACTACTACTACTACTACTACTACTACTACTACTACTACTACTACTACTTCTACTAATACTAATACTAATACTAATACTAATACTAATACTAATACTAATACTAATACCAATCATCATCATAATCATTGTCTTGAGCTCCAAACCTGTGTTTACAGCTTCATGATGTAGACATCTCTATCTGGGTGCTCCATAAGCATCTCAAATTCAACATATTCAAATCTGAAACTATTATCTCACTCCCCCTCTCACAAACTCCCCTTATACAAATTTCTCTACTGGACATCACCAGATTCCCAGTTACCCTGTTTTGAACTACTTTCAATCTCCACCTTTTCCTGATCCCTGCTTCTCTGTTAGTTCAATGCCCCAAATTTCTTTGTTTTTAAATATATGCTTATTTACTTACAATTTGTCTCTCCCTAGAATGTTAGCTCCTTGGGGGAAGGGACTGTTTCATTTTTTTTGTCTTTATTCCCAGTACCTAGAATAATGTATGCCACATAGTAGGAACTTAATAATGGCTAGTAGATTCATTGAACCTCCCCCACAAGGGGAGGTGACCAAAGGGACATCTACCCAATGAAAGGAGAGTCCAGTTCAAAGGAAATTTGTGGATGACACAAATCTGGGAGGAAATAAATCTGGATTAAAATTTCACTTTTCTCTCTCTTGCTTTTTTCTGTCACAATCCCTCAAAAGACCTGAGGAAATTGCAGCTATGGTTATTCCTAGTTCATAGAAACAGGGGACTTGACTTCTCTATTGAAATAGGTAACATAGATAATAGTGCTAGGCTGATATATGGCATCCTTGCCAGAGGGCAAGAATAGCATTTCCAAGATTCATTTAAACACCATTTAAATCCCACTACATTCTCACACATTCACACTCAATTCACATTAAATAATTAAGTACTTAGGTAAGTGTGCTTTTATCCTTTCTTACTTTTTTTGCCCCTGACCCTTCAGCAAGAACATTCTGCAATCTCAGCAGGAGCAGTCCTTTTCATTTAAAAAGTATACATTTCACTAAAAGATCTGATAAACTCTATATGGTAAGATTAAGCTGTTTATGATCAAGGAAAAAAATGTGCTACTCATTAGTGACCAGAAATTGTTGTACAATGACAAGAAATCAGTGGAAAGAAACTTACAAAATGTTGTTTGCTGTACTACTATACAGAGCAGGGGCTTATATAGCTTGAAACCTATAGCATAAAAGGTACCATAATTTCAGAAATATTTTTCCCCCAGAATGATGCTGTAATTGGTATTGTAAAGCATTCAGCCACACTGAAAAACTTCCTCAAATTATATGAATTTGGAACCATAAATCAGCTGATCATCTTGTTGTCCTCAAGGCTGTTTACTGATGCCCAATTATGGTTTTCAATTTTCAGAACTCCACCTGTTCCTTATACAGAGGCTGAAATGTTCATGTATCAAGAGTATACTTATTAAATCTGTAGATATCAGCCTGGATGGAATTGCTCACACTGCAACATAGAGAGCCCTTTCAGAGTGGCCTTAACCAATTAGAGAACTTGTCTGAAACAAAGAATAAAAACTTGATAAGGTTCAAAAACAACAACAATAAGAAAAATGGAAAAACTAGGTCATGAAGAGTATTTTTTTTTAAAAATCAACTCTAAACTAGAGAGCCAACAATTTCTGCCAAAAGGACATTTTACACAACATTAAAATGATTGTATTCATGCTCTGATGAAACCTTCCCTAAAGCTGCCTCCAAAAATAGGATTCCACAATCACTTGTTCATCTCCTTCTCCAAGGATGGAAGGTTTCTCCTCCAATTGTTCTACTACAGAGTTGACAGTCCTTTCTCTAGTACCCCACCACTTCTCAACTCTCTAACTTGAAATTTCCTTCTGTAGTTGTCCCAGATCACATTTTCTACCCACCATCATTTCTACTCTAGCACAAACTACTTGATTACAGTGCAAGGAAATCTCAGGATACAAAAACTAGATAGGGATAAGGACTAGACCTGTGATTTTCCAGATGGAGAAACTCCCCCTATTATTGTAATTTCACATTTGCTTTGAAATATATAGTCCTAGCGAGCTACCTCTAGTGTTTACGGAGAAGTTAAGTAATTTAAGTATTTCACATAACCCGTATATTTTAGAGGTGAGATTTTAACCCAGGTATTTCTGATTTTGAGTCTGGATCTATACTATGTACCCCTTTCATGAAATGGGCAACCTATATAAAACAGGGACATGTACAGATACATCATATAGAATTAGCATTAGGTGAGACCTTAAAATTGTTCTGTTAACCTCTTAGTAGTATCTTGACATGCGTCTATCCAAACTATTTGAAAACTTCAAGTTCTAGCTGGTAAGTTTGATTTTGATTATTGGGGGGTGGGAAGGGAACTCTTCTGTATTATAAAAAGGATAGTTCATAAATATTTAGAAAGGTGATGAGCATAAAAAACCTGCATAGCATCATCACTGTTGGTTAGGCAAGAGCAAGGGTTCTTAACCTGGGGGGGGTTGAGCTTTAAAAAACAAAGACTGTTATTACTATTTCAGTGTAGTTGGATTTCTTTGTATTACTTGAATTTTGTTTTATAAAATTGAAAATATTGTTTTAAGAAGGGATCCAAAGACTTTAACAGCTAGTCAAAAGGCTCCATGATAAAAAAAAAAAAAATATGGTTAAGTACCATTGTGCTAGACAAATCGTTTTACATTTTTGAAGTGACAAATAGATTGATAGATGAATGGAGTGGAGAAAATAGTGTAGAGTAGGATTAAAGAAAGCATTTGACAAAGACTCAAATGCCATCCTTGTGGATAAAATGGATAGCTATGGGATAGATGGTGGTATAGTTGAAGAGTGTTGGGATGAGTTCAATGACTAGATCTAAAGAATAGTCTTTAATGGAAGTCAGCTTGGAAGGAGGTCTCTAGTGGAGTATCTTGAGCTTTGATCATGTGCTTTTCAGTATTTTTATGACCAATATGGATAAGTGCATATATGGCATAGGGTTATACACATTTTGGTATATATAAGACCTTTCTAATATTTACCTCCTTTGGAGATATACCCAGTATGGAGACCTCTCTTTAAATTTAATGACATTTTTTCTTAAACATAATTGGAAATTGTTTTCAAGAATGGTTAGAACAATCCATCACTCCATCAATAGCTTGATTCTTTTCCCATTATCCCCTAAACATTGACTCTTTCTATAGTTCTTCTAATTCTGGATATGTGACACTTTAAAGTTGTTTAAATTCAGATTTATTTTAGTATTATTTAGAATATTTTTCATATGATTGTTGATGGTTTGCATTTTTTTCTTTTACATTAAATTTATTTAGAGTTAAAACCATTTATTTCCTTTGAACATTTATATCTTATATGATGGATATTAATCATATATTTGAGTCATTTCTTAAATCACTTTGAAAATCAGATTTTTTTGTCAACCATTTAATGCAAAGGTATTCCCTACCCCTCCTCATCAATGGCTGTATTTAATATTCTAGCCATATTGATTTTCTTGTATAAAATTTTTTTAATTCTTATTAACTGAAATTGTACACTTTTTTCTTTTATAAACTTCTCTACCCTTTGCTTATTTATCCTTCCCTTCACCAAAGTGAAAAGAACACACACATATACACATATACACACATCTATACATATATGCGTATATAGTATAATATATAACAGAAGACCATATATCTTTATATGGGTATATGTGTCTGTGTGTTTATATTGTGTTTATGTATCTATATGTGTATATATGTATGTGTGCATATGTATGCATATATATATATATATATATATATATGTATATGAATATGTCTGAACATTACACACATTGCTATGGCCCTCAGTGCCTACAAGGAAGTTGGGTCAAATTTCACTCTTCTCTTCAGGGTTCTTAAAGGGATTTGTGGGAGGGGGAAAGGGAAAAGGGTTAACTCAACTCCTACCAATAACTCCAGGCCTCACCAAGTGTATTCCCCACAAATATTGGGAATGATGTCTTTATACAACAGTTCTATTTAGCCATTCATAAACTAGCTTTGACAGAAAAATGTCTACTTCAGAAGGTATAATCATAAATATACAAACTTACTCCCTCAATGTGTAAGAGGCACAGTCCTCCTCCTTCCTTTATACTTCCTCGGTCTCTGAGAAGTAAATGGGTGTAGCTTTATAACTTAGCTCAGTTCCTGTAGAGTACAATTCCAAGTCCAAAATCACTCTGGGACTCAAGGTCAAGGCACTCTAGATTCTCAGGGCTTCCATGCTAAGCTGACTGAATGGCTCTACCATTGTGCTTGCAATGCTGACTCTTTGCCAATGCCTTGACCACCCAGGTCCCATAAGGATCAGTTCCAGCACTTGAAACTGAGGACAAACAACAATGAATACACACTAGCACCTCTGACCCACTTCTTGACCAAGGGTAAAAGAGGAAGAACAAAGCAAAGAAAATCCTTCTCCTCTCACATGGTGTCCTTGTTGTGGATGAACCCTCTGAACAGAACTGAGAAGAGTGGCTGAAAAGAGCACAGCAGAAAGAGCATGAAGAGCTCAGTCTTGCCAGTTTTAAAGGTGTTGGAAGTGAGTCAAAGGAAGTTACCCACACCTATGTGGTAGTAGATGTATCTTTCTCCATGTTAAGCAAGCAAACTTGTGTTTGTCCTTCATCATGGAAGAGGACCATGACATCAAGATGATGACATGACTTGCAGTTGACTTTGATTTGAGTGAGGAAGGGCTGTGCAAGTTCACCAACTTCACTTTCTTCTCCTGAGCCATCTGGGTCCAGTGGCCTGATATTCATCAGGATGACTGGAGATGGCCCAGGATGCAATGTGAGACCCTGGCTCTTTTAGGCTAAGGTCTTATAGCATTCTCACTTTGAGTGAGATACACCCTTCAAAGAACAACCTTCTTTAAGCAAACTAGGCATGTTCTAAATATCCTTTGAAGGTATTTCCATGCTAGAAAAACTGGGCAGGACCTGAGTAGCCTGGATTTCTATTACTGCTACTATTCTTGCTGCTGCTGCTGCTAGCAATAATAGCATTTATATAGCTCTTTAAGAATTTCAGAGAATTTCACAACTATTACTTCATTTTGTCCTCACAACAACTCTAAGGTATAGGTGTTATTATTATTTTCATTTACAGATAAGGAAATTGAGAAACAGAGGTTAAGTGACTTGCCCAAGGTCACATACTTAGTAAGTGTCTGGGTCCAGATTTTAATTGAGGTCTTATTTCAGATCCAGAATTCTGTCTATTAGCCACCAAATTCCCTTGGAAAGACATTGGGGCAAGATATAAACACATATGTCTATGTGTGTATACATATGTGTATATACAGACATATATTTACTGGACAGTCTTTTTCATACAGGTGAGACTTGATATCTTGAGATCTGATGTTATCACCTCCCCCCCAAATAATTGTAGTGTCTACTATGACTCGTGGTCCATGGAGTATTTAATATATGTTTAATTAATTGTGTTGTCAAAGACAGGATATACATATGTAAAAGCATTAAGTAATAATGCATTAATTTCCATGTTTAGGTGTCAAAGCATGTATTTGGCAGATACTGCATCAGGTGTTAAATACTGTAGGACTGCATCAATTATATGATGGTTTATCTTTCATGTTATGTTAAATATGTTAGCAATGAATGCTTTTCCAACATCTCTCTAAGATTCACAATGACATTTTCCCAACTTTGCCCTCCTCTACCTTTATCTTTTCTTCTTTGTCCTTTCTTCTCTTCTTTTCTCTGTCATTCTGTTCTAGCCTCTTCCTTTTCTTTACCTTTCTCCTATCCCTTCAAGGTTTGCCATGAGTGTGTACAGGCAGAGTAAGCCACTAATAATATGATTCCAGGACAGCCAAAGACCCATCTGTCCCCCAAATATGAACATTCTAACACAAGTTTACCAGTATTCCTTAAATTTCCTATCATCAGTCATGCTTCGTAATTTAATTTATTGTCTCTGTAGAGTCTTTATTAAAATTCAACTACCTTGTGTGTGAGCAATAGAAACTGTTAGAACCTATTTGCAAGGTTTCCTGGATCTATGTTCCAATCCTGCCTCTGACTCTGTGATCCTGGATAAATCATTTACCTTAATGCTCTAGGTAACTCCCTAAGACTTTAAGCCTCACTTAAGGAACCCATCTAAATCGGTAGAGAAAGCTTCATCACCCATAAATTCTCTTAACTAATGAAATCACGAGTCTAGTCCTCATTCCTTTTCTCCATTGTTACCTCCTGACTAAGTTTAAATATGATAGAGATAATCATGAGAAGCAATGTTATAATCTTTCATTTACCTGAAAGTCTGGCTTGTCATTAGGTTAGTCTTTAGATTTATCCTCATGCCATCTAGGCATCCATGGTCTTTATTTGAGAAATTAATAATGAGTTTTAAATTGGTAAAGTTCCTCTCTTGTGGTGGTAACTATTAAATATTGTCCTGACACTCTGACACCTACCACTCTAAACACATTAGTAACAGTAAAACCACCTGTCAGTGTACCTGCTCACTCCCCCGTGGACAGCTCCTGTGTAATCAGCAAAGGAACTGTTGTTCTTAATACTTCTTTTCCCCTTAAATTCTAACAATGTGTGCCAATTTAGTTTTGATGGATGATAAGATATGAAAAGCTGCTTTGTGAACTGTGTCCTGGCAATCCCAGGGCCCTCCATAACAGGGTGCCTGAGTGTCTCCTGAAACTTTGTTTTCCCGATTTTTCCACCTGCCTTTTTCTTTGGAGTTAAGTCACCAAAGCTCAGGTCAAAGCAAAGGCAGTGGCGGGCCAGAGTGAAGGCTGCTCCTGCTGCTGCACATTGAAGAGAGAGTGTTGACCGCTGTGAGAATCATAAACCTCTCAGTTTGATGATCAACTGAGCAGTAAATTAATTAATCATCATTTTATGCCTCATCAAGCACTTTGCTGAGACTCTCAACGGGGGCCATCTCAATTAGCCAATGGGAAGCAGACTGTTTTGTTTAGCTGGGTGAGCCTTCCATAAACAGGGGAGGCTTTGACAAGCTAATAAATATGTCATCTGTCTATGTCACTATCTGCAATGTGGCTCCACCTGTAAAGTTGTGGGATTCTGCCCAGCATGGTGGGTAGTAACTTATGTGAGTGTGTGTGTATGTGTATGTATGTATTTGTAAGGCAAAAGGATAGACAAACTGAAAAGGTGTATTCAAACCTAATTGTTTCTTAAAGCATTTATCAGACATTACCTATATCTTTTCCCCCTGATGATCGTACACCTTATTCCATGCCAACATGAAAATTCTGAAGATTTTCTACTTATGGTGTAAACGTACTGTGTAATAACTAGAAAATCTAAATAGACTCATTCTTTTTTTCTTTTTTCTTTCTCTTTCTTTCTCTTTTTTTACATTTTTAAAGGTTTCTTGTTACAGGGACTAGTTTCTCATTTCAAAGCTCTATTAACAAATATGAAGAGAAGGAGATCAAGCAGTAACAATTTGCATTTTGATGTGGTTTTCTGAAAAGATCTCTCTTCTATTTCTTTAATTTCAAAAAAATATTTTTTCAGTTACTTAGCATAAAAGTTTCTGATTGACCTTAGTCTTGCTCCTGTTTAAAAATTGAACAGTTATATTTTTTAGTAGTCTCAAAACGCATGCTTTTAGGAAACAGTTTGCCTAAGACATTGTGAATGCAATAAAATTTGAAGATGATGATAGTGATGTTTCCATCATAAAATTTTCTTATATTTAGTTTTAAGTAGGGAAACAAAGAGTATACCCTGATGTTGTACCAGGATACAGTCTGACTGTAGTAGAGAATATCATAATGAAATACACTGGATTTTTTTATCCAAAACCTTATATGGGTTTTTCTCTCTTGGTTCACAGAAAAATCTCCCATTTGTGATGACTGCATGTTAGGCTGGTCTGATTTTTCTTGTTGTTGTTTCCTAAAAATGCTCTGATCTGTTTTGTTTTTTGCAATTTTTTTCTCAATATATCCTTTCTAAAAAAATTCCATTTTATTTTATTGTCAGTTCTGAATTCTCTGGTTCCCTTCTCCCCCTTCCTCACCCATTGCAAAAAAAAACAAAACCCATTACAAATATTTATGATCACACAAAATGAATTCCCACACTGTCCCCTTCAATACATTCTTAAAACCTTTTGTATTCCAGTCATGCTTGCAGTTCCTTGACTTCAATATGCCCGGAAGAAGTTGGTCCGATAGATAATAAGTCAAATTTCAGATAAATACCAGTAAGTAATTGCTTCCCCTTTCCCACATAGAGAGACCGTGTGCTATAGTGGAGAGAACAATGGATTTGTCCCAGGTTCAAATCCCATCTCTGTATGTGATTTTGAGCAAGTCATTTGACCTCTCTAGGTCTTAGTTTCCTCACCTGTAAAATGAAGGATTCAGACTAGATGGTCCCTAGAATTCCTTCCACCTTTATACCTATGACTCTATATAAAAAAAGCTGTGCTACCAATATCCTTAGTGCTAGGCACACCACTTGATTGTCTATCATGTTTCATCTTTAATGACTTATCGATGAATTATGTAATAAGTAGTTAAAAATTTAGTTCTTATAGTTACATAATAGGTTGCAGCCATAACCAGAGTGAGCTCAGTGGGATTCTGCCCTCTGGGATGATACGGGGGATTAGGGAAGGAAGTGCAACCTCCCTCTTGTTGACCATTGTCCTGTGGAGGTATAAGTACAACTGTCCCCTTGGGACACTCTGGCCATGTCCTTCCTGACACACAGTCTTTCTCCATCTGCACAGGACGTTGCCCCAGAGCCAGTTTTGGCTACTTACAGATATAGACATGTCAGTGACTGAAACAGATCAACCACAAGAGTCAGAGGCAGTTATTCCAACTTCAAAGAAGCAGCAAGAATCTTTACCTAGTAAATATTTGGCTGCAGAGAGCATACATAGCCTTCATCAGACATAACAATGAGAGGAATATTTACTAATGGGAGTGGTTGTTGACATTAACAAAACAGGCCAATGAATAACTAAGAGAGGAAGCACTGCACTGATCTGTGTAGCCTTGCTCTTCAACAGCCTTGACTGAAAGTGGACCTGTGTAAGATAATATCAGAGCATTATTGATAGCAAAGATCTTGAGACCTGCTGTATCAACAATGGAATAGCCAGGACCAGTGTTCAATACTACTAAGGTAAAATAATTTTTGTCAGTAATTGTGATAAGGCTGGGGACTCAGGACACTATATTCATTGAAATTTATGTTTGCAGTCTCTTGACTCCCTCAGGTTTCCCTTCATGGCATGCTCATGGATGTTCATCCTGCCCATGTGTATTCTGGGGAACTGAGGCTTTTTTTCCCTGACTATGGGTGAAAGGGGTAAGCCAGGGATATTATTCAACTTTCCCAAATCCTGATGCAAATCAGCCATTGATGATACGAGACCCTGGGTTTTTCTGGCTTGGTCTGATAGGATTTTCCTCTCAATGCAATAGAATATAGAATCAAGAAAGGAAGGTAGTCCTTGAGAGAAGATTATTGAAACTGGTACAATGTCTCAATGCAAGGATGACTTTGGAATTTGTCCTTTCCAACAGTATCCAAGGGGTAAAAAAAACGTTTTTAAAAAAGTAAGAGATATTTCTTCTTGGGGCTCAGCATTTCCACACTTCATCTTTTTCTCTGGTGAATGCAGCATGAATAAAATACTTAGGCATACAAGTAAACTTCACTGTAATGAAAGTAATACTTTCAAAATGCAAGTGAAAATTTCAAAATTAAAAAATTTCCCCAATCTACCCCCTTCTAACTTTTCTATTTTTAGTTAGTGGCATCACCAGTTAGCTAGTAATCAGTCTTAAATTTCTGGATCATTTTTAATCTTTTTTCTCATTATTATCCATACTTCTCAAATCCAATCAATTACCAAACTGAAGAAGGCATGCACAAAGCACCCACAGTATCTCTTACTGAAATCTCTGAGGGCACCTCAAGCTCAAAAAGATTAGATTCACAAGCATTTCCTGAAAGCAACTTTTCTGTTAGTGGAAGAACTACTCTCACTTCACCAAAATTCAATATTTCAGTATAATCCTAGATACTTTCTTCTCCTTCAGGCCGCACACCTAAGTAGTAGTTAATTTCTGTCCATTATCTTTCTTCAAAGTTTCTCATAGCATCAAAGATTCGAGTTGTGTTTGTCCTTCATTCTCAAAGAGGACATCAAGATGTTAACATGACTTGCAGTTGACTTTGATTTGAGTGAGGGAGGGCTGTGCAAGGTCACCAACCTCAGTGGCCTGATATTCATCCTGAAGATTCAGAGTTAGGAGAGACCTTAGAGACCATTGAGTTCAACTCACTAATTTTGCAGATGAGAAACTGAGGCAGATAATGGTTAAGTGATTTGTGCAATGCCACACTGGTAGCAATGGTCTGAGTAAGGATTTGAACCTAAGTCTTCCTGATTTTAAGCCCTGCAATCATATTTTATTGAAAATTATTTTCAAAATAGGAATGCTTTATATCTAGGGGAGGTCTCTGAAGTAGGATAGTTACTGAAAGACCCAAAAAATCATGTGATGGGGAGGATTAATATGTTACATGATCACAGAAGGCAGACTCTGAAGACATTTGTTATGTCAAGTTATTCCCCACATTAGGGTGATAGCAGGACAAAAGCCTTTGACCTAGGGAAAAAAGTCTAGGCATTGTGCTAAGTACCAAGGATACAAAGAAAAGCAAAACCCAGTCTCTGTCCTTAAAGAGTTTACATTCTGATGGGGAGTGAAACATGAAAGTGAGTAAAATTCCCTATTTACTATATCATGCTGTCTTTCTTAAATATAACATTTCTCTTTCTGTTCTTGCTTCCCTCACCCAAGTCTCAGGTATTTCTTGTCTGGACTGTTGCAATCACTTCCTAAGAATTCGTCCTGCATCTGATCTCTTTCACATCACCATCTTACAGCATTGCCAAATTAATCTCCCTAGAGTACAACTCTTATCTCTACCTTCCCCTTCTCAAAAATTTGAAAGGTTTCTTATTGTCTTCCAAATAAAATCCAAGCAAATTAGTCTGTCATTCAAAGCTTTCCATGATACTTCCTCAATGTACTTTTTCCAGATTTATCATCTTCTATTTCCTTATAATTAACTTATACTCCAATCAAACTATACTACTTTCTATCCTCCACATATACCCTATATTCCTCATCTCATTCTCCTTTCTCCAGCTGAATATCCTCATTACAATTACTTTTTTAAGAAATTCTATCTCTTTTGGGGTCTCACTCAAATGCCATGCTTCAAAAAGTTTTTCCTATTTATTCTGTGCAAAGTCAGTCTCTGACTGCTAGAAACTCCTATAACATTCTACCTTGTATTTTAACTGTTTATGTACATATCTTATCTCCTTTACTAGCTTGTAAAGTTGTTAAAGGCAGACACTATGTTTTATTCATGTCAGTGCTTTTGCCCTTCTTTTCTCTCAAGGGCTAGCATAGTGTCTTGCTCATAATAGCTGCTAAATAAATACTTTTAAGTGAAAAAATTGAATGACCCCCTCATGGATAAGTATAAAGTGTTAGCTTTGGAGTCAAAACTTTTGGGTTTGAATCCTACCTCTGACATGTACTATACAGGTAACCTTGAGCAAAGTCACTTTTAATCTCCCTGTTTGTTCATCTGCAAAATGAGTAGGTAGGACTGGATGACTTCTGAGGTCCTGTACAGCTCTCAAGCTAAAATTTTGTTTCATAACCTGACCTATCAAAAAGCATACATTTTGAAAAACAGGGATCCAGTGACTGGGGGCTTGGAGTCAAAAAGCAACAAAATTTCAAGGGTGATGAATATCATCCAAAGAATTCTGCTTCAGTATATCAAATTCTGGACAAGTCCACAAACAATATGAAATCTAGAAAGTTAAGTCACACACTCTCATCTTCCTTCAAGAACTATGGTGTTTTGAGAGAGCCATGAGAACCATGAGCTCCATACGAGTTTCACTGATTGAAGCAAAATAAAGCTCTATTTATGGAACAAGATTTGATTTAAAAAAAAAAAAAGCAGCGTTTATACTTGAGAAAAGTTTCTGAAGGAAGTTAGTTACTGAAGGACCAAATGAATTATGTGATAAAGAAGATCAACATATTACATGATTCCAGAACAGATCCTGAAAACATCTATATTGTTTAGTTACTCTTTGCATTATTATGTGAGATTCTGGAAATCCTAGAAATCTGGGTCATCTAGGTGGCATAGTGGGTAGAGTGTTAGGTCTGGAGTTAGAAAGCCCTGAGTTCAAATTCATCCTCAGATATTTAATAGGTGTGTGTGCAAGTCAATTAAACCTGTTTGCCTCAATTTCTTCATTTGTAAAAAGAGCTGGAGAAGGAAATGACAAGCCACTCCAGCATCTCTGCCAAAGAAAACCCCAAATGGGGTCACGAAGAGTCAGATATGACTGAAAAACAATCAACAACAGGGTGATAATGGAACAAAAGCCTTATGACCATATAAGATGAAAGCCAGCCAACAAACATTTATGAAATATTTACTATATGCTAGACACTCGGCTAAGCATAAAAAAGGGCACAAACCCAATCTCTACCCTAAAGAAGCTTGCATTTTAATGGGGAAGATACACGTGAAAATAATCAGGTAGATATAAAATATATCTAGAGTAGTTGGAAGATAATCTTAAAAGGGAAGGAACTATCACCTGTCAGGAGGAGAAGAGCTCCTCCTGATGATAGAATTTGAACTGAGTCTTGACGGAAACCAGAGAAGCTCAGAGGAGGATGTGATGGGAGAGTATTCTAGTCAGTGCAAAGTCATGAAGACATATTATGGAGTAATTAAGCTGTGTAATTATCAGCAAGTCAGCCAGTATCACTGGATGGTGGAGTTTATAAAAAGGATTAAAGTGTAAGAATCTTGAAAAGGTAGGAATGGGCCAGATTGTGAAGCACTTTACCTGTTGATATATTTCTCAGGGGCATTACAGCCTCAGAGCTTACCCCTGTTATGTAACTGCTTTCATTATAAACCATGGCCTTGTGATGCTTCTTTGATTAGCACTGTAAATGGCTAGAGGACCAAGAGTATGTGTTACCTTGACTTTGCTGTTCCCCTTTATAGTTAGCTCACATTCACCTCTCTGCTCCCAGTGAAAGGTGATAGCAATGTTCATGGTGACATAAGGCAGACCAGCATGCTATCTACCAGGAACCTCCCGATCTCAAAAAAAAAAAAAAAAAAAAACACTCAAATTCAGAGATGACACAATTTTTTGTACTAGAAATGCAAGGAGATGGGAAATCTGTGCGAAAACTACAGAATCAAAAGAATGACTTTCATTCTATTCCTCACAAATTGAGGGACAAATAATTTTTAAAGAATTTTTGAAATATTATCTTCTAGAATAATTTCTAATTTTCAATGACTTTTCGGGTCTTATTTTACATAAACTAGTTTATGGCAGGAAAATTGCTAAGTAACTAAAATTATCACAGAAGTACCAGAGAAGACAATACAGCTGTCTGTCAATAAGAAAATGAATAGCCAAAAACAAAAAGAAAGAAGAAAAATTAGTTTTACCTAATTAACAATATTCATTTAAATTATTTTGTTTTTTTGAAACATTATTACCAAATATAAGAACAATAGAAAGAATTAAAAATTACTTAAGTGTGGTTGTAATGGATGATCAGAGCTAGTAAAAAATGTTAGAGAACCCTTTTCTGTCTTTGGCAACAGATTGGACATGAAGGATGAGAGACAGTCAAGAGTAGAAGACGATACTGCAAGTCTGAGGGACTGGTAATAAGATATTGACCTCAACAGTAATAGGGACGGTGAAGGGTGGAGTGTTTAGGGAGAAAGATGAAAGAGCTTTGTTTTGGATATGTTCATTTTAATATGTCTACTGGACATCCACACTGGAGGTCAACAGAGAGTGTAGGCAGGATAGGGAGGAGTGACAAACATCATCATAGAGATGGTAATTAAATCTATGGGAGGTAATGAGATCACTGAGTGAAGTAGTATAGAGGGAGAAGAGAACAGGACCCAGGACAGAACCCTAAGGGACACCTATATATTTAGGGATCATGATCTGAATGAAGATCCAACAAAGAAGACTGAGATGGAACAGTCGGTCTGAAAGTTAGGAGGAGAACCAGGAGAGAATTATATCCTGAAAAACCTGGAGAGAAGGGTACGAAGTAGAGACAGTGTTAAACAGTATTAAAGGATGCAAGGGGTAGAGAATGAGGATAGAAGAAAGGCCACTAGATTTGGAAATTAAGAGATCATTGGGAAATTTGGAGACAGCAGTTTGGTAGGGATGATATGAAAGGTTGGATTGTGTGAATTAAGAAGAGAGTAGGAGGAGAGAGAGTGGATGGAGAGATTGTAGACTGTCTTTTCAAGGATGTAGCCACATAATGGAGAGGTGATATAAGATGATAGCAGAGATAGAAGATAAAGTTAGGTTTTTTGTTTCTCACTAAGAATGAACATTTAAATACCAACAATGTTGCCAAAATAATTTTCCTTAAACACAAGTTTGACTGTGATTACCCAAGCCAATCAACTCCAGTGTCTTCCTATCACATCTAGGAAAAAATAAATAAATTTCTCTAGTTAGCTTTTAAAACCTTATGCAATCTGGCCATGAACTAGCTGTCCAGTCTTATTGGACATTATTTGGCCTCCCCCATTCTGAGATACAGTGGAGCTGACCTTTTCTCTGTCCATCATATACAATAGTCTAGCTTCCATCTCTGTGCTTTTGCACTAGCCATTCAAAAAGACTATAATGTGTGCAATCCTGGCATGGACCTCATAAGGTCCTTCTCTTACTTTAAGATGTAGCCCAAGCACTATCTTCTTCTGCCTGATGGCCTTCCTGATCACCCTTCCAATTGCTAGTGCCCTGCCTCCCAATCATTTTTCATTAAACTATTTTGTTTATATTTCTATTTTATATTATGTATATTTTTGTGTATGATTAGGCTGTAAGCTTGTGGGAAGTGATCAATTCATTAAGTGTACTTGTATCTCTGGTGTCCAGCGTAGTGCTTGGCATGTGGTAGGTATTTGATTAGAAATATATTGATTGATTGAATAACAAGACCAACATTTACTCTTTGAGACCTGGAGGATTTTATTACAGGGGGAGAGTCAACCAGGTAGTTGTGTTCTGCTGAAGGTAAAAGTTGTTTTCAGCATTGAATCCTGGTAATAGTTCTCTGAGGTGCTTCTTTCTCTTCCTGCCTCCCTACAACCTTGTTGACATTGAACTTCTCAAATTGAGTCTTAAACAAAGGCACTTATTGCCAGAAATCATACTTTGCTGATTGCCTGCAATGTCATCACTTTCACCTATCTGACACTGTATTTAGGTAACTGTGATTCCTTGTGATTCTAGATGTTTTCCTAATTCTACAGAATTACTATTACCAAAGTCTCTGCAGTGCTTTGTAATTCTGTCTCATCCATACCAGGGTTCACTACATGTCTAGAAGAAAGAACTCAAGGGAAGAATCAAGATACACTACACAAAATCCCACCCCACTCCCAATAACAAAATAGCACCTTTCCACTCTTTCTTAAAGAAGAAGCCATTTCTTATTACAACAGGGATTGGCAAGTAGTAATTGTTTTTTGTACTCAAAGAAGACCAAAATGACATCATGATATGGGGGCTCGAAGGCTGATTACACCAATCCAAAATCAGAATGCTCTTACACAGGTTGGGCACAAATAGTCCTCCTGAACACTTGGGATGGAGATGTCTCTAAATTTACATACTGCATATTTCTTTTTAGCTACTGAAAATCTGCTTTGCTCATAGAACACAGTGTCTTCTTTGATGCAGGAAGTGATCCTGTGCCAGTGTCTCCCATGTCTCACAATCAGTGCCAAAACTCTTGAGAGAGACCATGAGAGTGTCCCTGTATCACTCTGACCGCTGAGCGAACATTTGCCCTTTGTGAGTTCTCCATAAAATAGAATTTTAGGCAAACATACATTTGGCATTTAAATAATGTGGCCAGACCATTGGAGTTGTGCTCTCTGCAACAGAGTTTGAACGTTTGGTGGTTCAACTCAACAAAGGCCATGTCATGTACTTATCATGCCAGGTGATCTTCAGAATCTTCCGAAGATGAATCAAATGAAAGTGGTTCAATTTTCTGGCATAGTATTGGTAGATTTTCCGGTTTCACAGATAACGCAACAATCAGGTCAGCACAACAGCTCTGTAGATCTTCAGTTTGCTTCTTCTATCCTACACTTTCCTTTGGAGCCTCCCAAATACCGAACTAGCTCTGGCAATGTGTTCATCAACCTCATCATCTACATGAACATCCCTGGGAAGTATAATACCAAGGTAAGTGAACTTATCCACAGCATTCAAAATCGGCAGGTTCTCTTTACATATCTTCTGGCTAGCTATTGAAATAGCTTTAAATTTAACAAAATCTAGATATAATTCTTCTCTCAATGTTTCCTAAAAAGGGTCTATAGTTTACTTGTGATTTGTATAATCTTTTTCTACAGTAAGGATCTTCAATACTAATTTTAAAGAAAGGATAATAGGATTTAGAACCAGAAGTGTTATTAGAGATCCTGTAATCCTCCCCACCCATTTTGCAAGAGGAAACTAAGGGTCAGAGATAGTAAGTGATTTGACCAAGATGACATGACTGGTAGTGGTCAGGGTCAGGTTTTGACCCCAGTTCTTCTGATTTCAAATACTCTGTTCTTTCCATTATATCACACTGTTCCAGCTCATAGTACTCTAATAACACAACATTTTAGCAATATTTAAACCATTAGTGAAAGTGATTTCTAAGCCAAGTTCACCTAGACTGCAAATTAAGCAGCTATAGCATCCATCTGTCCATCTGTCTGTCTATCCATCTATCTCTGTTTTTACTATCATAATAAGTAAAATCTATTTCAGGAAGTCACATGATTGGAAGTATGGCACTTGCTGGATAGAGACCTAACCTCTGAGTCAGAAATACATGGATTCATGTCTCTGCTCTGACTCATACTGGCCAGTTGACTATGGACAACTTTTCTAATTGCTCAGTGCTCACTTTAAGCCAGTGGTGTCAAATTCAGAAATGGGGTCAGTAAATCATACACAAGGAGCCCTGAAGGCCAGGGTTAGTTTTAAAATGTAATATCATCTATGATTTATTGTATTTTTCTTTGTTAAATAGTTCCCAATTATACTTTAATCTGTTTCAAGTATTACCTGCTGGCTGAGTATTTGACACCTCTGCTCTAGATAACTGTCTGAGGTTAAATTGGGGAGGAGATATAGATCTGAATTGATAGAGGGCACTTTCTCACTAAAGAGTTCTCTATATTAATGAAATCACATGTCCAATCCCTGTTCTTACACTATACGAAAAAGTGCCTTCTATTATCCTACATATTAATTTTTTTATTGTCACTTATAACTTACAATTTTTTTAAGGAGTTAGTACTTTGTCATTTGAGGATAATTTCTTACATTGTCTGACTCTTGAAGGAAACATTAAGATAGCATAGGGAAAGTCTGGTTCATGTCTCAGAGTCAACACTTTAGACAAGTCAAAGTCACCTCACTTCTCTGAGGCTCAGTTTCCTCATTGGCAAAACAAAAATGGTAATTCTTGTCCTTCTATACACAAGGTTATTGTGTGGATCAAAGTAGATGATATGTTGAGCAAGATCAGCAAATTATAAAATTATATACATGTGGAGGGAATTAGAATTAGGACGCAATTGTTCTTATCCTTAAAGAAAAACCTTTAAATTAACTTCTTAAATTTAATTTAAATTATATTATAATTATTTCAGCATATTAATACTTTTTGCATATAGTATGATTGGTAAGTTTTGTCTCTTTAAGAAAATAGAAGATTTATCAATGGCCACATATAATCCCTAAGAAATCACATTTATTTTAAGTTTTTCATTCTTTTCATTATCTGTATACATGCTGTCCTTTTTCCTGTCCTATGCCCTAATCCCAATATTATTTCACTTGTGACTCATTCCAATAGAGTATAAGATTCTTGAGGGCAAAGACTATTTCATTTCTGCCTTCCTATCCCATGAATGTAGCACAGTCACTGGCACTGGTAGATGCTTAATAAATGTTTGAATTGAATTAAAGTTAATCCTCAAGAAGCAAGCAGTTTTTCTTTGTGGAATGAAAAAGAACAGAGATCATCACTCTGAACATAAATATAAGGATGAGGTTGAGTGATATTTACTCAATCAATTCACCCTATCTCATTTAAAGTCAGTGATAAGATGCCCAATTAATCAGTTTCAATTTTAGATTTTATACCAAGTGCAGAAGTCTTTGAACGTCTTTGGATAATGTGAAATGTTGCCAGACAGGAAGTCTGTTCCAATTAAGAGAGATTTCATCATGCCCTCTAGGTCCTATATGAAAACACAGAGTTTGCTAGAATTGGGGAATTCCAGGGATTGGTGAGTCTTCCCAGAAATTGGGATGAGCATAGCTAAACCCCCTGAAAAAGAAGCACTTGGGAGAAAAAGAACACTTAACTTTGCCCTTTTTCTCCTCTGCTTAATACATTCTTATTGTTTTTTCTTACCTTGTGGCCCTTGAAGAATTTAGAGCATTTTAGCCTTCACACCTTCCCTTCAGTGTCCTCTGATCAGTTGATTGTTGTCTTGTGATATCAGTATCTGTATTGTGAGCTGATGCTACGCCAAACTTAGATTTATGGCTCTACAAGGTGTCTAGCAAAGAAACTACAGTATATCTAAGGGCCACTTCCCCTCTATGAATGGAAGAAAAGCACTTGTAACTGCCAGAACTTGTGAGTTACCATGCTGCCACATGTGCTTTCTAAGCCTGAGACCACTATTTCCTGAATTCTATTTGTACTTGCAAGAGAGTAAGTCAGAGTTTTTTGGAAGAAGTGTTTGGCATCAACTCTACTTTACTCTATCACCTTGAAAAATAACAAACATTTTGTAAAAACTATTTAAGGCTTGCTGACAATATGGGGAAAGAACAAATTGATGGGGCCTCAAGCCAATGGTTTAGAAGATCACTTGTGACTCTGTAAGGTTACCTCTAAGATCTACTGGGGAAGATGTAGCTCTACTTTGGAAGTAAGACTTGCATGGAAGTTGAGATAAGGATCCTCAGAATGTATATAAGCTACATCAAGTTGTGTAAGAAGTAGTTAGATCATAAGTCAACTGGGACACTCTAGAGAGGCAGAATAGGAGTAATATGATCTCTGGAAACCATCTGTAAATGCTGGAGGGAGCTGTATGTCAATAACTCTCCAGAAATCACTTAAAAAATAAGGAAAGCTAAAGTTTATGGACATTTTTCTTTGGATTTGGCTCAACCCGAGAAATTGATAGGAAACAACACACTAAATGAGGACAAAGGTAAGAGTTTGGAAAAAAGAAAGTTAAATGTGTGCTTTCTAGCTGTCTGATCTATGGAAAGCCTCTCTTTGTGTGCCTCTGGAAAACCAGAGTGATAATTAATATTTGCTTTCCAAAACTTCAGAGTCATTAGCTAATGAAATACAGCAACAACGTGCACACAAATGCATCCAGTTGCTATAGATATTCTTTCATTTTTGGCTGGAGAACAAATCTAAAAGCTAAAGCAGAACTCAGAGGGGGGTGAATCTATGCAAACCAAACCTGTTGGGGAGCCTTACTAAAGCCTCACTGTGCAAACTGAAACCTGCAGGTTTTACATAGCTTTCCTTCAGAGTCACTATCACTATTTGTCACCCGTCTGGAATTTTCCCTCCCTCTGAGTCACTGACTCATTGCCTTTTGGAATCTGAGCTTCAAACCCTTTTTGTTCACTTCAATATAAGATTAACTCTAAACTTCATTCATATCCTTTCCCCATCAACCAATACATAAGAACATTTACTGGCATGCTTAAATTTCATCCGTTTTTCCCTTAAGCCCATCTTTGAAAATATTTCGCTTCTAACCTATGTAACAAGCATTGTAATTTTCCCCCAATAAGCAAATTTATTTCATCTAATTCCCAGAAAAGTCTATTGAAATCACTAGGACAAAGGGCAATGCAGTATAATAATATTACCACTTATGTGATAGAGTACTTTTCTCTGAAGAGTTCAGATCTTTCTCTAAATGAAATTTATTCATACTTAACTTTTTCCATGTTAAAACAGGTTGAGGGAAGTATAACTATATGCATTTTGCAGATGAGGAAATTGAGGCACTAAAAAGTGAAGGAATATGCCTAACATAATAATTTACTTTCTATATGTGTAATACACCAGTTCAGCTTAGTGTAAGTATCTGGCAAAATGGTTCTTAACACTGGAATTAATGGACTGAATGTTCAAAAGGTTGTTATGGCATTATGTAAACAAGGGTGGTATTAAATGATTCAGAAAATAAGGTGAAGTGTCCTCATTGAATGTATCCATACATATTTTTTAACACAAACAAGACACTCTTTCTTAACTCCAGGTGTTTTCTCTGGCTATGCTCCATGCCTTGGAATTCTCTCCCTCCTGATCTCCTTCTCCTCACTTCCCAGGTTTCCTTCAAGTCCCAACTAAAATCTTACCTTTTACAGGAAGTCATTCCCAATTCCTCTTAATTCTAGTGCTTTCTTTCTATTAGTTATTTCTTTTTCATCTTGTACATATTGTATTCATATAATATTCATACATATTATCTTATACAGAGCCATTTACTTTGTGTTCTCTTATGAGATTGTGAGTTCTTTGAGAGCAGGTACTGTCTTTTCCCTCTTTTTCTATCTAGTGCTAGGGACAATGCCTGGTACATAGTAAGTGCTTACTAAATACTAATTGGTAGAATTTAGAGTTGAGAGAAGAAAAGACCACAAGACACAAATCAATTGATTGATTTTTCCATTTACTAAATTAATAAATTTACTAAGTGGATAATTTAATAAATCTAATAAAATAAATTAATAAATAAACTGAACTCCTAACTGCGGAAAAAAATATAAGGATGAACCCTACACAGTTCCAGCTGTTAAGATTGAAATCCTTCTTATGGAAGTCATGATTCAAACTTAGACCTTCTTGATTCCAAGTGCAGTATCCTATCCACTGAGTAAACTTAAGTTGTTCAATTTCACACAGCGAGTTAGTAGTGGGATTGAAACATGAACTAATGTTTCCCAACTCCCCATCTGATACCTTTTCCACTACGTTACTGACAGTTTTAAAATATAAATCTGGAGGTGAGGAGAGAGAACCAGGCTAGAGATAGAGGTGTGATATTCAGTTTCATTGAGGTTATACCTGAAACTTTGAAAGTGAAATTGCTAAGGAAGAGAGTATTAAGAGAGGAATCAATACCCAAAGATCCAACATTCAGGATGATCTCCACCTCCTTAATTAAGGAAATGGGTGTGGGAAGAAGACTTGGGAAAAGAGATAAAGAAAGAGTTAAAAGAATAGGGAAGAAAAGGAAGGTGAAAACATTAAGTAGGAGATATTACCAATAGTGGCAAATGCTATAAACATGTCAAGGGGATTGAACCCTGGGAAAACACTATCTAATTCAGTGATTTAAATGTCACTAATTATGTTCAAAGAAGTAGTTTTAGTAGAGTAGTGAGAAAAGAAGCCAGAAAGCAAGGACACTAAACAGTGAGTGAATAGTAAGAAAATGGAGCTAGAGAAGATAGAATAAGTGTCTCCCAACCACCATGCTATGCCAAGTTTTTGCTGGTTTACAGATTGCTTTCTGCTGAAGATTATTTTTTACTTAAAAACAGTGCTTTGGTGGCTCCATCAATGTAGCACTACCCATATTGATTTATATTCACACTCCACCTTTGAAATTTCTACAAATCTTATCCAATATTCACACTCCACCTTTGAAATTTCTACAAATCTTATCCAAGATTTCCTACAAATCACTTGTGGAAAATCTACTGAATGCACTAGAGACTTTCTTTTCATTCTTTAAATAATTCAGGGCATCCTGTAACATTAAGAATTCCAACAATTGTCTGATATTCTCACTACATGAATAGCCCAATCTTCTTTTCTCATCATGTCCTCAATAATGTGTTTTATGCCTTTTCTCAGGCAAGTCAAATTTTTAGAAGTCTAATCTTCTTTTCTATCTTGCTCCCCCAATTCATACCCCTCCCATTCCCTGATTGGCTATTTTAATCCTTGAACTCTGGAGGGTGGAATGGGGGGCAAGGTAAAAAATTCATTTTTTTATTTTATTTTTTTCTAAAACTTAAATATACAATAAGAAAAGAAAAATAAACATATTATAAACTTAAATATTACAAATTAAATATAAAATAAGAAAAGAAAAAATGTCATGTGCACAGCAAAATGTAAGAAAGGATTCAAAATACAAATAAATGCAAAACACAAATTTATAAACAATTTAGAAAAAGTAATTTTTTGGATTCTTAAAAGACTAATAATAGGAACTTGCTTTTAAGGACTCTGAGATTTTTGTACAAGTTATGATTAAAACTGAAATTATCTTTTGAAAATTAAAAAAAAACTATTTAGATACTTACTTTATTTGGTTGAAAAATGCTAGCTCAGACTATTCTTTCTAGAAGTTTGCCAGTAAAGAGAAAGGACAAAGATGTGCTAACTCAAGGATATGATAGAAGTTTTTGTCTTTGTATTTGGTTTTGATTGATTTGTCTTTTTAACAGGGACTACCTGAGAATGTGTATAGACAGGCAGGAAAGGGGAACGTTGAAGAAGCACGAGAATAAAAGGGTGTCAGATAGAACAGAGTCCCTAAGAATATAACCAGAATGGAATCAAGAACTCAGGAGAAAGGCTGTCTTGGTTACAAAGGCCAAAGATAAGTTTGCTGTGGTTTAAGGACTGAAAGATAGAAATTGTGAAGCCTTATCTCTGCTTTTCATAAAATAAAAGCAAAGTTCATGAACTGAAGATGACTGGTGGGGGTGACATAGAGCTAGATCAATGTGAAGCGTTAGGGAATAGTAGCTGTGGGGAATACACTAGGGAGTTGGTAAGATATGGATAAAAAGATTGCTCAGTAGCAGGGAGAGCCCAATTAAGGTTACATACAATTAAGTTTTATTGGGTCCATGGTAGTTATACTTTCTTGATCAACCCTTAGCCCCAGAGAGCTAAGTCAGATAAGGCAAAAGTTTAGAGTTATCAGATAACAGGAATTAGCAAAGCTGGTGTGAAGTCAGGGAAGAGGAGGGAGGGGTTTTTTTGTGGGGAGTCCAAGGGAGAACATTGTGGAAATGACTGTTTAGAACAATAAGTCTAGTTTCGATAAGGAAATCTGTAAAGCGTGAGCATAATAAAGTAAAATGAAAGGGATAGATTAGATTAATTTACAGTTTTGAGGTTCACTTTGAGAGGGGAGTAAAGAGCAGGTTCAAGAAAGCAATAAAACAGTGGAATAACTCTTCCTTAGTGTGTTGTCTTCCCTCTGTTAGAATACAGGCCCCTTGAGGGCAGGCACTAGTAACACGTTTGCTTACATTTTTGTGTTTGTTTCCCCTGATTTTAGCACAGTGCTTGGCACGTAATAAGCACTTAAAAAAAACTGTTCTATCTGTGTTGATCTCTCTGCCTCTCTCTCTCTCTGCCCCATCTACTCCCTCTCTCTTGCTTTCTATCTCTGTCAGAGAGGACAATTTCAGAATCTGAAGTTTGAGAAGTTTAACAGTTATGAATCCTACTGGACTGTCTGAATTTATAAAGTCACTAGGTAATTCCTCAACATTCCTCATTTACTTTATAGGCATGACTTGGATGTCAATTAACCAACCAATGTTTATTAAGCCACTACTATGTGTCAGGTGTTATGCCAGGAACCAGAGATACACAAACAAAAACATTAGAAACAATTCTCTCCCTTTAGTTATGATTACCATAAGCCAAATATTTATTGAATAACTAATCTGTCTTTGTCTCCAATAAAGTTATTTAATTATTACTCATCTGTTTATTACTAGATGTGATTCTAAAATATCATTAAGATGTTTGTGCGATATTCTAGTACCTGCCAGAAATGAAATTTGAATGAGGCTTTCCTTAAGTTATTTCATTTATGAACATTTGGGAAAATTATTACCATGTAATCTTTAGTCTTCTACTTTTTTTTAGATTCAAATCCCAAGTACTGTTTAGGAACATTGCATCTGCCAAGGTTATTGTAGAATTAGTAGAGACACTGAAGTGATAAATGGACCCAGCACTGGCTGTGATATAGATGCTATCCCTATGGGGCTGCAACAAGCAGGATTTTTCATACGGACAGACTCACATGGAGGACAGATGGGAAGAAAATAAAAATGAGCTGATTTATTGAACCAAAATTCCATTTCTCTTTTGCCTCATTGATTTTGTACATATTATAATTATGGAAACTTCTTTAACACAAACTATAAAAGAATATTGCCTCATCTTAGCAGGGGTAAACTGCTTTGAAGCTTTCCATGTATATTGCCAATCAGCTGTTTATCCTATGCATTCCTATCATAACGCACCAATGACAGGAAGACTATCTATGCTGTCTGGCCCTTGCCTTCAAGAAATACGTACAGTCACTGCTTTGTTTTGTTTGTTTGTTTTGTGTGTGCATATTAAATCTGTATACTAATTGTGTTACATTTGTCCAATCATCTTCCCCAAATTTAGCAATCTCCCGTATTGATGAACCACTGAAAAATTACAGCTATATCTTAATTGGGAGGGGGGAGAATGAAAACGCTAAACAAAATCTGATAGATATCTGGCATTTGAGCAATGTAGCTGACAGTTCCGAATGAAAGAAGATACATGACTATATACAATATGTGCACACAAAGCACACTTGTTATGATACCTAAAAAACATAGACATAAGATTACATCTTTTCAATAAACCCAAGTTCCATCACCAAACTACCCCACATTGTGAAATATCAGATGCTCTCTAATAACTGTGCTAATGAAGAGATGTTTGAGGAGAGAAGGGGGACAGGAATAGAATATTAGAAAAACTGCACATCAAAAAGTGAGTTTACAGTCAGAGCAGAGCAAGACAGCTGGTTGGAGCTAATCTATTATGGGAACGTGGCTTGTAGGAACATTAAATCTAAGCCAGATTTGAAAGAAAAATGCAGGCTTCCAACCAGTTAATTGGGTAGCTTAGATTTGGGTGCTCCTTATTGCTAGCTTGTTGTCTCTTTCTCTTTACTATGAAATGGTACAACTATTTGGTACATGGTTTCCATCTGCAGATATCTCTTCATCAGATATCCTAAGGTGATGTGCAGGTGGGAGGTTAAGCTTAGAAACGCAGAAATCTCAGTAGTATTTTTAACAACCTTATAACTAACCCCCCAAGTACTGATTTGTCAGAATCAATTGTGGTTCAGAATGTTGTTAGTCACAATATAAAATTTGCTCTTAGGATAACGACACCATTTAATGAACTGCAATTCTTGTTCTAACCCCACCTCCGAGGCATTTCTCATCAATGTGATAAAATCACAAGCCAGGTGCTGCAATGCTTTTTTTTTTCAAAATCATAAATCCCATCCTGTCACTAAGCAGAAAAAAAAAAGAAAAGAAAAGCTTAAACAAATTTGTGGAAGAAAGTTTTTTTCCCAGGTGTTATTTTGTTAGCAGGGGCCCAATGGCAAGTTCAGCCATAATAGTTTAAAAGGATAATAACACCAAATAAATAACACCAAAAATTCTACATTAAGAAAGGCCTAGTTTGTTACATAGAAAAGAGAAATAAGCAAATATTCTAACTCTTTCTTTTAGTTAGTTTTAAGTCTTCTGAAATGTTCATCTCCTAAATCACATGATATTTAGTAGGGAAGGAAATTCTACAGTAGAAAAAGGGAGGAAGGAAGGAAGGAAGGAAAGAAGAAAGAGAGAGAGGAAAAAGAAGAAGCAAAATAAGTAAGGTAAGAAGAAAAGTTCAAATCATTTATGTTTTGCTAAGATCAAGTCGAATAAAAATCTTTCAGCAATGATCTGCTCAGCCCTAAAGCTATACAGGAACAACCTGGAGGAACTTGAAGTTTGCTTGTGGATTTTTTCATCTCTTTTCCCACTTCAAGTTGGCTTTTTTCCCCTTTAAGTCAGACTTCTTCTTCTTCAATTTTAAGGCTAATAATTCTTTTTGCAAGACGTAAAAAAGAAAGTCAAGCTTTCCCCCTGTGTCCCAACCTGGAAGCAGAGAAAAGACTCTAACTTGTGACTCCTCATCTCATTTTCCAGTCTCTCAGAGCACATAGCCCTGGGTTTTGCACTGGGACCATGTGTAATTTAATTGGATTCAGGGGGTAAGGATGGGAAAAGGATGATAAAACTGTGTGAAAATTTTCACACAAAAGCACACCACCCGATTTACATTTTCATTGGTTTCACAAAAATATTTCACCTAGCAGAATTTTTCTAATTTTGGCCATCATTGAAAAATTAGCATGTGCCTGAGTGAAAACCATTGTGCTCTACTTTGTGATATAATCAGCCACAGAGAAGGAGTCTGGAATCTGCAGAATTAAAGATGATAATGTTTTCATTTGCTCCAGCCACTTTTTTTCCTTTTAACCTAGTTTTAACTGTATTTGCTTGGGGATTTTTTTCTTATGAAAATAGTATTATGTGTGACATTCAAGCTTCCAAAAATGATTAAAGCCGTAGAAGTGTCTTTGATTATAAGTATTAGAAAACCATAAATAACAGTTGATAAATAATTCCTGAAGTAGCAAAAACAGGAAGAGTTCTGGTCAGATTTTATTCACCACCTGATATAATTATTCTTTCTTTCTTGTCTAAAGGAAGCAAATGAATAACTGACCAGTACAAGGAAATACCATGCATGAATGGCTGACCAAACAAGAATTTATTAAACGCTCTATGCATCCTTCTGTTAGGTCTTAGGGATACAAAGTCAAAAGCAAAACATTATCTACCCTTTAGGAACTTACATTCTAGGAGGAAACAACAACATGTGTATATGCATACATTCATACATAAACATATGTGTATGTATGTATGCATACACACACTCTCAAAATCAATGCAAGGTAGTCTGGGAGGGAGGGCATTTAGAGTTGGGGAGGAGTAGGAAGGAAAAGCTCCATGTTCAAGGTAGTACTAGTGCTTTGGGTGATAAGTATCAATGGAAATGAAGGGTTCCATCATATAAATATATATATATGTATACAGTACACATATACACACACATACATATATACATATACATGTATATACATATATAAGATATATATATGATATAAATATACCAATACCATACTACTTTATGTATAGATCTCTTCATATGATAAAGAATTTTTAAGGAGGGATGGGAGCATTCTATGGGTCAGATTTCTACTGTCATTAGTGAAAAAATGAAGTCAATTATTTAAGGGGAAAGTTCCCTTTAATAAATAAGGTTATGCAAAAATGATTTATTAATCTTTATTCTACTATTTTCTTATGGACCTGTAGACCCATAATCATGGATAGTTCAAAACCCAAATATAACCAAATAGACTAGGATTGCCCTTTTGAGACATAGGGGCAGCTTGCTTTATATAGTTGATATGCTTATAAAATTCAATCTGCAAAACATTTACAGGGTGTCTAGCTTTTATTTGTTTGCTTTTTTTTTAAATTGGCTCCTATTTTCCCATTATTCCTTACACTTTTTTTTAATTACAAAGGACCCACTAACATTCATCTAACTCATGAGATCAATGCAGAGAATCGCTTTTGGAAGGGATCACTGTGAAGCATTCAGCAAAAGGGAAACGCTGGAGACAGATGACCAGTAAGAGGAAGAAATATCACATGACCCTTCTTGTAGACATTTTCAGACAGTTCTGTAAAATTATGAAGTTAAAACTTTAGCTTAATGAAGGGGCCAAGCAAACAAAGATGTTTCAAGGTATACCAAAATATCTAAGTCCAGAGTTTCCATGATCTGGGGAAACATATTTTCAATTGGATGAAATGCTTGCAAATGATTTTCCATAGTAAATTAGGAGCAAAGAATATTTTGAACTTTTTAGGCATTCATTTAATATCTTATGTGTGTGCATGAAGGAAGAAGAAGGAATTTAAAACAATTCAAAAGTTTTGGAAGCTCTGTTTATTTCAATGCATCAAAAGGATCATGATTTCATCATTGTTTGTACTCAGCTCCATTCAAAATACGACCCAGGGGTGGGGAACCTGTAACTTTGAGGTCACAGGTGGCCCTCTAGGTCCTCAAATGCAGCCCTTTGACTGAATCCACAAATTTGTTCTCTGTAGTTTGGATTCAGTCAAAGGGTCACACTTGAGGATCTAGAAAGCCACATGTGGCCTCACGGTCATAGGTTCTCTACTCCTGTGCTACCTCTTCACCTTAGGAGATGAACTGGATGAATTGCTGTGTACTAAAAACTCAGCCAACCTTCTGGAGGTGAATCTCTCCTGATTTAGCTGGAATGATCTCTGTATGACAAATGGACGGTCTGTTATTGGAATTCTCTACACCAACCTTTGCCAGCTTGGTAGGAACTGCAAGCACTTGTATTCTTTATGCAGAGATCCCACCATTGGGCATATAGTCCCCAGGAACTCAAAGACAGAAAGGTCCCACTTGCACCAAAATTCTCATACCTAGGATAACAACTTGAAACAAAGCGAGTGTCCATTGATTCAAGAGCAGCTCAGAACAAGTTGGAGTACATGAATGAAATAGAACTATTGCTTCATAAGAAACAGAAAATGAGGAATTCTGAGAAATATGTACATTATGAACTAATGTAAAATGAAGAAAGCACAATTCTAAGGATAAATTATGAAATAACTATGATAATGTAGATTAAAGGAATGATAATTTCACTGATACAAGAAACTCTACAGATAAGGGAATTTCCTCTACCAATGCAGGTCAGTACCCTCTTTGCAATTTTTTTTGGTTTTAGAAGGTTTTATAGAGTACTCTTCTATGGTCATATTTACATTTCTATTTTTCATAATCAGATTAAGATTCTTGTTTAGTTTCAGGGTTATTGTTTCAGCTTCATTAATTAATAGAAACTATATCCTCAGTTGGAAGTAAATGCGCTCCTTTTTTATACTCTGTAGCATTTTTTTAGAAAACTTCAGTAGGCTATCTACTTGATAGAATTCATTGATTTCAAATTTTCTTTATATAATTTATGCAATAAATCTCCCCAAGCTGCTCGCCAAAAAAGGAAAGAAAAGAAAAAGTATTTTAAATGGAAAGCACAAAACAGAAATCACTAATTTTCTGGTGATGAAGATGTTCAGAATACTTTATTTAAACAACTTTCGCCTTTAAAAAAAGTATAGGTTGTAGGGGGTGGGGGTGTCAAGGTCCCAGTCTGAGTACTTATATTCTCTTCCTGAGAGACCAGAACAAAGTTTCATCTTAATAAAGAAGAGTGATATTTGACAATTTCAAGAGAACAATGAACTCATTCATATGGGTATGTCTTCCACTGATGAGGATTATAATATATTCATTCCCTTATCAACCTGAAAGATTCTTGCCTATATCTTTCCTTGAATCTTACAAAAAGGATCAATTTCCCAAGTCCCCAAAAGCCTTTCTCTAGGTCTTTTAAAATGTTATGGGTATTATTCCAGCACCATCTCTCCAGTTACTAACACTTTTCTTGTTACATGACCTGCCCATTTTGCCCTTCTTGTCATCAAAGGTTAGTGATTATTTTGCACATGAGGCATTATTAGTATGCCTCAATTAAAATATAATCTGGTCTACCTGTGTCTGCCCTGGTCCTTTATATTGCTTATTACATTCTTTGAAATTTTGATTCTTTTCCTAATTCTTGAGGACACCCACAATATCACCATTGATAGTGAGTAAATTTAGTGGGGAGCTTCATTTGTTAAGTGTTTAAGTGTATACTGATTAAACAACCAAATTTTTGGGGAGAGGGAAGAAAACTACAATTTAACTCTACAATAGATGATGGGGTAGCTAGATGATGCAGTGAATTTTGCACTGGGATTAGTTAGAATCAGGAAGACTCATCTTCATGATTTTAAATCCTGCCTTTGAAACTATCAGCTAGGTGACCCTGGGCAAGTCACTTAACCTTGTTGGTCTCAGCTTCCTCATCTTTAAAATGAGCTGGAGAAGGACATGGCAATGGCATGAAATCATTTCAGTATCCTTTCCACAAAAACCTCAAATAGAGACATGAATAGTCAGCCATGACTAAATAGCAGCAACACAGTACATGAGACCAAAAAAATTGTTTTCATTACAATGTTCATTCTCAAAATGTTTATTTGCCCCCAAATTATTTTTGTTACCCCACCATTAAGAAACACATAAAGATGTTTGCTAAAATTCTAGAGTCAGTTGTTCCATATAAGCACATAGAAGTAGTATGATAGAGCTGAAAGGGATTTTAAAGGCCATGATTTAGAATGAAAAAGATATGAATTCAAATCCCACTTCGGAAATATACCCTTTGCGACCCTAGGTGTCACTTCAATTCTCTGGTTCCAGGACAATTCTCTGAGCTTATAGTAGCAGAATTTATGTACGTAAAATGTTATTAAACAACCTGCCTCAACTCAATTGCTGGATAAAATAAAATTGTTTCTTTACTTTGTGTTTATTGTCATTTTAGACAAAATTTTACAGCAGATAGTAATTTTCAATTTTATTTACTTCTTTTTTTCATTCCATCATAAAAGAGAATCTTGCTGTTTTCTATGGTATTTAAAAGCAACAAATGACATCAAATGTGGGTACATCTCTCACTGCATCTTATGTCTTACACTAGTGTTCACAGTGGCTGATTCATATGGAATTCTATATGTAAACATAGAATGTCAGAGTTGAAAAGGACTTAAGACTAACCTCCTCCTTTTACAAATGAGAACATTGAGACTCAGAGCAGTAAAGTCAGTTGGTCAAGACCACTCAGCAGATTTAGTTATAAAGTTCAAAGAACTCTATTACCACCCCAATGTTCTTACCATCATACCTGTCCCTGTCCCCCTAAAATTCTCTCAATAAGTTTGCTTCTGATAATTTTCACTAGGGCTGATGTCCAAAGGTTTTAGATCTACAAAAGGTGTAAATTAAGTCACCCAGGATATAGAATCTGGGACATCTTGAAATAGGGGAAAAAATAAGGTTAGGGAATGCTTTCTGAGCAGTCAGCTGAGAAAGGAAAAAAATACAAAAGCATAGATATTGATCAAGTTGGAGGAATAAGAAAGGCAATGCTTCCTTGAGTGCTTATGTGACTGTACAGTCAGTGGGGGATTTGTTCTTGGAGCTTGTTGGGGTGATAAGATATCAATCCAACACACATAGACACATGAATCTAGACACGTTGTGTAGGAATCTGACGTGTACAGTAGTGCACTTGCTAGTGGAACATTTGAAAATCTGAATATTGACTGTCAAGTCATTTGATAGCATGGACCACCTTTATACTGAGTGGACAGATTTATTCAATGGAGGAATTCCTCAATAAGTCAAAGTGTGACTCCTCCCTTCACCCACCCCACCTCCCACTCCTTCCCTCATACATGCACACACTGACAGAAGGTAAAACTTCCTGTATTTCATTCACTGGGACGTACTACTTTCCATTAAAGGAAATCAAATCACTCACAACAATGCAACTGGTTGCCATAACAAATAAAGTCTTAACTTTGGTGCCTGGAAAATATTTCCCTTGTCAACTTGACATTACTTATGTTAGAGGGAAATATCCCATTTAATTAGCAGAGTGTATGACATGTGGAAGTTTGCAACTTTCACTTTAAAACACTTATAGACTGTTTGTTCTTACCTAATGCATTTTCTTCTCTGTTTTCACAACTGCACTCACTCACTAATCATAAAAAGTTCACAGCATTGAGTGATAGTAAATTACTTTTACCTGTGATAGGGATGAAAAATTATAACTGTTGTCATAAAAGACTGAAATCAAATGAAAGAAGATGAAAGCTTTTAACTGGAAGAAAAGTAAAAGCTGTTAAATAGGGACCAGACTTGAAAATTTCAGAAATGGTTAATGAGATGATGGGTGGCAGGTTAAATTGTATTACCTGAAGCTTAACTGAATTATCTTGAAAAGTATCTTCATGGTGCTTCTTTCATAGTGCCAGAGGCACCCTCCTAATTTCAACAACTATAGGAATTTCAAAGCAATCGTTGGTGATATATCGATATTTCTCAGCAATAGAAATTATTTTTATGTAAATATGATAAAATATACATATGAAAAAGTAATGAAACAATACAAATTTGGGCAAAAATGTTATTTCCAAAAGATGAAGGTGTTTATTACTGAATCTAGCGCAGTTCCCTTGTTCGATGCCTTCTTGTATAAGTGAATTTCAAAATATAGGAAGTCCCTCCTACCAACTCAACCTGAATTGTATGTGATATTCAGAAAAGTTAAACAACTTGCCTATAATCACACAACTAGTAAGTGTAAGAGATTAGAACCTCAGACTTCTTTACTCCAGGTCCAAAAGTTTTATCTACCATGCCTACTTGCCTCTCCTATTTGAAGAATTGAAGACAATGGTGTGTCTTTCCCAAGGTAGGTCCTAATGAATGAAACTGGTAAGTGAGGAAGAATGTAGACATGACAGAGGACAAGAATGAAGAATTTTGACAGACTTTGCATGATCTTTCATGAAGGAGATGACATAGAAATATGAAACATGTCCTTGCACACCATTTATAATATGACCTATTTTTTAATTATAGTAAAAGTATATAAGAATTGAGTAGTTTGATAATATTTTCATTGTTAGTAAGATTAAAATTTACTTGTAGAAGCTAATACTAATATAGTATAATTGGAAATTATAAAAAATTACTTTGAAGAAATAAATATATAATACATTTTATGAATCAAATAGAAAACATTAGATAGATAATACCAATGTCATATAAATATATATAATAACAATATAGAGGAGTGAACAATCAACCAATCAGCAAAAATCATCAAATCCAAAAGTTGAAGAATTATAGAAAGGTAGAAAATATTCTCCTGTTACTTCTTTTATCTGGTAGAAATCTGTGGAATTCTATAGAACTTTAGGGAATGGAGAGGGAGGTATCTCTGGCTGGTCTATAAGAGAAGGGAATCCCTCATACTTGGTGAGGTAAATGACTGACCATTTACTCACGTTTAGCACTAAATAGGACAATGGCACACAATGACCAGCCAATCAGATCTGGCAAAATTTAGCCAAAATGGCTCATCCAGCCACCTCAAGTGGAGGTAGTTTCAGAGAAAGTGGATTTACACGTCCCAAACTCTAATCATATAACAATATGGCATCTAAATGAAAGGAGGTTTCCAATGTTGGTTTTTGACAATGACTATGGGAATAAAGTATATTGTCACAGTGTACTTTTCTTCATGAACTCTTTCTTTAGAGTTTGTAAGTCTCTTAACTAGTCCTAGAGTGGAATAGAAGGGAAGAGATTAACCTTCTTTTCCCACTACAAGAATACTTCCCTTTAGGAGTTTGTGTGAAAATGTAAGCTCTGACTTTCAGGGTGATTAATTGGGTTAATTTTGTAAATTAATTTTAGGAATTGTTTTTCAGAATTAAAACCTGATTTAAGATAAAGTTGAATTTGTTCACACTCCTAAGCAATTTAAGAATTAATGCTTTGATATCATTCAATGCCTAATCTAATTATTCGGTTAATGGTTGCTTGTGGCAGCATTAGCCCTGCTATTTAGTAATCAGGATATAATAACTGAGTAATATGCTAATATTTTTTATTTTTAATAAGATTGACTTTTTAACATATTAGTGTCATTGGAAATTGCAAACAGCTTTATGTCTTTTTACTTTGAAGTAAATGTATGAAGTACTTTATTAATCAAATAGGTATGATTAAAGAGAAAACATTAGATGGTGAATTAATACCAGCATTATAATACAAAAATTAACTCAAAATGAAGGGAATAGGATAGTGAATAATCAATCAATCCATTAACAAGCATTTATTAATTGCCTTGTCTGTACCAGGCCCAGTGCTACATGCTAGAGATACAAGTATAAAGAATAAAACCTTCCTACTTACAGGGAGATTACATTCTAATGGGTCCTAAAAGTGGATCCCCCATATTGGTTCTGAATAAGTGAAAACAGGTCTAGACTTAGGCTAAATTGTAAGTTTATGTTTGGAATTCAGGTCATGTCCTCTTTCCAGCGCTTCTTCCCCCAATCTAATTGCTTTTAAAAACTCATTAAAACAACAAACTTGAGGGAAGCTCATAAAGACTTGAGAAATTATAACATAGAACTTTATTTGCCCTTCATATTCAGTCATCTAAGGATCATAGACTAAGAGTTGGAATGGACTTTGGGGATCATCATGATGAACTTTCTTATTTTATACGGAAGGAAAAAGGTTAAATGACTTTTCAAGAGACATAAAACCAGTAAATACATGCTGCAGGATTCAACCCAAATCTTCCTCACTCCTGGTCCACTATTCTAACCACTTTACCTTACTGACTCTATTTTGATATTTACCATGGCAGTAAACTATGGGTTATTTATTCTCTAATAAGTATTAGAAAATATGCTTAAGAGAATGAAGTAATAAATGAAAGAATCATCTTTAAATGGAAGTGAGATTTTTGAACAAGTAAGTAAATATTATTAGTAATATTTTAATTCTTCAAGAAGGATCTTTCACAAGGCTCTTCCCTCAATTCGTGTAGATCAAAATCTCTTAAAACTTAGTCACTGGTCTTCATGAGACGTTGTGACTTGAAAAATTTAACCATAAGGTACCCAACCTCCTGGCAATGAAACTCTCTGAATAATTAGCTTGGTCCTAAGGTGATAGAAAGAATCTGTTGCCAGATTCATACTCAATCTTTCTAGCTTGGTAGGACCTTCCAGAGGTTCTTACTTTAAAGAATTTGGTGTCGCCTTCATGCAACAATGAGGCGTCACAGTCAGACTTCAGTGGAGATACACCAAATAACTAAGGAAATAATATAGTCTTCTATATTATAGAAGTAAAAAAGTAAATTTCCATCTGTCCTCCAACCATCTAACTCTTGCTCCACTTCTAATAAACTAGATTGGTTTAACACATGTCACAGTGTCACTGAGGCATGTGTTCATGCTTCATATACTCGTGAAAATATTCATAAATAACTCTCTTTGAGGGAGATGGAATGCAGAGGTAATGCCCCAGTGCTAAGAAACTGGCTTACTATAGAAGAGCTAGTTTTAACTTTTCCATCTGAATAATGGGAGTGAATATTTTCAACACCTCTATCCAGTGTTGTATTTTTAGTGTATATGGACTATTTATCTTTTATTTATAAATTACTTGATCATGGACTTCTATTCTACTATGATTCTCAGAAATGTTTATAAGGGGAAGGAGATCAAAACATGTGAAAGACTCAGATGAAATCCACACCCATAAAAATGTATGTGTATTCATAAATTCATTTATATAAATATAGTTATGGCATATTTATATTTGCATATAATATATTCCCATATATGTAAATATGTGGTTTAATATGTTCACTAATATAATTTAATAAAAAATATATTATATAAACTGTATATATATATATATATATATATAGATATATACACATATATATCCAACAGTTTTAATAACATTTCATTTACTTGAAATAAATCAGAGAATCCTAGAATGTTAGAGTCTTAAAACACCCTCACTTTACAGATTAGGAAACTGAGGGCCTAGAAAGGAGAAGTGACTCAATCAAAGTCACATTGGTTATTGGCAGAATTAAAACTAAAACCAAGACCACTCTTTTTTTTGCTCTGTCCCTTGCTATGTTAAATAAAGCATCTCCACAATCAAACAATGGTCTCTCTGTTGTTAAAAAAAAGAATTTATTTATTTATTTTATCCAATGTTTTATAATCTCTTGAAGGAAGAGTAATATCCAGGTTATTTTTGGACTCCGATGAAATAGTTAAAGCTTTAAAACACAAAATCTGCGTTTGCCTTTGTTTATAAAGCCTATAACTATAAATGGTTTTAAATATCCACTCTCAGGCTAAATAGAAACCCCACACATATATACACACAAATGACAATTTCCCTTCTGCAAGGTCAACTGCAGACATAGCCATAGACTTTCTCCCTCATGGGATGATATTTCTTTCCTGAATCTTCAAGTAGCCCCAGAATGAATTTTATTGTTTCTCAAATGGTTCCCTGTTGTCCTGTAGATTAGCAGTTAGTCTTTCAAGGACAGCAGTGTCTTTTAATTGCTTCTCCCCTTAAATTAGTATGCAGTTTGAATTTCCAGCATAGGACTATCAATTGCCAAACAACCCAAACCATATACATATATCTGACTTTTTATAAAGAAATGCTGGCCTACAACTAACAAATCTTAATCTACACTTAAAATAATAGTCATCAAAACAAGCCAGGATGAGTTAAAAAAAATAGAAAAATGGATGAAAGGAACAGCTACATAAGGAAGGCCTAGAGGAAAATTAACACAGTGGTCTAATACTTAACAACCGTAAAATACTGCAGAGAAGACTCCCTATTTGACAAAATCTGCTAAGAAAATGGGAAAGCAGTTTGGCAGAAAATAGATTTAAACCAGCAACTTCCACCATACAAAATAAACTTCTTAAAGGTAAAAGGTCACATCATTTTTTAAAGGGGCAAAGGAATGTCAGGGATTTTTATATCTATGGTTAAAGGGAAAACTCTGAACTAAACATTTTAAAAAGTGGGAAAATATTTAGGATTACCTAAAATATATTTCAATTCAATAAGCACTTTAATTGTCCACTATACCAAGGCCCTGTGCTGGGTGCTAGAGATACAAAGACTTAAATAGACCCCCATAAACTCAGCTGTACTGGAAGACTATGATATATGCAAAGATAGCAAATACTTGTTAAAGTGAATTAATAAGTAAAAGTAAATTTTCTAAAAATTTGGAGTATTTTCTTAAAGTCAATATACCTAAAAAAGGAAGAGATACCATTTCAATGTGAGGGGAATCTATCACTCTTTCCACAAGTGTGTAACACCACATGTATTTTCACTTTGTAGAATATACTGTTCATATTTAAATTGTTATCTTTTTCCTTATTTTCTTTTTTTTCTTAAAAATATTATTATCTCTCTGTAGCAGCAAAGAACTGGAAGTTGTGGGGATTCCCATCAATTGGGAAACAGCTGAACAAGTTGTAGTATATGTGTGTGTGTGTGTGTGTGTGTGTGTGTGTGTGTGTGTGTGTGTGTGTATATATATATATATATATATATATATATATATATATATATATATATATATATATATATATATATATATATATATATATATATATATATATCAACTGACTTCAAGGACATTATCTCAAACATTTAGGGGGAACATACTTTCCCCAGCATGTGTTCAAAGATATGAATAGTTTTCAGAAGAAGAAATGTGTTTGCATTTTAATGCATATGAAAAATTTTATTTTTTTAATCTGATAGCTCATCCCTCATGCATCAGATGAGCAGAGATGATAAAAGACTTAAATAGTAAGTGTTAGAGCCCTGTAGGAAGACAGGCACACTAAATGTTGCTACTAAAGTTGTGAATTGGTTTAATTAGCAAATATCAATTGCCAGAGCAAAGTTACCTGACAGATGGATTAGAGAATGAACAGTGAGAAGATAGGAAACCAGAAAATTATTATGATTATGGAGAGGCAAGAAATCAAAGTGGCAGAGTGAATAAAGAGAAAGGGAAGATTGTAGATGACCTTCTGTAGGTAGGATCAACAGAACTTAGCAATTAATTGAATAGTCATGTTAAGGGAAGATTCAAATTGAAGGTTTCTATCCTAAGGAAAAAGGAGAATGAAGGTGTCTTCACCAGAAACAAGGAAGGTAAGAAGAGCAGCAGGTTTGGACACCAAAAAAAGTGGTTTTATTTTTGAAATATTGAATTTGAAGTTCAAAATAGGTGCTTTAATGACAATTTTGAACAAAAAGTTGGAAATGTGGTACTATATCTAAGGAGAGAGATTGGAATGGAGAGAAAAACCATACTGAAAGTTATGTACCATGAAGCCATGGAAGTGAATAAATTCAAAGAGAGAATATAAAGAGCTGACAACAGAACCAAGGGGAACACCTAAATGTGAGGGGTAAGAAAAGGAAGACAAACCAGTAAAAATGACCAAGAATAAATGGTTTAGACAAGTAGGCTAACAAAGAGAGAGCAGTGTCATAAAAGTCAAGTTAAAATATAGCATTAAGAAAGAAGGGTTTTCAACAGATCAAGTGCAGCTGGAAGGTCCCAGAGAACTAGGGCTGAGAAAGTCCCTGACTTTTACACTAAGAAGTCATTGGTGACAAACATTTTATATCTTAAAGAGGTCATTGATAAGAAGAAAGCTTTCTCCCAATCCACTATGTATCAAAATATTTATAACATCACTTTTTTTGTAGTAGTAAAGTTTGAGTTTCAATCCTAGCTTGGATACTTACTGCCTGGGTGATCTTGGGGCTGGGGGGTGGGGGAAGGTAGATGACCATCAATGGGGAATAGTTAAGTGAATTTTGGTTCAGCTTCAGTTGTTTTTTGGTCATGTGAAACTCTACATGACCCTATTTAAATACTGGAATTTCCTTCTCCAATTCATTTTATAGATGAGGAAATTTAGGCTTACATGAGTTGCCCAGGACTATACAGATAGTAAATGTCTAAGACCAGATTTGAACTCAGGAAAATGAGTCTTCCTGACTCCAAAGCCAGCTCTCTATCCACTGTGCCACCTAGATGCCCCAAATTTTAGAACATCTATACAATAGAATACAAGAAATGCCAAATATGATGAACACAGGGAAGCATGGAAAGACTTATGCTATCTGCTGTGAAGTGAAGACAAACAAAAAGCAGAGACAAAAAAATACATGAATGGAAAGAACAACCACAAATAATCAAAAATTTTACTGAAAAATTATGAAGAATAAGCATAGCCCTAAAAAAGAGATATAAGAATACATTCCCATTACACTCTTTCCACAAGTGTTTAACACCACATGTATTTTCACTTTGTAGAATATACTGTTCATATTTAAATTGTTATCTTTTTCCTTATTTCTTTTTTTTCTTAAAAATATTATTATCTCTCTGTAGCAGCAAAGAACTGGAAGTTGTGGGGATTCCCATCAATTGGGAAATAGCTGAACAAGTTGTAGTATATACAATGTGATGGCATACTATTGTCTTAGAAGAAATGAGGAGCTCAATGATCTTAGAAAAAACATGGATAGATTTGCAGGAAATAATGAATTGGAAAATGAGCAGAACCAAGAGAATATCGTATACAATAACAACAATATTCTTTTAAGAATGACCTCAAGAGAATGTCACTTTGAATATTAAAAATACCCAAATTAATTATAAAAGATATATGAAAGAAGTTGCTATCTACATCTAGAGAAAGAATTGATAAATAGAAGCATATATAGAATTATTATATATAGTGTGATTGTGTGTATGTACATGTACCTATATATGTATATTTATATGTACATATTTACATATACCTATTTGTGTCTGATCATAGCCATCTCTAGGGTGGGAGGGGGAAGAAAAAAGATTTACATGATAACTTTATTATATATTTTAAAAAGAATAGCAGTTTATATATAATAGATTTGTAGTTTCATATACAATCATCTTTTTCATCATATTATGTTATGGAAATGCTTGTTTTATTCCATAAATTAAAAATAAAATAAATTTATATATATAATATATATGTATATGCATGTGTATGTATATATATGCATATATACATATATGTGTGTGTATATATATATACATATATATATACATATATATGTATATATATATGTATATATATATACAGGAGAGCCTCAGTTTATAAATTTAATTCTCTGCAAGATTTTATTCATCATGCGATTTGTTCATATTGCAAAGTTAATTTTCCCATAGGAAATAGTGTAAAATCAGATGATCAGTACAACATCCACAAAAATATGCATATAAAAATAATTATTTATATTTTAAAATAAGCTTTTTGTTCCTAATGTGCCTGAAATACAATAGCAATGAGTAATACATAATATAAACCAAAAATAAAATAGTTTTACCTGCACTTTACCTTTAAGAAGAGTAGTCGTGGCTGGTGTGAGGGAGATGAAAGGGAGGAGGAGGAGGAGGAAGGGTTATTGCTTGGAAGGAGAATCTCCTTCTACAAGAACACTGGGGGATTTCAACGTTGGGAGTGTTCTCTCTTATGCTACTTTCACTAAATGTAAGACTAACTCTACTGCTTTCAATTATTTTTCATTTTTTAGAATCACTTTCATGTTTTGACTCACTGACTTATTTTCTTTATGTTCACTTCCGACTAGGAATCTAACAACACTGTTTTTGACATTTTTTCAGTGTCATGGAAATGTGACATTGCATTATCATTAAAAAATATTCGTGGCTCTCATTGCTACAGACTTATTTGGGTGATGTTTTTCAACAAAATTTTGATGTTTGTACTGAGAATTTTTGTTTGTCCTGCAAAATAAATTTTGTGAAAAAAATTTTCCTTGTCTATACGAAGCATAGGCAAACCAGCTTACTTGTAAACCAAAACCCAGCTTACTCGTAAACCAAGGTTCTACTGTAATGGCTCTTTGGGAGGGAGGAAGAGAAGGATATTAAGAGAAATTTCAACAATGGAAAGTCTGATTCATTGAGATAAGGGAATAGGAGTGAAGTGAAAAGAGCTTCAGATTTTAATTCAGGGGATCTGAGTTCCAATCCTGGTTCTGCTCTTTATTCTCTGCGTCATCATGGGCAAGTCATTTAAATTGCCTCAGTCCCAGTAATCACCTCTATAAAATAAAGCACCAGCTAAAAACTTAAGAACCTCCTAACTCTAAATCTATGATACTAAAGTTGAGATTTGCTAGCCTGAGGCAAAAGAAATACCAAATAAGCAGGACTTCATGACAAAAATCTGGTCCAAGATTCAAACAAGAATGATGGTGTAATGAGGCCTTTACAGGACCCCACTCCCCAGTGGCTTCCTCTGACCTGATTACAATGAGGAAAGGCTGGAGTTTATGGCAGCCCAAAGGACCTGCAGATGAAAGAAGGCTCTCATAGTTCCCATCTATTCTGAGATCCCACAGTGATGTACTATCATTGTCCCTTACTAAGTTTTAGCTTCAGAATTAAACAATGTAAAGTAATACAGCAGGACTGATGGTTTATTTCCCATGGAGACAACATGCCCACACTCAAATCATACTTAAATTTTAGGATAAGTTCAGTAGTTTATTTTGGCCCACAAAACAATACATTTTTATTATCTTCCTTGGCTCCTTGGGTATCTGAAATAAAGTATTTTAAAATTTAAATAATTATTAGAAAGCCATGTCTGAAGTAGCAGCTTTGAATGAACAATGGCTACAGATTTTTCAGAGCAGTAACTTGGTTTCTTGGCTTCTTAAGTAGTAGTTTCTAAGAATGTTTTTTGACCACTGGGTAGCTGGTTATTATCGGAGGTGCTCTGATTTAAATTTATGGGGAAGGATTTGTTTGTACTATCTTCATCTTGTTCAAAAATGGCCTCTAAACCTCCATAAATTAGTCATAGAGACTGTCGGTTTGGAAGACAGGAAGTGATATTTATTCATGGTCAGAAACACCTCTGTTTGACCTATATTAGAGGCCTTTCTTTTTATTTTTATCCAACAATTCTCAGATCATAGCTACATTTCACTGTTTGCTTTCCTTTCAATTCTATCTGCACTTGTACATCATTTGTTTGAAACCATTACTAGTGATGGGGACATAATTTTTCAAATGAAGAAAGCTGGCTTTTGCAGGTTGTTATACAACAGGCCCGCTAGTGTAGCTTTCATCCATTATACATTGCTATGGCCTCCTCTAACATATTGCTAATGACTTTCAAATACATATGTAAAGACCATCCTACTGTATCCCACACTGTATAAAATGATAACTATGAAAAACATTTTAAAAGGCATATTGTATAATGCTCTTATTTGCTCATTTTAACATTCACATCTAATATTTTCCCCAAACATTCCATAAGTCTTTTACAGTATATCAACAAATCAGGAATAGCTAGGAGTCTGGGAAACCTGTAGAGGGAGAGGGAAATAAAGGGATGGGATGAGGTAAGGTGAGGAGGTAGCCCTATCTTCCTCCCTTCCCCTTTCATCCCTTCCCTTGATCCTAGGCAGTCCAGAATTGACTTGGCTTAGATGAGAAGGGACTCACCAACTATTCTTTCCAAGGGGGTGGAGGACTATTGGGCCTCACCACCTGCCTGGGACCTACTACTGGTCTTACTACATAAACTGCCTCTATGCCCTCCAGACCCCCAAAACTGTCATCTGACCTGATAAAACCATTTCATCCACCTTGAGGCTTAACCCTCTTTTCTCTACTATCTCCCCATGTAGGATGAGGTAATACCCATTCATTGAATAAGCCTGTTTAAGAAAAAGAAAGACATCGGGCTGGGAGGGAAACAGCAACAGTTACTATTTATTGCTAATCACTCTTAAGCCAGGAGGGTCTAGAAGAGCCCTTAGGGCTGAACCTAGTGTTGTCCAAATGGAAAGGCAGGGCAAGGCAAAAGGAAAGGCAAAGAATCTAGTCAGTAAAACCCAAGTTAACTGGGCATCTTCTGGCCATCCAAATTTATAGAGTGTGGTGTTGCTCAAAACAGAGATCTTACTCTTTGTTTTTATGTACATAACGCTTAGTATAGGGTTCAGTACACAGTAAGGACTTAACAAATGCTTTTTCCATCATCTATTCATTTATCATAATACCCCCTGTTATTGAAACATAACCAGAAGGTAACTCTTGCTATAAGACTATGTTATCTCTCCTTAAAATGTGCAACCTCTCTGAGGATAGGGATTTTTTCATTTATTGGTGTATAAGCAGTGAGGGAAGGAATATGGGAAAATATGCATTAGCAAAATTATTACAACAGTGATTTTCAGGAAATTAAAAAGAGTGTCCAATTTTTACACTAAAAGAAAAAATAGAACTAGTTGTGTGTGTGCATAGGATGGGGATAATTGCACCTACCTCCTGAGCAGCAAGGTGGTGTAGGGAATAAATTATTGGGCCTGGAGTTAGGAATACCTGATTTCAAATCCTGCCTCAGATACCTATTAGTTGTGTGACCCTGGGAAAGTCATTTAACCCTATTTACCTCAGTTTCCTCATCTTTGTAATGAGCTAGAGAAGGAAATGGTAAACCACTCCATATCCCTGTCAAAAAAAAACCCAAATAAGGTCACAAGATTTTAACTGTGAGGTTCTTAATCTCTGGGTCATTTTTGTTATTAAATAAATATTATCCTGCATCCCCCCCCCCACACAGTCAATTACTCAGTCAATGAGCATTTATCAATGAGCCTCTAATGGATCAGTCATCATGTTAGGTTAAGGGGATACATACATCAATAAATGAAACAATCCCTGTCCTCAGAGAGGTTGCACATTATAAGAAGAGATAACATAGTCTTATAGCAAGAGTCACCTTCTTAGAAGGCAGAGAATATTGTCAAATAATCCCTCATGTTTATAAATCTCTTTAAGTTTTACAAAGCATTATTTTTATATAAAACAACCTGTGTGATAGGTATTGGATTATTATCATGTGACAAAAAAACTGAGGAAAAGAAAGGCGAAGTGACTTGTCAGTCATCACACCGATAATACATCTGCTTGACCTGAACCCAGGACTTCAAACACAGAGCCTTTTCTACTACTGTTTTCTATGTTCAAGTGACCATTGTGTAAATGAAATTGTATTTACCCGTGCTTATTCATTTTGTGACATGATGATGGAATTCAAAGCTTCACTGAGAAAGTAAAGCTATAAATGATGTTTAAGGTCACCTCTTCTAAACCGTTCATTTTATGGAGAGGGAAACAGGTCCAAAGAGTGAACTTGTTAAAACTCCCCTCACCAGCTAGCTAACAACAGAGCTTAGATTAGAACCCTAGTGTTCTGGCTACTAACACAATGATCTGTGCACTACTGCTCTTTGATGAGAGTATTTATGAAGTGCCTACTATGTGCCAGTCACTGTGTTGCTGGTACAAGCAGTCTCTGCCCTCAAGAAACATTTACATCTATAAGTAAATATGAAATGTACATACAGTAAACACAAAGTAATTTTCACTGGGAGGGAAGGATAAGGGAAAAGGCACCAGAAACTGGGGATGGTGAGGGGTGTCAAGAAAAGTCCTTTTGAGAGGAAATGACCATTCAGCTAAGCTTTGAAGGGAGCCAGGGATTAGATAAGGCAGAGAAGAGGAAGGACAGTATTGCAGGATTTGGGACAGCTGGGGCAGAGAGTCAAGGGTGGGAGATTTGTATATGTAGAACAGCCAGGAACATGTTTTGATGGAAAGGTCAACTTTGTGAAGAGAAATTATATGTAATTAGCCTAGAAAAGTAGGTTGGACATGGGGTGCTTTGAATGACAAACAGAGAAGTTTGCATTTTATCCTAGAAACAATAGGAAGCCACCAGAGAGCTATTTGAGGTAGAGGAGGCATGTGTGTGTGTGTTTGTGTGTGTATGTGTGTGTGTGTGAAAGAGAGAGAGACAGAGACAGTGAGAGACAGAGGAGAGTGACAGAGACAGACACAGACAGAATCAGTGACAGAAACACACACACACACAGAGGCAGACAGAGAAAGATTGAGACAGAGTCAGAGGCAGAGAGACAGAAACAAAAAGAGATACAGAGACAGACATAGAGACAGAAAGACAGAGTGAGACAGAGACAGACAGAGTCAGAGCCAGAGAGACATTAGCAGAAAGAGACAGAGAGATAGAGTGACACAAAGAGAGACAGAGAGAGAGAGTCAAATTCCTGCTTCAAAAATATCACCATGGTGGGGAGGAGTCAAGATGGCAGAATAAAAGCAGGGACTTGCTAGAGATCTTCCCTCCAAAACCAGCCAAATACCTTCAAAAATGACCCTAAACAAATTCTGGAGCTGCAGAACCCACAGAATGATTGACTGAAACAAATCTCCAACCCAACACAGCCTGGAATCTCAACAGGAAGCATCTATTGCACTTGGCTGGGAGCAGAGCACAGTCCAGTGTGGGCCATATTGGCACAGACAGGACCTGAGCAGGCCTTAGGGGACTGAATCACTGGCAACAATGGCAGTTTCCAGATTTCAAATCCCCAAAGTGCCAAGGATAAATTGGAAAGTCAGTGAAAACAACCTGTGTAAGAGAGTAGAGTGGCCTGGCCCCAGTCCCAGGGTGGTAGAATGGGTGGAAGAGCCCATGGCAGCCACAGCAGCAGCAGGAGAAGCAGCAGCTGCTGATTCTGCAGCTCTAGGCCCACAGATTATGGGGGGATTGAGCAATTGACAATATACTTCCCCCTACTGGAAGCAGAGAACTACCTTGAGAAAAAGTTCAAAAGTCAAGTAAATGGATGGGGAAATGAGCAAAACCTAGAAAAAGAATCAGGCCATAGAATCTTACTTTGGTGACAAGGAACATAAAAATATACAAACAGAAAAAGACAACAAAGTCAAAGCTCCTTCATTCAAAACCTCCAAGAAAAATATGAATTAGTCTAGACCATGGAAGAGTTCAAAAAAAATTTTGAAAATCAAGTAAAAGAAGTAGAGGAAAAATTGGGAAGAGAAATGAGAGTGATGAAACCACAAAAACTGAGTCAACTGCTTACTAAAGGAGACCCAAAAAATGCTGAAGAAAATAAGACCTTAAAAATAAATTAATCCAAATGGCAAAAAAGATCCAAAAAGCCAATGAGGAGAAGAATGCCTTAAAAAGCAGAATTTACCAGATGGAAAAGGAGGTCCAAAAGCTCACTGAAGAAAATAATTCCTTAAAGATTAGAATGTAGCAGATGGAAGTTAAGGACTTTATGAAAAATCAAGAAATTATAAAACAAAACCAAAAGAATGTAAAAAGTAGCAGATAATATGAAACATCTCATTGGAAAAATAACTGAACTGGAAAATAGACCCAGGAGAGACAATTTAAAAATTATTGGACTACGTGAAATTCATGATCAAAAAAAAAGAGCCTAGACATCATCTTCCAAGAAATTATTAAGAAAAACTGCCATGATATTCTAGAAAGAGGGGTAAAATAGATATCCATGATTGCCTCCTGAAAGAGATCTCCAAAGGAAAATACCTAAGAATATTGTAGCTAAATTCCAGAGCTCCCAGGTCAAGGAGAAAATATTGCAAGCAACCAGAAAGAAACAATTTGAGTATTGTTGAAATATAATCAGGATAACACAAGATCTAGTAGCTTCTACATTAAGGGACTAAAGGGCTTAGAATATGATATTTCAGAAGTTAAAGGAGCTAGGATTAAAACCAAGAATCACCTATCCAGAAAAACTGAGTATAATACTCTAAGGAGAAAAATGAATTCAATAAAATAGAGGGTTTTCAAGCATTCTTAATGAAAAGACCAGAGTTGCATAGAAAATTTGACTTCCAAACATAAGAATCAAGAGAAACAGGAAAAGGTAAATAGGAAAAAGAAATCATAAGGGACTTACTAAAGTTGAACTGTTCATATTCCCATGTGGAAAAATAACATTTGTAACTCTTGAGACTTTTCTCAGGATTAGGGTAATTGGAGGGATTGTGTGTGTGAGTGTGTGTGTGTGTGTGTGTGTGTGTGTGTGCATGTATGTGTATGGACAGAGGGCACAGGGTGAGTTGAAGATTAAGGGATGATATCTAAAAAAATAAAATTAAGGGGTGAGAGAGGAATATTGGGAGAAGGAGAAAGGGAGAAATAGAATGGGGTAAATTATCTCACATAAAAGAGACAAGAGAAATTTTTCAGTGGAGGGGAAGAGGGAGGGTAAGAGGGAAAAAGTGAACCTTACTCTCACAGGACTTGGTTTAAGGAGTGAATAACATACACAATCAATTGGGTATGAAAATCTATCTTACACTACAGGGAAGTAGTGGGGAAGGAGTTAAACAGGGGGTAGGGGGATGATAGAAGGGAGAGCAAATGAGAGGAGGGAGTAATTAGAAGTAAGCATTTTTGAGAAGGGACAGGGTCAAAAGAGAGAACAGAATAAATAAGAGGTAAGATAGGATGGAGGGAAATATATTCTTTCACAATATGACTGTTATGGAAGTGTTTTACATGACTACACTTGTATAACCTATGTTGAATTGCTTGCCTTCTCAATGGGGATGGATGGGGAGAGAAGAAGGTAGAGAAGTTGGAAGACAAAGTTTTAAAAATGAATGTTAAAAATTGTTTTTACATGCAACTGAGAAATAGGACATACAGGCAATGTCATATAGAAATCTATCTTGCCCTACAAGAAAATAGAGACAATAAGAGAAGGGTTGTGCTAGAAGGGAGGGCATATAGGGGGAAGGGGTAATCAGAATGCATGCTGTCTTAGGGTGGACAGAAGTGAGAGATGGGGAGAAAATTTGGAACTCAAAATTTTGTGGAAGTGAATGTTGAAAACTAAATTAATTAATTAAAAAATAACACCATAGTACCCATGTGTAAAATTGATTAAAGAGGAAAAAGATAAAGCAGGGAGACTAATAAAGAAGACTACTGTAATAGTCTAAGCAAGAGTCGATGAAGACCTGAACTAGGGTGAAGAAAATTATCAATTTAGACTCTTAAGACAAAAAAAATTAAAATAACAGTCCAGAAACCTAGTTCAGTAAATGGAAGAATAACATTGACTTGAATTTTACAGCAATTAAACCTCTTAGTACAAGGCTTGTATTCAAATAGAAATGGGGAGAACAGAGATCAAGTTATTTCTCCCAAAAGAGAACCAGTCAGTAAAGCCTCATGCTACATGGCTGGCCTATAACAGGAGAGCGGGGCCTGTTGTCTGACAGCATTGATTCCACTCTATTTTGTCAGGGCTGGGCATGTTCTATGTCCATTATAGAAGGTTCAATCAAAAGTAATGCAAATCAGAGAGATAAAAATGACTTAAATGAAAGGGAGAGAAACAAAGCAGAAATGACATGACATGACATTTTATTTGTGTTTATGCAACTATTTTCATTGTAAATTTAGCTGTTAGCATTTAACTTGGAAGATCTCTCACTATGTGGTTAATTGGTAAAGGGAAGGGACAGGGAAACAGCAAAAAATGATATTTGCTTCCACTGCGTAGCTAAATTAACTTGCTATTTCAACTAGTCAATGTGCTCTTTTCCCTTTTAAGTCTTTCAAAACTAGTTTATTAACATAAATTACACAATGTTGAAATTATACAAGAAAGGTTGGCCTGAAAAAGCAAATCACGCTACGAGATTAATATCCTCTATCCAGAGCAGATTTTCAAGATTTTACAAAGGCATGCCTCTAAATGAAGAAAACAACTTCCCTTCAAAGTGAACATTTATCCATCGGCAGAATGGATGATCTGAACAGAGATGTGTTCCTGAAGGCTTGGAGTCTTTCCCACTGCGGCTGGCAAATCTTTTGCTCCTTTATGCCAGGGATATTTCTCAAGGTCTGGATTAAGTATTGAAATGACACATTCAGGCATCCAGAGGTAAACATTAAAAACACAGCTGTGGATATTAAACTAACTAAAGCCCAGAGAGCTTGAAAGAACTAAGATAACACCTCACAAAGACTTAAGTGAGGAAATTCTGAGCTGAAATCCATTCAATAAATTTGAATTTCTCTTTCCAATACTGAAGAAAAGTTGGAAAAAGTATTCCCATAATGCAGTTTTGCTTGCTCTTTAATGAGAAAACAAATCCTGGCTCTTTCCAGGTGTTAATTGACTCGTTTTGATGAGCACAAGCCTTCATTGTTCTTTGACAAACCGCATTTCTTCAGGTGGATTTTTGAGTGGGAGGAGGTACCATAAACATCAGCATATCAGAACAACTTTCCTCTTTGGAGTTTACTGTATTAAAACACAAAAATTCAAGAAACCTTTTGGAAGTCCCCATAACCCACACAACACCGTGAGAGATGACAAGGGTACAAATGTGGAAAATGGCACAGTTCTTTTCCCTCAAGCAATTTACTTTCTACTTGGGGGAACTGAAAAATGGAGACGGCTACCTGAATAACTACAAGCGGGAACAAAGAAAGGGCTAGGTAAAGGGTAAAACCAAGAGGCATGCAAACTTCAGGGAGGCACAGAGAATTTCTACTTGGGGGATCAGCTGGGCTTGGATAAGAGGGAGGTATTTTAGACAGGCAGAGATGTGAAGGGACTTAGTTCTGTGCCTGAAGTATAGCATGCACAAATGGAAGGAGACAATAGAGGGTAGGACAAGGTCAGAGTACAGCTAGGGATTGATCCTGGCTACAATGAGGAATATACCTATTAGAAAATAAAACTAGGAAAGCAGGGTTGAGTCAGATTGAACATGACCTTAAAGACCAAAAAGAGCTTATATTTTATTTTCTAGGCATTAACAAGCCTCTGGCAAGTTGGGTTTGGTTTTTTGTTTTGTTTTCTTTTGTTTTTAAGCTTTTCCATGTGTGGCAGATGCTGAATTGGCTTATTGTAGCCATCCTAGGGAGTATGCATAGTCCAAAACTCTCCTGGAAACTTCCAGGGATGCCAGGGACTTGGTGACTCAGCATTTGAGCCATTTTCCAGATGAGAAATTTCCTGGCTGCTCCCAACCATTTAGTGACTCAGCAACTAAAGGACTTGTCTCTTCAGAAAACCGTGAGTAGAATCTTCCTCCTCTCCTGCCATATGACAGTGGCAGGGAATGGGATCTTCCATTAATCCTCTAAAAAGTAGAGTTAGTAAATAAAGTGAGTAAAGGACTTGACTTGAACGATAGAAGACCTGAGTCCAAATATTGCTTCAGATACTCATTATCTACGAATAGCAAGTCACTTCACATCTTTCAGCATCATTTTCTTCAACTATAAAATGGGGAAAATAATAGCACTTACCTCAAAGGGTTGTTGTGAGGATGAAATGAAATAATATATGTAAAGCACTTCCTCAGATTTAAAGTGCTGTATCAACACCATCTAGCACTTATTATTATGAAAGAGCTTTACATGGTCATTGTTCAATCAATCATATCAGTCATGTCCGACTCTTCATGACCCCATTTGGAGTTGTTTTCACAAAGATACTGGTCGTTTCTTTCTCTAACTCATTTTACAGATGAGGAAACTGAAGCAAATGGGGTTAAGTGAGTTGCCTAGAGTTGTAAAGCTAGTAGAAAATACTAGCACAATAACAGCCAGAATGGCATGCCCACATCAAAGAAGGTTCTGTGCTCTGTGAGCAAAGCAGAATTGCAGTAGATCAAAAGAAATGTGAGATGCACCAATTTAGAGACGTCTCTATCCCAAATGTTTATGCCGACTATTTTTACCCTACCTATATGAGCCTTCTGAACTCATTTTGGTCTGATCATCCAGCTGGACACATTGTACATGGACCCCAACATAGTGATATCACCTTAATCCTCTGTGACTATGAAGGATAACAACATTCATGGCCAGAATTTGAACTCAGGTCTTCCTGACTCCAAACCCAGAACTCTATCCACTGCACCACCTGGCTGCGCTATTATTCTGAAAGAACTCTACATACACCCATCTCATTTGAGCCTCACCACAACCCTTCAAGTTCCATCAGTATATACTAACTTTATTTTATATGAAACTTGAAATAACAAGGTATTGCAATGTAAAGATTTCATATGCAAACCTACAGTATTACTCAGATTTGTTTACAGAGATCTTCATAACCTATGGACAGTAAAATTAGAAGGGAAAAAAATTGAACATAACATTATGGAACCACTTAATCCAATTTAATATTAAGGAACTACTGCTGGACCCATTAGGGTTAAGGTAACATTCCCATTGCCTTCTTCACTAAGGGACCTCTCTCCTTTGAATCTACGCAATGACCCAAGTTCAGTCCTGGAGGACCCTGGTCTCTAAGAAGAGGGAGGCTAAGTTTCCTTTTCTCATACTCTTCAGCTCATTAAACCCTCAGCCCAGCATCTTAGGGACAAACTATATAAAGTTCAGGTTTTGTCTCATATCAAGATCCTCCCTACAAAGGGAGAGAGGAAGTAGAAAGATACTTGATGTACAAAATGAATCAGAGATAGTAAGGTATTTATTTCCTACACACAAAAGAAATGCAAAAAAACTCAAATTAAAAACTAGAGTGCAAATTGACAGAATGATTTAAAATGATTCAATAATTTCACATGTAACTATTGCTGCAATTTTGCCCGGGTGAGGTTGGCTTCCTCCAAAACCCAGCTGAAGTGCCACTTCCTATAATGAGCTTTCTCCTTCTCTGGAATCATGTTTCCTTCCTTAAAATATGGTGAATATTATGTATGACCCAAAATATACTATCATGCATGGTATTCAATGTTCACAAAAGAGACACACAATAAATTCCTATTAATTAATGTTAGAAAAAAAACCAGAATATTTATAGTCCCATTGAATTTGCCAAAAGCTTAGCCTGATCCTTAAGGGGCTGAACCTGAATGATACTGGGCAAAAGATAAATAAGAAATTTCATTGAAAATTGAGAATGTAGATTACTATTCCTACATTACAGATTTTTCAATGATCATACTCACTATTGCCGTCAGGGCAGTAGGCATATATGAAAAAACTGAAATAAATTTGAGATGGAAAAAAGTTAAATGAACTGACTCATTTATTGATCTGTTTTCAAGGCTGCATTAAGCCAGTGTTACTAACTTATTTCCAAAATACAAAATGATTTAGGTTATCTTCAATAACCCAATTATCAAGTCATCTTTTCTGGATATAAATTATGCTAGTTTGTAAAATAATTCTTGTAGCTTCTGGACATCGTATGGACATGTGCATTAGGAAAGGGTTGCAAATGAATCATTGGCTTCCTTCATCTTTCCTGGATATGCTGAATGCATCAAGTTGCCCTGGTTGATGGAACATTTGTCAGGTCTTGCCTTGATGAGTTCCTATCAATTCAAGCAGATGGAGATACTAAGAGCAGGAGAGACATTTCTTATAAAAAGGTGAGACCTGATCAGTCTGTGCACAGAAGTAGGCTTGGAGTTAAAAGATTCATGGCTTGATGTGAAATCTGATCCTCTTCTTTCTTAAGAATCATGGAGTTCATCTCATGCATCCAGGAAAGAGAAGGGAAGTTGTTGTCAAACTTCGACTGATATGCTCTCTTTTTGGACATATACTGAAATAGGTGTCCACAAAGAGCAGAGATTCCAGTTTGATTGCTCTCATGATGTTTCCTTCAGAGCCTGATGTGCAGGCGATCTGCATTTTAAGAATTAGGGGACCAGATAAGTAGGAACTTTTTTACTTCAGTGACTGAAAACACAATGTAATTTAATTGTAAGCCTCTTAGTTTGATAAAAAATATGTAGAGTGTGGATTCAAGTTTCTGAAGATATCACTTTTTTATAGAAAAGATATCTTCAGGTTTATCAAAGCTGACTTTCTTTTTGGCATGTGTTTTTTAAGGTGTGTGTGGGTAAGGAGGGAGAGACTTGGGATTTCTTTTCTCTTATAGTTATCTTATTTATGTTACATTTTGAGTTCTGAGCTGTCTCCCTCCCCCCCCAACCTCACACTAGAGAAGGTCAAACATGTGTATCTATCTATCTATCTGTCTATCTATCTATCTATCTATCTATCTATCTATCTATCTATCTAATCTATCTATCTATCTGTCTGTCTGTCTGTCTGTCTATCTATCTATGTCTATCTATCTGTCTGTCTATCTGCCTATTGAGAGATACATATACATACATATACACACACAAACGATATATATGTATGCATCTGTATATATATATACATATAGGTGTATGCATATATGTGTATGTATATGCTTATAGATGCATATATGTACATTGTATTGTATATTCGTAAGTACACATATACATATACACATACACATATACACACATGCATATGTATGTATCCATATACATATGTGTGCACACACATATGTAATATATGGTTATTTATGTAGGTATGTAACCATATATCACATATTTCCCTATATCAGTTTTTTCTCTAGAACTAGATAGATCTTCCTTTATAGTTTCTTTGTAGTTGATTTGAATATTCATATTGCTGAGACTACAACAATTAGGTGGCACAGTAGATACAGTGCCCAACCTGGAGTCAGGAAGATTCATCTTTCTGATTTCAAATCTGGCCTCAAACACTTGCTAACTGTGAGACCCTGGGCAAGTTACTCAGCCCTGTTCCTCATCTGTAAAATAGATTGGAAAAGGAAATGTCAAACCAATCCAGTATCTTTGCCAAGGAAATCCCCAAATGGGTTCACGAGGAGTCTGAAACAACTGAACAAGAGCATTACTCAGAATAGTTTGGTCATTCACAGCTATTTTCTAACAATATTGTTGTTACTGTATATGATGTTCATATGCTCATTTCACTCTGCATTATTTCATGCAAGTTTTTCCATGTTTTTTTTTTACTAACATTAGCCTGTTCTCCATTTCTTACAGCACAGAAATATTCCATCACAGTCATATACACAGCTTATTCAGCCATTCTCCAATTGATGGGCTTCCCTTCAATTTCCAATTCTTTGCCATCACAAAGAGAACTGCTATAAATATTTTAGAACATATAGGTTCTTTTCCTTCTTTGCTAATCACTTTAGAAAACAGATCTAACGCAAAATTGCTGGTTCAAAGAGTACATACTATTTTATATTTCTTTGGGTATAATTCCAGATTTCTCTTCAAAATGGTAGGATCAGATCACAGCTCCACCAACAATGTATTAGTGTCCCAATTTTCCACATCCCCTCCAATATTTGTCTATAATTTAGCCAATCTGAGATGGTGCCTCAAATTTGTTTCAATTTGCAACTCTCTAATCAATAACGATTTAGAGTTTTGATTTCTTCTTGCAAAAATCATTTGTTCACATCCTTTGACCATTTATCAGTTAGGGAAAGACTATTTTTTTATAAATTTGACTCAATTATCTATTTAATTAAGATATGAGGCCTTTATCCAAGAAACTGTACATGAAATATTCCCTGCCCCAATTGTCTGTTTTCCTTCTAATCTTAGCTACATTGGTCTTCTTGTTTTTTTGGTACAAAACTTTTTTAATTTGATGCAATCAAAATTATCCATTTTACCTTACAAAATGGTCTCCATGCCTTGTTTATTCATAATTTTCCCCTTATCCATAAATCTAATAAGTAATACTTGGGCACGTCTAATTTACTTATGAGATCTCCCTATATCTCTACATCATCTATCAGTTTTGACCTCATTTTGGTAAATGGTGTAAAAATGTCAGTCTATACCTAGTTTCTGCCAGACTTTTCCAGTTTTTTTCCCCAATAATTTTTATCAAATAGTGACCTCTTATACCAAAAGCTCAATGCCTTATTTTTATCAAAAACAAGGTTATTATAATTTATACATTTACTACTATGTATTTTAGACCTACTCTAGTCCCCTGCTCTATCATTCTTTTACTTAGACAGTACCAGATAGTTTTGATAGCTATTGCCTTATAATACAATTTAAGATCTGGCACTGCTAGACCTCCTTCTTTTACATTTTTCATTAATAGCTTTAATATTTTTAACATTTTATTCTTAAATGAATTTTTTATTATTTTTTCTAGTTCAATATTTGATTGTTTGATTTTTGTTGGTTAATTGGGATAGCACTGAATAAGTAGATTAGTTTTGGTAGAATTGTCATTTTTGTTACATTGGCTCAGTCCACCCAGGAACAATTACTATTTTTCCAAATTATTTAAATTTGACTTTATTTAAAAAAAAAAACCAAACCTGTTTTATAATTATGTTCATGTGGTTCATATACTTTTGTCTTAGCAGGTATTCTCCCAGGTATTTTACATTGTCTACAGTTATTTTAACTGAAATATCTCTTACTATTTCTTCTTGTAGGGTTTTGCTGTTGATATAAAGAAAAACTGATGATTTATGTTGATTTGCTTTATATCCTGCTACTTTGCTAAAATTGTTTTTTCAACATTTTTTTGGTTGAATCCCTAGGGTTTTTCAAACATGCCATCATCTCATCTGCAAAAAGTGATAGTTTTATTTCCTCATCACCTATTCTGATTCCTTCAATTTCTTTTTTTCTTTTCTTATTGCTATTTCTAGCATTTTTAGGACAATATTGAATAATATTGGTGAAAATGAGCATCCTTGTTTCACTCTTCCTATCAGGAAAGTCTCTAGCTTATTCCTTTTACAGATAATGCTTCCTGATAGTTTTAAATGCTTCTTATCATTGTAAGGAAAAATCCATTTATAATCATGTTTTTAATAGGAATGAGCATTGTATTTTGTCAGAAGCTTTTTCTGCATCTATTGAAATAACCATATGATTTTGTTGCTTTTAGTATTGATATAATCAATTATGTTAATGGTTTTTCCTATATTGAACTAGCTCTCCATTCCTGGTATAAATCCAACTTGTTCACAATGAATAATCTTTATGGTATGTTATCATATCTCCTAGCTAGTATTTAGGATTTAGGATTTTTGCATCATTTTTCATTAATGAAAGTGATCAATAATTTTATTTCTCTTTTGGCTCTCGCTGATTTAAGTATCAGTATCATAATTGTTTCAAAAATGGAGTGTGGTAGGACTCTTTTTTTGCCTACTACTATAAGTAATTGATTTAATATTGAATTTAGTTGATCTTTAAATGTTTAATACAATTCACTTGTAAATTCATTTGGTTCTAATACTTTTTTCTTTGGAAGCTCATTCATGTAGTGTTCAATTTCTTTTTCTAAAATAAGTTTATTTAGATATTCTATTTCCTCTTCTTTTGGTCTCAGCAGTTTATGTTTTTGTAAGTATTCTTTCATTTTGGTTCAGTTTTTAAATTTGTTGGCATACAATTGCCAAAAAACTACCAATAATTGCTTTAATTTCATCTTGATTAGTGGTGTATTAATCTTTTTCATTTTTCATACTACTGATACGGTTTTCTTCTCCCTTTTTAAAAAATAATATTAATCAATAGGTTATCTATTTCATTATTTTTTTCATAAAATCAACTTCTAGTTTTACTTATTAATTCAATGGTTTTCTTATAGTCAGTTTTATTGATCTCATCTTTAATTTTCAGGATTTCCAATTCGGCATTTTCTTCATATTACTGCTTTTGCTATATTCCATAAGTTCGGTATGTTGTCTCATTATTATAATTCTCTTTAATAAAATTATGTATTGTTTCTATGATTTGCTCCTTGACCCACTCATTCTTTAGGATTATGTTATTTAGTCTCCAATTGATTTTTAATCTGTGTTACTTTAGTCTTTTATTAAAAGTAATTTTTAACCACATCATATCTATCACATTGGCTAACATGAGAAAACAGGAAAATGATAAATGTTGAAGAGGATGTGGGAAAACTGGAACACTGATTCATTATTGGTAGAGCTGCAATTTGGAACTATGTTCAAAGAGCTACCAAAATGTGCATACCCTTTGACTCAGCAATACTGGGTCTGCATGAAGGGCTGCATCCCAAAAAAGTTTGTAAAAATGTGCAAAAATATTTACAGAAGCTCTTTTTGTGGTGGCCAAGAACTGGAAATTGAGGGGATGCCCATCAATTGGAGAATGGTTAAACAAGTTGTCGTATAGGAATATAATGGAATACTACTGTGCTATAAGGAATTATGAACAGGCAGACTTCAGAAAATCCTGGAAAGACTTATATGAACTGATGCTGACTGAAGTGAGCAGAACCAGGAGAACATTGTTCACAGAAATAGCCACAGTGTGTGATGACTGATTTTGATAGACTCAGCCCTTCTTCCAAACGCAAGGACCTAAAACAATTCTGAATGACTCATGATGGTAAATGCAATACACATTAAGAGAAAGAACTATGGAGTCAGAATGCAAAGTGAAGCACACTACTTTCTTCTTTTGTTTTGTTTTTGTTTTGATTTTCTGCTACATGATATCTCCTATTCATTGTAATTCTTTAATGCAATATGACTAATGTGAAAATGTGTTTAATAGGAATGTATGTGTGGAGTTATATTGCATTGTATGCCATCTTAGGGAGGGAAGGGGGAAGGAGGAGAAGAAAATTTAGAACTTATGGAAGTGAATTTTGAAAATTAAAAGTTAATTAATTAATTAAAAAGGAAACCCCCTCAAAAAATTATGTTATTGCATTATGATCTGAAAAAAGAATTCATTTAATGTTTCTGTTTTTCTGCATCTGACTATAAGGTATATTCTTTTTATTCCCATTCATTTCTCTCCAGATGCCTATCATATTTAGATTATCTAAAATTATACTCCTCTCTTTAATTTCTTTCTTATTTATATTTTGGTTAGATTTATTTAATTCCAAAATGGGAAGGTTGAAGTCAGATTTGTTGATTTCATCAGTGTTGGGGGGTCTAGTAAGGAATTTCTAGAAGTGCAGATCAATATCAGTTTTGTGATTTAGTCTTAGAGAGCATCCTTCGATTATTGAGAGATTAACTGACTAATGCGGAGTCACAGTCAGAATTTGTCAGCGAATTAGGGGGAAGTCTACCCCAAGCATGTGATGACTTTCCTAGGTGAAATGGCAGAGGAGAACAATCTGTTCTGGTAGCCATGAAGGTGGCTGAAACAGGCTCTAGGGGTTGGGGAGAGGGTTAAAGCCTGATCAGCCACTGAAGATGCCAAGGTCATCCACTGCACCCCAGGCCATCTCCAGTCATCTTGACTTCTGTCCTGCCACTGGATTTCAATGACTGGGGAAGAAAGAGTGAGGCTGATGCTTTACACAACTCTGCTGCACTTAAATCCTATTCAAGTGCAAGTCAAAATCCTGTGATGACACTGGTCTTCTTCAAAAAATCAAGGATGAACAACATGTGTCAGAAATAAGACTTGAGCCCAGGTCTCCTGTCTTCATGGCCAGATCTCTCTATTGACTCTCTGTTGCGTCTTGACCTTCAAATAAGATGCAGAAATGCAACCACATTAAAAGATAAAAAGAAATAAAGTGTTCTATTTTCATAATGTTTGCCGTACATGGACTTAATAAACTTTTGAGGAGAGAGAATAGACCAGTAATTTCATGGGAATAGGGAATTTCCAGTGAGGAAACTCTTCTATAGATGCATATTATTTTTTGATCTGCAACTTCCAGAGATTTGTTGGGACACTAAGAAGCTAAGTGACTTTCCTACAGCCACTGAGCCAGTATGTTAGAGGCAGAACTTGAATCCAAGTTTTCCAGTCTTCTAGGTCAATTCTCTCCACAAGATGCCATCCTGCCTCCTACTCTCTCACTTCATTAGGTTGGGGGTAAGTCCATTTTTCTTGGATAATTTGACTGAACCAGGACTTCTTGGTGACTTTAAAAATGCTGATTACTTAATACAGCATACCCTGACAAAGACTTGGATGACTCAGCTCTGCGGTGCTACCGTCCTAAAGCCTACTTAGCCTGAAGGCAAGAGTCTGCAGGTATTTGCCTGTAAGTAGGTCAGGGCAAATCAGGGCAGTCCCTGATGAGAGGTTCAGTAGAAATGAACCTAAAGAAACCTTGTAGGCACAGCTATGGTCTAAGAGAGTTGTCCTGAAGCTGCAATATCATTTCAAATCTTACATATAAATGAAAGAACTAGTAACTAATCCAGCAAATGACAAAGGCATGTAGAGAATCCCATGTCAAACCCTATGATTCAGTCTCAGCCTGTTCCTTATATGAGTCTGAGTAAATGTTCACAGTGCCAAAGAAATGAGGCTTCGAGCAGGTGGAGCTACTTGACAAGGTAGGCTTGAAATCCACTATTTATAGAACCATTGAATTATCCACCTCCTCTATGCTTCTTCATGGCATACAGGTAATCCCTGGTTCTTGGAGACCATTAAAGGGTAGTACCATCTCTGACAGGCTGTATTCATCTTGATAGACTTTGGATTGAGGCCCAGAGGAAAGTGTGATACAGTGGATCAAGCATCGGTTCTGAAGAGAGAACCAGGGTCAAATCCCACCTCTGAGGTCTTCTATTTCTGTGACCGTGGGTAAGTTAGTTAAACTATCTCAGCTTCAGTTTCCTCATCTGTAAAATGAAATGTTGGATTAAATGGACCCTGAGGTCCCTCCCATCTCCTAATTTATGATCATACTCTCCTATGAGTTTCTATTATCTAATGAACATTCTAGCTATTTATAGAATAGTTCATCACCAGAATGTTGTGCACAGATTCCACCTGCCATTTACTAGCTCTGTGACCCTGAGTAGCCTTTTAATTTCTCTATGTCTCATTTTCCTTATCTATGAAATTGGAGAGTTGGATTACATAGCCTATGAGGTCTCTTCCAGATCTAAATCTATGATCATTTGATCCTAAGGTGATGATTTTTTTTCTTTCTCAGCCCATGAGTTCGTGAAAATTGTCTACTCAGGTGTGGAAGGGATTGAAATGTTTGTTGATGGAGGTGATTTCACATCAATAAAATCACCAATATCTGAAGTATTGAATTAAGAAGTAGAAAGCCATGGAGGATATTTGAGATAGTCTAATCCTTTCCATTTTATAGGTAAGGAAACAAAGAATCACCTTAGAGTTCAAATCTGGCCTCAAAAATTTGCTAGCTGTGTGAACTTAAGCAAGTCACTTAAATTCTGCCTCTGTTACTATAAAATGAGGATCATGATAGCACTACTTCTCAGAGTTGTGAAAATCAAATGAGATGATATCTATAAAATGCTTAACCCAGCATACAGTACATACTTAGTAAACGCGTATTCCCTTCCCCCTTAAGTGGCTTGCCCAAGGTCACATCACTCGTTACTGGAAAACGTGGAATTAGGAGATATTTCTCCACTATCCCGGTTCAGAATTCTTTACTTTATGCCACATTGCCTTCTTTGTCTTAAGCCAAGAAAGGAACACTGGAGGTAGTACCAGGTTTATGGTGGGTATGGTCTTCAGTTCAGTCTAAAACTCAGATTCAAGTCTAAATTCAAGTGAATGAGTCACCAGAGGTCTAGGCTTTTTTTTCCACTCTACTGACAGTCTATCGGCTATGAAATGCTTCACCAGTTCAGTCTTCCACAGAAGTCCAGGGTCATAGCCTATGGAACTCTCAGCTTATCATAAATCAGTTACTAAGCATTCATTATCCTGAACATAGAATGATGTCAGATGTTGCCTTCATCTGCTTCCTTCTCTCCTGCTCTTCTCTGCTTTGCCCATTTTTCCTATCTCTTCCCCCTGGATCCTTACAGACTTCATAAGGAAAACAAAGCAAAGTTTGCTGATATTTGTTAGAGTAGCTAGGAATTACACTGTTACATTTGAGGTGTGGTAATTTTTCTTTAGATGTTCTTCTCTTTGCTTTCACCTAATAGGCAGCTTGACAAGGCTTAGGTTTGGTCTTCAGAAGGAGCAAGTCGGAAGGTGATTTTCACAAACAGGGGAAGTTACTTAATGTACAGTTCTCGAAATCACCAAGTCCCCCATTGCAGCTTAGTGACTTTGGAACATTCAGTGCTGCCTGGGGCAGTTCAGGAGAGGTGAAAGGATTGCTCAAGACTGTTCATGAAAGCAGGTAAAGAAAGGGAGAGACAATGAAGGGATCAGAGCAGAACAAAAAATGAAAACTTTAAGGCATATACTTCATCCCTCCAACTGAAGTTCTTTGAGGACAGGATATACAGATGGTCTAACTTTGAACAGATTTACAAGCTAAGGGAAAAAACCAAAAACCAAACAAACAAACAAAAAACCTTCCATTGACTTTGCCACACCTAATAAAGGCATCTTGTCTCATGTAGATTAACTGCATCTTGGACCTGTACCCAATGTACTTCTCTTGGGAATATACTTCTTGAGACTGATTCATATTTCAAGATCCTAATGGAAGACAGATCTCCCTTACATTCAGCATTGTTAAGGATTGAAGATCAAAATCATTATATAATCAGGGTAAGACAATCAGGGCTTTACCCTGAGGCATTAAAATTTAGAGAGTGCCCATATCATAGTCACAGGACATTACTGTCACAGGTGAGTGACCCCACTCTCACCCCTGCACTGTTCTAAACTTATCCCAGGAACAAAACTTCCCAGTCATGGCAGAAAGATAGAAGCAGTACCTTTGCCCTTAGACATGAAGAAGCAAAACTTCACAGCTAGCTATCATCTCTCTCTACTTCTGTGAACTCAAAGTTGGATACTGAATGGGAGTGACTGACTACTAACAAGAAGGTTCTTGGTATTTCTTAAAATATCAATCACTACATTTAAATGGCTAAAATCACATGAAAGAAGCAATGCTGTGGATATGAGTCTGTCAATTTGGACCAAGATTAGGTGCCTACATTAACTAATAATGAGGAATGATAAAAATAATCACATTTTTAAAAATACATGCAAATAATCCTTGCCCTTCAAATCATTCTCCTAGGTGATCTCTTCATTTAAAGCAAAAATGCTGAGTTCATGGTATATGAAATAAACAAAGATCATAAGTAACTAATAATAGATAGCATTTGCATAGCTCTTTAGGGTGTACAAATAATTTTACATATATTATCTCATTTGATCTTTACATCAATCCTGTGATGTAGGTGATATTATTATTCTCAGTTTACAGAAGGAAAAACTGAGGTGAAGAGGGTCTCGTATCTAATAAATATCTCAGGTAAAATTCAAAATGACTCCAAGTATAGTACTGTTCCACCCAGTTATCTCTACCTGGGATTTAGACTCTGCTTAGACTTGGGTTCATATTTCATCTCTGACAGTTACAAGCTATGCGGCAATAGACAAGTCACAAGCTAACCTCCCTAATCTGTAAAATGGAAATAATAATACTATTACACTTATTTCACAGGGGTGAAATAAGGAACAAAGGAGACAGAGTATTGCTTTGATTTCGCAAAACATTCATGAAATTTTCCTTTTAGAATTGTCATCAGAGCTAGTTTATGAGCCCCACAAGAAAACATACCTCACCATTTGTTACAATTCTTCATATTCTAAATGTATTTATTTATTATTGACTTTTAAATTAAGCCAAAAATAGGTTATCTGGATGGATTACATACTTTATTCATGAGACTTAGATTTGAGTAATTTTTTTTTGCTGTTTCAATGATTCAAATGTACCCTCAAAGATTTATTTGCCACCACAGATGATATTCCAAAGAAAGTGTGGCAGATGGAGCAATAGACAATTTCAAGTGGGAGTTTTAAACATGTTTTGAAAATGATAGTGTCAATGGAATACTATAATGATCACATACATTAAAAATTAAAAAAAAACAGTCTCATTTCCTCATGCAATCCTAGGATCTTATCAGCTCTCTCTTCTACAATTGTATCAATACTAATCTCTGATACCATCAGGGCAGTTGGTCATCGTCTATCTGATTCTAACCATAAGAAAATAGGTTTAGAGCCAAGATGGCGGAGTAGAAACACACAAATACGCTAGCTCCGAACCCACAGCCCATGAAATATCTGTAGTAAAGAGCCGCCAATAAATTCGGGAGCAGAAGCCATATAATAGTGGACCAGATAAGATTTCTGTTCCAGAGGGACCTGCAAACCTCTTGCAAAAGGTCCGTCGCACTGCGGACGCAGAGCCCAGCCCAGCCCTGCACCAGCCCCAGCAACGAGAGGAACAGATCCGAGCAGACTTCAGGGACAGGATCTCCAGCGGCCGCGAGGGTCCCTCCACCCACAGGTGAGGGGGGTCGGTGAGAAGGTCTCTTTGGTGGGTCTAGAGGGGAGTGGGGTGCCCCCATACTCAGGCCCCCTCGGAAGGCAACAGCGGAGGTGGGAGCAGACCAGGGCTCCCCAAGCAGGCAGGAGCCCAGATCCATTGTTGAAGGTCTCTGCATAAACCCCCTGAGGGAACTGAGCCCGGGAGGTGGCCCTGCCCCCACCTGAGCACCTGAACTTAATCTCACACTGAATAGCAGCCCTGCCCCTGCCCAAAGCACTGAGGCTGGGAAGCAGCATTTGATTCTCAGACCCCAAGCGGCAGGCTGGGAGGATCAGGAGGCGAGGTGGGTGTGAGGAGAATATTCAGAGCTCAAGTCACTGGCTGGGAAAATGCCCAGAAAAGGGAAAAAAACCAAGACTATTGAGGGTTACTTTCTTGGTGAGCAGGTTTCTCCTCCCCTCCCTTCTGATGAGGAAGAGCGGTGCTCACCATCAGGGGAAGACACGGAAGTCAGTGCTTCTACATCCCAGCCCACTCAATGGGATCAGTTCTGGGAAAAGGTCTTAAAGAGCCCAAACAATTTTCAAAATCATAATAGAGAGGTGGAGGAAAAACTGGGAAGAGTCATAAAAGACTTGCAAGCAAAGTATGAACAACAAATCAGAAAATAGGTTTATAGGGTGTAGAATCACAAGAGAACTTAGGTGTCATTGAGTCCAACCCTTCCTTTTACAAAGTAAGAATCTGATCTCAAGAAAGACAAGTGATTTTCCTTAAGTAGTAAGTGGTAGAGCCAACATTCCAATTAAAGTCTTCTGACTCAAAATCTAATATTCTTTCTCCCATGGAATTTAACACTTCAACAACTACCATCAAATGTAGGGTTATATAGCTAGTCCAAAAGGCATAAAAAAATGATGTAGCCTTCCTTTCTAGGGCTTTCTCCTAATATACAGTGCCTTGTTACACTTTGGGGACCACTCTCATCTCTGGTTTGAAGACACTGGAATCTGGTATTTGGCTTCTTCCACCCAGGGGAGCAGAGAACAATTCCCTTTAGAAACACTTAGACTTACAAGGCTCAAAATATGAAACAGCTTTCCTTTTTTACAAGTTAATGGACACATGACTAGATCTGAGTCTCATGTCATTAAGGAAACCAACGGCCTCAAAGACCTGTATAATTTTCATGATTTCCATGAGTATGGCTCTAGCAACTGAAGGAAAACTGAACTATTATTCTTTGCATTTGTATTTCATACTACAGCCTCCTTTTTTGAGCAATATTGCTTTTTTCCTCAGCAGCTCCCTTGTTTTTTAAGTCATCCCCCTGTTTTATGATGATAAGATGCCTGTAGCTCTGCCTCCTGTAGAACCACCATTCCTTGTAGCTTTGTTTCCTTTAATTTATCACTGTAAATGCTTGAACTCAAGCTTGGCTTCTAGCACCGTTATATTGTATGGACCAGTTCTAGGCTCCTAGGTGTTGGAACAGATAGAATTTGGGACTTAACAAACAGGAATATATGAGTTTGAATCCTGACCAAGACACTTACTGGCTAAGTGACACTGGGTTGTTGTGAGGATCAAATCGTTAACAAAATGCTTTGCAAACTTTAAAGCATTATATAAATGCTAGTTATTCTTTCATTCCTTCATTCATTTATTATGTTACATATGTTTACAATGCAACATATACTTCTACCCTTTGGATAGCTTCTTTTGTACATTTTGTACACGTAAGTGCTATAGCTTCAATGCACCCTAACAAAAGGACCCTTATGACATGGAAACTTTTCTGAAGCATTCAAAGAGATCTGTGTTCAATTCCAACTAGCTTATAGTAAAGCAGTCCTACATGCTTCTTTTTTTCTCAGTGACTAGGAAATGGGTCTATTGCTTATAAAACCTCTTAACAAGTTAGAGGATTTGAAAGGGTACCCCTCCTCTTTCTCCTCCCATCTATTACATAGGGGCAGCTAGGTGGTACAGTGGATACAGTGCAGGAGTTAGGAAGACCTGAGTTCAAATCTCACCTCAGACACTGACACTCACTAGCTGTGTGACCTTGGGCAAGTCACTTAACCCTAATTGCCTCTTCCTGGGTCATCTCCAGTCATTCTGATGAATATCTGGTCACTGGATTCAGGTGGTTCTGGAGGAGAAGTGAGGCTGGTAACCTACACAGCCCTCCTTCACTCAAAACAAAGTCAAGTGCAAGTCATGTCATTATTTCTCTGATGGAATGATCTTCTTCGGCAGCGAAGGATGAACACACATCTACTACATACTATCATCGAAGGCACCTAGACTGGGTTATTCAAATTATCCCAATACCACTTTGTAAAATTCCTTCACAAAGGAGAGGGAAGAGGTAGAGGTGGCTGCCCCTCAGCTCTCTGGCTCCAGTCCTGAGGGAAATGAAGACTTGTAGAGGTATTCCAAATGAATTTAACTCCATTACTAAAGCTGAATCAATGAAAAGATTACATCTCTGTGATAATCAAAACAAATAAGAATTAGTACACTTTGCTTTTATAGGTATTAGATGTTGGACATCAACTATAGTGAAGAATTAAGACTCTGCTCTTAAAATTCTATGATCTTAAAAAAGGCAGTCACATTTGCCAAACCTGACAACTGACCGTGTCATGGTGATTATTGAAAGTAGCCATCATCACTTTAACATTAAATATTTGGATATAGGAACAATTCCATTTACAGCCGTTATCCCAAGAATGATCACCTTGCATTAGGCCAGATGACTTTAACCTGGCCCAACAGGTATCTACTACTGGCCCTATGGTTGGTGATCTGTACAAATACACTAAAAATACTGGAAATTAGTGAAAGTTTTAACAAGGTAAAATCATGTTCCTTTTGCTTTCCAATGGCATTCTTGATGCAGTAATTTCAATGTCTTTGTTTTTGTTTTGTCTGAGATTCCAGTACTTGAATAATGATATACTGTGTGAGGATATGACCGACAAGGCTTGAGCAATGACATCATGCTCCCAGCCAAAACAAATACAGACAAAGGAATTAAAGACTTTCCATTTGAAATGCTCCATGTTGCACAAGGCCAGTGGCATGAGTTGATTATGCTTTTCATTCAAGCAGGTCCAAATGCCATTGGATACTTTGGCTGATTCAACAACATAAAACTAACTAAGAAAAACCAATAGCAGAATAAGATTAATGCAAAAGAACATATCTCCAATTATATGATATTCTAAGGCTGACAGAGGAAAGATCAAAACAGGAACCAGGGGCTCAAAATCCAGTTCAGTGTAGCAAGTGTCAAGAGAAATATATGTGAAAGAAAAAATGACGTTATTTGGGAATGGGGGGAACAAATTGATGACCTGTGTGTTATTAATCAAGTACCAAAAAAAGGAAGCAATGTTTGGAGATATTTAAAATGATTTCTGCATTAAGATGAAATAATTTTCTTCTATTTAGAACCTGTAAAAATGAAAGAGGTAAACTAAATAAATGCAATGGTATCTCCAATAAATTTAAAGAAAGACTCCTAGATGGACCCTCCAGTGAGTATGTAGAACACATGTACAAGAGATACACAGGATTAAAAGACATACACACACTGGAAAATGACATCAGGATCCCAGAGAGATAGTGGAAGGATGGAAGGGCCTATGGAGTGCTATGGTCCATGGGGTCATAAAGAGTCAGATATTACTGAAAGACTGAACACAAACATTAACTGAACCGTCAAGGCTCTGGATAATCAACTGTACCAGACTTGAAAACATGTCCAGTTGACTAGATATATATTATTATGTATGTCATATATGTATAGATTTCAAGAAAAGATTTCAAAGGGTTCCTCAGAAAGATAGTTAGGATCCTGTTAACTAAATTCTACAGTAGAAGTTGACACAGAAGGAAAAGGAAAGCTTCAATAATGGAGTTCTGCAGACATGTAACAAACACCATTCTGATTAGGAAAAGAAAAGGTGATTTTTGCAGAGTTGAGTGTGGAAGCACAGAAAACCAACCAAAAAACTGAGATTTTATAAAGACATGTATAGAAGATAATAACATAAACAGGTGAAAAAAGAACAAGTACAAGGGCACATCTTGGTAAGAACGATGTCAGTAATGAGCTCAAAATTAGCTGAGACTAAAAATTAAAACCAAGGATAACAAAATTATTTTTGTTAATTTTTCTGTTTAAAGAAATATTGGGGGAAAGAGAATTTTAGAAAAGGAATGACTTTCTTAGTTGGATAGGATGATGATAACTGATGAAAGAAAGAAGGTAGAATTATTCAGTGCTTATATTCTTTTTATTTTATTTTTTAACAAAGAAAATTGTTTTTAAACTGAAGACCAGAGTTGAGTCCAACATGCATTGACTTCCCAGAGTCCTGGAAGTCCCCTTTGTCACCAAAAGAATTGAACCTCCAGATTGGAACTTCACATCCTCCATCCTAAACATTTTCATTTACTCAGAGCTGGGACATTGTATTAAGGCTGAGCTGTCAGGATGAAAGGATAAGTGAATATTCATTTTAATTCACCATATCTAACTAGTCCCTGACCATTGAGCTTCCCATCCAACCATTTGCCAGGACACTAGGGTCTACGCAGGGCAGGAATCTTGCCATTTGCCCTATTGTGGTATAAGTACTACCCTTTCCACAGCTTGATTTTTTCTAGGAATGACAATAAAATCAATATTACCATTACAATTCTAAAGGTCATGAAAACCTCCTGCTTACAATCCCTGTGACTCTCTTTCTCACTACTCCTCAATGCCCCCTTTAGCATGTTCACTGAGGGTAGGAATTTGTATTTGTAGCCAAATGACTAGCTCAGTGACCAACACATAGTAGATGTTTAAAAACTGTTGGTTTACTAAATAATTGACAGTTCAGTTGTACTCAGTCTTGTGCAGGTCACTTCCACGGTACTGAGTTCAGTTCTTGATAATACAGTCCTAAACTGGATATTGATAAACTGGGTAGCAACCAGAAGAGTGAAGGGACAAGGCATAAGAACTGACTGGAGGAACTGGGAATATTTACCTTAAAGAAAAGACAGGGAAATCTGATAGCCCTCTTCAAGTATTCGAACAACTGTCATGTGGAAAAGGAGTTAGATTTGTTCTTTTTTACCCCTGAGAGAAAAACTAAAAGCAATGGCAAAAATCTCAAAGAGTTAGATTTAGTCTTGACTCTTAATAGAGTGCTTGGATCATAGGAGGTTATTAAAATGTTTGTTGACTTGTCTCAAGTAGGTAGAGGCTACATGAGTGAAGAGATGGAGGTAGATAAGAGAGGTGTTGTCAAGGAGGAATCAACCAGACTTGACTAGTCAGTTCGATGTGGTAGTAGAGGAAATGGAAGAGTTCAAGATAACACTAGCAGATTTTAAGACTGGAGGTCTAGATGAGTAATGTTGCCAGAAACAATCATGTGAAAGTTTGTAGATGGAAAGAATTTAGAAGGAAATCTTTGGGACGTGTTGAATTTAATCCACCCAGATAATATTATTATTAATATAATATTATATATCGTATATACTCAATATGTATGATATATAAATATTATTTTGTCATAGTTAATAATAATGATAGCAAGTATTTACATAGCATATAACTTTCCTACTTGAAACATGAAAACTTCTTGAAAGACTTTAAAATCTAAACACTCCAACAGGCAATAAAAGATTAGAGTTCCAAAGAGTTATTTCTGCATCTCTTAACTAGAAGAGGCCTATAGTAAAATACTTTTTTATGTCATATCTAAACCATAGTTTGTATAGGATGAAAAAAAAGAGAAAACTTCAGTAATTCTTAGGAAATAACCAGGCTAAAATCATAAGATTTCTAAAATATGATAAAAAGGAAACAGTATGGGATAGCTGGAGTCCCAAGATCCCATGGGATAAATACTCTTCATTCTTCAATTTAGAACATGTGGGAACTGAGAGAGCTAGGGAAATATGTGTTGTTTTTTTTTCTTTTTGTTCAATTCCATTTAGTTTATGCTACTAGAAGTATGAAGAATTTAAAAGTGGCATGCCCAGAAATGTCTATTATTAACTCTCACCCAACAGAACCCCTATCATAGATCACACTACTAAAGAAACCACTAGTAAAAAGGAAGGGAGGTACACTCCTGGCAACCTGCAAATAACACTTTGTCTCATAAAAGCAACAACATGCAGTGGATAGCGAATTGAGCTTGTAGTCTGGGGAAACTAAGTTCAAATCTGGCCTTAGACACTTAACAAATATATGATAATGAATAAGTCATATGACCCTCTCTCAGAGCCTTATTTCCCTAGGGTGGGGTGAAGGGGGTACTGGATGGTGCCTAAAGCCCCATCCTACATTAAATCTAGGATTCTATAAAAAATAGTTTGGTGTAGTGATGAAATACTTACGTCGAAGTTAATTTGGGACCAGGATACATTGGGGTGGGGGGAATATTGCAGAACTGATCTGGGAAATGAACCACTATTCATATTAACGACATGGCAAATGAACTTTTGGAATTGCACCCACTGACAATTTGGGGCAAACCTGTATTTGCCAAAAGCAAACCTTTCTGACATTTATCTGCTATGTTTGATATGTTCAAAGCTATCTACAATGTATTCCGGAGGCATTTTCTCTGTTTTAACCAAAGATTTTAGGTAGGGACTTTGGATGCACACATCTTTGGCTCTTTGAGGGTTGTATCTTCTTTGGCAAGTTGCACACTTTTCTAAGTAACAGTTCTGGTCCTTGCTGTCTGAGTGTCTATTAAGCAGCATGTTCCAATATTTCTACAAGTAAATGTATCTAACTCCAGGGGAAAGGATAGTGTCACGGTTTTATTTCTCAAGAGCTAGAAACATTTAACCTGCAATCTTACCACACATGCCAGACTTGTCATTATTTCAGGGTAACACACCCTGTTCCATGTTGTTGCTCCAAGATTATAAAAGACTGATAAAAGTAAACTGATTACTTATTAGCTTGTTGAAGGAATGAATTCAGCTTAACACATTTCTGGAAACTGCTGAGTACATTTGAATTTTTAATTGCTTCCAAAATATTTGTAAGTCAAGTGAACACCTATAGATAAAGGAGAGACATTGTTCAGTAAATGAATTAATTAGGTTTTGTTTAATTGCTGTAGCTTGTAATTAATCACTTAATGTTAGGTATAGACACATGTAACAAATTGGGACTAACAAGGAGAACCAACAAAGGGTAAAGAGTGCATTTTGCCAAAGCTACAACCCAATAAAGCCAATAAATTTGTCTGTTGGAAATTTAGCAATTCCTTGGAAATATTAATATGATGAAATCAGTACTTCTGATTAGAAACAACTTCTATTTCTAACCTCAGAAAGATATTTTTAAAAATAGCTTATTAGCTTTTACATATCAAATCATATTCTGAGGAATTAAGTGTAGATGAAATAGATCGATAATGGTAACTTTAAATTTCCATTGAGAATACATATGAGAATAATTTGGTGTAAGGGAAGACAGAGGGAAGGAAACGTAGAGGTATGCTTGGAAGATTTCAAAATTCCCAACATTAAAATAATCACTTATGTTGTTTTATCCCACCTAGGCAGCTAGATGGCACAATGGATAAAACTCTGGGCCTGAGTTCAAACGTGGCCTCAGACACTTAGTAGCTATGTAACCTTGGCCAAGTCACTCAGTCTGTCTTCTTCAGTCTCTTCACCTATAAAATGGGGATCATAATATACCTACCTCACCCAGTTGTTGTAAAGATCAAATTAGATCAACTGGAATAATGTTTGTAAAATGTTTAATAGGGTGCCTGGCATATAGTAAGAGCTTAATAAATGTCTGTTCCCTCTTTCCAGCTAAAGCTATAACTGGATACACCCATTTGTAGCTTAATTCTAGAATGGAGAAATGAACACACCATGGCACAAGGCCTATTCCCTGTGGACAGCATTTCCTTTCTTCTCCAGTCAGGGTGGGGTTAAAGGGACCATTCTAGTTTAAAAGGAACACATATCTAATCATGGATCTTTTCCCCTAAGTTTGGCATAGTTTCATGACAGACTAGATAGACACTGAGAAGGCTTCAAATTGAGAAAATGAACAAGAATGACATCCCAGATTCTTACCTGTGTGAGAGGCCACATAGAAATGGTGTTTCACCTCCATCATAACACCATTCTCACCACTTACCCACCCCCAGCAGACAGAGATAGAGACAGAGACATAGAGAGAAGAGAGAGGGAGACAGAGACAGAGAGATAGGAAGAGAGAGAGAGAGAGATACAGAGAGAGAGAGAGAGAGAGAGAGAGAGAGAGAGAGAGAGAGAGAGAGAGAGAGAGAGAGAGAGAGAGAGAGAGAGAGAGAGAGATGAGAGTCTGTGAGTTTACTACAGCTGCTAATTAGAAAATTAGAACACCACAAACGGTTTGCATTTTACTGGCAGCCAAAGCTGCTCCCTTCCCACTCCCTTCCACCCACCCCTGGTGTTTTAAAGTACTTTTTGAATTGTTTGTTGTCAGCAAAACAAGTGTGCTACCTGCGATCCCACAGACAACAAAGCCCAGCAGCAGGATTTCAGTCAGGTGATGTCACCCAGGTAAAATTGTACTGACAAGCTTTTAATTAAAGTTTTCCCACACATCTTTCCGCTGGTCCCCAGGAGCTATTATTCATTATGTCTGGACTGTCAGCCAATTGTGAGTCGGGAGGGAAGTGTTTTATTTTCAAAGCTCTTGCTGACAGCTAGAGAACACTTTGTTATACAATCTGTTTACTTTACACACACACACACACACACACACACACACACACACACACACACACACACACACACACACACACACACACACACACACACACACACACACACACACACACACACACACACACACACACACACACACACCCCATCTTGCTAAAGGGGAAATGGCCAGGCCATGGTGTTTAGAGTTTATGGCAATAATTAAATACATCTGGTATTGGAGTAACTGAAGGGGGGAAGGTGAAAAAGAGAAGAAGGACCACAAACCTCTTTCAATAAACAATTACTCCACCCTCCCAGTCCACTCCCAAACCTCCCCTCCCCCCAGCTTTTCAAGATGAAATTTTCTCCATGAAGTCACAGGTTCGAACAGGTGCACATGGCCCACAGCAGGAATATCCAGATGTGGGAAATGGGGACAGCTAGTCAAAAAAAGTAACTATGATAAAATAACACTTCCAATGGAAGGTGGATTCTTTGTGCTCTATCTGAATAAGAGAGAAGTTCCTGAAGCATGCTTTTGTCAACATTTAAATAAGTCATTACCACACAATTCAGTCTCTGGGAACATGAAAGAAGAGGGATAAGGAAAGTTAGGGAGGGATGACTTGAAATACTGAATTGAACCCACTAACAACCAACCTTTGCTCTGACCTCCAAGACAAACCAAGATGGGAATTTTGGGAGGAAAAAAAATGGAGTTTTCAAATTTTAACCCTTGAATGTTGAATGTTCAGAAGGAACATTTCTACTTTGTCCAGAAAGATAAAACATAATATACCTTTTCAATGTATGATAATATATATTAATAGCCACCAAATAATTTTCTTTCTTTGGAAACTAGTAGAATATCTGGCTTGTACTTCCTACAATCTGATTACTCCAAAGGCCAACTGAAAGTTTACTCTTTCATTATTGTTGTTATTTTTTATTCAATTAGGAATTTCACTTCAAATGCCTTCCAGCGAAATAAAACTATAAAAATGAGCTAATATGATCTCACAGCATTCAGACAAACTCATCAAGTTCTTTTCCACTAGCTACACTCATACTGTGTACACTCTTTAGTATAGAGTGCTTGCCACTGAACCAGCAGGAAGAGCACAATCTAAGAATGGAGGCCTACAAAAAAGGTTTGAAATGATACGCCTACCTCTCTTCTACTATGAAATTCTACTGTGGTATTGGTGAATTAATGTGTGTGTGTGTGTGTGTGTGTGTGTGTGTGTGTGTGTGTATTTGATGCATTGGTTTTGGGATGTTGTCTCCCTCATCAGACTGTGAGCTCCTTGAGAGCAGGGACTTTTTTTTTCCCTTTCTCTATATTTCTGGCACTTGGCCTAATACCTACCACATAGTAGGTGTTCAGTGAACTCTTGTGGAATTGACTGTATTCAGAATGCAAGCTTCAATATGGTTTGAAAATCATCCTATCAAGAGAACCACCATTAGTTTGCCTATAATACTCCTAGCCTGGCCTGAAAATTGAATTGACCAACTCTCAATTTCTTTCCCCTCCTAGCATTCTCTGCTTAATACTATTTCTATTCCAAAGGCTGGAAGAATAAACACTTCTGCCTGCAGCAGATACCCCATTCCTTGCAAACATAAATTTGCCGAGGAGGAAAAGATGATCGGAGGTAAAGGTGTCTGATCAGCCATTTCTTTTCAGACCTTGTTTCTATGACTGAGCTAACTCAGCGCATTCATAACTTACATGTGAATCCTATACAATTTTGTATAAGAGCCTCTTTATTTTTTTATTGTTTAGACCATAAATAATTCCATCATATACATGCATTGGAATTTAAGATATGGAAAAAAAATGACCATTTATCCTGATTTAATATTCATATCAGTGAGATGGAGGAAAAATCAGAAAACCCAGCATGGTGGAGCAATGGAGCAATTCACGGGCCCTATTCTTGAAAGTATCATATATGAATCCTTAGCTGGGGGAAGAGAGAATGGGCATTACTCTGGGCTAGTTAATAATGGGCATTTGTACTGATAAGTCACTCTCCTTTCTTCAGCTACTGAAAATTTAACTGGCAAGGCTGATTATCACTGCTAGAATTAAAAATGAACTTTGCTGCCAGCAAGTTAATGCAGTCATGGTCATCTACATGTTCATAAAGTTTTCTCATTCTATAGAACTTTCTTCATCTCAATGCATTACATCTGAAGAGGAGGAAATTCCAAGGTGGTGGTCCTATGTATGTGTGTCTGGCATGGGATTTTTTTTTTTTGGAGACCTGGAGGAGGCAAGCAGTGATGATTCAAATAGATACCAGGAATTGAATGATGATGGTACCTATGTCCACAGAAGAATGGCCACCCCCTGCTTCAATTAGACTTCCAACAGACCTTCCCCAAATCTCTGGTCAAGCAGTTACTTTTACCTCTGTCCTAGCCTCACACAATTAGTACATGGACACTATGATTCTTAGGAAACACATCTAGGATGTTCAAAATATTCCAGATATTGGAGTAAGCCTCTCTAAAATATTTCCAAGCTCTATGTCCATTTTCCTTTATATGCACCCTGCCTAACACTGCAGCTTATGTCTTCTTTAAAAAAAAAATTAAAACAAGACACCGTTGGTAATGCAGAATGAAACAGAGCCTGGATTAATATCCACCCACCCTCTTTTAAAAGCATTGAGGAATTCTTTAACTACTACCACACCCTGTGTGGAGTCTTCATTCTGGTGTCTGAGAACAAACCTTTCAGGGCCAGACTAAGTCTCCTAGTGTGGCATTGTTCTGGACACAGGAGCTAGTCTGGGAACCTATACAATGGGTAAAAAGCTCCCCTTCCTCTATCCCCACTATCCCCCTACCCCCCCCCCACACACACATATACTGAGAAACATATACTTGTTTCTATGCAAGTAGGGTATATGAGTTATTAATGATAGAATTTTAAAAGATTCTAGTTGGAAGAAATATACAAATTCAACTGAATTCATTGCTGTGTGGGGTATATTCATACACAGAAATTCCATTTCCTATGGGTTATCTGGTTGTTTATTTTAAGGTAATAGAGTAGGGAGTTTGAGTTTATCTATTTTGGTACATTTCATAAAGATAATCCTTAAATACTCAAATGGATCCATAACCTCATTGCTTTGGAAGTTCTTTTCAGTGATATAGACCACAGTCCATATGTGGAAGTAAGATTATGTCAGGATGATAGTTGCCCTGAAATGTGCCTCCTCCGTGAAACCAAAAGGAGAAGCCACATTAGAAAAACAACCAGGCCTAAAAAGCTGAGTTGCCAGCCTGGCCTGGTCTCAACACAAATTTTAAGTATTAGTAATAACAACAATGAGATAATGTTCTACTTCTCAATAAAAATACTGAGGAAATACAGTTGTTGCGAGTGTGCCAGAAGAAATGGTAACCAGTAGACAAGTGCATAAGAAATAACTTAGGGTCTGATACTGAAAACTCCCATTAAAACTTGTATGAGCTGACAACTTGGGCCCAAGGAAAAGAACCACAATAAGGCCCTCATGAACACTTTGTTCTAAACCTATGCCTGCCACTGACATTTTGTCACAGGAATGGGGTTAAATACATAAAAAGCTTTATCTGTGAGAAGCAACAAAGAAGCACTGTACCTTCTAAACCCCTGTACTCGTCCAATAACAACTGGTTACAAGGACTGTTATCAATCACTCCAATTTGCAAAAAGTTTTCAGTCATGTTTTTTCTTGATGATTCATTCATAGCTCTCAAATGATCAAGATCTCTTCTACAGTCATTTTTTTGTGCTTCTGTGGACAAGGACTGACCAAACATGACAAGGGACTAGGTTTGGGTTTCCCTGCGGCCTTTTTGTTCTGAACAGACCTTACTTGCTCTTTGTACTAAAGAAAGGTAACTATGCTAATTGTCTCATTTGCACTCAGGGCTTAAACTTTAGCTCCCATAGACTTCAGGCTCTGGATTTGTTTTCTTTTGCCTTCTTAGGTCCAAGAACTTTTAGGACGGAAGTACTTCACTTTTTTTCCTGTCCCTTTGGCAGTCTGGTGAGGTCCTCAGAATAATGTTTTTGAATGCAAAAAAAAAAAAATGAAATAGGTAGGATTACAAAGGAAATCAATTATATTGAAATACAGTTATCAAAACATTGCTTTAAAAAACAAATTCATGGATTCCAGGTTAAGAACGCTGCTTTAAATTGAATGTGAGAGGAGACCTTGAAATATTCTTTCCTTTTTATGCTAGAAGGAGAATGAGGATAGATCAGAAAGATTTCACAGACACACATTGGATCACAGCAACACAGATTTATAGCTGGAAGGGGACTTAGAGACGAACTAGTTCAAATGCCTCATTTTATAAGTGAAGCAAAGACTCAGAGAGGTTGTGACTACCCCAATGCCAGCTAAGTAGCAGTGACAGGATTTTACTTCAGGTGCTCTGACGACAATACCTTCCATCAGTGCCCCATGCTGCCTCTCCGTCTTTTAATTTCTTTTTGTCTTTCCTTGTTGTAATTCCATCTGAACCAAATTGGATTTGAGAATCTTTACTATAACATGCCTAAGTGATCTTCCAGTCTCTGAAGATTGCCAAGGATGGGGAGCTCACTACCTGTTGAGACAATGCAGTCCAGGTCTGGCAACCTCCGATTATTACAGTTTTCCTGACATCAAACCTAGTTTGATCTCTTTGCAGTTCCTAGCCATTTTGGTCCTATGGGGCCAAACAGAACAAATCTAATCCCTCTCTCACATGATCTCCTTTCAAATATTTGAAGATAGTTATCATATCTCCTCTGAGTTTTCTCTTCTCCAGGGTGAATATCCTCAGTTCCTTCCAATGATCCTCATAGAATATGAACTCAAGGCCATTCAATGCCTGGCAAACAGTAAGTAAGTAGTTAATACTTGTTGACTGAGTGACTGTCTATCTAACTGCCTTCCCCGGACATAAATTGTGGTGTATAAAACTAAATAGAATAATGCAAATGAGGTCTGAATAGGGCACCTTCCATTGAAATGATTACTTCCATATTTTAGAAACTATTACCCCCTTTGAATGATGCCCAAATTATACCAGGCTTTTACTTTTCTTTGTTGTTGTTCTCCTCCCCCTCCCCGCTACTGCCACATTCTGTTGCTGACCCAAACTAACCTTGCAAGTCACTAAAATCTCCAGGTATTTTTTTTTTCAGATTAGCTAGGTGGCACAATGGATAGAGTGTCAAGCCTGGAGTCAGGAAGGCCCATATTTGCGAGTTCAAAGCCAGCCTCAGACACTTACTAGATGTGTGACCCTGGGCAAGTCACTTAACCCTCTTTACCTCAGTTTCCTATAAAATGAGCTAGAGAAGAAAATGGCAAACCACTAAATTATCTTTGCCAAGAAAAACCCAAATGGGATCATTAAGAGTTGGAGACAACTAAGTAACAACAATTTTTTTTTTTTTGGAGTAATTCTTGTTAAACCAAGCTTCCCCTGCTATAACTTTGAAATTTATTTTTTTTTTACCAAAGTGTAAGACTTTAAAATTGATCCCTATTTGACTTCAAATAAATTTAGCCCAATGCTGTAGCAGAGTCAAGAATGTTTTGTATCCTAACTGCCATCCTGAGGGTTAGTTAAACCTCTCAACTTTGTTTCAGCTACAAATTTAATGAGCATGTTATCTCTGCCTTTACCTGAGTTGTGAATAACAATGTTAAACACCACAGGGCCAAGCACAGTTCCCTGGGATATGGCACTGGAGGCCCAAGCCTGGGCCACCCAAATGATTCTGAATCCATCTGATTGTGATCTAAGTCTTTCTCCATCTTCTTCGCAAGAGTAGTATGAGCTGCTTTATTAAAAGCTTTGCTAAAATCCTAGACAAATTGTATCCACAGTAATCCTGTCAACCAAGAAAATGAACTGGATCTGGCATCACCTGTTCTTGAAGCCCTGCTGGTTCTCTCCCTATATAGATGTTTGCCAATCATCTCTTTAAGGACTCATTGTGGAATTTCCCTAGGAATTGAAGTAAAAGTCTGTGATTGTATTTTAGAGGCAAATTTATAAAGCTGAAAAACATTGATTTTACCCTTGATATTAACACCAATTGTACTTTTTTTTAAAAACCCAAATAATCTGTTCCATCTTTCCTGTACAATTGCATTATTTAAGTTGCATCACTCTCATTCTTTTATTCTTGAACTGAAAATGGGAGTATTTCCTATCAAATATGTTGGGGTGGGAGGAAATATGAGGCAGAGCATTTAGCTATTGCAGCAAACTGCCAGGTGAGATCTGATCTCTGGCAAACACACCTTTCCAGCAGTCTGGGCCAGAGCTCCTGGCTGTTTGCCTACTAGGATCATGGGGAAGAGTAAAGCTAAAAATAATAAAAGAAAAACCTTCAGTTTACCCATGAGGTAAAGTACATAACAAAAAAAATGCCATCTTTCAAACCTCAGCTGTTGGAAGTTCAAACTTCCCTTCAATCAGAGGAAGGCAAAAGGCAGCTTAAATCGTGCCCTGACATCAAACAGAGAATCTGTGCAGTTCCGAGGCCCAAAGTTCTATGCCTAATCTTATCTTCTCCTTTCCCCACCGCACCCCTAATATTCTGAAGTAAGTTATGTCTATAAAAGAAGTTCCACTGCTTCTCCTACAGAGGAGCAGATTTCAACATATGCCTATCTAAGTGCTCCTTGATCTTATCCCTGTATGTACATGTTACAGCTGCAGTCACTGGCTGCCCTAGTTACCTCTTTGCTTCCAGGTGAAATTGAAGTTGATTAGAATCTCTGAAGCTTAATAGGACCCTGGTCCCTTAGAGATTACTTCTTTCCCTGTGTGTCCTGATGGCACTTGAGATCCACCAAAGTGTGCTTCTATTAATGGCCCTTTGAGGTAAACTTCAGGCTATAAGAGACAGAACATTTTCAATAGAGTAGCCTGATCTTTGGAAACATTTTTACTTTCAGTCTCAGCATAAATGTATCCCCTTCCTCCACCTCAAGTTTCACTCTTTGAGACTTAGAGATAGATATGGATGGTGGGGAGAAGGAAGTTACTTTCTTTTAGTTTTCTTTACCTGAAATGTTGTACATTCCAACAACACTACATTTTATTCATTTTAAATGTAAAATCTATTCTGCAAAATCATTCAAAAGTTTTGGCATGTGTGTTAATTGAACACATGATCTTTCAGGATACTTATAGCAGATTTTCAATAGTTACCAATGGTTGAAGTTTGACAGGGCAGATTAGGGAATAGTTTTTTGTTGTTTAAAATTAGGAAGGGAGGGGAATGGCATATTTGGCATGATAAGCTGTGATAGTTTAAAGAGATAAGCAATATGTAAGTGATAAATACACAAGGAGACAAAGAGAAACTGGAGAACATCCTGAAAAATCTCGGGAAACAAAAGATCACATTTTCAGACTTCACTATAGCAAGTATCACTATCTGGGTGATCTAGGTCATGACTCAATTTTTTTAAAAAAGGATTTAGCCATGCTAACTGGGTGATCTTTATAATCTTACATTATCACTAGAAAATAATTGGTTGGGATCTCACCAAAAAATGTTACCTCAGTATATTTTACAAATAATTCCTCTGTGTGAATGAGAAAAATAGAAATGTGGGAAAGAAAAAAATCAAGAAAAAAATGCCTCAACTTCTTTTCTGTCTGAAATCATTTCCAACCATGTGTCAAACAGATGACATGTAGGTGTTTGCAGATGAGTCCGTGGTGGCATGTCCATGTGCTCTGCTGAGTCTATGTGGCACACAGATGTTCCTAGGGGTCTTTGATAGCTAGGAAGCCCCAGACCTATTTTGGAGGGAAAATCATCCACAGATGTTTTACAAAGATAGAAACCAACCTATCACCAATAAATTAGTCAAATTTACAGTTCCCTAGATCAAGGCTCTCTTCTGAAGTGTAAATTATTAGGATAGGGTCAAATCAGAGGAATCTAGTATTCAAAGGTAGAAACCTCAGTGATGGATGCCTTTGGCAAATTTATTTCTTTCTATGAAAATATCACCAAGAAAAATGAATCCCATTCTGAATACTCACCAAGAAATGGAGAGGCAATTCACTTGACTTGAATAAGGAATTATTAAGCATCTATCATGTGGAGGGTGCTAGACATACAAAGACAAAATGAAAACATTCCCTGACCTTAAGTAGCTTACATTTTGCCAGGAGGATAGAATGTGTATATAAATAAGTAAATTCAAGATAATTTGATGAGAGAGCTTTAACAAGTAGGAAGATCAGGAAAGATTTCATATAGGAGTTAGTACCTGTAAAGAAATAACACGAGTCTTACTCTAATACTATCCTCAGAATTCATGCCTTGGGCATGTGCTTAAGGTAAGACAGAGAATCATTTCCTTGATGTCATGGTCTTTGAAAATGAAGGACAAACACAGCAACAACCAACAACCAACTAGGTAAGATAGGACTTTCTTAAAGTCTTACTAACAAAACCTCCTTAGATGAAGATCCCTTTAGACATGCATTATACTAAACCAAACTAGAGAGAAGCTTTATTATAGAAATGAAAATGTGGTGGTTTTTCATACTTAAATTCTGAAGAACCCAAAGCACTATATGCTAATTGTATGCTAACTCAATAATGCTTACATCATTGCCATGAAACAAGTAATGAACATTAGTTATCATTAACTAAATATAATAAAATAAAACAACCCAAACAAAAATTGGTGAAGGGATGTAAGACAAGTTTTATAGTCATCCAGAACCCCAGTCAGGAAAGAATGTGTCAAGCCTGATTCACAGACAGAAGGTTTATCCAATTATGGATTCTGACTTTTTAGAAGAGTGATTCTCAAACCACAGCTTCTTAACGGTATCCCAAGACCCTTTACTCTAAGCAAATTAAAATCTTAGCTATGCAAAGTTTTATATCTTGAAGTTCTTGCTAGGGATCATGATTTTAAAAAAATAATCATAGAATATTACTTCGAAGAGAGCCTTTGCTTTTTAGAAAGCAAATGTAAATCAAAAAGGATTCCTGAAAAGAGTGGGTCAGTAACTATTTCAAAAAACTGGAGATGAAATTTATTTTTCTCTATTTAAAAAAATCAATTAATCCATTTAATTTTCTAGTTAAATCTTGATTGCCCCATGCTTCATGTGCTCCTGCTTATTGTTATCTCTCCCAAAATTGAGTGCTCAGACATTAGACAATTATGTGAAAAAATTTCTCTCTGGGATTATGCTTTTAATTTCAGTGTATGATGTTCCAGATTCATGTAGCCCTAACTGGAATAAACCATTCAGTCAAAAATTAAATTATCAATTTTATTAACTTGTATTTGTAGAATATCGCTTTTTCTATATATGCACCTCAACAATGAATCATCATGGCATGGAAGGAACTTTGAGCCTTCAAAGGGTATTCAGTAAAACTTAAGCCCTGACAATTTCTACTAAAGCAGAAAAGCTTTGCATGATAGACCACTATGAAAAGACCTTAAGTCACAGAAAGGTACACCACAAGAAAGCTGTCCACTTGGGAGAGGTTTATGACCAGGGAGGCCAGAGAAACAGCTAAAACAATGCAATGGTCCTCAGACCTATGAAGCCTCCTTTCAATTCAGTAACAGAAGAGGAGGAAGAAGAAGGATAAAGACTTTGCTCTGTATGAATACTTCATTTTTGCCCAATGACCAACAAGTTGTTTTTTTTTAATTCTTTTAAAAATTTTTCAATTCCAAATTTTCTATCTCCCTCTAGCTCCTCCTCCCCTTGAGACGGCAAGAAATATGATATCCATGGTACCTGGGAAGTCATGCAAAATGTATTTCCATATTAGCCATGTTGCAAAAAGAAAAGCAAAAAGGAAAAGGAAAGAACATATTGTTCAGTCTCTGCTCAGAGTTTATCAGTTCTCTCCCTCTAGAGGGGGATAGCATGTTTTATCGTGAAGCCATTGGAATTGTTGTGGATCATTTTATTGATAAGAGTAGGTAAATCTTTCACAGTTGATTATTGGTACAATATTGCTGTTTCTGTGTACAGTGTTCTCCTGGTCTTGCTCACTTCACTTTACGTCAGTTCACCTAAGTCTTCCTAGGTTTTGCTGAAATCGTCTTTTTCATCAGCCAATGACCAACAAGTTGCTGTTCCACTTAAGGAAAAAAAAACACATCTTTGCTGATATTATCACTACAAAGAAGTTGTAGCTAAATGAAGAACAGCTTGAAGGTTTCTTTTCTGAAAGGCCAGTAAGGAAGATGGTCAAGTTGTACCCCAAAACAAAAAGAAAAATCATTTCTTAGGACAGTTGGTCACCTGATGAGCCCAGCAAATAATGATCATGATTCTGATAAGCTTCTATTCTAACATTTGTTACAAAGAATGAAGGAATGGAGAAATTATTGGAAGAACTTAATGATATCCTCCAAGTCAAATTAACATATGCCTAAGTATTTGTTGAATTTAGTATAAAGGTGGGCATGAGTAGCATGGCAAAAAATTACGTTGGAGAATATGGTTTTATGTAAAAAATAATAGGTCAAAGACTTGCTGATGACTCAGAAATCTCATATCATGCATTCTTTTTTTCAATAAGTGAATGGAAAGATACAAAATACATCTATTTCTTTTTAAAGGCACACTTTTTTTGAGAAAGGTTTTTTATGAAAATTCTACTTATTTATTTATTTAAATTTATATATTTACATAATATTATATTATGTTACATAATATAGCATATTTATGATATGATTATATATTATAATCATATAATGATATGATATATATTTATACATATATTTATATAAATTCATTTATTTATAAATTTACCTAATTTAAATTTATTTATTTAAATGCAAGTTTATTTATTTATTTAAATTTAATTCCTTTTTTATTCAAAGCAAATGTATTCTCCCCTTCCCCCCCTCCCCTTCTGCATTCAAAAAGAAAAAAAACCTATTAACAAATATGCATGGTAAAGCAAAACAAATCCCTATAGATCCAAAAGTAAATGTTTTAATCTCTATGCTGAATCCCTTACCTTTCTATCAGGACCTAAACAGTATGTGTCATAACTGGACAACTGGAATCATGTTTAGTTATTGTGTTCAGAGTTCTTAAATCTTTAAATGTTTCAAAGTTGTTACTTCATAAATTTTCCTCTTGGTTCCGTCCATTTCACTCTACATCAGTTCATACAAATTTTCCCAAGTTTCTCTTAAATTGATTATGTCTTAACAGACAGGTATTGACTTGATGCTAGTATGGAAGTCATATTGAAACTAGCCGTCTTCCTATAGTCAGATCATACCCTATTAAGAAAAAAGATTAAAAATAATACCAAATTAAAAATATGGAAGACATAGTCTAATTAGAAATTAGAATATACAGTTTGTGACTTCAGCACCTTCAAACACACATGTTCAAAACAAGGTGATGATCCTGAAGAAATGAGAAATGAATAAAAGTGAATACATGGTTCTATTAACATTCTTTATAAAAATTTAGTTGATGATGAAAAGAGCCCAGAAAAGGTCTTAAACCACAAATACTTAATCTCTTTGCCAAGCATAAAGACATGGAGCCAAGGGTAATATAAAATTATGTAAAATTAGAGTAAAAGTTCATTTGCAAAACATTTTGGAGATGGCTACCACCTCACAAAACACTGAAAAGTAGTTGAGAGAAAAATGATTCTTCAGGTGTCAGTGTAAGATCCAACCAAAGCAAATCAATCCAGAAATAAGTGTTGTGGTGGTTGTTGGTAATCCTTCATTTTTGAAGAGGGCCAGTGACATTACAGGGTGATGGCTTGACTCCTGCATGAATTGGATTTAAGTTAGTCAAAGTTGCACTAAATTGGCAACCTCATTGTCTCTTCCAGAATCATAGAAGTCCAGTGGCAAGACAAAAGTCAAGATGACTGGTGACGACCCAGAATGCAGTGGATGACCTTGACATCTTCAGTGTCTGAACAAGTTCTCAGAATTACATAGCACCTGCTTCAGCCACCTTCATTGTTGTTGGAACAAATTATTCTCATCCACCTATTCTGCTGGGGACAGTCTTCCCATGGTTGTTAGTTACGCTCAACCAGGTTTAGCATGTTTGTTGATAAGGTCTAACTGGAGTGTGGCCACTGTACCTGGTACAGCTCTTTGGAGCCATAAATGAGAGAATATATGTAGATGAATTGTAGAAGACAATAAATTCAAAGTGAAAGAAATCAGCAATAATTTCTGTAGATATCAATTCATATCAGCAATACTGGTAGAATCAACATATTTGAAATCTAACATATTATTGCACAACAATAATTATGATATAAGCAATAAAAGCTGATATTGATATAGTGGGTAGAACTGATCTCAGTTTGAAAAATGGAGATTAAGGTCTTGCTTTTCACATAATGTTTGTATAACCATGAGCAAGGCATTTAGCTATTGAGTAGATTCTCCTTCTCAGAAACTGTTACCTTGTGCATCACTGCCCCAGCATCCAGGAGAACACTTTGCAAGTAGTAGGTGCTTATTAAATGTTTATTATTCAGTTTATTATTGAATTTAATAATAGTCCATATGCTTTCTTTATTAATCACTACTAAAATCTTTATGAGGATGGATTTTGAATACAAAAAGAATAACCTCAATGAAAACATTAAAAAAGAAGAATTAAGCTTTTGTTGAAGTTTTTTCTCTAGCAGACCATATCTTCACAGTCACATATAAACTGAGAGGTATAGAGAATTTTTTAAGGTATCTGTTGTACTTTTTTCTTTTTAATATTTGGGTTTTTCTTTTTAATATTTGACTCAGGAAAAGAAAATTTAATCTTATGGGTTCTGTTCAAAATGCTTCATAACTATATGCTAAAATCATGAAAGATTGCAAGCCAGTCAATCAATAAACATTTATTAAGTAGCAATTATGTGCCAAACATTGTTCTGGAATACCACAGCAGATGGAAGTACAGGAATAACTTTGTTCAATAATATACTGAATACCACTCACAAGTGAGGTATGAAGGAGGGACACATATGCTCATCTAAGATGTTTGTCATCATAGAGGATGTCAGCACAGAGTACAAATAGAAGGATGACCTATCTATCAATACTGAAGTTCTCCAGATACTCCTGCTCATGAATGGCATTATGAGGGTTGCACCAAATACAGATCGCTAGATCTCTTCAATGAGATCCATGATCATTTGAAAATGATAAATTTAGTCAACAAAGTGAATGACAAGCAAATATAGCCCAGATGATAATATTCAATTGGATAGATCCTTATTAAGTTAGTTCATCAATGTAAAACCATGTGTACATACACATATTGAAGAGACTCTACATATTGAACATGAGCTAAGCCAAAAATTCAGTGGGAGGAAGAATTACGGTTAAATCTCATTTCAGAAATTAGGCAGTTCTTTCAATTATCCCAAGCTATTTACTGCCACAAAAATCCATTTATTAGCATCAAAATTACTTAGGTGTTGCTCTATATCTCTGAATCATGGAAGCCATAAATTCTAAAGAATTAAAATTCTAAGTGACTCAAATGGCAAAGATATGTATAAGGAGGAAGCAGAATATTACCAGTAATAACTATTCTAGAAGTGTTTATTAAATAATCAAGGATATCATGACTGCCAAAGAGGGTGAACATTCATGTGGTGGGAGTGAGAGACAACAAATTAATCTTCTATGTACTGTACTCATAAAATATCAAAAGATCTAGTGGGTGGCTTCCAATGTGTTTGGGTGAGACCTACAAAGAGGTTATATAGAAAGATATGGACAAGAATCACAAGGATGAAAAGGCATGGATATGGTTGAGACCTGAAGAAATGGAAGGAATTCTCACATCAAAGAAATCTTGGTTTCATAGAAATATCTGAGTCTACGTCACCAGTCCAAAGTGCCAACAAATGTAATTACAACTCAGGGATTATGAATGAAGATATCTGTAGGTAAATTGTCAAATAAATCATTAGTACATTGGACATCTCTTCATTCTTTGTAGAATCATGGGAAAGAAAGAAACTTTCAGGGAAGGAGGGAAGGCTTGTTATAAGAAGGAAAAAGAGCTAACCTACTGCTTTCTTCCTTCTTCCTCAAGACTTCCTGTTGATCACATTCCCCATTCTTAATTATGTTTTGGCAGAAAAACAACAACCTCTCTTCATCTAATTAAATTTTTTTAAAATGAGAATACTAACTCTAGAAACTACAGCTTGAGTTTTATTTCTATCAAAACTCTAGAGTGTATTGTCAAAGCTGTTTATTGTTAATAAACAACTAGAAAAGGAATTGATCACAAAGAGCCAGAATTCCAAGTTAAATCTATTATTAAATCTATTCTCCAATCTTGTTGTGATTTCTTCTTCCTCCAGTAATTTTGGCAGTCCAGTCCTCACGTCTGTAGTACATTCTCTTCTCATCTTTATCTTTTTCAATTTTCGTCTTTCCAAGTTCATGTCAGGCACAATCGTGTCCATGAAGCACACCCCTTATTTCCAGTTCTTTTTTTCTAGAGCATAAAAGAAAAAACCTAATTCCTCTTCCATGTGACAACTGGAAAGTGATTTGGCAATCCATGCTGTTTGCCCTCCTGTGGATATATATGTCAGCTTGTTGGTGTCCTTTCCAGAATGATATATTCTGAGTAGAACAGTGTATAGCAAAATAGCACTTCTACCACTCTGAATGCTAGACTTCTATTATATCCACTTTCTAGACTAAGATCACAATAGTGACTCATGTTGCACTTATTATAACCTGAAGGTCTTTTTCATATGAAAAGTTATCTAGCCACATCTCCTTGGTCTATTTGTACAGTTGATTGTTTTGAATACAAGGGAAGAAATTTATATTTATTCCTTTTAAATTACATTTTATTAGCTTCAACCATTGTTCCAGTTTGTAAAGATCTTTGGGGTTACCATTTCTGTCATGTCATGAATTAGTTCTTCTTCTTTACTATAAATCTAACAAACATACTCATTACATTATCAAGGAATGAAACCAAATTCTTGGAAGACTTTAGCAAAAGAACACGCTATTGTCTTTTTTTCAGGAATGGGTTGAATGGCTCTGCTCAAAGATAAGTTTATGTAGGAGAAAATTACTTGAGGTTTGTCCAAATGCCAGTGTTCTGTTATATCTAACAAGGATTCTTTTGAAAACGTGTTCACTTCATACAGTGTACAAGTTAATCTGAAGATCTTCACGTAATGAAGTATTAACAACCAAGTTTGCATTTCTATGGACAAAAGATATGACACCAGTCCCTCAGTCATTAGTTCATTTGTGTCCTTAATCTCATCCCCTACCATCCTGTTCAGAGTCTGTTTTATCTATTGATCTCTCTTCAATATCTCCCTATCTACTGACTGTGCAAAGTCACCAGTCTCACTTTCTGATCTGGAGACATCTGGGTTCAGTGGCAGGACATAGATCAAGATGACTAGAGATGGCCCCAGATGCAGTGGGAGATGTTGGTCTTCCCCACCCAGATTGACTTTTCTTGGACTAGATAAAAGAAACCATTCTTTGTCATATGTATTACCTCATCTTAATCACTGAATAGGAATCGCCTCAGTCAAACTGAGACCTGGGGAAGAATTTAGCTTAAAAAGGCCAAAGTCTCCCACTGCATCTGGGGCCATCTCCAGTCATCCTGATCTGTATCTTGCATTCCTAATGCCATGTCTCTTAGACAATGAAGGGCAAACAACAACCTGGGAGTAGTATGAGCTACACTCTGGGGACCTTACTGGCCAGTTCCACTTGGGCCAAACAGCTCCTCCACTCCGCTCCCCCTTCTCTCTTTCCCTTTCCTCCATCTTCCTCTGTCCATAAGGATATCATACACTTATTGGTGGGTGTTCTGTCCAAAAGAACATAAATTTCAACTGCTGAATCCTCACAAGATATCTTTCAGTTTACTGGCTAGATTTCTTTCTTATGGACCATGGCTTAAACCCAAATCACTCTGGCCTTCTTTGATTGGCCAACAATAGATCTCAGCCAAAGTCCAACATGTTCATTTTTTCAGCTCAGAGTGAACGTAAGTAGTGATTGTTTCTGTTTTGACCAGAAACCCTGGGGTTCTTCCCCTCCCAGACTGACTCAAAGAGATTGCTCTTTGCCTCATTTCTTACCTAGCTTTAATCATTGAATGAGCATTGCCTCAGTCAAATTGAGACCTGGAAAAGACTTTACCTTAAAAATGCCAAGATCTCTCACTGCATTCAGGACCATCTCCAGTCATCCTGATCTATATCTTGCACTGGACCCAGAAGACCTCAGAAGAGAATTTGAGGCTGATGACTTTGCACAGCCCCTCTCTCACATAAATCCAATCCCCCTGTAAGTCATGGTATCACCTTCCTGATGTCATGGTCCTCTTCAAGAACAATGGACAAACAACATCTACTGGCTCCTTTCTCGTTGCCTGCTCATGTGTCCCACATCATTTAAAAAAACAAACACAAACACAAAAACTACTTCCCTTTACGTTGTCATTGTCTCAACTTATAGTTATACACCTGCTGTTAATTTTACCCCCAACTACTTGAAATGGTTTCCACTCACTTATTGCCTCCACTTTGTCACAACAAGATATCTGTAAAACACTTAGCAAAGTGCCTGGTACAAAGTAAGTGTTTAATAAGTGCTCCCTTTCCCCCTTGTCACTGCTCCCTCATTTATAATGTTTACATGATTACAACATACTTTACATTCACCATTGCACTTCAGCTTCTCAACAACCCAGTGAGGTATGTTATCTCTACCTGTAGATGGAAAAACTGAACCTCAGGCTCGTTCATGGACAGGAAGTATCAGAGCTACTCCTTAAATCCAGGTCTTCCTAATTTGAAGTCCATTATTCTAGCCCCCTGCACCCCATATTCCTCATTCCCCTGAAGTCTGTTTTCTGATCCCACAATCCTAAATCTGACCTCTCCATAGACCTCTCAGTTGCTCAATATGAAAGCATTTTCCCCAATTCATCACCTTTCTTGACCTTTCAACAATTGTCATCCATCCATAACTCTCTTCTTCCTTGGATTTTGGGTCACATCTTTTCCAGTTCTCCTCTTACTTCCTGATTTCTCTTGTTCATCCTCTCCCCTATATATTGGGTGCCCCAAGGCTCTGTCCTTGACTTTCTCCTCTCTTTGTACTCTCCCTTAGTAATCTCACCTATTTTCATGAGTTATCACATATATGAAGAAGGTTAACAAATTCACATGATGAATATCAGTCTCTCATCTGGGCACTGGTCTTACATCTCACACTGCTTGCTGAGCACCTCCGTCTTGATGTCCCACCAGAAACAACATTGCCAAAACCAAAACAATGAACTTTTGCACACATGCCCTTATTCTCAACCTTACTAATTCTCATGATGACACTAACATTCTCTGTAAATCAAACTCAAAACCTCAGTCATATTTGATTCTTTTCTCTACTTCTTGCTGTATAACCAAAGTGTTGTGAAGTCCTGTTGATTCTATGTGCATGACATCTCTCGCATCTGTTCCCTTTTGGCCATGGCCCTAGCTCAGAGCCTTACCACCTACTCCAATTGGAATAGTTTCCTATTTACTCTCTCCTTCTTCCATTTCCTTCTCCACCCAATTATCAAAATACTATTTCTATGGCACATGTCTAATTCTACTCTTCACTAAGTGAATACCTTTAGTGGTTTCCTATAAATCTAGGATAAAAATAGGCATTCTGCAACCTCTGAAGGTGCGCTCCAAATTAAAACTTCCAAGCTGTATTTCATGTTACTCCCTTCCCACACACTCTATGTTCAAGGCAAATGAGACTGCTGGCTCTTTTCTGCACTAGGCATTACATTTCCAGCCATCCTGGTTTTTCAGGAGCTATCCCTCATGCTTGACATATGCTTCCTCTTGTCATCAACTTTTAGAATACTTCTCTTTCATCAGAGTTCATCCTAGGTGCTACCTCTTTCATGTAGCCTTCCTTGATTGTCTGGCCCTAATCCTTAATGCTCTCCCTTTCCTTAAATTATCCTATATTTATACATCTAGTCCTAGGTATACAGAGAAAGAGGGGAAAATAATCTCTTCCCTCAAGTAGTTCATAAACTAATGGGGAAGACACCATGCAAACAACTATGCGTATAGAAGAAATATTTTTATGCCTACAATATGCAGTGATCCCTTCCACATGGTAACTTTCTCCATCACGGCTTTTGATATATCACAGGTTAACATCATAATTCAAATGGGAATTTGGGGGGAATTCTGCAGAAATCACAGATGATACACAAAGGCCAGCAGATGATACATAAAAGGTTTAAAAACTCAGAAATGCTTAGAACATACATACACACACATATACATGCAGTCCAAATTTTACAATAAGGTACTGTAAATAACCCCGAAAAGAAAAAGAAAAAAATTCAGACCTCTTCTCCTGTAGTGAAGGGTCAAAAAATTTACATAAATTTTCCAGGTAATGGGGGTGCTGTCCCCCTAATCTCTGAGATGTAGAAAGGATCACTCACTGTAAATTTAAAAAAAAATGTTAAGAAGCATGCTTAGAGTCTCAAAGAGGCTCAGTAGTTTGAATTGAGCATTAATCTACTCTACCATAAAAACCAAAAGATGAAGAGAGACCCTTCTAGGTCTAGCACTTTATGAGTCTAAGCTAGAGTTCTTTTGGGTCATTAGCAAACAGCATAATTAGTATGTAAATTGGTATAGAACAAATTGTGAATTCATGAATTATGATAATATTGACATTGCTATTATAAAGGATAATAATCTGCTTTAGAAAAATGTTGTAAGTAATTTATAAGTAACTAGGTGACAGGGTGGATAGAACATAGAACTTGGAGTCAGAAATACTTGACTTTCAATTCTGACTCAGACACTTACTAGCTGTGGGATCCTAGGCAAGTCACTTAACCTCTCTGTGCCTCAATTTTCTCATCTATAAAATGTGGATAATAATATCCCCTACATCACAAAGTTATTATGAGAATCAAATGAGTGTATATGTATGTATATATATATATATGTAAAACACTTTGTAAACTTTAAAGTTTTATATAAATGCTATTATTTTCATTATCATGTGAGTATATGTTTGGCTTTTATACTTTCATATTTCATTCATCTATTCCCCAAATAGTTATTAAGTGGCTACTGTGTTCAAGACACTATGACAGGTAAAGTAGAGTATATAAGGATAAAAGGTATAGTACTTGCTCTCAAGTTACTTAGAATCTAGTAGGGAAAATAAAACATGTACTTAAATACAACATGACAAGCATTGAAGACTTTTAGCTATTAACACAAATGTGTACAAGATCTGAGATTAAGCTACCTACTCAATCCCTTTGTGACCAACCAACTAAGTTCATGTAACATGCATCTAGTAGTCTGGTAGCTCCACCTAGCCAGACTTTGAAATAAGCAAAATATCAAAACATTTTAAAGCATTATTTCCTATTGATTTTTATAAGAAGCCTTACTAGACCTGGGCACCACATAAGACAAGGTATATCTTATGTCCTGCAGAGAGAAGATGATATAAAAAGGCAAGTTTTGTTCTGCCTTATTTATTTAGTGCTGAAATGAAAATAATGGTGATGATGATGATGATGATAAGCTTTTCAAACTGAGTGCCCCAAAGTACTTTTCTCAGTAAGAGTTTTTGAAGGTATCTTTAGATCAAGTATGTTCTTAGTAAGCTTAAAACTTTAAACAGCCTCATGATTTAAAGGACCAGTTTTTAATAAGTAACTTGCATCTTTTTCTGGTTTCTGAAATTCTTAAAGAAAGAAAAGTTTAATAATTAACCCCTATCCTAATAGTGTATGAGTTTCCTAAAAACACACACTTAGTTTGAATATCTAGTCTTTCTGGAACCATTCATACCACAAATGAAAAGGAAACCTGTTTGGTTCCGAAGTCGAGTACAAAATCCTATCAGAGTTTTATATTGCACCTGAGAAGTGACACAAAAGTAAAAAGAAACTTATTACTGAGAATGTATGCATACTCTAAAGTGAGTCTTCACAATCTTGATTTGGGATTTCAATGTGTTATAGTAGGGATAAGCAAATTCCAAGAATCTATATGTTGTAACAAAGTATGCAAATATTTATGTAATTCCACACAGGATTCTGTCTATTCATGTGAGTAAATGTATTAAAGCCTTTTTAAAAATTCAAGATAGTTTGAGAATGGAATGTCTAAAGCAGGGCTTCTTAACCTATGGTCTATCAATTTTTACAAAATTGATAACTATTTTAATATAATTGGCTTCTTAACCCTTTGCAATACTATGTATTTTATTTTATGTATTTAAAAATATTCTTCTGGGAAAAGATCCATGGGCTTCATTAAACTGCCAAAGAAATCTAGAAGATAAAAAATGGGGAGAACCCCTGGATTACAAGTATATATATATATTACCAATTCTAAAATGCTTAAAATACCAACATCAGTCTTCATCCTTTTTCCATGTCTGAGAAAAACAGTAAAGATGATCTTTTCTCAAACAGAAGACAGTTCCTAAGTTTTATATCCTGAAACTATTAGCACAAAAAAATCATAAAAATGGGAGAGTGGAACTTGAGATTTCACCCTTGTGAACACAGAAAAATGAAGTCATCTCAATTCTATGTAATTTGCCACTGAGCTGTTAAGATTTCAGATTACTATTGATTCAAAATTCATTTATGCCATTCAAGCCTTAATAGCAAAATGCTGGAATGAATTGATGTGTTTCACACTTCCATCCTGCTTACCTTGGAAACTCAGAATTGAGCAATGAAGAAAAGTGGCCCCCAAAGTAGCCACATTGTGTTGAGATTTACCCTGTACAAATGAAATCACATTAAAGTCTATTCAAATGTTCAAATGTGTAATTTGCAATGTTGGCAGGGTTTTTTTTGTTTGTTTGTTTGTTTTGTGTTGGGTTTTTTTTTTTTTTGTAACTGATTTTAGATACCTATTTCTTCCCTACATCTAGCCCATAACATAGTACATTTAAGTAACAACAAGAGTGGTCATTGAAATGCCTTTCTGAGGAACCAAATATAAGTACTTTGATGTTTCATTGGAGAACTGCCATAATCTTATGACAGTTATACTATAAGTTATGGGTAAGGAGACAGGACAGTGCATTAGATTAATACTTTGCCTTTTTAATCTATTAATCTACCACCTTTGGGACATGATTTTAAATCCACTCCAGACCAAAGTGACTGAAAATCATTCTGGTCTGACAGCTTTAAAAGATCACAAGTGAAATGTGTTAAGAAGGTCTCAACCCATTTGATACTGAACAGGAACAGTTATCTGAAAATTTACCCACCTTATGCCTGATGTCTTCACATTCTCACCATTGAAAGGTCCCCAAATGGATGTTCATGTTCTAGGAGGAGAATGTGCTTATATGGCTAGAGTTAAGGGGATCAAGATACATGTTATAACAGGCCCGTGAAGGATATATTTATTACTGATAGGTTTAAAAGATCACACTAATAACAGCAAAAGAAATTCTCCTAATAATAAACTGAGTTTGTATGGTGCATTTTAGGATAACAAAGAGAGACCTGCTGGCTGTTTCAGGCTAAACCTCACCAGGTCTCAGTCTCTCCCTGTCTCTCTGTCTCTGTGTAAGTGAGTGTCTCTGTGTGTTCCTCTCAGTGTCTGTCTGTCTGTCTGTGTCTGTCTGTCTGTCTGTCTGCCTCTGTCTCTCTCTCTCTCTTTCTTTGTGTGTGTGTATGTGTGTGTGTGTGATGTGTGTGTGTGTTAATGGAGTCATCCTCTGACCAAGATCTATTCCTCCACTTTGTGAGTTCAAAAACTTGTTTTTTTATTAATTTTTTCAGGGTAATTAATCTCAGGGGACTTCATTAATGTTAATAAAGCTAAAAAGAGTCTGGTTAAGAAACCATATTAACAATTTCCTCATTTTTAATAACGGATTTACCTCTCCCCCCACCCCCTCCACTTGCCCTGCCTGGGGTTCACTATTCGAAACTGTCCCTTTCTGTGTCAAGGTACTTTGTGGACCAAAGAAATAATCAGAGCATTACACGAGGAACAAGAAATCAGAGCAAAGAATTTTGACAATTTCTCTGGAATGTGCCTTGCACACAGCAAATGTTTAATAATTTCAATTGAATATGAACGTTATTTTTATAGTACCTATGATTTTTTAGTATGACAACTAGGTGTAGATAGAGTACCAAACAGGGTGTCAGAAAGACTTGAATTAAAATCCAGTCTCAGATACTTACTAGCTTGTGTGACCCTGGGCAAATCATTTAAACTCTGTTTGCTTCCATTTCCTTCTCTGTGAATAGGGATAATAATAGCACCCTGCTCCAAGGGTCATTGGGAGGATCAAATGAGAAGTACATAGTAAGTGTTATATAAAGTTATTATTATTATTACTTAAATATTTGTGTCTTCCAATTACTATGTCTCCCTATTGGACCATGCTTCATAAAAATCAACAAGTTATTATCTATTGCTAGTTCTATTTCTTAATTCCATATTTTCCCCCAAATTCCTCCCTCTAACATCACTTTGAACATAGATGTAATTATTATTAACCTATTTGTTATTAATAAGTCTTGAACTGTGATTTCATCATTATAGAGAACTCCAAGTGAGGAAAATCCCTCTCCCAGAGGGCATAAGCACCTGTTCTGGAACTGGAAATCTTAGAGAATTGTCTGAGGCACTAGGTGGATAATTGACTTGCCCAGGGTCACACAGACAGTATTATTAGAGTCAAGACTTGAAGTTTGAAGTCCCTGACCCTGAAATTGGCCCCCTATCCATCATGCTGTGGTCCCTTTCATTTTAGATTAATGTCACCATATTCAGGGAGTCAAGGCAGGTGAACTACAGGTGTAGGGAGATAGTGATTACTGTCAATTTCTATGAGAGGACGTTATTCTGAGGCTTCATGATAGACAATATAAAAGTAGGTAGAGTCCAGGCTTCTAGAATGCTGTTTCTAAACTGACCACAAAATTATGGTTGTGCAACTCAAAGTTTTTGATACAGAAGAATTTGTTGTAGCAGAGATGAACAGTTCTGGGGATCCTGAGTACCTTGGCATGTTTCCTTGTGTGTCTGCATGCTACCACTTCCCCATCTTATGTGTGTCTCTGAAAAGGATAATGATATGTAGCTACTATTCCCAAAGTTGTCCAATGGTAGGAACTCTATGTCATAAAGTCAGTAACAGTTATGTCCTTGACAAAAGTTCCTGAGTCCTTCTTAATTGCCTTAGGCACAGAGGTCGTGGAATGCTGAGAGTCAGCAGTAAATGACTCCAGCAATTAAACAAATTTGAACCTTCTTGATGAAATTTAAGAAATACCCTTATCTCCTAGCTGGAAAAACCATGATAAAATATGGAAAGCACCCTAATCTTATCACCAATGCATTAGTCATCTCAGAGGCTAATTAATATTTCCCAACATTCTAGAATACACAATTTAGGGTTTGTATTTACTACATGGTATATTAAAACTATCTTTATTTTTATTCATTGTTCTCCAGCAAGAATAATGAGAGAGGATAAATATTGTGGAAAAATTTTTTTTTGTTTTTTTTGTTTTTTGTTTTTACAATTCATAAGACAACCAAAGGTTTGATTGTGTCATTGACCATAATAGGAAATATAAATGTAGTTTGATTATGTTAAGTGGAGCTGGGGTTTGTATACCTCTCATAATTACTCTGAGCTTTGATCAGCAACTCTTGTGTTGATTTGCAAAATTCAGTAGTGCCCTTCTCCTTTCTTCTCCATTCCCTACCCCCATCAAATGCCATAGCTTTGACTTATTTCATTCTGGACATATTCCTAATTAGTTTGTTTCTTTCATTAGATGGGAATCTCCCAGCCCTCTTTTCTCTATTTAATGAGTACTTCCAGATGTTGAATCAGAGGCAAAGAACCAAAGAAAAACAGCTGGACAGTGAATGCACCAAGAATTAAAAATGAATAGTGCAGAACACAATACCACAGTTCTCGTGCTATCTTCACAGTAATCATTTGCATGGTATTTTTTTCATCTAGAAATGATCAAGCAGTTTTCTACAACTTGCAGAAAAATCCAGTTATTATTCTCTAATTATTCTTTTCATTTATTTTTCTGTGGTTGTCACATTCCTTCCACTTAGCATTACCCTCTTACCTAAATGTTGGCTTGCAGCTGTCCCTACGATTTATAAGACTGGATTTGCATTTTTCTGTTTTATAGATGACCTTTGCTGTGAGACTGATTAAGTTTCTAGTCCTACAAATTGTTCAGTGTACAGCATACACTCCTACTGTCCACAGCATTGACCTACAAAGCCACATTGATGGTGACTTGGCATCTAATCTCTTAAGAAGTCCATCCTCTAATGAGAGTTTGTATGGCGTTTGGGAGAGTTTCGCATTTTTCTTTGAGAAAGAGCAAGTCCGTTTTCTCCTCATTATACTTGTTTGTACTGTATTTATGAAAGCATTTATTTGATGACACAAGCCAGGGAATCCCTAAAGACAAATAAACAAACAAAACAAAGAAGAATGCTCTCTGGCATTTGCCCCTGGGAACTCTCTCAAGGAAACTGGGAAAGGTGTTTGCTTTTTATTTCAGTTACAATGTTTCCTTTGTAATAAATATCCTGTATCCTGAATCCACAGTCAACCATCTAGAAAGTTACTTTGTTATAGTGTGAAAATGACACTGAGATTGTGGACAGAGACATAGTTTGAACTCAGAATTGTCCCTATGTTCTACTCCTCCACTGGCTAAAGAGCTTTCATTTCCTACCACTGACTGAAATCCATTCATATCAATGTATTAACTCTCCCAGGTATTTGCACTATTTATTCCTTAGCTCTGATTTTGGAATTAAAGGTTCTGTGACTCCATTAAAGGAAATTTAAACAACAGGAAGTAGGCACTCCTTGCCTCCACTTCTCATCTTATTCACTTCCCAACCTTTTGCATCCTGGCTTCCTACTCATTATTAATCAATTGAAATTGTTCTCTGCAAAGTTACCAATGATTTTAAAATTACAGGTTTCCCTCTAAACCAGTGGTTCGTAATTTTTGTGTGTGCCATACATCATTTTAGCAGTCTAGTGAAACCTACCCTTCATACAATAAAATACTGTTGATGTTGTTGTTCAGTCATGTCTGACTTTGGGGGTTTTCTTTGCAAAGATGCTTCTCCAGCTCATTTTACAGGTGAGGAAACTGAGGCAAAAACAGTTAAGTAATTTGCATAGGGCCACGCAGGAAGTGTCTGAGGTCACATTTGAACTCAGGTCTTTTTGTCTCTCCATTGTGCCACTTACCTGGCCTATAATAAAATATATAACAGCACAAAGAAACCAAAATTTATTGAAATAAGTTATCATAGTAGAAAAAAAAGTTCACTGACCCCAAACTAAGAACTCTCATTCTACATTCTTTCTCTTGGTAACTTCATCAGTTCCCAGAGGTTTAATTATCATTTCTGTACAGATGACTCACAGATTTCTATATCCAGCCCTGGGCTCTCTCCTGAGTGCCAGTCTCCCATCATCAACTTATAATTGATTCAAATTCAAATTGGATTTTCTAGAGATCTCTCAAACTCAACATGATTAAAATAGAAGTAATATTTTCCTTTTAAAATTACCTCTTTATCAAGCTTACTTATTTCAGTGAAGAATGACAATCATTCTTCAGTCTCCCTCGTTCACAAACTCAGAGTTGTCTTTATTTTCCTTCATTCCACATATTCAACTAGTTGCCAGATCCTGCCATTTCTGTTTCCTCAACATCTCTCAAATCTGACCCCTTCTCTTTATTCATACTCCCCTTAGTTCAGAACCTCATCACATTTTGCCTATTGCAACTGCTTCCTAATTAATCCTAGTGTCTCAAATCCCTCTCCCTCAAATTCCCTTTGATCTGTTCTCCACATTGATTGCAAAGTGATTTTTCCTTAAGCATGCATCTGGCCATGACACTCTCCAACTCCCTAACCTCAATTGTTCAATATTGCTTCTAAGATTAACTTCTCTTTTTGTCTTTTAAAGTCCTCCTTTCCTGTCCTTTCCTTTCATTTCCTTTTTCTGGAAGACTCCATTCTCCTATCCCATCCATCAAATTTCTATTCTACAATTCAACCTGATATCAGGGACCCAAGTCCATGCTTGGTGTGCTTACTCCCCAATCCCAGCTATGTCTTCTTTTCCAGAATCATGACTATATTGTTGCTACCTGCCCTCTGCCCTCAAGAAAGAGTCCCAACATCACTGGATTGAGTTTGGCTCTCAGACTGTCCCATACTCAGGTCACAAGGAACAGTGAACCAAGGACTCATCAGATAGTAGGGGGAGAGGAACAGGACTTTAAACTTGTGAGAAAGTGGGGAAAATAATATCCAGGGCCTTTGTCTCTTATGAAGAATGTATATGAGTCTGGGTGTAACAATGGGGAATAAACAAAATATGGCAAAAAGAGAAAATTTTCAATTTTGCTCTTGACCGTAGGTGCTGGTGTATGAACACAATGAAGAGATAAAAACCCAAAAAACCAGTTTAGCCATGTAACAGTAAGATTAATTACTGCAATTTATATGAACTACTTACTATTTATGTCTAATTACCATCCAACCTAGTAACGATTATGCATATCATTAAGTGAGTCAGATTAAAATTTTTAAGTTTTATTTGATGAGAACATTTAGCTTTGTAAAGTACATACATAGTCTGCAGCATGCTACTTATGTAATGCATTGTTTGTTCACAATTTTAAACATGTAGAGATGATAATTTCCTTCACCTAAGCTCCAGGGAGCACTCTTCTTTCTTGCTAGGTTTCTCTGTCCAAACTTGTACATCCACAAGAACCTGAACCTTGATCTAACTATTTCAGCGTTCCCTGAATTATGCTCAGCCTCTCTTTGACAAACTGTTCTGATTCAGAGTCCTTTCTGCCTGAAAAAAATTCCCAAATCAGCTATTGCCCCATACTGTAAGCTTTCTAACACTGATTTGTTCTGCCCAACTAATCTACTTCTTTCTCAAGTCCGCAATAGTCCCTATGTCATAGATCAAATCATCCTACTTTCTGTTCCTGTCTTTCTAAACAGCTACCTTTTTTCTCACCCTAATATACATGCATACACACACACACACACACACACACACACACACAAACACATACATCACCTATCAATCAATTCAAAAATCAGTATTTCTAGAATTCACTTCTGCATTTGTTTTTGTCTTTTTTTTAAACTACAGAAAGGGGTCATAGTGTAATACAACTTAATTCGTAATATGCAACTAAAACAACTCTCTAAGACTGTTAATTACAGATAAAGTACAAATTTGCATTGATTGAGGTAGTTTCCTCACCAGATTTATCTTCATGAATGAAAAATGCAACTAAGTATACTCAATACAGATGTGTGTCCCTATTAAATCAAAATCTAAAATGAACCTTTAAAAAAACAGATATGTTAGTATACCTCAATTTACTGTGTTGTTCCTCGAAATTGTCATCTTGTCCTAATTGTCCTGTTTTGGATTATTTCTTAATATTATATTACTATGAATTATTAAAATATTATACATGCAAATTTTGAAGAATAACTGTATCCTTAAATACAAAATGTTATTACTTTTAATAACATGCTCTAAGACTGACCATGAGACTAATATTTTCCTTTAAAAAAGGTTTTCCTCTTCCTAAGAAGTTGTGTTTTTAGTACACGGTAATTTTCTATCAATTTTTTTTTGTTTGAAGAAAGCAATCATGTTTTAGAAATGCATGGTCTTTTATCTTAAACATCCTAAAAAACTGGCAAGAGGAGATACTCTCAGATAAATGGACTATAGCCCATATCAGTAACTCCGTCCATCAGGCTGCAGGAGCTGACTGGCATTAATGAACAAAATCCATTAAGTCTCTTCTCCAGCTGGAGAGCAGAGCAATGCTCTTGCCTCTTCACATTGGCTTCTCCAAGAAGGTCTGCTCATGCCAGACTCAGCTATCATCTGCGAAGGGGAAGCAATGGATCTGTCATGCTTCTGCTGCTGGGAGGAAAAAGAAAGACTTTTCCTTCTTTTTATGACATCAATTTTTCAGGAGGAGAATTCTGGCTAAAAGGCTTATTTCCCCTTACCAAAGAACTCAGTTTTATAGGAAGCTGTAGAGTCAAGGCAAGGAAAAACTATTGAATTCAATCCTATTAATAGCTATTGAACATTTACTGGGAGGTCACCTCTCTCTGCTGATGGAGATAAATATAAGATGTGGACCTTGCCTGCAAGAAGCTTCTTCTAGACTAGGTGGAGGTACAGATTTAGGTATATGAAACAATTTTAAAGCAATATAGAACATAACCTGATAAAATCCTTATGCACATCTCTTTCTACATTATCAATGTATTTATAACTTCCATTCTGATGCCACAATGTGATGTGAAGGAGCCCTGGATTTGCAGAGAATTTAAGGAGCAAACAGCAAAGTCTGATAGGTCCTACTAATCTGAAAACTTAACTGGTTCCTGCTATGGACACCATTTCTGTAATCTTTGCTTGTTCAGTTGTTTCAGTTCTGTCTAACTCTTTGTGACCCCATTTGGGGTTTTCTTGGCAAAGATACTGGAGTGGTTTGGCATTTCCTTCTGTAGCTTATTTTATAGATATGGAAACCAAGGCAAACAAGGTTAAGTGATCTTAACTTGAGGGTCACACAGCTAAGGCCAGATTTGAACTCATGAAAATGAGTCTTCCTGACTCCAGGCTTAGCTAAATGAAGAGCACTTAACCCTTACAGAATTAGCTCTGATATTAATCATCACCAAGTGATGTTTTCTTTTGCAGCTACAGAAACACAAAAAGACATCTGCTAAGAGATAAAGGGCTTGTATCTGTGTGGTTGAAATCGCAGAAATACTCAAGTAAGACTATGTTAATAAATATATGTGTATATATGACCTATATTGAATTGTTTGTTTTCTCAGTGAAGGTAGGTGGGGAGGGAGGGAGAGAATATGGAACTCAAAGCTTTAAGAATGTATGTTGAAAATTGTTTTAGTATGCAACTGGAAATTAAGTTATACAGGCAATAGAGTATAGAAATCTATTTTGCCCTACAGGAAAATAGAAGGCAAGCGGGATGGAAGAAGGGTGGAGGACTGGAGGAAGGGGTGGGTGGGGCACATGCTGTTCTGGGGTACAGGGTGGAGAGAGATGGGGAGAAAATTTTGAATTTAAATTCTTGTGGAAGTGAATGCTAAGAACTGAAAAATAAATCAATTATATATTAAAATAAATATATGTGTATAGTATTAGTGATTGCCCAGAAAGTAGCTTAATCTGAATATATATTTGAAAGAATATTTGTGGTAAATCCATCTCTATTTTACAGAATAAACACATTCATACTATGAACTTTAGACATTGTGTGTTCATGGGCAGTATAGCTTTGATTTTCTTCATCTGTAAGATGGGTGCAGTAATATGTGGACTACCCAACTCACCAGAACATCACCTGCAGATTTATTGAACATAATTGTAAGTTATTTCTGGGGAGCTGTCTTTCCTCATCAAGTAGAAAGATTTTCCAAGGGATATTATTTCAGTATTAGTAGTATCATTATGATGACTATCAGAGTTTTTGTCACCTAGAGTCTTTCTGGAACCTGAGGGGTCTCTGAAGAAACCAGGATGTTGAGAAAAGGTGAATTTGCTCTTCTCCACTTGTTGTTATTCAGAGTTGACCTCATCAATAGCAAATTAATTCACTTCCTTTGTGAAATCTTTAAGAGATATTGAGAAGGACCTCTACACAAAGATATCTCCCCACTTTCACTATTAGGGACTAACTTCTCAGAGTTTTTACAGTTGTGGAGTTTGTGAGTCCCATGTTAAGATTAAAATAATACTGGCAATGGCAAAAAAAAAAAAATCATGTTTTATAACTACTACCTTAGTCAAAGGATCCAGGTCCTATAGTGTTACGTAATAACTACAGGGTCTATAAATACCAGGAAAAAGAGAAAAGCACAGGAGGAAGGGGGAGGGAAAATGCCAAGAAAGTGTTCTACTACTATTCATGTTGACCTGCCTTATATTTCCCTCTGTACTTCTGTTATAAGACAACTCTTGGGAGATGAAGTTAGGTGCATGCTTCTGGCAGTGATCCACTTTTTTCCCCCTAACTGAGCTATAATAGCAATACTAAATAGTATTTGTATATGACTTTATGGTTTGCAAATGCTTGCCATGTAAATATGTATTGTTTGCCTTCTGATAAAGAAAATTTACTCCAGCTAAACTTTTGGCTAAGCACTCCTCCGCCCTGGCTTGTGCCCCATTTCAAACTAAGGGAATTCCTGAACTCAAAGCCCAGTGTCTGGGGAAGCAATTCTGTCCAGAGGGAGCCTTGGGGAAAAAATCATGAAGAGTAAAGCCCTTTCATCAGTTGCCTTCTAGCAGGGTCATTCATTGCCTCCAAGTCACCAATACCAGGCATAGCCTGCTCTCTCTGTCCACTCGTCTGCTCCTTTCATTGAGATGTGTTTTTCCTGTACCTTACCACCGTAGGACATCTAGGTTCTAGTCCATACTGTTGATTCTTGATAATTGTTTTAATGTGGGCAAGAGCCGATATTTACACAGACTCATATGTTAGTGAAGTGTTTTATGTATGTTATTTCCTTGATCCCCACAGCACTGTCAGCCATATACTGCAGATTATCCCCATTTTAGAGATAAGGAAACTCCCCTAAGGTTAAATGACTTGCCCCTGGTGGTTCCACAATGAATATTTGAACTGAAGATTTTCCTGATATCAAGTCTAGAGCTCTTTTCATTGTGCCCTTCCTCTCAGGGGAGAGTCAATTTTCTTCTCTGTGCCTCAGTTTCCTTCTCTGAAAAATAAAGGTGCTAGACTAGTTGATTGATTGTTAAGATATCACTCAGCTTTTAAATTCTATGATGTACTCATTATTATGGAAAGAAGAAAATTAGTTAGATTAATCATTATTTATTTGCTAATGGGAGAAGGATATGCTACCTTTCCACTCCCAGGAAAAGTAATATACCCTCTGGAACTTGAGCCTCCTGGAGATAATTCCATGAGCTTTCCTTCTTAAACCCATGAGTGTTAGTAATGGTGAGAAATTCAGTCCATGGCCTTGGGGGGGGGGGGGCATTATTTTGGTAAGTATGTTCTCTTGATACCCTTCAAAAATTTCAAATATATAGATCTTAAATTCAGCTCTATGTCAAGTCTAGAGTAGCATTATTATGGACCTACACCATAGACCCTTTGACTCAAAGGAGCAAACCCAGCATAGAAATCCTGAAAGAGAGAGAAAAATCTGTCTTCACTGGAATTCTGTAACTAAGTATGCCATCTAAGTTGAGGTTTAGAACCACTAAGCATTTCTTTTCATATCTGAACATTAGCTGTAGCTCATTTTCTTTAAATTTTTTTTTAAAAATGCCTAAAACTAAGCTGAAAAGAAAAAAACTGTCAATATTTGATTCATAGATAATATATTCCTGTCTTCAAAAATTATGTCAAGTCATGTACAGTTTAATTCATTGTTAAAACAAAATACCAACAACTAAGCCCTTAAAATAAGTGTGTTGAGCTGTAATTCATAGGATAGCAGTGACTCCTTGTTGAAATATGTCATGCTAAATAAAGCAGTAGTGAGAACCTTAGGGTAGATAGATTGTGCTTAGCAGTCACAGCGTTCCTTCTAATCACGTGGGGAAATGCTGCACTTATAAATGACATGCTTATTGGGAGAAAATGAGCTGTATTTTGGTTAAATATTTTACTAGAAGTTATTACATCTAATGAATTATTTTGAAAAAAGCTAAAAGCAATCCAAGAATTGTGCTTTGTAACTCCAAATTTAGGACAGACATAAAATTACTCTCTGAGTGTGCCTCCGTCACAAAAATGGTGTGGCTGCTAATAATGTATCAATTTCTTCATAAGCTGCCCCTGATAGTTTATACCCATAAAATGAGATCTCTTCCAAAAGAAAACAATGTATTGGCATACAATGAAAAATAACATCAAATTTAGGCCACACTAAGTCTTTGTACAAGTCAGATTTGGGAGGAGATGGGAACTATATTTAGATTGAAATAGTTACCCTGTCAAGTAGTTTGTACTTCTTGATTAAAAATCCTACGTAAGGGCCAATTGCTCATTTCATGAGCTGGAATTGAATGTTAGATGAAATAATGACAGAAAACTGACTATAGAAGAAAAGGATTTTGTTACTGAATAGGACCTTAGCATCCCGGAGACAAATCTATCATGCATAAGTAACCAGAGACTGCAATCACATCTCCCTTCATATTTTCTTGGTTGTTGGGAATTTTCCCTGTTGATTCTGCTTGGTTTGCTTGGGTTTTGAGAGAAGGTGCTTTAGTAGGGTAAATTTTCCATAGGCCATTCATCTCACCTACTCCTTCACTTTAGAAAAAGGCAACACCACAACATGTAGTTTTTATTTGCACAAATTAGCATTATTTATAATTTTCAAATATTCATTGGAGGTTTTCTGGGAAGGTTCACAGTATAATAATAATTAGTGATAACAATAATAATAACCTAGCAGTTACACAGTACTTAAAATGTGTCACATACTGTACGTACAAAGTACTTTCCAATTATTATCTCATTTGTTTCTCCCAACAACACTGCAAGGTAAGTGTTATTATTATCACTGTTTTACAGATGAGGAAATTGAGACAAAGTAACTTGTCCAGGATCACACAACTAACAAGTGTCCAAGACCCTATTTGAACTCAAGACTTGCTGACTCCAGGCCTAGAGCTTTATCCACTGAGCCACCTAGCTGCCTCTGTATAATACATATGTTTGTGCGTTGGCATCCATACACATTCATATATCCACACATATGTATACACATGTGTGTATACATGCATGTGCAGAGGTGCCACCTTATTTCTTTTTTCTTTTCTAGTCTTACTTTTCTAGTCCCTCCCCAAGTACTGATTCTCATTCCTGATAAACAATGTGCGAAGCTGCTGGCTATGGAAGCTTTCCTGAATGCTAACTTAGCAAACAGAGGCAGTAAGTGGTGTACGGCAAACAATATGTCAGGAAATCTGCCCTGCTAGCCCAGCCCCAGCCTTCGCCCCAAATATATCTATCCTTGAAGGGGGGAAGAGGGAGGTTACCTACTCATATGAAACTGTAGAAGGCTTCTACTGTATCCCTGTTATGTTTCTTTGCTGTTAGCACTTAGGAAGCTCCTCTAGTCAACAATTTCACAAACTGCTTATCCTCAGGAATGGGAAACTACAGGTGGAGAGTCAGGAGAGGGGAAAGGATCACAGATGGAAGAGCTCCTTTGTGTGTGCTACATTGGTATCCAAAGTCAAAAGATCTAGCAAGTTTACTAGATCCCATGTGGATGATCAGTAGAACATAGAGAAGAGTTATGCCAGCTCACAAACATGAAAAGATTACTAACAGAACTTTTCATGGGAGCAAAGAACTAGGAACAAAGCAGACATCCATTGTTTTGTAAATGGTTAAAGAAGTTTTTGGTGCATAAATGTAGTGGAATACTGCTGTCCTATTAAAAAAAAACAATAATCATGATGAATACAGGGAAGCATGGAAAGATAGAAACTGATGCAAAGTGAAGTAAGCAGAATAAGAAAAATAACATACACAATGACTTCAACAATGTAAATGGAAAGAACAAACACAACAAAACAATATAAAATGACATAATAACAGAAAATTACAAAGAATAAGCCTGGCTCCAAAGAAGAACAATGAGAATACACCTTAACACACTCCTTTGTATGGGTGTGGAACACTTCATACATAGATTGTCAGGGGTTATTGTTGTTTTTATTTTTTGAATGCATTGATCAATTCTGCTGGGGGTTTTTCTTCATCTTTTTGTTTAAAAAATTGTTAGAAGGGAAAGATCTGTGTGAGGGGGTAAAGATAAAGGAGGAATTTTAGTCAGTGTAAAAATAAGACATCAAGAAAAGTTATTTTAAAATAAATAAAGTTTTCAAAGAGACATGAATGGATTTTCATCTGCATCATTGGCAAGAATATCCTTATTGATGAGATCACAAATTCACCTATTAAGCAAAGTGTATATATAACATGTGTGTGTGTTTCAAACTATGTATTTGTATATTATATTATTTACTTTAAGAGTGAGATGACTTATCATTCAAATAGTGCACTCAGAAAGAAATATATCATAAATAAGCAACCATAATTTAAATTCAAATCCCCTTCCATATTTTATTGACTTTTAGGGGGAGAGATATTCAGTGTTTTTTGGTGTACATGTCTTTTTCGTAGAGCAGGAAGAAAAAATAGGGGGATGGCTCTTTCTGTGTGAATATGGGTATATGTATGGGTATATGTCCACACACCATTGTCCACAAGACCACATCTCTGCAATTATTGGTCTGTTTTACTAGCCATCTTTGGATAGGCAAGCAAAAGATGGAAGTAGCATCCAAAAATAGATATATACAGAGTTGCCATTATATTCAAGAATAATGTATATTATTCTATTTTTAAAAGGTCTGGACATTTAAGGAAATTTCATGACTGTAACAAAAAATAAATACATTTCAGGAATAGTGACTAAACCAAGAAGCACTGCTGTCCTTAATGAGATAGGGAAAAAACACAAAAGAATAGAATGGGTTAACCAATACTTACAGAGCCTTAAAAAAGTCTACTTGAGTACACAAAATTAAAGAGGGGATATAGTCTTGATCTCTAATATTATTTGAGGGTTTAAAAGAAAAAAGTGTTTAAAAATATTATAGTGAATATATTACCCACCAATATAAATGCATTACGGTAGAAGAAACTTCCTGCCTTTAAGGTATTAAAAGTAGAGTTGATGATAGCCCAGCATTATTCATTACATCAAATGGAGATGCCTTTAAATTTATATTAAATTCAATTTAAATGCCATCAAAACCATGGTTGACAAAGTACTGACAGATGAATATTTTAGTATGATTCAATAGCAGTAAACTTTATTTTCTTACCTTGAGGCAAGGTGATAGATTTTTTATATGCAGTAGGGTTGCATATGGTTTGTAGTAACATAGCTTATGATTTTTATAAAGTAAAATTTTATCTTTAAAATGTTTTAAACCCACTTATAAGTTTTGAGCTCTGAAAAAAAAATGTCTTCAGGGTTATTTTGGCTTTGCTCATTAGTTCACACTGTCAAACCTAATAGCTCACTCATATCGTTCTATAAAATATTTTCTACTTTAGAATTAGCAAATAATAAAAATAAAATCAAAGGATTAATTTATACTATTAATGTTCAAAACTACACAAGCCCAATTCCTCCTTTTGAGATATTCAGCATTAGAGAGAGAATGATCTAACATAGTACTTATTTATTAAGCCAGAGTTCCTTAACCTTTTGTGTGTCAGAGGCCCCTTTTTTTAGTCTGATGAACCCTCTAAACCCCTACTTATAATAATGTTTTTAAATGCATGACATTAAGTACATAGGTTTAAAAAGAAAAACAACTCTGTTGAAATCATTATCAACATTTTTGTTTGTTTGTTTCTGAGACCCCAGGTGAAGAACCTTTGTGTTGAATGAATGAATAACTTCCTACAGAACACAATGTCCTTGTTCAGGCATTATCTTAGCGTGACTTCTGGAACAAACGATTGGTTTACCTCTTCAAAATTGATTCAGTCAAACTCTTTGGAGCATGATGATGACTGGTGTAGGAAAAGTAGAACTGCCATAACTTGGGCCTTACCTCCATTTCAGGTATTGGCACAGATTCCATTTCCTTTTAAATTTTAACAATTTAAATTTTGAAAATTCAATTTTTAAAAATTTAAATTTTAAAAATTAATTTCCTGATTCATGATTAATGTTAGATATAGGAGAAAAGAACACTTTCACCCTGGTGAAATGCATGAGGAAAGATTCTCTGCCACTGGCATTAAACTGCTGGCAGGTGGATTTAGGAGCCACCAATGGGAGGCATGGATTCTAGGAAGAGGAGAGACAGGAAAAAAGAACTGTTAGTAAATATCATTTCAATAAATCACACATAGCCTTCTATATTTGTACCTTAAAAAGATGTCTACAACTATTTTTAAATGTAAGTCAACTGCTGAAGTAATTATTAAAGTCTGTGTATTGTGAATTTTGGAAACCTCTTTACTGATACACTTTTATGGAAGATAAGATTAATCAGGAAGGAGAAATACTATAAACTATACAGTTTGTGAATAAGGGCTATGGCTACATTCTCTTGGACACAGTCTAAAGCCCACTGCGTTATTCTTTTTTTCTTTTTTAGTTAGCATTGTCACATACATAATACCTACCATAACTTTTAACTTAATCCTTGGTTTAAAGAATGTTTTAGTACAAGTGTCATAGATGACTATCCTCCAAAGATCTGTTTTGATTTGTCTTAACTTGATCCAGTAAATATCCTAGGTTTGGGGATATGGATTGACTTTATTTTGACTTCATGGCTAGAATCTTCCTTGGTGTGACTAAACGTGGTGTCCTGGAACAGAGCTGGATGAGTCTGAAAAGCTAACTTCTAATTACAACTATGGAACCCTGAGACAGTCTTCAAAACTATTGGGAATTGGTTTGCTCTGTCACAAAAATTAGAAACTGGGACTAAATGATCTTCAAGTTTCCTTTTATCTTTAAAATATTAAATACCTTCCTGTAATGATGAACTGAAGAAAGAATGGCGCCTGTTAAAGAGGATATACTCATCCAACACAGCTTTAAATAGGGTTCATTTATTTCTATGTGCATTGTCCAATGGTCTAGTAGCAGAAAAAAAAAGTTTGAGGAATTTTTCTGACTAAAAAGAACAGACCTGAAGATAACCCAAAAGGGATTTTTTAAATTATGAGGAAAAAATCAATGTGGAAAGCTATTTAATTCCTGCTGATAAGAAGTTCCATAACACAGAAACATAACAGAAATAAAATCAGTCAATTCTGGCTGATTACTTTATACCAAGTACTTTTAATGCGTAAAATAGGAAGTAAATGAAAGGCAAGGGTTTATGTCCAATATGAGCTGAGAATCAGAGAAGGGAATAGAGGAAGGCTTTTCATCACTCTTTGGCACCACAGGACCCATTGTAGAGTCATAAGGGAGAACAGCAAGCTTTAACAAGATGCACAGAGATTAGTTTGACCTAACATTTTAGTTTTAAAACATGAGTTTATGGGGGAAAATTAAATACTACATAAGTGCCAAAAAAAAAGTTCATTTGATTTTAGGAGTTGAATGTGAAAACAAATGGAGTCAAAGATGTAAAAATAAAATTAGTAATCGGGTGTCTTTTCTGAAAATCAGATACACAATTACATATACATACATATAAATCCAACTCCAAGTCTCATGCTCTTGTAAAATACCTGCATAATTCAATTCCTTATCTTTGAAATGGGAGGTCTCTTATAATCATGAGAAAACCTGGAATTTAAAATAGATCTAGTTTTTTTCCCCATGAGGCAGTTATATTTTCTTACTTTTCCCTCATGCAAATAAGCCATCACATTGAGTGATGTCTGCTCCTGAGAAACAGTGCTGACTCAACATTTAACACATTATTGGTACCCAATAAATGTAAAGTAGTTATAAGTGACAGCACATCATGATGAGTCATGTCCCAGAATACAAAGGACACAGTTGCCCCAAGGTTTGGCATCAAGTGTTCAGGGGAACCTTTGATTACAGGTAGATTATTCAAGCTTAACTCAGGTGGGTAGAAACCTTACGTCAGTACATTATGATTGCTATATAGTTATCAGCTTGAATTTATTTCAGGGCTCCTATTGGAACGACACAATTATAAAAACCTAAAACAATCTATGTAAACTTTTATAATGCTAATTGGACTCATTATTATATCTTTTATGCTGGGAAAGAGGGGCATAGCCCTCTATCCCTTCCTGAAATGATCATCCAGATTATCTAGAAGCCTGAAGAAGTTATATTGATAAACACACTGCTTTTTTTTTTGTACATGGAAATATAGCCACAGATGGACAAAGTTTATGGAAGAGCTAAACAAGAAAAAAAAGAAGGAAATGGAGAGAGGGGAGGGGAGAGGCAGGGGGAAGTGAGAGAAATAGAGAGAGAGAGAGAGAGAGAGAGAGAGAGAGAGAGAGAGAGAGAGAGAGAGAGAGAGAGAGAGACAGAGAGAAAGAGAGAAAGAAAGAAAGAGGGAGAGAAAGAAAGAAAGAAAGGAAGGAAGGAAGGAAGGAAGGAAGGAAGGAAGGAAGGAAGGAAGGAAGGAAGGAAGGAAGGAAGGAAGGAAGGAAGGAGAGCTATACTGCTTTAGCTCTGGTGTCCAGTCTACCCAATCCCCAAAACTGTCGGGAATAGAAATTGCACTAGCAACTTAATTGAGCTTTTTCTAATGTCTAAAACTCTTTAAGCTGGGGTAACTTGAGTGAGGAGAGGAAGATTTGGCCCCCATCTCCCTTTGCTGTCACCTCAGTGGTCATCACAGGAATGTCCTCATAACATTCTCACTTAGAGACAGAGTAGGTGTAGTTCTCCATGTCAGTAGTCTGCAAGGGACATTATGAGGAGGGGCTGGGGAACAACCTGCAGTTGGCATAGTTTGAATTTGAATTTGTTATACCTTTCTTAATACTCAAACATTAAATGCTTAAAAAATGAGATTGTTCTCTGTCCTATGCAGGTATAAGACTTTAAGAGTAACAGCATAAAAAATGAATTTACTTTAAAAATGACTAAACCAATTTGCATACACACATACATACATGACCACATGTATAGCCACAGTTGTATTAGTTCATACAGATTATACAAACAATTAAGAGAAGGCAGAAGTGGGGGAGGAGGGCACAATAAGAATGCTCAAATATCTGCATTGCTCAAGAGCCTGAGGTTTTATGGCCAAAAACAGAGCCATTTTTTCTATTTTGCTATTGTGACTATGTTTACATTTTCATACCAATGTACTTATAGCTATAGTACTGTATCGGGGTGAGTGTTTGAGTTGATACAATCTTCCTCATTGGGCCCAAGGGTTTGAAAAGTCAGTGCAAGTCATAGAAGATGCTGCATGGAGAAAAGATAGATAGTACAATTTCGGGTTTCGTTTCTGATGCCTCCCCAACACCCCAAACCCTCAGAATAGGCTCTCCTGTCCTTCCACACAATTTACCTATAAGCTAACGGTCTTCCCAGAAAGAGACTGCACATAATTACCAGTGAACCTGTATATGCACATGTGTTTCTGGATCTGTCTGGATTATGGTGTTTGTATATTTTAATGTCCCAAAGTCCATATTTTGTCTTTGTGTGACTAGGAAAAGGGAGAACTCTTGTACTTATGGATTAAATAAAACCTCTTTCTTCAGCACTCGTTTCTATCCAATTTAATTTCATGGGCAAAATCAATGGTCTTGAAAACATTAGAGAGTTTTGCTAGGGTAAGGAATGAATGCCCTCCAGAATCACTGTCTTATCATGGTGAAGGGACTTGCATAGCTTAATGAAATTATGAACTATGTCATTCAGAGTAGTTCTGACAAAAGATCCTTTAAGAAGGAAATGGCAAACCACTCTTTGTCAAGAAAACCCAATGGACAGTATTTAAATGATAAAAGATGATACCAGAAGATAAGGTCCTCAGGTTGGAAGGTGTCTAACATGCACCTAGGGAAGAATAAAGTAGCTACAAGTAGCCCCAGAACTAATGAAGCTGCCAAAGTAGAAAAGAAGCTCATCTGTGGATAGGTCTGGTCCAATGCTATAGAAAGGAAAGTTTGATGTAAAGGAAAATTTCATACTATATAGATCAATATCGCATAAGAACCTGGAATGTAAGATCCTTGAACCAAAGTAAGCTGGATATGGTCAAACAGGAGATGAAAAGATTAAATATTGACATCTTAGATGTCAGTGAACTTAAATAGATGGGAATGGGTGAAATTAACACAGGTGATCATTACATATACTAATGTGGACAAGAATCCCTTAGAAGACATTGAGTCATAGTCATTAAAGGAGTAAGAAAAGCAGTACTGGGGTATAATATTTAAAAGGGTCAATGATATCTGTTCAAATTCGAAGAAAACTATTCAACATCATAGTAGAACAAGTCTAAGCTCCAACCACTGGTGCCAATGATGTTGAGATTGATCAGTTCTATGAAGATCTACAACTTCTTCTAGAAATAACACTAGAAAAAATATAACATTCATCATAAGGAAGTAAAATGCTAATGTAGAAAATCAAGAGACAATTGGAATGACAGGCAAGTTTGGCCTTGAAGTACAAAATGAAGCAGGGCAGAGACTAATAGTTTTGTCAAGATAATTTACTGCTCATAATCAAACACTCTTTTTCAACAACCCAGAAGTTGACTTTACTCATGGACATAACCAGATAGTCAATACAGAAATCTGATTGATTATACACTTTGCAGCCAAAGGTGGAGAAACTCTATACAATCAGTTGAAACAAGATCTGTAGCTCACTATGACTCAGATCATGAGTACCTTATCATAAAATTCAGACTCATGTTGAAGAAAGTAGGGAAAACCATCAGACTGTATAGGCATGACTTAAGTAGCATCCTTTATGGAAATAAAGTGTAGGTAATGAATAGATTTAAAGGATTAGATCTGATAGAGCACTTGAAGAATGATGGACAGAAGTTTGCAATTCTGTACAGAAGGAAATAAAAAAAATTCCAAAGAAAAAGATCAAAAAAGCAAAATGGTGGTATGATGAGGTTTTACAAATAGATAAGGAAAGAAGGAATGTGAAAGAAAAAGGAGAAAATGGAAGATATATCCAGATGAATGCAGAATTTCATAGAATATCAAGGAGAGATAAGGTTTTCTTACATGAGTAATGCAAAGAAATAGAAGAAAACAATGGACATTTCTTCAAGAAAATTAGAGCTATCGAGGAAATGTTTCATGAAAAAATGGGCATGATAAAAGACCAAAATGGTAGGGACTTAACTGAAATAGAGGAGATTAAGAAGAGGGGTCAAGAACATACAGAAGAACCATACAAAAAAAGATCTTAATATCATTGATAACAGTGATGGTGTGGTTACTGATCTAAAGCCAGACACCCTGGAGAATGAAGTCAAGTGGTTCTGAGGAAGCATTACTAACAATAAGACTAGTGGAGGGAATTCCAGATGAGCTATTTGAAATCCTAAAAGATGATGCTGTTAAAGTGATGCACTCAAGATGCCAGCAAAATTGAGAAACTTGACAATATCAGTTGGATTGGAAAATATCAGTATACATCCCAATTCTAAAGAAGAGCAATGCCAAACAATATTTAAGCTACCACACAATTGCACTCATTTCACACTTCAACAAGGTTATGCTTAAGATTCTGCAAGCTAGGCTTCAGAAATACATGAACCAAGAATTACCAGAAGAGGTTGCTTTTCAAAAAGGCAAAGGAACTAGAGACCAAATTGATAACATTTACTGGATTATGGAGAATCAAGGGAGTTCCAGAAAAAAAAAATTCACTTCTGCTTCATTGACTACAATAAAGCCTTTGATTGCGTGCATCACAACAAAATGTGGCACATCCTCAAAGAATATTGTTTATCTTACTTGTCTCCTAAGGCACTTGTCTCCTACAGCACACTAAAAACCAGAGACCTCACCTTACTGACGAAGGTCTGTATAACCAAAGGTATGATTTTCTCCAGTAGCGATGTATGGCCATAAGGGCTGGAGTATAAGGAAAGCTGTGCCCAATGCTTTCAAACTGTGGTGCCAGAGAAGTCCCTTGGACAACAAGGAGATCAAATCAGTTGATATTTAAAGAAATTAATTCGTTCCATTCATTGGTAGGCCAAATACTGAAGCTGAAATACTTCGGGCAGATGTTGAGAAGACATGACTCATTGAAAAGACCCAAATGTTGGGAAAGATGAAGGCAAAAGGAAAAGGGGTTGGGCAGAGTATGAGATGGATGGAGAGTGTCATAGAAGCAACAAACACGAGGTTGGACAGACTTCAGGAAATAGTGAAGCATAGCAGGGCCTGGAATGCTACGATCCATGAGGTCACAAAGATTTGGATGTAAACAACTGACCAACAACAAAAGAAGTGAATTGGTTAACCCCTCCTTCCAAACTCTGAACTAATTTTTTAAAAGCATTTTAGATAGAAAAAAGACTAGGTGAAAGGCAGAAATTTGATAGCAATAAGTTGGGATTCTTGTTGAGTGAGAAGGAATGTGTCAGAACAAAAAAGGTTGATTCAGTCCTTAGAGAAAAAAGATATGGGTCCAAATTATCATTGGAGGAGCAGTTAAGTATAAGCACATGAATTTGTGTAACATAATAGAAAGTAAATTTGCAGGTTGGGATTATTTTTCATTTGGACTACGATCTCTAAGGTCCCTTCAGACTCTAGGTTTCTAACCCTATGATAAAACACTTTCCATGTGTGTCAAATGGTCTGACCTAAAACACTTCTAATTTGCATCCCTCTTATTTCACACATTCACACATGTATGCATATTTACATAAATATGCATATACTCACATACCTCTATGTGTATGCATACATATATATGTGTACATATGTATATGCATGTATGTATACATAAACAGATATGAATCTCCTTGTTTATTGTATGTCTATTAATCCTTCCACAAAAGTTGGTTCCTAGTAAACTATTGAAATATTTGTGTTTTTATGATGGCTAAGTTCACAATAAAAAAGAAAATTTAAAAACAAAGATATAAGAAGATGTTAACCTAAATTGATTAGAACTGTTCCTAAGATGAGATCAGGGCTAAAGGTTCTCACTCTGTTTATCCTTAATATCTGACCACTAAAAATCCTTACCTCTTACACCCTGGAGAAATACCTTTATCCACAGTGTGTGTCTCCAGCCTATCACTTTATTAATTATTGACTTCATCCCATTAATAAGCAATAGGCAAGCATTTTGTCAGTAATCCTCCCATTGGTCTTCCAGAACATTCTGCTTTGGCACTAACTGTTGATGGAGTAATAAAGAGTGTGGATCACCTTCACAGAATAAAACAAACATACACACACACACATACACACACACACACACACACACACATAACCACACCTAGCACATAAATAAAAGTTAATTACTCCTAAAACATTTCTTTGGTACAGTATAGGCTTACCTCTTAATTCATTAAAACACATAAAGATAGTTTTCAAAAAAATACCATAGGAGAAAAATTTGTGGTATTTTATATATCTTAGTCTTGGAAGAAAGGATACTAAACTGAAATCCTAGTATGGTAACTGTCGTTTTATGGGTAGTCCCCCCTTCTTCATTTCAAAACCTCTGATGCTTTTACCTTTTGTTAGTTTTGTAAATTCCTTTTATGTTTTGTCTCAATCTGAGAATCATAGATGCACTCAAAGGCCTTGACATTTCTGAGTGATCAGTTTATCAGTTTAAATAAACAAGAGAATCTCTTTTTAAGCCACGATGTGGTTATGGTCAGAGAGTTTTGATGTTGCAAAAATTATGATTACTACCAACTTGGAATGTAAGGATAATGCACTGTAAGTAACACTTGTCCATGAAATAGCACTGAAAAATTTCCTAAAATAATGTGTCATGAGAGAATTTTGCAGTTTTTTCCAGATATTAAGCATATAACTAATCCATCAATTCTATGTGTAATTGGCATGCTACCTATGAATTCTCTTTCAATCCGTTTTACTGCTTGCTCCAAGTTAAATGAATTTTTACAAAAGCATACAAGAGAAAATAGAGTTGACAAAACAAAGAATTAGTTTGAAATGATTACTAAAATCTCTGGAACTTTGAGTGTGCATAATATGCATTAAAGCATGTCAGAAATTAAGCCCATAAGTCACAGAACCTCTCTTGGATTCAGATTCCAGATTAGGAATAAAATGATGAAAGTATAATTATGTGGCAGAATTATGTTGAACACAACTGAGAGTTACTGGGGATTGAATCGCTTGTCTTTCTCCACCTTGTCCTCAGCCAAGTGGCAGGAAACAGCTGGCCAGAATTTTTGAGTGCCTTTAATGAAGTGAATTCTTCGTTGTTAGGATTTGGTGATTAAATGAAATAAGACTAATATTCCTGTGTGGATTTGCTGAAAGATAATTGCCCTGAAAGCAATTGAATCTCAGAGTCAAGATCTGTACCCTATGTGGGAAGAAAATTCATGTGGAAATTCAGTTTCTGATCAAATTTTCCAGCTTACAGTATGCTTTTTAAAAAAATCTTCATAATGTTTATTTTGTAAGGGTCGTTTGTTTTTAATGAGACATCAAACTCAAAGATGACACCATTTCATCTGTCTAAGGTTTCTCTTCTCAAAAGATAATAACCATAATTTTTTAAGACAAACAATTTGAGTTTGCTGCCACCCCCTTTCCCAAGTTACTCATAGGATTTATTTTAAGCTAAAGGGTAGGCAAGGAACAAGAAAACTAAAGACATATAGACTCAAACCAGTGCTACTATCAAGACGTTGTTAGTCCAGGACTAATGTTTCGATTACTTACTTTTAATGAAAAAAGCTGCAATAATAATCACTGTTTAGCATTAGCAGCTTTTCCTCTGTATTTGACATTCTCTCCCATTTTCTCATACTGCTTCTCAAGAGGGAGTATGTGTATTCTATAATATTTGAAGATAATGCTAATGATGATCTGATATGACCTTTTAGTTGTTTCCTAAAATAGAAACCACAGAATTGTTGTTGTCGTTGTTTAAACAGGATAAACAGGAATCCATCAACTGTAATTCTAGCCTAATTTTCATGTTCTTAATTTCTTTTATATTCCCATTATAAAGATACTCAAGAGGATATGTTAAATTTTGGAGACATGCACATTTTCAATGGAATATAAAACAATGTTTCAAATCATTATGAACAAATTCATTCCTGTATTAGTTTCATAGATTTAGACCTGGAGGGAACCTCAAAAATCACCCAGGCTAAATCTCTCATTGTATTCATGAGGAAATTGAAGCCATAGAGGCTAAATGACTTATCTAAGGTATTCAGTCAATGTCAGAACCACGAAGTGAAGCCAGCTCCTCTAACTCTAGACAGAGCATCCTTTTCCATTGTATCATATTGCTTCTAAAGAGAGGAGTAAATGAACTAATGCCTTCTTTCTAATATTTGAAGACAATGCTATTCACCACAGTTGGTCTGATATGAGCTTTGATATCAGTAGTAGCAACAGATTTGTGTTGCTCTATTAACATTCTCTTCCCCATGTAAACCAGTGCCCTATATGTGTGAGATGATTGGCTGGAATTTGGAACATTGTATGTAAAACTACCCCACCCATCTATTTGGAAAAATCCCTATAGGCACAAAGGGAAGAACTTAGATTATTTATATGAGATTCTAACTTCAAATTCAAATGTAAAATTAAAAAATATATTAAGCACTATGCGTAAGGCATTATACTTAATTAATAGATAAGTATAAACCATGAAGTTCAGGAAGAATATCTTCATTTATGGATCTCCTATAATTTCAGATAGTCTTTTTTTTTTCCACTGGGCTGGCCACATTGTTCGAATGCAAAATGTACACTTGCCAAAAAGACTATTTTATGGAGAACTTTCATGGGACAAGAGATCACATGGTGGCCAGAAGAAACAATACAAGGACACTTTCAAGGTCTCTCTCTCAAGAACTTTGGATTTGACTATGCAACATGGGAGATACTGGCACAGGACCACTCAGTATGGCATGGCCACATAAGAAAAGGTGCTGTGCTCTTTGAGTAAAGCAGAATTGAGACAGCACAAAGTAAATGCAGGATGCTCAAATTTGGGATATCCACCCCAAATATTCAAATGGACTATCTGTGCCCCACCTGTGGTAAAGCATTCCCACCTCATATTGGTCTGATCAGCCACAGTTGAACACACTGAAATTTCACTTTATCATGCTGATGTCATTTTGCTCCTCTTCGAAGATGGACAACAACCAACCAACCACAATTTCAGATAGGGAGTGGAATGGGGGAAAAGTCAACAGATTTAGAATAAAGAATGAGAGTGCTTTGGATTGGAAGGGACCTTACAAATATTTTAATACAGTCTTTCTTTTTATGTATACAGATGCAGAAACTGAGGAAAATTAACTCAATTCCCTAAAGTTACATATTCATTAGTGGTAGATCTTTGAATAAGACCCAAATCTCCCAGATTCTATATTAATATTTTTCTTGCTAAACCATGTTTTATACCTTAGGTGAAGCAAAAAATAACTTGGTTTTAGTGACTTGCTTACTTATTCTAGGAATTGGTTGCGTACATTCATAATATATGATTACATCCATTAATAAAAGGTATCATATATGGATTGGCCTTTGTAAATGAAGATAATACAATTTCTAATAGAGGCAGTCAGTTACACAGGCCCATACACACCCTTTTGCCCTCTGTCCCATATTTCTGAATCAAATCATTGGGGATAAAAGTTAAGCTTGTGGGCAAGGAACAGTGACTTGCTTACTTATTCTAGGAATTGGTTGCATACATTCATAATATATGATTACATCCATTGATAAAAAGTATCATATGTGGATTGGCCTTTGTAAATGAAGATAATACAATTTCTAATAGAGGCAGCCAGTTACACAGGCCCATACACACCCTTTTGCCCTCTGTCCCATATTTCTGAATCAAATCATTGGGGATAAAACTTAAGCTTACGGGCAAGGAACAGAATTTCCTCTATGCAAAGACAACTGGCAAATCCAGAAATCAAACCTCACCACTGTTTTACCTAATTCAAATAACCAGATTAGATTGAAGAAATTGAAAAACTCAGAAATAATGACTCCAAAGAAAACTAAATAAATTCCCACTTGAAAATCACCTGAGAAAAGGTGTAAATTATATGAAAGCTATATTTTTGACTCTTTCCAATAGAATATAAGCTCCTTCATATCAGGGACTGTTTCATTTTATTGTCTTTGCATGATCAACATCTAATGCAGGGCTTGGATCATAGCAGGTATTTATTATATATTGCTGATTTATTAACTCTCCTAAGTTTCTTAGAAGCATAAGTGACTCTTAGAAAAATCCAAGGAGGCACCACTGAAAAAAAAAGTTAAAAACTTGACTTTACAATAATATAGTCCCAAGATTCCTGAGATCACTGATGATACATAATATATAAACAATTTAAAAACCTCTTTCAAAGGAAATTGTTTTTTAAAAAATTGTGTTTAATATTAACAAAAATAATCTAGTGGCAAAGTGGAGTCAAGTGCCTAAATGTGTTGAGAAAAACAGTGATAAGGAACCTGCAGCCTCAAGGCCATATGTGGTCCTTTAGGTCCTCCAGTGTAACCCTTTGACTGGACAGAGTCACACTTGAGGATCTAGAGGGCCACATGTGGCCTTGAGGCTGCAAGTTCCCTACCCTTATCCTAGTACAGTGTAAGGTCTCTCAGCTATTCAAATATTAACTCCTCATTTTAAGGGTATATAACTGGGTCCTAAAATTGCTTCCCCCCCACACACAAAAAAACAAAACAAAACTTGGCAGCATCCTGTGATGCCAGGAAAAGTGTTATTTAAAATCTTCAAAGAGAATTCATTACCTACAAGTTCAGCCTGTGTAGAGCACATTTTTTCTAGTACAACTACATATATCCAATATTTTATAGATGGCAAACCATCACCCTAATTTCTTTTGACATTTAAAAAATAAAAGGCTACATCTTTAAAATGGTGTGACTTGAAAAAAACAATTGTTTCCTAGGGAAAAAAAAAAGCAAAGATTTTGGTTCAGGGTGCACAGCATGTAATGTAACTCTATACACTATTGGGGACTATGGCAGAAACAGCATCCTTAGAATCAAGAGCTGAGGGCTCTTTTCTTTACTCTGCTATTGCCATGGATGACCTTGGACAAATCACCCCCTCTCTGGGACTCAGTTTCTGGAACTGGAGGATAATATTTCATGCCACTTTCCTTCCTCACAGGACTGTTTGGTGTATTAATAAATGAATATTTGTAAAGTACTCTGAAATATTTGCATAAGAGCCTCCAGGGATCAGAATTGCATTCCTTTCTTCCACTACCTTAAAATAGTGCTCTGTGTGGAGGAGAGATCTGCACAGTATGTGGAGGAACAAGGATTTGACTAAGGATCAATGCAAGATATTATTGTTACTTTTTGAAGTCATAACTCTCCAGCTTTGTCCCTCCTCCTCTGAGCACATCATTTCAGCCAGGTACAGAAGCTGTACTGCACACAATGGGAAACATCAAATTCTGGATAATTGGACCCTAAAGTTCCTATAATCCTGGCCAACCTACCAAATAAATAAAAACAATTTACAATCCTAGGACATTTTTCTTCCCTCGGCATAACTACCAAAATAAATGAAGTCAATGTTGTTTTGTTCTCACATGTTATAAAATATTATTTCTTTCTCCCCAGACCATTTCTACTGCCTGCAAGTGAGTGAAGAGTAGCTGTTCATAAGGTCATTGTGTTCTGTTTCCATTTGTTTTTAGAATAATACATGTGTAAAATACAATCAACATATATTTACAATGTAGACTGTTAATGAACCATAATGATCTATCACTTTAATAATAAAATCCCGTAAATGGCATAATTGGGTTTATAATATTCAATAATAAGAATGCATAATAAATAAAATATACCTTAATAGCTTGGGGGAAAAAAAACTAGGCAATGGTATAATTTCTTGCATACTTTCTGTGCAGTACAATGCTTTTTTGGACATATCTATTTTTTAATCCATGTACTAAAAAAAAGAAACTTATGCTATTACTAGAATCTACAATGTGTAGGCAAAAAGGTCTACCATAAAAGGCAGTATTTTTCTTTCTCCCTTTGCAATGTCTGTGAAATTAATTGACTACTATCAGTAAAATACTTAAATTTATTTTTTTCAGAAGTTTACCCATTTTTTAAATAGTCAATGTACCCAAAAATATAGAAAAATTTATTTTTGTTTTTAAATGATTTGAAAGGGTCTTTTAAAACTACAGATTTGAAAGGGGATTTCCCCTAAATATTGATGTATTGCTAAATTACATTAATTTTATATTATACACATAATACAAAATAAAATATTGTAAATATATTATGTCACAATATGTATTATCTTCTACTGTGTCATCAAATGTAATGTAATAGTGTTTCAACTTTAAATGTGAATTTCTTTTCTCAGTTGGATGCATTTGAAAGAGGTAGCTTAATGAAAAGAAAATTTTAAGCTTCACATGTGCCTCGTAGTTTTGCTCAGCCTACCAGTGTTAGACAGTATATGCCAAATTGCTGATTGGTGATGATTGACAATCCCAAAATATTCCTGGAATACATGGTCAACTTGATATGTACTGCTTAAGGGTTGTTAATCCAAGTGAAACAAAGTCGACATAACTCCCAACTCCCAAATTAGATAATGCGGACTATGCAGGAATCTCAAGTGATAAGCCCTAGCAGAGAAGTTTCATTAAATGATTAATTAAAAATAAATTTTGGTCCGAAAAGTTTGGAAAAATAAATTTCACAGTATTTTATGTTTTATGTCAGCTGTATGATGAGGCATATTTCAAAGCAGGGGGGGAGGAATAAGAGGGGCAGTAAATTTCTTGGAAATTATGTTACATTTTGGTTTTGTGAGTTTCTTTTTTTTTTCATTTCTCTTTAAACATTTTGGAAAAATGAATAAGCTGAGAAAGACAGACGGGCAGGAAAACGAAAGAGTTTGATAGAAACAGAAAGAGATGGGAAGATGCTTATGTATGTTGTTCCTGCAGTTAAATATAAATTACACATTGCCTGGCAGGTTTCATGTTCAGTATGTGTCAGCTACAACCCAACAATTTGCTCATTAGAGGAGAATAAATTGGAAGAACTTTGTATGTCAGCCAAAGTCTCTATTTTTCACATCCTTTTCAAGCTTATATTCTTTCTTATAACCTTAATCTATATGGCATAGGGCAATGCTTAAAAAAAAGCCTTAGTAAAAAGGAAAAGGCAAAAATTTAGTAAAATAATTCAATTTTGAATTCTTATTTTCAAATAACAAAGAAACAAAATAATGCTCACTCTGTTTCATCTTGCTTTCCAGAAAGTAAGTGTTTAGGACAAAATAACGTCTACTAACACTTATTAAGCAACTATTACACTTAAGACACTATGTTTGATGCTTCTATGAGGAAATATTATAAGACATAGTCTGGGACCTCATGGAGACAAATTCAATTATGACTCAAAATGCAGACGTATTCACTTCAAAAGAAAAGTTCAAACAATTGAAATCTATCAATGGTCCTAAAATATGGAATAAAAGAAGAGGATACTAATCATACTTATTGACTGTTTGATCTTCATCTTAAATTTTACATGATAATTGTTGTATCATTTGAATTTTCATATAGTTGCTCTGGAATGAAGATGAGTGATCGTTTTAATGTTATGATTTAAGTAAGCATCTTTCTATTTAAATTGACAAAAAAACCTCTTGCTATTATGTGAGAATACAGCCTAAATTAGGTACATACTAGACTTAACTGAATTTGATTAAATAGATATATACATGTTTGAAATATACTGAACTCACATGCATGCTTACTCCCCTAAGGGGTTTTTATTGAATAGAGCTAATTAATGATGATAGTTTTAGGGGATAAATATTCAAATTAACTGGTTATTTGTGATTCATTGATAACAAGTAAACTCCTTCTGCCGTAGAGGATCTCCATCTTCTCTGAAACTCACAGTAACCCTGAGAGGTTAAGAGATTTGCCCTGGGTCACACAGCCAGCATGTTTTACAGATAAGACTTGAGCTTGATTCTTTTTTGGTTTTGAGACCTACCTTTTTATCTGCTATGCCACACCACCTCAATGAAACATATAATTACAGATATCATATTATACCTGCTTCATCTTAATCTTAATTATCTGGTTAATCTTAATATTAGCTATACTGGTCTAGTTAGTATTAAATATTACAAAAAGCAACAGAGGTAGGCAATTGTTTTTTCTGAATCTATTCCATTACAAAATACTAATTATTAACAAATCAAACATAAATGAAAGTAACCTCAGGTTCAAACCTGGGCATTGGCATTAAGACTCACCTTATCTGTAGAGAGAATGATTACTCATCTCTCCCTGACTCTACTTGAGTCCCAGGTTATATATTGGGATTCAATTTGGTTATATGTATAGAAGATATCCCTTCTCCCTTTTTTATTAGATTTATGTATGTATGTTATTATTATTTTTATTACATTAACTGCTACAATAGGAAAAGTGAGAAACCTACTATACTAGAAATAATATATACTATGTACTATTATATATGCTATATAGTATATATTATATAATACTATACTAGAAATAACATATACTAGAAATAGCACTGGATTCAGAATTAGAAGATCTACCTTTGTCAGGGCAAGACATTTCACTGCTATAAGTTTCAGCTTTCGCAAGTATGAAATCATTTTAATATGCTATAAGGTATTTAGAAAAGTGATGGATTGTGATCCTGCTTACGTCCTGTCGCCAAGGCTAATTACGCAAGTCAGTCTGTTAAAGACAGGCACGTCTGAGTAAGTCTGGTTCCTCAGTTTGAAATGTAAGAGTTAAAAAAATATGCAGAAATGCAACCATACTTCTACCTGTTAATGGATGTAATCAAGTCATCACAGCAACTGGGTTTGCTAAGAGATTTTTTTAAAAGATAGAAATATGCCTTTTGAATTCTTGAATTCACAAATTGATTTTCCAGTATTCATTCCGAGCGATGATAAAGATGTACTTAAAAGTTCTGTTATATAGAATTAGTCATCAAGCTAGAAAGAGCCTTTAGAAATTATCTTGTCCAATTCATCTAGTCTTCCTTTAGAATAAAGAATTTTGAGGCCTAGAAAATCATGATAAATATGTGAAGCCTTATAAAGTATGTACTATGTATCAGGGTGGGGATATGGGGACTCAACAATAATTAGTCCTGAGGCTGTATGCAAATACTTAACTCAGGGGACATTGTATGCATTCTCGCTGATTCAACAAACATTAAGTATCTAATGGGTTTTTCATACAGAGAAAGCTGTAAGGATTTGAACCATTTTTTTAAATTGAGAGTTATATTAATTAAAGAAATATATACCTCGCTACCTAACAACTCCAAGTAGTTTGGGATATTTTAGTCACATGAGAACTAACCTCACTATCCATTTTTCTTGTTTCAAAAATCCTGAGTGGATTGAAAGAGTAGACGGAACCTTTTTCCACCTTCCCAGAAGCAATAGTAGATGTGAAAAAGAATAAGGGAGTACATTATGGATTACAAAAAGTCATTATGTAATTGAAGAATGATTCACTAACAATGCACTGTTAGAAATACAGTAGGTGATGATGTGTGAAAATGTCTGGATTAAACTACTCCAACCAATTGGCAGGATGTCAGTTCATAACTGTGTCACCTTAATATTCTATTCACTGACCAAATAAATGTTTCCACTGTTCTATAAGGATCAAGAACATCAAGTTGCTGTTCGTACATACACACACACACACACACACACGTAAATGTACTATACTTATACATGTCACAGTCACTCCTTTGAAACAAAGCAGAATAAACCAAAATAAAAATAAAATTTAGCAGTCTCCCCTGGGATTAAAGGAGAAAATATAAGCATAATGTATCACTTTACCAGGCATACCACACAGTTTTGTTTGGGAAAAAGCTCCTAGAGAAGACAATCAGCCTTCAGTGAAACAAAAGAAACGTTGAGAACTGGTGTCAACACAGATACAAAATAATTTGTTTTTCACTAATGGCCATTGGTCTTAAGGGTAGCAAGCTCATTAATTAGGTATTTATTTATCCTGCTATTGTTCTAGGTAATAGTTTTTTTTTTAATGCTTTATCACCAATAAAGCTTAGTACTAAAGAATAATGATAATGCATCTGCTTTATACAAATATGCTTAGGTTTAATAATAGTGTTTCACACCCAATGGAAAATTTTGTATTTTATTCTGTAATAGTGCCCAATAAAGGATGACAAAGCCTTGCTTGTCTTTCAGGCTGGAAATAAATTTTCAATTTTTCCCTTCTGAAGATTGGGGTGAAACTGGAGGGTATCCTTAGCCATGATGTTAATAGAATATTTATTATCAAAATTTTGAACATGCTACAACTAAATGACATTGTAAAAAAAAAGCTAGAATAATTAATGCCAATAAAATCCCATACTTCAATGATGTAGTTATTCTGTCATAAATCCTTTTTGTTTTTTAATGAAACAGATTCTGAGCAAGATTGATGACATCAGGAAAATATACTTTTGTTTTGTTTTGTCTTTCCTTGCAAAATAAAGAAGTAGAGACCTGGAATATAATAGTAACTTAATAATTAGTAGAATTTCAGCATCAGCAGAGCAGGGAGTAAAATCCAAGACTTTTTAAAAATCACTTTACTTCCTTAAAAAGCCTTTCCTTAGGATACATACATACATGTGTATATATACCTATATACACATATATAGATACATACTTATATATAGTATATATACCCATATATATACCCATATAAGCATTATATATACATATATATCTCATATAGCATGTATACTGTGTGTGTGTATATATGTCTTTATACATATATATATGAATGTGTGTATATGTGTATATATGTATAGACAGACAGACAGATAGATAGATAGAGGGATAGAGAGAGAGATAGAGAGATAAGGACTAGACCAGAGAAAGCATTCTTTAAGGAAGCTCCTGGTGAAGAATGTTCTCTATCAACACCGATCAATATCTTCTTTGTAATTTAGAGTCTTAGGGAGGTGTCTGGGCCACTGAAATGTTGTGACTTGCTCAGGGTCACACAGTCAGTAGGTGTCAGAAGAAGAATACCTAGTTATAAAAAAAATCCTTGTGAATGCAGTTTGCACATTCTTTAGATCATTAGCAAATGCTTGATCAGGTACTATGTCTTCATCTAACGGATTAAAAAAACTAACGGTGCAATATAAAAGACACAGACCTGAATCAATTTTTAAATTAAAATCAATTTGAGTATTTAGAATGGTGTCACAGGAGCTTAAGTTTATCCATTTTAAAAGATTCACTAAGGGTAAGATGATAAAATAAGGAAATGGGAGCACTGTTTTTGGGCCCAGGAGTAATTATTAATACAAGGTCTACACTATGCCTCATGCTGGGAATATGAATGACTTCACCTTTCACAAGTAAGCCTTATGTCCAGATTCAGAGCAGGAAACTTTTCCCCCTATATAGCAGCTACCTAAAGGTTGCCTACACAACATAGTCAGCAATAGAGCATGGTGATGATCAATAAAATTGTTTTAATAATTTGTGTTTCAAATTAGTCACTTGTAGTGTTCAGCATCTGTGTTTAATCAAATTAGCACACCCCCCCCAAAGTAGTCCTAGTTCAAACAATTTGCCTCTGAAGACTAATGAGATGCCACAGCCAGTTAAAAGAGCAGAGGAAACATGAGCAGCTCTGCCTTTGTTCATGGCATAAGTCAAGTTTGGAAGGGCACATTAATGGTAGAGCTGTGAATTACTACAAATATTTTGGAAAGCAACATGAAATGATGAAATAAAGAAACTATAATTTCCATACCTCTTGACCCATGACACAAACTCTAAGAAGATTATCGGCTAAAAGAAAGACCCCACATATACCAAAATAAGAACAACAATAATAACTAGAATTCATGTAGCATTTTAAGTTTGATTAGGTCCTATTAGTATTTCCATTGGAAATACTAATAAGGAAACTGAGGCTAAAAGAGGTTAAATGACAGCTGATAAGTATCTGAGGCTGCATTTGAACCCAAGGCTTCCTGCAGCACTTTTTGTGGTAGGAAAGAACTGAAAAAAAGCAAATGAAGTAAGCCATCAACTGAATGCAATAGAATATCATCATGCTCTAAGAAACCACAAACATAAGAAAATTAGAATACCTTTGAAACTAGATGGAAGGGAATTGTGGGAAGATGGTAGAACTAGGCAGGAAATTACCTGGCTCTCCAAAATCCACCTTGCCCCCAAAGAAACTTTAAATAACACTTCAGAGTGAAGTTTAGAGTAGTAGAAATAATTAAAAGTTAGGGTAAAACAGTCATTCAGCCCAAAACAACTTGGGAGGACTTGAGAAAAGATCTGACCAGCAAGCATTGGCTGGTGAATATGGTTATGGAGGGTTAGGGGCTCTGGTCAGTTTCCAAATCAAGAGGATTTGGGTGGCCACTTATAGAAGTTCCTGGTTTTGGTTCCTGGATGAGGGTGGGGTAGCGAGGGGGTGGGGGAGAGGCATGATGGTGGGGTAGAACTGATGTTTGTGCCCCAGGAGAACAGAGACTGGTGTTATGTTTTTAAGACTTAAGAAAATGGGAGCATTTGTAGTGCCAGCAGTGCTGTGGCCTCTGGTTGGGATTTGAAGGCAGAGAGGAGTGCCTGAGGACACCCGCTGACCAAGGTAAGAGCTGGAGAAACAGTCACCACACCTGGCCATAGATCACAGCATACTGGAAGAACCAGAATCAAACATCTCCAGATAGAGCTTTGAAAACAACAGGCTAAAAACATGAAGCCTGAGACATTTTGTCCTACCATCCCTGCCTTCAGGGCAGAGCCCAACACTAACATAAAGTTAACAGCCAAAAAATAGGCTGCTTAGAAAAAAAGTAATTAAATAACCGAGAAAGAACCTGACCATAAATAGCTACTATGGTGATAGAAATTATCAGGGTTGAAACTCAGAAAGCAGCAAAGTCAAAACAGCTGCTTGTAAAGCTTCAAAGAAAAACATAATATGGTCACAAACCCAAATAAGTTAGTGGAAAAGTGCAAATAGGACTTTATCAAATAAGAGAGGAAAAGGAAAAATTGAGAATGGAAGAGTAATGCAAAAAAATCAAGAAAATTATGAAAAGAAAGCCAACCAACTGAAAAAAAGGATCCAAAAACTTACCGAAGAAAAACATGCCTTCAAAATTAGAATTGGGAAGAGGCAGAGTCAAGATGGCAGATTAGAGGGAGCCATCTAGTTGAACTCTTCCAACATTCCCCTTCAAACAACTTTAAAATAATGTTTCAAATCAAATTTTGAAGCAACAAAGTCAACAAAAGGTTGGAGTGAGAAAGGTAGCAAAGATAATCTTATATAAAGCAAAAGCAAAAATAAACCTAATTTTAAAAGATATCAGAACAACTGCATTTTCCTAAAAGGACTCATAGACAATGAAGTAATATCATTTGTTACAGCAAATTTCTGTGATGAAGATCCAATTTCTCAAATATATACTGAGTAAAGAACTGAGTTAAATTTGTAAAGGAAAGGGTCATTTCCCAATTGATAAATAGTCAAGGGATATAAGCAGACAGTTTTCGGGAGAAGGAATCAAAGCTATATATAATTGTGTGGGAAAAAATGGTCTAAATCACTATTGATCAGAAAAATGCAAATTAAAATATCTTTGAAGTTCCACTTTACACCATCAGAAATGACAAATGCTAGAGGAGATGAGGAAAAAAAATAGGTGAAATAACAAAATGTGGTGGAGTATAAACTAGTTCAACTGATGGAATCCTAATAAAGCTGCCCACAGTCCCAATATTCTAACTTCCTTATAGGCCCCCACTGAACAGAAGGCCCACTGACCCTACCTGGCTACTTACAATACAATATCCCAACTTATTCATGTATGCCTTCCTGATCACTAAAACTACAGGTGTATCCATGAATTCATATTTCTCACAGAAGCAGCAGGCAAGTCCATGTGATGGGATCCCAGCCACTGCTTCTAGCTAGTCACTGCCCCCAGACCCATTCCTCATATTTCCTGGAGAAACAACAGGTGTGTCTATGCACTCAATCACATCCACATCCATCTAGTCTCAGACAGGACCACAACACTCAGCCAATCAGAAAGCTGCCCCTCCAAGATACCCAAGCATGATGTGGACCCCAAAACAATATAAGGCACTTTCCCTAAGTAGGCATCTGTGCAGTAATAGCAAAAACTGTCCTTTAGCTGAACTTATGATGTAGAGAGACTTATTAAAATATCATTATCATATATATATATATATATATATATATATATATATATATATATATACACACACACCCTGTCAAATGGGTTTTTCTGTCTACATTGTGGGTAAGAGCATGCACAGTTTCACTGCAACTGGGACACCTCCCCTATTACCTAATCCCTTAACAAATCCCTCCTACCTTTTTAATATTTATAATTTCTGTTACATAATTGCATCTTTACCCTATAAAAACCTATCTTGCTTTCTCTGAAGTTGCTGGTTCCTCTTGGCACTTAGCCCACTTCATGAGTAGCGTCAGTCTCAATAAATGCCTATATCTGGATTAGAGGTGGTCTTAGAATTCTTCAAGATGGTTCCACCACAACACATCATGAAACTGCAACACAACCACTCTGCAGAAAAATTTGGAAATATGCTCACAGGGCTATAAAACTCTGTATACCCTTTGAACCAGAATACCACTACTAGGTCTGTATTTCCCAAAAATCAAAGGAAAAGGATCTATCTATACAAAAATCTGTATCACAGCTCTTTTTGTAGTGACAAAGAACAGGAAATTGATGTAATTGATTGTATGATTATGATGGAGTACTATTATAATAAAAGAAAGGACAAGCAGGAGGTTTCAGGGGGAAGCAATTGTTGATGCTGTTGTTCAGTCGTTTTAGATTCTTCATGATCACATTTAGAGTTTTCATGACAAAGATACTGGATGAGCTTGCCATTTCCTTCTCTAGCTCACTTTACAGATGAGGTATGAGGCAAACAGGGTTGTGATTTGCCCAGGGTCACACAGCTAGTAAGTGTCTGAGGCCAGATTTGAACTTCGGAAAACAGGACTTCCTGGCTTCAGGCCTCACACTCTACCCATCATGCTACCTAGCTGCCCCAAGAAAAAAATGGCAAGACCCATATGAACTGACGCAATGTGAAGTGAGAAGAACCAGGAGATCATTGTGCAATGCAACAACAATGGTAATGATGATCAATTGTGAAAGACTTGGCTACTGTGATCAATACATTGATCCAAGGAAACTCCAAAGGATTCATGATGAAGAAATGCTATCTGTCTTCAGAGAGAGGTGGCGATCCAGAGAGATATTCACCTGAAAACTCTGAGTGCAAAATTGATGTATAATTTTCTCACTTTGTTTATTTTTCTTTGCTTTTTTGAAATATGGCAATATGGAAAAGCTTTGTGTGATTTCACACATAAAGTTGATAACATATTGGATGCTTTTTCAATGGGTGGGGGAGGAAGTGGCAGGGAAGGAAAGAATTTGGAACTCAAAATTTAAGAAGAAAAGAATACCAATAAATAATGTTTTTAAAAAGTAGAATTAGAAGAGAAAAGATAATAACTTCATAAGACATCAAGAAGAAACAGTAAAACAAAATCAAAAGAATGAAAATAAAAGTGAACATGAAATATCTCAATGGGAAAACAACTAACCAGAAAAACAGATCTTTCAGACATTCTTGAGGAAAAGGTCATAACTGAACAGAGACAAATACAAAAATCAGGAGAAATATAAGAAGGTAAGCATGAAAGACTAATCATAAGGGACTTAATAAAGTTAAATTGTTTATTTCTTATATGGGAAAATGGCATATGTAAACCTTAAGAATGTTATTAGAGCAGTTAGAAAGAGTATACATAGACAGAGGATTTGGGGTTGAATTGGCTATGGTGCAATGATCCTAAAAAACAAAATTGGTTAGTGAGAAGTAAAATGGAGCAAATTATCTCCTACAAAAGAGGCATGAATAGAAGAACTTTTTATAGTGGAAGGCAGGCAGTACAAAAACCTTATTCTTATCAAAACTGGGTTAAAGAGGGAATAACATACATATAGTTGGGTATGAAAGTCTTTTTTAACTTACAGCAGAATAGAATGGCAAGGGAATAGGATAAGAGAAGGACTCTTTAAAAGGTGTTCAGATAAGGGAAGCAATAATGACTTCTGAGGAGGGATAGGGTAAAAAGAGAGACAAGGAAGGGAAAACACTGGGGAAAATAGGATGGAGGGAAATACATAACTAGCAATTTTGACTTTGAATATGAATGGGGTGAACTCACCCTTAAAACAGAAAAGGATAGCAGGAAAAAAAACAGAACCTTACAATATGTTGTTTACAAGAAAACATTTTAAAATGAGAAATATATGTATATCAAAACCAAAGGGCTGGAGTAGAATTTATTATACGGGGGGGAACAATTATGATCTTTTTGTGGTAGCAAAGACAAAGTTAAAATAACTCAGACAAAGCTGAAATAATATACAGTATGTGGTAGTATATAAGACAAACCCAAAGACTGTGAATGCAATTAAAAAACATTTTGAAACAAATGAATTCAGATTTAAATAATTAGAGAAATGTTAATTGTTCATGGTTTGCCTGAACCAATATAATAAAAATGAAAGCTACTGAGTTATCTAGTTCCTCAATATCATCCCAATTAAACTACCCAAAAGCATTTTACTGAACTAGAAAAATAATAATAAAATTCATTTGGAAGAACAAAAAGGTCAATTATATCAAAGGAATTAATTGGGGGAAAAAGTAAGGAAGGATAGCTAGCAATACCAGACCTTAAATTGTATTATGAGGTGGTAATTAACAAACTGTCTGGTACTAGCTAAGAAATAGAAAGGTGGATCAGTAGAATAGAGTAGGTATACAATACACAGCAGTAAATTATTATAGTAACCTGTTTCGTAAACATAAAGATCTAAGTTTTTTGAGATAAGAACTCATTGTTTGGTAAAAATAGCTTGGAAAACTGGAAAGCAGTCTGGAAGAAACTAGGTAAAGACTGATATCATACACTATTTACAAAGACAAGATCAAAATGGAAACATGACCTAGATATAAAGAGAGATATAAATAAATTAGAGAAACATGGAACATATTAACTACCAGATTTACAGATAGGAGAGTTTATGAATAAACAAGAGATAGAAATGTAAAATATAAAATAGACAATTTTATTACATTAAATTAAAAAGGTTTTGTACAATTAAAACCAATGTGGTTAAAATTAGAAGGGAATCAGAAAATAGGAGGGAGTGGGCATTATAGATAATTTCTCAGATAAAGGTCTCATACCTCAAATATGTAGAGAACTGAATCAAATTTAGAAGAATACAAATCATTCCCCAATTGATAAATTGTGAAAGGATATGAGTAGACAGTTTGTGGAAGAATGAATCAGTCATATCTAGCCATGTAAAATGCTCTGAATCATTATTGATTAAACACAAATTAAAACAACCATGTCAAACCTATCAGATTGACTAAAATGATAGGAGAAAACAATAAATGTTGGAGGTGATGTGGAAAAATTGGAACACTAATACACTGTTGGTGGAACTATCAACTGATCCAACTATTTTGGAAAGCAATCTGAAATTATGCTCCAAAAATTATAAAAACTGTGTAAGCCTTTTGACCCAACAACACCACTATTAGGTCTGTTCCCCAAGGTAATCATGAGAAAAGAAAAAGAGCCTATATGCTCTACACTATTTATAGCAGCTCTCTTTGTAGTGGCAAAGACCTGGAAATGGAGGAGATACCCATTCTTTGAGGAATAGCTGAATATGTTATGATAAATGATTGTCATGGAAAACTATTGTACTTCAAGTCATACTGAGCAGGCTGACTTTAGAAAAATATGGAAAGATTTGCATGAAATAATGCAGAGTGAAATGAGCAATATTCTTCAAAGAGTAACTATGAAAGACTAAGCTATTCTGATTAATATGATCATTCATATGAACTACAAAGAACTTAAGAAGGAAAACGCTATCCACTTCCAGAGAAAGAAGTGACATATGGAAATACATATTGTATGGTTTTCTGTAATGTGAGGTTGGAAGGAATGGAGGAAGGGAGAGAGAGAGAGGGAGGGAGGGAGGGGGAGAGGGGGAAGAAGAGAGAGAGAGAGAGAGAGAGAGAGAGAGAGAGAGAGAAGAAGAGAGAGAGGAAGAGAGAGAGAGAGAGAAAGAGAGAGAGAGAGAAACTCAAAATGTAATGAAAAATAAATAAATAAATATGACAGGCTTTTTAAAGAAACGACAAATGATAACTATTGAGAAGTGTGCAAACTTGCGTTTTTTTCTTCCTCTTTATTTTTTTTAAAATTCTTTATTTAAAATGATAGAGCTCTGGGAAGTGATATTGGAAAAAATCTGAGAAATGTAAAAACAAAAAATTTCCCAAAATTTTTACTAAAATATATTATTGGAGTAAGAAGATCAAAATGAAAAATCAGCTCTGATATATACTGGCTGTTAATGCTGGGCAAATCACTTAAACTCTCTGAGTCCCAGTTAACTTATCTGTAAAATAGGGAAGTGAACTTATACTATCTCATGGTGAAGAAATCACTTTGCAAAACCTAATGCACAATATAGGTATAAGTAGGTGTAAGCATATCTCTTGCTAGCTAGCTAGGTATGTTCATAAGGTTTTTTTTTTCCTCTTTACCTGTGATTTCATTCACATAGGAAACCCTTGGTGAAGAAAGTTCCACCACTGATAATGCAGTTGTGCCGCTTATTTGTTAACTTGCAGTCTTGGAAGATAGTTGGTTGGAGTACTGAAAAGTGAAAGTGAAATAACTTGCCCACAATCACACAGTCAGTATATGTTTAAGGCAAAACTTTCATCTAATCTTCTTGACACCAAGGTCAACCTTCTATCAACCACATCATGCTGATGATACACATAGAAAAGTTCATCAGCATTTTATGCCAATTTCATAATGGCATGTTTGCCCGGGTTCTAAATAATGGACAATGCTCTTGACCCTTCCCTGTCACCTATGGAGTGAAATAGGGCTGTGTGCTTGCTCCCATGCTTTTTAGCATGATGTTTTCAGCCATGTTGTCAAATGCTTTCAATAAGGATGAACATGGCACCAAGTTCAGCTACCATACTGATGGTAAGTTCTTCAATTTGAAAAGGCTAAAAGCCAAGACAAAGTGGAGGGAATGTTGGGGCATGATTTTCTGTTTGCAGATGATTGTGCACTCAATGCAGCCTCTGAAGCTGAAATGCAACAAAGTATGGATCAATTCTCTGCTGCCTGTGCTGATTTTGACCTAATAATTAACATAAACACATAGCTGTGTATGTATGTATGTACATATTTATATATAAACATGTGTATATGTATGTATTGTCCATAAGGGCATGTATTGTGTATGTACATGTGTGTGTTTATATAAGTAGAAGCAGCCATATATAATTCTATTTTATTAAATTATACATTATATATGCACATACATATATTACACATCTTTAAAACATTCCACCCTTTCCCTTGAACCCATATCCTGATGATTTTTCATTTATAAAGTCTCACATTTAGTCATCCAATCCATTAACAAATATTTATCAGATATCTATTAGGTGCGAAGCACGGGTCTCTTACGGATAGCTAATTTCCCCTGCCCAGAATACCTTTCTGCCTATGTACCTTCTAGCTATACTTCAAGGCCTCTTCCTCTATGAAGTCTTCCTGATCATTTGAGTCTTAGACAAGCACTGCCTCCTAGCAATCAATATCTCTTATTTTTCTATGCCCTTTCATATAACCCTTAATCATATACTGACTGTCTGTGGCACTCTGAAGTTGTTCAGTTAGATCGGAAACTCTTTGAGAGAAGCTACCTTTAATATGATACTATTATACTTTTAGTATCTCCCACAATATTTTTAGTGCAGTATATATTATGAATACTCAATATATGTTGAACAAGACAAAAATCCAATATTAGTTATGCAGCTCCTTCACCAAGGAAATATATTTTTATAGGTATTGCATTTTCAATTTACAATTAGGTTAGTGTGTCAATTATACTCCTTAATTAATGTCCAAGATAATTTGATGTTTTTACAGACACCAAAACCAAGATGTTGCCTAGAGCTACCTAAAAAGTGTGAAATATTGAGGCAGTGTGGTTGAATGGATAGAGAGCTGACCTCAGAATCAGATGACCCCATCTCACTTCCTGCCTCTGCTCCATACTGTGTGACCCTGGATAAATCACCTAATCTCTCAGTGCTCCAAGCAGCTGAGATGAGATGACAATCTCTTTACTCCAAAGTTCTTTACCAGGAGCTCTTCATCCCCATGAAATCATATCTGTTCCCCCTCTCTGCTGCCATTCCCTCGCCCCTCCAAAATGTCAGAGTCCAAGTCATAGTTTTAGAGTATAGAGCACATACATGTCAATAAAGAAATCAGGAAACAATATATGGGTAAGTCGAGTTTCTGAAGGAATTTTTAAAATATTCTTGTGTGAAATTTGGGGAAGTAAGAGCTTTGGATAATAGAATTAGATCTGCAAAGGACCTTAGAGGCCATCAAATCCAACTCCCTTATTTTATGAAGAAATTGAGCCTTCAAGAAGGTAAGAGACTTGTCCAGGGTCACACAGCTATTGAGTATCTAAGGTAGAATGTGAAGGTAGGTCTTCCTGACACCAAGTCTGATGTCCTAGCCAAAATGTCCTGCTGCCCCCCACCCCCTACCCCAAAGCCCCATTTACCTTGAGGTTGGTCCTTAGGTAACGTTATTCTAATTGCTGATGCTCATTTTCTCTGAGATATATAGAAACACTGATTGCAAAATAATCTAAACTATTTGAAATCAGGTCCTTTCTTCATTAGCTTCTATCTAGACTTTCCACATATGTACCATGAAGGTACTCAACAAATAAAAATAATCTTGATATAGCACTTATCATGTGCAGAGTACTATAGTAGACTACAATGATTAAGCTTTCCTACTTAGACAAACTGAGATGAAGAGGTTCAAAAAGTTCAGCAATTTGTCCTAATAGTAGGTTAATATTAGAGTACACACTGATGGGAATCCATTGTAGTCAGAGGAGAAATCTTAACAAATCCATGCTTCCTATAAGGTTACAATAGTTCTAATGCACTCACCACTAATACATCCAGATACATTAGTAGGGATTATATTGCATCACAATGTAATGCAACAAGAAATCCAATATAACAGTCTTGTAAAGTCAGGTTTTCCTCCCTGGTAACTAGTGAATTTGATCTGTTCTCTACTGATGAACACAGATTCATTAGTAGCAGCCATCCAATCCAACATAAATGAAAAACAATTTAAATATAGATTGCTTTAGTGATTTTATCCTCTCAAAGATTCAGCATCTTCATATAGAGACTTTTAAAAGAAATAGTGCCAAATTAATCACCTACTTCGGACTAGATTTAATTTGTTTAAATGTATAAATGTCAATACAGATTGCTCCCTTCAATGGAAAGATTTTGCACTTTGGATAGAATAAAATTTTGCAGATTATCTGTCCATTAAATAGTAATTGGGGTTAAGTTAAAAAAACAAGGCAGTCTGGGAAATTTATTCAATTCTACAAAGATTCATTGAACATATACTTTGTACAGCCTCAAAGGAACTGAGGATGCAAACATGATATGGTCTTATAAATAACTGGCCTAAAGTCAAGGATAGAAGCTGAAATGTATAAGTTCATTTTTTCCCCAAGTGGTGCTCCTTAAAGTATGGCCAATGGGTGACTAATGAGCCCAAAGATCTTCCTAGCTAATTTGATGCTTGTATTAAAGCATATAATATGAGAGATTAACACATGGAATTAGTATGCTATTACATGACAATTGACATGTTAGCCTACCATTGTACATCTCACGAAAAGCAACATCTACTTACCGACTCATTTTCCTACTTGCAATGTGGTGAATGGAAGAAATGGCCTTGGTGAGAGTTTGGGGTGGTGGTAGGGTTGGTTCATAGATCTACAGACATAGCAAAATAGTTTGCTTATCACTTTGCTAGGGCAAGGACCAGAGGAAGCTTTGGGGACAAATGCCTAGGTGATAGAGGAGATATCTCTGGTTCTAGAAAAGTCTCCTGCCCCACAAAATCTCTCATCCCCTCACTGATGCCTAAACATCTACAGTTAGAGCTACATGCTTTTATCTTAACATTTTTGACTCATTAAAATGTCACTATTCTACAGATCATCCCAATGTAGCAATCGTTGTGAAACTTATAAATGATTATTAATAATCAGCTGGAATTTTATGGAAATAAAGAAAAAGGAAAAAACTATATATTCTAAAATGTTTATAGCAACTCTTTTGTGGTGATAAATAACTGGAAATTGCAAGGATACCCACTGACTGGGGAATGGCTAAACAGGTTGTAGTGTATGATTTTGATGAAAAACCATATGCTATAGGGAAAGATAAGCCCAATGTTCTTAGAAAAACATGGAAAGCCATGCACAAAAATAATGAAGGGTGAAAGGGAACATTATATATAGTAACAGCAAAATTGTTTTAAGAATGACTTTGAGTGACTAAGTCATTTTTAGTGTTATAAATACCCAAATTAACTGCAAAGGACCTATGAAAGATGATGCTATCTGCATCCAGAGGAGGAACTGATGAATAGAAGCATACACTGAATAATTGTTCAAATATGTGTTTTACATATATATACATATGCTTTTACATATATGTGTATATATGCTATATATGTATTTTACATATATGGAAAATATACATGTGGGTATACATGCACATGTGTGTATATAGACATTTATTCGTGTCTGATGGTAGTCATCTCCAGGGAAGAGGTGGAGGGACGAAAAAAAAAGGAAAGAAAAAAAGAAATTTACATGATAACTTTATTATGTATCTAAAAGGAATAGGAAAGTTGTACATAATAGATTTGCAGTTTCATGTGCAATTCTTTTTTATTATACTATGTTGTAGAAATGCTTGTTTTATTCCATAAATTAAAATTAAATAAATAACAGAGAGAGTATTGGAAGTAGAATCAAGAGCCTCAAGTATGAGCCCTATGCTGATCTTTATTAGCTATTAGAACCTACTTGAGACACTTTTTGAGCCTCAGTTACCTTAGCTTTAAAATGAGGGTACTTATTTCTTCTCTCAATACCTTACAGAAATCTTGAGAGTAAAATGATATGATGGTTACGAAGATGTCTTTAAAAGTACAAATCATTTTTAACTGTAAAGCATAATTATTATTATTTTTAAAGAATTTTTTAAGGGAAGGATTGGACAGGATGAGAGAGGAACCTTACATTTCATTGGCATAGAAAAAAGTGTGAGAAAAGTGTCTTTATTAGTACAGAGTGGCAACTGTGCCATAAATTCTATTCTTAGAGAATGATCTATTATTACTATTCTGATTATGCAAACTTTTATTGGGCACATTTTAATGTGAATGAAAAATCTGAGAGCAAATTTAGTTAAAGGGAAAGGGAAAGAGTAAGAGAATATGGGACACCTGAGAGGAATGGAAGAAAGATAGTTTTGCTAAGGGGGTGGAGATCAAAGAATGAGGCTGGGTGGATGAAAGGCAAACTTTAGCTACTTCAGAGTTTTGCTTAGGGTCAGCCTGGGGCAATGTTCATACTTTTCCCCTTTAAAAAAAAAAAAAGAAAAAGAAAACTCAGGAAAGTTTTATTGCCAATTTGAATCCCAATATCATTTCCCCTATTCATTTTTTGGACTAAAGCAGTGTATTATGGACTGGGGTGTGGGAAGCCGGGTGCAGAGAGGACAAAATGGGTAAATGATGTGTGGAGAATTTGTGGGGAAACAATGATGAGAATTTTACAGGATGAAATTTTGTAGAAAGTTCTTGATTTGTACTTACAGAAGGATTATCAAACTAATGATATCACAGGTTCACCGAAACTCCAAAATACTTGTCTCGAAAAAGTCTGTTTTTTATTTTTCCACTTGGGTGTTATATGATGTAAATGGGATATTGTTTAATAGCTGCCTCTACCCATGTAATGAAATAGATAGCATAATTCAATGGATGGCTATTTTTTTTTTTTAGTAAATTAGCCAAACCATATTAAAAAAACTCCAAAAAGCCTGGGAGGTTCTAAACAATCAAGTCTCAAAAAGATAACAAGCACTTCACTCTGGCTTTGGACAAGATACAAGCAAAGGCATTTGTCTGTAAATGCATTAGGTGAATAATGTATGGAGCCAGTTATCACTGGCAGACTCACTCACTGTTCAGAATAAGTAACCATAAAACTCTGCTAAAGTTCCTAGCATGTTCTTCTAGGCTACAATGAAGAAAGATACTCTAACCATTAAAAGTTATTAGAGATCCTCCACTGTAATTATTATTCATTTTAATATCCATATCTTATTTCTTACTATCTTATTTCATACTTTTAAAAGTTCGTTTCCAACTTTCTTCTGATGAGCCTATCTGGAGCTAACTCAGAGAGTACTTATATAGCTCCTCAAGGAACCTATACTCCAAGCTTCTCCTACTTAGAATGACTTGCATGAGCTTTTGCACTTAACTGCAATAGACTTCAAAATGTATTAGAGTAGGAGCCTTGGAAAAGGCTAGATCAATTGATCGAGACAGAAAATACATACACACACACATACACACACACGTGCGCGCATGCGCACACATGTTATATCAGCTTGTGTTGATAGGTCAGATTTACAAAACTGTGGTCCCCATTTATAGTATTTCTGCATTTGGAAGTGTAGTTATGAAATGGCTTATGCTTATGCCCCCAGGTAGAGAACAAAATCATAATTGGTTGATGGTGGTGGTGGGAAGGAGGTTTGAACTGTCTCTCTGCCTTTTGCTGTCCTCTTCTCTTTTGTGACTTCCCTTGCCCTATCATGTCACAAGCAAAGAACACCAGGTAACATAAAGGCCTCAGGTGTTCATGAGAAATAATTTTAAATATGGCAAATGTATTCTTCAATGGAATATTTAAGAAATACTATTAAATTGAAGTGATATGGGGCACAGGGGTAGAGTCTGCCAGTTTCTATCATCTGTCTTATTTCTCTCAGGACTCTGGATAATAGAGTGTCAGAATTAAAAACATAACAGCCATACTTCCTAGATTGTCTATTTAGAAAGTCTTCTCATGGTCTTGAAGGAGGGAGCTCCAGATGCAGAAGAAATCAACTGTTGCCATCGTGACAATGCTGTTGTGAGGATACTTTCTCCTCTTCTCCTCAATCTCCTTGAGAGTCCTGAAGCAACTACCAAAGGCCAAATATGAAAACCTCTGCCCTCTTAACCAAGGGCTACTCTTTATTACATTTCCTCTCTTTCCAAATTGGAAAGAGATGCAATTTGTTTTTGTGCCAGTCAACCACTTGCTAGAGATTATTAAATATATTCATATATATGTGTATGTAATATACATATATAAGTATATGTAACTATAAAGTGTATATGTACATATTATACATGTCTATTTTCTATGTATATATACTTATAATATGCCATCATCATGTCTTCAAATGAGGGAATGAGTCACTTGATTGAGGAACACCAACCAGGAGAAAACAGCACAAAAAAACAATGTCAGAAAATAAACATTGACTCAATGTAGAGAAGAAATTTCATATGTCATTTACGCTGAACTCTACCACATGCATGAATCTTCTCTACAACATTTCTGCCAATGGTCATTCATTCTCCATTTGGGAACATTCTGTGATATTTTCCCAGGAATCTCCAGTCATAACAGGTAATACATTCAATTTTTGGATAGTTCTTATTGTTTGGAAGCTGTTTTTTTTTCCCCATGTTGAGCCAAAGTCAACGTTCCTGTAACTTCCATATATCATTCTAATTCTAGTGAATGTCATAATATAAAAATGAGTATAATGTTTCTTTCACACATGTGACAGCTCTTCAATTATTTGAAGCCAACAGACTTTTTTTTTCTGTTCCTATTTCCTTCAACTATTTCTTATGTGATGCAGAATATCACTCTGTCCCTGTGGCCCCTTCTTCTGACTGACCAGTTCCTCCTGGAAACTCCATTAAAAAAAAATTCCCAGACCAGTCACATTGACTCCTTCATTCCTTTCCTGTTTCTACTCCTGATGCTTCGGACATTTTTTTCCCCTCTCTAATCCCTAGCAGCTCCCTCACTTTGAAAGATCCCTCTATTCATGTCTGATCTACACCATGTCCCTTCTCCCTCTCCTCTGATTGTTGTTGTTCAGTCATTTTTCAGTCATGTCCAGTTTTTGGTAACCCCATTTGTAGTTTTCTTGGCAAAAATAATAGACTGGTATGCCATTTCCTTCTCCAGTTCATTTTACAGATGAGGAAACTGAGGCAAACGGGATGGAATGACTTGCAAAGAGTCACATAGCTAATAAATGTCTGAGGCCAGATTTAAACTAAGGAAGAAGAGTCTTCCTGATTTCAGGCCAGCACTGTATTCACTGTACCACCTAGCTGCCCTAACCTCCAGTTTTAAGCTTTAGTTTATGTGCCTTCCCCCCATTAGAATGTAAAATCCTTGAGATCAGGGACCAACTTCCTTTTTGCTTGTATTGGATAACCTCAGTGCTTAACATAATGTCTGGCACTTAATTAATTGGTTTATGATATGGTGTCCAGAATTAACACCATGATTCAGTCTGATCTGTCAAAAATAGAATAGAAAAATCATTTCTGCTATACTAAGCATCCACCATGTGGAAACCTGGTTGCCCTTTCAACTAATCATGCATATTGCAAAGTGGTTGTCTTGAGTCAAAGGTATGTTCTCAAAGCCAAGGAAGATAATTAACCTGTTATGTCAATCAACCTTGGTCTCATTGATAATACCCCAAAACAAAAAGAGGTAACTAGTATTAGACAGTACAATATTTACCACAGAAACTTGGACAAAAATAATTCTATTATAGAGTACAGCCCAGTTCATCTTGCATAAAGGAGCTACTGTATATGCTATCAGATACAGTTAATGATTTTGGTAACCATTCTTTAAAACAAAAATCTTTGTTCCAAGAGGAGGTTCACTGTTTAGGAGGAGTGTCTTCAGAAACTGATGAGATGTAAAAGCAAAAGGCATCAATATTTTTTTAATGAAAAACAGAATTGCTTATAGGAAAATAGAATAAATAGTGATCCTATTGAATCCCTAAATCATAGCCCCAACCAGTCACTAATATTCATTCACCCCTTTAGAATTAGTGATTAGCTTCTCAGTCAAAGGTCAGTCTAGGATTAATGGATATTCTCCTACTGTTTTTTTTCCCTAACTTCAAGAGCAAAAACAGACTTTCCCAGGAAAGTTACCTGTCACCTGGTCATTTGCAGTGTAGTAAGCATTCTTCTATCTTAACAGTGCATAGCCTTGCAATGGTTAGTCTGTGGTATGAATACAGATAGAGAAGGAGTGTGAATGTGCATACATTATTTACTTCTATTTATAAGATCTTAGGTGAAGCTACTGTAAGGTTGACTTAAAATCTAACTCTTAAGTCAAGTGTCTTCCATCTGTGCCTACTTCAGTCTACTTCAAAACATTCCTAATGTCCTTTCTACAGGCTTCTCTGTTTCATTTTGTTGTTTTTTTTCCCCTCAGAAGACTCTCTCTCTGATATATGTGCTAGCTCCATTGACTGCAATAGTGAATTGTCTCTTGAGAAATGTTCCCACTCTCCATGCCAACATTTGGCTTCCAGAAATAGCCCCATAGGCACAAATCGGTTTCCACAACTGGACTCTTTCTTTAACTGCTATCTGAGCTAATATCTCTTTAAAGTATTCTTATAAGTAGAGTACAGATTAGCCAACAGATTGTTTTGTTTTTCTGTGTTTTGTTTTCCCTTCTCCTGTTTGGAAGAGATAGTTAAACCTTTTTACTTAAGTAATCTGCAGGAATCAGTTTTCTTTTGGGCTGTATAGGTATTCTGTCCATGAAACCACAAGCGAGGTATTACCTTCTTTCCACTCAGCCACAGAAGGGAAGTTGGGTGCTATCTGCATTTCTCAAACCTACTTTATTAAAAAACAAAACAAAACAAAACAACTCAAAGTCACAGAGAGGCTCAAGAACTAGAGGACAAGGGAGATTCTGTGATCCTAAGCCTTTAAGCAGTCGCCTTTGTAACACTTGGAAAAGTAAAGCACTCCACATCGGGCTGTGCCATTTGAAGGGAGGCTACCTGAACTGAAGTTATTTAAACCCAGATCAAAGTGTACACTTTTCTTGTCTGTAGAAAGTCATCTGAGAACTTAATCCTTCCATGGGGCACTGGTTTAGTTGTTCCCTGCTCCTCTCCTAGCCAAGGAGAACCCTGGCACAGGTTTGGGAACGTTAAGGTTTGAGAACTAGGCAAAAACCAGAAGTTTCCTAAAGAGGTGATTGAACCGAGGCTTTTATACGAGGGCATGAATAATTAACAGTAATGAGGCCTAATGCTCCGTGGCCAATAAGAAGTGGTCGTTCCAGTGATCCGTACCCCACTCATAGCCTTAATGAAGGAGAGGGGAGGTCGGGGGAGGATGGCAATTGTTAGGAAATGTTGTGGGCTTGAGCTGTTGGGGTCAGAGAAGCAGGAGGAAGCGCTTTGTACTGGCTCGAAGACACCCGGAATCCTGAGCTTTATTAATAGCAGTAACCCCCAAGGAGCGAAATGTCATTGGTGTTTAAAAACCGCTAGGGCCAGATTCCAGTGTCGCTAGACCTTTGCGGTAAAGGCGAGAAAGGTAGCAGCTGGGAGGTGGAGCTGGATGTCAGGGGGCCTTGGCGGGGAAGGGGAGAGGGCGTGAAACGTACTCTAGTTAGATGGAGAACTGGGCAAGCAAGAAAGCTTCACCTCTGCAGGGCCACCTTATATCGTAACTCTGAGAGTGAGAGTGTTCTCAAAGCCAGGGCCGTGTTCGGTGCCAGTCGATTCATTTCAAACGGAATCTCAACTACAGATGAACTGAACTCGGCCCCAGAAAACGCTGCCGGCGAGCTTTCGGCAGCCTGCTATATCTGGCTACCAGCTCACGACGTCCAGGGCATCCCGGAGCGTGCCTTTACCTAAATGAGTTAACCTGACAACTGGATTCTTTACGAAGCGGGGAGGGACGGAGTGGGGGGGTGGGGGTGCAAATGTTGAGTGTTCCGAGGTGACTAAATTTGCCTTGTTGAGCCTTGTAAAACCCTGACTTAATCATGTAAACTTCTGTGTAAGCAAAATGGAAGAAACTTCAAAGGGTCAGAAAGCCTTTAGGGATTTGTGCTGAGACGCCAGCAATAGATCCTAATCTGCCTTCTGAATTCGGGCTATATTTGTCCAAGAAACTGGTACCAGCAAACTCTCCAAGGTAGAGATAGTGGGTTGATTCAGTCTTTATCCCCTTAGAGAGTATTGGCTTTGTAAGGCTCAAGGCAGCTCTTCAATGCCAGGGGATCTATGCTTGCCCAAAAACCTCTAAAAATGAAATACAGGAGTAATTTGAGATAATGACTTTGTAACAGGCTTGGGCAGACCTTGGACAGAAGAAGTGAGAGATGTTATCACCCCAGCATTCCTCTTAAAATGCAGTTTTTCCCCCCTGCTTATTCCCAGTTAGTCAAAGCTACATTAACATTCCATCCAGGGTTGCTAAACAGAATCTTAATTAGTCCAGATACTCTTGTGCGAGGGGTTTATTCATTGCACTCTTAACTAATGGTTGCTGTCAGGGTATTTTTCTCTTTGGGTTCTTTGGGGATATCGTGTTCTGCTGCAAAGCATGACAGAAATGTAATGTGCATGCAAAAAAAAAAAAAAAAACTTGCAGATCTGAAATCTGGAGGCATAGGCTGACTCCAAGCCCTGTCTAATGGTGAGACATTGTTAGGACTAATGAGAATAACTTCCACAACAGATATTTTCCTGACTCTTGTTTATCTTAAAATTTAATGGTGCACTCTCTCTTTTCCCAGACAGAAAACATTACAAAGGCGTTACTACTGCAAAGCCTTGCGTATACTTCCCAGCTAAAAATCTGCATTGTCTGTGGCTGCTTTAGCAGCACCTGGGGTTTGCTATTTAGTGCCAGAAGCACTGGAGTAGAGAAATACTAGAGAGCTGCAACGGGGCGGGCGGGTTTAAAGAAGACCTGGCTCTACGCATTATGACGTTTATAGTCACACATGCCAGTGTGTGCCCGTAATGGATGCTTGTGTAGGTGAGCAAAGATTTACACCTCTTCTAGTTAACAATTCCATTATTCGAAGCTTTAGGAGGGTGGTGATGTTAACTACTTGATCTGGCCTACGTGCTCACGTAGGACTCAATGGGAATGTCCCACAAGGTTATCTGCAGTTCGGAGACTGAAGAATAAAAATAATAAACTCGAACAATCCTTATTAAAAGCGAGCCTCGTTACAGGGATTCGTCATTGAAATGTTTGTCTTATATAACATTTTGCTTAGCGCTATGATTCTCTGGGAAAGAGTTTAGGATTACTTAGGAATAAGGACTGCATAGAGGTAGTCAGTTTCTCTCTCTCCCTCTCTCCTCCCTCCTTTCTTTCTTCTTCCCCTTCCTCCTTTCACATGCCAGACTCCTTTCCTTAAGCTTGCGTAACATTGATTACTCACAAAGCTTCCACAATAACTATCATGTAGCTAAACTAATTGAGACAATCATGCTAAGTTATAGTCAGTCTAAAGGTACTATTGATGTGGTAATGCCTATAGAAAATCAGACATGCGACTCACTACCATTTAATTGCTCCCTTTAACCTGTTATTACTATGTTAACTGGCTTAAGTATATATTGTTGCCTTTTATTGCCTTGATGTGACAAATTAAAACATACAGTCTGGAAGCTGCACTAAGTTGGTGAACAGAGTTTCAGAAAATGGAGCTGTGTGATGTCAAAGCTGTCAAACCGGATTCAGTTTCTAACCTGCATCCTGAACTGCAATTCCGTTTGCATTGGGAGGGTGGGATTGTGAGGTTGGGGGTAGGAGGTGGAACAGGAGGAGGAGGAGGAGGGAACTGGAGAAAAGAGAACAGTTTCACCGAAGAAGGGATTTTAATTGCTAGGGTAAAAAATATACGTGCTTTGAACTGGTGTTTGGGATTAGCTGTCACAAACCTGGGGTTTAATTAAATTAACGGGCTTATGCCAAACAGCGTTAAAGTGGAGGAGGTGCGTTTAAGAATTTAAAGAGCTGAGCAAACTGTTTGTGTAGGGGAGTTAAATAGTTAACATGTGTTATTCTTACATTTATCTTTGGCCTGATATATTAAACAGTCACCTAAAATCTTGAGGAATAGTGTGAGTCGGTGATTATTCCTGTCTTCACACAGTTAGTACTTTCCAGCTAATTAACCTTCATAAAAAGGGTCTTTCCAGTTATTAAGATATATGGGTAGAAGCAGTTTACTGCAGAAAGTCTTAATTATTCACACTGAAAGGTGTGCTTTCCAGTATAACACTAATTTCTCCCTATATCATTCCACCCCACCATATCCTGTATAGCCCCAATTCTAAAGTTTTCTCTATTTTAGAGTTGTTTCAAGGGAGCAGTAGTGGCACAGTAAGCTTGTTTACCTGTTCACCACATTACCTATTAACTTAAACCTTTCAACATGAAGGAATTCCTATTTTTTTAAAAACACATATCTACACTCCACTGGAAGAAGAGGATGGATAGGAAAGAGAGATTCACAGACATTAAAACTGGAGGGTTCCCTCCTGCAAACCTTCCTCTTACCTTCTGTCTGAGTCTGGGAAAGGACACCTGAGAGCTCTAGTTCCCTCATCTTCAACTACTCATACTTAAATGATCTTGAAAGTATTAGGGATGGCCTAAAATCGCCCCCCCCCCCCCTTTTCTCTTGCAAGAAGATGTCAGAGGTTAAAATGTTCGCTTTGCCCTTTCTCTTGATCTTGGAGAGAGAGAGAGAAAAAAAAAAGCAAGAGCTGCTGGCACCTTTATGGGGCTCAGACCTGCTGCTGCTCTGAGCAGTTCCAGCCCCACTAACTTTGATCAGCCTTATTAATTCCAGCTGCGGTCTATTTGTTTGTCATTTTTCCCTTTTCCTCTGGAATCATTATTTATGGCGGAAGGGGAAGGGGGGGGGGGGGGGAGTTGCTGCAATGAAAGGGAGAGCTCTGCACGACCTGAAGGAGGAAAGGTTTGGTCTATATATTTGTTTGGTTGCTTAAAGGCTAGGGAAAAGTAGACTTGATGAGTGTAATCTGCACTAGGATCAAATCAGTTTTAAATTCATTACACCAGAGCATTAACTAATTATCAGATCAGGGAGAGGAAAAAATAAATATCCCTTAAAATAGCTGAAGGTAATTATAACCCTGTTTTTGACACTAATGATAAATAATTGATCAGAAGTTATGCACAATAAATTGTCAATTTATCTTTCCATGAAAATATGCATGCCAGTGTGGGGGCTTTTGGTGTACAGAGGATGGAAACTTGCTCACCTTTGTAAGACTAACTTCAAATTTTGTAAAATAATAATAAAGCACCATTTGTTTCTCTGAATTTATCCAAAAACCTCATAGTTCTTAACACCCACCTTTTAAAATTCCTTCTTGAGAGTCAGAATGAAAACATGGAAGAAAACAATTCCCCCCTCCCCTTTCTTTCAACTATTTGCCCTATCAGAATTGAAAGGAAAAAATAAAATAAAAGCAAAAATAAAACTACTGAAAAAGTATATCTTAACCAATTTCAGTTCGTTAAGAATTAATGAATCATTTGGTACAATAAGATGTATTAAGTATTTTTTTCTTAGAAAGACACTGGACACTTTGTCCTCTTAATAACCAAAACCACATATCTATTCTTCAGTCATTTCAGTAGGACAAAGGGTAAGGGTAAGCAAGGATGACCAAGAGATGCCTGGTCCAGACTCCAGAACTGGAGCTGTCAGAACTGCTTCCTCAATTATCAGAAGTTGTTGTCTACAGTAGTACACACCACAGGGCAGTGACTTTTACAGAGACCAAAGGTTTTCGGTCTCTCTCTAATAGTCAAGTTCCAAACAAACTTTTATGTACTATAAATGTAATATGCAACATAAAGGGGATGGGAAGGCAGATTCCAAGAGAAAGAGGTACCTATGAACCATCCATTTATATTGCTCAGAAGTTACTTTCTCCAATAATATGGGAAGAGGGAGGGAGAATTCTACGCCCCATTGTCACTGCTATAAAGATTAGGGGAGAAAAATAAAGTTTTTTCTGCAATTTGAAAAAATTCAAATGATGATAATCATAACACATATTATATTCAGTATACACAATTGCACCTTAAAATATCTCTTAGACTCATATCTCACTGGACTTTCCATACTAAGCATGCTAAGTCTCCAGATGAACACTTCTGAACTCCAGGAGGAATGGAATAGAGTCCATTTATAGCATTCTTAATTTAAGGTCCAACAGAGCATTTTGTTTGAATCAATTCTAGGACACAGGATTTCTGAAAACAAAACCTTTTTGCCTAAACAGAACTCAATCTATTTGTTTAGGAATGATAAAGTCGAGGACTTTTCAAGCTTGAATTTGGGTATGCCTGTAAATTTAAAAATCTGAATGGCTTTAACTTTTGCATAACTCCTCTTGTAAGAGTAGTTGATTGAAATTAAATTCTGCTTTTGAAAAAAATACTGATGACATACATCAAACATTGTTCAAAATATAACAGTGGCAATTGCAGGTTTAGTCTTTGTTATTCAAAAACAGAAATAACAAAGGACACACTTTATTTTGGCTGCCTAAGTTTATATATAGAAATTTATCTTCTAAAACCTCCAATTTCTTTGAACTGTGCATGAACATTGAAAAACAATTAATTTCACCTTTTCTTTCTTGTTAGTAAAGTCTCCACCTATCTGATACACAAATATGATGAAGAGGAGGGAAAAACTGAGGCAATTCCAGATCCTTGTTTTAATTCTCTGGAATAAATGATGTCTCCCTTTTCCACTGTGCAGGTTATGCACTAAAATCAACCCCCTGCCTCCAGTCCCAGTATCATAGCTGAGCTACACCAGGGCTGGGTCTGCCTTCTAGAGCAGTACAGAATTCTCAGTCTGTCTCTGGTCTTCCCTTGCTCTCCCCTTCCCAGCTCCAATCAGACAAAGGTGGATAAAGTTCTTTTCAAGTTTCAAAGGCAGTTGGTGAGCAGCTTTACAGAAACAATAACTCTTTTATTGAGAACAAATGTTGACATTTGAAGGGAGCAAGGAAAGGCACAGCCCAAGCCGGCCGAAGTGGAAAGCGCCTCTGGTCCTATTTGACAACAGCTCCAGTTCCCCAGGGATCCCACCTGAGATTAAAGCTTGAATTTCGATAAATCAGCTCTAATGAAACCTCTGGCCCTGGAGATGAGAGGGTTTATCTTGACAGTTCCGAAGACAGGCACTCTTAGGGCAGAGGGTTGGGGAGGAAAGTTGGGAAGAGAAAGGAAGAAAGGGGCTTGAGGTCTTAATCCTCAGCGGGTGGGTTAGCATCCATAGGAAACAAAATGCGTATAAAAGTGTTTTTCTTTTATGGTCCACACATCTTCATTTCTCCTTTCTGGATTAATCACTTCCCACTTCAGCCAACAAATGCAAACACTGATGCTGCCCTCTATAAAAAGTCATATCAATTAACTTCTCAAATACTTTTTCCATTTTTCCCTCCTTTTTTCTTTCTTTTCCTCCTTTCTAGATTATTTGCCTAATCTAGATTTTGTAAATCACATTAATTTCTCAGAGGAAATGATTTTTAAAAAGCACTTTTTAAGTTTTACATTTCCAGTGTGTGTTTAAAGGCAAGTTCTCCGATTCTTTCTACTTTCCTTTCCAGAAAGAAATCCAGGTCTAATGGCTAGCAAGAAGAGGTAAATTATGGAAATCTTTTATAATTCTGTGGGTATATAAACATCAAAGAAGTATGTTGGCCTTTGCTAATCTCTACCCCTGCTTTTGGTTTTCAGGAATTGAAATGTGCAAGAGAACCTGTGTATACACAGGCAGGAAAGCAAAGTAGGAAAAAGTATTTTTTTCAAATAAAGCATGAGTAATAAGGAGAAGCTTTAATTTCTAAGTTAACACTAAGAAGGATTAAAAAAATACATTTGCATTATATGGCTAAGGTGAGATATTGCCTAAAGAAGTTGTAACTTTAACAGGGGGACAGTCTTATAATCAATTTGATATTGGCAAATTTCTAAGGTAGAAACAGAATTTGGGAAAATATTTACATTTATATATATGTGTATATATATGTATATATATATACACACACACATAATTGTGACAATGCCAGCTTTTCTTTATTCTGTAACCATTTATTACATTTGTATCACAAAAATAAAATACAAGTAGTTCAATTATTTAGTGAAAAAGTGCTGGGGGGTGGGGCAGAGAAATAAATCTTTCTCACAACACTACTAAAGTTCAGAGCTAAACACCAAAATATCAGTTGTACTCTGAGAGTCAATGCTTCATTCCCCCTCCCCATACCAAAAACTTGTAGGCTAAAAAAACAAGAAACTGATTTTTTTTGTAGTTCAAATCATAACTTTTATAGAAAGACAGTACCCACCAGGGGTTTGTGAAAGAAGCCTGGCTTTCCATGTGAAGATTTTTCTTTTCGAATGCATAGACCACACTAAATCATTTCCATTTCACTGTCACTAAGAATGAAGAAACGAGTCTGATTTTCCTTTTCCTTTTAAAAGATCACATTCATTGTCTTGTCCCCAAATAATAACATTTTAAAATCTAATAAATACATAACAGGGGATAAGAAAAAAGAGAAAGAAATAAGAAAAATCCTGCCTTTCTTCTTTGCACAAACAAAATATATTTTCCAGCTCCTGACTAGAATGGCTCTTTATCCAGTTAACATTCCCCAGGCTGATGCCTGAAGTATCTAAGATCACTTTCAAATGCCCTTTCTAACAAGACCTGAGCAAGAGGCCACTAATTTTCACTGAACAAAAAGCCACTGGAGAGAGATCCGTTTGTCAATATCAACTGGTCCAGCAATTTCCCATCTTCAGACACGTCGGCCTATCTGAGCTGGCAGATGTTTAGACAAGATTTTATAAATTGTTCAATATCAGCCCATAATGAACCCCAACTGACCATTCCAAAGCAGCTAAAAGCATCCAGGATCTCCCCCGCTGGGATCCAATAATGCTCTCACGCTGGAACATTATTAATCATGGAATAAAATAGATGAGCCTCTTGAAAAATAAGTGTATGATTGATTAAAGGGCAATCTAAGAAGCCATTATTCTTGTTTTATAACCGTAAGTTATATTCACTCAATTTATCTTTGGGGAAGAAATAAATGATTGTTCATTTCTTTTTTGAAATTATATTATATTGAGATTCATAAAATTTTGCTGAAAATTAAAGTGATATATTTCTTTATGATTCTAATCTAGGAAAATATGTTACCTGACTACAAATTTCAGGTTTATATGATTTGGAAAGTAAGTGGTACACAAAAGGAGGGAGGGAGATGAAGTTGTTTTAACTTTCGAGGGTTAAAGGAGAAGGGGGGGAGTGGGGAGAAACATTGAATACACAATTTTACAGTTCTAGAAGAACTGTAAAACACTGTCTATGTGGACACATTAAAAAAGGAAAGTTAAGCAATTATCTAGGAAATTTGGTTAATGGAGATAAACACTTTGGATGATTCAGGCTTAAAAAACATTTTTCCCTTCAGTTGCTTTTATTTCCTTGTGTGTGAACCTCGATTATCAAGATTATTATTTTCCCTTCCAATTTTGTTTACCTAGGAGATAAAATATAAGCTTGAACCAGAAATAAATACATTATGCTTCTACGGTTAATTATACAAAGAGTATTAAAAAAAAAAAACACATCACTATCATAATGACAAGAAGAACACTCCTTTTATGCTGGGGGAATGAAATTTGTATAACTAAAAATCACTGTGTATTCTTCCAATGGCAATAAATGTGTGCACACATATTAAATATATCCAATATGTATATATGTGGTTCATCTACCAAAAAGCATTTTGGAGGGGGGCAAGTTTAAACCCCATAATTTATCTAGAATAGTAAAAGATATAAAATGCAGTGATTTTTGTAGTCAATTTTATCACTGCTCTCTCAACCAAATTACTCTTTTAGGAAAAATGAACCCAAAACACCATATTGTTGCAGACTAGTCTGTTTTTATTTACAATTAAAGATATAAATTAGTAAAGAATTCTTGTTAAACAACCAACAAAGATTGTATAACCATCAACGTTTCAAATAAAAACCAGGCAGAATTTATTTACAAAAAGATCGGATTCCATTGCAATACAACTTGCATAAATTACTAGAAGCTTTATATCATTACAAAAATAAATATCAAATTTGTTTCCACTTTTTAAGTACTCAAGTTCTTCAATCACATTTTATTATCTCTACTGTGTACATCTTTTACAAATAAATTTTACAGTAAATCCTATCACACCTAGAGAATATATACCGTGGCAATGAAGTGATCAATTCAAGATATCCTGAGAAAAACAGATTGTTTTCAAAAGTCACACATACATTGGGGAAACTATACTAGACCAACAAACTCACATATGTCCAACAAAATTCTGTTTTAAAGAATTAGAGTCTGTAGATTTAATAGTGCTCTGTGGGTTCTTCTTTTATACAGTGGCACAAGATGTGATTCCAGATTTAGAGATTTGTTCTATATGTTAGCTCAGGGAGAGATGATGGCTTGCTGACTTTTTTTCAAAGCAATTGTGACACCTACCTGTGGACCAAGGAAAAAACCAAATCATCCAAAATCCTTCAGTTACACACTTGTACCATTAAATTAGAAAAAAAAAATAGGCATTCTAAAAAGCTTCATCCTCTTTGTTTTCTTCATAAAAGACTCCAGACAAAAAAAAAAAAAACACTGATGTCTAGCATTCAAGCAAACATAGATTTTTTTTTTTCAGATGCTGCTATGAATATGGTAACATACAGTATAATATCCACTCCATCTGGACACATTCCTGGGTAGGCTCACTAAAACCTTATTCCTAGGTTTTTCTTCAGTTTTACCATGTAACCATCATCTATAAAAGTTACTTGATATGGGAAGTTTCAGCAATGCTTCTCTAACCAAACTAGCAATTTTTACAATTCTACCAAGATGGCACGGATGTTAAAAAACTAGTGAATTCCTTGTCATTTTAAGGAAACAAAGTAAAACCACAGTTGGATTTAATATGAGTTTCTATAAAAATAAAAAAAATATTTGCATGTGCATATTACACATATGCATTTTTTCCTGCAGTTTAAAGATATGATCCTTCAAATAGAATTGAAAAAATAAAGGAAATCTATAATGGAGCTCTCTCCCTCCCCAAAGTGGGAGGAAGAATACCAGAAAATAGTGTAATACTTTGCAATCAAACTCCATGTAATGAAGCAAGAAATAAACATTAAGCAAGTTTACAGCTGCGCAATATGTCTTGGATCGGATCCCAAATGATCAGTGTAATAGAAAATGTTCCCACTTACTCACATTCTGTCTGATTGCACTTCTATAGGTAGGGTTGTACTCCTACTGTGCAGACTTCAGTGGAATCTGTCAAAATAGAACCGTCAGTTAGTCACAGGACACAGCCAGCTAACTAGATTATACAGTATATACCAAATCTCACAGTAGCTCCAAATACAGACTTAAGCAGTTTGGAAGACTGCTTCATCTCATCATTAAAATCACATTGCAAGTTTGAGTAAATTTCAACATCTTCTAAATTTTATTTTTCTCTTAAGGGATGTTTAAAAAAAAGTTCAAGAGACTTATTCTATGGTTTCTGAATGGACGGGAGATGGGAAAAAGAGGAGAGAAGAGAAGGGGGTTTAGTTATCAAAGGAGAGAAGCGAAAGAGTTTGTTTTATTTTTTTAAGTTTTAAAGGTCTGTTTCCTCCAGGTTTTTGACAGTAAATAGTAGTGTTTATTTCCTTCTGGACAAAACTAGAGCAGAATATGATCTTTAACTAGTCAGTGGGAAGTCAGAACGATCCTGTTTTTACCAATCAAAACACACAAAAGCATAAAAGTAGAACAGTGACGGCCCAGGGGCTCTAAGTTTAATTTGCATTTCGTTCTAACTTTTAACCCTGGAACTTGGAAAAACAGCTGAGGAGATTTCAGAAAACAGGCTGAAAATCTTTTCATTTTCTTATTTAAACCAGATCTGTTTAGAGATTTGAAAATATACACCTTTTAAAATAATCTTTAAGATCAAATGGATGGTGAATCTTACCAGTTTTCTTTCCCACCCTTAGGAGGAGAGGTTCCTTTATGTGACCTCATTTCACAGGACCAAAGATCTCAATCTGCTTTGGTTCTTCCTCCCTCCCATCCTACCCCCCTCCAACACACATACACACGCACACTCGCGCGCACACGCACACAAACACATCCTTTATGTTGGCATTCTTTAACTAAGGAAGAGCTTCTGTATGTATTTCTTCCCCAGGAGTTATTTTGCCTTTAGCAGGAAAAGAAAGAAGCCATCATTCACCTACCTTTCTTAGGCTCATAACTAGAAGGCCTGTAATGTGGCTCCAGCTGGTTAGTGCTCGTTTTCAAAGAGTCACTGCTCTGCTTGGGAACAGAGCTGGTATTTAACACAGTCTGACTCAGTCCCTCGTTTGAAGCCACTGCTGCTGAGTTATACCTCAGGATCCCCTGGCTCTGAAGCGCGTTAAAGTTTCCATAGTTTGTGTAGTTGCTGTAAAAGGGCGAAGTGTAATATATATGTCTTCCGAGGAGGGAAGAAGGGGAATAAGCCGAACTAGAGTGGGACGTGGAGGAAGGGGCAGCCGAAGTCAATGCAGGTGGGGGACAGTTTTGCCCCATGTTCTGATGCTTAAGGTCCGAGGTGGCGATTTCTGCGAGAGACCACAGCTTGGGTTTGATGGCCTGGGTTTGGGAGCTGGGGGAAATCCGATTGTCCAAAGTCGTTTTGTTGGAGTTCCGGGAAGCGTCTTCGTGGGGGTGGCTCAAGAGAGGAGCTTCCACTCCCGTAAGGGGCGAGGAGGTCACAGGCTTCGTGGGGGGGAGGTCTCGGTCCCCTTCCTCATCCTCCTCGTCGTCGTCCTCGATGTCATCGTACTTGTCCTTCGACTCGGAGCCCGACTCGCAGAGGGTGTCTCCTGCCCTGCAAGGCAACTTCTCCCCGTCGGACTCGGCGGAGCAAGAGTGGTCTGTAAGCGAATCGACGTGCAAGCTGATCCCTGAGAAGAGCCAGGGCCAGACAAAACAAGGGCGGTCAGTTATTTACACCATGATGGCTAAAAGGAGAGAGCTCACACACATAGGGCTGCTCCCCCCACAGCTGCACAACATTACTTGTAAACAGGCCGGTATGCTTTGAACAACAGCGATACCCATAACCCTCCCCCCAACTCACAGCCCACCCCGCCTTCTCCCAAGGGCTGCCACGTGCTGAAGGGTGGTTGGCCTTATAAACCAAATAAAATACCCTTAAGTGCCCGTCTCAGCAGTATAAAACCCATGCGTGTCAATATGATCTGTTAAAGGTGAACTCTCACTTGTCTATGTGGCTTAAAATTGCAAAGACGGGAAGGGTGAGGGCGGGGTAAACAAGATGGTGTGTAGGGAATCCCCCTCCCCCCAAAACACCCAACAATTTTCGCCCTTTGAATTGGAATAACTGTAGAAACAACCTCACAAGTTGGGGTAGCCCAGCACAAGCTTTCTCCACACAGGTTCCGGCGGAACCTCGGAGCGGGAGCGGTAGCTGGTTCTACTCTGACTCACTGACCTTCGTCCTCAGCCGACGTTTCGTTGCTCTCCTGCACCTTGTCCGAACTCTCTTCTTTACTCCTCGCCCCGTCTCCATCGTCTTCGTCCTCGTCTTCACTTTTGTTCCGGGGGGCCCAAGTCATCTTATTCTCCTTTTTGAGTCTCCGGCGGGCATTGGCAAACCAGGTGGAGACCTGGGTGAGGGTCATCTTGGTGATGATGGCCAGCATAATCTTCTCCCCTTTAGTGGGGTAGGGGTTTTTGCGATGCTCCTGCAGCCAGGCCTTCAGGGTGGCGGTGGCATCTCGGGTGGCATTTTTTCTGTAAGCCGGGTCATTTAGCTGATAAGGATAAGCGGGGCTGCCATAAGGATGGTAGCTGATGGCCCCTGTCATGCCCGTCGTGTGAGCATCATAAGGTGAGCCCTGAAAGAGAAAAACGTAGGGAGTGAGCAATTTGTTACCGTTATTAATACATAGTTGGGTTTTTTAAAGGCAAAAGTAACCTCAATTGTCTCTTAGATTTTCTAATCTCAAATTCATGTTTCAGTACCGAACACTGATGCCCACACCCAGCCAAATGCCCAAGGATTGCATTTTTAGTCATCAAAAATAGTCAACCTCCAAACATTTCACTTTCTTGAAACTAAATATGTTCCCCAAATCACTTTTGAATCACACACTTGGGGAGGGCAATAGGCCTACCGGTAGTTTCTTGATATCTAAATTTCACTCAAAGGTTCAAATGATGCTTTCCCCCCCAACAGTCCTCTCGCAACCCCCTCCTTTTTAGCCATAGAAAACACAACAAAGCCACCACTTAGCAATTCACTGCACTAATGCATTGCAAATCCAATTTGCAAATCAGAAGATATGCACCGTTTCAAATTGTTCAAATGTGATGTAATTAGCATTTTAATTCGCCCTTTAACGTTTAAATTGCGCTTATTTAAACCTTCCAAATTCTAGAAAGTTACAGATATTGTAGTGGAACTAGATAACTTGTCAGCACATCTAGGAATTCCACTGAGGGTGTGGCGAATAACAATCGCAATTTTACTTAATGGCCTTAATAGCCAGAAATACTTTTCAACTTCCAGAGACTTAGCCACCACAGTTCCAGAACTGGAAAGTCCAACGAGAGGATGATTTCATTATCAAGATAGATGGCAAGACAATTTATCTCAAGTATTTCTAAAAGAATAAGGCTATACAATTGGGAAGGGAGATAAAGACAAAAACAAATTCTGAAAACATCGCTGATATTAGAGATTTTTTTTCTTTCTTTTTAAAAAAGGATTGCCATGTCAACAGTGAAATCTGAAGCTGCTGACTTCCCAACGGTCTTGTGTAGGAGCGGAGCTCACAGATAGCAAACAGATGCTCCTTTTCATCCCTTAAAATCCAGTTAAACCATTAGCACAAAAGCATTGAAAGTAAATAAAAACCGCACGGGGAGGACGACCCGAAGGTCCGCTCAGCAGCGGACTAAAACACACACACACACACGCACACAGACACACAGACACACAGACACACACACACACACACACACACACACCCTTATACTCTCCAACACCCAGACCACACTTAATTGCTCAATCCATATTCTTTTAAGCAATAAAACGAAAGAATTTAGTGCGAGAAAAGTAGAGCGGATTAGATGGGAAGGTGTGAGCATTGGCAGATGACTTCCGACCCGAGAGGTGAAGTAAAAGCATAATCTATCCATCTCCTCTTGTTATTCTTTCTGCTCGCCCTTAAAGTTGACGCTTGAACCTAACCAGCAATCTCTCTCTCTCTCTCTCTCTCTCTCTCTCTCTCTCTCTCTCTCTCTCTCTCTCTCTCTCTCTCTCTCTCTCTCTCTCTCTCTCTCTCCCGTACGTTACCTTACGATTGTGCTCTTTCTAGCTTCTATAAATCATCTAATAGTGGACAGAGATGCGGAGGGGGATGAAAATGAGGATAAGAACAGCAAGCAATGAGCCAGGAGGAGGAAGAGGAAGAGAAATGGGGGGGAAGGCCGAGGCATCTCCGCAGTAGTTACCATGTAGGAAGGGAATCCCGTGGCAGGGTCTGTAGAGTACTGAAGTGGGCTGGTGAAGCCGGTCGCAGCCTGCGCGGTGAAAGCCGCAGATCCCGGGTAAGGACTGAACGCCGAGCCTGAAGAAGACCTGGCCAGCTCCTCGCTCCTAGGCGCCGCCAGCGCCGAAGCCCCGTAAGCTGGGCAAGAATAAAGAGCCAGAGAACCAGGGGGCTGGTAGAGGTAACCCTGAGGATAAGACATGGCTTAGGAGTGCACCGGAGCAGGGAGGGGGCGAGGGGGTAACCGGCCCTGGCTCTGCTTCTGCCGCGGCGGCTGCTGCTGCTTGCTCCCTCTCTTGCCTTTCCCGTGTTGGCTCGGTCTGTATATAGTTATGTAGAGAATTAAGAATTGTTATATGTCCCCCCCCATTCACCCACCCAAGAGAAAATAAGAAGAATGATCAGCAGGGAATGGGGGGGTGGGGGGAGAGGAAGATGAAGGGCAGAAAGTAGAAATAAATCAATCTGATCAGAAAACTAACCCGGACGAGAAATGCATCTGGAGAAGTGAGAGTGAGGGGAGGGAGGGGGTGGGGTGGGGGAGGAAGGGAAGGGGGGAGGGGGGAAGAAGCGGATTAAAAGAAAAAGACAGAAAGAAAGACGGACAGAGAGAGTGGAAGAAAGTGGGAGAAGGAGGAAGAGCCCCCGAAATCAGGAAAGTGGCTGCGGCTGCTGCTGCTGCTGCTGCTGCTGCATATGGAGCTCTTTCTCAGCCACAGCCAGTTCCCCCAGCGCCTGCAAGTCTGTATTTTGGGGGAAGTATAGAGAGTCTGAACAGAAGAGTTGAGGGAAGGAGCGCTCGAGTTTCTGAGGGACATTGGAAAACGGAGCTGTCCGTCACCGCGGCTTATCTGCATATTCAGACGGGCCCGCCCCCCTCCTCCTCCTCTCGCCTTCGCCTCTCACAGACAGGGGAGGGAGGGAAGCACAGGCTTTTGTAATGCAAGCCACCCTCTCTGTCTGCCAGGGAACACACTGCTGAAGCCAAGGGATGATACTGCTGATCAGCCACTCCGGACTCCTGCGCTCGGCTGCGCGCGCACGCACGCACACACACACACACACACACACACACACACACACACACACACACACACACACACACACACACACAAGCACACGCACACGCACTCACATTCTCTCTCTCTCTCTCTCTCTCTCTCTCTCTCTCTTTCTCTCTTTCTCTCTCTCCCTCTCCCTCTCCGTCTCTCTCCTTGTCTCCCTCCCTCCCTCTCTTGGCTCTCGTCCTTATATTGTCACAGTTTAGGAAAAAGAGGGGAAGGGAGAGAAACTCGGCCTTTCCCTGCGTGTTGCGGAAACAGTCAGGGGACTTATCTTCCCTTTCCCCCCTTCCTCACAGCAGCGGTAGCCCAACTTTCTAAGTCCACTTTGAGGTACAACTACTATCCAAACCCCATCCAAATATGGAAGGATTTTCTTAATTAGTCACAAGGAATTCTAGTTCAAAGATTCTTTATTCAGCGCACTTCCGAGTTTATTTGTAGAGCTTTGAAAGAAGGCCCAGGTGACTTGCGGAGTAGTTCAGTTTCAAGAAAGATCAATTAAAATATTTAGCACATAATTATTCTCTTACCTGGGGAAAAGTAAAGAGGGTAGAAAGGCAAAGAATCTCTGTGTTCTTGACGGACTATGGGACGTACATCCTTAGGTTCTAATGTAGAGTAACTTGATCGAGGAGAACTCACATGTGGGAGTACGCTGCTAAAAGGAGCTGGTTAGTTGCGTTTGGACCAGTACTTTTTCTTTTTCATGGAGGAGGGGGGGAGGGCTTTGCTTAACACGTGGGGTTGACTTTCGGTGTTTTATATTTAACTTCTCCAGATTGCAGCAGATGCTCCCCACTTTGCTTTTCACTTTGTGCTCCCACTTCTGACTTCCCGTTTTCCTTTTATTTAAATATGATATTAAATATATTTTTTCAAAGCTTTCACTGTGGTGAAGAATGCATAGCTGCGCATTCCACCCTTGCATGGACAAGGCAGGGATGTTTGCGGGTTCTCATCTCTCTTCTTCACACTTCCAAGCCTTCTCTCCTTGTAATGTATTCACCGCTTTCATGGAGGCCCCTAATTTATCACTCTAGGTTCTAAATCCCCGTTACGTTCCAAAGTATTTATTTAAACTCTAAGGCTTTAATGAACTGTTTAAGAGCCTTCAAAAGAAAAAGTAGTTTCATCCCATTTATGCAGAAAATTAAAGTCTGAAATTTAGCCCATGTGTTATTTTAAGTTAGCATTTACCATGTGTTGTTGTTGTTAATGAATCAATAAGTCTCTTCGCTACTTTGAGTAGGGAATATTTCTCTGTATTTTACTGAGCAAAAATGCCTTTTACAAAAGTGTACCAACAGCTTAGGGCTTTGTCTATTTGTGCAAAATACTCTGGCTAATTATGATTAGGTTCACACACACACACACACACACAAACCTCACAATAAATCAAATCAAGGAACTTTGGGGAATTTATTAGGAGCCGACAAGAAGTTATGATGGAAACATCTGACAAATTTGTTAGTTAGCAAAGGTAGTTTATGTTTAATCCATTATGCAGAACTCTAATAAAACGATGTCGGTGGAATGGCAAGGTTTAATGACCTTCCTAATAGAGGGTGTTGCTTTTTTAGAACCCGGAGATACTACAGTTAACCAGATGAGTCTCCACCTAGTTTCAGATATGGACAAGATTGTAGCCCAAATTGATTTTTCTTCTTCATGGAACCACATCCCTCCTCCCCCTATTCCGACCCTAGTCCCCTATGTTCCTCTCTCCAATCACTTTTCTCAACACTGGTAAAGAAAGAAATCTTGCTACCAGACAGAGAGTTCATTAATGTACAGATCTATCAGATGGCCTGTAGGAGAAGCAGTCCTTAGAGGAGGGGTGAGGGGTGAGGGTCTCATACCAACAGGTATTCTTTTTCATTAATTTGAGACCTTTCTTCTTAAAGGGCTCAGATGTGAAAGTAGGACTAAATGAACGGTCAACATATGCTAGTGGTTTGTAGAAAAAAGCTCTTATGCATCCTTCCTTCATTTTCCCTTTCCCCCTCCTTCACCTCACAATTTGGCTACTCATGAAGATATGTATGTATATTTTGAATGCACAAGGAAACAGGACCCACAAACCCCAGAGCTTTTATAATGCACATTCATATTTAAATAGTTATGTGAAATAATCGATATCAGGCGATTGCATCCGAATAGAACATTGCTATGTTTCTCATACTGACTTTTATGCGTTTGGTGGTGTGCTTTACAGCTGCAGCAGCTGGGGGTTGGGGAATGCAATATTAATTATCACATCATAAAGTCAGACTTGATTTTTCCCCCTAAGTCAGAGTGAACAAGTTGCAAACTGCTGTTTTGCTTTCGCATTTTTTTTAATTTGGGAAAGGACGTCCTTTTCTTCCCCCCAGCATAGGTGATGTAGGTAAGTATTTGTCTAGGCGAATGGATTGCTTTTAGAGCCCCCTGTTTAATAATTAGTGGTGCAATACAGTTTGGGAATACAGCGGTCGTTTTGTTTACATTATAACAGGGGATTAATACTATTAAATGAATGCTACAGTTATGACCCGGGGAGAGCGCTTTAAACAAATACCGGGATCCCATGCTTATACGCTGTAATTGAGTTCAGAGAAGACACTTGGGGTAAATTATTACAGATGGAAGGAAAGCATGCCCTGTTTCCCATATATAGCTCACAATTAAAGGGATTTATTACTTTTTTTGTATTTCTTAGGGGAAAAAATCCACTGATAAAATGCTGAAAATGAAAAAAAAACAGAATAGTTAACAAATACAAATAATAGATTAGATTTGTAGCACGTTTTGGTTCATTTCCAAAAATAATACTTTAAATGCAAAAAAGGGGGGAGGGGGCTAATTTTTGCCATAGGAGATTAATGGAGTATGATATTTCCATTTCAAAAGACAAGTTGCTGCCTTAGTTTGATTTGCATGTTTTGTATGGCTTCAGAAAGGCATGATCTTTGCCACTGGAAGATGAGAAAATTATTATAGAAACTTCCCATTTGAATTAAGAGAATATGCTCTGGAAAATAAAGTCTACTCTGACGTCAATTAAATGTAACAGGACAATTTCACTGGCTCAATAGTATTTCTCTCTTTAGACTAGAATTTATCATTATATATCCCTCTTATTTCTCCCTAGTTCACTGCTTCTGGATTTGAAGATGTTTGCGGGGCATTTTCCCCCCAGCAATGTTGCTCCCTCATTGAAATCTAAATTTTCCGTAGTGCTGCTTGTTAATAATAAAAATCTTCTACCTTGCACTATTAAACAGTAGAATAGTACTACATGCACTTTTTATTAGTAATAACTGTAGCAAATTAAAATGCCTACACACAGACATTAAAACTTACATACTGCATTGTTATCTGAATATATAATCACTATTTCAGGGCAAGTATTGATTAAAGTAGCATTTGCTTTTGAATATTCTTCTTAACCTGAAGTTAACTCTGGCTGCAATTAATAATGCATCAGATGAAAATAAGATTTAGACTTTTAACTTCATGCCCATTAAGGCTTTGGAAGACAGGTTTTTCTTGTTTGTTTGTTTGTTTTTTGGGGGAGGGTAAGAATGCCATTTGTAAGTTGTTAAGTAAGGTTTCACAGCACTAGAGGGAAAAGTTTGAAAGAAAATAAAGTTAGAAGTCAGTGTTGATCTTTCTAGTACTGCAAGAATAGTGTACTAATGGAATGCAATCTGAATTTCTTATTGGCTATGTAAGTGAAATCTGTATAGGCATTTGCATATACACTTTTTCTCTCTGCGGATATATAGACATTTTCTTAAGTTAGATTTCATCAGTTCTGAGATTGAGACAAACATAATGTACTGTGGTGCAGAGTAGTGATACTTGGTAATTAAAAAAAAAAACTGTTGTTTGAAAGGGAAAAAAAAAAACACGTGGATTTTGTGGATTTCCTGCTTTTTTTGCTCTGCATTTTTTCCTTCTGTTTGAAATGCATTTAAAAACTAGTGACACTATCATATTTTCGAATTACTCGTCAAAACACTAGGCAATTCATTTTAAATAACATTACAAACTTCTCAATTTAAAGTAGCGATCCATCTATCTGCAGCAAAGGCACTCAGAAACACTTGTAAAACTCTCTAGATTGAAGAGGTTCTTCTCCAGAAAAGGGGAACCAAAGTGTTCTGGGTGAAGAAAGACTAGACCGATTACTTATACCTAGAGGTTTTCTGGGTCGTGTGGTCGCATGAAGAGAAAACAAGGTACTATCCGAGGAACTATCCATTTCCTCCCCATCTTCTGGATAAAATGTTAGTTCAGGCTGAATGTGGGAGGGGGCGCTGTGGCAATGACTTTTCCCCTAAGCTCTTCAACACTCGCAGCGTAATTGTTTATGTAAGTCTCTCCCCTTGGGTTCTTTCTCATATTTTAGTCATTATTTCTAATAACAATACTACCTAGCGGTAGCCCCTGACATATACATTAAAAAAAGAGGATTACTGCACGGAGTTAGAGTCACTCAGCTCCTGGGTCGGTGCTAATTTATTTTTAATTCTATTTTCATTCAGTAAAGAAGAAAAACAGTATTTTAATACAACATGACAGCACATTACAATTTTTTGTTATTTTATTTGAATATCCAAGAGAATTGTTAGATATTAAAGGCTTCTGTGAAACATGAGTTTTCATTTTTGGTAGATGGATTCTTTGTGCGTATGTGTATTAATTTAGAAATAAATGTAGTGATTTGATCTATATACTTTTGAATGCAGAATATATGCTTTTAAGTGACAACATTGCTTTTCCTATATCATATTTTACTTTAACTTTGCACCTTATCTGTGTTAGAAAAAGACAAAGAAACAGTCAAGGAAATGTTTTAGAAAGACTAAAGGGAAATTTCCATAATTTATACTATGTTTAGCACAAATTGAATAGTAAATATTTTCCATTTCCTTTCTTACCTTAGTGTGTGTACTCGTGTGTATACATAAAATGACACATAAGCATTTAAGTTATCTACTGATGCTTAAAATTTTCCACTCAAAAATTTTACATATATGTGTATATGTGCATATACATATACATACATACATCTGTTCAAAGATAGAAGTATAATTGTTTTTTTAACTTTACTTTGAATGATAAATGAATTTGGTAAGTTGTGATTTTTAAGGTATGATTCAGGAGTGCCAGCAGCACTTCAAAAGACATATTCTAGGGGAAATTTTCATTTCCTCACAAAAATATACTCTCACATTTCAAAGTCATGCAATGCTGGCTTGCAAAGATGCATCCTTGGCTATGTTGTGACATATGTGCAAACAAGACCAATTTGAACTTTGGTTTCGAATTGTAGGCAGGAGATGGTAAAAATGAATTGATTGAGGGCAAGATAGCTTATGCCTTTGAAACTTTTAAGAAATATGCGTTCAAAAATTTTCCCTCTTCAAGCCTTTTCATATTCTCAATTTTAATTCTTCACTATACTGAGTTCTCTTTTCTGCCAAATTACCTCTAAATGTGTATGTTTTCTTTAAGGGAGGGAAAAAAACCTTTCAGCACTCCATATAATGATTATAGTGAAACAGCAGTTAAAGAAAGTGCCTGTGCCTTTTCCGTTTTTCTTGAACTTTCTTCTGAGATACAGAATAAAGAATTTCTCTCTCTCTCTCTCTCTCTCTCTCTTCCTCCACCCCCCCCGGTTTCCCACCCCACAACTTCCACTCCAAGAGACAAATTCCTCTCCCCATCCCTTTCTCCTTTCCCTGGCTCCCTTCCCCTAATAACGTCTCCTGTTTTTGCTCTCCTCCCCCACTGTGAGCGCCTCTGGAACTAGTCAGTCAATGCCATTTCCTCGCCTCTGGACTGTGTACTCAGCCAACATGTATTGGAAAGAACGTTTCATAGTTAGTATGAGATCTAATCCCTTCAGCGCCTGGTAAACTTTGAAAGTGGATGATAGACAGAGTAAAGGAAAAGTGGGCAATTTAATTGAAATGGGCAGTCCTGTTTTATTTTAAGGGATCAGAGTTAAAGGGAGACGCTTCTCAGGAGCAGGCAGAAACTGAACTGCCTTGGTTCTTCATCAAACTTTTTTTAAAAGCAGAATCCTTGAAATACTTTAGTTACCATCGCCTTTAAACACACACACACACACACACACACACACACACACATACACACACACACCCCTCTCCCACAGGATAATCGCTTTTCCTCTGTAACTCTACTGGGCAAGTGGAAACAGATGATTTGTTGTCAGATTTAGAGGGAAAAAGTATTTCTGCAAGACATTTTTGAAAAAACTTTGCCTGTTGCCCCTCCCATCTCCCTACAGCAGCTGCTACCAACACATTTTATTCATAGCTTTAAACACTAGAGAGCACCTGTTTTGTTGTGTATTTCAATGTGTATCTGTTTGCATGAATTTACGTATTAATGTTCTTGAGCTTCAGACTCAGTGCCTGTAGGGTTAAATGTCCCAAGAGATTGAAAGGAAAGGTGAACAGGTGTATTGCAAGGGACTGCAGCTCAGGAAAGAAAGTATTGAAGAAAGAAATCAAGATTTACAGTGCTTCTGTTTGCATCTCTGGGAGAGAGGGAAGAGATGAAGAGGGGAGAGATGGAGAGAGAGAGAGAGACAGAGACACAGAGAGACAGACAGAGAGACAGACAGAGAGACAGAGAGAGAGAGACAGAGGCAGAGAGAGATTCACTCTATTAGATTATTTTGTAATACTCATAACTTAATTCTGTATGTACATGTTGAAACAAAACCATCTCAACTCTCCAGCAGTTGTCAATGTTATAATAGACAATTGTTTATACATGAGAACTTAAGAAAAAGCTTTCACACAATTTTATACATATAAAAATGTGATATATATTGAAATGTTGTAAAGCTATGTAGATATTCATGCACATAAGCACCAACATTGTCCCACAATTTTCTTAGAATAAATCTTTTCCTTCCACTTTCCTTCTTTCTCTCCCCTGACCTTCCCTTCTTCCCTTCGTCTCCACTCTCTCCTCTTCTCTCAAAGAATTGTGGGAATAATGGTTCGGCATTTTTATCCACAGAACTATGATGTTTATATGAAGGACAAATCAGGTCATTTCTCATCTTTCTGTATGGCAAAGTTTTATTGTGAGCAGAGGAAATTATTTGAAATTAAAAGTCAGTGACTGTTCATGTACATTTCAATGTTTATAAAAGACCAGTTTTACTGTGGTTAATGCTATATCTAGGGGTGTGGTGGGGTGGAGAGGAAGACCGAGGGTCCCTCTAGGATGTAGTAGCTTTGCATTTTAAGGTTTCAAGTTGCTATTTTGGGTATTATGTTTCTGAGAGCTTGCATAATTTTGTTGATAGTCCCTATTTATTTGTAAATTGGCCACATTTCTCTTCAGTCTATGCAGATTGGGGAGAGAAAAGGCGAAGAGAGGAGAAAGGAAAGAAACAAAATATTGAATGAAAGAAGAGTGAATGAAAGAGAAAAGAGACAAGTGGAGATTCTCCCCACTGTGTAGCTAGTAGCCAGCCTTTCAGCTGAGACTTGCCCTCCTCCTCTATCCACTCCTCCTCCTCATTCTCTTCTTCCTCCATCCCCTTCACCTCCTCCTCCTTCTCTGCTAAGTATATACCTTGTCCTATCCTTTGGAAAAATTCTGGTGTGGGTCCTGTTCATTATCTTCTTTTATATCCTTGGCCAGTTCTCATGTAAAGTCTATACTTTTATTTGCAAGAAAAGAAAGAAGTACAGGAGAAATAGACTTTGAGATCTGCATGACATTGGCTGGTTTGACTTGTTTTCCTGAAACACAAGGACTCTACATTTTCCTTTTCTGGTAAACTAACCCACCCCATCCCCTACATTCTACTTGTATAGAAAATGGTGTCATGAATAACCAAAGTTCAATATTCCTCAGTGTGTCCCAATAGGGATATTTTGAAGTTAAGTGAATTTTCTTTAAGTTCTTAAAAAAGACCTTGAAAAACCCTCATTTGAAATCCAAGAAGAATGTGGATTTGTGTTATTTGGCTTATTTATGCCTGTCCTCTAGTCTCCTCCTCTTGACAATCCATCTGTTAACCCTGGGATCCTGGGTTTTCACTGGTGTGATCCCACTTTAGCTTGCAGTGACTACATTTCATCTTCCCAATCCTGATGGTCTTCAAGCCTCACTCCACCATTTTAGGGTCATCTGCAGATCTCTCAGTGCCATACCTCTCTGAGAACAGAAATCAACATCACTACTTCTAGAAAGGATATCTTTTCAATTGATATGACCCTTGATCAACAATTCCCTGTATATGTTGTATTCTTGTTGTAACTTAAGTCCCATGAAGGCAGAAATGGTCATTTGCTTGTCTTTGTATCAGTAGCTTTTAGGACAGTGCCTTGCACATAAGTACTTAATAAACATTTTTTTCATTCATTCAGTTACTCATCTAGATCATAAACTCCTTGAATACTAGTCTCATTGAACTTTCTCTGCCACTCCTACACTTTAACATTTGCCTTATATCTTACAGATAAACGCATAGCTTTTTGCTCTTTCAAAGCCAATCAAGTATTTAAACTGCAGCAGCATGAACCTAGAACTCTCTTTGCAATATTAACCCAGTGGTTAGTATTGAAGAAGCGAAGCATGATTTAATGTAAAAAGCATTGCATTTTAAATCAAGGGAGAACTGAGTTTCATTATCTCTGCCACTTAATAGATGTAGGCCTCAGAATGTTTATGCCTCAGTTTCCTCATCTGTAGATTAGCGATAATAATATCTATAGTACCTCTACTATAAATCTGTTGGAAAGATCACATAAGATAATGTACTTTATATAAGTTGCCTTATAGCACTTTGGAAAATTTTTAAGTGCCAGATAAACATTAGCAATGATTATTACATGTTATAATAGTGCGCTGCCCAGTCCTTCATCACAAGGACCTGTCTCTTCTTGCAGCACTGCTAAGAAATATGGAAACAAAGACTTGTAGAACTCTAAGGTATAGAGCAGGGACCACCTTGGAAATCACATTATAGTTTTTGATCAGGCACCCACACTCTGTAGAGACCACCTTACCCAACAGGAGAGAGCTGGGGGTAAAAAATAAGCCCTTTTCCCAGTGACTTCTAACTCCATTCATAAAAGGAAGGCAATTAAACAAGGTTGAAGGGCTCTTTCATAATGTTTAGGGTACTAAGACATCTTGCAAAAAATAACTCACTTGACTACTGAAGTCTTAGAATTTATAGTACAAACTTCTGGGAAAAGATTCTGTCAAAGGTTCTTATTGGTTACAAACATGCAGAGTCATGTACCATCACTGTTCTGAAATGTGGGACATTCTCTAGGCCTGTGAATTGCTGGTTGAAATCTTAAATCAGTATTCCATGCCTCTATCTACTGGCATAGAGGTCCCTGAACACAAAGCCTGCTACTGCAGCCTTAGGGGAACCTTGAGTCTTCAGATGGCTGGCAAATACAGAAAAGATAGGAGGTAGATGACAGAAGACAATGTTTTGATCCAGAAGACTGTGATGCATCATAGTAACTAGAATAGTGGGAGAAAGTATTGGCTTTATCTTGTGCTTTAATCTTTGTCAGTTCAATTAAACATTTATTGAACACCTACTATGTGCCAGTCACTGGAGTGGCTTCTGGGATGGAGACAAAAATTAAATAAGACATAGTCCCTGTGCTCATAGAGTTTACAAACTAATGGGGGCAGTATGGTATAGTGGAAAGAGTCCTGGATTTGTAGGCAAAAGGTCTCATTCTAAATTCTGCCTCTCTTCCTTTCTATCTCTGTGATCTTCAGATTCTTCATCTATAAAATGAACAGATGATCTCAAGAACTCTTTTGCTTCTAAATCTTTTGGTGCTACAGTTATACAAGGGAGTACTGTATATGTATTCAAATGACCATTATATAAATAATTCAGGGTAAACTATGAGAAAGATGTCAGCAAAGGACTTTGTGAGATTTAAAGTATATGTTTGGAGAGGAGGAGGTCTGTGACTAATTTGGGGGCATCAGTAAATGCTTTTTTGAAGGAAGAATCATTTGAGTTGGACCTTATAGGATTGATAGGAATTTAATGATTTTGGGAGGTGTGTTGGGGGAAGAGGTGGCAAAGAAATGATCTAGGGCATTGCATGAGCAAAGACACAGAAAAGCGGGGGACACAGAGGGGTGTGTGAGCAAATTTTTACTAACTGGTCCTCTGGACGGGGGTGGAAATGAACATATGACACACTCATAAGTTTCATTTTCTCTGTTAACATTTTCTCCTTTTTCTTTAGTCTAGACACCAAAAAATCAATCTCTGATCTGTAGTGTTTACTGATTTCTCAGGTGTAAATGCTAATAATGAAAACTTAATGATTGGTTCTTGAAAGCCAGTCTGAGCTGGTTCCAGCATACCACAGCATACCACTGGAGTACTGGGGAATATTGTGCCTAATTCTGTTTGGATAATAGATAAAAATATAGTAGTAAAAGAAGGGTAGACCAAGGTTGTAGAGGACTTTGAATGCTAGACTAAAGAGTAGTGAAAAAAAAGCATAAAAAATAGAGTAACATTAGAAGAACTGAATCCCAGGTTTGATGCTCCCTAGGTATGTGACATTGAGCAAGTCAGTTAATCTCTTTGTGTCTCAGTCTCCTCATCTGTCAAAAAAGGTTTATACTATTAGATGAACCCTAAAGTTTTTCAGCTCTAACAAAATTCTATGTGAATTATTAGTGACAAGAGTGGAATATAGTTTTTAGTCTATCTTAAATGTAAGCATAACAGGAAATAAGTCACATAAGTCAGCTCTAATTCACTAAGATTCTGTCCTTTAAAATATTTATTATTATTTTTATTTTATTTATTTTTTATTTATTTATTTTATTTATTATTATTGACAGATGATGGAATCCAACCTATCACTTTCTGGTATGCACAATGAAGAAAATTCTAGGTTTCCAAGTAAGTCTGTTAAAGCCTAAACTTGCCTTCTTTTTTTTATAATATTGCCAAACTTTTGTAACTTGTTACCTGTAAGTAGAGTAGAAGGGCTGGGGATTTTACTTTCAGAAATAAGCTTTTTAAAAATAGCTTAAAATGATAAAAAATATTGTGGAAATAACTTCTTGAGAACTTAACAGAATATGATGGAACAGAGAAAACAGAAGTATATGAGAACAGTTTAGTTGAAGTCCATAGGCTCTCATTAGAACCGTCAGGAGGTATTTTTGTTTTTGTTTTGGCAGGGGGTAAAGGGTTGAGGGAACTATCTCTCCCAGGCTGGATGGACAACCTTTATTCACTCATGGTCCAATCTCAATACCGATCAACTCAAAAGCTTTAACCTGTTCCACTTTTCCATACTGGATTGGTTCATCCTGGTGCAGTTTGGTGGTGGCTCTGTGCTCCTCAGGGGATGATTATATTCATAATAGATAATGCAGAGAATAAGTCAAATTCTTGCTTCAGCTCAGAGCCCCCAATTCAAGTGATCAGCCAGCCTCAGCCTCCCCAACACCAAGCCACCACTGCTGTCAGAAGGACTTTTCATTTATATATATATATATAGATAGATATAGATATAGATAGATATAGATATATAGATATTCATTTTATTTACTTTTAATGTTCTACCATCATTACCATAAAACTTAGATTTTTCCCCCTACCTACCCCCCACCATCCCCCTCCCTTCCCAAGATGGTATACAATTCTATATAAGATCTATACATACATTCCTATTGAATACATTTTCACTATAGTCATGCTGTGTAAAAGAACTAAAATAAATGGGAAAAATAATATAACAAACCGAAACATAATACACACACACACACACACATACACACACACACAAAATGATCTGCTACATTCTGTGATTGAATTCCATAGTTCTTTCTCTGGATGTAGAAGGCATTTTGCTTTAGAAGACCATTGGGATTTTTTTTTTATGTCCTTGCATTGCTATGAAGATCCAAAGCTACCAGAAAAACTCTCGCACACTGTGGTTGTTGCTGTACACAAAGTTCTCCTGGTTCTGCTCCTTTCACTCAGCATCAGATCATATAAGTCTTTACAGGCCCCTCTGCAATCTTCTTGTTCATCATTTCTTATAGCACAATAGTGTTCTATTACATTCATATACCATAATTTATTCAGCCATTCTCCAATTGATGGGCATCCCCTTGATTTCCAGTTTTTGGCAACTACAAAGAGTGCTGCTATAAATATTTTTGTACATGTGGGACCCTTTCCCATTTTTATCTTGGGGATGCAGTCCTAGAAACAATATTGCTGGATCAAAGGGTATGCACATTTTTGTAGCCCTTTGGGCATCGTTCCAAACCGCTCTCCAGAATGACTGGATGAGCTCACAGCTCCACCAACAATGAATTACTGTTCCAACTCTCCCACATCCTCTCCAACATTTATCATTTTCCTGTTCTGTCATGTTTGCCAATCTGATAGGTGTGATGTGGTACCTCAGAGTTGTTTTGCTTTGCATCTCTCTAATCGAAAGTGATTTAGAGCATTTTTTATATGATTACAGATTTCTTTAATTTCTTCCTCTGAAAATTGCCTGTTCATATCCTTTGATCATTTATCAATTGGGGAATGACTTGTATTGTTGTACATTTGACTCAGTTCTCTATATATTCTAGAAGTGAGGCCTTTATCCCCAAGATTAGCTGTAAAAATTCTTTCCCAATATACTACATCCCTCCAAATTTTGGTTGCATTAGATTTGGTTGAGCAAAAACTTTTCAGTTTAATGTAATCAAAATTATCCATCTTGTACTTCATAATGCTTTCTATCTCTTCTTTAGTCAAAAATTCTACCCTTCTCCATAAATTTGATAAATATACTGTTCCTTGCTCCTCCAGTTTGTCCATGGTATCAATCTGTATACCTAGATTGTGTACCCATTTGGACTTTATTCTTGTGTACGGTGTCAGGCATGGGTCTATGCCTAGTTTCTGCCACACTGTTATCCAGTTTTCCCAGCAATTTTTGTTGAGCAGTGAATTCTTATGCCAGAAGCTGGGGTCCTTGGGTTTATCAAACAAAAGATTGCTATATTCTTTGCCTACTGTGTCTTGAGTACCTAGCCTATTCCAATTGCCTACCCTTTTGTTTCTTAGCCAGTACCAAGTGATTTTGATTACTGCTTTACAATACAATTTGAGATCTGGTAGTGCTAGGCCACCTTCCCTAGCATTTCTATTCATTTGATATTCTGGACCCTTTGTTTTTCCAGATGAATTTTGATATGATTTTGTCCAGTTCTAGAAAATAATTTTCTGATAGTTTAATTGGTATGGCACTAAATAAGTAAATTAATTTAGGTAGAATTGTCATTTTTATTATATTAGCTCAGCCTACCCATGAGCAACTGATGTTTTTCCACTTACTTTGATCTGACTTTATTTGTGTGAAAAGTGTCTTGTAGTTGCGGTCATAAAGTTCCTGAGTTTGTGTTGGCAGGTAAACTCCCAAATATTTTATAGTGTCAACCCTAAATTTAAATGGGATTTCTCTTTCTATCTCTTGCTGTTGGACTTTGTTACTAATAAAATAGGAATAGAGAAGATTTGTGCAGGTCTACTTTATAACCCTCAACTTCGCCAAAGTTGTTTATTATTTCAAGTAGTTTTTTACTTGAATCTCTGGGATTCTCTAAGTATATCATCATATCATTTGCAAAGAGTGATAACTTAGTTTCTTCTTTGCCTATTCTTATTCCTTCAATTTCTTTATCTTGTCTAATTGCTACAGCTAACATTTCTAGTACCATACTGAATAATAGTGGTGATAATGGACATCCTTGTTTCACCCTTGATTTTACTAGAAATGTTTCTAGCTTATCTCCATTGCATATGATGCTTGCTGAAGGTTTTAGGTAGATACTGCTTATTATTTTATGGAAGTTCCCTTTATTCCTATGTTCTCCAGCGTTTTTAATAGGAATGGGTATTGTATTTTGTTGAAAGCTTTTTCTACATATATTGAGATAATCATGTGGTTTCTGTTAGTTTTGTTGTTGACATTATAAATAATGCTAATAGTTTTGCTGATATTGAACCAGCCCTACATTCCTGGTATGAATCCTACCTGATCATAATGTATTATTCTCATGATAAGTTGGTGTATTCATTTTGCTAAAATCTTATTTAAAATTTTTGCATCTGTATTCATTAGAGAAATTGGTCTATAATTTTCTTTGTCTGTTTTGTCTCTTCCTGATGTAGGTATCAAAACCATATTTGTATCATAAAAAGAATTAGGGAGGACTCCTTCCCCAATTTTCAAAAATAGTCTATATAGTATTGGAGTTAACTGTTCTTTAAATGTTTGATAGAATTCACTTGTAAATTCATCTGACCCTGGAGATTTTTTTCCTAGGGAGTTCATTGATGGCTTGTTCAATTTCTTTTTCTGAGATAGGGTTGTTTAAATATTCAACTTCCTCTTTTGTTAATCTGGGCAATTTGTATTTTTTAAAATACTCATTCATCTCATTTAGATTGTCGAATTTGTGGGCATAAAGTTGGGCAAAGTAATTTCTAGTTATTGTTTTAATTTCCTCCTCACTGGAGGTGAGTTCACCCCTTTCATTTTTGATATTAGTAATTTGATTTTCTTTTTTCTTTCTTTAATCAAATTGACCAAAGATGTATCAATTTTATTAGTTTTTTCATAAAACCAACTATTGGTTTTATTTATTAATTCAATAGTTTTCTTAATTTCAATTTTATTAATATTTCCTTTGCTTTTCAGTATTTCTAATTTGGTATTTACTTGGGGATTTTCAATTTGTCCTTTTTCTAGCTTTTTCAGCTGTATGCCCAAGTCATTGATCTCCTCTTTCTCTATTTTATTTATGTAGGCATTCAAAGATATAAAACTTCCCCTAAGAACTGCTTTTGCAGTATCCCATAAGATTTGATGAGTTATCTCATTATTGGCATTCTCTTGAATGAAGTTTTTGATTGTTTCTATGATTTGTTGTTTAGCCCACTCCTTTAGGATTAGGTTATTTAGTTTCCAATTGATTTTTGGTTTATCTTTCCATAGCTTTTTATTACATATAATTTTTATTGCATTATGATCTGAGAAGGATGCATTGACTATGTCTGTCTTTCTGCACTGGATTGTGAGATTTTTATGTCCTAGTACATGGTCAGTTTTTGTATATGTGCCATGTACTGCTGAGAAAAAGGTATATTCCTTTCTATTCCCATTCAATTTTCTCCAGAGATCTATCATATCTACCTTATCCAGAGTTTAATTTACCTCCTTAACCTCTTTCTTGTTTATTTTGAGGTTAGATTTATCAAGTTCAGAGAAGGGGAGGTTGAGGTCCCCCACTAGTATAGTTTGGCTGTCTGTTTCTTCCTTTAACTCCCCCAACCTCTCCTCTAAGAATTTGGATGCTATACCACTTGGAGCATACATGTTTAATAATGATATTGCTTCATTGTCTATGGTCCCTTTTAGCAGGATTATAGCTTCTTTCCTTATCTCTTTTGATTAGATCTATTTCTGCTTTTGCTTTGTCTGAGATTAGGATTGCTACCCCTGCTTTTCTTATATCAGCTGAAGCACAATATATTCTGCTCCAACCTTTGGCCTTTACTCTGTGAGTATCCTCCCATTTCAAGTGTGTTTCTTGTAAACAACATATTGTTGGATTATGTCTTTTAACCCATTTTACTATCTATCTCTGTTTTATGGGAAAATTCATTCCATTCACAGTTATGATTACAATCTGTGTATTTCCCTCCATCCTCTTTCCCACCATTTGTGCTTTTACTTCTCCCATCTCCCTTCCCCTCCTAAATAGTTTTCACTTTTCACCACCACCTCCTGCAGCCTTCCCTTTAGCCCCCCTCCCTTTTACTCCCCTTTACCCTTACTACTTCTTCCCTCCTTTTCAGCTTCCCCTCCCCTTTCTTCCCCCTTCCCCTCCTACTGCCTATAGAACTAGTTAGAATTATGTACTTAATTTTATTATTCCCTGCTTGAACCAAATCAGATGAGAGTACCTCTCCAACAATGCTCATCACCCTCCCCTCTTTCCCTCTACTATAATTTTGTACTTCTTCCTGTGATGTAATTTACCATTTTCTGCTTCCTCCTTTTCACACCTCCTGTTACAATCCCTTTGCATATTTAAATCACATTTTTATCATCACATCATTTACTTTATACCCATTCCCTCTATGTACCCTTTTATATTTCATAATAAATGTACAATTCTCAAGATCAACAGGTATCATCTTCCCTTATAGGGAGGTAAACAGTTGCCCAAATTGAGTAGCAAGTTTTTTATTTTTCTTTTCCCCCCTGTTTACCTTTTTATGTCTCTCTTGGGACCTGCGTTTGAAGATCAAATTTTCTATGAAGTTCTGGTGTTTTTGTCAGGAAGTTCTAGAAATCCCTTACTTCATTGAATGACCATCTCCTTGCCTGAAATGTTATGCTGAACTTTGCTGGGTAGTTGATCCTTGGTTGTAGTCCCAGCTCCTTTGCCTTACAGAATATCAGATTCCAATTCCTTCGATCTTTTAATGTAGAAGCTGTAAGGTCCTGTGTGATCCTGTCTGGAGCTCCTTGATATTTGAATGGTTTCTTTCTGGCTGCTTGTAGTGTTTTCTTTTTCACTTGATAGTTCTGGAATTTGGCAATGATATTTCTTGGGGTTTTGAGTTTGGGATACCTTTCAGGAGGTGAACAGTAGATTCTTTTGATGACTATTTTGCCCTCTGGATCTAGCACTTCTGGCTAGATGTGCTTTTCCTTGATGTTTTCCTTGATGATTTCCTGGAAGATATTGTCCAGACTTTTTTTTCATCGTGGCTTTCTGGCAGTCCAATAATTCTTAAATTTTCTCTCCTGGATCTATTTTCCAGGTCAGTTGTTTTTCCAATTAGATATTTTACATTTTCTTCTATCTTTTCATTTTTTAAATTTTGTTTGACTGATTCTTGCTGTCTCATAGAGTCATTTGTTTCTACTTGCCCAATTCTAATTTTTATCACATTGTTTTCTTCAGTTAACTTTTGCATCTCCTTTTCCATCTGTTCAATTCCATCTGTTCAATTGTTCCTCTTAAGGAGTTATTTTCTCCAGTTAATTTTTTGTATTTCCTTTGCCATTTGTCCAATTTTTCCAGTTAGGTTTTGTGTTTCCTTTTCCATTTGTTCCATATTGCTTTTTAAAGAGATGTTCTCATTTGTGAATTCTTTTTTCATACTTTTAAAATCATTGGCCAATTTTTCTTCTATTTCCTTCTTCAGTTGTTCCAGGAGAGCTATTTGTGCATGGGAGCAGTTCATAGTCCCTTCTGAAGTTTCAGATGGAAGTACAGTCTCACCACTGATGTCTTTGGTATTTGTGTTTTGGTCTTTGTCCCCATAGAAATATTCTATGGTTTTTTCACCTTTGTTTTGCTTTTTTCTGCTCATGATGTTGATTGGGTGTTGTTGCTTCTGGTTCTTTCAGTTAGAAGCTGCAGAGCTTGGTGTTGAGCTGACTGGAGTGAAAAAAAAAAAACTAAGGGCAAGTGCCTTTTTATCTTTTTGTTTTATGTTTCCCTGATCAGCCCTGGGGCTAGCTTGTTAAGCATTGGGGAGAGGTAGTCTGGTCAAGGGAGATTTCCTTAGCTGAGCTGAGGCAAAGTCAAGCTCAGGGGTTGGTGATCCCAGCTACCCTATTGTCTTCCTATTTCCCCTAGAGTTCTGAGGCAAGTCTGGGCTCTAGTGCAAGTTTCCACCTCCCCTGGAGCTCCTCTCCTAGTGCTGAGGCACACCTGGGTTCTAGTGTGAGTTTCCACCTCCCTGGGGCCCCTCTCCTTCCGGTTCACCTCTGCCACAGTAGGAGGAATTCTCCTTAGCAATTTTCCTAGCCTCAGGTGTTATGAGACTATTTGTCCCCTCTGCTGTTCCCACTGATCCAGGATTTTTCTGGGGAAATATTTTATGGTTCTTTCAAGGTCATCAAGGGGGAAGGAGAGAGCATTTACTGATCCCTCTGCCATCCTGGCTCCTGGAAGTTCAAGTAGGTGACTTACAGACATTTAATCTGCTGGCTGAAAGTCTCAAGAGCTGCTGCAGCTGATATCTAGGGCTTAGCTGCTGTCACTCACTTGGCTCTGTTGGTCTCTTGCCCTGGGCCACCACTCTGCCGCCCTTCCACCTATTGCTGTCTCAGATCTCCCTGGGGCCCTCTTGCTCAGCTGCACTGGGGGGAATGGGGAGTAGGGACACAGTAATCCATATTTATTTGGAAGATCCAAAGTGGCAGAGGCAGGGGTGGTAGTAATGGTGGTGGTGTTGTGTTCTGCATCAGTAAAGGGAGTACATGGAGATTTAAAAAAATAGATCTTCAAAATAAGTATCTCAAACTTTGTTAAATTTGATCCTCATTCCTTGATTGAAATTGGCTTAGAAATTCCAGGGTGGGATGATTCCTATTTCTTCTTTTAGCCCTGCATCCATACAGCTTTACTCGTCCTTCTAGTTTCCTACTGACCTCAGTTCCTTAGGTATTCCATAGTTAGTAGCTTACTCCCAATTAGCTGCCATTATCTCTGGTAAGCAATGTGAATTCATTCATCATTTAATAAGTTTGAGTATATTTGATCAAAAGACTATAAAACTGTGCATTCCATTTGATCCAGAAATACTGCTACTAGGTTTATATCTCAAAGAGATACAAAAAAGGGAAAAGAACCTATTTGTATAAAAATATTTATAGCAGCTTTGTGTGTGTGTGTGTGTGTGTGTGTGTGTGTGTGTGCATTTGTGTGTGTGTGTGGTGGCAAAGAACTGGAAATTGAGGGGATGTCCATCAATTGGGGAACGACTAAAGAAGTTGTGGTATATGATTGTAATAGAATATTATTGTGCTATAAGAAATGATAAGTAGGGTGATTTTAGAAAAACCTGGAAAGACTTAGATGCACTGATGCAAAGCGAAGTGAGCAGAACCAGAAGAATATTGTACACAGTAACAACAATATTGTTTGATGAAGAATTGTGAATGAATTAGCCATTCTCAGCAATAACAATGTTCCCAGACAATCCCAAAGGACTCATGATGAAATATAGAATCCATCTCCAGGGGAAGAACTTATGTTGTATGAGTATGAACCAAAATTTAATATATTTCATTTTCTGCCTTTTTTCCTCCTTTCCTTCTTTGTTTCTTTCTTTTTTTGAGTTTTCTTGAACAAAATATCTAATATGGAAATGTTTTAGATGACTGCACATGTATAACCCATATCAGACTGCTAATCATCTTTACGGGGAGGGGAGGAAAAAGAGGGAGAGATAGAATTTGTAACTCAAAACTTAAAAAAAGTTAAAAAAATGTTTTTATATGTAATTGGAGAGAGATGAAATATCATTTAAAATAAAAATTAAAAAATAAGTTTGACTATGAAAGGGAAATGCTAGGGAAACTAGTTAATTTTTCTATTGCTGGAATTCATGAAGTTGCCACCAAGTCAATGACAGTGCCTTATGGTAGTATAGATAAAATAATAGTTCATTTAGTTATGTTTGTTTATAAAAGTAGAATTTTTAACTAAATTGCTGAATATATTATGTAACTACTCACTAGCTAGTAACAATAGCATAATGGATTTAAATTTGTCCTTTTTTGGAGGGGTCACTAAACTCAAGTATTATCAAGTGCTACTTAAAGTTCTGCTATTCCTTCCAAGATGAAAAGAGGGCACACATTTGTTCCTTGGTTTGGAAATTTTCTGGAATTATTACATGTAGTATTCATGTGTGTGTGTCTATAGTGTACATATGCATATATATATGTGCGTGTTTGTCCTTTGTGGCTGAAGAAGACCATGCCATCAGAGAAATAATGACATGACTTGCACTTGACTTTGTTTTTGAGTGAGGGAGGGCTGTGCAGGTCACCAGCCCCACCTCTCCTCCAGAGTCATCTGAATCCAGTGACCAGATACTCATCAGGATGGCTGGAGATGACCCAGGATGAGGCAATTGGGGTTAAGTAACTTACTCAAAGTCACACAGCTAGTGAGTGTCAAGTGTCTGAGGTGAGATTTGAACTCAGGTCCTCCTCACTGCTGCACTGGTGCTCTATCCACTGCACCACCTGGCTGCCCTGCATATGTATGAATATATACTATAATATATTTATACACATATATAAGACCACTATATTATTATCATCATTAGAAAGTTGTTGATGTTTTTGAATGGGAACAGGGGTACTCATGAAAATGGTGGTCTTCCAGGCTTTACTAGCACCTGAAATTTATTGTCTTGGAAGCCTCAGAGATCTAGTTATTCATACTCACCCTTCAGTCATCAAAAACCTTTAAAAAGTTACCCATAGCTTAGCAGGGCATAGATATTCACAACCTCTGTGATATTTCATTTTTCTCTAGGTGATTCTTGTTCTATTTTGAATCATAGCATTTTGTTAAGCTGGAAGAGACTTTAGAGACCCTTCCCCCACTAGATGAAAAATAAATGCTACGAGACAGGGAACATGCCTGTGGGTAAACAAAATTTTCTATCACTAACCCTGCCCTTCTGTATCCCTAGTGCCTCACACTTGAATGAAGCCAAAAAATTTCACAACACATGCACAAACATATATGTATATGTACATATGTTTATACATGTGTGTATTCATTGTATCCAGTATTCCATTGTTAGCAGAGAGGAACCCTTTTAGCTTAATATAATTCTAAGGGTCTTCTTCGCATTTATTTTTCTGAATATAAACTACTCACTAAATTAAAGGAATGATTTTATTTTATTCAAAGTAAACATAATGATTAATTAAATAGAAGTTAATTTCACTACCTCTGACTGACTTTGGAACTGTAAAACTTGGATACAATAGTGATTTTTTACCTCCTCATATTTCCTACTCCTCAATCATAATTAGGCAAAGGAAATGATGATTAGGTACCACTGAAAATTCTTATTCTCCAGATTATTGTTGATATTAAGCCTCTTTAATGTACAAGGCAATGGTGTTCAATTTAGTGGTTTGTGGAGCATTAAGAGAGTCAGATAAAGTCAGATTTTTGCTATCCCAGTTTATAAATTATTTGACCCGGGATGTCACTTCATTTTTCCTAAGTCTCAGTGTCTTCATCTATGAAATGGGGGCAGCAACATTTGCAATATTTACCTCACATGGTTTTTGGGAAGAAATCTAAAAGCACTGTGTAAATATTAACTTTTGTTGTTGATTGTAGTCTCTTTTTCTCATCTGTTTTTGATGGAGTTCAGATACAATGGTCTTGGGTGATTTGCTATCTTGGTATTTTAAAATACACACACAACCACGTACACAGATATATATATGTATATATATAATGTTTGACATACTATTACACAGACAGATAAAATAATTGCTTCTTATAATTAAATAAAAGCTCATCATCTGCAAATTCACCAAGAGTATCTTTAAGATAAATCCAGTGGACAACAAGACAGCAGTGATTGTATGGACATTATCAGGTACCTTCATGCTTGGACTACTATCGTTATTACTACTTGTTTTCATAATAGCAAGAATTAGCATGATCCTATGCTCATTTGGGCTAGGAGGAGGTAGAACAGAAACTACCACTCTAGTAAAGTTACTTTTAGCAACTTGATACCAGTTATTTCAACCTAGGTCCGGAGCTTGCACACTGATTGTGCTTAATTTAATTTTACTAACTTCTTCTGAGGTTTGCTTCAATAAGTGAAGAACAGCCTAGCTGTTAGCATCCATAGGACACTCTGCTGACATTGGGTCAGAAAGGCTAGACTCAGGGGCCCATTGCCCCCAGCCAAAAGTAAATGAATTAATAAACTAACAGGGACTTTAAAAAATTATTTAGATTATAGATTGCCAATCTCAGTGCTAAATACTAAATGCAAAAATAAAGATAGTCCTTGCCATCAAGGGGCTTCCATTATAATGGGGACAGCACGCATAAGGAATTGGTGATTGTTTCCTGGAGGCATAAAACTAATTTGTAGGATAGTGCCTGAGCAGTGAGGGAAAATAGATGTCCTTTCCTTCCTTCCTTCTGTCCTTCCTTCCTCTCTTCCTTCCTTCTTTTCTCCCTCCCTCCCTCTCTTCCTCCCTTCCTTCTTTCTTTTCCAGTCGAAAGATAACTAGTTTACCTGAAAAAAAAAAAAAGAAAAAAACCCAGGGTAAAATAATGAAATGAGAAATGTGACACACTAAGTATTTTTAGAGCTCACTTTGGTTTTGATTTGGTAGAGGTCTTGGGAGTTCTGACTTCTCAGTGGCTTTTTGTGATTATGTCTGAGATAAATATTTGGGATGACCTTTTTTTCCTAGAAATAAGTGGATTTGATCATATAGACAGGAGGCAAAACTTAGCCCAGTATGTCAGCTTGTGGGACATACTTTTCTGGATGATGATAACATTAAGTTGCCCTTAGTCTGTTTTGTCAAGATTTTTCCAATTCACACATCACCTCTCTATTCCTCCTCATTCCTGCCTCGTTCAATCTCTGTGTATTTGAAAGAGAGCATGGGAATGACTTTCTGGCCCTAGTTCTTTAGTGGTTTTAATAGCTGTATACTCTATTTGATTTTTTTTCCATATGTGGCAGAGAATGAATGTTGCTAAAGCATGGATTGGAGAGGAGTTCTTGTCTTCTTTACTCCTTCCTTGAGCGCCCAGGACAGAAAAAGAATTCTGAGCATTGTGTCAGGGCTGTTTCCAAGGCCTAATTAAGAATTACTGTGAAGTTTGTTTCTTGTGCTCTATCCTGTCCTGCCCCTGGGAAGCCATCATTGGGACCTGGTAAGGACTGTGGTTGTATAGGGGCCATGGCTGAAACTTTGCTATTAGGGAATGGGGCGAGAGGCAACATGGAGGAATGAAATGAGTAGAGTGTTGGACTTGGATTCAGGAAAATCTGGGCTTAAATCCTACCCCAAACATTTAATATTTGTGTCACTTTGGGCAAGTCATTTCAGTTCTCTGTGCCTCATTTCCCACATCTGCAGAATGTGGGGAGTCAAATTTGATAACCTCTCAGGTCCCTTCCAGTTCTAAATCTATGACTCTATGAACTTGTAAATAAGATATTCCTACTCAGGCAATGAAGCAGGAAAGGTATCTAATTGTGTGAGGAAGCAGAAAGGTGATGACCTGATCCATGATGCCTAAAACTGAAAGTGCCAGATATGATAGTATAAATCTGAAATGGAAGCCATGGTCAATGCCTAGATTTATGATTTGAGGAGTTAAGAGATGCCAAGGCAGTAGGAGTGTCTGAAACAGAATCTAAATCCAAATTAGGAGCATAACCACACCCAGGAGAGCCACTAGAAAGTAAGGTCTGAGGTTCCAGATGTAGGCCTTGTGTGATTCAGGATAAGTCTCATGACATTGACATAAAAAGGAATATTCTTTTTGTTTTGTTTTGTTACATTGGCTGGTCTGTGGGTAAATGTCAGTTTTTAAGCCCACAGATGTGTAGCTGGGTTTCTGAATTCCCCTCATCTAGAAAGCTTCCACCACTGTTGCCTCCATTTTTTTTTCCTATGGCAATCATGTATGTATGCTACCTTTGGAACTGACATTTCATCTCCCTAGTTATGCTCTTCCTTGCCTTTTGGTCGGCATTCTCCATGAAATGTTCTCATGCTAAGCAAGGACTTTCTTCTGACCAATGCTCACCTTCTTTTTCTCTATAAATATCTAGCTATTGCGCTGGAAAGGATAGATGAACCAAATTGCACAAATATATTAATGACTATTGTAGCCCTTGAGGACACTCCTTTAACTGATAAAGTGTGCCTCTTACACATGGCTTCTTCAGGTTAAAAATACTCTAAATATCTGTATCCCTAAAAAACTATAGCTCATGAGAATGACACATTATAACTGTTAGTCAACTAGAGGATGGAATTACTTCAAAGCAAACACACTTAGTGAGATAGTATAGTTTAAAAAAATAGCAATAAAACTTTTCCCCTGTAAACCTGGAGTATATTCTCTCACAAATACAGGTACCATCTTTGGGAAGACTGGATACCTGTAGAGAACATGTGTGGTCAGTGAATACAAGTGGAAGAATATACATGTAAGGAGAACATGTGGCCAGTGTACATTTATCGAGGAGAATGGATGAAGGGAATGCATGCAGCTGCACACATGTGGAGGGGCAACTCACTCTTCTAACATTGCAGGGATGGTGATTTCTTCTAATGAAGTCATTGTGTTGCTTCTTTGCTGTTTCTTGATGTTCTCTGCCAGATGTGTTCTCTCTGTTGGTCACTTTGTGATAGGTGGCAGGCCGTTGGTTGTGTTGCCATTCCGGAATGTTACTCTATTGTATTTTTTTCTGACAACTCACCAGTCATGGCTCCACTGGGAATGTTATTGTAGAGTTTCTCTTTGGTCCCAATTTCCACTCCAATTAGAATTTTTGCTATTGTGCTATCTCTTCTTTATGAGAAGACTGGGCTCTGCCATGCTTTTTAGTTTAAAGCCCTCAAGCAATTTACTACTTTTCCCAAGTACTCATCTTTGAACATTTGGACAACTCTAAGGAAAAAAAGTCTTCCTGTTTTTCTTTCATCAAAAAGTGACCTATTTGTTTTTTTCAGAGTTTTTGGATGAAAAGATTGGCTTTTCATCTCCAGGAGAAAATTCTTTCCCTCAACCTCTTTAGAAAATAGAGTGGAGTTCCTCCTAGTTAAGTAGCTAGGGTTTTTCAGGTCAGTTTTACTTTTCAAGTCAACTTTTTGGTCATCAGATCTTGGGTTTCTCTGAGACTTCACTATAGCTTAGAGTGGGCATTGGTTATGCCATCATATTTGTCTGTAGACTATATCTAATAAGCTGTTCATGAGGTTGCTCTCTTAGCAAATCTTCAGGTTTTTCTGGGTCTCCCAGTTTCTCAGTTTCAAAACTCCCTCTTCTCTTCCTTGACAATGAGTGAGCAAAGAAGAGATACTTGTCTTCACAAACCTGTCTGATCCAAGGAGCAAAGTATTCCCTTTGCCTAGTCACATTTCTGCTTTTACTATGTCCATGCAGCCAACAAGACCAGAAAAAAACTTTGTTTCTCATATTAAAATGAAATAGTCTTATTATGTCACTTATCTCAGGCATATTTGCATTTTAATGAGGACAAGAACCTCTTGACTGAATAAATCTGTAATTTCAATATTGTGGGAGCACCTTCCAGTAATCCAGACTATGTCTCTTTCCTCAGTTTGTAAGATGCTTGTCTGTAGGTCTTTCAATTTATCCTATATAGAGGATCTACCCACTGTGCCAGAAGACTTCCTTAAAAAATGGGAGTGTCAAGTAAACACTCAGTTTACCCATTTGTTATCATAGAATATCAGAATTGGAAGGTATCTCTGAAATTATCTAAGCTATTGGAAAAGAAACACTCTTTACAACTATGCTTCACTTTTGTCACTAGATCAGCATGATTAAGTTTCTCTAGTTACATATTTCCTGATGATTTTTTATTTTTTTGTAATACTTTATTAGTAATATGCAGTAACTTGTTTATACTTATGATTCATCTTTCCATGGCCCTTTGGGCCACCTGCAATTTTGATTCTTTTGAAACTCGGGTGTATCAAGATTTGGAATCATGTAGTATCACTTGAAAAATATAGGCTTCTGTGTCAGGGAACATCTTGATATCATTGAAAACATGGCACAATTCTCTATATGTGATCCAGCCAAAGTTTTTCCTACTATTCAATCCTAAGTACAGGCTATTGTTCTTTGGTAGTACCTGTTTATGATGTATGTAATGAGGTACCAACACACTAGACAACTGTATGTCATAATCTGTGTGTAACATTCCCTTTGTTGTTTTTCAGTCATTTCAACTGTGTCTGACTCTTCACAACACCATTTGAGGGTCTTCTTGGCAAAGACACTTGAGTGGTTTACCATTTCCTTCTCCAGCTCATTTTATAGATGAGGAAACTGAGGCAAACAGGTAGGTGGATTGCCCAGGATCCCACAGCTAGTAAGTATCTGAGGCCAGAATTGAATTCAGGAAGAGGAATCTTCCTGACTCCAGCCCCAGCACTTCATCCATTGTACCACCTAGCTACCTCAACATTTCCTTTGCATCAGAGGCTGGAGAGGACAAATACATTGTCTACTCAGATAAAGTTTGCTTTGGTGTTATAGCTACTATCCTGTGATGAGCTTAGTGGTGCCCTTGTGGACTTGGAAAGGAAAAAACAACAGTTCACACCAAGCAGCAATGAAGCTGGAGTGGCCTGGAGATGTAGCCAGCGCAGAGAAGTCAACATCAAGAAAATGTATCAGAGGAAGAGTCAGGTCTGAATTCAGGTTGCTAGTGGCTACCCTTAAAGAGGAAGCAGAGACCAGTTTATCCACTTTGATCCCTTGGTTTTCCAACTAACTTGACTATAACCTCTGATATTGCATTGGTGGAAAAACTTAGCTACATTCAGCGATATTGGATGCTTGAAGCTCTTTGTGAGATGACAGCCTAGATATCTAAATTGTGTTGGAAAATTCTGGTGTTTCGGTGTGCCTATAGACTGGCCATGGGTGGCTTTCATCCCAAAATTACTGTGACATGTTTTGTATTACGAGTAAGACTATTTACAACTAATGCTTGCTTTTGGAAGATTCTATTACCCCATATTCTCATGATTAGGGCTTTTCAAAATTAAACAGACCAAGGAAGAAGGAGTTATTTTAGTGGGTGGAGACAAACCAAAAATCAAATACACACCAACCACAGCCCCTAGAACGAGGGAAACAAATTCCACTCAGCAAAGATAGACCTAGGAGATAGAGGTAACACCTCCTTAAGAACCATAGAGAGAATGGCATTGGCCCTCACCATCTTCTCATATTGGGTGGAGGACACAACTATCAGATTAAGTGTGGGATTGCCAGCATTTCATCATTGAAAACGTTGAGCAAACTAAGAAGCAAAGTTTTCTGGTGGTTAAATATGGATGCTCATTGGGATTTTTTTAAAGTATGGATTTAAAAAAAAAAAAGTCTAAAAAGAAACCTACAGATTTGCTGCTTTGCTCTAGTCATGTCACCACTCTCCCTAGCCACCCCAACCTCAGTAGCTTCCTCATCAGTTTTGTTTGGGAAAATATATATCCATGCTTGCCATGCCTTAAATAATTGCTACCTTTTTCCCTATTTAAAAAAAATATTATCTCTCCTTTATGAATATGCTGTCTTTGAGAAGCTTTATGAGCAGAGTTGACCTAAGATATTGCACCTATTTTGGAGCCTGGGAGCAATTTCACACCAATCTTAAGATCTATTTGGTTCCAAACCTCTAGAGACAACAGAGAAGACATTATCAACTATGGTGCTCATAGACTTCTTTCTTCCTTCCTCCCCTTCTTTCCCTGTTCCTCCCCATCCACCACCCCCATCAGGAAATGCACTATCCACAATCTGCATTTTAAATCACTTTTGAGTGATATGGATTTCATTGAATGAGACTTTGTAGTATTTCAGTGCTCAGTGTGATTAGTACAATACAATCTGTGAACATGAGCATTTAGAAGACTTTTCCACGCATATTAAAGTCTGACTTCTATTTTGACTCTGCCCAGAATGTCCTCCCTGAGACTGACAAACACTCTAGGTGAGCCTATGTCTCCCTATTATGTGCCTCTCGATATCATTCAGTGGGTTTTTGACATATGTGATTACATGGTTACATCTGTCAACAAATCTGATGTTTGAAGTAACTCATGGGAGGTAAGTCATTGGAGGAAAGCCTTTAAGGCTGCCATTTTGTTCTACTGAGTCAGTTTTTTTTTTTTAAATCAACAAAGGAGAAATACAACTGTATCTTGTATTCTCCATACCTCTCAGTCACTTGTGTGACTGTGAAGGTGTGGCCAGCTGTTGAAAATGCTTGTGCTAGCTTTCCTGTCCCCTTCATGTTTTTGTTAAGCATGTCCAAGATGCATAGATCATTCTCACAAAAATTTCTATAATCATGGAGAGGTAGGTATGCAGTTCTGTAGGTGCTGAAGCCTTCTCAGTTTCTTGACCATCCTCCATTAAGCTGAGAGCTCTTTGAGGGCAGGGAATGTCCTTTCTTCTTTGGTGATCCCCAGCATTTAGCACAATGCCTGGCACCTTGGACAGGGCTTAATGAAAGTTTATTTATTTACTGATGGACCTTTAGAGGTCTCTCCCCACGGTGGGTGTGGAGTCACCATACATCAGGTCTCCCGAGTGGAATGCTCCCACTTGGCTGAAGTAAGGAAGAGCAATGCTGCGTTTTGCAGCTGCTGGCAGGGTCTGAGTACAGGAGACATCCCATGAAATGATGTTGTTGCTGTTGCTGACTTTGAGTGAAACCAACTCTGCCAACTCTTTTTCCTTTTTAATCTCTTTTAGGAAAATCTGCAATCCATCCTTTCATTTAGCTGCAAGTTATTTATGTCTTCTAGTTTCATTTATATTAAGAATGTCAATATAGAGATGTGGTTCAGTTCCTCCAGTAATCTATACTTTAGTATGGTTATATAATAGTGGTTATACAATGATTGAACATTAAAAATAACAACAGTGAAACTAATATATGGAGGTGGTCTAATAACCCTCAGTCCTTTCCACCGTTCTCTCTGCATCCTTATAGAAATGGAAGGGAGTCATATGGGACTGAGAATTTTGTTCTCTTTATTTTTCTCTCTGGCCTGGCAGGAGAGCAGTGGGTGGAGAGTTAACCTCAGAGGCAGAGAGTCCTGCTTCTGATACATACTGGCTGAGTGACCATGGAGAAGTCATTTAGCTTCTAAGTCACCCAGGCAATTCTCAAAGAATTGGCAAAAAAGGTGCCAAACAGAATTGGTTGAGAGTTTCTTCACTCCTTAATTCCCTATTTTTATTTTTTTGTTTTAAACTTAAGAAATAAAGCATGCATTTCCATAACATAATAGAAAAAAAAAGATTATTGTACATGAAACTGAAAACCTGTTATTTAAGACTTACTATTCTTTTTAAATGTATAATAAAGTTATATACATTTCTTTTGTCCTCTTTTTTCTTCCCTACCCCCACCCCTGGAGATGACTACATTAGATGCAAAAAATGTGTATATACATATATATATATATATATACACACACACACACATAAATATGTGTGTGTGTGTAAAGCCATTCTATACCTCTATTTATCAGTTCATTCTCTGGATTAAGATAGCATCTTCCTTTATATGTCCTTTGTAATTGAAGTCATAGGTCTAGTAACTATCACTATCTCTTCTATCAGTTGTCATAACAAAAATGCATTAGTTGGTGGCCAGTCTTCTGGTGAGAGGCCTTACTATATAGTTTGTCTGGCTGCTCCTTTGCTAGCAGATGTAGCTTCCAACCCTTCCAGGCTTGGTTGAACATTCCTGAGTGTGAACTCTGCTATTATAGCCTTAAAGAATCTAGAATTATTTCCATCCTATGATAGAGCATCCAAGTGGAATTTTTGTGGAGAAATGCAAACCTAGCAATGGAAATGTAAACATCAGTAACAGGTTGCTTAAGGATGTATTTTGAGATATTTCAAGAGAATGTGTTTTCCTGCCACATCTCAGTCTGCCTCCTTCTAGTCTACTCTATCTGCATATTAGAAATATCTTTCTAATGGATGCTACTATTCTTAATAGATAATACCTATTTAGGAACTCATTTACTTAGCAAAAAGTCTTAGTTGAAAAGCCTGTTACTTTTTTTTTTTTTTGCCATGAATACTGTGAGATTGAATTAGCAAGTATTTTCCCTTTTCCATCTCCCTTTCTCTCTCAGGAAAACATTCTATATCTGGAATCACAAGACTCAGCTTCAAATCACACCTCTGTGCTTACTCCCTGAGTGACTTTTAGACAAGTCACTTAACTTCCTTGGGCCTTGATTATTTCATCTATAATATGAGGGGGTTGGACTAAATGACCCCTGAGATTCCTTTTAGCTCTAAATCTAGAAGATGATGCCTCCACCTTGATAAATTTTCCCTCCATAGGTTTATATAGGTCCATAAATGTTCATTAATATATGGAAAGTAGATGACAGAGTTATGTCTCTTTAATGACTGTTGAGTCATCAAGAAGGCAGAAACTAAGGCCTCTTGGCTTTGGAAAATGCCTGCTGCCTTTCTGGGTTTCATTTTTTCCATCTGTAAATTGGGATTAATAATACTTTCCCCTACATATTTTTGGCAGCATTAGAAGGATGAATTGCCCAGTATCTATCTATATTGTGACCCTTTCTGAGAAAGGATTCTGTGCCAAATATTTGTTTTATAACAACTTCCACTACAGCCAAAGAAGAGAAAAAGATGACTCATGGTTCAGTTCATTTGAGAATGATAACCTTAATCTATTTGCAGTGAAAATGAATAGCCTCATTTCTTTAAGTTGAATGATTTTCCCTCTTCCCTCTACAACCAACATCCTTCTCACTCACTGTTAGCAAAGGACCACCAGATCCTCCAGTTGTGTAGCAGATGCATGACTGTATGTGTGTGTCACCACTAAGCCATGCAGAACATGTGCTTTATGCCAGCTGGGTTATTTATGGAGAATAATTCAGAGGGAATTATTAGAAATAAGTTCACAAGGCTGTTGGGTAATGACTTATCTTTTAAACTGTTCCTTTTTATATAGCTTCTGCTTAACAGGGCAGAATCACAGAATTTCCAAGATGGAAGGGGTCTCAGCAGCCATCTGGTCCAACTCATCCATAAAATTAATCGCCTTGATGGCATCTCCAACAGGCCATCATTTAGCTTTTGCTCAAAGACATTCATTGAGGAAAATACCCTACCTCCTGACACATCCCATTCTACTTTTAGATATCTGTATTGGTTGGGAAATAGTTTTTTCCTGATACTAAGTTTAAATGCCCCCCCCCCCTTGCAACTTTTACTCATTGCTCCTATTTTTCTCCTCTGTAGCCCACAGAACAGGTCCAGTCCCTTCCACTTAATAGTCTCTTCAGGTATTTGAAGACATGAAGCTATCACATTCCCTGTAAATTTTCTCTTTTACAGGCGGAATATCCTTAGTTCTTTTAATTGATTGTTGCATGGTATAAACTCTAGGTTCTTTGCCGTTTGGATTGTTCTCCTCTAAATGTCTCTAGTTTATCAACGTCTTTTTGAGTTATGTTGCCTAGAACTGAATACAGTGATACTGCAGATGTGATTTGACCAGTGTAGGATACAATGAGACAATCACTCAAGTGTATACTGGAGCCAAAGTGTATGGCTTGTAAGAGTTGATTGTTAAATTTTCAGTGTGACTATTTATTCCTTGGAAATTGACAAATGTTAAAAGGTAGGGTAGATAAGTGGTTCAGTGGATAGAGTACAGGGCTAGGAAATCACAGACATTCATCTCCACCAGTGTCTTCACCAAGAAAACCCCAAATGGCATCACAAAGAGTCAGAAACAGCTGAAAATGACTGAACAGCAGCAACAAATGAGGGTTTAATTTCTTATTTTGTTAATTGTCTTGATTTAAGAAAGCGATGGAAAAGTGTTAATAAAGAAGATTAAACTTAAAGGTATGGCATGTGTACATGTCTTTTTGGAGAACAAGTTGGTAAACATTTATCAACACATTACTGCCATCACCTTCGTATTCCAAGAAGCTATACTCTCTTAGTGAACCACAAGAAGGCATTAGCTTTCGGCTGCTCTATAACACTGTTGATTCATGTTGAACATGTGTCCTAAAAATCTCAAAACCTTTTCTAAACAAAGTGCTGTCTATTAATGTCTCCCTTATCTTGTACTTAGGGAACTGATTTAAAAAAAAGCACCACTACCAACAACAAAAAATCCCGTAAAACTGTATGTATCCCTATCACTTCAAAGAAAAGTTTAATACTTAGCAAGTTTGGCTAATGGGATAATGAAGTGTTGCTAACCTGTTGCCATTTTTTAGATAAGTTTTTAGATAAGTACATCTCTTGCCTGACTTAGTACCCATGGTGTTTGATGGAAAGGGAGAACCTTGAATTATTTTAAGCAAAGCAAATTTTCCTTTAATTGCATCTACTTAGCATTCGTAGGGAACGTAACATAACTTCTGATTCAAATAGCGATTATAATATTGTCCTTTTAACTCGAAGGTGTCCTTTTAACTAGACAGACAGAAACCTATGGTTACTGGTTGGAAATGTCAATGGGCTTTGGGACCATTAGGGAAAGACTGAATTTAGGATGAGTATGAAGATAAGTTGATAAGTTTATCTACCCTCATTTCCTTTCCTCTTAGTCTGTCCTCCAAGGGAGAGAGGATTAAAAGCATTTGAAAATTAAAAGGAAATATGAATTAGCTATAAGAACAATTGGTTAGATCAGGTAGAGAATTAAAGGAACTTTGCCAAATCCTTCAATGAAGTTTAAATTGACAGGTTAGCATCAAAGAAAAGTTTAATTAAATCTCAGAATTCTGACATTTGGGACAATGAAAGGGCAGGAGAAGACCTTTATTAGTATACATTTAAAAGAAAAGGACATTTTATTTTCTGTTGCAAGAGATGGCTCACTAGGAAGAGGAATGGATGGGGTAAGATGTATTCAGAAATGAGGATAATATTAAAACAAAGTATTTCAATGAATTTTTTAAATTAAAGAGAAAATTGAAGGATTTCAAAAATAAGCATTCAAGAAGCAGTTGGAAATTCTAAATGTCACTGGGTTTGCAATGACCAGCTGGGTATGAGTTCCAGACCAGTATGAAACTAAGAGATTAGGAGTCAGAGTGACATTTTTTGTGAAGGTCTACAGCTTGTCTCCACCTTCTTGGACTATTTGCATGGACTTTGCCTGGAGAGAGAAACACCTCATTGAGTCATTCCATTCCTTGTGGTTGACAGTGGGGAGAATAAAGGAACATAGGCTGTTGGGCTGAGCTGGTCACAGAGAGATGATGTCTCCAGCAGAGAGTGATACTTTCAGCATGGACGCTACATCAATAGCCATCAGTTACTCTATCTGCTGTGAACAAAACCAGCCTGAGCTAAGAGCAGACCTGCAACTAAAAGTAAAGCTGTTTATTTAACTGGACTATAAGAGTTAGTACTACCAGAGCGAGTCAGGTCTGATGCAGAAGTAGGCTGTGGGGACCTTGTTTTATAGTTTTTGAGAGCAGAAACTGTTGATGAGATGAAGGGAAGACAAACTTTCCCTTCTACAGTCTTTTTTAGCCCTAGTTGGATTGAGCCCCCTGACCTGAGAAATGTAGTCACAGACACTTAACTTCTATGATTAGTCCTTTGACTACTTAGGATAAAGAGAAAGTTCATTGGGACAGGGTAGTGGATCAAAGGGGGAGACTAGTGAAGCTGTTTTTTGTTTTTGTTCTTTACACTGTTGCTATTTGGCAATTATTTACTTCACTGTCTTTTAGTAAATCACATGGACGCTAAAAAGTTTATTGTCCAAGTCTTGTAAAGGAAACTAGTTGACAAGACCAGATTTCCCAAATATGGAACTTGAGTGCAGAGATAAGGAATTGTTAATTTTAGTAATTCCAGAGCATTCTTTTAAATCATACGCTTAACTACATATTAAACCCAGGGCTATAGTGCCACATGAAGAACCCTAGAGAATTTGGGGCAGTGAGAGGGGAAGTATTCTAAGACTTGGTAGGCTAAGCATCCTTATGATCTAGGTGTACAGGGAGTCTTGTGCTCTTTGGCAACACCAGTGCATGCACACTGATACTGAATGTTCTCTGATGTAGTTATTTGGCTGGGAATCTGAGAGTAGCATCACCTGATGACTGAAATATATATTGCACTTGCTAGGTGGTTCACTGATGACCTCCTTCTCTGCAGGTTGCTAAAAGGAGGAGGAGGGTTATAGGTTTTATAATACCACCAAGTGTACACCTAGTTCATACTTTCTATCAAATAAATTGATATTTAATTACATTGTGTCAGAGCCTAGTCAGAGGGCAAAGGGAAGTGAGGGCTTAAGTTGAATGGCAACTGACCCATAGAGGACAGCTGGGTGCTAGTTCACTGTGATCCGCTTTGAGCAATTAAGGACATCTGGGATTAGTACTAAAGCCAAGGAAGAAACAAGTTTTTTCCATCTGCTATTGCTGGCAAGATGTCTGGATGAAGGCATGAGAAATAGATGTAAAACTATGAGAAATGAGAAGCAGAGAACGTATTCAAATATGACAGTCCTAACCAACTTAACCAAAACTTCATACTGGGAGGTGAGCAATGTGCCAGTGGGGCAATTGAAGAACCATAGGCACTCTGGCTCAAGAACATGGAAAAACTAAACAGAGTCATTAAAGGCACGACACTAGTAGGACAAGTTGTTGAATGACAAGGTCAAGCTGTTTGAGAGTTTTCTTGGTACAATCCTGCCTGTCCCACAATCTATTTTATTTTTATTAATTTGATTTATTTTTACACTTCAATGATTTTCCATTAGTCTTTTCCTATAAGAAACTTCTACAATAACTAGAAAAAAAACTTTTTAAAGAGCTTTGATCTGCAGAAGATATGTATAATAAAGTCAGTCATTCAATCGACAAGCATTATTAAGCACTTGCTTTATTACAAGTACTGTTCTAGACATCTGAGATACAAAGATAAAAATAAAACAGATCCTGTCCTCAAGGAGCTCGCATTCTACTGGGAAAGATAACCCATATACAAATAATTATATGTGTGTATATATGTATATATATATGTATATGTATATATGTATGTATATTATATTATATGTAATATGCACATACTCATGCACACACAAATATATATACATATACGCACATATACACATATACTATAAATAAAATATATATACACATACACACATATTATATAAATATATACACACATATATACACACAATAAATATAATACATATACACACAGACACACAATAAATATAATATATATACACATACACATACAATAAATATAATCTATATAGACATATGTAATATATACACATTATATGTAATATATAAACACACTATAAATATAATATATACACATATATACACATACACATAATATAACATTGTGTGTATGTGTGTGTATATGTACATATATATATATATATATATATATACACACAAATGCATAATAAATATAAGCTGGGGGAGAGAGCAGGAGGCCTCATACAGAACATCTGAACTGAGCGTTGAAAGAAACGAGGTGCTCCAAGAGGCAAGTGAGAGGAAGGGGTGATTTCAGACGCAGGGACAAATGGAAAGTTAGTTTGGACCCATCTTGTGAAGGGCTTGAAATGTTAAACAGAGAAGCTTCTAAGTGATCCAGAGGTAATAGGGAGCCAATAAATTGTATTGATCAGGTCAATGACATGGTCAGACCTGTGTTTTAGGAATATCACTTTGCAGAAATGTACATGATGGATGGTACATGATGGATACAGAGGAAGGGGACTTAGGAGGATATCGTAGTCGTCTAGGAAAGAAATGATGAAGAGATCAACCATTTTGGTGCCAAATGAGTAGAGAGAAGAGGATGGATGCAAAATATGTGTGGGGTTAGAATTCACACTTGGCAATTGGTAGAATATGTGGGGCAAAGAAGAGTGAAGAGCCTGAAGCATTCCTTACCTGTGGTTTATCACTTCTCTACTGAGACGAAAGAAATATATTTCATTAAAACAATCCATATTTATTGAACCCTACTATACACCAAGGCAGCTAGGTGGCTCAGTGGATAGAGTGCTAGCCATGAAGTCAAGCAGACCTGAAATAAAAACTGACCTCAGAGTCTTTCTAGCTGTCTGACTCTAGGCAAGTCACTTAACCATCTTTTGCCTTAATCCTCTGGAGAAGGAAATGACAAACCATTGCGATATCTTTGCCAAGAAAACCCATATACGATCATGAAAAGTTGGACGTGATTGAACGACTAGACGATGACAACAGTAACAACAATGTGCCAAGCAATATATTTGGCTCTGGGGATATGAATACAAAATATAAGAAAAATCTTTATTCACAAGGAACTGAAATTCTAATGGGGAGGCAACTATGCATGTATGTATATACACACATATGTCTATGTATATCTCCATATTGTGCATGTGTGTCTAAGTGTATGTAGTGAATAATCAGAAACATATACAAAGAAATTAAATACAAAGCAGTTTGGGAGGGTGGATACCAACAGACAGGGAGAAAGACTTCATAGAGAAGATGGTGGAGACATTGTTTCATTCTTTGTACTCGTTCGTCCAGTATCTTGCCCAGTGCTTGCATGTATATTAAGCACTTAAATATTTTTATAGCTAGGAATATATTTCTTTCTTTGCTTTTGATCTAGTTTTGATTGTTCTCTATTGTAGTTTTCACTTTTATTATCAGTCTTTGAGCATTTAACCTTTTGTTCTTGCTCTTGACTTTATTTGGATACCAATTATTGAGGATCTTGGGAGCAAGGGGAGAATTTTCCACTCCTTATGTAGTTCCTGTTGGATTTTTTTTTTTTTGGTCCCTAGAATGAGTTTTCTAAATTTCTCTTTGTGACACAAAAATACATTTCATTTATAGCAATTATCTGTTTAACAGGCTTTAATAGGAATTAGACATTAGATAACTTCATCAGATAGTTGTTTGGACTAAGGACCTTGAGATGATAACAAAAGAAAAAAATAACATACTAATAATATATTTTGTCTTAGTTTGGGAAATTCTACCATTTTTTGTTGATTTCATGGTTTGATGTGATATCTCATAGCCCCTGACTTTGCACCAAAGAGTTGTAACTCTTGCTCTCAGGGAGAGGCTTCCTAGCCATTGCTCCCTAATAGATGGTAGTAAAGAACGGCAGATGTCCCAGAAGAAGCTAAACAACTGCAACCCACACATGGTATCAAAGAACCACCTGACAGGCATGAGACCAAGAGAGACACCCAAAAAAGGGTGTAATTGGAATGGAGATGTGACATCCAGCTGAGAGAGGCAGAGAACAGTGTGATGATTTCACCAGAGAAGGTCACACTTGAGTTAACCTGGCCATCTGTGTACCCTAGTCACACATGTCCCTTTGCATGTGTCTTAAGTACATTTGCTCCTATCATGTAGGATCATCAAGTAGATGGTGTGGTAACCCACAGGAGATTGTACCCCATGTATCTATAAAGGTACCATTTCTTACCATTTTATGCTGTTTGATTAAACAATTTTTGCATTGTATGAGTGTCCTGTTTAACTGGCAAAAATAAACATATTATGCAGGTTCATGAATTATGGTTTTAGAAACTTCAAATATCAGATAGTTTTTCTAGGGGGTCCATGAGTGAGAGAAAATCCAATTGCCACACATTCCTATACTTTATTTGTTTGGCCATTCACGAGTCAATGGACCAATTAATTTTTAAACAGGTTTTTAATTAGCACAAAACAATCAACTTTTAACTGAAAAAAGTTCTATAAATATGTTGGAATACAATAAACATTTTCTGCCATTAACCTACCTAGGATATGTGCCAAATTGTGCATTCTATAATTTTATTGCATTCCTAATTCTAGAGACAGCATGATGTAGTGAAAATGGTTAGGAGACACATAGATTAGAATCCTTCCTCTGACACTTCCAAGTTCTGTGACTGAGGGCAAGGTCTCTAATCTTTAAATTAGGGATTCATTCTTCTCGTCTGTAAATGTAGATGATAATACCTTTAATATTTGCCTCACAGGATTATTGTACGGCTTAAATGAGATTATATATATACATATATGCATATATATATAAAAGCCTTAAATGTTTACATATTAACTATTACCACTATTATTATTTTGATAGAGTGTTTATATTAATGCTATCAAGTGCCACTTACAGGAGGCCATTTACTCCACAGTAATAATGCCCTATACGCTGATCTGAAACTTATCTGGAGGAAGGTAGGACTAGACTGTCATGGCCAGATATAAAAATGAGGTGTGCTTGGAAAATTCTGCCACAATTTATCCTTAACTTCTTGATAGAATTAGAAACTTTGTATTTTCCATTGTTTACTCAGTGTTAATTCCTTCATTCTTCTTCTTATATCCAGTCTTCTCCTAAACTCTAACCTGCTACACTAAATCAGAATTGGAAAAGTTCTGTTAGACATTTATGCCTCTTAATTTTACATTGCATCAAAATGTCACTTCAATGATGAGATCTTTTTTTAAAAAAGTCGAACGAAGTTGCAATTTTATCAGTATAGAGAATTCCTAGTAAGATCAGTACTTGACTTGAAATTTAGGGTTTTACCACTTTACTTGAGGTACTGATGGATTAAATGATATATCCATGGTCAGTATGTAGCCAGAGGCAAGACTTCAAGCAAGGTCTTCTTGAGGGGAAGCACAATTCTCTATCCACTTCCCTAGTACTACCTCTCATAATGCATAGATGGAAATGGGGAAGAAAAGGAAAGATACCCAAAAGGAATAGATTAAATATAAAACATATTTACATACATTTTCTTTTACTGATAGAGATTTGAAGGTGCATGCAGTGACTGTCCCATTTTCTGGTTGAAGTGGTGAAGATGAATCCTCATTGTGGATGAACAAAAGAGGAGCTCTGATGAAAGAGATGTTTCTCATCATGAAAGCAGATAGATAGTTATCCTTTATTTTTTTTAATTGTATAATGAACTTAATAACAAACATGTCTATAAGAAATGATGAGCAGGTAGATTTCAGAAAAACCTGGAAAAACTTACATGAACTGATGCTGAGTAAAGTGAGCAGAACCAGGAGAATATTGTACACACTAACAGCAGCATTGTGGGAGGATCAGCTTCCATAGACTTAGCTCTTCTCAATAATCAAGTGATCTAAGATAGGCTTGCACAACCTGAAACCTGCAAAAGGATTTCAGGCAGCCCCAAGAGTAATGTAGAGGATATAAAACAAGTCTGTACAATGTACTGTCTGTGGGATGCTTTGGCGGGCTACCAGTGGCTCATTGGCCATATATTGTGCAGGCCTGATCTAAGATAATTCCAAATGACTCATGATGGAAAATGCTATCCACATCCAGAGAAAGAGTTATGGAGTCTGAATGCAAATGGAAAGATACTATTTTCTCTCTCTCTCTTTTTTTTTGTCTTCTCTTTGTCATGGCTTTTACCTTTTGTTCTGATTCTTCTTTCACAACATGATTAATGTAGAAAATTTGTTTAATATGATTAACATGATATATAGCCTATGGAGAGGGGAGGGGAAACATTTGGAACTCAAAATCTTATAAAAATGAATGTTGCAAACTAAAAATAAATTTAAAAAATAACAAACATAGAAATTTGGATATACAAAAACAACAGAATGTGTATGAAGCCACAGATCTCTTTATCACAATATTATATATTTTAAGGTGTATGTCAAATTTGCCATGATAGTATTAACACTGTCTTACTTGATTGTGTTCCTCTCTCAACTTCTTTCTATATTCTTCCATGTTTTTAAATGTTTTGACACTTTTTTCCTTTTTTTCTTCACTATCATCACCTCCCCTTAATCAAAATCATATAAAATTTTTCCCCTGTAAAGAGTTGAGCATAAACAAATTAATACCTTGGCCATGTCTGAAAACACGTATTTCTTTTTCTATCTCTAGCCCATCACTTCTCTGTCAAGATGTAGGAGGCATGCCTTGCTATCAATCTTTGGAGTCATGATTGGTCATACTATTACAGAGTTTATAAATCTTTCAAAGTTGTTTTACTTTATGTTACTGTGGTAATGATATAAACTGTTCCCAAGGTACTTCTCAGTTCACTCTGAATCAGTTCATACAAGTCTCTTAAGGTTTCTCTGAATGTGTCTGCTTTTATCATTTATTATGGCCCAATAATTCATTATATTCTTGTCATAATTGTCATCCATTCCCCAAACGATGAGCACAATTTTTGTACTAATTTTTTCAACAACAACAACATATTGCTATAAATTTTATTTTGTGCATAGGAATGCTTTTCCCGCCTCTGTGTTTGCTCTCTCTGAGGGTGTATATTTAGTACTGGCATTACTGGGTCAAAGGGTATGCAGAGCTTATTGGCTTTTTTAATATATTTCCAAAGCATTTTCCAGAATGGATGAACCAATTCAGAGTTCATCCAACAGTGTATCAGTGTTACTGCACTATAACAGTGACTCCAACAATTGCTATTTTCCTTTTTTTTTTTTGTCATTTTGCAAATTGCTGGGTGTAATATAGAATGTCAAAGGTCTTTTAAGTAGTATTTCTCTTAATATTAGGAATTTGGAGTATTTTCTCATTTATTTGTTAGTAGCTTACATCTCTACTTTTAAATTTACTTGTTCATTACTTTTGACCATTTGTATAGTAGAATATGGCTGTGGTTCTTAGATGTTTGTGTCAATACCACATATATCTTTGATCTCAGCTCTATATGCAGATGTTCCAGCTAATCTTGAGATGCTAGGACAGCTATATTTCTTTCATCTCCCTCAGTTTAAATCTTACCTCAGATATTTGCCAGCTTTGTGACCCTGGGCAAGTCACTTAACCCTCTTTGCCTCAGTTTCATCTGTAATGAACTAGAGAAAGAAATGGCAAACCACTTCAGTATCTTTGACAAGAAAACCCCAAATAAGGTCATGATTGAATAACAAAAATTAGCAGTAATGATAGTAGTAGTAATGGGGAAATTTGAATGAAGAGAGGGTTGGGAAGAGGGAGATAATGTGTTCTCTAAATGTTCATTGAATTGTTCAATTAAGTTAGCTTGTAAAGAGCATCCTTATTTCCCCAAAAACTTGCTCCTTTAAGCTGTACTTCAGTCACAGCCTTCTAGGACTGCTCAGATGAGATCTATCTGCCAATCAGGTAGTTGAGGGACTGAGTTGGTGCATCTGATAAAAGGAGGTTAAGAAAGTATGAATAGGAATTGAAGCCAAAGAATCCAGACATGGAGGAGTCAGTCACAGCGGGAATCAGGGCATCAGCAATGCCAGTGGCTCAAGTTGCATGCTCAGAGTTCCATGGTCTTTGGGCCATCTTTATGCACAAGTGTTACATGTGTTCTCTGGCACCCCTAACCCTGCCACTACCATGTACCTAAGCTGGGGGTGGGGAGGGATGGAACACACACTTTTAGTTTCCATAGTTCTGACTGAACATAAACTTGTTTCTAACCTTTTAGAATGGCAAGGTAGAGAGAGAAGTGGGCCATGGTCTCACCATTCCTTACATATCCTCTTCATTTCTCTATTTCCCAAATGAGTTGGGGCTTAGCCTGCAACTTCAGTTGCAGGCAGTTTTCCCCTAGCAGGTTTTGGGAGCAGAAAAGCATGTTTACTGTGATCATCTTTCTTCTCAAAAAATTAATAAGGATAAACATTTAATGATCCCTTTTGTCTTTACCTTATAGTACTTTCAAATTGCACTTTCCTCTAGTCTGAATTCTCCTTTAGGACAAATAAAAACAATTAAGCAAACACAGAAGATACAGTTTCTGCATCTGATAGTGAATGCTCATTTTTGACCCAGGTACCCCCCACCTCTTTGCCATGGGGCTTTGGGAATGCTTCATTACGTCTTTTTTGGAACATCATTTTTTCTAAGTCATGAGTCTTGCCCTGATATAGAATTTGTCTTCTCAGCATGTCGTCTTCTTCAAGACCTTCCTTCATTCTGTATTTTGGCTTTCCTGCCTGGGTCTACTTTTGTCCTTCTTATGTCCTCTACCTTTAAACATCCACCCCCACATGTCAGGGAGTGACGTGGTGAAAGGAGTATTTTAGGAAGAGTAGTCTAGCATCGGTATGCATAAGAAACTGGAGAGGAGAGAGCAGCATGGTTTGATGAAAGCCATGGGGCAGCTAAGGCAGCCAGAAAGGAGTACATTAACTGACCAGAGGGAAGGCAGTTAGAAAAGAATTAAAAAGTGGAGAGCAATCACTTGGGGAGCTTTATCTAAGTAGATAGGAAAAAGACAACTGGAAAAGGAGAGACTTATTAAACAGACTCTAGGTAGAAGGGGGAGGATCAACTAAATGAACTGGAATTGAGCTTTCTTCAGGGAGAATTTTGACTTGAATCTGAGAAAGAAAGAGAATGTTATGATATCAGCTGAGATTTTTCACATCTGGCACCTTCTTAGGAGGGACAATTTGAGGCTCAGAACCTCAGTCTTAGAGTAAAATGCCAATAGCCCTACTCAAATCAGACTGGTATCATGCTCACACATTAGCAGCTGTAGGAAGCAAGGATAACAGCTGGAAGAAGTCTCACACACCTTTAGATACCAGTTAGCTACCCTCTACACATGGAAATAGCCAGGGTGCTATTTCCACCAGTATCCAGAAAAGTTCTGATGCTGGGGATCTGACACTCTTTCCCTCTCAATCCTCCTTCATCTAGCTTTTTGGAAAGAATTCTAGTAGAATGGAAAGTCTATGATACTATGAAGCTAGAACACTCAAGTTGGACCTTAAACCCCAAAGAATTTTGGGTCCAATTTTTAGACTTTGTTTGCTTTCCTCTCTAGCTTAAGGGAAATGTATTGAGTCTTTATGTCCTCAGCAGAAAGTGATAGTTTGTGTGTATCTGAGATTTAATGTGACAAAGAACTGGGGACTCAGACAGTCTGAACTGTTTAAATTGCAAGAGGATAGTAACAACTGATTTGAATTTGCCCTCAGATTAAGCCCTATTAGTTCTCCTGTGAAATAATGGCTCCAAAACTTTTCCCCTTTCCTTACTATTGGGAAAGATCACCTAGGAAAGAAGACAATATTCTCTCAGATCAAGGCTGATAGCCTGAGATCAAATCATGCTGCAACAATACTATTTAAGTAACTTCAGTGTAACTTACCAAAATGTACGGTTTGTATCCTGAGATCTCCTCTTTAGGGTGATTGAAGGGACGGTTATTAGATGGCACAATAAATAGAGTGCTGAACCTGGAGTCAGGAGGACCTGAGTTCAAATCCAGCCTCAGACACTTACTAGCTGTGTGACCATAGGCAATTTCTTACCCCAATTTGCCTCAGTTTCCTCATCTGTAAAATGAGTTAGAGAAGAAAATGCCAAACTACTCCAGTATCTTTGCCAAGAAAACCCCAAATGAGGTCATGAAGAATCAGACGTCTGAAAATGACTGAACAGAATTTGACTGAAGGTCTCATAGAGGAAGGGTACCAGGGAGAAGTGAAAGGATAAGCCTGTACTTCCAAAGGCAAAAATCTTTAGAAGAGACGCATCTGACTACCAGTGGCAGAATGGTATCCAGGGTTAGGGAACCTGCAGCCTCGAGGTCACATGTGACCTTCCAGGTCCTTGTGTACTGCCTTTTGACTGAGTCCTAGTTTTATAGAACAAATCTTTTTATTAAATAGATTTGTTCTGTGAAGTCTGGCTTCAGCCAAAAGGCGGCACCCAAGGACCTAAAGGGCCACCTTTGACCTTAAGACCCACAGTTTCCCCACCTCTTCGATAGATCACTTAGTTTGGGGATTGTCCAGGGTACTAAGAATACTTTGTTTTTCTGGGGTTTTGTATGCATCTTTTTCCTCAAATACGTTATTGGAAAATACTTTATATTTTAAAAATTCCTTAATTTTCCTTTAACTCTGTCCTCAGAAAAACCCTGTGACCTGAACAGAGCAAATGTTACTCTGTTTTGTGGGTTAGAAACTGAGGTGCAGAGAAGTTCCATGATCTGCTCAGTCATACAGCACGGTAAGTGTCTGAGCTGAGATTGTACACCATATCTCCTGAATCAAAGTATCTATTTGTTTTAATGTGCTACCTCATTTATAGACAAGAGTCCCTTTCAATTATGAAGTGTTGATCAGGATTTAAAAATTCAGTTCAGGTTAATTACCTTTCCAGATTGTCCAGGAGAAATATTTCTTCATGTTTAACACTGAGTCTTTTATAAATGAGACATTTTGACATAAACAAATAATTAAAACAAGCAGTTTGAGTGCTATTTGGCATTTATTTGGCAGTTAATGCAGCAGCATGGATCTTACCACTCTCACCCCATCCCTACCTCTAGCTCCCAGGTTAGGTCTAAGGAACTGCACTGTTTTATCGTACTGTAAGGCAAGTTTTGGCTCCAGATAGAAGACCCAGGAGGCATACATACATACACATATGTACACACACTCATATATACACATATATATGTACATATGTACATGTATGTGTATATATGTATATGTATGTACATATGGAAAGATCAGGAGAGCAAATATAAGAAAACAGCAAGATTCTTAGGCAATTATCTGTCCCAAGCGAGAAGCTTTTATGTACTTTCTATTGACTCAGGAACCAATCCCAGGTGCTCTTTCTGCCATATAGCAACTTACCATACCTGGCAGATGTGATACAAGGTTGCTATAATTCCTGAACTTGCCCCATCTGGCACATACTGACAGTTAGACCCTCTGGCTGGGTCTAAACAATCACCCAGACTGACCCATTATATGTCAACACAGAGCAATCAATTAATTGCCACAGGGTCTACCCGATTTGGTGTCTTAATGACCAGTCTGGATTGACCCTTCAGTGATGGATCGACTGTTCACTGATCTGCTGTTATCATGGCCAAAATGACTGATTCAACTGCAAAATGGTGGCTAGGTAGTTCTATGAAGACTTAGAAACAGTGTTTTCTTCATGCAAACTACTGAGAAAATATCTCTGTTCAATATTTAGAATACTTTTTTAAATTTGATAGCTGGAAAACAAAGACCCTTTTGGGAAATATGCTTTGTATTTTTTAGCAGACAAACCACTACTATTCTCATCTCCATGTATCATACTAGAGGAAAAATCTATTTTCTGGACAGATTGATACTTCCTTTACGTAGTAGCATTTGGTGGCATACTGATGAGTTTCATTTTTGAGTGGGGCCAGTAATTCCTTGAAATATCAGTTAATCATTGTTTGGAGTTCAAGTTCTAGTACTGAGGCTATGCCATTTACAATATGACAGCCCCTGCATAAGAAATGGCTGACCATGTAGCAACTAGTGCAAGAAGAAAGCACAGCTGGCAGTTGTGTGGATGAGCAAACACATTGAGCAGGGACATTTTTCAAGCACTGGTCGGGGAGAAGAAAGAAAAATATGCAGAGCATTTCTTTGGCACCATTTTCTTTTTCTCTCTTTGGGAGCCAAGGCCATTGCTGTTGTCACTGTCTTCAACATGCCACAGATGTGGTGACTGTGGCAGCCTGTAATAAAGGGTTCCTTCTGACATTCATTTGGGCATATCATAAACCAAATCTCATCTTCCAACCTTAACAATAACTAATAAAAGCCTGATATAACATAGATAGAGTACTTCAACATGTGCAAAATACTTTACATGTTACCCTATCTGATCCTTACTGCAACCCTATAAATGGGTGCTATTATTATCTCCATTTTACAGATGAGGAAACTGAGGTTGAGAAATGTTAACTGTCCAAGGTCATACATCAAGTGAGTGTATATCAGAATTTGAACTCCAGGTCTAATACTCTTTGCTTGGTGCCAATGAAATGTCTCTCAAAAAGGTAAGTTATAAGTTGGGTGTCAATGTTCTATTTGAATTATGTGCATGGACAAATATCTCTTTGAATTCCTTCTATTTGAGATGCACAGTTAAAGGTAAAACTGAGAAAATTCCAACAAAGCCAATTCCACGTTTCTCTGATTTTATGTGGAGCAGGATGATTTTGACAAGTAAAAAAAAAGAAGGGGTCAGAGAAAGATCAAATAGCGTTGCATAGAAAATCTAAGAGATGCAAGGCAGAAAATCTGTGATCCCCTGTATTACCTTAGCTTACCTTCCAATTCTGGAAACTTGGATCCCTTATTGTGTAATAGATTCATGTCCTAGACCTAGAAAAAATAGTTTACCACATATGTCCCTCTTTCCCCAACTGATATTGGCTCAGCAGGGTAGCATGAAATGGCTGGCAGGGTTATAAACTTTTTCCTTTTGAGCCCCATTTTCCAAAGTAAAGCTCTCAGAAGTCTGGCTCCCAGAAGCTTGGCAGCCCTCCCTTTGGGAATAGAGGACAAGGTAAAATTTTGATGTAAGTGTAATTGGCCATTAAAATTCTCATCTCCTTCTCTGTGCCCCTTTCCTATTTCTGGTAGTCTTAAAAATTTCTATTAATGCCTTTTATTTTTATGTCACAATAATTTTCCTAGCCCTGTCCCTCTCCCCACATTGCTGCTTCAGTTGAGCCTACCTTTTTAACAAATAAAAATCTATTAAGAAAAACCTACCATTTTTCCAGATACCATATGTATAGTCCCACCTTGATGCCCTTTCTCCAGCATTCCCAGGTACCAATTGTTAATCCCTTAGTATAAAAAAATTTCTTTGTGCAAGCTTCCTCTCTCCCTCCAACCTGTAGTCTTCTCCATCCTTTCCAAAAGTCATCTTCATCTCAAAGCATTTTAAAATACATTGACATTTTAGTTAGAATTTAGGAGAAATTTAAATTTAATATGATTAGTAAATCACACCATGATTGAAATGATAGTTTCTACATTAATCTCCTATAGATATTATCAATTTAAAAGATGATATTTGTTAGCAAAAATAAATTGATAGAGTTTCAGACACAGTGGGATGAATGCATCTTTGTGTGTCAGTTTATAGTGCTTCCCGGTACCCCCTACCAGGGGGTCAGCTTCCTACACTACTTACAACCCTGAGAGCATTGAGAAAAGGAGTTTTTGTAGTCATCTAGGCCTGTCTCCTGCTTGAAGTAAGAACTGCTCTCTTTCCTTTGTCCATTCACCATCACTAGTAGAGTTCTCTCCATGGTGAATGCTGCATGACCACCCACAACAGTCCTTGAACTCCCTACTATGTGCAACTAGCCAATCCCAGGCATGGTCCTGTGAAGACTGTCAACATCCTCTAGGAGCCAAGCTACCCCTGGGCATGTGAGAAGGAGAAGTAGTTTCCCAGGTAGATTCCATCGGCAGGTATGGGGAAGAGATGGGAGAGGGCTTCCATTTATTCTTTTTATACCACCCACCCACTTATCTTCTATGTACGCCTTCTTCATTCCATGCCATGTAAGTGAAACAGAGAATCGATTAAAAATAGTTTGAATCTATGTAACACGTTTCATGTGAGAATCTTGAAGAATTTTACAAGTACAGTAAATTCTATGTTATCAGTAATTCTTTTAACTGGCATTCTGACACATTGACAGTTTGATGATGACTGATGTTCATAATGACGACCCTAAAGGCCCTGTAAGATCATGATGCCCTTTCTCAAAAATAATGCAGGTGAAATGGCATTCCATATAGTTTTATTATTAAGTATATTTAATTAATTCTCAAAAATGTTGTGAATCTACTATTAACCAGGAAATTTGACTCATCAGAAGGAACCCTTCTTTCCCAACGAGTTTACTATATAACCAAGGTTTTATAAAAATCTTAGTGGAATAAATATTTATTGTACCATATACAATATTAAACTATTATTAATGAATAAATATTACATAGTACATAGGCATTCATCTGATTAAATTTCAGTGAAGAAACTGAAATAAATAATAATCATGAGCCAGAATATGACCTTATTTTTTCCATGTTCTGTGATCAAAAGCCTGGTAATAAATTAAACTAGTCATGCACTATACTTCTAGAAAAGAAGACCCATTATCTTTGAAAATATGTGATCTCTATTTATAAAAGTCACTCTTTCCTCTCTTGACAGATCTCAAAGTCCAGCCTGCCAAGAAAAAATAATAATATATCTGATGTAGATGAAGATTTTCAAACTTTAAGTATCAGTCTCTTAGCAACCACAGAGGTTTGAAGAGTTCACTTTTTTTAAACACGTTGAGAAGTGTGTCAATGATTAAATGTTTCCTAAAATAAAGATATTTAGTTCCATAGGCATGGAAGGTTCAAGTAGAAAGCTAATATGATTTATGATCCCAGTCCAAAATGATAACACTTTGGGACAGAACCATAATATATGATCTACCTTTACAGCCGTCTTTAGAAGAAAAAAAAGCTACAGTGTGAGGCTCTTGGAAAGGATCCAATAGATTTTTAAAAAGTAACTCTCATTGAGTGAGTTCCATTTGTAACTCTTTTGATGATTTGATATAGTATTATGTGCAAGCAAATGTAATTTTTCCTTAGAATTGATAATACAATCCTTCACATTCCAAGAATTCATGGGATGGTATTTCAACACAGGCAGCCACTTGCATGAGAGCTTGGTTAGCTGTTTCTGTATAAGAAGAAAAAATATACAAAGAATGAAATTATTTTAGAAATATCATTAATTAGTATAAGTAAATATATAATCTGAGGAAATACTCCAAATGGGAATTAGGGTTGTTAATAATTGATGAAAGTTACAAAATGACCTTCAAGATAGCCCTCATCAAAAATTACTCTACCATGAATATATATTATTTTATCAAGTGTGCCTGCATACAATTTATAGTTTCTCTTTCAAATCAGGATTGTGATCTATTCAAACAGATACAGATAAGTGGAATGTGCATGATTATCAGAATTTTCAGGCAATGAATAGGCCATGGTAAACTTAGAGAGGAAAACTGTGCTTAGGTTTGCTTGAAGGTGGGAGAATTTATCTACTTTCTTTCTCTCCCTGATAATAGCAGCTTAGGCACTTGCCTGGGAGGATGTGGAGAGCATGAGACTGAATCTGACCTGATTCACTCCATGCTGAGACTGGTTCAGAATCTCATTTGCTAAAAGACACAATGGTTGTGGTTACTCATGGTTACTCATGGTTACTAATGGAATCTCATGACTCCAAATGTGGAACAAAAAAACAAACTAATCATCAGAAAATAAAAAATGGATCATCAAATCACTGCCACCTAATACATGCCCAGATTCTCTGTTAAAATTAAAATTAAAAAAAAAATTTCTCTGCCTCTTCTTTACATAGGGCCATAGTTCGATCAATGGATGACCTATGTGATGATTTTACTTAGAAACAACTATTCCTCATTAATATAGGCCTGGCTGGTTTTCCTGTTGCCACTGGTTCCCACTAATTCATAGCCATGTCATATTATGATCTAATATGTACCAAGGCTTTGAGGTATGAAAAAAGAACCAAAAATATCATTTCCCCTTCCCTCCAATTCTCTCTCTTCTACCTCTTCCCCATCCTCAGCATCACTCACATAATCACACATTTTTTTTTCTATTCTCCTAATCAAATCCTTTCCCAATCCTTTTTAATTCTAGTGCTTTCCTCTGTTGATTATTTTCAATTTATCCTGTATATTTGTTTGCACAGAGTTGTTTGCATGTTCTTTTCTCCAGTATACTGTGACCTCTTTGAGAGCTGGCTTTTGCCTTTCATTATATCCCTAGCGCTTAGCAGTGTCTGGAACATAGCAGGCCTTTAATATATGTGTGTTGATTTGGCTAAGTCTGAGAGTGCTTAGCCTGGCATCACCATAAGCCCTTACTAATTTGTATCTCAACGCTCTGCCACTCCCAAAGTCAGGGCACAGATTTTATTGATGATAGACTTGATACTAATGAATAAGAGGGAACAAGCAAAATTGTGAAAACTATTCTAGAATAATTTTCATAACAAATGAAATTAGTCTAAATCCCTTCTAAATAACTGAAATATTCTTTCTCTAAACTCTTGTTCCTTCTCCACCTCAAGCTCAAGACTGTATTTATTAAAACTACAAATGTTTCTCTGACCTTTTTGGCTCCTTTCTACTTCTTCAGTGATAGTGGCAAAGTGACAGAAAGTAGGGCAGAGGGTACTAAGAATCATTCAAATTGTAGATGTCCTATTAACATGAATTTAACTGTCAATCCTATAAATCTGAGATGCTTGTCCAGTGACCAATGAACAGACATACTACTGGAGGAGCTGAATCATATCAGTCTTGACATTTTAGAAGACAAAAAATAAGTTGCAGCTTAATGGAAATTGAGAAACCATCAACAAGAAATTGCATTTCATAGAACACTTAGTCATGATATGTTGTCATGTTTATCATGAGCATTTGTGAAAATGCTATCCTAAAAATAAATGCACCTTCTGCACTGATATCTTTTGCAGGGGAAGAAGAGGGAGAGAATTTCAATGAAGAAACCAATAAAAACTTTCCACCTCCAATAAAGCAAAATGTGCTTAAATACTTAGTGCCTTAAATGTAAAAGTGGTTGTAGAAGAGGAGAGCAAAAAGATATTGGAAATTACAGCTCAGGAGGAAGAAGTGAAAGAGGTTAATGGCTTAAAGACTGTGCAGAAGTCTCTTACCTATACGTTTTCAGCACTTTCTTCATGAAGTTAGTGACACGGTAGCACTAGACTTGGTGATCATCAGATAATAATATCACAAAATGAAAGCAATCACATTCCAAATAGGCAGGTTACCAATATAGAACATATTCCTGAATTAGTCATGTGCTCAATCAGATTTGTTAAAGCAAAGATTAAAATCAACCCTAGGTTAAGGGAAAAAATAAAAATGAAAAGTTTTGTTTTGCAATTGAAACAATCCTAAACTGACCTATTTAAACAAGCTTTGGATCTTCCACAATGGTCAACAGATACAAAAAGACACATTAACACAGACTATCCCTGTTTCCTAAGGAAGATTAACTTATGAAAATCAGTCACCATAGCACAGAGACCAAAAGAGACTGAAAGTCCTGTAAGTAAGCAAACACTTCATCTTGCTAAGTGGAGAGATATGGCAGCAAAGGACAAACCATTTTAGAATATTATCTCCTCAGTAATCTTATTGAAGAGGATGATGAAAGCAATATTGACTCATAAAATTGCAAAAAGCATTAAAGGGAAAACCAAGTTTAGAAAAATTTATTGAGAGAAACAGTTATCACAAGAGAACTTGATGATGAAATTGAAGGAAGACCAGAAAGTAAGTGAACAATGAAAGGATCTCTAAGGACTTCTGCAGCAAACTTTTTTCCTCCTACCAATAATAACTACCCTATTGAGACTCTAACATCACAGTCCTGAATGTGTTGAATGGAAAAGTCATGGTAACACCCAGTTAAATAGAAAAAGATACTGGACTAGACCAAATTTTCCCAGAGGTATCTCCCAATGAAAGTGATGATTTTGAGGTTATTGTGGGATTAGTTCCCTGACCATTAAAAGAGAAAATGTACAACTCTTAGGGAAAAAAAATCAAGGACTTTTTTACCTTAAAAAGGGGGTCAAAACCCATCAGTAACTACTGATCCATTTGCCAGCTTGAAAAAAAATCTCTTGAGAAAAATTTTATAAGAATAATCTCTATATGAATTGAGGACACTTTTAATGAAAGTATGAAAGGGGAGTAGGTGTACTTAGATGAACAATATTCAGACCATATTCTTACAGTTACATAATTGGCTGAAAGTTTCTGAGAATACATTTTGTCAACTTGCTTATTGTTTACTGCAAAAGGCATTTGATCCAAAAGAACAAAATACTTTTCTCCCAGAAGGTTGTTTCCAAGAAGGTTTTTTCCTTATTTATGTTAAAATCACACAAGATTCCCAGAAAGAAAAACTAGATAACTATTTAATAATCTTGTAATAATAAATATCAAATAAGGAAGAAAATACAGATACACATGCTTATCAGTGATGTCTGCTGCTGTTAGGGAGGATATCTAGTGTAATGTTCAAATGAAAGAGCTATTTTTTTATAAGGGCAGCTAGGTGGTACAGCACTGGGCCTGGAGTCAGGAAGACCTGAGTTCAAATTTGGTCTCAGACACTTACTTGTTATGTTACTTTGAGCAAGTTACTTAGCCCCATTTGCCTCAGTTTCCTCATCTGTAAAATGAGCTGGAGAAGTAAATGACTAACTACTCCAGTATCTTTGCAAAGAAACCCCAAATTGGATCTTGAAGAGTTGTACATAAGTGAATAACCACCACCACCAAATTCTTTATAAGTGAAGTATTCCAGATGTTCCTATTTATAGCTATATTTTGCTGAATTCATCAAGTCCTGGGGACCTGCAAAGTGTACTAAGATCTTCAAATATCATCCAGAGAATCTGGTCCATTTATTAATATTTTTAAAAATGATTTTGCTCATAACTATCATCCATCATGACTTATAAATGAGTTAATCTTTTGAACTAATGCTGACCTTAGATACCATGTCTCCCCATTTGGTCAGAAATTTCAGTGTTTTCTGGATAAGGTGATTTCTAGGTGCCTTCAATCATCCTTGCTGTGGTGACCGACTTATAAAAGTTAAATTTCTTCTATAAGTTTTAATAGTCTGTCATAGTGTCTGTTTGCCAATCTAGTCGAGGTTGATCAATATGAAGTCCAAATGGAAGAGGGATTTCTTATAGATGATGAGGTCCTTCAGTTTTTTCTGGTTGCAGATATTCTTGTTCTGACTGCATCAAAGCTTAAAATACTGCAAAACCTTCTAATGAGACCTATACTTACTCAAGAGTTGAGCCTGATTATGTAATAGGAAAAAAAATCAAAATAAATGTGTGAAGAATGTTTGCCATCCAAAATATGATATGTACTTGAATTGAAAGTCCAGGGAGATAGTATACACTCACACATACATATATCCATTTATGTATATACACAAATATGAACACATATGTATGCACAGATATATGCAAACTATATGTCTATATCTAGGCAAATATATCTATATAGCTAGAGGCATAGAACATATCTGTATATGCACATGCATATACATACATATACACACATATATACATAAATATATATACATATGTATGTCTTGAGTAGACATTGTGGATGAAAAATGAACTAGATTCAGAACTGAATACTAGTAAGAGACTGAGTTCAATAATATTCCTTTATATTCATATTCTCAAATATATTTCATTTGGGAAATTACATGTGCTTTTAATACTTCCAAACTTTTCCTAGAAACAAAGGCTCATCTTATTGATAGCCATATTCTTGTACTAAGATGAACTATGTCTGTAAAGTATAAAGTATCACAGTCTCTGAATAATTAAAGGTTCAGACTATTCAAAGAGCACTGGAAAAATACATGGTAGGTGTCAGTAGACTTTAGAATATTTTTAATGGAGAATTATGTAATAGAGGTAGTATGAAAGATTTATTAAAGAAATTGATGAATCAGCATAACTGGGATTAGAATGGAAACTGACAATACATGTAAAAACCTTTGCATCAGATAAATCTGATAAATTGTGATATTCAAGATATATATAGAATTAACACAAATAGATTGGACAATGATCCATCACCCAATAGCTAAATGGGCAAAGGATATAAACAAATAGTTCTTAAAAGAAATATTAACAACCACATGAAAGATTACTCTAAATCACTTGTAATAAGAGAAATGGAAATTAAAACGACTCTAAGCCTTCACCACACACCCAGAAATTGGAAAGCATGACATAAAATACAAATAGTTAATGTTTAAGAGGCTACAGAAAGACAGGCTGACTAATATACTTTTGGTGGAGCTTTAAATTAGTCTAACTATTCTGAGGAACCACTTGGAATAATCAGAAAAAAATGACCTAAGCTGTTCAAAAGATCATAAACTTAGAGTTTGAGGGGATCTTATAGGTTATCTAGTCTAGCCTTCTCTTTTTACAGATAGGAAATAGAGAGAGACCTAGAGAGGTGAAATGGTTGTGCAAAGTCACACAGGAAGGAAAACAAAGCATGTAGTAAGTCCTTACTGTGAGTCAAGAACTATGTTAAACACTGGGGATACAAACCCCAAAACAAAGATAACTGATGTCCTCAAGAAGCTTATATTCTAATAGGGGGAAGGCAAGCTCACAGAGGGAACTGGTGGCTGGAACGGCTGTTTCAATCTTGAAATTACAGAGGTGACAAGTGCGGTCATAAAAGAATAGATTGATATAAACCATCCAACAAACAGTGGTAGAGTTGAATTAATTGTGTTTCCAGAACTAAAAGTGAAAAGAAAAAAGGATAATAGGAATGGTGGTATGCCAGTTGTAAAGATTGCTAGGAGATAGCTGGAGAGTAGGAGCGAAGTGAAATATAAATGGGCATTTCCTAAAATAGTGAGCCAGCAAATGCATTCGAAAACTAAGAGGTGACCCAAGATGCAATTTTGGGAGATACAAGGGCTGAAAGAGGTAATGGAGAGCAGAGGGAGAAATTATACGTGACCTGAATGAAACAGGAATTTTATCCATACAAAAAAAGGCTCCAAAGCACTAATAATTAGAGAAAGGAAAACTAAATCAACTGTGAGGCTCCACTTCACACCCCATCATACTGACAAAGTTGACAAAAAAGGGAAATGATAATATTGGAGGGGCTATGGGAAAATAGGCACATTAACACATTTTTGGTTGAGCTGTAAATTTGTGAATTAGTACACTCATTCTGGAAAGTATTTTGGAACTATGCCCATCCTTATTCTAAATTATGTAGTGGAAGATCCAGTAAAACCTTATTATAACAAAATTCTGTATTATGTGGCTCAGAATATATTATGGGTCATTTCATGTCTCAGGCAGCATAACAGAAACATATAAAGTCTGATATTAACGTTGTTAGTTGATGAATTTTAAATTTAGTTCCCTTATTCAACATTGTAGCATAAAGGAATGTTGCATTATACTTGAAATCAATTGCAAGAGTCTTTAGATATAAAATAGTCACACATTTTCACATTACAATTCTGTGAAAATAAATTGGAACAAAGGGTACATGAGATGTTATGCTTGAGCCTAAGAATTCTAAAAGTTCCTTCAGTGCTAAATAATTATCTCATTCCTATAAAAAACAGAAATGAAGTCTTTTGCTTATATAACTGAGCCAAAAAAAGTTATTAACGTTCGTAGATAATTAGCAACTACATGATTTACTGTATAGCGAACTGTTCTCAGAATCAGGATGACCTGTATTCAAGTCCCTATTTACTGACTGTAATTCATAAGGGTAAGTCACTCAGTCTCTCAGTGGTAGTCCCCTCTAGACAAATCTCTAAGACTATAAGTTGCTGAGAAGGTGCCAGCATATATTGGCAGAGGGAGTCTCTGCATCTATAAGTCTGTTATACCAATGAAGTCACATTTCTCTCTCATTTCCCTCCTTCTTCCTCCCCATGGTTTATAGAATATGAAGTGTATGCTAAAACATCATTACCTCACAAAGATTTTTTCTCTACAAAAGACCAAAATTCAGTATGAAGGCAGCCTGTTACAGAACTCATTCAAAAAGGTTATTCACTGAAACATCATAGTAGTCTCTGTATTAGGAAATTAGATTTTAAAAGAAGTTAATCTCATGGTAAGGATTTTGAAAAGATTATTATAAGCATGGTATAGTATAGAATGAGAAGTTATGATATGGCGTGGAACAATATAATGTAGTATAGCATAGTAAGACATAATATTCTATGTTTATATATTTATGATAGTATAATATATAACTTGTATAATGTAGCATAGTATAATATAATATGGTGTTGTATTGGCATAGTGTGGTATAGAGTGGTATAGCATGGCATACTGTGGTATAGCATAAGCATGGCAAGGCATGGCATGGAATGGAATGGCATAATACGGTATGATATTGTGTGGTATGGAATATATAACATAGATAAATGGGACATCAGGATGATCACTACCACAACTATATTTTAGGGATGTCGGCCTGACATTTCCTGGAAAGTAATAACCTCATATTTTGCCATGTCTAAAGGGGGCTGTGTTATTCAAGCACTTAATTACAGGCCAAATATATAAAAATAACCTGATATCTTTGCCAAAAGTTGAAGTTAAGAGCTCCCCCAAGACCAAAGGCAACATTCTGCTACCTAGAAATAAGAAAACAGATGTTATGTTTGAAGGTGATCAGGCCTTCCCAATGTCAAAGTGCTGGTTTTCTGTAAGGCTTATGCCACAGCTTGCTTTCTAATAGCCCACGATTTTAAAGCCATTTTCTTGCACTGGATGCCCTTCTCTTGGAGTGTGGGATGAATATCGCTTCTGGCTCCACTCCTGTCAAGTCAGGGGTGTTCTAGAATTAGTCAATATGAAAGCTCCCCTCACTGTTAGGGCTAACACGAACACACCGGCTGCCTTCTCTCCCTGTGTAATGGACTCCTTGGTGATTTAAGCAAGTGTTCCCTGATTTAGAATTACAGCTATTCTACTTGGGCAGCTGTGATCTGGCGACTGCTTGTCAAAACTTTTAGTAGGCGTCTTGAGGGAAAATGCGACATGTGACAATGATGTGAATACGTGATGGATTCTCCAGTCTGAGGGGGTGATGACTGTGTTTTAGAGTCTGAGAACCACCAGGCTGTGAAGAAAAAGTGAGAGGAGGAGAAGGAGGAAAAGTAGCTGAAGCCGCTTGTAGGAACTATGTAAACCTATCATTTGTATTTTGATTTTACAACGCTGGTAATTCCTTCCTTTTGTTACCACATGACGATGATAGATTGTTTTTGCATAACTATTTAATTTAAGCAATTTTTTTTTTTTGCACTTGCCTCCACAGTGTACATTTAAGGAAATCCAGCTGTCAATCCCCATTAAACAGGTCTGAGTTTTATATTGTTAATTCAGTTGTCTTTCACACTCTGGCTGCTAAACTCGAAGAACTCTTTACAAAGGCAGATTTATGATGGATGCCATCTGGCCTGATAGAAGGAAACAGATATTGATTTTTAATATTTTCTCCAAACTTGTTTACTCTAGGATAATACGGCAGCTGTGTGGCTGCTTGTCTCCGAGTGGAAAGGATTATTACCAGGGCCTTTTGATGAGATAAATTACCTGAAATGACTTGAATGGCTAAAGGGTATACTTTGATGTTATGTCGCTTCATTTACCCTTATGACTAAATGATTATTGATTTTATATTTTTAAGCTCTTGAAACGTGAAAATAAGTTGGTAGAGAAGCCTGGGCTGTGTTAGTTTTATTAATTTATTTCTGCAGGGCATAATTCACTTTGGACCAGGTTGTGAAGGTTTTGGGTTCATGACCGACTCCAGATACAGTTGCAAAGAAATGGCTTATTTATATAGTCATTGCAAGTAGTCCCAAAATCAATACAGTCTGGGATTGGATGATTAAACTCAGTCCCTTTGTGGGATTCATTCCTGTAGCTACCTCTGAAATGATCTTGACTGAAGCAGATTCATGTGATCAAGTCTACAAATAGCAAGTTTGTTCAAGTTGAAATATTATTTTTTTTTTGCTCATCATTTTTTTATCTGCTATGTTCACTCAATGACATTTTAACAGCTCAGGAAAAAAAAAAACCAGTTGATTGACTACTTCAATGAAATCACTAATCTGCATTCAAAGAGTTGCCTCCAAAGACTACTTAGATTTTCCATGGATAGATTTAACTGCTACTTTGATCATCCAGTCCCAGTATGCACTGGATTTAGTTCTCTGTACTTATGTAGGCAGCAGGATTCCAAGGTGTACACTAAACCTTTAAATAGTCTTTACAGTTCAAAACAGCTATTTGCCTTTTGTGTATGGCAGACACCTACATATTTCTGTGAAGAGTTGGTTTTTCTATCATCGTTTAACATGTTCGTACTATTTAATGTTTGTCTGAAACATGCCTCTGTCACTGTTTCACTTTCTTTTTATACTATGCTGAAAGCGTTGTGAGGGAAATGGGTTGTTCTGATACTGTGGCTCTTACTTCCCATTATTTCTTTCTAAATATATTTTCATGAATCATGACACACTTTCCCACTCTTTCTAGCTGAAATTTTAATTCTCACAGTTAACTTAACTAGTTAGAAATCTTTGGTTTTCTATTTTTAAAGTTTGAATAAAAATTAGTAAAATGTTTCAGTTTGAATGCTTTGCTAACCTTTATTACTTTATTCACCAAAATGTAAATAGAAAGAGAGAGCCATATGACATGGAGGAAATTTTTTTGGGCAGAAGACACCCACCTGCTTTTCTTAGCAAACTTCATATATATATTTACTCAATCTGCCAACTGACTGGGAATAATCTTTGAACAGACAGCTGGGACTTAGACAGTCTTTGTGACTTTAGAGAGTCTCCATTCTGAGGAACCTGTATCTCTTCTGAGAAATTCATAGCAGTCAAGGGTTTCTGAGATTACTTAGCAACATTTAGCAATTGGTTGAGCTTCTAGAATCACATCTTTAAAAAAAAAAACCACAAATTCATATCTGTTCAATTTGGGAGCCTTATTGGACATTTGAAAGATTATTTCAGTCAAAGTCACATATTTCTAAACTTATGACTTTCTGAAGTTATGTTCTGCTGAGATCAAGGACATTATGTTCAAGTGGCTTTCTTTAATGGACAGACATTTCTTCTTTTCTTTTTGAAGGAGAACTTTTCATTATTATAAGCAACAGTGACATATAAAAGGTGTAAAACACTTTCTTACTTTAGTCACTCTATATGTATAATTAATGTATGGTAAATTATATGGCCCAGTTTAAAGCTTGTTTAAATGCATAGAATTTGAAGTCTAATGCAGAAATAAAATAACTTTTAGATCAGTGTAATGTAATATGTTGATCAATTTTACAGGGGAGTGGTGAATATTTAATTAATCACCTTTTGACAATTATTCACACTGGTCCAAACCAAGGTCTCCATTAAAGCCAAAGAATAGTTTCATTACAAATGACCCATAAAAGTGTCAAGTGTTGGCAGTGAAGACAAGTAATTTCCTTTCCCTTTAAAACCATTAGATCGAATGATGGGGGTGGGGAAGGTGATGAAGTGCGTAATAGTGTGATTACAAAGAAAAACTTAAACAGTAAATTTGACAGGCTATGTTAGAGTGTGGAGAGGATAAGGGTTATAAAGTGTTGGCTCTGTACCTTCAAAAAGCTTTTCATTTTAAAAAGAGGACAGGAATGAGAGGATTATATTTTGTCAAACTTTTTTCCTCTTGGGGTGTTTGCTCACGATTGTGTTTTCAATAGCTTCTAGTGTTGGAGGTATGTAAATAGAAGGGTAACATTCAATTTCTTTCCAAATGCCACTCCAAATCACTTTTAGGAAAGAGAGCAAAGTTCACACACACACACACACACACACACACACACACACACACACACTGCCTTTTTTTTTTGAATAGCCTACACTGCTAATTTTAAAGCTTGCTATTTGTACTTTCCTCATGCATTTGGTGGTAATAAGCAGCTAGATTTTAGAGGGACTTGTGAGTTAGTTTAAATATTCCATACATGCTAGTGTTTTGCTCTCAGGGCTAGGGAGAAATTTGTCATGAAGGCCCCTTTTAGACTTGAGAAAATCTTCTAAGTGAAATATAAGCCACTCACATCCTACTGAATACGTCTTAGTTTACCAAAATATCCCAGGAAAATCTTGACTTTTGTCAGTCTCTGAGTGTCAAGGTAAGGCTTCCTTTTGGGAATATTTAGAGTTTTACTGTCTGTGTGATGCTGGGCAGGACACTAAATCCTGTTTGCCTCATCTGTAAAATGATCTGGAGAAGGAAATGGCAAGCTACTCCAATATCTTTGCCCAAGAAAACCCCAAATGGGGTCATGAAATTGGGCATGACTGAAACAACTGAACTACAACTAAATATATGCCCTTTTTTCAAAAAGAACATATAACTTAACTGAACTACAAGAATGCCAAGAGACTTTTATATCAGAAAATAGTACAAGAGATGGAGAGCAAGATGTTCATTACTTCTCCTATCTTGGGTTATCATTAGTATGGTGGTCTTTTATAGGCCCTTTCTTCCCTTCCCCCTCCCCACTGCCTTCCCCTTCTGTCCTCTCCCGAGTTTACATAGCTTAAATGCCAAAGCTCAGTCTGAGGTTACACTATCAGATCGCAAACACAAATGACTTAATTCTGTTAGTGTAGTAACAAGTATCTTTAACGCTTGATTTGAATTATACTTGCAAACAGACCTTTGGTGGTCAACGGCTTTCGAAAGTCCAGCTAATTCAAAGGGTCATTTTCATTTATTACTAAAAAAGAATCCAGAGATACTTATATTTTCAAAAGTTCAGCCACTGTTAACCACTGCTGCCACATGCTTCTTAAAACTACTTCTTATTCTGTCTTTGATCTTCATTTATTTTAAGATTGGGCATACTGGTTATAGGGGGAAAATAATTCAAGTACCTACTTCTAAAAACTAATGGCTATTGACTTTCATTAGGATTTCTGTGATGTTATCTAACCCTGTAAAGACATTTTCGGTATGCAGTTTACATTGTATCTAGTGACTGTATAATCATTATTGATTTTGCTTGTGTGTAGTACCTATGTCAAACAACCTAATATATTTAAATGGTGATTATTTCAGCAATATATCTATTATTAGATAAGATCAAAGGTAGTTAAATGTGTAACAGATAGAGTGAAGTGATAAGAGAAGGCAAACTTGTGCCAGTACCTCTGCCCTATTATACAATACAAGGGCAATTCATGGTCTTTAATGATTAACTTCCTAAATCATGTTGAGATTTTGGGCTTGCAAAAGAATAAAGTATGACAGATGGATTAAAAGAATGTTGGTTTAGAAGCCAGAAGCACAGGACTTATGTAAATGCAATATAATTAGATGAATGGCTTTTCAAAGATCATGGGAAATCATTCTGTATTCTTAATTTACTCCTTGTTTTCCAACAAGAAAACGAGAAGTACAGATGCATGATTTCCCAGAGGACAGAATCACTGGGAATCCTGAGAGTATGGATTAACAGAATATCTCACCTCGATAGCAAGTTCCTTTTTAGCCTAATCTCAGAAGCACCATGATTAGTGTATTTTTATTAATGATCAAACGGTATCCTATTTATGTGACAGGGCAGTGTAGCTAATCGAAGGCATACATTGGATATCAAAGCAAGCTGCATTTTTTTTGCAGGATTTTCCTGTTGTAGTTAATATCATTTGTTCAAGAGAGCATTTCTGTCCTGAAAATAAACTTAAATATAACATAAATACAGGACAATTTCACATCGGCAAAGTTGAGTAGCAATAAATACACTGAACACATTCAGTGGAAGGCTGTTTAGGACATTGGAGGCAAAAGTAATGTGACATCCAAATCGTACCCCTTGAATGAAAACTGAATATCTCCATCTATGTGCCTGCCTTTTGATTAATAGAAAAATTGACTTAAAAATAATCAGTTTCTCACTCTCCACTTTGCACATATTTTCAGGTAATGCATTAAGATATTGTTTAATATCGTCATATTCTATTTCATAGAATATTTTAAACATTTTCATATTTTTAAATTCATTGGTCCCTGGACTTGGTGGAGTGATTGAGTGACGTGACTATGGCTAAAAAGAAACCATTTGAGTATTGGTCCACAGATACTCTGATAAGAAAATCCATTGTTCTTTTATTCACAAGTCACACTTTTCCTCTCACTCTCACAGACTTAATCACTTCCTTTTTTCATTTGGTGTCAAGTATGCCTAATCTGACCACTGATTTCTATAGAACACAGTCAAAAGGAAGTAGAAGGCAGAATAATTTACAAATGATTTTGATTCATTAAACAACTGCCCTGGAGAAGTACAATTTATTAACCAATCAATATATACTAATTAAACACCTACTACGCACCTCAAGTACTAACCTAAGTACTGGAGATGCAATTCCTTCCCTCAGGGAGTTCATAATCTAATAGGAGAGACAGAGAGACAACATGCAAATAAATGTGTACAAACTCTCTCTTCATACACACACACACACACACACACACATATATATATACATATATATATATACATATATATGTATATATATATACATATATATATATACATATATATGTATATATATATATATGTATTCCTGTAAAAATAGGATTTCAGTTGGGAATTAAGGAAGCCAGTGGGCAGAGATGAGGAGAGAGAACATTCCAGGCCTGGAGGACAGCTAGGGAAAATGCCTGGAGCCAAGAGATGGAGCATCTGCTTTGTGGAACAGCTAAGAGGCCAATGTCATTGAATTGAAGTATGTGGGAGAGAGTGAGGTATAAGAAGACTGGAAAGATAGGAAAGGGCTAGGTTATAAAAGGCTCTGAATGCCAAACAAAGGATTTTGTATTTGATCTTTAAGGGAGCCATTAGAATTTACTGAGGAGTGTATGTGTCTGTTACATAATTGGACCTTTCCTTCAGGAAAATCATTTTGGTGACTGAAGGGACTTGGGGCAGTCAGGTTCACCAGCGAGCTACTGCAGTGGTGCAGGTATGAAGGGATGAGAGCCTGCTCCAGAGTGGTGGCCCTGTCAGAGAAAAGAACGGGATAGATATCAGAAATGTTATAAAGATGAAATGAATAGAACTTGGAAACAGATGAGATATGGGGGAAGTGAGATTAAGGAGGAATTGAGGATGGCAGGTAGGCTGCCAGACTGAGGGACTACGAGGATGCTGTTGTCCTTTCTAGTAACAGGGAAACTAGCAGAGGAGGAGGAGGGTCTAGGGAGAAAGGTAATGAGTTTGGCTTTGGACAAAGCCTTTTGAGCTTAAGATGTTGTAATGGGAGTTAAACATCTTCCCCACACAATAGTAGGTCTCAGGTGGGGCTATTAAGGGAAGTTTGATTAGGGGAGGCTTGTTTAATATGAAGGCTCACACCTTTTGCTGATTGCTAATGAGGCACTGAGTCCTGATGGGTTGTGCCCTCTGGTTCTGAAAAGAGTATATATACTCTGAGGCGAGGTTTTACATTGGGGCTTAGTTTTTGGAAGAAGGTTTGTGTGCCAGATGACACTCTGGGAAGCCGCTTCCCCTACCCCCTGCTTTGAAAACCCAGGTGCTGGTGCTTCTCTCTCTGATAACAATGTATGTATTGTCTATGGTCAGACAGTTGGAAGCCCTGTCTGTCTGTCTGTTTGTAATTTCTGCTTGTATTTTCTCTGAAGTTCAAGACGCTGACTTTTTCCCTTGAACTAAGTGAATGATACGTGTGTTTGATTAAAGTGATTGTTGACCCCTCAAAAGTTGCTTTCCTTTTAGAAAAGCTGATCTAAGAACCTATACCAGCAGTCACCCTGGGTACCGGAGTGCCTGCCGTTAAAGATGTCTAGTGGAAATTCAGTTCGAGATATCTAAAGGGCAGTTGGAGATGCAAGATTAGAGGTCAACAGAGAGGTTGAGATAGGATAGTTAGATTCCAGGATCATCAGCATGGAGATGGTAATTAAATCTAGGAAGACAGATAATATCACTAAATGAAGTAGTACAGAGGAATATGTTGGCTATCCATGGGTACAGAGAGTGATCTGGCTGAGGATCATACAAAGAAACTGAGAAGTAGCCATCAGATAGGTGGATAGGTAATTTTACCTCAGTGTCAAGATGAACCTGAATAATTTTTCTCAACTTTACTCTTCACTTTCATAAAAAAAGAGTATGCTTATTTGGGAAACCTGTTAATAATATTTAGAATTTCTCCTTTTCAAAGGCAAAAATGCCTTATGTAAAACCTGTCATATAACAGAATCATAGGTTTAGATGTGGAAGAAAACTTAGAGGTCTTTGAGTCAACCCTCTTTATTTTAAACATGAGGAAACTGAGTCCCAGAGAGTTTAAGCAACTTGCCCAAGGTCTCACAGCAAACTCTCTTGACCACCTTGTTGGGTCAGGTCCATGTGTTCCTATGTTATAGATGGGGAAGTTGAAGATTAGAGAATGGTTGCCTACCTATAATCATTCAACTTGTTTGAGGTAAAACCAGGAATATTATTCAATTTAATTTGGCAAGCAGTTATTAAGCTCCCTTTATGTGTTCAGCCCTGAGGATAGACAGAACTAAAACAATCCTTTTCTTGAATTAGTTTACATTCTGTTAGGGGAAATTGAAGCTCAAATAGTTTGGCCACATAGCGAGAAGACAGGACTCACTGGAAAAGACTGATGTTGGGAAAGATTGAAAGCAAAAGGAAAAAGGGGGCAGCAAAGGATGAAATGGATAGACAGTGTCATGGAAGTAATGAACATGAACTTAGACTTCAAGAGATAGTGAAGTCCATGGTCCATGGAGTCACGAAGAGTTGGACATAACTGAATGAACAACAAACCACAAATATTAGAGGGAAGAACTTGTACATATGAAATAATATATAAAATATGTACAATATAATCTCCAGGGAAAAGAATTTAGTAATTGTGGGAGGTGACAATTGAGGTGAAATTTGGAGGAAGGTAGGAATTTCACAAAACAGGAGTGAAGAGGTAATATATTTGGGCAGGGGGGAAGATGGCATATACAGGAAACAGCAAGCCAGTTTAGCTGAATTATAGTGTTACAAGAGGTCAGGAAAGGAAGTCTGATCAAGATCATGAAGAGCTCTAAACATCATTCTAGAGACAGAAGGATCCACTGGAATTTCTTGAGCAGAGGAATGACATAGTTAGGAAAGTGACATATCCAGGTCTCTTGAGGCATAGTTCATTGACTTCTAAGTGATAAATACTAGTCCCTATTGAGGTCATCAAAAAGAGATAGGTAAGTGGCAGAAAAACTGCTCTTTTTTGCTCTTTTTCCTGGATTTTCTTCAGGGTCACACTGTAACTTTATAGGAAGGAAGGACAGAGGGGGAGGAGGAGAGAAGGAGAGAGAGAGGGAGGGAGAGAGGTATTTAATGCTTTAGGACATTTGATTTGGCATTTATATTTGAAGGCAAAGATACTAAGAATTTTCCCTTTTTTTAAAATTATAGATTACATTTCATGAGCAAATGTTTGTTCTGCTTTTTTGTATATTCTTGAAAATAGTGTGTTAAAATAACTGACATCTCTTTCGTATGAAGGAAAACGCATTATAAAGAGCATCAATAGTGTAGGTCAAATCACATGATTTACATAGTTAATGTTGGCTAGCATTTCAAATGTCTAAGGGTCTGCAATTTCTTCAATGTGGGCACTCCCCTCCCCTTCACTGAAGATGATTGTTGCCTTTTCACTCCATATCTTAGAGGACAGTTTTTGAATAATTTTGGTGAAAGAAATCCATGATCTGGTTGTCAACTTTGCCAGATTTCATTAGCCTGGTCCTCAGACAGAATATAGTCAGTCTACTTCCAGGTCCCCTCTTAAAGTCTTTTCTCCTTGAATTTTTTCTAAAACTAATTTTTAAAAAAATTATCAAGCATTTCTTTTTTTTTTCTTCCTACCCTTCTCTCATACTGAAAAAAGAAAAAAAAAAAGCTTATAACAGACATGCAGAATCAAGGGGGGGAAATTCCACATCATGTCCAAAATGAACACCTCATTCTTCTAGAACTTACATGTTCCTTTGCATCACCTTCAAGTATCCACAGTCGCTGCCACATTATGTTCAGGTATGATAACATGGGTAGTAGATCTTATTAGAATGAATTAATCATAACAACATTTGATGTGGCATTCAGCTACAGTGTAGTTTTTTGAGGGAGAGTGGTCAATTATTCATCTTTTAATATAACAGAAAACCAAAAGTTAATGTATTAAGGTGGGTGATGTTCATGGAATCCAGTGCAGAAGGAAACCTAGCATGTAACATTCAATGGTGAAATCCCTTTGGAGATTGTGGCCTGTGTCAGCTGACTGAAGACAGTATTAGCATTTGGACATACCTTGGAGTCATCATGACATAGGAGACAGAGAACTGGTCTCAAAATCAAGAAGACGTAGGAAAGGGGAAGGGAGAGGAAGAGGAGGATACACTGATGACAATGACTTGCTTTGCTAAGATGGTGAGTGAGGCAGGACCTCACTGAAGCTCTCCTAAATTCTCCTCCAAGCAACTTTAAAACTGCCTCAGAATAGATCTAGGAGCAGGGAAGTGGCAGGAAAGGTCCCTCTCATGGGGCTAGGAGGGAAAAAGATCTGAGAGTAGCAGCAGGCTGTACAGCAGGGGGCCTTCATCGTGGCTTCAAGACTCTGGGGCAATCCACCTGCTGGGCAGGAGGCAAGTTGGTGCTCTGTGCAACCCAGGGAGGCCCCACCCCTATTGCTGATTAGTAGAAACATCCCTGGAGCAAGCCAGCAGGGAGGAAAAAACCTTTAACAAAATACAACCCTATTATAACCATACTATTGAAAACACTAAAGAGCACAGGAATAGAGACTTTACCTTAAAATGATAAGCAACATTTATCTAAATGTTTATATAAAACCATCAGCAATCATTATCCCTAATAAGGATGTTAGAAGCCTTCTCAATACATTAAGTGATAAAGCAAGGATGCCCATGATCACCCCTGTTATTCTATATTACTGGAAATGCTAGCTATAGCAATAAGAAAAAAAAAAGAAAATGAGACAATCACAATAGGTAAAGAGGAAACAAAATTATCGTTCTTTGCAGATGTTATACTTAGAGAATCCTTGAGAATCAACTATAAAACTAATGAAAATTCTTAACAAATTTAGCAAAGTTTCAGGATACAAGATAAACCCACATAAATCATCAGCATTTCTAAATACTACTGACAAAATCCATCAGCAAGAGATAGAGAAGTTTTATTTAAAATAACTGTAGACAATGTACAATACTTTGGAGTCTACTTGCCAAAACAGACCCAGCCACTACATGAATACAATTACAAAACACTTTTCACACAAATAAAGTCAGATCTAAACAATGGAAAAAATCTTAATTCCTCTTGGGCAGGATGAGCCAATACAATAAAAATGACTATTCTCCCTAAATTAATCTATTTATTCAAATCAAACCGCTAGAAAATATTTTGTAGAAATAGAAAAAATAATAACGAAATTCATCCAGAAGAACAAAAGGTGAAGAATATTAAAGGAATCAATAAAAAAATGTGAAGGAAGTCTAGCTCTACCGGATCTCAAACTGTACTATAAAAGTGGTAATTATGAAAATAATCTGGCACTAGCTAAGAAATAGAGGGGTGGTAAAGAGGTACAAAATGCATTGCCGTAAATGACCATAATAATCTAGTATACAATATGCTCAAATATTCAAGATTTTGAGACAAAAATTCATTATTTGACAAAAGCTTCTCGGAAAACTAGAAAACAGTATGACAGAAACCAGGTATAGATCAACATCTCACACCATATATGAAGATAAAGTCAAAATTGGGCACATGATTTACCCATAAAGGGTGATACCAAAAGCAAATTAGGAGAACATGGAATAATTTACCATTGGATCTATGGAAAAAGGGAGAATTTAGCACCAAACAAGATATAGAGAACATTATGAAATTTAAAATATATACTTTTGATTATGCAAAATTAAATATTTTTGCACAAACAGATTAATGCAATCAAAATTAAAAGGGAATGAGAAAACTTGGGGGAAATATTTACCTCAAATATTTCTAAAAAGTCCTCATTTCTCAAATATATAGAGAAGTGAGTCAAATTTGTAAGAATACAAGTCATTCCCCAATTGGCAAATGGTCAAAGAATATATACGGGCAGGTTTCAGACAAAAAGATAAAAAAATATTTATAGTCATATAAAAATGCTCTAAATCACTGTTGATCAGAGGACATGTAAATTAAAACAATTCTGAGGTACCACCTCACACCTATCAGATTGGCTAATATGATAGACAAAAACGGAAAATGATGGTTGTTGGAAAACTGGTCCTTCTCTCTCTTTAGAGACCTCATACAGAGCCCTTCAATGCCAAATACAAAAGTTTGACTATAGTTAGTTTGACTGTGCTACTTCATAAAAGCTTAAATGTGCTATAGTCCTACAGTCAGGTGAATTCACTTCAGGAAAGGCCAACTTTCTTCTGAGCCATGGTCATTTCAGTTCTGAGTTAGACTGGGAAGATGAGGAGAAGTCAGAGTGACTATGTGAGATCATACCTGGGTCTGAAAGAGGTAGTTCAGTTCTACAATTAGACCATTTATTGACTGAATTTCTAGATCTAATTCAAAGCATATTTGAGCCTCTGGGTTGGTCATTTAACTGCTATGATGACTGTTTTCTCTTTTTTCATCTCATCATCTAGGTGTTGTAAGGTCACATTGAAAAGAAATATGTTTACATGTCCAGAACCTTATTTACTTAGAGAAATAACTAGGATTAAGTAGTGGTTATAACAATCCATAACGAATCCTCTCCCTAATTTTACTTCCACTATGCTTCCTTAAATCAGAGGCTGAAATAACATTCTAAAAACAATAGATTGTAAGAGAAGAAAAGATTTGCAGTTATATAAGTGACATGTGGCACACACATGGTATTCCCAAATTATGGTCTTTCCAAGCCTATTTACATGTAGTCCATAGCCTCAATCGGATTATCCTGGTGGCTTCTGAGGGACACAGTCAGGGGTTAAGAAATGGTTAGAAAATCCATAAATGGTTAGGAAACCTATAAATCAATACTTTGCATGTGCCTACCTGTATGATCAAGGTAATTTTTTATTTATTTATGTAGTTTTATGCATTACTAATTTGTATATGTATAATCTATGTTAGAATGTTTACTATTTCAGGGAGGGGGGAGAAAGGGAAGGATAGCATTTGGAACTCAATGTTTTTAAAAATATATATATTGAAAATTGTTTTAAATGGATAAATTTGAAAGCCAACTACCTTTATTTTTATTTTTTTGTTTAGATTTGGTCATGATGGAAGAAATAGTTGGGAAGAAAGAGGGCATAAGAACATTTATACTGATCTTTCTTTAGCAGTAGTCGCCAGATAAAAGCAATCACTCTAACTCATTTTCCTTGAGGACTTCACCCTGGGCTCTTTTCCCCCATTACATTCTGCCTTATTTTTTGTATGTGCATAAGTGTAATATCCACCTACTAATCTCTAAGCTTCTTGAAATCAATGATTGCCTAATTTTCCATCTTTATGTCCTCAAGTGCTCTGTATAAGTTTTAATAGGGATAAGAAGAATTCCTAGACCTCTGATTTCATCAGTGTAAGGAGCCCTCTGGTGAGGAAAAGCCTTCTACTAAAGTAGATCAGCCCCTTCTCTAAAACTTATAGCATTATAGAATTATCTAAAACACTCAAACATTAAGTCATTTACCCAGGGATACATAATCAATGTATGTTAAAAGTGGAACTTGAACTCAGCTCTTCCTTACTCCAATGTTGTGTCTTTATCCACTATACCATGTTACTTCTTTTTTTTGTAAATGTTTCCTTAAATTGAATTGCATTTTTCAAATATAAAAAATAAGTTCATGTTTTCAGTGCTAGCTTGGTGGATCTTACTAAAGGAAGTTAGCTGGCCAGATGAAGTAGAGGTTCCATTGGAGGCTTAATAGAGTTGCAGAATCAGAAGCATGGCAACCCCTACTCCTGACTCCTTTACACTGATGAGAGATATTTCCTTGAACTTTGTGAGATGAGTAGTCTATCAATCTAAATTAACATTTAGAAATATTGATTGAGAGCATTTCTGTAAAGTAATTAAATTGTGGTGTTGAAACCCAGTTAACAAACTAATTCTCCATCAATTAAGTTTTAGCTGAGAATGAAAATCTTGTTTAAATATTACCATTCCAACTGATCTTTCACTATACAATTTAAATCTCACATTAATGCTGTTCCTAAGTGCATAGCATTTCTTATATAATCCATGTGAATCTCTGTTAATGATGCAATGCTGAAGGACATTGACTTTTGAACAGCTTTGATAATGGCAATTTTTTTGTGTGAATCTTCTTGGATTTACTTAGCATTATGTTTTCCATTCCTCTTACCCTCACCCCCACACCTGCCATGAATTGACCCTGAATACTTGGTGGCTATTTCAGCACAATTCAAGTTCTGATAGGTCCAGCTATGGTGAAAAGGCACCTACTATGGGTCTAGGAATGAGCTGTGTGTCGGTCATCCAAGGACCAGTTCCAAAAGGCTCAACAGCAGGAGGTTAATGACCAAAAGGACAATTTTGTGGTGCAGCAAATGAAACTAGAAGCAAAGACATCAAGGGCTTCAAAACCTTATGACAAGTGGAGGGAACTTCTAGCCCAGGGTGGGGAACCTGTGGCCTTCTAGGTCTTCGGGAGCAGCCTTTTGAGTGAGTCCAAGTTTTACAGAACAAATCCTTTTATTAAGGAGATTTGTTCTGTGAAGTTTGAATTCAGCCAAAGGACCACACTTGAGGACATAGAGGGCCACGTGAGGACTTGAAGCTGAAGATTTCCTATCCCACCCTAGCCTGATAAAATTAAAGATATCTGAAGATTTGAAATGTTCTCATTTTTAATGATTTATAATGACAAAGATACTAGTTGTTTATTTTATTATCACATAGATGATATACATATATGTGTCTATTTATATATCTATGTGTACATGTGTCTGTGTATATGGCTATTTTTGTTTATATGTATATATGTCTGTGTGTTTTCATATATGTGTGTTTTTGTATGGCTATATATTCATATGTCTGTGTACACATGTGTGTTTGTGTCTATGTACAGACACATGCAAATGCATGTTTGTGTATATGTGTGCACATGTGCATGCATACATACACATACATACAGAAAAGAGAAAGAGCACTGGGCCTTGAGGATCTGGGTTCCAATCCTGCCTCTGATGGTTATAAAGGAAAAAGTCACATTCTAACTGAATAATATTACAGTTTTATAAATGTAATAAATCTCATTTTTCCCTTTGAATGGCCTTAGACAAGTCACTTAACCTCCCTGGGCCTCAGTTTTCCCCAATGTAAAATGATAGTGTCCTCCAAGGGCCCTTCTAACTCTTTATTTCTTGATAATATGCAAGTATGGCTTATACAAGCTCTATTGTCCTGACATAAAATATCAAGTTTTGAAAGCACTCATGTCAACCATATCCACAATAAGGGAAATTGTTTCTTGTATCTTGTTATAATCATATGTGAAACGTCCTTTATGCTTTCCTTGACAGTTTCAGTAGTTAGAGTAAATGGTTTTAATTGGGCATTCTAATTTAGGGGCAAATCTCACTTTATCTATTCAGTTTCCTCCTTCTCTCTCCTATTAGCCTTCCAGTGACTAAATTCTTTCATTTATTCACCATATGTCTGTACAACCACATGTTTTCTAGTTTATGCTTTCTCCTGCATGCATTAGTTGCATAGAGTGATTTTAGACATAGGATATGGGAAAAAAATGAACTTTATTACATTTAGAGAACATCTATTTGTTTTATATTCAATAAGAATGTGACTTTTCCCTTTTTTGTTACTTCACAATGTTATCTTTAAATTTTTCCTTTTTGATTTTGGTGGGGGGGCATCTCAGGAAAATTTGGGCAAATTTGTCCCAGAATTTTTGTGCTAGTTCAATATTTATTATTCCATTTGAGAGTAATTATCAACTGATAAAGCACCTAAGTATTTTAATTTCAAATTTTGTGTTTGGCTAATCTTTAGTAAAGAAAGATCTCAATCTGAGTCTTCAAAAGAAAAAAAGAATATAAGGTAATTCCCAAATATATACCTTCCTATGAAGCTGCCCTTTAAAAAAAAAAAACTTTGAGGTTCATGACATTTTCCCAGTGACAAACATTGGACTCTCTAAAGGTGTGGTTTTGAGAACAATTTATATACAAAGGTCCTGCATTCTTTTTGCATTCATGTAATTTCTATATATCCTTTCAACATTCATTCATACCACAAGCATTATTATGTGTAACAAATTTGGGGTTTATAAAGAAGAAGAAAATAGTCCTGTCCTAAAGGAGATGGCTATTTAGTTTAGACGATCAGATGTGAACACATAATTACATGACAGCTATGTTCTGATTAAGTGTTAATAAGGAATCCTGTGAAGTGGTCACATTATTTGAATTCCCACTGTGTATTTATATTGGACTGCAACAGATTACTATAGTGTGCATAATTGTAACTTCAAATACCACTAATTTGAATACATGCAACCACTTCTCAGGATTCATTATTTGCACTACTCAGAACCTGAATTTATAGTGTAATATACAACTAGGACCATTGGGTAGCCCAAAAGAAGAGAAAGTGCAACAGAATTTCTCTTGAAATTACTATTTCCTTCTATAGAATATAATTTCTTTAAGGGTAGGGGCTGTTTTATTTTTATTTTTTAATCTTTATAACCCCAGAAACTAGCATAGTGACTGGTCCATCATATGTGCTTAATACATGTTTGTTGATTTTTTGACCAGTTAAGTTTGTTTTCTCTTCTATAAAGTGGATATTATAATAATAATCTCTTTGAAGCCAGGAGGGTCCTTCCCTTCCCTTCTCTTCCCTGAACGCTACTGCACTGTGAAGCTCAGATACCGTGGGGCCCCTACACCCTGCCTGAAGGCTTTCTTCTGGACCCTCCTGGCTCAAGAGTGATTATCAATAGCAACTGCTGCTGTTTCCCTCTCAGCCTTATGTCTTTCTTTTCTTTGCCTCATTAAAGGGGCCATGCCATGGCTACTTCTCAAACAGGCCTATTCAATTAATGGATGTTATCTCATCCTAAGTGAGTTCCTGCATAGAATTTGTCCTAAAAGGATCAAAATCTTTCAGGGCATCCTGGGTCATCTCCAGTCATCCTGATGAGTATTTGGTTACTGGATTCAGATGGTTCTGGAGGAGAAGTGAGGCTGGTGACCTTGCACAGCCCTCCCTCACTCAAAACAAAGTCAAGTGCAAGTTATGTCATCATTTCTCTGATGGCATGGTCTTCTTTGGCAACGAGGGATGAACACAATTATAATAATAATGTATACTTTTCAGGGTTGTTGTAAGGATCAAATTAAATTTAAAAAACAATTATTAAACACTTTGAAGCAGACACTGTGCTAAGTCCTAGAGATATAACCTCAAAGAGCTTACATTCTAATAGGAGGAGACAACAGAGAGAGAGAACTATTAGCCAAGGAAGGGTGTTTTGGCTTGAGTTCTAGGGATGGTGAATGGAATCAATTGATTGATGTTTTCCTTCAAGAACACATTGTTGTATTGACTTGATTACTGTACTCAGAACAGGATGTGAAAATCAGATAGAGGAAGGGTTTGCACATTCTATGACATAGGAGGAGGAAGATGGTGGTGAAATATAACTGGGTAGCTAAAGCCAGCTAAATATAGTGAGTTCTCACTATCAAGGACAACATAGACCCAGGATGGGGAGCCAGAGGGTTGGGAGGGAGGTTGTGTTTTGTAACAGTAAGCATTCTGACATACACAGGCATCCTGCTGTCACAGGTTCTTAGACCTGCATTTATAAAAGGAAAGGCAACTTTTGAGGTGTCAATAATCACTTTAATTGAGAGGGTGGAGCCAAGATGGCAGAGCAGAAAGATGGACCTGCTCTAGCTCTCCCCTCATTGCCCATAAAATACCTGTAAAAAATGACTCTCAACAAATTCTAGAGCTGCAGAAGCCACAAAATGACAGAGTGAAAGTGATTTCCAGCCCAAATAGCCTGGAAGGCTGATAGGAAAAGTCTATTGCACTGGGCTCAGAGTGGAGCACAACCAAGCCTTGATCATGTGGTGCATTGGAAAGAACCAGGGCAGGCCTCAGGGTGCAGAATCATGGGTAGCAGCTGGAGTTCCCAGATTTCTCAAACCACAAATGCCAAAAATAACTTCAAAGATCAGTAAGAAAGCTCTTTCACCTGGGTGAGAAGGGAGCAGGGTCCTGCCCTACCCATGGCCCATTTTGGAGCCTTCTGCCTAAGGACCCTGGGGGAATTGAGCAGCCAATCTGCTCTCAGTCCTGAGTGGTGATCTTGGAGTGAGAAGGAGCACTGATGTGGTGAAGGTGGTGGGGACTCTGGAAAGGGAATTTTACTCACAGATCCTGGGCAGTAAAGCTTGTGGTTGCTCCCAGACCAAAGCATAGGCCAGGAGAGGAATAAACACCTCTCCCTTCATTGTGCCACCTTGGAGGAACTAAGAACTTACAGGTCCCTAGAGTACACCCTCCACTTGACAAAGGACTCAAAAGTCAAGTGACTGGCTGGGAAAATGCCCAAAACTGGGGGAAAATAAGACTATAGAAGGTTACTTTCTTGGTGAACAGGCATTTTCTTCCATCCTTTCAGATGAGGAAGAACAAAGCATACCATGAGAGGAAGACCTCAAAGTCAAGTCTTCTACATTAAAAATCTCCAAAAAAATATTCAGTCATGTCAGGCCATGTCAGCTCAAAAAGGATTGTGAAAATCAAGTAAGAGAGGTGGAGGAAAAATTGGGAAGAGAAATGAGAGCAATGCAAGAAAATCATGAAAAGCTAGTTAACAGCTTGCTGAAGGAGACCCAAAAAAGTACTGAAAAAATAATACCTTTAGGTCCAAAAAGCCAATGAGGAGAAGAATGCTTTAAAAAGCAGAATTAGCCAAATGGAAAAGGAGGTTCAAAAGCTCACTGAAGAAAATAGTTCTTTAAAACAATCACTTTAATTACATTCAGCATACAGGAACCAACAGACAGGCTTCCAATTGTCTGACAATTACATACATACATACATACATACATACATACATACATACATACATAGTTACTGGAGAGAAAAACACCAACATCTGGGTTTTCAAAGCCAGAGGGCTGCTTAGAGGCTTCCCAGAGTCTCATCTGGCATGCAAATCTTTTTTTCCCAAAACTAAGCCCCAAAACAAAACCTCAGATTATATATACTCTTTTCAAAGGTAGAGGGTATGATACCTCATGTAAGGGCAAGCAAAATAGGATATTTTGCTATTTTTGTTTTAGTATAATCAAGAAGTGTAATGCCTCTATTTGTTCCAGGATCCATGGCCATTTTGATTGTAAGGCCAATGATCCTGGAAGAGTGGATTATAAGGGTAAGCAAAGTAGGATCTTTTGTTGTTTTTGTTTTAGTACAATCAAGAAGTATAGTGCTTCTGATTGAATCTTGCCTTTATCAACCAAGAATCTTTACTAGGAATAAAGTACAGAAACAAGAGTTTCTTTAACTAGAAATAGTATATGTATTTGTATTGTTAATGTGATTAAAGATTTTCCCTACCAATTAATGGGCCTGCCCATTAAGGGGAGTTTGACTAGGGAAGATTTGTAGGAAGTTCTACCTCTTTTGTTAATGAAGCACTGATTCTGAAGGGTTGGAATGCCCTCTGACTCCAAAAAAGTTACAAATACTTTGAAGGTGAGGTTTTACTTTGGGGCTTAGTTTTTGGAAGATGTTTTGTGTGTCAGCAGACATGACTCTGGGAAGCTGTTAAGGAGCCCTCCCAGCTTTAAAATTCCAGATGTTGGTACTTCCCTCTCTGACAACTATGGTCAGACAGTTGGACCTGTCTGCTGATTTGTGATATATGTATTGCTTATGTCAGACAGTTGGGAAGTGTTGTCTATTGATTTTCTGAACTAAATGAATAATATTTGTGCTTGATTAAAGGAGATTGTTAACCCCTCAAAAGTTGCCTTTCCTTTTAGAAAAGCAGATTAAAGAACCTGTGATAGCAGCCCCCACCCTCCACCCCCCCACCCCTGCCCTGTGTATATCACAGTGCTTACTGATATACCTTGTGACCCAGTGCCTCCTTAGCAATCAACAAAAGGTATGAACCTTCATAGAAAACAAGTCTTCCCTAATCAAACCTCCCTCAATAGACCCATGTGAGGTCTATCAATGGGTGGGGAAGATTTTTAACTCCCATTACATGCTATCTGAGAGAATTGTGGTTGTTCAGTTGTTTCCAGTCATATCTGACCCTTTGTGACCCCATTTGGGATTTTCTTGGCAAAGGTACTGGAGTGGTTTCCCATTTCTAGCCATGGCATCATCTAGTTGACCCTTTTGACAGAGAGCTACCTATTATTAAAGATTAAAAAGTGTCCTAGCAAAGTTCAGTTTAGTCTACTAATTCAGTCTACATCCTTCAGGCGATAGGGTAGCACAAAGAGGAACATCAAATATATGCCAAATGGAATTCATTTCTGAGGCAGAATAAACTTAGTCAAAGCACAGTAATGAACTTTCATGAGAACATCGTGTGTGTGTGTGTGTGTGTGTGTATGTGTGTGTGTGTTCCTCCATGATGAATTGTAGAGATATACGATAAGTTTTAAAACTATTAAAAATAGTTTTCATGCTGAGAGATGATTTAATATAAACTCCATTTTCTGATTGCTTTCTTTCTTTTGGGGGCTCTTCTTAGGGCCCTCAGGCATAGATCAATGATATGATGTACATATCTTATAGATTTTCAAGGCACAAGAAATTGTAATTTGCCCACAGAACTCAAATTCAATGAGATATGTTTGAGATCTAAACACTCTCTCTCTGGTGAAGTAATATTTACCTTTCTGTCTATGATGACATTAGGAATAATGAATTGCATTTGGAATTATGCATCCAAATTTGAATTGGTTTAAGTTTAAAAAATATGAATAAAAATTACATATCTAGTGTTCTTCTATAATGAATAATTTCAATCAAAATATCAAGGAACTCTAAGGAGAGACAGTACGGAACATGTGCCAGGAATGTCAAGCCATTAACCATCACCTTAGGAAACACTTTCCCTCATATCCCAAGGGAGATGGTAGAGGTCTTTGAGCTCAGGAGCCTTGAGAAGAGCCGAAGTCTTCAGGTTATTAACTCTTATTCCAAACCTGACCCAGAAGCCATCAACAATGAGAGCAATCTCTATGGAGAAGGAGCTGACAATCCTTACCATTAGCCCCATCAATTGGTGACCAACTCTCACCAGCCAACAGACTAGTAGCAGCATTTGCCAAAGAGTCAAACATGGTGACCAGCACCAACTCCTGATGTTTCCCAGGATTCTGAGCACAAAGTCCATATGAATAGTAGTACAACCAGACCATGAGTTCTGCTTTTAGTCCAGCTCCAATACCCATCATTCAGGTATAGATCCCCTGTAGAGAAGGGCCAGCTACCTCTACCAATTGCTAACCCAACTTCTGCCTATAGAACAGTCTAGCTAGCCTAACTGAAACAGTGAGGCATGCTGAGGGTGAGATAAGAAGCAGCATGTTCTAGGCAAATCAAACCACTGCCACCTCCAAGTACTAACCAACCCAATGTGCCAGTGATGCCATTTTACCTCCTCAGAAACCATAGTTTCTGAACATTCAGGAAGGAAAATTATTGCTTTCCACATCTGTGGAACATTCAAATGGTTCAACATCAGAAATGAATGTTATTTCTTCAGTGGAAATGACTAAATAAGATGTCTCAACATCTGCTTTTCTGGTGCATGCTAAAAACCATGGGACCTTTCCATCTGACTTACCCCTGAAACCTATATGTGTTATCTCCTCCATTAGAAGGTGAACTCTTGCATGGCTCTGTTTTTACTTTTCTATTTGTATCTCCAGTGCTCAGCCTAGTGCTTTGCACATAATAAGCATTTAGTGTTTTTTATTCATTCATTAATTCATAAATTAATTTATTTTCAGTCTTATTTTATGTTTAATTCCATAGGCAGATTTCACGGAGCAGGAGGAGGGAGGGAGGGGGACAATAGAGATGATTTATACCAAGCCTCTCATTAAATACACAAGGAAACTGAGGACCAGAATGATTCAAGGATTGAAAGATCACATAGTTGGGAATGTTTCTAAACTAGGGTGATAAATCATATCTTTTAACCCTTGTCCAAAATATTTTGCACTGAATACACGTTTCCTGTTGTTTGTGCTACAATCAAAACTATTTCTCACATCTTTTGTTTCCATATGGTTATATTCATACTTGAATGAGCTATTTTCCTGTGATATTTTAGAGTTGACACACATAGCCTTTAACTTTTTTTCCTTGTGCAATAAGTGACTTCCATTATATTGGATCTTTAAAGTTCAAACTTTAAGAGGTAACGTCTTCACTATTTTGAATGCCTGTAATGCATTCAGAGATTTCTTAAAAGGGCTTTACTAATGCTTTGGCCTGCTAGTTAAGAGTGGCCATCTTTACACTGAAGCTTAGAAAATATTCAGTGCCTCAGAATAATCTTATAGCAAAGAAACAGTTATGAAAAGTTATGTCATTAACTAATTGCTGAGATAATTTAGGGGATCATTGTATATTTCAGTTCATTTTTTTTTACTATGATATAGCATCCTATTGAACAGCAGTCTCCAATCAATAAATGAATCAATCAACAAACAATTTATTGGGCACCTACTATGTACCAGGCACTGTGCTAGGTGCTGGGGATACCTAGAGAAAAAAAGAGACAGTTCTTGCCCTCAAGGAGCTTACATTTTACTGAGAGGATACATGTTCCCAGATAAGGGGAGGCAGGTTGGTACTGTGAAAGGGAGACAAATTGGCTCTGCAGGTAGAAAAGCTGCTTTTAAATCCAAATTACTAAACATGATCTTTAGCAAATCACTTAATCTCTCTGGGCCTTCATTTCCTTATTTTTAAAATAAAGGCATTAGATTAGATGAACTGAAAACTTTTCCAGCTCTTGACTTATAATACTATGATGAATAAATAAGAGATACAGGCTAGTGATACTCTGCTAATGCACATGTGGCTCATGATTTTCCTCGGCTAAATATGTTCTTACAATAATCATTCATACAAAGAGACAATTTTATCCTCCTGAGGGAAAATGCAGTACCCATTACTGATGTAAAGCACTTGAGACAGCCTTCAGTATATCATTCCAGAGTCAGTGTTTTATGAGGAAAAATATTTTACCCCAAATTAGTGTCAAATTACATATTTAATGTATCAGAAATGATTACTCCTAATCCTGAACTTCATTGGTCACAATGGTTAGACATCAGTTACCTCTCAGTTTTGTGAAGAGAGCTGGTTAAAGATGAGAGCAGGGAAACAGCGAACATGAAGAACCATCATGGTACATCAAACCATTAATAATAAGAAGAACTACAATTTACTTAGCGCTTCAAGGTTTGCAAAACATTTTGTGAATATTACCTCATTTAATCCTCTACTATAAACCTGTGAGGTAGAAGCTATTATCCTCATTTTACAGATGAGGAAACTGAGGGTGAAAGAGGTTAAGTCACTTGCTCAGGGGATCGCATAGCTAGTACATGTCTGATATAAGATTTAACTCAAGTCTTCTTAACTCTGGGTCCAATGCTCTACTCATTGCACCAGAAACCTAGCTGTATTAAAAAAGGTCCTGCCAACCCAAATTCATAATAAAATTGCTGTGTCAGGAAAATGACATAGACACTGTTTACCTGGATTTCTGCAGGATATTGATATCCTTGTGAAAAAGATAGGGGAATTAAGGCAAGTTGATAAGGGTTATGCAAATTCACATCTGGTTGAATGACAGGACAAGAACAGGAATGATTTATGGATTGGTATCAACTTGGAGAGAAGTTACCAGGAGAGTGCCCTTAGAATAAGTGCTTGACCTGATTCTGATCAACATTATTATCAATGACTTAGATAAAGGTAGAGGCATCACACTTTTTATTGTCGATGACAAAAAGGAGAAAGGAATAACCAATGTATGGGGTGGCAGAAGGCACCCAAAAATTTTCAGAAGAGCTGGATAGAATCTAAGAAGTTGAAATTTATTTTAATTGGCTGCAGACTCAGTATGAACCAATTGTGTGCCATAGGCAAAGAGTGAATGAAATCTTGGGCAATACAATACGAACCTTACATACAGAACAAAAGGAGTCATTGCCCCACTATACTCTGCCTTGATCAGAACATTCTGGATTATTTTAGTCATTCTGAGGCAAGACATTTTGGGAAAGACATTCACCAACTGAAGTATGGTGGGTGGAGGTGATTAAAGTGGTGAAACTACTTGGAAACTACGCCACATGCCAATCAGGTGAAAGTAAAGGATATGTTCACCCTGGAGCAAAGAAGATAGCATGGGATGTGATGGTTGTCTCCAAGTATTTCAAGTACTGTCATGTGGAAGAGTTATTTATATTTGTTTTACTTGGCCTCAGAGGACAGAACACCTGGCAATTTCAGATAAATAGATTTTTGACTTGACATGGGAAATAATTTCCTACAAATTAGAACTCTCCAACAGAAGAACAGATTGCTTTGAGAAACAGGGAACTGTCCATCATTACAAGTCTTAAAGTGAAGAATGAATTAGTATTTGTTTGGAATGTTGTTGAGGGCATTTCTATTTAAGCTGGATTAGATGATATCCAAGGTCTAGCACGAGGTCAAGGTTCTTTTTTGCCACAATCAATGTCTTGATTCTGAGTTTCTCTAAGTAGGAGTAGGATTAGAATGAAGTATCATCAATAATCAAGTATCAATTCCTAATATGTGCTGATCATTAATAGCTGTTGAAGCAGCAGACTGGGGAAAACCAAAAGCATGGAGTCACTATAAAGATCAACCTGATTGGCTAATATGGATCAAAACTATCTTTTTTTTAACAAAGAAAAAGTGTGACCTGTACACTGGGTCAAGCCAAACTCCCTGTGGTATTATATATTTGTAAATTAGCTATCAAATTTTCATTAAAATTGCCAAGTCACAGAGAATGGCAAAGAGGGGACCAATAGGCAGAAAAGATTTCTTATGGCCCACATATATCAGCTATGAATTTAGAAGTATCTCTACACAACAGAACTTAGTTTCAAGAAGAAAGGAAATCCACTCCAGTGATGAAGCTGAAATTGTCCTTGCCAAGGTCTGCAAACCTTTCCCCATCCTGACCTATACCACTTTGGATACAACCCCCACGTATTTATCTCTATAATCTCCAGATAATACCTTTTCTTACAAGAACATATAAGAGCACAACGAATGTTGTCAAAAGCCATCTAGTTGGGCATTTGTCTCTGACAGTGATCTATGCTGGATATTTCTGAAAATGGCATAGTGCACCATGGGGGAAATTTCTTCCTGACCCTATATGATGATAAATTCATTCCCTGAAGCCTGAGGATTGATATCCCTCACCATTTTTACACTCTTTGATGATACTTCTATCCAATCAATATACTAAACTACCTGTTATCAATGTTAGCAATTTCACTGAGGAAAATTGCTTAACAAATAACCTTTTGTATATTCCATGCTGATGGGTTTTAACATTATCGTGACTATGCTTAATGCTTTTAAAAAAGAAATAGCATCACATTTTATCAGCCTCATACATATAATTAATTATTTATAATAATGTGCTACATCCATCTTCTTCTACTGTTGCTTTACAAGTTAAATCATCCAAATGGTCCCTTTGGACATTTTTTGATAGCCCATTTTATGCTTTCATTATTATTACAGTAGATTATTACCCAAAGTACCGACTAATTTTCATATGCACACTCATACCATTAAAAGTAAGGAAGCAAATTTGGGTGAGAAGATGAATGAACAGATAGATTAATGCACAACACTTAGCAATTGATCTAGTATTGATTTACTATAGCTACTTTTGAATTCTCCACAACTCAGTGCAATTAGACATTAGTACAGGCCTTAGGAGAGAAGCTGCTAAGCTGCCAACAGCCATGATGACTTAGGAGGTTTGGGATATGACACAGAATTATAGCTCTAATCAATTCAGTAAATCCTCCTACCTCCCTATATTTTTCAGATATTGGTAAACTAGTCTCAAAGTATCTAAGTTATCTGGTTACTTCACTTTCTGTCTCTCCATATGTGTGTATGTGTATGTATACATATGTGTGTGTGTGTGTGTGTGTGTGTGTGTGTGTATGGGAGCAGCTAGATGGTGCAGTGGATAGTGCACCAGTGCAGGGGTCAGGAGGACCTGAATTCAAATCTCACCTCAGACACTTGACACTTACTAGCTGTGTGACCTTGGGCAAGTCACTTAACCCCAATTGCCTCATCGTGAGTCATCTCCAGTCATCCTGATGAATATCAGGCCACTGGACCCAGATGGCTCAGGAGAAGAAAGTGAAGTTGGTGACCTTGCAAAGCCCTCCCTCACTCAAATCAAAGTCAACTGCAAGTCATTTCATCATCTTGATGTCATGGTCCTCTTCAAGAATGAAAGACAAAACACACATACCCACAGACAAATATATGTATGTGTATATATATATATATATATATATATATATATATATATATATATATATATATATATATATATATATATATATAATGTATGTATACATATAGGTATGTACATATATGTGTGTATGTATATATATATGTATATATATACATATGTGTATATATAGTATAGTATGTGTTCAGGGAAGGCTAGTATCTCTGGCATGAGGTCTATCAAGCCCTTTTCAGATCTTCCTTCCACCTTTGGTATCTACCTGATGCACTCTGCTCTCACCTGTGGCTTCAAGAAGCTGTGACATGCATAGTAGTCACACCCAAATAAACCATTATGGTAGATGGGCTAAACCAAGTTGAGAGGAACTAGGGAGTCTCAAGTTTTTTAGTTAATTCACCATCTAATTTGATGGTGTCTACTCCAAACATGTGAAGACGGTGTATGACTTTGCCCAGTTCAGCATCACTTAAATCCAATTTATGCACAAGTCAAAAAGATATCATTCATACTCTTTTTATCTACGTTAAAATCTTGTGGCAGCAGTCAAATAACAAAGAAACAAGTGAGGATACTATGGGAGCTGTATTCATGACCCTGCACACAGACAGCCCAGACCATAGGATTGTCTTCTCACTGGATTGAAGCAGCAGTGAGATTCAGCATCCCTCTGGGTGACTGAGCAGCCTTTTTTTAAACACTACACTATTCACCTCCTGGCATGAGGAAGGGGCTAGCAAAGGTACCCTAAAAATTGTCTACTTTACCCAGCCCTGGCCTACTTGCTATGGCAGGCAGGGATCATACCCTGAAGTTGAAACAAAAAAAGGAGAAAAACTTTTGGAAAGTGATTCCAATCACTATTGGTACACAGAATGTGCATGCTTATGTACATGAAATCAAGTAGACCTGAAAGATGAACAGCTCTTGTGAGAGAGCTCAGCAGTTATCACATCCAAATAGCAGTCCTAAGTGAAACAAGTCTGGCAAATGAAGGCCAACTTACTGAAGGTGGACCTTGATACATGTTTTTCTGGAGTGGCCACAATGAAGGGGAACCTCATGAAGCGGGCACACGTTTTTCAGTCGAAACTAATCTCATCAGCAAGCTTGTATGCCTATCGAAAGGAGTGAATGACAGACTCATGAAAATGTAATTGCCATTTGCAGGAAAATGCCTTGCCATTATCTTTAGTGTGTACACTCCCACTGTGATGAACCCTCATGAGGTCAAAGAAAAATTATATGAAGACCTGGAGATCATCATCATCAATATGCAGGAAGAGAACAAGTTTATGATTCTGGGTTGCCTTTAATGCAAGACTGTCAAATAGTAGGGAGTCCTTGGCAGGAAGGGAATACGAAACAGCAACAGCCACATTCACTTACTACTGAAGAATTGTGCATCTCATGACCTTTTCATTGCCAACACTATCTTCTGTTTTCCTAAATGCAACAAAACTTTATAAATGTACCCTTACAACAAATATTGGTGTTTAATATACTATATATTGGAAGGAGAAGAGACAGACAGGGTGTGACAGTAACAAAGGCAATGTATGGCACAGAGTGCTCGACCTATCATAGACTTATCATCTCCGAGCTAAATATTTTCATTCAACAAAAGTGGCCCCAAGGCAAGAAGACTATCCGAAGATTTAATGTCTACAGATGAGAATGCTTCTCTACTTCTCCCAGTGGGAACATTTTGTTACCAACTTGGAGGGAAGTCTAAGCCAATACATGTTTGGCAACAGTGGAGCAAAAAAGAAGCAGGCAACTTTCAGAGATCTGGTGCACAACACGGACCAGAACATTTGCAAACATCAAAATTGGTTTGACAAAAATGTTGGGGAATGCAGAAGCTGCGAAAATGTTGGGGATTGATTGATGATGGTCTGCTGAAAGTGCTATGGAAGTGTTCAGGCCATTTCTCTAGGATCATGTCCTTAATCATTAATCAATATAGGTCCATCAACACTGAGATGCTCCATGTCTTTAGGCCATAAATAGCCTTCAGGGCATCATAAAAGCACTTTGGATTGTTATTATCAGTGTAAAACTGAATTTCATCTGCCTTCTTACTGAACCAAGAATCCTGCATCTCTCTAAGCTTCACTCACTTTACTTTAATTTCGCACTTTACTTTTGATAGAGTTACATGCTGCCTTCTTAGAGACAAATGGGCCTGCTGGTTAACCTGTGGAGTTATCTTGGTTTAGCAGCTTCTTAATTTCCCCAGTGCTGAACACGTCCATAGCACTTTCAGCAGACCATCATCAATCAATGCTGAAACCATTCACCAAATACCTCAGGCTGAAGTCAACCCCTTTCTAGCCAAAATTTCCAACTAAAGAAGAGATTTTGAATGTCATTAGGTTACTGTCATGTGGCAAAATGCCTGGTGCGAATTCTATTCCAGTCAAGATTTACAAGGCAAGGGGTCCTTTGCTCATACAAAAGTTGACTGAAATATTCTGGGTTATATGGCTAGAGAAGCTTATACCCAAGGAGTTCAAGGATACCTCCACTGTCTATCTCTATAGAGGTAAAAGAAATAGATTATCCCCTGACAGTCACAGGAGTTCTCTTAGTCATTGCTCACAAGATTCTTGCCAGAATTCTCCTTAATAGGTGGATCCTTCTTCTAGAAGATGTTCATCAACCTGAGAGCCAGTATGGCTTCAGAAAGGGCCAAGGAGCAGTCGATCTGGTGTTTGTTGTGCAACAATTCCAGGAGAAATGCCAGGAACGGAACAGAGGTCTGTATACAATGTTTATCAAGCTGACAGAGGCCTTTGATACAATCGGTCATGCCAAATTTTGGGTGCCCATAGAAGTTCATCTGTATTGTACAGAATGCTTGTACAGGTTCTGGTGGTGGACAATGCCCTCACACTTTCCTAACCACCGGTGAAGTGAAGCAAAGATATATGCTTTCTCTTGTGCTTTTTAGCATGATGTTTTCAGCAATGTTATCAAACACCGTGAATAAGGATAAAAACAGCATCGGGGCAGGAAGGTAAATTATTTACTTGAAAAGGTTTTTCTTTCAGATCATTGTGCACTCAGTGTAGCCTCTGAAGCTGATATGCAATAAAGAATGGATCAGTTCTCTGCTGCTTGTGCTAATTTTGACCTAAAAATTAACACCAGGAAAACCCAGTTGCTCCACCAGTCACACAATGCCAGAGCTAGCTCAGTGTGCTGACCTCTTTGTTGCATGCCTGTGAAACTTGGACAATCTACTAGTGCCATGCCAGAAAAATGAATTGCTTCCATTTGAATTGTCTTGGGAAGATTCTGAAGATCATCTGACAAAATAAGGTACAAGAAACTAAGATCTTTTCTCAAACTGAATGGCCACACATTCAAACTTTCCCATAGAGAGTGCAACTCTGGTGGGCTAGCCACATTGTTTGAAGACCAAATGTATGTTGGTCTAAAAGAGGATTTTATGGAAAACCCACACAAGGCAAGGACCCACATGGAGGTCAGAAGTGATACAAAGATACTCTCAAGGTTTCTCTGAAGAATTTTGGAATAGATGATGTGACACTGGAGACTGGTAAAGGACTGCTCGGCATGACATGCCCATATCAAAGAAGGTGCTGTGCTCTATGAGCAAAATAGAATTGCAATAGCTCAAAACAAATATGAGATACATATATTTAGAGAATCTCCATGTTCAGACTATTTGTGCCTGACCTGTGGTAGAGGCTTCTAAGCTTGTATTGTCTGATCAGCCACAGTTGGACACATTGTACCTTGACTCCAACATAGTGATGTCATTTTGGTACTCTTTGAGAAGGAAGTAGTGTGTGTGTGTGTGTGTGTGTGTGTGTGTGTGTGTGTGTGTGTGTGTCTGTGTGTGCGTGTGTGTGTTTGTGTAAAGGGTCTGATTTCATGTGTTAGGGTATTCCCTCAGCCAAGGATTGCAATCAATTAACACTTTACCATTACTAATAATTATAACTCATATCTCTATAGTACTTTAAGGATTATAAAAACTTTCCTCACATCAACCTTGTGATATTAATGGCACAAATATTACTTGTTTATTTTACAGATAAAGATACTAAGGTTTGGGAGGTTATGACTTAGCCATGGTCATGTAGCTATTTAGGGTTTTTATTTAATTAATTTAGGTTCAAACCCACACTGGACCCCAAATCTAAGCATATTTTCATTATATCATATGACTTCCTATAGAACATCTTAATCAGTTTTATGACCTATAGGTTTTGTTATCTGGTGCTCAATCTTCTGGGGAAGTGACTCTATGTTAAAAACTTGTCTATGCAAGCTATGTGACCCTGGGCAAGTCACTTAACCTGATTGCCTCCAAAAAAGAAAAGAAAAGAAAAAACTCATCTAGGCTAACACTTGGATGAAATACATAAAAAGAATCACTGGATTTCTATTTGAAAAATTTCTAGGGGGCGGAGCCAAGATGGCGGAGTAGAAAGACACACATACGCTAGCTTTGAACCCACAGCCCATAAAATATCTGTAAAAAAGAACTCCCAACAAATTCTGGAGCAACAGAAGCCACAGAACAAGGGAGCAGACGAGATTTCTGTTCCAGAGGGACCTGAAAACCTCTCGCAAAAGGTCCTTCACACTGCAGACCAGGAGCCAAGCCCAGCCCTGCCTTGGCCGTGTGGCACCAAGAGGAGCAGATCCAAGCAGGCTTCAGGGACAGAATCTCCAGCAGCTGCGGGGATCCCTCCACCCACAGGCCCCAAAGGTTGGTGAGAGGGTCTTCTCGGCTTGCCGAGAGGGGAGTGGGGTGCCCCCATAACTCCGGCCCCCTCAGGAGGCAGCAGTGGAGACGGGAGCAGACTGGGGCTCCCCAAGCAGGCAGGAGCCCAGATCCATTGTTGAAGGTCTCTGCATAAACCCCCTGAGGGAACTGAGTCCCATGTGGAGGCCCTGCCCCCACCTGAGCACCTGAACTTAATCTCACACTGAATAGCAGCCCCACCCCTGTCCAAAGCCCTGAGGCTGGGAAACAGCATTTGAATCTCAGACTCCAAGCACTGGCTGGGAGGATCTGGAGGCAAAGTGGGTGTGAAGAGAATACTTAAAAGTCAAGTCACTGGCTGGGAAAATGCCCAGAAAAGGGGGAAAAAATATAAGACTACAGAAGGTTACTTTCTTGGTGAAGAGGTATTTCCTCCCTTCCTTTCTGATGAGGAAAAACAATGTTTACCATCAGGGAAAGACACAGAAGTCAAGGCTTCTGTTTCCCAGACCACTCAATGGGCTCAGGCCATGGAAGAGCTCAAAAAGGATTTTGAAAATCAAGTTAGAGAGGTGGAGGAAAAACTGGGAAGAGAAATGGGAGACATGCAAGCAAAGCATGAAAAACAAGTAAACACCCTGCTAAAGGAGACCCAAAAAATGCTGAAGAAAATAACACCTTGAAAAATAGGCTAACTTAATTGGCAAAAGAAGTTCAAAAAGCCAATGAGGAGAAGAAAGCTTTAAAAAGCAGAATTAGCCAAATGGAAAAGGAGGTTCAAAAGCTCACTGAAGAAAATGGTTGTTTCAAAATTAAAATGGAACAGATGGAGGCTAATGACTTTATGAGAAACCAAGAAATCACAAAACAAAACCAAAAGAATAAAAAAATGGAAGATAATGTGAAATATCTCATTGGAAAAACAACTGACCTGGAAAATAGATCCAGGAGAGACAATTTAAAAATTACGGGCCTAGCTGAAAGCCATGATCAAAAAAAAAGCCTAGACATCATCTTTCATGAAATTATCAAGGAAAATTGCCCTGAGATTCTAGAACTAGAGGGCAAAATAAGTATTCAAGGAATCCACCAATCACCGCCTGAAAGAGATCCAAAAAGAGAAACTCCTAGGAACATTGTGGCCAAATTCCAGAGTTCCCAGGTCAAGGAGAAAATATTGCAAGCAGCTAGAAAGAAACAATTCAAGTATTGTGGAAATACAATCAGGATAACACAAGATCTAGCAGCTTCTACATTAAGGGATCGAAGGGTGTGGAATAGGATATTCCAGAAGTCAAAGGAACTAGGACTAAAACCAAGAATCACCTACCCAGCAAAACTGAGTATAATACTTCAGGGGAAAAATTGGTCTTTCAATGAAATAGAGGACTTTTAAGGATTCTTGATGAAAAGACCAGAGCTGAAAAGAAAATTTGACTTTCAAACACAAGAATGAAGAGAAGCATGAAAAGGTAAACAGCAAAGAGAAGTCATAAGGGACTTATAAAAGTTGAAATGTTCACATTCCTATATGGAAAGACAATATTTGTAACTCTTGAAACTATTCAGTATCTGGGTACTGGGTGGGATTATACACACACACATGCACACGCACATGCACACACACATAGAGACAGAGTGCACAGAGTGAATTGAAGAGGATGGGATCATATCTTTAAACAAAAAATGAAATCAAGCAGTGAGAGAGAAATATATTGGGAGGAGAAAGGGAGAAATGGAATGGGGCAAATTATGTCTCATAAAAGAGGCAAGCAAAAGACTTATTAGTGGAGGGATAAAGAGGAGAGGTGAGAGAAAAACATGAAGTTTACTCTCATCACATTCCACTAAAGGAAGAAATAAAATGCATACTCATTTTGGTATGAAAACCTATCTTACAATACAGGAAAGTGGGGGATAAGGGGATAAGCAGGGTTGAGGGGATGATGGAAGGGAGGGTATGGGGAGCAGGGAGCAAGTTGAGGTCAACACTCATGGGGAGGGACAGGATCAAAGAGAGAATAGAAGTAACGGGGGACAGGATAGGATGGAGGGAAATATAGTTAGTCTTATATAACATGACTATTATGGAAGTCATTTGCAAAACTACATAGATTTGGCCTATATTGAATTGCTTGCCTTCCAAAGGGAAGGGGTGGGGAGGGAGGGAGGAAAAGAAGTTGGAACTCAAAGTTTTAGGAACAACTGTCGAGTAATGTTCTTGCCACTAGGAAATAAGAAATACAGGTAAAGGGGTATAGAAAGTTATTTGGCCCTACAGGACAAAAGAGAAGATGGAGACAAGGGCACAGAGGGATGATAGAAGAGAGAGCAGATTGGTTATAGGGGCAATTAGAATGCTTGGTGTTTGGGGGGGGGGGAGGGGACAAAAGGGGGGAAAATTTGGAACCCAAAATTTTGTGAAAATGTATGTTAAAAGTTAAATAAATAAATTTTTAAAAAAATTTCTAGCTTGGTAGGACCGACAGAGCTTTCATTCTTCTAGCATACCCTTCAACACTTTAGGGTTGCCACTATTCTACATTATTGTTACTTTATCAATAATTTTTCATTAATATTTAGTACATTTCTCCTATTTGTCAGGCACTGTGCTCAGTACTAGGGATAAAAAGAAAATGAATGAAAGAATATTCTCAAGAAGATTGAATTGTCATAAATTGTATTGGATTTAGTGAAGGATACAATTGATTAAATCATAATATATATAATTTTCAAGGTATTCCTGTTTCTCATTGATTGATTTTTGTAGGCCAAAGGTGCTTTTAACTTACTAGTTATTTTCCATTTGGAAAATTAATTAAAATACCATTCAAATAATTTTTCTGTAGTATTGTATATTGAGGATCTAATATAGTCCCAGGTTAAGGAAGGTTATTTGAGGTCTGAGGCAGATATTGTTATTGATCTATATCTAATAGCTATATCTTCATTAAACCTGTGACTTCATTTATTTAGGCAGCTCCCAATGAGGAAATACCTTCTACTATGTGGATTGAAACCTGCTCTGCTATTTAGAGTACAAATGTTATGTCTCTGAGTCAGGATTTGAATCCAGGACTTCAAGACTTTAACAATAGACCTCTATTGATTCTCTCTGTGTCTGTCTGTCTGTCTCTCTTTCTCCCTTTCCACAGAGAGATACATAAATGCATATGCATGTGACTGTATTTACATCATCATTTATATTTTATTTTAGTATCTTTTCCATATTTTAACTATTATGAATTTGCTTAATGTTCTCATTGATCTGTAAGCCATGTTAATTCTATAAGAGGATATTCCCTAAATCTGAGTGAACTATGAGAAAGGCTCATTAGAATTTCTGAAGAGAGTTAGGAATAATACCAGGGGCACAGAGGAAAGGAGATGGACTTAGTGTCAGAGAACCTAGGATTGAATCAAGTCTTGCCCAGTGTCACACAATTGGAAATGTCAGGGTGGGGGTAAGGTTTAAACTTAGGTCCTTTGATTACAGAATCAGAGAAACTTTTTGAATCTTCTCCCTCAATAACTAGTGTCCTTGGCATTGTGCATGTTACGTTGAGGTCCCCTCTAGCTTGAAATCTGTGACCTTATGTAAAAATAAATTCCAGACATAAAACACCTTTTCAGGTTCCAAAGGAGGTTTCCATTTGAAGTTAATTGGCACTATTCTGAACCACCTTTCATTAGCCACCATTAATGCAATCAGAGCTTAAGTGCATCATAAGAACTAGAAAAATCAAGAAATTCACATCTTTATTTATTCAAAATAGATTCAGATCATTTTAGAGGACTATATTCTCATGAGATAGCTTTACTATTTGGGAATTCAAAGAGAAACATTTAGACTTGGAATTTCAATCAGTTGTTAAAAGGTTGGTTGGATGTTTTCTGTTACACATTTTTAGCTTAATATATAATTAGAAAATGCCAATCTTTGGGAAATGGAGATTCCTTCCCTTACTAATTCACATGCAAGCCTCTTTGCTTCCTAGAACTCTTATGAAAAATTCCAGAGCACCTCAACAAACATTTTCAAACACCAAGCATCAGTCACCTAATCATCAAGTATTGATTAAGTACCTTCCATGAGCTCAGCATCATAATTCACATGACATTCATTGGTTTATTAAAAGAAAATCCTTTATAGGCATGACTCATCTCTTTACTCACATCTCTCTAATGAAGCTAAATTTGATACATTTTGTGCTTTAATGAGTATAATTTCTTAGGACAACTGAATACAAATGCTACACTGATACAAACTCCTAGTTTGAGGCATGTTGGTGAGAGAATCTCTAATAGAGAGTCAGGGAGTTTCACTCATAGCTTGGAAATCAATAAATCAGCTAGTATTTATTGAGACTATACTGTAGTTAAGCCACTATAGGTGATAAAAGGAAGCATAAAATATCTTTCTTGCCCTCTAGTCATAGAGTCCTAAGGAGAAATTTTGCCTCTGGGGGCAAACTTCACATAAGATTCCTAGAGCAGGTCATATGAAACAAGACCTCAAGTCAATGTTTTTAATAAAAATATAGTTGGGCACTCTGGAGGGACCCCAAGTCCCAAGATCTAGTTGGATGACACCCCAAGGCATACCACACTCCAAGCAGCAACAAGGATACACCTGCTAACCCAACCATAGGATTTATGGACTTCCTTTCTCCCCCATCTACTCTCCTTCTAATGTTGAGGTTATTATAGCCAAGACCACTGTGACATTGTCTGCTACAACAAAAATTTTCAGTAGAGCAGAACACAAAGGAATAAGTTAGGGCACCTGTCTGAGCTTATCTTAGAGCACAACTCTGCACTCTGATGTCTATTTCCTCTAAGGTAGTGAAGATCCAAACACCAAATAGCAGAAACTTGCCTAGGCTTCTATGCAAGCAATGTGGTAGTACTCCACACTACTGGACCAGAGAACCAAGGAAAAAAGGGAGTGGATTATCACAAGTGGAAGGCTGAAAATTGAGCCCAGTATCCAGCTTGGGTCAGTTCTGTCTCCCTAAAAGTCATGTGGGGCAGAGATCTAGCCAGGTGTCCACGGGAAGAGACTAAGACACTTTGAGATCAGGGCTTCAAGGAAACTACCATCAAAGGCGAATCAGAAAGTGAACAACAGGAGAAAATAAGGGAAAACCAACTGAAATTACCAAAGATTTCAGGAGAAAGAAAATTCAAAGATATTGAGCAGGGCAGATAATAAATAGGAAAAACTTTAAAAGCAGATCTAATAAATAAGTTTAGTCCACTATTAATAAATACTGCAAAACAAAGAAAAATTGTTCACTATTTGATGAGGCAAAGAACCCTAAGAAACGGAACTGCAGCATAATATTCCTGAGTGGTTTAAAAGAGAATTGAGAATTGTGAGAGCAGAATTCATGGACTACACAGCAGGAATAACTAGCAGAATAGAAAAACTTCAGTCTGTGATGGCAAACCTCACCAAAGGAAACAAAATAGAGGACAAATGGTCAGAAATTCAAATAAATAGATGTAAAGGACAATCTGGAAAAAGAGAATCAAAAGGTGATAATATTAAAAGAAAACATGCTGTCCATAAAATTAAAACATTCATCTTGAAGATATGTTGAGTAGAAACAACTTACTGATTTTAACCTCTCAGAATGCATCAAATCAAAAAAACCCAAGCACCATAATGCAAAAACTAGTGTGAGAATACTGCCCAGAACTTCTGAGATAGAAAAGAAAGTGCCAGTTGAAGGAATCCATAGATTTCTTCTAGAAAAACAAACAAAAAGACAAAAAACTCCCAGTCACATAGTGTTTAGAAAAGGAAATTTGAATAACATAAATTGTTCTGCTCTCATAAGAAAACACAGGAGGTAAAGAATGTTTTCCAAAGAGAAATGTAGCTCAAGATGCAACCCAAGATGACCTACCCTGCAAATCTGAGTTTAACTATACATTTTGAAAGATGGACACTCAATAATAAAGAAGTGTTCAGAATTCTAAACGAGAAGCTCAGTAAATGTTCCATGAGTGAATGAATGAATTTTATTCCTGTAAGCAAAATATCAACCTCTATTTTAAACACTCCTCCGACCATTCTTATTTTTCTGCTGTACAAGAAAATAGTTACCCAAAACCCACTTCAAAGATGAAATTACATTATGTATATTAGAAATCTTAGTTAAAACAATTGAAAAAGGAGGTTATGGAAATAGAAAACATACTGAAGAGGTGAAAGTGGCTAGCTCTGCATCCTAATAGTTCCTATTCTCTTGTATCCAATTTTAGCAGTGACTATTTTAAGATATGTAATAAACTTAAATACAATTAACCCCTCTAAAAATATTTAAATACACTAATGAATAAAAATGACAAGTGAAACATTGAATATTGTTGGGGGTTTTTTCAAAATTATAATACCCTTAGGAAGACAGTGACAAGGATATAGCTAGTAAGGGAATTTGCTTTATTTAACTATATATAATTTGTTATGAGGATCTAGTTTTTCTTTTTCTTTATTCAGTGGGGGGTGGGGAGTTGGAAGGGAAAAAAATTTGATAATTAAAAAAAACTACCAAATATTACCTTTCATCAATAGCCTTTTTAAAAACTAACAGAAATGTTGTATTTATTTTCTTTTCCCTTTAGAGATTTACATTCTTTTTCTTCTGTGTGTTTTTCTGGATATTGTTGAGTATAATATTAATAGTTATTATAATCATACGGTATGTAATTGTTCAATTTCTTCATTCTATCATTTTATGTAAGCACTCTATCATTTTATGTAAGCATTCTAATTTTTCTATGGATTCTTCATATTTTTTCATCTCTTTTTTACAGACCTGGCATTTACTACTGTAGAAACCTCCAAACTGGAAAAAAAAAAATTGCTCTGCCAATGCAACCGTTCTATAACTTTCATCCTTGGAGAACTATCTGAGGCATTGAAAGGTGAAGGGATTTGCTCAAAGTCACACAGTTAGTACATGTCAGTAGCAGTACCATCTATGATATTTTCAATGGGGATAGAGGGTGAGAGTCTTCCCATTTTTTGTGTTATTTTAATGATATTTTGAAAGTCAATCCCTGTAAAATAATGTTGCTTACAGTGTGGACTTTTTCTACAGATATTTGGTTAGATTCAGTGATTTTTCCTCATTTCATTTTTATAAGATCAAGAGCTGGAACGGAAATTATAGATCATCTAGTACATTTCCCTCATTTTACTGATGAAACTGAGTCTCAGAAAGATGACATTGTCACCTGAAGTCACAAAGGTCAAGTAGCAAAACTAGGATTCAAGGGCAGAGGCATGATGGCAGAGTAGAAGGACGGACCTGTAGAAGCTCTCTCACCATAGCCCTTAAAACACCTATAAAAAAATGACTCTAAACAAATTCTAGAGCAGCAGAAGGCACAAAATGACAGAAAGAGATTTCCAGCCCAAGGCAACCTGGAAGGCCATCAAGAAAGGTCTATTGTACTGGGCTTGGAGCTGAGCATAGTCCATGGAGCACAGCTCAGCCTTGGCCATATGATGCAGTGGACAGAACCAGAGCAGGCTTCAGAGTGCCAACAGTAGCAGCTGGGTTCCCAGATTCCTCAACCCACAAATGCCAAAAATAGCTTCAAAAGTCAGTGAGAAAGCTCTATCACCTGGGTGAGAAGGGAGCAGTCCCATCTCAACCCTGGCCCCAGAACAGCAGCAGCCCCTGTGGTAGCAGCATCCATTTTTAGAGCCTCCCACCTAAAGACTCTGGGGGAATTGAGTAGCTGATCTGAGTCTCAGTCCTGAGTGGTGATCCTGGGGTAAGGAGGAACACTGGTGTGGTGAAGCTGGTAGAGGATCTGGAGAGGAAATTCTACTTGCAGATCTTAAGCAGAAAAGCCTGTGGTTGGTCCCAGACCAGAGCACAGGCCAGGAGAAGAGTAAATACCTCTCCGTTGATTGTGCCACCTTGGAGGAACTGAGAAGCTACAGGTCCCTTGAGTATACCCTCCACTTGACAAAGGACTCAAAAATCAAGTAACTGGCTGGGAAAATTTCCCCAAAAGGAGAAAAATGAGACTATAGAAGTTTACTTTCTTGGTGAACAGGTATTTTCTTCCACCATTTCAGATGAGGAAGAACAAAGCATACCATGAGAGGAAGACATCAAAGTCAAGGCTTCTACATCAAAAACCTCCAAAAAAAATGCAATGTCCTCAGGCCATGGAAGGGCTCAAAAATGATTTTGAAAATCAAGTAAGAAAAGTGGAGGAAAAATTGGGAAGAAAAATGAGAGCAATGCAAGAAAATCATGAAAAGCAAGTCAATCACTTGCTAAAGGAGACCCAAAAAAATGCTGAAGAAAATAACACCTTTAAAAATAGACTAATCCAAATGGCAAAAGAGGTCCAAAAAGTCAATGAGGAAAAGAATGCTTTATAAAACAGAATTTGCCAAATGAAAAAGAATCTTCAAAAGCTCACTGAAGAAAATAGTTTTTTAAAAATTAGAATGGAGCAAAGGGAAGCTAACGACTTTATGAGAAACCAAGAAATCACAAAACAAAAACAAAACAATGAAGAAATAAAAGATAATATGAAATATCTCATTGCAAAAACAACTGACCTGGAAAATAGATCCAGGAGAGACAATTTAAAAATTATGGGAATACCTGAAAGCCATGATCAAAAAAAAAAAAAAAAAAGCTTAGACAACATATTTCATGAAATTATCAAGGAAAACTGCCCTGATATTCTAGAACCAGAAGGTAAAATAAATATTGAAAGAATCCACTGATCACCTCCTGAAAGAGATCTGAAAAAAAAAAAAAACTCCTAGGAATATTGTAGCCAAATTCCAGAGTTCCCAGGTCAAGGAGAAAATATTACAAGCAGCCAGAAAGAAACAATATGAGTACTGTGGAAATACAGTCAGGATAACACAAGATCTAGCAGCTTCTACATTAAGGGATCACAGGGTTTAGAATATGATATTCCAGAAGTCAAAGGAACTAGGATAAAAACCAAGAATCACCTATCCAGCAAAACTGATTATAATACCTCAGGGGAAGAAATGGTCATTGAATGAAATAGAGGACTTTCAAGCACTCTTGATGAAAAGACCAGAGCTGAATGGAAAATTTGACTTTCAAACACAAGAATGAAGAGAAATATGAAAAGGTAAACAGGAAAGAGAACTCATAAGGGACTTACTAAAGTTGAACTGTTTACATTACTACATGCAAAGATAATATTTGTAACTCTTGAAACTTCCCTCAGTATTTTGATAGTTGGAGGGATCAGACACACAAACACACACACACACACACACACATTATATAGACAGAGGGCACAAAGTGAGTTGAATAAGAAGGGATGATATCTAAAAAAAATAAAATTAAGGGATGAGAGGAATATATTGGGAGGAGAAAAGGAGAAATATAATGGGACAAATTATCTCTCATAAAACAGGCAAGAAAAAGCTTTGTTCAATGAATGTGGAAAAGGAGTGAGGTGAGAGGGAAGAAAATGAAGCTTACTCTCATCATATTTGGCTTAAGGAGGGAATAACATGCACATTCAATTTGTTATGAAAACCTCTCTTACACTTCAGGAAAGTAGGGGAGAAGGGGAGAAGGGGAATGGGAGAATGACAGAAGGGAGGGCAAATAGGAGGAGGGAATAATTAGAAGTAAACACTTTAGGGGAGGGACAAGGTCTAAAGAGAGAATAGAATAAATGGGGGGCAGGATAGGATGGAGGAAAATACTGTTAGTCTTTCACAACATGACTATTATGGAAGTCTTTAGCAAAACCACACATATACAGATTATATTGAATTGCTTGTCTTCTCAGTGGGGATGGGTGGGGAGGGAGAATGGGAGAGAAGTTGGAACTCAAAGTTGTAGCAACAAATGTTGAGAATTGTTTTTGCATGCAACTGGGAAATAAGAAATATAGGTAATGGAGTACAGAAATCTATCTTGCCCTATAAGAAAAGAAAGAAGATGGGGATAACGGAAGGGAGGAGTGTGATATAAGGGAAGGAAGATTGGGGGAAGGGATAATCAGAATGCATAATGTTTTGGGGTGGGGGAGGAGAGAGATGTGGAGAAAATTTGGAATTCAAAGTCTTGTGGAAATGAATGTTGAAAACTAAAAATAAATAAATTAATTTCTTTTGAAAAACTAGGATTCAAATCAGGCATTTTGGCACCAATTGCTTTCATCCCCCTACACCATTTGCTTACATAGTTTGACAAAGAATGAGTTGGTACAGTCTGAATTCAGTGATTTTATTACCACTCCTCATGAGACTTAATTGATAGGGATTTGGGCAATTCTGATCTTCTTCAGAAATGTTTCTTTTCTTCCTCTCAATTTCATTTAAAAAACTCTCCAGTCAAATTGCCTTAGCCAGAACTCACACCAAGCCTTTCTCAGGATTGTTTTTCCTCACTTGTTCTTTGCTGTTTTTTCCTAGTTTAATGTTGACTTTGAATTATGAATCACAAAGAAGCTAATGTGTCAAAGGACTTGTCATTGATTCCTGATTAATGGTTTTAAAAGGGGTACCCATATACTCACTTCCAGTTGAAATTTCTAAAAATTGGGTATTTGAAAAACTACTCATGCTCAAAATACAGATTGAAAATCTTGAACATTTGTGCATGCTTTCTCCCAGCTGCTCAGGGAAAGATAAACTACTTTTTACCCTTAATGTAAAAATACTATTTAAATAAAAAATTATTTGTAAGACTCTTAAAAATGAAATTCATTATCATCATCATCATCATCATCATCATCATCATCATCATCATCATCATCACTGTTGTTACTAACCATTCCATAGAGCTCTAGAAAAACAGATTTTCTGAGTTTGCCTGTAAAAGAGGTTTTTTCTTCCACATACAAGGTAAATGGCTTTTTTATTAAATCTACCCCTTACATTCCAACTGAATCATTGAGATAATATTGACATATACTTGAGAGGACAGTTTGAAAATGGGATATCTTAATATGAGGCCTTCATGATTCTATTTATAACATTCATTGGGCATTGAATTTTTTAAAAAGGGATTTCTTTTAACTAAGGAGAACCAACTAAAATCCACAGACTGTCCATTAATGGGCCTTTATTTTGCGTTTAATCTTTAATCTTTTAAAATCCTGCTTTTTTTTAAGCCAGTGTCCCTTGCTCAGCTCGGATTCAAGAGCAACAGCTAGGCTGTGCACATTTGAAAAAGCAGGTCTGCCTGCATAAACAAAATAGTCAAACAATAAAGGCCCTGGTTTGCACAGCAGCAGGATTCTGTCAATGAAGTGAAGCTTAATGTTATTAAACAATAATTAAGCACTTCAAGTGCAGTCTTTTACGCTTGCTAATCTTGGTGACTGTTTACATGCTACTGTTTGTTAAATGGCAAAGTTTATTGATTTGGCAAATTCAGTACCACATTGTATATTTCCATTCAGACTGTGTTCCTACATGTGGTTCAGCATTTTTAAATGTCAACTGCAAAGTATTATTGATCTGTAATTAAAAGTGTAGAGAAAAATTAGCATAGAAGAAGTTTATGGTCATTAGTACAACTACTGTTAGGCAATTATTTACCTTGTTTTAACATTTATTTTCTTTCCTGGTATTGACATACTGTATGGTGCTAGACCCAACATTTTATTTTGCTAAAAAAGAAAGATCAACACATGCTGATAATCTCAAATTCAATGTGGGTATTTGCTTGTCAGTTTGTCCATTCCTTTAGGAAAGGTCTCTATATGTGCTCTGCATACTATCTGGGGAATTGGAAAAAAGGAACATTAACATTTTAATGAAACCAAATGACATTAATATATTCTTTTCCTAAATCAAAGGAAATGTGTTTTTCTACTTTTCCAACATAGATTATAAAAATTAAAATAGGATCTGGAAGACAGTACTATGGATGAAGCTTGTTATGTTTTCGTTATGTTGGAACTTTTACACTTTGAAAAGGGAACACTCAACAGAAGTGTCAAAAGCTGTATGGAAAAAACATAGGATCTGAAGTCAAAAAACTGAGATTTGAACTCTGACTCTCTACCACATTACCTATGTGGCCCTGGGCAAGCCATTTCATTTCTCTGGCTTTTGGTTCCCTCTTCTCTAATGACAAGTGGGTTAGACTAGATGATATCTAATGTTCCTTCTAGTTCTAAATGACTATGTGAGTCTACTTAAGTGTCAGGTATTATCTGTAAGCACAATATTATTCATTTAAAGACAGAGACAACAACTGTTCTGAGTTGGAGAGGCAGAATATGGACAGGTCATAGGGGAAAAGGACATTATTTCAGGAAGAGGGAGAATAGAATGGAAAATGCCTTTGTCAACAAATAAGTGGATGGACCAACAAAGTATTTCTTGAAGGTCTTCTATATGACAGGCAAAACTGCTAGACTCTGGGTAGTTATGGACGTAAGTATGAAAAATCAAATAACCTCTACTCAATATGAGCTAATATTCTAATGAGAGAGATAAGTACATATAAACAATGTGGAGCACAAATATAAATAAATATATGTTAGATGTATACATTAATATTCCTACATACACTAAAAATCTGTTGGTATGTTTATTCACACTAGTATATACATCTATATTAATATGCACATTTACATCATCATACATTGATTATATTAACATGCATATATCATTGACATGCACTAAACTACGTATGTTGATGCATATGTATATATTAATATACACATAACACAAAAGAGTTAAATGTACAGTAGTTTGGGAGGGCACTATCATTTGGGAGAATCAAGAAAGAAATGCCTCATTCTGAAAGTGGTGCCTGAGGTGCATCTTAAAGAAGACAGAGACTCTATGAGGAAAGATTAAGATGGGATTGGATTTCGGGTAAGGACATCATCCAGGAGAAAGAAATATGGAGAATGAGAAATGGAGCATCATGAAGGAAGGGTGCAGAAAAGTCTTGTGTGGCTGAGAAATGATGTCAAAAGATGCAAGAAAAAACTAGTTTTCAAAAGAACTACACTCCCCACTTCTTTGAAAAGAGAAGATTGTGGAAGTAATCAAAGATTAAGAGGGAATGAAAAATAATTTGATATATCTAGAATTTAATATAAGTTCAGGAATAACAAGTAATGACATAGTGACTTCATTTCCCCCTTTTGATAAGGTTACTAGATGGATGGACCAGGGGAATGCCATAGGAATAATATACTGATCTTAGCAAAGTACTTGACAAAGTCTCTTATGATAGCCTTGTGGGCAAGATGGAAAGATGCGTCTTGGATGATCAAACATCTAGATGGATTTGTAACCAGTTTAAAAACTGTACTCAAAGATTGTTGATTAATATATCAGTGTCAACTTGGGAGAAACGATCTTGAGTGATCCAATGAAAAGCTCAGTACTCAGCCCTCTCCTGTTCTCCATTTTTATAAAAGAATTGAATAAAAACATAAAAGCCATGCTTATAAAATATTCTGATGGCAAAATAACTATGAAAGAGCCAAGAGTCTAAAGTTCAGAATCAATATTTTAAAGGATCTTAAATACTTGGAATCATGGAATGAAAGCAATTAAATAAAGTTTAATTAAATAAAGAATAATTGTAAAGACTTCAATATCAAGGTAAAAACACACACACACACACACACATACAAATGTATAAATACAGGGTAGGAAAGGACTGGTTAAACCAGTTTGCAAGACCTATGAGTATCAGTGGAATGAAAATTCAGTGCGAAAAAAAAACCAATCATTGCGCCTTGGTTGTCAAAAGAAGTTATGTAATCTTGAGCAGCATTAATAGAAGTTTAATATCCTGCCTATTGGTGATACTATTTTTGGAGTGTTCAGTTATGTGTATATTATTTTAACTAGGATATTGATAAATGAAAGTCAACATGTCAGAGTGGATAGAAGACAAGTCTTGGAGTCAAGAAGGCTTGCTTTTAATAAATATTGTCTTATGTGACTATGGACAAATCACTCAACTTTTCAGTGACCCTCAAGGATTTACTAAGACTGTATACTACAGGTAGATTATCTATCTACTTGAGTAGATGGAGATTTCTATATTTGGAGTTTCGATGCAATGATTAAATCATAGGTTCATACTTCCTCTATTTTCTCTGCCCAACAACAATAGCAAGTATATCCACAGAAGGATCTGAGGAGTGATGGATCTGGAAGCCATGCCCGATAAAGAATGATTGATAGAAATAGAAACGTTCAGCCTGTAAAAGAGAAGACTTGGAGACATAACAGTGGTATTCGAATGCTGAGAAGCTATCAAATGGAGGAGAAAAATTATGTTATGTAGTAAAGAAGATAAGACTAAGACCAAGAGGTGAAAGTCATAGTGAGACAGACTTTTGTTTAATATAAAGAAGTCATTTTCAGTAATTAGTTGCTGAAAAGGAAGTAAGTTGCCTCACAACATAGTTTCATCTCTATCACTTGAAATATTCAAAAAGTTGAAAGAACAGCTTCAAGAACGGTGCAAAAGAGATTTCTAAGTTGACTGGGTTCTCAGTCTAGGTGACTTGTAAGATCTTTTCCAGCTCTAAGAGTTTGTGACTATCATGCTAGAAGTGACAGTTTAATAAATAGAACAGATGCCATTTCTGGTCCTCAGAAAATGTTGAAGGGAATGAATGAAAAGCAGGTTCTAAGTGTGAAGATCAAGTCCACCTTCAAGAGCCTAGATAGGAATTGAGGGAGAAATAGGAAAACTCTGACAGGGTCAGCTAGGTTTATATTTTATACATGGTTATGGGGTACAAAAGGTTGATACTAGCCAGCTAGAATAATCAGGCAGCATGGCCAACCTCGGTAATTAAGGTAAGCAGGTGGAGAGAAGCACTTGAGGCATCAAGGAACTGGGGACAAGGAACTTGAAAAGAGAGACTATGCAATTGCTACAAAGGAGAGTTGTGAAGAAAGACTAGATACAAGACTGAATTGAGGCTGAGAAATATTAAATTTGGGACTTTTATGTTCCTTGTGAATACCTAGACTGGAGCGCAAAATGTGGGTGCAACTAAGGCACTAGGAAAAGAGGGACAAGAGCAAACAGGTAAATTTGGCAGTAGTAAAGATATAGTAAGAATTGAAAATGAGTGTTACAAAAAGGATAATGGAGAGACACATGGTAGGTATGATCCCACTGCAACATATATAATGAGAAACTTAAAAGAAAAAGAGGCATGAATGATATCATCAGGAAAATAAGGAAGACTCAATAGATTGTGGTCATATAGAAGGGACAGGAATTGAAAGATGATCAGCCCAAATGTTCATTTTTGTGATTTCAGGAGAAAGTGACGGAGGTTTTTAGGTCATTAGACTAGGCTCTTGTGTTGAACTTATGGGAAGACATGTACAAGAGACAATCTGGGTAGACAAGCATGGATGAGTTGTAATCTGTATCACTAGTGGGTGTAGCACCAACATGATATTCACAGTGTCTATGGCAGCCATGAATATCCCAGTGCAATTCTGAACCACAAAATACTGTCCACATGGAAGACAGAACCAAAACATTTATTTTATTAATTAAATTAATAAATTAATAAACATTAATTTATTCAGACCCCAGAAAACCAAATCCATCATAATCTATACACAGTAATAATGTAGAGAACAATACCATCTCCAAGCCTTCCCCCTGATATGCTTCCCACAAACCAGCTCCATTAAACAAACAAAAATCACAAACAAGCTCTCTCTACTTGCCTGCAACCTTCCGATCTCTGATTGCTCTCATAACTAACTTCCTCTTAGCTCTGTTCTAGTTCTGCCTCTTCCTGTTGCACCCTTTCTGTTCCACCCATTCAGCCAACTCCTCCCACCACAGGCTCTATGTGACTCAGACTTCCTTGTGACCCAGGCAAGTCACAGGGCCACATTCATTAATGGGAAACATCTTCCCATATAAATTACATTACAGTGGGGGGAGGAGGCATAACACATTCAAATGAATTAGATCGTGACAATATTTGAGAATGGATAACCATTCTATTTAAAACAGGTGCATAATTTAGGGAATGAATGCCCAGAGAAGATATGGAGAGTTAGGGTCCAAAATACATTTAGAGGGGGTAAGTTTTAGAGAGGAAAGACACGTTTTCTGAAATAATATGGGAAGAGGAGACACAGGTGTAATAACATTGGTATGTACATGAGAAATAAGGGGATAAAATAAACAGTCATACTAGATATGAAAGCTACTACAATTAAGCATTTTCATTTTCTTCCTATCTTATAATTTCTGGGTAAACATAGTTTCTGAAGGTAAAAATTGCACTTGCTTATACTGAGAAGTAGTCACAGTGCAGGAGTATAGGATGGATGAGTATTAGAGACTGATATGTTGGTACTGGATTGTTATCAGTTTACAGGTTCATGCACGGGTATTAGGATAGGATTTTAGAGAGTCTATCAGTGCATCTCAAATATAAATCTATAATAAACTTTGGCAAGAAAATCTAGAGTTTCATCAAGGTTAAAATGAAGGATTAAGAAACTTAAGTGGTAAATGAAATCATTGCTTCTTAGGAAGGTAGGAAGGACTGCCTTGCTATTCACAAACAGGTCCAAAGCAGAGTGTAGTGATGCCATTTAAAGAAATAAGATGCCTAATTAGAGTCAGAAAAATTGAAAGCATATTAATATGTTAAGGCAGCTGTTTACATTTAAGATAATTTTTAGTTATTTTTCAGAGAAGTTGAGTTTTGGAAAACACTCATTTTCTTTCAGTTAGCTGGCTTTGCATTAGATTATTGTTATTTTTAATAATAATAAAAAAATCCTGAACTGAATGTCTGCAACATTAAAGCAAAACCTATCCTTGACATAGAGACATTTTATAGGTTTCCCTTAATTTATTTTCTTCAAGACACTCTGTTACTGAATTCTTCAAAATATTTTCTCTATTCTTGGAATCTTAGAAATCTGATCTTCTTCAGCTTTTAATTGTTAGCATATACTAAGTAATTTTCCAACATCATTCATCTTGCTTCTCTGATATGGTCTTTGGAACATAATAACATTATTCTTTTTTGGTAATAAATGATTTGGAGATAAGATAAACCGTTGTTAAAATTTCTGTATCTTAGGAACTCTGAAGCTTTTAATGGGTAGTTGAGTAGAAAATGCAATAAAATTTGTTTTTACATAGTATACTTGTCCAAATAGAGGGGTAGCATAGTGTAGCATAGCAGTTGTCAGAGTATAATCTGGAGATTCCTGAAGGTCTCCAAGAACTTTTTTGGGAATTCTGAGAGATCAAAACTATTTTCATAATAATGTAGGATCATTTGATTTCTAATATGATAAATGTCAACAGATATAACTAACACAAATAAAAACTTTTTGGGAATGGGTCCTCAATAATTTTTAAGAGTGTAAAAGGATCCTGAAAAAGGTTGAGACTATAGAGTTTGAGAATCATTGGTATAATTAGTAGAGATAATTACTTTTAAAATCATAAGAGTTCAGTTTAATTACTGCCTATAATATAAATGGCCTTGTGACCCTAGGCAAGTCATTTAACCTCTTAGGGTTCTAGGCAGCTCTATAATAAGTTGTAGACAATGTGTTAAACTTTACTGATAGAAAGCATGAATCCCTTATACCAATGAAATCACATACCTAATCACTCTCCCTAGACTTGTTAAAAAAAAAAAAAGCAATAACCCTCTGCAGGACACTGAGGACAAAAGATGGAAAATGAGGCAATCACTACATAAGAAGTTTACAGTCTAATAGGAGATGTAGCATTTATGCACACACAAATATAATACAAGGCAGAATGTTAGAGGGGAGAAGGAGAACTCTGGGCAAAGAGAGAGAAAATGAGGGAAACTTTTAGCTTTTAGTTTTTGATGACCATTGCCAAAAAAGACACAATTTAAATATCCTTGAATTCTTTTTCCCCAATCCCCTCTTCCATACCAATACATCACTAGCAAAAATTTAAAAAAAAAAATTGACCAAATTTACAATAAATAATAAGAGCATATGCAATTAATATAATAATATTTGAGGTTTTTGTGAAATGATGTTGATATAACTAACATATCTTAAAAGTTTTTTCCTAAACTATTATTAGTCACCAACTTTAATAGATTGGCCAAGGTTCTTAGTCACTCTATCTATGGGCTTCTCTATCCTTTGTGTATCCTTTTATTTTTCTTCTTTGTTTATAGAGGACCCATATTTGTAACATTTGGAAAAAAATAGAGATGAGAAAAAAATACAATGCTAATTTTAAAAACAATAGCTAAAAGACACAGGTAAGCACATGAAAATTATAGATGAATTGATTTGTGGACCTCCAAACCATTTCTTTACCCCTGATTGTGACCCTCAGAAGCTGCCAGGATAATCAAATAGAGGCTATAGACTGTATGTGAATAGGCCTCCAAGGATCACAATTTATATATCCCATATATTATTGTCACTTATTCAACTGCCAATATATTTTTGTTCTTTTAAGAGTTTTTGTTCTTGGCATGTCTAAACAAATTATGATATTTTAGAGAGCATGGGGGAAAATTTGGGGGAGAAGTACTTATAGATTATTGTAATTACAATTATAACCATTGCATAACCCTAGTCACCACTCTAAGTAAGCAAAGTTCTAGACATGAAAATATATGTCTTTCTAACGTGTCCTTATAAAATTTAAATGATGAGATGAAGAAAGAGGCAACAGTCATCACTGTAGTAATATGACTGACCTAGAGATTCAGGTCTGCTTTGAATCAGGTCTAGAAATTGAGTTCCATTCACCTTCTATTAACTGGCTAATAGCAGAATTGAATTACCTGCTTCAGACCCATGTAAGACCTCATGTGATCACTCTTACCTTGACTTCTACCCATCTTCCCAGGCTAACTCCAAACCCAAATGTCCAGACCTCAGGAAAAAAAAAAAAAAAGAGGCCCTCACCTAAAGGAGTTCACCTTATTGTAGAATTACAGCATACTGAAGATCTTTTGTGAAGTAACATGGTCAGACTAGCAAGAATGAAACTTTTGTATTTGTGATTATAGTAGTTGCACTTTAAGGCACTATGTTTTCAATTCTGATATGATTGGTATACCAGTGAAATCACAGGTCCAGTCTCTATCTATATACTTGTTCAAATATGAGTTATGGAATATGAATTATGGAATTGTAAAAAGAGCTCAATAGGTAGTGGTAAAGGCTTTATTTCTTTTCCGATGACTATTTTGCCCCCTGGATCCAGCACTTCTGGGCAGTTTTCCTTGATGATTTCCTGGAAGATATTGTCCAGACTCTTTTTTTCATCATGGCTTTCTGGCAGGTCAATAATTCTTAAAGCTTCTCTCTTGGATCTATTTTTCAGGTCAGTTGTTTTTCCAATTAGATATTTTACATTTTCTTCTATTTTTTCATTCTTTAGATTTTGTTTGACTGATTCTTGTTGTCTCATACAGTCATTAGTATCTACTTGTCCAATTCTAATTTTTATCAAATTGTTTTCTTCAGTTAACTTTTGTATCTCCTTTCCCATCTGTCCAATTGTTCCTTTTAAGGAGTTTTTTTCTCCAGTTAATTTTTGTACTTTCTTTTCCATTTGTCCAATTTTCCCTGTTAGGTTTTGTGCTTCCTTTTCTGTTTGTTCAATTTTCCTTTTTAAAGAAGCGAATTCATCAGTGAATTTCTTTTTTCATACTTTTAAAGTCATTGGCCAGTTTTTCTTCTTTTTTTTCCTTCTATTTCCTTCTTCAGTTGTTCCAGGAGAGCTGTTTGTGCATGCGAGCAGTTCATAGTACCTTCTGAAGTTTCAGATGGAAATACAGTCTCACTATTGACCTCTTTGGTATTTGTGTTTTGGTCCTTGTCTCCATAGAAAGATTCTATGGGTTTTTTACCCTTGCTTTGCTTTTTCTCTCTCGTGATGATAATTTGTGTTGCAGCTTTTGGTTCTTTCAGTTAGAAACTGCAGAACTTGGTATTGAGCTGACTGCTGTGAAAAAGCTAAGAGCAAGTGTCTTTTTATGTTTTTGTTTTGTGTTTCCCTGATCAGTCCTGGGGCTAGCTTGTTAAGTGTCGGGGAGGGGTGGTCTGGTCAAGGGAGATCTCCTCAGCTGAGCTGAGACAAAGGCAAGTTCAGGGGTTGGTGATCCCAGCTGCCCTATTGTCTTCCCATTTCCCCTGGAGTGCTGAGGCCGCCTAGATCCTAGTGTGAGTTTCCATCCCTCCTGGGGCTCCTCTCCTAGCACTGAGGCTTGCCTGGGTCCTAGTGAGAGTTTCCACCACCCTGGATCTCCTCTTCTTCCAGTTCATCTCTGCTACAATAGGAGGAATCCCCCTTAGCTATTTTCCTAGCTTCAGGTGTTATGAGACTCTTTGCCCCCTCTGCTGTTCCCACTGATCCAGGATTTTTCTGGGGAAATATTTTATCATTTTTTCAAGGTCTTCAAGGGGGGGAGGTGAGAGTATTTACTGATCCCTCTGCCATCCTGGCTCCTGGAAGTTCAAGTAGGTGACTTACAGACATTTAATCTGCTGTGGCTGATATCTGGGGCCCAGCAGCTGCCACTTGCTCAGCTCTGTTGGTTTCTCACCCTGGGCTGTAGCTCTCTCTGATTCTGCCTGCTGCTGCCTCAGGTCTCCCCAGGCCCCTCCTGCTCAGCTGCACTGGATGTGCTGTGCTGTGCACTGTGGGCTCACCCCCGCAGAACAGATCCTTCCCGTAGACCTTCCAGTTTATCCTGGGTTGTGAATCTGTCACAGTCTGTCTCCTATTGGATTCTGCACCTCCAAAATTTGGTCAGATTCTCTTTTGTTAGAGGCATCTGAAGGAGTTTGTCTAAGAGCTTAGGTGAGTCATTGCACTCACTCCTCCATCTTGGCTCCACCCCAGGGCTTTGTTTCTTTTGAGCAAATTTGGAGTTTCATTTAGAATACAAACAGGTGGTATGAGTGATTCAATCATTTGATAGTGTTTGTGCTTTAGAGATTTCTGTTTGGACAAGGTAAGGCTCTGTAAGATAATTAACAGAACATTTCATCATCTTTTTCAGAAAAAAGGAATAATATTGTCATATTACCAAAGGGGGAAATGAAGACTGTGAGAATGAAATGATTACTTTTAGGTAAGGAGATTTCACTGGTCAAATAAATCACTAAGTTACTGATATAAGGAGGATGTCATTAATCTCATGGGGGGAAAATGAAATGATAACTTAGCCAAGAAAATCATTAAAAAAGCTTTGCCCCCAATATGACAATGATTCCCTTTCCTTTTTGCCATGGAAAACCAGGTCTAGCTCCAATTTTTTAAAAAAATGCTGTCTGATTTTTTCATCCACCTTCATTATGTCATGTAAATCCAAAGGGCAACAGGTAGAAAGACATTTTTCAGAGGATGTTGCAAATGAAACATACAAATCCACATCTAGGTGCCTGGGTGGGAATTTCCTGCTTTTTTTGGTTAGGAAGTATTTGCTATTTATTTTTTAATCTGTGTGGTATCAGATCCATGCTTGATATTAACACAGGAGAGCCCTTAATCCTTTCAAGATTGGTAATTGAGTCTAATTGAGTCCCTGGAAACTTTGATTGAAGGAAGAGGGGAGTCTATTGGATAATTCTTTAAAATAGTAGGTCTTTCTTGATCTGCCAAGGTATTATTTTAATAATAGGATGGCTTTTCATATACATATATATGTATGTATACATATATATGTATAACTTCCTGGGACATTTAAAAAGTATGACTGACTCCCTTGGCTAACCAGCCATCCTATAAATGGAATTTTCTATTGAACAATTTCTTACTCAGTCTACAAATTCATGTGAGTTTTCAGACAGAAAAGGTCTGATAACAAAATATATTGAACCTTAAGACTTAGATGGTTATAGAGTGCTGAGGAATTGAACTCAAGATGTGTCTCTTTGCATAGGTCTTTGATGTAGTCTAAATCAATTCCTTTGATTGGTGCAGCTATCAGAAGTCATCTAGTGTTAGGCACAGAAAGATCTTTAAATCTCCCAAGCTCCTCCACAAAAATTCATTGTGATGGAATGACACCTGTTGAAAATGCCTGGGTATAATTATCATTGGTACAAAGAGGCTGTTCTCTGTATATTTTATCAGAAAGACTCAGATGGAAAAAAAAAGATTGCTTAACACTATATGACTAAAACCTAAAAAAATAGATGATTAGAGTGAATTCAGCAGTGTGTTAAGCAAAATTGTGGGAGCAAGAAAAGATCTTTCCTGGTACCACAACCTCCCCATTTGATGTTCTTTCACCACTGTTGAATTACCTTCTGTGCATCCTCTGTCTTCCACCAGGTTCCCAAGAAAAAGCTAGCATTGCTAGCAGAGAGAGAGAGCCCTGTCATCTGCAAATGATTCTTTTCTCTTTCCTTGGTCTGTTTGTCATAAAAGTCTGTTCTTAAAGTCTTTGAAAATACAACAAACAAACAAACAACTTTTTCATACTTTTTCATTCATTAGTGAATGACTAATAAGTTTTAAGATAATACCCACTCCAAGGAGCTTTCATATCCAACATCACATTGCGTCCCACAGTTAGTTTCTTCCCCATGGGAGGTGCTCAAGCAGTATTTGTTCAATGAAGGCACAAATGAATTTAAACTCTGGATGAGTGAAGCTTTACTTGTTAAATTTCCTGTCAGTCAGGCTATGGAGAGGGCATTGTGGAATGCAGAGCTATTTATCCCACTAGCATGGAGAGTTGTTACTACATCCTAGGATAATCAGAAGTAGCATGTTATTTTTCAGTTTCTTTGCTCACAGAATTCTCATTTTCATATATCCCAAACATAATTTTAATAATATAGCCTACCTTCAATTATTTATGGTATCATTTGGGAAAGAAATACCCACATCGTTATTTTGGCCTGCCAAATTTCACAACAAGGCAGGAGTGACAATAAAATGATGGAAAGGAAAAGGATAGAAAGAAATTGGAAAACTCAGAAGCAGTAAAATACAAGAACCAAAAGCATATCCACAGGTGGGGAATCTGTGGCCTCAAGGCCACATGTGGCCCTCTAGGGTCCTCAAGTGCAACCCTTTCACTGAATACAAACTTCACAGAACAAAATCAACTTGGTCACTATATTCTCTAAACATTAACTTCCCCCACTCCCCTGGTAAATACCATGGTGGAATACTATTTACTAAATGTGTTTTCACTTAGTGTACCCTCTTATCTTGTTCCCCATAGTACTGTAAAGTAAGCTGGGTAAGTATATGAGTGTGTGTGTGTGTGTGTGTGTGTGTGTGTGTGTGTGTGTGTTTAGGGGAAGACTTGAGCAGATGTTAGGACAATTAGTCCCCACAAAATCTTCTGTAAATACGTTTCTTAGATGTGAACTCTACATATGTATTTTCTCTAAAGTGCATGGTGGAGGGAGATCCCTAAAACCTTTCATCATCTCAGACGCTTAATTGTGTTATCTCACAATTGTGAATGAAAATGGAGAAGAGACATAAAGTCATTGAAAACATGTATCCTTTATGGATCAGAAATGAGCTTTCGTCCTAGTAAAATTTAGGAGCTATTAAGACTTCTATGTCTTGTAGCTACCAAAGTTTTTGATGGTTTCTTTTTGTTTGCTTGTTTATTTCCTTTATCATGTGGTATATTTCCATTCACATGTTCACTAATCACCCTTACATATTTTATATAAATTATTATATTTCTGTGTGTGATATTGAAGCAATTCTATGAAAATGCCTATCTCATAGTAAAGTTTTCTATATAAATTACCAAATGAATACAATGGAAAATACATTCATTTTCTAAGACCAGAATTCATAAATTCTGGATCCCATGTAAATAAAAGATGGGTCAAGATTTTCTTTAAGCATTAATATACTAAAATCTCATGGCCTTGCTATCATTACTCACATTATGAATTTCTTAATGACTTTCCAACTTGACATATAGTTTGCTTCTGTATTTAATTGTCACATTTCTTGCATTCAGAAGTTCTAGTCATTTTTATATACTCCTTGTATATTTATAAACTGGTCATGATAAGCATCCAAAATGTTTTTTTAAGTATGTCAAATGATGATCATTGAACAAATATCAATATTATATTAATATTATAATTACTATACTAATTACAGCATTCGAATAACATCTTTTGATGCTACAAGTGGCTCAATAACACATTTAATAAAAATTAATAAAATGTTTTTTTGGATCCCCCTCTTATCTACAAGCTCAATAACAAACTGTGCTCCAAGTACCTTTCTCTTTTAACGTTGGCAAGATCTTATGACGTCAATGATAAAATCACATGGTGTTCCTAGAGTCATAGTTCAGTTTCAAGCTATTTAAACTACTAAAGTTTAAAACTGAACTAAGGATTTGGGACAACCTGTATGTCTGTTTCTCACAATCTATGACTCTTCGATTATTGAGAGATGTTCTTTTAGTATTTTCCCTGCAGATGAAACAACAATAAATAGACCTTGGCCTTAGCCCATGCCAAGAACATTTCAGATGAGAAGTAGGTGATTTTTCAGGAAGTTAAAGTGTTATGAAAAAGTGAAACCAGGTGGACTAAATGGAAATGGTCCCACAGTTGTACAGGTGAGGCTATCCTAACATTTGATGTCTGAAAGAAAACGTGAGGCTTAAATGAAATAGGAGGCAAAATAGACACCATTTACCATGGCACTATAAAATGAATTGTAAGTTCTGACCTTAAGAAGGGGCTGACGGGGCTGCCCTGTGGACTTTGGACACTCTTCAAAGAAAATTACTTGGCCCTTTCAATTCTCTGCTTTTATAGCTGCATAAAATTATTAACAATGGATAACTTAACACCTGTAACACCACCTGCAGGCTTTCTACTACTTTTCTTGGGCAATTCTCCATGCTGACCATAATTATTTAATTTTTGATCAAATTAAGATGGAAAAAAAGGTTGTCCATGTAAGGGGAAGATGGCAGCAGATTTCAACTTAGCATTTAAAAAATACAGATATAAATATAGATCCTGTGGCCAGGATGACTGTTGAAAACAGATATGCAAACTTAAGTTTCTAGGTCATCAGGTTTCCACCCCTTAGATCTCTAACAAGATTATATGTATTTAAAAACAGGGCTGCGTGCTTGCTCCCATGCTTTTTAGCATGATGTTTTCAGTCATGTTGTCATATGCTTTTAATGAAGATGAACACAGCATCAAAGTCAACTATCACACTGATGGTAAGTTCTTCAATTTGAATAGGCTCCAAGCCAAGTCCAAAGTGGAGGGAGTGTTGGTGCATGATTTTCTGTTTGTAGATGATTGTGCACTCAGTGCAGACTCTGAAGCTGAGATGCAACAAAGTATGGATCAATTCTCTGCTGCCTGTGCTAATTATGGACCAATAATTAACACCAAGAAAACACAGGTGCTCCATCAGCCACCACCACACCATCCATATGTGGGACCATTGGTTACAACAAATAGAGAAGCTTTGAATGTTGTGGATAAGTTCACTTACCTTGGTAGTATACTATCCAGGAATGTACACATTGACAATGAGGTTGATGCATAGATTGCCAGAACTAGCTCAGAGTCTGGGAAGCTCCTGAAGAAAAGTTTGGGAGAGAAGAGGTATTAGACTGACTACCAAAGTGAAGGTCTACAGAGCTGTTGTGCTGACCTCATTGTTGTATGCCTGTGAAACCTGGACAGTTTATCAGTGCCATGCCAGGAAACTGAATCGCTTCCATTTGAACTGTATCAGGAAGATTCTGAGGATCACCCGGCAAGACAAGTTACCAGACACAGAAGTCCTTGCTCGAGCTGAGCTGCCAGGCATTCAAACTATGCTTCAGAGAGCGCAACTCTAATGGGCTGGCCACGTTGTTCAAAAGCAAAATATACACTTGCCAAAAAGACTGTTTTATAGAGAACTCACATGGGGCAGGCAATCACATGGTGGTCAGAAGAAGTGATACAAGAACACTCTCAAGGTCTCTCTACAAGGACACTCTCAAGGTCTCTCTCAAGAACTTTGGATTTCACTTTGTAACATGGGAGACAATGGCACAGGGCTGCTCAGCATGGCATGCCCACATCAGAAAGGGTGCTGTGCTCTTTGAGCAAAGCATAGTTGAGGCAGCACAAAGCAAGCACAGGAAGTGCAAATTTGGGATATCCACCCCAAATATTCAAATGGACTATCTGTGCTCAACCTGTGGTAGAGCATTCTGAGCTTTTATTGGTCTGATCAGCCAGGACACATTGAAACTTCACATTATCATGGTGATGTCATTTTGGTCCTCTTCAAAAATGAAGGACAACAACCAACCATATCTAAACAGCAAGAAAATGTGGTCTAGACAGTTTTGTAGGTTCTTTTTCCCATTGAGGTAGTGGTGACTTGAAAATCAAATAATATTTGGACATTGAAATTTGAGGAAGCTTTTCCTCAGCCACTGGGCTCCACTGAACTTTCAATCAATCCACAATTAGTCAGGACCACCAGGGATCCTCAGTGCAGCTCAGGGAATCATTTATCTATTCATTTACAATGCCTTGGTTTTAATTGAATTAGCAAGAACATGATTGCTGATGGTCCTAATACGCTCCACCTTTTCTGATTTGTATACTCCTTCCTGCTGATTTCATTTTTGTAGGGATACAGAAAATTACTGCTCTGTACATGTGTTAAGCACTTTTGTAAATCTCTTTGAACTATATCCTGTCACTTTAGTAAAACTCTGTGTGTGTGTGTGTGTGTGTGTGTGTGTGTGTGTGTGTGTATACAAGGAAAATATCATCAGAAGTACTTCCACTATAATAGTAACCTTTCCATAGACTTTCCAACTTGTCTGGGTTTCCTTGAAGGTCGATTGGGTTTTCAACTCTGTTATCTGCTAGGTGTTTGATGGAGTGGTCCAGATAACAGAGGAGAGAGCAAAGGAAAAAGAATTTTTTGAAGATCAAAAGTGGCTGTTCATTTTGTTATCTGACCCTATCTGTTGTCATAGTAACAGGTTTCTTTTAACCTCTGCCATCAGACGATTTGTCTTTATCTGTTATGAATTCTACTTTGACTGAGTACCTGTTGGTACAGCATAAAGTAAAGACTGTTTTTTTCACTCTCCAACTGCAGTGCTTTATGAGGTAGGGAAAGGGAAACGGAAACTTAATTCCCATGTTAGAAAGGATTTAAATTACTTTTTCAATTTAACCATTGTCTTAATTTAGCAAGAAATAAAACCAACGCATGTACACACAACAAGGTACACACACTACTTTTTTTGAGTCTATGAAATATAAGACAATACAATTTAGGAGTGGAATGAATTAACATGTTGTCTTTCTCATCATAACGGCAGGATTAATCTTAGTTTATGGTAAATGAAGATGATGATATGTGAAATAATGTAAACTAATATTTGGGGTGGAATTTTATAGAAGGAAGAAAATTAAAAAACCCTTCCTGGCTTATTTCCTTATTTTAAATCCCTGCCACCTTTGAGATGAAACCTGGCCCAAAAGGTCCCTTTAAGGTCAATGAGATGTGCGCTCTTAGATTTTATTAAAGAGATGAGGAATGAAGGGGAATGACTCTATTATTTATTCTTTTTTTAAACAAAGCTTCCAGGAGACTGAATTTCAGGACAGAAGATTTCTCCTGATTGTGAAATCATCACTATAAGAGAGAAGGTACCAGAATCGTGCTAAATGAATTTCAGTCGCAAGGGAGAGATCATCTCAGAAATAGAGACCTCACTTTTTTTCCTGAGAAATAGAGCAATGTATGAATCCTTTACCTGGAGAAATTGAGATTAATGACTGAGATGTTACCTTTGGCATCATCTTATATCTATGTAGGTTCACTGGAAAAGAGTCACACCAAGTTCTATTTATTGAGACAAGACCAAAATCCCATTTCTTAGGGTGTTTCTGTTGCATCACGTGACATAATTTTAGCTCTATCTTGTTGACAAATTAATGCCTTAAATAGCAATATAGGAGCCTGGGCCAAGCATCCTAAAGTGTATCTAAGGCTCACAGCACCAAAGGTGTCTGCAAATCAACTCTTTACACAAATCTAATGGCTGTCAGATAGGAGAAGCAGACACTAATAGGAGACAAATTGAATCTCAATACTCAAGATCTCATTGTAGGGAAAGACCCCATAAAGCTGCAGAGACAAAGACCTGGGATACTACCCTGTGAACAGAGACCCTGGTACACTTAAGGCTACTGCAGGGAAGGCCACCACTAGAGGCAGGAGTAGGTTAGGCCTATCTGAAGGAGGAGCTTACCTGAAATATAGATATGGGGGAGGGTAGAATGAGGTAGGAGAGAAAATGTGTCATCTGGTAACTTTCAATATTAACTAATTATTCTTGCTAACTAGAGAGATATTTTAACATAGTAGACAGAAGACTTACCTTAGAGTCAGAAAGATCAGTGTTTCAAGTGTGACACATATAAGCTCTGTGAATATGAGCAACTCACTAAACCTCTCATTGTCCTTATTCTCTAAGATTAAAAGTTACAGAAGATTTATAGATCTGTATCTTTGGAAGAAATATCCACACTGGAAGTCCCCCAAATCATGAATCACAGAATCAGAAAATATTTTTTGCTAATTCAATGCTAAGTTCAGTTGTTTCTACATAATGATGGCATACACATACTCTGAAGCTCTCAAAATTTCAATCCTAGTTATGATATCATATGTAGGAAAAGGTAATCGTGTTTACATAGTTAGCATTAAGTTGTAAAGTTTTTACAATGATGCTAGAGTTTTCATAGTGAAAATTTACAGGAAGAAATTTTTTTCAACTTCAAGTCTGTGTATCAGTATAATGCTTGGGAAAATTGAGATTTAATCCTCTCATTCCTTTCCAGGCTACACCTAGGACTTCCTCTCTCATGTCCTAGAAACTTCATCCTGGAAGCTCACTCCAACCCTGGAATTCATAAATTGGAAGTACCCCTGAACCCCTTCCACCTCTTCCTCTGATTGATTGACTCCTCCCAGAATCTCTATTTAAAGAGAGTACCATAGGTCAGCCATATATTATTCCTCCCCAGTCTGTACTCCCTATTTTCTCTACAAGGTTCCCCAAGGTCAAGTTCCTACGCTTTTCAATTCAACTTCCTTGTATGTGTCATCTTTTATGATTAGAATGTGAGCTCCTTGAGGGCAGGGATGCTTTTATATTAGTATCCCCAGTCCTTAGCCCAGTGCCTGGAAAGTAGCTTAATAACTTCTTATCTGACTAAATAATTTATTTAAATATCACATTTGGAGAGTAGAAGGGTATTGACGGTGTACCAGAAAGGAACTTTAGAGGTCACCTTGTCCAATCCCTTCATTTTGTAGATGAAGAAATTGAAACCTAAAAAAAGTGACTTGTTCAAATTCACAGACAGGGTAAGATTCGGAAGTTAGTTCCTCAAATCCCACTTTCTTTCCTTGATACCACCTGCCCTCCAGGCTTTTTCTTCACTCCAAGGGTTTAAAGCTATTGATCAATCAATTGGTCAATAAGCTAATATTTATCACGTACCACTATCCACTTTTACATCTTGGCTCTACTCTAAGATTTTTTTCTTGGCTGTTTCATGTCTTTAAATATTTTCATTCTTCCTACACTACAGTCTAAGAGTTTTTCCTCATTTCTGGCTCATAAAACACCTTTTTTCTTCAAGACACATCTCAAGTACTATCTCCTATATAAGCTTTTCCCCATCCACCAACTGCTCCTGTCCTCCCCAACTGCCTTGTATAGATCTTCATTATATTTATCCGTATTTATGCTGCATATATATATATACATATATATGTATGTATTTGTTACTTGCATTATTCAAATGTAACCTTCTTGAGAGTAGAGATTATTTCGTTCTTTGTTTTTGTGTCCTTGTGGAAGAATCAGATTGATTCTGTCTTTTTTTATTGATCCTAATTATATTTAATTATTTTTGTCCTGTAGTTGCCTAAGTCATGGTTCTTTGTCTCTAAATTTAATTCAGAATTCAGCTGACTTATAATGAGTTAAGAAATCAAGTTCTCTTATTTAACAGATATTCTATTATTGTTTCAAAAGATATCTGTTATCCTTAAAGGAGGTGGGTGGACATTAGAGAGTCTGGTCTAGTATCTTTACACCAGCAACCTTCAAGAATGTCTGGTTTGCTATCCAAAGAAGTCTAGTCCACTATCTCTAAACTTGCAGGTGGACTCAAGCAGTGAACCTTACTTAGTCACAGAAGGGAAGGAGGGGGTTGTTGTTAGCCTCTCATTCCCAATTTCCAAACAAGCATGTCCCCACGCCCATGTTGCTGTCTACTCTTCAACCAATTGCATTGTTTTCCCTATCTTTCCAGCTCTATTCTTTGTTCTTTTGTACTTCTCAAAACTATATGAAGGTTAGTAAGCCCTACCTAGAGGTCTTTGATCATTGAGAGAGGCCATTGACCCAATTTATTGATTACTACTAGCCTAACTAATAAATTGATCATTACCTCTCAGTTTAATTTTTAAAAAATAATACTTGGTGCCCAGGACAGTGGCTGTCACATAGCATACACTTAGTAAAATACTTTATTGATTGACATTAAATTTTTCTTAGACTAATTAGCATGAGTTTCTGCCCAATAAAACAATTACTGGTTTTTCATTTTTTATCCTGAAAGCTTTAATATGAATTTTACAAATAGGGCTTCAATAAGTTACAAAATCTTATATAGAAAATACATGTGATAATAATAGTTCTTAAGTCTTTCAAAGTTAGTTGTTTTCATAATAATATTATTATTATAAATAAATTCTTCTGGTTCTGCTTATTTCACTATGCATAGGTTCATAAAATTTGTCTCAGGTTTCTCTGAAACCATTTTTTTTGTCATTTCTTATGGCACAATAATATTGCCTTGTATTCCTATGTCATTAACTGTTCACTAATTTACCGATTGTTGGCCCTTTCCTTAATTTTCTGGTTTTTTTCTAGCATAAAAAGAAGTGCTACAAATATTTTTATACATTTAGGCTCTTCTCTTTCTTTGAAAAATGAAATATATTTGCAATTACAAAATCAAATATTCTCATGTTATTTGGGGAATTAAGAGTGTTCTTTTGTTTATTTTTTTTAATTGTTATTTTCATAGTACTTTAGTATTTGAAAAGCATTTACAATAGCTTACGAGGTAAATTGTATAGATATTATTATCTCCATTTTACAGATGAGAAAACAATCTCAGTTGACTTATCCATCTATCACACAACCAGAAGATGTTAGAGGCAAGATTCAAACTAGGGTCCTTTCTCATTTGAAGCTCTGAACTTTTTTTTATTATTATTATAGAGCATTGTCTGATTTCCCTTTCAAATAAACTATTTTATTTTATGGAAGATTTTTTTTTCAAATGACAATAAATATTCTCAGTTTTGAGGTGAATTGGAATCTCTCATCCATGAGCTAGTCTGATGATTTTTACTGACTGGACTAGGTGAGTCCTTATTACAAAAAAACAGGCAGTGTGCGAGAGTTTTTTCTGGTAGACTTGGAATTTCGTAATAACGCAAGAACTTCTTAAAAAAAAAAAATCCCAATGGTGGTTCTCAAGGCAAAATGCCTTCCACACTCAGAGAAAGAAATATGGAAGTCATTTGCAAAATGTAGCAGATCATGTTTGTGTATGTGTATGTTTTTGTGTATCATGTTTTGATTTGTTATACGATTTCCTTCATTTATTTTAGTCTGACTACATAGCATGACTATAGTGAAAATATACTCAATAGGAAAGTATATGTAGAACCTATACAGAATTGTATGCAGTTGTGGGGAGGGAGGGCGGTAGTGGGGGGTAGGTGGGGGGGATAAAATCGCAATTGTATGGCAGTGATTGTTAAACATTAAAAAAAAACAGGAAAATTAAACCAATAAAATTGGTTATTTGATTATTGTTCTGACTGAACTGAGTGACAAAGTCTATCAAAACAGTCTACCTGGTCTTGTAGACAAAACTTGACATTGATTCTGGGGTTTTGGATTATATTTATTCAAGGATGCTGAGATTGCTAGTTTCTACGGGTAAAAGAAATAGATATGCATATATATCCATTTCTTTATTATTTATGTATATTATTTATTGATAGATATGTAACTACACATGAGTAGCTTAAATGAACTTGTTAACATCTAGAATATTAAATACTTTTTTTCAAAAAGACTCTTTAAATATTCTATATTTGAACAAACTAAAAATCTAGAATGTTTTCCTTTATTCTGTGAATCAGTCGCTCTTCTGGGGTTAAAAATGAAAAAAAAAAAAAGAAACATGCAGTACCATATTCTGGGTTACCTAATCTTAGATACCAGGCAAGCAAAAAGGAAATATGTGCCTGTGCAAAAAAAAATGGAGAAGGAAAAGGATTTTATGAATTTCCAAAAGCTGAGAAATTGGTTGCCTATGAAAAGTGGTGATTTAAGGTACTTGAAACAAGCTTCTTGTTGTGCTGGTTTCTCAGTGGTAACAGAAGGTTGCTTCCTCAGTTAAATTATTATCAATCAAAGTGAAGTCAGAGTCCTGTATTATGGTTTTTAGAACCCCAATAATGCCTCGCACAAGGTTTTAAACTTACATATGGCCATGCTATTTTCTCTCTGGAATGTAAGATCCTTGAGGTCAGAAACTGCTAAACATTTTTTTATTCTTATTCCCTGCACTAAATACATAATTTATGCTTGCAGATTGTTTTGTTTTGTTTTGGTTTTTTTGCAATAAAAATATGTTGATTGTTTGAGTTGTGGACTTATATTTTCCCGCTATTTTTGAAGAAAAGAAATGTTCTGCACACATACGTAATAACTGCCTTCTGAGCTAAGATCTCTTCACACTCCAAATAATGATGTTGAATTCTCTTATTCAGATAAAGCAACTGATCCAAAATTATTACCTAATTTCTCACAAAGCACTATATAGTTTATATGATGTTAATAATAAGCAGTTCCTGGTGACTCATAGTAGAAACTAGAAGCTCCAGAGAGTTTCTTATTCTGTGCTCCCCTTTAGTTGTTTGTCAGCCATGCTGGACTCTTCATGACCCCATTGGGGGTTTTCTTGGCAAAGATACTAGAATGATTTGCCCTTTATTACTCCAGCTCATTTTACAAATAAGGAAACTGGAGCAAATAGGGTTAAGTGATTTGCCCAGGATCCCACAGCTGCAGACTGTCTGAGGCCAGATTTGAGCTCAGGAAGATGAGTCTTCCTGACTCCAGGCTCAGCACTCTATCCACTGCATCACCTAGGTGCCCCTTACAACAACTACATTCAAGTAGCTATCAAATAATATACCATTAAAGCATTTCATGACATAGTTAAAGAAATATATTTATTTCTACATCTGGAAAACTAAGACAAAGAGATCGGCAACCTTCATAACCAATTCAATGGCAAGGTCTGGGAACATCTTTTGTGAATTTCTTGTATTCATTGTTTTACCAAATAAATCCCATTTCTTGTATGATTTGATAACTTAAAAAAATAAGCATTCACTTAATTCTTCAAATGAATAATGAGATATCTTAGGATGTATATATTATGTGCATAAGTATATGTGTGTGTGTGTGTGTGTGTGTGTGTGTGTGTGTGTGTGTGTGTATATATCGAGAAGACTTGATTTCAAACCCTACTTCTGAAACATACTAGTTGTGTGACCTTGGGCAAGATGCTTAATCTCTCAATGCCTCAGGCAATTCTCTGTGTCTTTAAGTTTAATAAAAAGATGCTGATCAGCATTGGTAGATTTTCTTCACTGGGAGGCCTCTAAATCAATGAAATCAGTCACATCCTCTCTCTCTCTCTCTCTCTCGTTCTCTCACTCTCTCTCTCTCTCCTCCCTTCTTCATACACATACACACATATACATATATACATATATATATATTCATATGTGCATTGATATTTCAAAGACACACAGTCTCATTGGATGCAAACTCCCTCCACTGATACAGATTATGATTTCTCCCTGTTTTATTTAATTGTTCCAAGAAAGAAAGGAAGGAAGGAAGGAAGGAAGGAAGGAAGGAAGGAAGGAAGGAAGGAAGGAAGGAAGGAAGGAGGGAGGGAAGGAGGGAAGGAGGGAGAGAGGAAAGGAAGGAAGGAAGGAAGGAAGGAAGGAAGGAAGGAAGGAAGGAAGGAAGGAAGGAAGGAAGGAGGGAAGAAAGGGAGGAAGGAAGGATGGAAGGAAGGGAGGAAGGAAGGAAGGAAGGAAGGAAGGAAGGAAGGAAGGAAGGAAGGAAGGGAGGAAGGAAAGAAAGGAAGGAAGGAGGGAGGGAAGGAGGGAAGGAGGGAGAGAGGAAAGGAAGGAAGGAAGGAAGAAAGGAAGGAAGGAAGGAAGGAAGGAAGGATGGAAGGAAGGAAGGAAGGAAGGAAGGAAGGAAGGAAGGAGGGAAGGAAGGAAGGAAGGAAGGGAGGAAGGAAAGATGGAAGGAAGGAAGGAAGAAAGGAAGGAAGGAGGGAAGGAAGGAAGGAAGGAAGGAAGGAAGGAAGGAAGGAAGGAAGGAAGGAAGGAAGGAAGGAAGGAAGGAAGGTCATTACCTAACTCCCAATAGCAGACACTCTGGTAATGAGCTTCTCCAAAATAAACTAAGTTCAATTTTAGAGGACAGACATCACATTTGAAGCTTTTTAGCTTGGTAGGACATGCTTGAGTTTGAGCTTTGAGAACACAAGATGATTTATGGGATTTTAGTAGGACCTCACATATATGTATATATTATCTGTGTATACATATATTTGTATATATTCCACTGGTATATAAATACTTACATATTTGCACAGTAGATTTTTACTTTTTTCACATATCACTTAGCTTTATTTAGCACTTTTAGCACAGTTAGATTAATTCTAGAAAGTTCTCTATGGAAGGATTTGATTTTTAATATTTGTATTTATTTTGTTCCTTTTTTTTAATTCAAGCACTTTTTTTTTCTGGAGAGAATTTTGAAGTAGATTTCAAAGGCTCTTCTTGCTCAGCTTTGCCTCTATGGAGCAGGCAGGAGAGGGCCTGGTACTTTCAGATCTATAGACTTGGGAATCTACAGGCAGGTCAGGTCTCAGGAGAGAAGTTTGTCATATGGAAATGTTTAACGGTCCAGCTTATATTCTGTAGAGTCTGTCTTTTATCTTCTCAGGGTTTGAACATGATCCTTTCAAAGCTCGATAACCCATAAAAATCCTCACAGTGACTACTGCACTGCTCACTCCCTGATTCTTATAATTGCCATCCACGAGGAATAAGTTATTCTGACTATAATCTGGGAAAGAAGTTTTCTTTTAGTTTTACATTTCAAGTACATTGTCTTCCCATCACCCTAAAATGACACATTTTTCACCATCATTGGTCTACCAGAAAAAGCAATCAAGGCTAGAAAATTTTTTCCCTGACATTTCTGGCATACATATATATATATACACACATATATATACATATACATATATATATACATATATATTCAAATTGAAATCTTTTATTTTTGCATCACCTACATTTCCTAGTGTATCCCTCCCCACACTTCCTATCAAAGACTCTTTCCTTTTAACTAAGAGTTTTACAAAAAAAAATAGTTTAGCGAAAAGAACCAACATATCAAAATTCTGACATTATTTATAAGTGTTTGACATCTATAGACATACTTCTACAAAGATGTAAGGGGAAGTGCCTTCTAATATCTCTTATTTTGGACCAAACTTGGACTTTATAATTTTGTAGCATGACTTATTTTCTATTGTCTTGTTCGTTTACATTGTTTACAATGTAATTACATTGCTATAGTCATGCTTGTATGTTGTTTTCCTGGCTTGGCTTACTTTACTTCATATCATGTAAATCTTCCCATGTTTCTCTGTATTCAACATATTAATTATTTCTTACAGAACAATAATATCCTATTACATTTATGAGCCACAATTTATTGGGGAATAGACATACACACACACACACATATATGTATACTTAACATGTGCTTGTGTGAGGGGTATCTCTGAAGCATATTTTGGTCATGAGATTAAGTTACCCACAATGACCATATTTTACCCCATTCCTTTATGATTATTAACTTTTGTCTATACCTTATTTTATATTGATGACAACTTTTAGAAACGAGATTAATTTCATATGAAGTTCATGTTAAGAAATCACTTTGATGGACACTTTAAATTTAATAATAAGGTTCAATGAAGTTAATATTGACCAATAGAAGTAGATGTGTTAAGCCCTGTTCATATAGCAGGTTAAACGGCCAGGCATTGTAACAATTATACACTGCTGTAGTTGCCTCAACTCACATCACACAATGGTTCTTTAGGCCTTTAGGAACCATCATGTTACTTCTGATACCATCATGGGGTAAGTCACTTAAGTTAATCTAGAACTCAACGGCTTCAATGATAAAATAAGGAGATTGGATTAGCTGGATGTGAGGTCCCTTCCTACTCCAGATCTATAATCTATAATCCAAATGGAGAGGAGTGGAATGGTACAGAGAAATTATTCTTACCTACAATAACAGAGTGACAGTGGAACTACCTCCAAGTAAGCATCTTCCCGGGTTCAACAGATCATTCAGGGGTGGAGAAAGGATCTGTTCCAAGACACTTCCAAAGGGTATGAACTACTTAAAATAAACCAAATCTTTCCTGAAAGCTCAGGATCCAGAACTTCTACACAATTCCATGGGTCGCTTGATGGGAAACTCAATGAACCAAGCTGGATTCTTACAGGATGACAGAGTACAGTCACAAATCACTGTTAACTCCTTTTGATTTCTACATTCAAGGTTGGTATATCTCCCAGGGCAACTTCCACAAGTATGCCACACCATTTATTTTTCTAGCTCTGCTCCTTTTCTCCCAACCCTCACACATGTTGCAGCAGATATTCTAAAAAAAAAAATGACACACAGAAATATTCATAATACACAGCAATATGTGACAAATGATAAGGGAAATGTTTAAACAAATTGTTAGAAGAGTTAGAAGAGACTGAGATCGCTTTGGGCTGTGATAAGAGAAGACTTCATGGAACCAGCTAACAATGTAGTCAAACTATTGAAGATGTTTTTAACTACAACACATGGAGATGAGAGAAGACATCCCTGCTCTTGTTCAGTCTGAGTCTGACTCTTTGTGACCCAATCTGGGCTTTTCTTGTCAAATAGACTGGAGTGGTTTGCCATTTCTTTCTTCAGATCATTTTACAGATGTGGAAACTGAGGCAAAGAGGGCTAAGTGACTGGCCCATGGTCACACAGATAATAAGCTTCTGAGATCAGATTTGAACCCAGAAAGAGGAGTCTTCCTGACTCCAGTATTTCATATTTAGGGAATAGTGCATGACCCAAGGTGCTACAGTGGAAAGCTCCAGACATATTTGGAGGTGATATATTGTCTATTTTTGCTGGATCATAGGATACATGTAGAGGAGGAGTAAGACTGAATAGGTCATGGACATGTAAGGCTTTTTTGAGTGAATGAATGATAAAGTATGTATTAATATGGGTCAAGAATTATGCCAAGCACTGAGAATGCAAAGACAAAAGTAAACCATCCCCTGCCAATCAGGAAGAGTATATGTAAATGAGCGACAATGTCTATACATTTACATATACATTTATACATAGATATTGTGCACATATATGTATAAACATTATACACATAAAAATAAATGAATATGATTTGTGACTTCATTGCTTTAATAACTCTCACATGAAGAAGTTCCTTCTACTGGAAGGTCTTCACTTTGTCTGCAATGTATAATCTTAGGGATATTTAGAATGCTGAGAAGCTAAGGGGCATATTTAGGGTCAGACATGTATTAGAAAGGAAATTAGAAATGAAGCTTGAACCCAGACTTTTCTGGCTCTGAAGCCAAGTCTCCATCTACTACACCACACGTACAAGATAAATAGGTCATGGAGGGAAAAGGGGTAGGAACATAGAAATATGACAATGAGATGCTGGGGGCAGGCTAAATAAGGTGATTTCAATAGTCAGGAGAACACAGCCCCACAGTAGGAGGTGACGACAGTCAGGGATGGAGACAGCTGATGGATCATGGTCAGTTTGGATTTTATTCTGCATTCAGTGGGGAACAAGAAGTCTTCAGTGCTGATAATAAGAATCCATTACAAAAGATTGCTGCTGATGACCTTACTTTGTGAGTGAAGATTAAGCATGATTTGTAGATGCTACTGATAAGCCTTTGTCAAGAAGTCGGGCATGGTATCTCTAAACACAGTAAGATCTTACAGCAACATAGAATGTTGAACACTGAGACTGTTCCAGTGGTAACCCATGGGAAGCTTTTGTCAGGGTCCTAAACTATATTTGATGTCTTTGAGTGCCGATAATATGACTTTATTTGTATTGAACAAACATAATTACTCTGTCAAATCCAAAGAAAAACCTCATCTGCCATGTGAGAGATCTCATTTCTCTTTGTCTTTCTTGAGTATCCCGAGGCTATGGTCTTCAAAAGCCCTGGGCTTGTGGAGTGAACTCTGGCTTCCAGCAGGCCGGTTCTCTTGAGCTGTCCCCTTGATCTACTTTCCCTGTGTGATTGCCTCAGACACGATTGAAGCAATGACTTCTCCTCGGGAAGCTGCTGAAAGGGAAGAAAGCCTGGTGTATGCTTTGTAAAGATAATATAATAGTCAAATTCTCACAGACATTTGTAACAGGTTGTAGGCAAAGCTTTTTGGCAAGTTTTTTGGAATAGTCCTTCAGAAAGAAATGTTTTCTTTACTTCTTAGACTATGTTCATTATTTACAAGTTGTTGACTTGAATTAAGTAACCCAAGGCCATTGTTGCAGCAGAAGACAACCAAAGAATTTGCCCAATCTCCTTGAACCCAAAGGAAGCTTTTGGAAAGGTTGAGATATACTCTAGATTCCTTATTTGTAGATATGGAGACATGATGGGGATCACCTAACAAATGTTATGCATTTGAATCAGTTTCGTTTCAAAGACTTTAGAAGACCATGATATGGTTGAAAGAACACAGGATTTGGAGTAAGAAATTCTGGATTCAAATCCTGCCTCTGGCATTTACTAGCTATATGACCACAGACAAGTCACTTAACTTCTCTGGGCCTCAGTCTTCTCATCTGGAAAATGAGGAAAGCAAGGAAGGAAAACATTTATCAAAGGAAAGTGAAGGTAGAGGATACGATGAAGGTACCTGGTTCATGTCATGGTTTTAAAGTCCCAAAAGTCAAGAGTAGAGCTAGGAGAAAAAGAAGGTTGGGCATCTTAAAGCCCTTTACAGAATGGAGACCCCAGGAGAAATTCATCTTTGGGAGAAGGGCACAAGCCAGAAGGGGCTAAGGTTCTGGGACGAGTAGGTTATAGTGTTTGATATTTCTGGGACTCCCGAGTCTGAGGAAAGTCTTAGGATGAAACAGTAGCTAAGGCATAGTTTAAAGTCAAGAAAACCAGAGTCAGAACCTGGAGGAAGATGAAATAAATTGGACTAGATGACCTCTGAGTTGTCTTCCAATTCTAGGTCCATGAGTTTAAGAACAAATATTCATCTAAAGTTCAGGAATCTTTTGAGGACATTTTTATCTGAGAAGCCAAGGCCAGTCATATAATCCACTTGAACTAATGGAAAATCAGCATGACGCTAGTTGTGATATTAAATTCAACAATAAAGTAATTTGAAGGTTAGAATTGTATGCTTCCCAGTTCTGTAGCTCTACCTAAACCATGCCAAAATCATACTGAAGAAGCTCAGAGGAGTCAACCCTAGCACTAATTTGTTGGGAACTCATTCAAGGTACTACTATTATCTCAACTTGAAATTGTAAGAAAGCAAGCAATATATTAAAAAAAATAATAGCATGTTTTACCACAGTAAAAAAAAAAAAATCAAGACATCCCTGATTCCTTCCTGCTCCCACCACTACCTCTTGCCTCCACTATTTCACTGCATTGGAGTTTAGCTTCACCAATTAAACTATCCAATATTAGATAGTAGGGATACTCCTCTGGTCCATATTTTGGATCTTGAAATTGATCTAATCTGAAATCTTTGGGTCTCTTGCTCTCAACTATGTTAACACTGGCATAATAAGCTAGTTCGTACAACCATGATATCAACTCATATCTCTAAAGTGATCTTTACTTCTCCAAAGGCTAAAGAATAACTCAAGGAGTTAGGAATTCTAAGATTTCCTTAAACAAATTAACAAGAAAGCAAACAAAAACAAAACGCTGTCTTGTACGTGATGGGATCCCTGTGGTTAGCTAATTTATACCAGGTCCCATAATGAGATCATTTTATATAACTACCGAATGATTTGTCCACATAGGTTCACTTTAATGTGACATTTCTAGATTTACCAGGGAACTAGCCTTGCACATCTTAGCACGCTAATAAAGATCTCTTTGTATTAGCTGTAGCTCTATGAAGCGCTGAAAACTTCCAGGGTAGGTTATTTTTCTACTTTTTCCTTTCCTTCCTCTTTTCTCTTTTTCTTTCATTCCTATGGACCCCTCAACAAAATTATGAAAGCTAAAAATAAATTTTTTTTGAAGTCTAGAAGTAAAATGTTTGAAATGTATATGTCTATATGATGCTGACATAATGCTTGATATTTCAATAGCTTTTGATAATACAACAGTTCCCTAGGAAGGTCAAATATGGCATAGACTCATAGACATTACAGGGCCTGTCAAGTAGATTTTACAGTATGAAATAGATGTAGTTATAACACAGCTTTATGCAATTCAGGCTTATTACCCCAGATGGAGTTCAAATGTTTTCTCGGTATGTTTCCAAGGGTTCATTTCTCCATCACTGCAGAAGTGGAAAATCCTTCCAGTCACCTAGAGACTAGAAAAACCACAGAAAACCTTTGGTTCTAAATGTGAGTAGAATCTTTATTTTTGCAATTGTTTTTTACCAAAATCCTTTTTAGGTTGTTTGGGAGGAGATTTTCAATCTATCAGATTTAGAATACATAATCTCTGAAAGTCACTTCCTGGGTTCTGGTATTTCTAGAGCCCCAGGGAGCTATTAACTGTTGGAGGAAACTCCCAGGTAATACCATTAGAGAGTATCAAACTAATCTACATTTTTTTCATTTTCTACAATTTCATTTTCTTTGGTGGAAATCCACTGATGTTTGTTTACCTGTTTTATGATTAAATAGTGTAAAGAATAAGGGGTGGCGGCGGAAACAGCTGGTATAGTACAACGAACATGCAGGTAGAAGTCTGCAGGTGTGACTTTTAATCTTAATTCTGTCACTAACTAGTTGTGCAACCTTGGGCAAGTCACTCCACCTATTCAGGCATAAGGTCAGATTTTAATTTTGTGAAAATACATTTCTTAAGCAATTAAAGGTTGACTACATTGGGATTGAAAGCCACATGTATAACAGAGACACAGTTCCTTCTTGATGAAGTTTATCATGTAAGATAGAAAAGAAAATAGCATATAATAAATATATAAAGACATAGGAGAACAAAAGAGATTAAAATCATACGTGAATAAGCATAAGTATTTGTATCATGTGTTGATGTAAACACAACCTTTAGGGGTGGGAGGCAAGAGTGAAAAAAACTAATATGAACCTAAATTCAAAATGATAAAGGGGATATTTAAAGAAGTGGGGTCCACGAATTCATTAAAGGCAAACAAAATCATTTTACTCAAGAGTTGTATCCTGGACAGGACAACAGGAACTTTACCACAGGCTGGGAAATTTTAGAGGGTGACAAAATGGCTTTCAGAGACAATATGTGAGTAAATAGCACCTACAGGTAAAGCATGTAAGGGTGTCATAGGGTAGGGTAGGGTCTTCTCTCTATACACTCTCTGTACTTACTCTCAGCTCCTCCATCTAGTGGTCAATGAGATTTATCATCATCCCTCTATCCCCCAGTAGGAAACAAGCTTCTGTATCTCATAGAGGTTGCTGGGATTCTAACATACTGAGGTTCTACTTCCTAATCTCAGGCCATGAGAAACTGTAAGGAGGTGGGCATTTAGATAGGAATGGATGGGTGGGTCTCCATTTTGAAACTTCTATCCATCATTTGATGAGCCTCAGTCATCAGTCACCCCGGGCAGCATTTTCACACTGAATTAGTTGGGATGATTTGCCTGGGAATGGAGTAGGCTGGGGAACAGGACTGTAGAATCCTTTAACAGGGGCAGACCAAGCCTGATAAGGTAGGAAGGAATATTCTAGTTGGTCCCCATTACCATAAACCAATATTACTTTCTGTCTCTTGAGAGTCTCAGCCCTTTCCCTCAAGATCTCTAAGGTTTCCTGAAGTTCAAAGATATGTGAACATGTGAGATCATTAGAGAGGTTCATTTTAATAATGTAGAACAAGTGATGAATGTTTTCAGTCATATCAACTGATTACTTTTTGGACCAGAACTACGTTTTTATTGGCAAATCATCAATCAATAGATCAATAAACATTTATTAAGCACCTACTATATTCCAGATACTGTGTTAAGTTCTGGAAACACAAAACAATAATAAAAAAAAACCAACCTCTACTCTCAAAGAGCTTAAACTGTAATAGGGAACACAATAAGCAAACACATACACACAAATAAGTTATATACAGGATAAAAAATATAAGAATGGGATGGTACTGGAATTGAAAAGGTCTGAGAATGGATTCCTGTAGAAGATGTGATTTTAGTTGGGACTTAAAGGAAGCCAGGGAATCTAGCGGGCAGAGATGATGAAGGAGAACATTACAGGCCAGAGAAAATTCCCAGAGCCAAGACGTGAAGTGTCTTTTTCCTGGAAAAGCAAGGAGGCCAGTGTCATTGGATTAAAGAGGATGTGGAAGAAGACTGGAAAAGTAGGAGGGGACTGGGTTATGAAGGCAGGTTATGTAGCAGTTAGGTGGCACAGCAGATAGAGCAGTGGGCCTGGAGTCAGGAAGACTCATATTCCTGAGTTCAAATCTGGCCTCAGACATTTAGTAGCTCTGTGACCTTGGACAAGGCATTTAACCCTGTTTGCTTCTGTATATCTATAAAATAAGCTGGAGACAGAAATGGCAAACCACTCAAGAATTTCTGCCATGAAAAGACCAAATAGGGTCACAGAGAGTCATATGCAACTGAAGCAACTCAACAACAACAAAGGATGTTAAGGGCTTTAAATATCATACAGAAGATTTTGTATTTGATCCTAGAGGCCATGGGAATCCATTAGAGTTTACTGAGTGGGACTGAGGGTCACAGTTGGATCTACCCTTTAGGAAGATCATTTCAGTGACTGAAAAGAGGATGGATCAGAATGGGGAGAGGTCTGAAGCGGCCAGACTAACACACTGGCTATTGAAATAGTCCAAGTGTGGAATGATGAGGGCCTCTACCAAAGTAGTGGTGACGTTAGAGGAGAGAAGAGGACATATATATAAGATGGTATCTTAGGGGTGGGAAACCTGCAGCGTTGAGTCCATGGATGGTCCTCTAGGTCCTCAAATGCAACCCTTTGAGTAAATTCAAACTATTTTGTTCTGTGAAGTTTGGATTCAGTCAAAAGGCCACACTTGAGGACCTAGAGGGCCACATGTGGCCTCAAGGCTGCACTTCTCCACTCTTGGATAAAGAATTCCCAATGATGGACCTAACTATCTCTATTAATGCAGACTGGCACTTATTCTATAAATTAAAGGCTTAGAGAATTAATTGCCTGGGACACTGAGAGATGAAATGACTTCCCCTCAGAGCCAATGTGCCAGAAGCAGGACTTATACACAGGAAGCCCTGACTAGGAATTGGAGTCATTTGTATGATGCTGCTAACTCATAAAGCTTATTTTTTAAGACACACTGGATATGTTGAGGATAATGTGATAGACTGTGTTGAGGTAGAGAATACTTACGTGGATAAAATCACGAATATTTGGAGTAATATCTTGGCTGATTTAGGAGGTTAATGGGTTTCTGGGATTAATTCTTGTAACTTACTTGGGGGAAATAATGGTGATAATGACAACAATTAGCATCCTGGTGGTGAGGAGGATGATAATGATCTAATTATAAAATAACACCCTTGAATAGCTTGTTTTGTCTTGTTTTTTGATAACATTTTCCAATTCACTAACTCATTGGTCCTCAGGATCACCTAGAATCACAGAAGTTAGAATTAGAAGGAGTCTTAAAGAGACTTAGAGAAGGAAGAGACCTCAGAGGCCATTTAGCTTAGCCCTTCATTTTATAAATGAGGAACCTGAGAGTCAACGAGGTTCAGTGATTTACCTCAGCTCACACTGATAGGACTTCTCAGGTTCTGGGACCCCCAAATTAATACTTCGCTGCAGACCACTGACCCTCTAAAGTCTTGTGAATCTAAATCTAACTTCCTTTTCACCATAATGTGGTTCTTATTCGCCGTTCTAATGGAGAAATTGAGGCACAGTGCGGTAATAAGTGCCTTGCTACAAGCCACACCTAGATTAGCTATGGAAGTAAGATTCAAATTCAGTTCTCAAGATTCCCAGAGCAGGGTCTGGTTCTATCAACACTGTGAGTATGTCTGCAAACACTATTAGAAACACTGTTCCTCCTCTTATACCCTGTGAGCTCCTTAAAGAAAGGGACTGTCTTTTACTTTTGCCTGACGTATAGTAGATGCTTAATAAATGTTTAATAATTGACTGACTGCCAGACTGTGCTGCCTCTGCTAAACAAGTTATAATGTACAACCACACTGGGACTGATAAGATTAAAAGGATATTTGTGCTTTGTGTGCTAAAAGTTAATTTAAAAAGAAGACAGTTACTAAAAACAAACAAACAGACAAAAAACATAAGCCAGAATATTGTTCACCTGTCTGAATGCCTTTCTTGATTTCGTTGCTCAAATCACCTCAACCCTTCTGAATTATTTTCCAGAGTTAAAGACATTTAAATGACTAAGCCTACAGTTCTGTTGTAGTTCACAGGAATTTTAAATATAACAATAAAGAATTTATTACACATTTAGCTAAACAAATGGCTTTTGTCATTTTATTGCCATGGATGAAAAATGGCTCATTTTTTACTTCCTATTGCTTAAGTCTCCAGTTCAAGGTATTTGGCAGAGTTCCTAAAAGCCTATCATGTATGATTGTAAGAAAGACAGATAAGATTTGGACTGGCAGTTGCTAATATAGAATGGACATTTCTGGGATGAAGATAAATATTTCTGAAATTTTCAGAGGTGTTTGAATAATTGATATTCCATGAAGTAACATGCACATGGGATTATAAAAGTCTTGTGTAATTATAAAAAATTCATTTTTATCCAACTTCCAATATATAACTGCACCATTGATTTTGACCTACTGGACATACTATTTGGTCTACTGCCAGAAAGCAAATTGAATAGATGCTAATTAGAAGTAGAGTTTCTTTTAAAAAATATATTTTAGTTTAATGTACTCAAAGAAGTTTTTGCACAACCAAACCCAATGCAACCAAAATCCGGAGGGATGTAGTAAATTGGGAAAAAATTTTTACAGCTAAGCTCGGGGATAAAGGCCTCATTTCTAGAATATATAGAGAACTGATCCAAATGTATAATCATACAAGTCATTCCCCAATTGATAAATGGTCAAAGGATATGAACAGGCAATTTTCAGAGGAAGAAATTAAAGCTATCTATAATCATATGAAAAAATGCTCTAAATCACTATTGGTTAGAGAGATGCAAATCAAAACAACTCTGAGGTACCACATCACACCTATAAGATTGGCAAACATGACAGAACAAGAAAATGATAAATGCTGGAGAGGATGTGGGAGAGTTGGAACACTAATTCATTGTTGGTGGAGCTGCGAGCGCATCCAACCATTCTGGAGAGCAATTTGGAACTATGCCCAAAGGGCTACAAAAATGTGCATACCCTTTGACCCAGCAATATCGCTACTAGGACTATATCCCCAAGAGATCATAAAAATGGGAAAGGGTCCCACATGTACAAAAATATTTATAGCAGCACTCTATGTAGTTGCCAAAAACTGGAAGTCAAGGGGATGTCCATCAGTTGGGGAATGGCTGAATAAATTATGGTATATGAATGTAATGGAGTACTATTGTGCCATAAGAAATGATGAACAAGAAGACTTCAGAGAGGCCTGGAAGGACTTATATGACCTGATGCTGAGTGAAAGGAGCAGAACCAGGAGAACTTTATGCACAGCAACAACCACAGTGTGTGAGAGTTTTTTCTGGTAGACTTAGATTTTTGTAATAACACAAGAACTTCTGAAAAAAAAAAAAATCCCAATGGTGGACCTCAAGGCAAAATGCCTTCCACACTCAGAGAGAGAAATATGGAAGTCACTCACATAATGTAGCAGATCATGTTTGTCTATGTGTATCTGTTTGTGTATCATGTTCTGATTTGTTATACGGATTCTTTCATTTATCTTAGTCTGACTACATAGCATGACTATAGTGAAAATATACTCAATAGGAAAGTATATGTAGAATCTATACAGAATTGTATGCAGTCGTGGGGAGGGAGGGAGGTAGTGGGGGGTGGGTGGGGAGGGATAAAATCGCAATTGTATGGCAGTGATTGTTAAACATTAAAAAAATAAAAAAAATTAAAAAAATAAAAAAAAATAAAATAAAAAATAAAAAATATATTTTATTAATAATTTTGTTTTTATATGACAAATATTTAGGATTTTTGTAACCACATAAAACAATTAAGTAAAATTAATATAGTGACCAACTCAAAGTGTATAAAACATTCAACATTATAAGACCCCTATTTCTCCATTTTAAAAAATACCTTTTAAATTTTCATTTATCTATTTTCTCTCTCCTACCATCTACATCATTGTGGGGGGGGAGTATAGAAATATAAATATATTTAATATATATTTATTATATATATAATATATTTAATATAAATATGTTTAAATAAATAGAGTATAGAAAAATAAATTGTTTGTGACAAATATGTATAGTCAAGCAAAACAAATTCCTTCATTACCACAACAAAAAAGCTGTATAAATATTTTTCTATATTTTTTTCCTATATCATTTATCTTTTTTGGGCATAGGCCTAGTTGTGGTATAACTGGATCAAATTACAGTTTAGTAATTGTGTGTGTGTGTGTGTGTGTGTGTGTGTGTGTATATTTTTAAACTTTTCTGGAATGATTCTATCAATTCATAGGTCTACCTCATCAATGGGCATACTCATCAATGTGTCTTTCTTCCCACAGCCTATCCAACATTTATCATTTTCCATTTTTTGGTCATCTTTGCCAATCAAATGAGTGTGATTTGTGATCTCAGAAGTGGTTTAATCTTTATTTCTCCAATTCATAAATAATTTGGAATACTTTTTTTTATGCTATAGGCAATCTAGATTTTTGCCTATTAGAAGATCATTTGTTGATTGGGGAATGACCCTTGTTATTACAAATTTGAATCAGTTTCATATACACCCTGGAAATAAGACTTTTTTCAGGGGAACTTGCAGCAAAGATTTTTCTAGTAAATTGCTTCCCTTTTACCCTTAGTTTTATTGGATTTGTTTATGCAAAAAAAAAAAAAAAGATCTAATCAAAATCATCCATTTTATCTTCAGTGATCCTCATTATCCCTTGTTTTTTCATGATCAATTTCCTTATTTGTAGATCTGATAGGAAGCATTTTTTTCATGTTTCTCTAATTTGTTCATGATGTGACTTTTTATATCTAAGTCACATATCCATTTAAAGTTTATCTTTCTATAAAGCATGAGTTACTGGCCTAAACCTAATTTCTTCTACACTGCTTTCCAATTTTCCCAACACTTTGGTCAAATATTTAGTTGTTATTCCAGTAGCTGAGATCCTTTGTTTATCAAATACTAGAATACTTGAATTTTGTATGTTGTGTATCTTATCTGCTGAAGGACAAGATAATGGAGTAGAATATCCTACTCATCCCCTTAGAAAGTGACAAGATGATCCATATCCCCTAAGAGTTGAAAATGAAAGAAATCTCCTAAGGGATGAATGAAAGTAGACAATTTAGGAGATAAAAAGCAAAATGGGAAAGAAATTCCCTGAAGGAATAAAGTGAAAAGGAGGGGGAAGAAAAAGAGGGAAATTAGAAGAGGAAGAAGAGGGGGAGGAGGAGAAGGAGGAGGAAGAGAAAAAAGAGGTTGGGAGGCTTTAACTGATTGTGGTAGAAAAGGACCTTAATACAATGAGGTTATCAAAAAACAAACAAAAAAAAAAAAAAAAACCTCCTTCTCCTTCAAGGAAAAGGCCTCAACTAGTTCTGTTTCATTAGCAGTAGCAATCTTCAATTTTCACTGAATAGTAAATAAAAGTACTTTCTTTCTTCTCTTTATCCCCAAAAGAAAGGGAACTTCAGCCAAAACTGATCGCAGGAGGGGATAACTTTTGTCTCTGTGATGAAGGAAAAGGCATTGGTGGAAACCCTAACTCAAGGAAAGGGAGAATTTGGCCTAAAGAAAGAACCCTAGGGCAATGGAAAGGTCCTAAACTTGATATGATTTCCAGAGCAGGGGCTTTGTAGAACTCTACTCCAGAAACCTCAAGAACAAAATTGAGTGAACAAGCAGAACTTTTAGTATTTCAGGGATGACAAAGACACAAGCCTAGTTAAAGTTTCCAAACTTGGTGGAAACACATAGGCTTTTACTTTTTCTTCCAGTTACAAATTTTCTCCTACCTGCAGAGAAGGCAAGAAAAACAAAGCCCATTTCAAATACGTATAACAATGCAAAACAAATTTCCACATTAGACATATTTTTTTTTAAAGGCAAGACAAAGAAAGAGAAAAAGATATGCTTCTGTCTGTACTATACTGTAATGAACTCAGTTTTCTATCTGGAAGTGGATTATGTGTTTCATTCATAAGTTCTTTGGAATTGTGGAGGGTCATTGTATCGATCAGAATTACTAAGTCTTTCATACTTAATTATCTTAAAGAATTGCTATTATGATGAAAATTTTTCTCGTGGATCAGTTCATTTCATTTTGCATCAGTTCATACAAGTCTTTCTAGGATTTTCTGAAACCATCCCCTTTTTCATTTCTTATAGTTTAACAATATTCCATTACATTCATAAATTGTAACTTGTTGAGCCATTCTCCCATTGATAAGTACCTCCTCAGTTTCTAATTCTTTGTGGGGGTGTCACTCATTTTCACATTTTCCATCTTTTTCCCCATGGAGAAAAAAAGAATAGTGTGCAAAACAGAACACTAAATAATCTCTAATTATTATTATACCATATGACATTACCCTAGTTACTTAAAGTGAAGGGTTTTTTGGTTTGTTTGTTTTTTATTTTGGTTTTGGTAGTTTGGAGGAAGCATGGTACAATGGATAGATAGGAGACTTTAAAGTCAGTAAGCCCTTTGTTCAAGACCTCCCTTGAAAACATATGGTCTGTGTTACCTTAGGCAGGTTACTAAAACTTTTGGTGAAACATCCAACTTTTTATGACTATAAATTACAGAAGATGGATAGTGTTTCTACACTGAGATTTCCCTACAGTTAAGAAATCACAGGTCCGAGGGACTCTCTATACTGGAAGTTCAATACATTGTCAAAATCACAGGTCTAAAACAATTTTTTTAATTAACTTTTTAAAATTAATAAATAAAAATTAAAATTTTGAAATTATATTCCTTAATTTCTAGAAACAGATCCTAGGCACAAAAAGAGAAATATATACATCCTTGGGCTTAAAGTGAGAGACTCATGAGGAATTGGATAGGGATCATATTATTCAATTAATTTTTCAATTCATTTGAACACAAAAAGTTGACCGATCTCTGATTTTGAAGGACATGCTCATTTCCACAAGAACTGGGGAAGGAATGATTTTGTAGACACACTAAAATAAATCACCAGTAAAATCTAGTTCATGGCACCTCAACCTACACAAAATTCTTAATATTTGAGGTTGCACATCCTTCAATATATGAGAAATTTATTACGATAACATTGTGGAATGGATTCTATTTCCAAAGTAAAGTGGGCGTTAGGTATCTTGTAATGCATTCATTTGGGAAGGATTTCTATAAGAGAACAAGGAACAAATAGAGGTAATCATAAGAGAAACTAATTTAGAGCACCATTTAATGGTGCTTTTAAAATGAGGCCTGCCCAGGTTCAAGATGAGGACACTCAAATTATCATTAAAAAAAACCTACCCAAATTTAATTATTGTGCAAACCATTGGTACCTGTGTTTTCAGTGAGCTACTAAGTGAGACTTGTTCACAAAGATTTTGAACAAGGGTAGTTTTTTTAATAAAATATTTTTTGATTTTATAGCATTTGATAAAGTCAGGGTACTTTTTGATGTGTTTTCTTTCAAACTAAACTAATGCACTTTTGGCAACTTTGATATTTCATTTGAAGGGAATATAATAAAGTGCTTTCTTTGTATTGATTGAAGAAATATAGTGCTTATTTTTGGCTTGGTTTTCTAGTAGTTATTCAATAGGTTAAAGGGCAACACCATCTGTTTCCTAACAGGACATTTTGTGTAAGATTTGCAAGTCCTACAGGTACCTTTAAGCATGGATAAATATGCACTCATGGTTTCAGTTGGATAGTTTTTCACCACCAAAGGATGATTATGTTGTGTGCCTTGAGACATTGGCTATAATATATTTCCTGTCCCTTTATTGCATTTTGGAATCATAAACAATGACTGTTTGGCTCAAAGCCATTTATTCAGCCCAAAAAGACATTATTTGCACAACAAAAATCAATAAAAATGTTACTAGGTCTGGCTGGATACTTTGCTTAACTGTGATATTTGTCTGTCACTGATGGCATGCCATCTCTCGTAGGAGACTGAGGCCAAAACAGAGCTATTGATCCAGTCATCAGTGATGGATACTGGCATTTGGAAAGGGCTGCTGCAGAGAATCTCGATTAAAAAAAATATTTCTATGTTTTGCCTGCAGCAGAGTCAAGATAACCTGAATGAGGAGATTTTCTCTGTTATATTGGGTTTCTCCCTCTTGTGGTTGTTAAGTGCTCTGGACCAAAGTTCATTATTGAAAGAATTAAGTCAATCTATGTTTAGCCAAAGGCTTTGACATCATATCAAACTCTGCTGATTTAGACACGATCTAGTTGTCCTTTTCATCACCTTAAAAGTGTAGGGGAAGCATTTTATATATACCAATGATAGAAATGATATGCTGTCGTGTCCTTACCTCCTTTTTTTTCTTTTTTCTTTTTTTTTGTTTGATTCGTTTCCCCTTTACTTATATTTCTTATGTTTCTGAAATTTATGACACACTAATTCTTTCATACAGCCAAGTAGCTTTATAAAGCATAACCCAATGTTTTAACTAAAATAATGCTAACAAAATTTATATATGCACATGTATATATAATGATATTGATCATGCCAGTTTGTCTCTGTCTTTAATACATGTATGCATGCATATACACACAAATCTTGTGTAAGGCATAAATCTGATGCACATAGTTGAGGTTCCTATGGACAGTATAGATCAAGGGATATCTTGCATGCACACACACTCAGTATTTATGGGAGTGGCACAAAGGCATGACAGCACACTTTGCTGGAGCTCTGTATATAAATGTCAACTCTATGTCTGAACTGTGGCCTGTTTATAGCAAAAATGAGCAACAGTGGCATCTGTGCCATATGTGTGCTGAGTTGGTAGTGGCAGCTGTTCACCAGATACTCAGCTGATGTGACCAAAGTAGTTCACTTGATCATGTAAGCTAGTGGAAAGGATTTCTATTTCCTTGAATTATGTGTTCAATCATAGGGGTAAAAGGCCAGTGAGGAGGAGTCTCTAGAGCCACGTTTTCTTTATTTTATTTTATTTTTTATTTGTTTTTAAATGCAAGAGGTTGATCCACAAAGTTCATGGGTGATTTCTATTTGTCTGGAACATTTTCTTTTTGGAACTGAGAATGCAAAGAGATCACTATTAGCTATCTCCTGCATGACGGGATTGTATGCTGGTCAGGTGAGTTGTATGCCTACAGATAATTGAGATCAAATTGGCCCGTGTGTGAGAACCCTTCCCGGTTGCGGGTGTCAGTTGGCAATTGTGCAGTTGGGAATATAAAATCATTACTGCTTCTGTCTAGTAGATAAAAATATACCACTGATGATGAGTTATGTTTTCGCATGATGTAAGCCTTTTTAAAGCAGTGCATTATGTCTAAGTTTGTAACTAGGTCATTGGACACAGTGCTAGATTCAAAAGTATATTCTAAATATGTTAAGGTACTAAGGACTTCTTTACAATCATTCTTTCAGTTTTTGCTTTCAGATATCAAGAAAATAGAAATAGTTTTTTTGTTTTGTTTTGTTTTGTTTTCTGTTACCTGCCCCAGGGGAGAATCGTCACTTCATTTATTACACTGCTACCTTTGAATGAGCTGCTCCAGAGCCTGGAATAATTTTGTTGATTGTATAAGAGCCACACTAATAGTCCTTTTAAAGTTAGGATGTCTTATGATTTCAGAAGGATTATTTTCACATCTCCAAGGAAAGAACAGCCAAGAAAGGTGGGGTATCAGCTGTGGCACTTTTCTGTGAAATCCTCTACTTCCACTTGTCATTCACATTTGCATTCCTCAAAATCATATGTTTACCAACAATTAAAAAGTGGTGCTAGCTTCCTCCCTTTCTTTTGCACCAGAGAAAAATCTACCAAGCCTTCTAATTCTTAAACAGATGCCCTTTAAATATTGTGAGACAAATGGGAGCTTGTGGCACGTTTCCCATGCTGCTGTTGTTGCTCATGTAACAACTCATTTCCATTTAATAGAAGAATAAATAGAACGGAGCTCTCTGTAAATGACAATGAACAAATTAGGTTTGCCTGGAATAGATTTCAGCCTGATCCTTTCCTGGTCTCCTAAAATTTTAATGTTTATTAAAAATGTCTATTTTGTAAGTTGAAAAATAGATCGGCTGGTTTGGGTCTGTGTGGCTTGAGTGCCCTGTTCATTTCAGATAAACAGATGCTCTGGTTTTGAAGTTTATTCAAATTTTGGTGCAGTCCATCTCTTGAAACAACAGTGGCTGATCTCAATTAGTGGGTTAGATGGCTGAGCTTCATTTGCACCTGTGATGAAAAATATAACAAAGATGTAATTAGGGTACAGATGAGTTGATTACATTTTGTCCACAATGGTGTACATATTTCACAAGCGACCAAGAGTAGTTTGTATCCTTCACCTGAAAAAAAAATGGCTAAATGCAAATTAATTTTATGGATGTGCATTCAGTTTTGAGTTAGTACAAAATTCAAGTAAAGCAATTAAAATCAAATTGGCCTTTAGACGACTAATTTGGCAAAGTGTGTAAGGTGAATTATATTTATTTAAATGAAAATCTATTGGCTCCAGATTATTTTTCAAATAGCAGGCACATCTTAAATGCTTGTTAAATAGAAAAATAAACTGAATTGGCAATGAGGGAATATATATGAATTCTACTTTTAAAACTTACTTTCATGCAGATATATACATACAAATGAGTGTGTATAGAAAGAGATAAAGAGATATATACATATGTGTACACACATATATACAGTATATGAACACTTGTCTTCACTGAGAACAATGTCCTCTCACTACCTTATGAAAAGTAGAATAATATAAACTAAGTGACTTTTTAAAAAAATAAAAATCAAAATTACAGTAAGGAAAATGTATAGAAATTCATTTAGCACTTCATTCATAGGCAAACTGAGGACCTTAAAGAAATGCTACATGCTGATGATGCTCAAGGAATCTAAATAGAGATTGTAGCACATGGTAAAGATTTAGTAAATACTTTTCTACTCCAAAATCAATTCTATCGATTGTCATTAAAGCAGCAAGCTAAAAACAATGAAGTGGTTTCTAATTTTCAGGCTCCTGGTGGAGTCTCTTCTATCTCTTCCTCTTTCCAGTTAAGAGCATCATTAAATGGTAAGAGCAAACAGCATATTGAGAGGCCAAGTGTTTTATTAATTCATCATCAGAATTATCTCAGTGCATTAATATTAATAGCTTCAAATTGGATTTCATTTAGGAGGTGAAATAAATATTCAGATAGTAAAAGACTACATAGCTAAGGACTCTTTGGAAATGGTACTACTAGGGAGTAGGACTTTAGGATGATAAGTTATGCTGACTTCTGTGAGCCCCTATGGGCACCTCCTTGGTAGACTTTTACATTGGTGTCAGCCTAACTTCTAAAATGAAAACTGCCCTCCTTCTTTGCTCTAGTGACATAATAGAAACAGATAAGTGTAAGTACTACTGTATTATCTCCTAAACTCAATCTAGTTTGACAGTATAGAGCCAGTTGAGGCAGATTGTCTCTCATGCATTTCATTTCATTTCATTCTCCGAGCATTTATTAAATGCCTATGGTGAAGGGAAGGGCAGTTAGATGACTCTCAGTGGATAGAGTAGATAGAGTGAGGAAGACCTGAGTTCAAACCCAGCCTCAGACACTTACTAGCTGTGTGACCCCAGGCAAGTCAATTAATTTCTATTCTCAGTTTCTTTCTCTTTAAAATGAGGATAATAATAGTACCTACCTTCCAAGGTTGTTGTAAGGATCAAATGAAATAATAATTACAAAATGTTTATAGCACAGTGCCTGACATATAGTAAGCTCTATATACATGTTAATCATCATCATTATTAAATATGCAAATTAAATAATACCAGTCATCAAGAAACTCATTTCCTAAGTGGGACAGTGCACTCACACTTAAATGCATTTATATGCGTGTGTACATGTCTATATACATATATACACATATATTTGTGTGTGTATAACCAAAGTGAATATAAAGTAATTTTGAGGGTAAAACACTAGCAATGAGAGCATGGAGAATAGGAGGAAATCAGGAAATGTCTCAACTATAGGTAGCACAGCATAGAAAATAAGGAATTGGCTTCACAACTGAAAAGATTCAAGTTTAGCCCTCCACCTAGCATACGGTGGCTGTGATCCTGGGCAAAGCTTTTATTCTCTCAGCCCTTCAGGCAACTCTCTAAGACTCTAGGTTGCAGAGAAGGTGCTGACTTGAATTGGTGGAGGGAATTTTCTCATCTGAAAACTCCCTATACCAAAGAAATCATAGGGCTAGGTCTTATCCCTACCCATGTTTATTATTTAGCAGCATTTAAAAAGGATTTTCTGCATGTTTGGTTATGTGACCTATTTCAAACTTTCATTTGCATTCAAGTCTTTAGCTTAAAAGAAATATTGAGAAAGACCATATATTATTGAAAGGGACCTGAGACCAGCCAGTGATGGGGGACCTGTGGCCTCAAGGCCGCATGTGGCTCTCTAGGTACTCAAATGAGGCCCTTTGACTAAAATCAAACTTCACAGAACAAGATTGTTTGGATTGAAGTTAGGATTCAGTCAAAGGGCCACACCTGAGGACCTAGGGGGTCACATGTGGCCTCAAGGCTGCAGATTCCCCGTCCCTGGACCAAATCAATCCCCTTCCTCTTCAGATGAGGAAACTTCTTATGATTACTCAATTCACTTTAATTCAACAAGTGTTTTAAAAATGATTACCGTATGCCCCTGGAGATACAAAGAAAAAAACATGACAGTCTCTGGTCTCAAGCAGCTTACATTCTACTGCACAACATAATTTCCTAGTACTTGGAGTAGGAGCTGTGGAAAATACACTACATGGCCATTTATAAGTATGAGGGACAATCCTCCCTAGGCACAAAAACTCCAGGTTAAAGAGCATATCTTTCTCATGAAGAAAAGGGAAGCCAAGAAAACTGTCCTATTGAGATCTGACAAGGCTGTGATGAAAAGAGTGAGACACGAACCTTCTGACTGTACTCAGAGCAGTCTGGGGGTGAAGTTGAAAATCATTTCTTAGAGGTTTATCTGCCAAGCTAGGATTGTAATATTAAATTGAGTCTATCTGTGAAAGTTTTTAAAAAAATATATTTTGCAATCAGTGTACTTAATAAGTCATATTAGTGGTAGTCCTGAAAAAATGTCAATAGGAATTTAGAGGAATTATAATAGATGCGAAAAAATATTTGGAGTAAAGGTGAACAAATGTCACATTAGAGATACTGTAGTATCCATTCATCATTCAACTTTATTTTTTTTAAATCCATAGAAGAATTATTTCAGGGATTTATGGTTTTTGTAACATATAGCAACATATCTATAACTTAGTAGATAAGCCTAATAGAAGTACTTGGATTTCAGAAAGACTGAGTGAATTGCTTACGGTCACACAGCTAGTATCAAAGGTGAAGTCTGAACCTAGGCCTTTCTCAGTCCAGACCCTGCATTCTATCTACTACTCCACAATGGCTTTCTTTAGGCAGAATTGTCCCTTTGGATGCCCATCAATTGAGGAATGGCTGAATAAATTGTGGTGTATGAATGTAATGGAATACTATTGTGCTATAAGAAATGATGAATAGGAAGACTTCAGAGAGGCCCAGAAAAACTTAAATGAACTGATGCTGAGTGAAAGGAACAGAACCAGGAGAACTTTGTACACAGCGGCAGCCACAGAGTACGAGGAATTTTTCTGGTAGACTTAGTACTTCATTGCAATGCAAGAACTTAAAACATTCCCAATGGTCTCTTAAGGCAAAATGCCTTCCACATCCAGAGAAAGAACTATGGAATTTTATCACAGAATGAAGCAGATCATTTTCTTTTGTATTATGTTTTGTTTTGTTTTACGATTTCTCCCATTCGTTTTAATTCTTCTATGCAACATGACTAAGGTGAAAATGTATTTAATAGGAATGTATGTGTAGAACCTATAAAAAACTGTATGCCATCTCAGAGAGGGAGTAGGGAGGCAGGGAGGAAGGAGAGGGAGGGAGGGGAAAAATCTAAGATATATGGAAGTGATTGTAGAACATTGAAAACAAGTATAATTATAATAAAAAGAATTGTCCCCTTTGTGAAAGCAGAGAAGGCATCCATCTCTGTGGTGGGACTTAGGGGCTATGAGAAGAACATCTAATGGCCTGTCCCAATCATCTTACCATCTGGAAAAGACAAATCTTTCTCATTAAAGTTGCCTTCTTTGGCATAGAATATTTATTTTTTTTTAAATACCCTGGTTAATATGTTTGTAAAAAATGAAGCCTAAAAATATTACAGGGTACTTTAGTAAAGGAAGAGAATAGCCCAGAGCAGAAGTCATTGCTTGGGGATAGGGGCCAAGATAAGAAACCCTGGGGAATTGGGTGTTAGGAACTTCAGGGTCCCAGGGGAGGGGATGATGAAAGAGGTAAAAAGCATTTCCAAAAGGTGAAGCTGATGCATAGATAATGCAATTTCAATGGCTTCACAATTTTGCCTGCAATTTTTCCTATTCAGCTTTATAACTGAAATAACTTTAATGAGAATCAACTCAATTCTTTCTACTTCTCTTCCTTCCAGATTTGGTCCTTGTTGACATAATGTGGAATCTCTGAATAAAAACTCGATTGATTTTATGTAACTTTAAAATGTAAGTCCATTATGCAAGATGGAAAACATTAGAAAGCTGAAAGTTAATATGTTTGCAAATTATTCCACTAAATGCAATAGAAACAAACTACATACAGACCATAGATCATGGAATCAGAGTGCTGAAGGGGACTTTGGAGATCTTTAATTCAAGCCCTTTTTTTCCTTTTTATTAAATAAAGAAACTGAGACTCAGAGAGATTAAGTGAGTTCCTTAAAACAACAAATCTAGTTTGTGGGGTCTAGCCCTGGCACAATCATGAATTAACTGTGTGACTCCACTTCTTGGCACCTCAGTTTCTACATATGTAAATTAAAGGAGCTGAACAGGAAGAACTCAAGTTCTATTCACTTCTATGATTGTAGGACTTATTTCTAAGTGATATCCATAGAGTAGAGAATTTTACCCTGGTAAACTAAAGGAACAGATTTGAACTAGAGGTCTTACTTTATGCAGTAAAGATGGCTACCCCATCAGATGAGACGATGGGCTTTGTAAAACACTTTCAGAATAAATGAAACCAAGACTTTGGGTATTTGTGAAGTACCAAAAGGCTCCTTTGCGTTTCATAAGATGGGAATGCCATAGGATTGTAGTCTAGGGTTATAATTGGGAAGGGACCCTAGAAGACATCAGTCCACCTCTTCATTTTATAACTGCCACTCAGAAAAATGAAAATGGCATGGCCAAAATCACATGATTGTTAACTATCAAAGTCAGATTTTAAATCCAAGTCTTCAGGATACAGAGCCAGTCATCTTTCCATTACATGCTTCCTCTAACATGCTAGCTTCAAAATGAACCTGTGATCTAAAAGAATCTCTGCTACTGAATAACTCTTCATGAGAGGACACTCATAAAAATGATCCAATTTCCCCCTCCTCCATCATAGTTCATCCAGACCCAGTGGAGTCCCTAGAGTCCCCAGCTGGTGTGACTTTTCTCCTTACCCATCCCATATGTCTCCCCAATCTTTTTGACAATTTTCCCTTCCCATTTTCCTCTCTTAAGCAGACACTGACCCTTTCTCCTTCCTCATCCATACCTTTATGAGAATTCAGAATCACTTCTCCACCCTGAAGTTAGGCCCACTCTCCCCCCCATTCTAATGGAGCAGATAACTCAATGCTTCTAAGGTCTTCAAAGCCTTGCCATCTGCCTTGTAATTGCATCTTTAGAACCTCTAGGGTTTTCCATCCACCTTTCAGCTGAACTCTTTCACATATGTTGTCTTTTCCAATTAGGAGGTGATCTACTTGAGAGCAGGGACTATGTTGTTGTTTTTTTTTTTTTTGTATCCCTATGCTTAGCACATAGTAAGCATTGAGTAAATTTATTTTTTCTTTCCATAAGTCATTAATTTAAGAAATAGTTTAGAAATATACCACTGGTATTTTAAAAAAATAATAATACTGCTGGGTGTATGTAGCCAGCAATCAGGAAGCCTCCCACTTTCAACTTCTAGATAGGTCTCTTGATATATGACCTCAGATGAGCTTTTTAACCTGCATGTTTTCCTTTTTTTTCTTTTGTAATATTAGAGTGAATAGCCTCATCTAATGGCTTCAGATTAGTTTGGATAGGGATAAGGATTAGGTTACAAGGTAGTATTTTTTTAAAGGTCATTCATTAAGGGAAAATAAAACTTCCTATGATATAAATAGCTTCTATTTTTTAATGTTTACTTCAGATTTAATTTAACATCTAATTTTGATATTAATATGAGCTGATGAATATAATTTCAAATACATTAATTCTAGTAACTAATTCAACTAGTCCAATAAAGTGAAAATGAGTCATGAGAATAAACGAAAGATTTGTAAGCACTAAGATTTTGTGGTTGTTGCTTCTCAGGAAAACATTTAACACACATTATCAATATTCAAAGTCGCACAGTTCCCTATTAAGAAAAAAATTCTTCCCAGATATAAGTTATCATGACAAGTAGCACTGTGAAGTGAACTGGCACCAGGAAGACCTTAAGTAGAGCAAGGTTCAAGTTTTGTCTCTAACACATATGGGCTGAATCACTCTGGGTTGGTCACTTAACTTCTCTGTGTCCCAGGAAACTGGGACTATATACTGCTGAGCGGATGCTGATCTGCATGGGTAGAGGGAATTTCTTCACTCATTTATGGTTCAAAGCAAAAAGAAACCACAACTATAGAATATTCTAGGCCCTTTCCCAATTCATATGCAGGCATGGGGGAAAATGGATGTCATTGTTAGTCTTTTCAGTGCAGTAGCCAGAGAACATATCCTATTTGTAATACCTCATTTAAAAAGCGAGGACAACAATCATATTCTGGCCATACATCACCCAGTTTACCTTAACCTGTACATTTTTCAATGGCAGATACCATGTGAAAATGAGCAGGTATGTGCAAACACAGCCTCTTTTTTATCAGTAATAGAACAAAGGCAAGCTTTTGCCACTTTTTTAAGGAATGGAGGCATACAGAGTCCTGATTTTTCTTTTGATAGAGAAGATAGTCAAGGAAGTGTGGTCTTCATTCATTTATTCAATGGTTACCAAATGTCCATCGTGTTTAGAGCACTGTACAAAGTTTAGTTAAACCAGAGTTCTGCCCTCATGGAGCTTATATTCCATCAGAAGGAAGCTTGGAAAATGGGTTTGCTTAGAGTTGCTCCCTACTCTTCCTTTCCTTGCTTTATTTTAACTTTGTACTTTTTCTTAAACCCTGGAAACCGAAATTGGTGTCATAATTTCAACATGTAACCCCATAGTAATAGATAATAAAAAAGTGTAGCACAAAGTAAAAAGTTAGGACTCTTAAGGCACATAGAAACGATTATAAATGGTGTCAGCAAGGGCAACAGCTGTGCTTGGTCACAAAATGTCCCTGGGTGTCATTATCAGAGGGAGATTATTGGGCCAGGTAGACCATCAGTATGGAGTTTCTTACAAATTCGTGAAATGAACTGCATAGTCTCTTATAAATAACACGCAGAAACAGCAATAAGGCAACCTGTCAAATACTTGTTATAGCAAGACTGTGTCTCGTTATTCCTCTGCGGACCCAGAGTCTGTCTACTGCCAGTGATTAGTTTGTTCCCAAAGCTGCAGCACAGTTTTTCTGAGCAGTGAGGCAGTTGGAACAATTTGCTTTCTAAACAGCATCTAGCATTTTCTTACATCTATTTATCTAGGTCACAATGACCAAACCACAGGATTCAGACCTCAAGGTAACTGAAGCCTTCCAGGAAATGAATGAATCAGAGCAGATTGCAGAGTGTAGAGTCTACAGACCAGGGGTGGGGAACCTGTGGTCTGGAGGCCACATGTGGCCCTCCAGGTCCTCAAGTGCAGCCCTTTCACTGAATCCAAACTTCATGGAAGAAATCCCCTTAATAAAAGTATTTGTTTTATAAAACTTGGTTTCAGTCAAAAGGACTTAGAAGGCCACAGGATCCCCATCCCAGTTCTAGATCATTCTCTCTCAACTAGGATTTTTGGAAATATCAAACCGTAATGGCCACAGATTTATATTCAAGAGACATTTAAAATGAATGGGAAGAAAGGGAAAATGGAGCAACTAGTCTCTTACTACCTCCGTGGGAAGAAACACTGACTGAAGAACCACTTCCTGCTAATGCTATGTTATCCATCCTTTTGGGATGACCCTTGGCAAGTGTGACATTTCTTATTCTGTGTCTCTTCTCATAGCAGAATTCTGCCTTAGAAGCCTGTGGTCTAAATAGAAAGATCAGACCCCAGAGTCAGTAGACTTATGTTCAAACCCTAACCCTGACTGGTCAGGTGACCTTGGGGAGTCCACTTAAACTCTCTAGTTTAGTTTCCACATCTGTAAAATAACGACACAATGATACTGACTTACCTTAAGGCATTATGTCAAGGAAAACTGTTTTTGTAAACTATATTATATAATTATTTCTATGGAAAGCCTGCTGTTCTGATATTTTGTACCATTGGAGAAAAGGTATAAAATCACTTTCTACACATAGTTAACACTTAAAATATTCAAATAAAGCCAAATCCAAGCAAAATTCCTTTGTCCTTCCTCTAACCAGATAGTTTTCTTAGCTTGGATATAGTGAAAGGAACTATTTCAACTTCCAGTTTGATTTTTTTTTCATCTTAAACCTGAATTTTTTCAATCTCCCCAACTCCTGCTTGATACATACCATTAGCATCACTGATATATACAATTATTCATAGACACTTGACACTCACTAGCTGTGTGACCTTGGGCAAGTCACTTAACCCCAATTGCCTAATCCTGGGTCATCTCCAGTCATCTTGATGAATATCTGGTCACTGGATTCAGATGAGGCTGGTGACCTGCATAGACCTCCCCCACTCAAAACAAAGTCAAGTGTATGCCATTACTTCTCTGACAGCATGGTTTTCTTCAGCAATGAAGGACAAACACACATTAGAGCTGTAAAGAATATTATCTAGTTCAGCGTGTGTGTGTATGTGTGTGTGTGTGTGTGTGTGTGTGTGTGTGTGTGTGTGTGTGTGTGTGTGTGTGTAGATAAGGAAACTGAGATACAGAAAAGTAAATGACCTGTCCAGGATCACATAATAAGGTAGTATAATAAGGCCCTTGAATCCCTCTAATGTTTTCCCGCTCTATTAGGCTACCTCCCTTAAAATTTGTCCATTTAATTATTTAACATAAGCTTATGTACATATATGCTACATATACACATACAGTAGTATCTTACATAGAATGTGAATATATTGACTTTCAAGTCTGGGAATGATGCCTTTTCTATCCTCCAAATCCCATTGTCCTGACTGAGAAAATTGGGATCACCCAATCTAGATCCCTTTGAGACAGCAGTAGGCCATGGCATCTGGATACTCTTTTGGGACTGATGTAAGTCAGGCACTATACGCATTACGTTTTTATTGACTGAGAGGAAGTTTGCCTGTTCATTGAGTGCATACTACAGGCTCAGACCCTAAGAGACTCTTTTAATTTGGGAAATTTAATCAACATTGGCAATATTTACAGCTGAGACAAATTCAGGAAAGAATAGAGGGCATGAAATGTCATCAAAAGCCTGAATAGCTCCCATTGTGAAAAGTCTGAAAAAACAAAGGTAGCGTCAGTATATAGTTTATGTTTGTGTGGCTGATATACTATATCAAGGAATGTAGTAGTTAGTACTCAGTTTGAATAGTTAACCAAACAATATTTTTTTTATAATTTGTGAAGGTCTTTTTTCTAGGTATGCTAAATACCAATGAGGAGGGCATAAAAAGCTGGCATTAAAGAAAATGACAGATGCAGGAATTATGAAAAGGGAAATGGGAATTTACTACATATGTTGTAGTGCTATCCCATTAAACACTTTGGGGAAGAAAGGAGTAGAATGAATTTGATACGTGCTTAGTGTTGTCCCTGATGAACCAAAAATACTTGTACTGGTGAACACGCAGTTCTCTGAATTTGAATGAGTCATACAGAATTTCTATTAGAAAACAGAAAACAAGGGAATTTGTGAAAGTCTCCTGAATATTGTTCCAGAAATCTTAATTTTTAAAAAGAGTTAAATGTTTAGAGACAACACAAAAGTAATAAGGAAAAAGAGAGTTGCCTTCAATTTAAAAAGTCAAAAAGTACAATTTGAAAAAAAAAAATGAAGTCAATGGATTACAAGGATACCTAGCAACAACTTTAAACATACAAAATGCCATTAAAAATATGTTAATGCATTTATTGGATGTATGTAAAGGTTTGATTAATTTGCAACTCCAGATTTTGAAAAGATATTTCTAGGTAGACATGGCACATGTCTGCAGGCTTTGTGATGACCTATTTGATAGAATTCAAATAAAATCTGATTCTGAGAATTGCAGTTAGCCTTCTTGGTCAATATAGTGTGGTAAAAAGAACAGTAGACTTGGAATCAAAAGATTTGTAATCCCAGTTTTGTTACAGAACCACAGGACCTTGGACAATGTTAGTAGAAGGAGTTTCAGGTAGCAAATGGACCAAAACTCTGAGTTAATCGCTGAAGTTACTTGAAACTAATAATCAAAACACACAGCTATTTTGTTTTGTTTTCATATTTGAATTGAACTGCCTCACTTACATGATTAAGGGATTTACCAATGCTTCTACCTGAACATTTTTCTCCTGATCAATAAATTAGGAATTCTAAAACTTTCTCATCTGAAAACATACCAAGCCATTTCTTTTAAACTCTAGATTGCTGAGGTATTATTCTGCTTGTAACTATTAAATGTTCTGCTTTCCCAGAAGCTTTATCCAGAGGTGCTAGAAGTGCTAGAAGACCATCTAATCAATCTTCCAAGCATTTCTTTTGTATACAGGGGGAAAGTATCATTAAACTTTTTGCATATGACAAGACAGTGATGGGAAAGTTAAAGGACAGCTCAAAGCCAGAGAGGCCATGTTTGTGTGATGAGGTGAGTTGTCTAAGTTCATATTCTGTTCTTCATTATGGAGAAGCCGTTTTTGATAGAAATGGCTTTGGAATATACAAGGGGCAGGGAATAAACAAGGGTACATAGACCACAGAACTGTCCATCGGGGGGTATTGCTTATATGCCTTGATTCAACATCGTTCCACGAAGCCAATGTTTTTAATGTCATCACCATCATCAGAGTCATTGTCATGATCATCTTGAGAGAAATGATTACTAAATAGCTAATTGTCAAAATGGCATAGACACAGGATTTATCCATCTCTGAGACCTTATTGGCCTCAGTGTCTGAAAGACATTGCTGATAATAAGATTGGATTGGCTTTCTCCTCAAATCTTATTCAGACTCCACCCAGGTGGGGAAGCCGATTGTGTTATATTTAGGTTTGGTTGGAGATAAATTCTTTAATTAGATTTCCCAAGGCTGGGGGAAGGGCAGGCGATTTGGAAGTAAATCACATGATCGAAGTCACATCCCTTAGTGCCTCACTAGAAGAGTCCACCTCTCATTATAATATTCATTCTCTCTCTTTACTTGTTAATCAATCAGAGTTGATTCCCACCCCCGTGGAACACCCACTCTTCCAAGGGCATATAAGCATTGAGTGAGTTCCATGATATCTCTTTGATCTAAGAGAGATGGTCAAGTGACCATATTTTTTATTAATAATATGCTAGCATTATGAATAAGATGATCACCCAGAAACTATGTCTCTTTTGAGCTTTTTAAACATCACAATCATCATCAATAGCTAACATTCACATAGTGCTACATTTATAGCTTACAAAACACTTTACAAATTTGATCCTCATAACAACTCCAATGAATAAGTGCTGTTATTAACCCCATTTGACAGATGAAGAAACAGAAAGAGATTAAATTACCTCCTCAGGATCACATGGCTAGTATCTTAGGCAGGATTTGAATTCAGATATTTCTAACTCCAGGTCCACCACTCTATCTGCTGTAACCCTAGATGCCTCTTCTATGTTCAATGTACTGCCGAGGCACAAAAGTAATTAAAAGGGAGTAGCAAAGTCCCTGTTACTTAGCATTTTATGATGTAGCAGTAAGAATAAAGCAAATACATATTTCTACACTTTTGCACTACAATAAACGGCAGAATATGACAAGTTTCAGGAGGTTAAAAAAATACTATGGATATTGATAGAAGGAAGGAATTATGGTTTGAGGAAAATCTGTACCAGATATATATAAAACCTAACTGATTGAAATTTAGAACTTAATTTATGTATGACCTCTAACCACAAAAATAAATAAATAAATTACAATGCTCATTTAGTTTTTAAAAATAATGAAATTACCAAATGTATATAGTCATCAGATACAAGTAAGATTCAATTGATTTTCTTTAATTTAGAATTTATCTTAGTTACTCTACTCTAAATGGTAACCAAGTACTGAGGAGAAAGGTAATTTAGGATGTAAAAATACCATAATGAAAACTATCAACACTAAGCATTATGGTACATCAAGTGATGAATGTCATAATTTCTTATTTTGCAAAATCATCAATGACTATTCTCAAAAAAACCCAAGTGTATTTTAAAATGTCATGTGATATATACAACAACAAGAGTGAAAGCATCTTCTATTTTGTTGTTCAATTATTTTCAGTTATGTTTGATACTTTGTGATCCCATTTGGGGTATTCTTAGCAGAGATACTGGAGTGGTTTGCCATTTCCTTCTCCAGCTCATTTTACAGATGAGGAAACTGAGGCAAATAGCCTCAAATGACTTGTCTAGGGTCACACAGTGTCTGAGGCCAAATTTGAACTCATAGAGAGGAGTCTACCTGACTCCAGGCCCAACACTCTATCTGCTGCATGAAGTGCTACTTTGTACTTCTGTCATTTTTTATGTTAGAAGTTTTAATATATGCTAAGAAAAGATAAGATATTTTCATTTAAAAGTATTTCACATACAATTAGGCTTTTTCTCAAGGCACACATTTTGGTTAAGCCACTAATTTTTCATTGTATGTAGTCAACCTCAACTTTTACAGGGAGCAACATTTCTAGAAAACAGCAAGAAAGTAAAAAAAATGAATGTTTGTACATTGAACCTATAGGAAATAGAAGTTTAGATTTCCATGCTACCAAACACTGCAATCTTTTTCTGGATATTGCTGAAATACACTTTCCTGCATACAATTCTTTATAGTAAAACAATAATTCTGATAAAATGCACTTTTCCTAACACAGTAACAATGGAATAACCCATAAAATGCAACATATAAAATAAAATAGGACATGAAAAATATTTTTTTCTCAATAGTACTTCCTGAGAATTCTGTGACCTTTTGTGCTAACATCTCAAAAAAAAAAACACACATTGATTTCAGGCAATATTCATTATTATAACACATGAAATCTACAATACCATAAATATTTTCCTCTTTCTTGTGGATATAATGAATCATCATTTCATTAACACCACACTAGCAACTAATGGCTTTCCAACAATGAAGCTCATCTAATACCTTTATTTTCTTGCCAAGCTGCATAACCGACTACGTTTGGGCTTACAGTAGGCAGTTTAAGTCTCAGGGTATTCCAAAAGGACTAAAGATACTGGTCTTTACGGGGCCTTCAGATAGATAGGATAGATCAGCTCAGTACCCAGTTAGTCCTAAAGAGATTCTCCAAGAGGTCTGCAACTAGTGCTCTCAGCAGACTAATAGGTGGGTCAGTACAATTTCTAAGGGTGTATGTTGGATGCCTCCCAGGTGGCTTGAGATTAATTCAGTCTTCAGCATATAACTGGCTTCTGTTAGGGCCAAATTCCTGCCTGAGAACTGGGCAAGGAGGAGGAGATAAAAATGGTATTGAGTCCTCTACCTGTTTTAGAACACCAGGAGACAGAAGGAGAAGCTGCAATAGAGGGTGGAGTCCATCACCTCATACAAAATTGAAGTGGCAATGATATCCAGACTTCCATTCATACTTTTGCTTCCCAGAATTCTTATCTTTCTTCAAAATTACATTCAGATTCTGCCTTCTGCAGGATGCCTTTTTTGTTTGTTCCAGCACCCAAAGCCTTCTCTTCTAAAGTTATTTTCCATATACATTGTATGTACAGTTATTTTTGATGTACCTACTCCTTTACAGGCTATCTTCCATATTAGAACATAAACTCCTTGAAATGAAGAAAGTCCAGGGAAGATTCATATGAACTGAGGTAGAGTTCATATGAATGGAGCAGAACCAGGAGAGCATTTTATACCTTAACATCAATGTTGTAAAAATGAACCCTGAAAGACTTAAAAACACTGATTAAGATTTTGTTTATTTTGCTTCTTTGTCTTGCTTGGCTGCATTTATGAAACAAAAGTTCTATTATTTCTTTTTTTTTTTTTTCAATGAGTGAGAAGAAGAGGGCGGGTAAAAAAAAGAAGATATGATTATTAGGAAAAATCCCCATTTTCCATTTTAAATATAAACTTTATATTATAGAGAATCATACTTTCCTTCTTTTTCAGTTCTTCTTTGAATATGAAAATCATCATGTGTGTTAATGCTTGTCAAACACATGTATTTTTTAAGAGCTCAAAGGATGAGGGGGGCAGCACCTATTTGCTAACTAACATTCATCAAAAGTTTTAAAGCCCAGAGGCAGGCAGCTAACACAGAGGGGATCCTCCACTGGACATTTATAGGAATACGTGGAAAACAAGAATCACATATTTTAAAAACCTACTTTAACAAAAATATGCATTGTATTGAGCATAATAGTATTTAATTACATTCACATATCATAATTCCCTAAGTCATTCCTTAATTGGTGGGAATCTCTTCATTTCCAGTCCTTTGTCAATAAAAAGCTGTTAAGCATATTTTGTGTATATTCAGGACCTTTTTTCTTGTTCTAAGATCTCTTTAGGGTACTAATAGGGTATCCTAGTGGTAATATTACTGGTTTAAAAGTTACTATTTAGTAACTTTGGGACACATAATTCTAAATTGCTTGTCACAATGGCCAAATCTATAGATTTGACATATAAAAATAAAATTAGGACCAATTTACAGCTCTACTAACATATGAACAGTGTTCTTGCTTTTCTATACCCCTTTCAGAATTGACCATTTGTGCATGCGTGTGTGTGTGTGTGTGAGTGTGTGTGTGCTTTGCCAATTAGATGAGTGTGAGGTAGAATGTCTGAGTTGTTTTAGTTTGTATTTCTGTAATTATCAGTGATTTGGAACTTTTTTTTTTCTTATGACTACAGATAGCTTGGGGATTTTTTCCTTTGCAAATCATTTATTCATATTCCTATGTCATTTTTCAATTGGGGAATGGCTCTTATTCATATAAATGTGAATAAATTCTTTATATCTTGGAAGCAAGATTTTATACCTGAGCAAACTGATAAGTTTTTTTTTCTCTAATAAACTGTCTTCATTGTAGACCTTGGTGTATTCAATCTGTATATGCAAAAACTTTTTAAAAATTTTATGTAATCAGAATTGTCCATTTGGTTTCTTAACCTATCCATAAATCAGAAATGTTATTCCTTCCTTGTTTCTCTAATTTGTTTATGATGTAACCTTTTATATCTAGATCACATATCCACTTGGAGCTTATCTTGATATAAGGTGTGAGGAGTTGATCTAAACCCAATTTCTGCCATATAGATGTCCAGTTTTCCCAGCAGGTATTATTTTTCAAGTAGTGAATCCTTATTCCAGTAACCAGATTATTCAGGTTTTTTCCAGTACCAGACTACTAGATTAGTTTGCTTCTGTATATTGTATACTGAGTCTGTTTTAATGATTGCTCTATGTTTTTAATAGTACAATTATTTTGAGAATTACTTTTAAGTATAGTTTGAGATCTGGTGCTTCCATACTTCCTCCCCACTTTTTTTTTCATCAGTTCCCTTGAGATTCTTGAATTTTTTGCCTCCAGATGGATTTTATTGCTTTTAATAAATGACTGGCCCTTCTCCTTTTCTACCAATACATTTCCCAGATGATACATTTTTCTCCACTTCTTGTGTGCAATGTATCATTGGTTTTATGCAATAATTTACATATTATGTCCACCATATATACCTCTGCAGTTTTCTTTGGGGTTTCCACAAAATTAATTCGTTGGAGATTGTTGTATTCTATGAGTCACAGATATTTGACATCCCTGGTAGAATACTGGTGGTGGATCTCTATGAGGAAAGCTTGTGTACATGATTTACAGGTCAGAGGGAATATCTAGATTGATGATACCCATAGATCTATTTGAATAGTTCAGTATTTAAATATTTATACATATAAGAATAATAAGTAAATTATACAAGTGAGCTATAACAGATACATGTGTATAAGAGAATTGATATTTCACTATCACAATGTGTGAATGAGGAGACACTCTAGAGGCTGACAGTGTGTCTATACCATAGTTCCTTTATTATATAATAAAGAAGTTCTCTTATAAAATTAAAAATAGAAACATCATTAGACCAAAAAGATAGATATGACAGCAGGATTTTAACTAGTTTGGACCTAGATGTGGAAATTCAGTTGCATGGAATATAGACTCAGGAGTGATTTGTGGAGAAGATTCCTGAAGGAAGGAGAAGTAATTTATTTTTCCTTCTATCAGACATTATATCTAGCAGCAATTTGTCAAATCTGCTCAGCAGTTCAAGAAAATATAATACACAACTGAGGACAGTTTTATATTCAAAAGGAGGGAACAGCTTTGAGGAAGAGGATTCTTGACAGCAGAAAAGAGAGTCAGCTATGAAGAGGAATAGAAACTGGGAAAAAGGAACTTCATGAGCATTCTAGAAAGAGATAAATGACTGAACACCAGGAGCCATGAGCTGCCTTCGCCACTTGTGCATTCAACAATGCATCTCTCTCTCTCTCTCTCTCTCTCTCTCTCTCTCTCTCTCTCTCTCTCTCTCTCTCTCTCTCTCTCTCTCTCTCTCTCTCTCTCTCTCTCTCTCCTATGTTACTCTAAGTTTGAGCCTACCTTTCCTTGGGTACTACATATTGCTGGGATAATGTACTCTACATTTTTGGATAGAATGTTATATAGATAACTGTTTTTAAGATAGTATACTTCTTTTCTAAGGGCTAATTGTGTTGTGTGTGTGTGTGTTCAGTTGTTTCAGTTGTGTTTGACTCTTCATGATCACATTTGGGATTTTCTTGCAAAATACTAGAGTGGTTTGTCATTTCCTTCTCAAACTCATTTCACAGATGAGAAAACTGAGGTCAACAGGGTGAAGTGACTTGCCCAGGGTCACACAGCCAGAAAGTGTTTGTTTTTTTTAACTCAGGTCTTCCTGACTGCAGGCCTAGCATTCTATCCACTGTGTCTACTGATTGATTATTAATGGGAATCACACTAATTAAGATTCATGGACTATACAATATTACCAGTACAACCTGTATTACTCCTAGAATCTAAAGTGACAGTTATCTTCTGGGGGGCCCAAGTTATGAATATGAATGAGAGTTGGAGTAACATCAATGGGTATGTTACAAAAATAAACAAATGTCTTCAGTGCTTGGAAGACCTCAGGTCAAATCTTACTTTAGATACAAAGCAGATATGTGAACTTGGACCAATCTTCTGACCCCTCATTCTTCCAGTAAAATCTCTAAGACTATGTCCAAATACCTATTTCAAACTAGAACAAACTACATCCTTCCCAAAGAAACTGGCCTTATGAAATATTGTATTTTTAAAACTTCCATCTTCTTATCTCCAAAACTTCTCCTATATTTGCCTGACTACAGAGTGACTTAAAGATTGGGGGAGGAGGGAAATCTCGCTGGTTTATATTTATATTCCTTGCCAACAAATGAGCAAGCTCTGTTTACTAGTGATGAAAAAATAAGTTCTGTCAACAGTAATGTGTAGTTCACTCCCTCACACATCTCCCAGCCCCTGTTTTATATGAATGCTAGAGGAGAATGATAATATGAGATTATTTGCTTTTCTAGTCAGGCTAATTAAAATTTCGAAGTCTGTGCCTATTCAAGCTAAATAATGTAATTAAAAAGACATTTAGTTATTCACCTGTTCATTACAGCATAGAGAGTAACAAATGTTTTGCCTGAAGTAACAAAATGGCCTCCATTTTTAAACTCTTGTTTTCTGAATTTCATACTCATAAGTTTTCTGATAATTTCCCTTTGGGTTGAAATACAAATCAAACAGAGGATATTTGGCATCTCTAGTTGTGCTTTTTAGTATGAAGTCTAGTACATTAGTAGACAGTGTGACCAGCAAGGTTACCAATTGAAACATGAGCTCGAACACTTGAGTTCCAGCATTAATCAGCAACGTAATCTTGTGCAAATAATTTACTCTCATCTGCCTTCATTTTTTGCCTTTATTCCTAGGACAGAATGTAAAATAAATGGAGATAATGATTTGCTATCTACTTTGTGCGTGTGTGAGGAATTTGTGAGATAATGGATTGTAAAGACCTTTTAAGTCTTTGAAAGAAAGGTACTACGTAAAAAAAAAACCTGTCATTTAATGTCCACTGTAATGGCTATTTAATATTACCATTTGAATCTTTGAATGCTATACCTAATCATTTTATAGTAACTTTGTAATCACAATTCATTAAAGATTTTACTTTATTTTTTTTTTGCATTTCTCTTGACATTGGGTTTACAAACAAGTTCATTTAAAGTTCAAAGGAAAAGAATATTTGTCATTTTGAATGACAACCTTAACTAAAAAGACAATGGGGAAAAAGCGTGAATAGCTGTAAGGTTACTGTAATGTTTTAAAGGGACAGCAATAAATTGCAAGGACATTTTTATGGAGTTTTTTAACCTCTGGCCTTTGTAGAGGAGAAATCAATAAGATATTAAGAAAATCATGAATTAATGTTTCATATAATGTAGACATCAGTAGGAGTCATGTGGCTTAGATAAATTTCCAAACCAGTAGCTGCCCATCTTGAAACAAAGATATACAGCTCTATATGGGGATCATTTTTAATTATTCTCAGTTCACATTAATGGATGACTTTGTGGTATTAAGCTGGCTATTTAAAAACTCAATGTTATCTGTAATGTTATGATAAAATCCACAGAGGAAATGAAATCAAAATGAGGTCTTCTACATTAAGTTAACATCACTTCTGTGAAAAGTTGGCATTTCCCAGGGTTTTTCTAAATGATTGCCAAGTCTCTTAAAGCAATGTAAGGTCATGAAGCAACCCCGTGTTCAAGGTATCACTCGATTTTGATTTTGGCTCATAGAAAAGATTATATCCCAAATTCACATATGTTAGGGTGTGTTTTTGAGGAGTAGAGGACTCCCCCTATTCCCGCTAGAGGATGTGTAGCACTCAGAGAACAGGCAAATAACCCAAACCCAGACAGGACCAGATACCTCCCACAAAACAGTAGGGCAAATTGCCACGATACTGGGTCCCCAGGTAGTTTCCTGGAATGGTCAGCTACTATTATTCATTTTCTCTTCTTCTACAATAATAAACCTTATGTTAACCCCCCCCCCAAAAAAAAAAAAAACCCAGAAAAATGTTTAATTTCACTCCTGGAGAGAAAAATTCACTACCAATCATTGTTCCAATGGTTGTTGATACTGAGGAATAATGTGCTAGCTGAGTTATTCTTCAGTCATTTCAGTCATGTTTTACTCTTCAGGACCCCATTCAGGTATTGGTTTTGTTTTGTTTTGTTTTTTTTTTTTTAACAAAGATATTGGAATGATTTGTCATTTCCTTCTCCAGTTCATTTTATAGATGAGGAACAGAGACAAACAGGATCAAATGATTTGCCTGGGGTCACACAACTAGGAAGCATCTAAGGCCAGATTTGAACTCAGGAAAAATGAGTTTTCCTGACTCCAGGCCAAGCACTCTATCCACTGTACCACCTAGCTGCCCCATAGATGAGAATTCTATGGCAGTAATTCTTCCAAGAACTCTAGGGGGCTAGCTATGTCACTTTGCTCTTTTCTCCCCCATGCATGTAGTGAAAGTTAATGCTTAAGGATCATCTCCTCTTAGGAATAGCCTATGCATACACCTCTAGTGGATGCCTCCTATGAGGGCATGGAAGCTGAGACTGATTCATAATGGGTCAGGCATAAAAATCCATGACATGCCTCAAACCTTTTGGCTCATCCTCCTAAATAGATTAAATAGGTTTCAACTTAAGCAGTGTGACTGCAGAGTGGTAGGTAAAATACTTGGCTTCTCAAGTTCCCTTTCAGAATCCCAGAGTAGCCTATAAACCTGCTGAATTTTGGAAAAAAATTCATTCAGTTTGTCTACAGTGTGCCTCATGTGCGTGACTGTGTAGTAAGCCATATACCTGGATATTTCACCCACTCTGAAATACAGCATCTTGGTATGTGACTGGATGGCCCAACTTCAAAAGCCTTGATCAGCATATCTTTTGCCAATGTCACTTCAAATACCTAGAGATCCCTGCCCACCTGTCTTTTCTAAGGTCCAGTTTATCTTAAACTCACCTAGTGTCAGAAAGTAGGAAATCTGCTACTTTTTTTTCCTTGAAAGCCCAGGCAAATAAATCTATTGCTTAGATGGAAGTCAGTAGGTCAGGTGGATGAGGAAGGGGAAATTCATTTCCAAATATATGCAATAACTGCATGTAACACTTTTATTTAAAAAAAAAATCAAATACAACATAGCCTTTTAAAAATAAATTTGCTGGCTATAAGAATAGTCCAGACAGAAACATTTGAATAATTCAGGGAGAGGTTTCAAGGTCCTTCTTTTGTAAGGAGAGGGCAAAGAATAACTAGGAATGAGAAGAATCTATTCTACCATGCAGCTAATTTCCTGGTGTTGGTACAGCATGGAGACAATTAAAAAAAGGTGGTGAATACAGCAAAAGTTGGTGAATACAGTTTTCCCAGTGAAAATAAATAAACACAAATATTTTAGTTGGGGGCTGAACCAAATGAATTGCCTTATATTTTATTGAGAGTAAATGAATAAGAATGATGCTAACAAATTATTTAAAAAATAAATGTCCCTATAACTCTCTGGGAAAGCAGATTTCTCCTTCTGACTCCTCAAGAAGGAAAAAAAAGACTAACAAATCTTGGATCAGAGCTACCAAAGAAAGAGATGTTACAAGAAGCAAAATGACTTAGTCAACTAAGAAGTAACGCTGAGAATCAGAAGTCATTCAATCTAATTAGGTGCTACTACTAGGTATGGCTGAAGCAAAGTAATTGATATTTGTATCTCTGTGTCCTCATTTGCAGAATGGGCAATATCAATATTAATTTTACCCAGAGGAATTTTGCAAGGAGCAATTTTTCTACCTAATGATAATAATTAACAGTTATAACTAGAGGAGCATAAAAATACAAACTCGTCCATTTGGCATTTAAAGACCTTCATGATCTCTCCAGGTTGATTACGCATTAGTCTCCCTGACAAACATTCCATTCCATTTGAAGTGGCCTTCTTGCCATGCCCTTGTACATGAATGGCAATCCACACCCTGTTTCTATGCCTTTGGACAAACATGCCCCCCATGCTAAGAATGTTCTCTCTTGCCTTTTCTGCACTTCTTGGAACCCCTACCTACCTTCAAGGCTCAGCTCACATTCTACGTTCTGTAAGATACCTTTCCTGATTCTCTTGATTGGTTGCCCTATTCCCAACCCCAAAATCATTTTGTAATTATTTTATATACATTCTAAGTTGACTTGTCCGGAAACATGTATTCCTCAGTAGAATTACAGACAGGGATTATTTTGTTTTTGTTTCCCCGTCGCTTAACAGATTCCTAACTAATGCCTTTGCATGGATTGATTCATAAGATATAAAGCCATCTATAATTGTTGATAAGTAGTCATCACTAAAAATATTTAATGCTCATTCAATTGTGGTGCTGCTATGGGAACTGATTTTGAGTTCCTGCCTTTAAAACACTTGCCATTGAAAAGGAGGTCATTTATGAAAGACCCATCTCATTGATGCAAATGACAATCACACAAACACTAAACAGCAAGTTATATGAGCTTTTCTAGTGTTTGTATTCAAATAATGAGAACCTGTGACTCAATCACTATTGATGACATTTTATAAGAATCATTAAATGTTAGATCCTGAAGGAAACTTAAGAGACCATCTATACAATCACCTCCTTTTAGAAGTGAGGAAACAATGGATATGATTTGAATGAGGTCATACAACAGAGCTAGGTTTCAGACTCAGGTCTTCTGACTCTAACTCCAGGGCTCTCTCCTCTGTTCTACAATGCCAAATCCTAGAGATGAAAATAGAGTACAGCGTTGTTTGCCTGCCCAGTTGAAAAGAAATTGCACTAACTGAGGAAATAAAATATGCTTTCCCCCCAACATTGACTCCATTTACCTTCCACATCCCAAGCTGTTTGGGGTCAGTTTATTCATAGTCAGTGGAGTAGAGCACACAGGGAGACCACTCCACAATCTATTATTCCCTTGCCTAGAGAAACAAGACCAAGGTGTCTATCTTATCTTTGCTAATTCCTATATGCTACTCAGGGATAGAGTTTACGCTTTTTTTAGTTCATATACAATCAAAGTACTAAGTACACAGAAAATATTTGGGGTTTTATCCTATTTATCTATATTATTATTGCTTACATAATAATGAGGGAAAGATGTAGGCATTGATTGAGAAAGAGCATTAAAAATGTTGAAAGGCACTATCTGCAAATCTCAATATGCAGGCTGTTTTGAACCAGCATGGAGGGTATTGACAAGGCCTGTTTGAAGTTGATTCACCAATCACTTTACTTGAAGGTCTCAGGTTTTGTTTACTAGCTGTTGCTTTTGAAAAAGCAGAAAGAGAGGGGAGGCATTGTGGGTTGGCAACTTGAAGGGAGAGGCAAAGCAGAATGAATACTGACAGTGATTGAATTATGTTGATCCTATCAGCCAAACAGCCATCATCAGCGCAGGAGACTTGGGACCATCAGCTTGTCTCCTGGCAGTGATCACTGCTGTGCCTGACATCAGCAAGGTAATGTTAACTCCATTGCTGAAAGGGGGCTATGAACTGTGATCAGAGATTCCGACCCTTCAATAGACATCTATTTTCCTGCTTTGCCATAAATGTCAGTGTCCTTAGACCCCTCACTTTGTCAGTGTTCTGTTGAAGGTTAAAGGCCTAGAACTGATTTTATAAGCCCTTTTTGACATATAGTATTTCTCCCCCCACCCCACTCTCACACATAAGTCTTTATGGGTAGTGGTGGTGACACCACAGGACCTGAGAGAGTGGCTCCATTTGTAATGATCACACTGATGTAAGTCCAAGATAGGCCAAAGCTTAGAGTTTTTGTCTTTTTTTTCTTTTTGGTAGATGATTCTTTTAGTAATAACACTAAAGATATCAGAGATTTGGGTGTTCCCTCTTTGGCATCCAGCATCACAGTTTTACTTTGGAGGGTGGAAAACTTTACAAAATATCAGCATCCAAAAAAAAAAAAAATGACCATGAATAATGTATCCCAGCACAGCTTTGCCAAAGTATTATATGGTCCCTACATTTGTAATTTCTTCACACTGAATTTGCAGGGAAGTGACACTAATGTGCTCATGTTGTTCATACTTGTTTACAAATAGAAGCAGTTGGGCTTTGAGCTTCAAAATGTGAGTGTCCCTGATTCTGACGTGACTTGCCTGAAAGCCCTGGTGGGGGGGAAAAAGTATGCTATGTTAAAAATTCATAAAGAACACTGCTTTTTTATTTCAAGAATAACAGGAGCAAAAGGTTTTTGCAGTGCCCAGGGAAACAGAAAGTTCAAATATCGTGAAGTCACAGGAACAGATCAGAGCGTGCTATTCACAGTTATAGCCTACAAGGCAATTCTTTAGAGTGTCTTGGGTGAGACAATTCAAGGAGAACAGAATCTGAGGAGCCAATTTGCTGAGTTTTGTTCAATCTGTAGAATGAATGAGTCGTTTGTATTATAGAGTCATGAGCAGTGAGAATTGTGACTAGAACAGGGGGGAAAATTAAGATATTTGAACCTATGTACTTCCAAAATATGCCTGAATGGAAACTTTCGCCAAACATCTAGAAACCTCATTAAGGTATTCATGGATTTTTATGCCATCCCACCAATCCTAGATGTGTTCTTCAATTCTGCCTTCTGACTCAGGTTGTATGGAAGGCCTCTAACAGTTACAATAATTGCAATTTATGTTGAATAGGTTTTTCAAAGCAGGCATATTTTATTGCTAGCAGAAAGCCTCCCCTTCCCTACCCTTACCCTTAATATTTTATCTAGTTGAAGAACAGAATCGTTTTTCTCTAAGAAACTAAGTGGAAACCTTGTACTGTCTGAGCTTTAAAAAGCTCTCACTAGGAGGGAACCAAAGTGCAGATGCAGAAGAACTCCAAGGGCATCAAGTCTGGCCAGCTGAAATTACCCAGAATGTTTTACAAAATATGTGGCAGCTGAAACCGACTCATTTGATGACATTCAAATGCTGCTGGTTAACCCAGGCTGTCCCTGGAGAGTCGGGAGCTGCTTTGGGGATAAACATCTTCCGTGTTCCTTTTCAGCTCAGGACATGGTACTTATTTTGTTTCTCTCCTCTGATTTGATTTAATTAACCCATAAAAAAGATAATCTTGTGGAGGGGACTAGAGAGGTGGAGGAAGCACCTCAAATTAGAGCCAGCAAAGGCTTTTTGAAAGGCTGCTGAGGAAAGGCTTGGATGCATTTTTGGCCCATTAGGTCCTGCTAATCTGTTTCAGGAGAGGCTCTCTCTCAGTTGTAAAGGTGGACTTTGGGCAGGGTGAGTGATTGTCTTCCATTTGTTTTCTGCCCAGAAGCAGATGACTTTTGATTCTCAATAAGAATATACATAATCTAAGCACATTAAAAGCATGGTGTATAAAAAGCAGTGTGCACAAGCACGCACACACACACACACACACACACACACACAGCTGAAGGACTGAGCCTCAGAAAGTATTTCTTTAGGGATTGTAGGTGAAGGAAATGAGGGAAAGAAGCAGTATGGAGACTATGCCCCCAAATGATAATTATTAGGTTTTTATTTATAGAATCTGGGATTTCATTCATATAGGGAAAATTCTCTAGGAAGGACTCTAACTACAAAAGTAGATTATCAGTTATTTGGCAACTTATGAATTTAGAAAGTTGTCTGAACTATTAAGTGACTTGTCCAGGGTCACTACTTGTTGTTTAGTCATGTTTGATATTTTGTGATCCCTATGGACCATAGCATGCCAATATGTCCATGTAGCTTCCTTGGCAAAGATATTGGAATGGTTTGCCATTTCCTTCTCTGGCAGATTAAGGCAAACAGAGGTTAAATGATTTGCCCAGGCTAGTAAGTGTATGAGGCCACATTTGAATTCAGGTCTTCCTGATTCTAGGTCCAGTGTGCCATACACTGAGCCACCTAACCACCTCAGAAAGCTAATATAAGTCAGAAACAGGACTTGGGTCTGGGTCTGCCTAACTCTGATCTCTCTTTCCACTTGGGCATCAATACATGAATATGTATTGATTCTTCTATGATAATGAGGCATTTTGTAATTATTCTGAAAGTTAAAATCACCACATTTTAATGCCTGGAGTATACTCAGAATTAAAATGCATTATTGTTGATTTAAGGGCAGCTACGTGATACAGTGGGGTCTGGAGTCTGGAAGACTCGTCTTCCGGAATTCAAATCTGGCTTCAAACATTTACTAGCTATGTTAACCTGGCCACGTCCTTAATCCTGTTTGCATCAGTTTCCTCATCTGTAAAATGAGCTGGAGAAGAAAATGTTAAACCACTCCAGTATCTCTGCCAAGAAAACCCCAGAGTCATGAAAAATCAAATACGACTGCAAAATGACTGAACAACTAAATTGTTGATTTAATTGTAGAGACACTCATACATGATGTTTAAAAAATATGACTTGTAACACATTAACACCGACATACACTCAGATACTTTAGCCTTTAAAATACAAACAAACAAAAAATGTCACTTATATAATGAAATTAAGTGCCAGCCCTTTCAATCAGGGGATAAAATAAGTCAAGGAGGTTTCAAAGGAAATCATAAATCGAGCCAAGAGGAATTTGATATAATCAACTTCTTCCACTCCCCACCTATTGATATTAAAGAGAGATACCACCATGTTTTCTGTCATGTGATAAAGGAGATACTGAAAGGATATAATATGGAGACCCTGAAGCTCTGATGATTTGGGTTCTAAGGGGTGTTGCATTCTTTCTTTTTCTTTTTTTTTTTTCCTTTTACATTCATTGAACATAGGTTTCTTTTAAACTTTTACAACTTACCCCGTGGCACTTCAGAGTGTCAAAATTCCTTCTCATCCCCAATCTTCTCTTGAAATCCAGCTTCATCCAAGTAACAATCATTTTTAATGAGTTTCTCTTTGGAAATTTGAGCTCCAAGATTACAATTGAACTTGTGGCTTCAGTCCTGGGGACCACATTTTAAAAAATTTTCCAGAAGATAGTGAGCAGAATGATGAGGGGGTCTAGAAATTGTATCATATTAAGTATTAAAGAAAATGGTTATAAAGAAAATTTAGCCTAGAGAAACTCAAAAGAAGGATAAATAAGAGGTTTGTATTTTATGATATGTAATGTAAAAGATGGAGTTGATTTATTCTATGTTACTCTTTCATTCAAAAGTATAATCAATGGCTAAAATTGATAGGGAGACAGATTTCAACTTAACATAAGAATTGTCCACCAAAGAAGTGTGACTTATCATGAGATAGTGAATGCCCTGTCAATAGATATTTTCAAATAAAGTCTAGGTGGTCATTTGTCAATGATAATGTAGAAGTGAGTCTTTTGTTAGGTGAGAGATTTGACTAGATGACCTCTAAGCTACCTTTAGACTCTAGGATTCCATTGATCAATACACATCATAGCCTTCTGGGTAATGCTCAAAGACAAATGTTCCTAAGCATAGCTGTCTAGACTGATAGGCTGTGAAAAAAAACTGTGATTAAGAAAATCTGCAACTGGTTTACTACAGGATGCTAATCAAGTCACTCAGCCTATTTATTTTATTGAGTTGCTTTATCTGAAATTTTATAATAATTCAAGCTTCCCTACCTCCAATTCTAACCACATAGGTGTCTTGGAAATAACTTCATTCATGATTGTCTTGTCTATAGTTGACTTATCTACTTCACAGGGTGGTTGTAAGGATTGTATGAGATAACACATACTAAGTACTTTGGAAATCTTGAAGTGCTATGTTAATTTTAAGCATTGTTAATATCAATCGCAGTGTTTTAACCTCATCTCTGTCAATATAGTTCACATAGAAATCAATATTGTTTAGATGGAAATTATCTATTACTATCACTATCCTGCTACTTTTGGTTTATGTCCAATGCTCTATGGATTATTGCATAGGTACATAAAATGCCTGCTTTTGGTAGTTTATTAAAACTATTAGGATATAAATTCATCTTCTCTATACTCACGGAAAGTATCTTCATTACACTGCACTAGCAGACACTTCTACGTTACTGGTATGTGAGCTACACAACTGTTTCTTACTTTTGAACTTGCTTTTTCCCAGAATGATTAGGACTTATGATTCTCCTTACCCTGGAACTCCACTTCTGGGCATAGGTACCCTCCTCAGCCTACCTTAGATCTGTGACCTGGAGCTAGGTAGTGGGAGAAAATGTTGCCAATTGGCATCTGTTCCTACACCTTACATGAGGTTTTGATGCCTTGTCCTTTATGGGTCTGGCATCTCCTCTTGCTTTGGTCCATAGCCTCTCCCTATGCTGAAGTGCTCTATGATTCCATGCTCATTGTCTACAGACCTCTTTGACTGTCCCCCTATGCTAACCCAAATGGGAAAAATGACTCACTGTGAATTTTTCTTGGATTTTCCCATCAGTGTTTGGTCTCGTATCTTTTCTGGTTCTCTTTTGGAAGAGCTTGGGTGGAAGGTAGAATCTCACTGAACTTCCAGCTACTTCGTCATTTTGGCTCCACATCTCACTGTGAAATACAGGAACAAATAGTTATGGGTCTTATCTCAGACCCAGTTCTTTACAGTTTTGCAGAGAAACTAGAGTTCAAGTTATTTCCTTTGATGTAACTATTCTGTCATTCATTAAATTAGTGGTGAGAAAACTTTCTGTTTCTCATTTGATTCAAATTAAATTTTCATTGTATGGGATTTCTTGCATCCCCGTAGATGAACAGAAATTTCCCAAGTCTTCCTTCTTGGCAGATTCTCTCTTGTCTTTGACATTTCTGCTTCTCAAGTCTCTTTAATGAAGCTTTTGCTTGATGTTGAATTGTTGATTTATTTTCTTTGTGCTGTTTTGACTCCTTATATGACTTTAACCTTTTGATTCTTGTTTTCAATTGCTGATTAAACAAATATAGAATTTCTGACACAATACTGTTTTCTAGACTTGTTTTCACACTTTGCCTTTAAAGGGAAAATTTGACATTAGTATTTTAATACTTTACTCTTCTGATATTTTTCTGTAGATCTTCAATAGCTCTCTCAATTAATTTCTTCTATAGTAGAGTTTGCTATGTCATTAGGAGTATTCCTTGATAACTCTACATTTCTTACTATAGCAACAACTCCTGTTACACTGTTTTGCACATCTTTAAATGTTTTTAAATTTTCTGTCAAATCCTGAATTTTCTTTCAGAATGGCTTTAGTGAATGTTAGATTTTATAAATTATTTCTTTCGATATATTTGACTGCTAATTAGATTAATGACATTAAGCTTAAAAGAGGATTTTTCGGATTCCAATTTAAGTATGTCTATCACCTTTTCAAAATTATTTGAGACATCAAGTTCTATTTTGCCATCCATTTTGTCATTTGTTATGATTTTTGAAGTGTGCATTAAATGAAGATTTTTAATGACCTCACAGTATTCACTTTTTCTCTCTTCCAATCTGTGTAGCTTCTTTATTTCATCTCATTTCCTTTCACCCACGCTTTGGTATGGAGCTATTTTTATGATTGTCTTGTACTGCAATAGCAACATGTTGCTGTGTGACTTGCAACTGAGGGTATCATTGATATAAAGTTCTTGCCTACAGCTGTTGAGATCTATTTCTCATTTTGTTATGATACATTGCAGGCACTTAATGAAAGTATTGATGTCTTCAATCCAATTGATGCACATTCATGGTCTGCCCTTTTTAATGATTGTCACCATGAAGTATTTCCATTGGTTGGAGCTTTAGTGTTTATGATCCTTTCTGATGTACATTGCCTTTTTTGTGACACCAGAACATGAAGGAGGACTCTTACCTCCATGCCCTCCATTTAAAACTTATGATAGAGAATATTTCATGCAGAGCTGTCCTGCAGCCCTACACTGTGTTTTCTATAATTTCATCACATTGGCCAAGGTGCTAATCTAATCAGTGGTAATCTAATTACTAATCATTTCTGGATTCCTTATTGACTCCACAGCTACCACAGTGGTCCCTGGTCACTCAGAACCCCAGTTACACATCACCCTGACTGGCATTCCCTTACTTCACACTTGTTTCATTATGAGGATTGGCCATTGTGTCAGGCAAAGCCACTCACTCAGTAGTCTTTGTGACAACTTGACTGCTCTCTCTTTTTCCTCATTCTGAGAGGTGTGGTGTGGAATATCATCTCTCTGGGATGTCCCACTGAGCAGAAGAAGTGCCTTTCCCCATTGAGACTAGCACCTCTAAGTGGCTGCTCACCCATGGCAGCTAAAGTGTGGGCTTGTGTGGCTCAAGTGACTTGGAGCCAGGACCTCAGCCCTCTGCTGCCTCTCCTGTTCTGTTTCCTTCCCTGACAAGTGACTGAAAAACTCATAGCAATAACTGGACCTTGGGAGTTTGTCAGTTCCTGGATTCCTCAGTCAGTGACAACTGTATTGTAGGAGGTGACCCCTGCAATTACTACATTGTTTCTCAGAGCGAAATATGGGAAAATCAGCCCCAGACCTGACCTGGAGTGGAAGAAGACATAGATTGTGAAGGAGCTTGGACAGTATAGACAGAGTTAAGGAAATGGCAAATCACTCCAGTATCTTTGCCAAGAAACCCCCAGAGAGGGTCAATAGTAACAGAGAAATTCAAGCCCAACAACAATGCAGAGAAAGATACCATTCCCAAGCAATCCTCCTACTAGGCTTCCCACAATCACAAACAAGCTCACCCACTCCCACTAGTCGTTGCCGTCCCAGCTCTGCATGCTGTCTAACTTCCTCTCAGCTCTGCTCTTGCCCTGCCTCTTCCTGTTCTACCCTTCCTGTTCCATATCATTTAGACTCATGTGACTCAGGCTTCCATGTGACTTAAGCAGGTCACACGGGCTTATTAATCGATGGGAAAGATCTTCCCATTAAGAAGCAAAATTATATTAACAATAAGCAAAAATACATCATCAATACATAAGGTCACACGGTCGCCTGTGCCTGAGCTGGGGTCTGAATTCAGGCTGACTCTCCCCCCTACCCCACACTGGAGTCTGGTGTACATAAAGGAACTGTTTGAATTTGAATCCTGACTGAGAACATTAAATTAAAAATGCCTGTGAAAAAGATTAGCTCTGCCCATACCTAGTATTTGGCCTAAATTAGCCTTCTATAATACTATATATTCAGTAATCTACTATACTCCTATTATGAGGCCATAAAGAGAGAAGCTGAAATTCAGTGACTGAGCAACTTCTGGCTATGCCAGCTCTAAGTTCTCATTCCTGTTTCTAAGAATGGATCTTTTCTATAATTTACTAGAATTATAATTGACAGAGATTCAATTATTTCTTGAACACATGAACCAGAAGGTGCTGAAATGACAGTTTAAAAAATACTCATGTGGGCATATGTATGTTAATTGTCCTAGAGAAAAATCATTAGAAATGGACAATTGAATAACAATTAACTTTTATTTTAAAGATGTAATTAAACATACGCTTTCAGTGCTCAATTTGAAGTTTCTTTTACATGATAAGTACATCAGCTGCATTAATAAAAGCTAGCAGGCAGGCAGCTATGTAAGGCTACTCTTGATGCATTTTTCCAATGAGTAGCTCTCCCAGGAACTAGAGAGAATGCTGTGAGATCCATTCAGACCTCCCTTCATATCTTTAGAGAAATGATTCAAGCAGAGAGAGTCATAAAATAAAGATGAATTCCACTCTCAGAGAAAGGCAGAGGGCAAGAGGGGTAGGGAGAAGGGTGGGAGCAAGGAAATTCAGCATGATTTAGTGAAGAGTGAGCTACACTTAAAGTCAGAAGACCTAGGTTCAAATCTCTCCTCTGATACTCAGGTGTATGAATCTGGGCAAGTTATTTAACCTCTGTGTCTCAGTTTCTTCATCTGTAAAATGGGAGGGTTGTTTCAATAGCTTCTAAGGTCTCATAGCTTGTAATCTATATCCTATGATCCTGTGGCCTGGATCCATGAGACAGGCAACAGAATTAAAAAGAAATGCATTAAGTCCAATGTCCAAACTGTAGCAGATACCTGAATTTCATAGGACAAACATTAGAATTCCAGGATTTCAAAGCTGAAAAGGACCTTAGCAGTATTCCCCATACCCCAACAATAATTCCCTTCTGAATGGGACCTATGCCTATATGGTCATCCAAACTCTATTTAAAGGTCTACAATAAGGAAGTCTTTTACATTCTGAGGAATCTCATTTTACTTGTGGATAGATCTACTTAGAAATAGATTATTCCTTCTTTTTCCCTGACAAAATCTTAATTTCCCTCTATATGACTTCCATCCATTTTTTTTTCATTTTCCTCTCTCAAGCCAAGTAGACTTTAAAAAAGATACAGTGATACAATGGTAAGAAGAATTTCTTCTTCTAATGTCAGAAGACCTATGTTCAAATTCCACTTTTGATGCTCAGTAACAAAGTGACCTTAGACAAGTCACTTAGTTTCCCTCAGTCTCAGTTTTCTCATCTGAAAATGATGAGGTTGACCTAGATGACCTCTGAGTCCTAGGGAGAGCATTTTATAAATTTAAAGTGATAATAACATTGCTGTTGTTGTTGTTATCCCATAATCCCTCTTCTATATGATAGCCCATTAATATCCAAAGAATAAGGAGGAAATGGGTCTCAGTGTCCACTGAAGAAATGAACTACTTTGGGTGTATCCTTTAGGGGAGGACAAATAACACAGAGGAAACTTCTCTGTAAAAGTCAACAATTCCCTCAATCCTGCTGTCCCCCATGAATTTAGGATAATCAACTCAGAGCTTCTCAGTCATTAGACTATGGGAAATTATTCATTTGGACCCCTACTCTATTCCCATTAGTATTAATCAGTTTGATACGATTCCATAGGGGTAGTCTTTATAAGTTCTGTACATTAGAACCCAGAGCTGTGAACTGAACATTGTAAGTTCATTTGCTTAATCATAGGAAGCTAATGAGAGGTCCTTCACACTTGTTTTTCCTTGTTACAGTGACCAATCCCAGCATGGCAGAGGTAACTCAATTACATGGAAAGTCCCACGACTTATTTTTGCACCTCCAGATCACTCTGTCTTGTGAGCAGGTGATCATTTTATGACTACCTAGTCAGTGGAGATGCTCCATGCTTTTCTCAATCCAAGAATGCCCTGCTGATATACCATTTTTGGTTGACATATCATTTTTGGCCCTCAAAGCAAGGTGTGTCAACCAATGGGATTCTACACTTTGTGTAGACCCCTTAGCGTGTTCAGGTATCAAACTTTATCAGAATAAGGCCCCAGAGATAGGGTTAATAAAGTGCCATTGACTCAGAGCTCTGCCTCAGTCGCTTTCTTTGTAGGCTGGACAATTATGAACTCCACAAGATCTGCAACTTTGTTGCAAACATATCTGGTCTCATTATGCAGCTAACCAATCAATAATAAAATGCCATATTTTCTTTTATTATTTATATAATGTATTGATTAGTTGCACAGTTGCTTACCAAGCAATTGTGAGCTGTGGAATGACACATCATCCTACCCTAATGGGCAAATAGCCTGATTGGAGAGAGAAGCATACCACATGTGAAATAACAGAAAAGAGAAGGACAATTAGGAGGTGTTACCATAACTTCTAAAGAGTGATTTACATGAAGATAGGACCTGGACCTCTCCCACAACCATAGCACAATGCTTTGCATGCAGAAGGGATGTTAAAATGTGAGTTGAAGGTATCACTAAAGTAATCAAATTGATTTTAATATAATTCAATTTGTTGACGTACCCCAAAAACCTTACTCCTTTTTAAAATAAATTTTTTTTCCATATTCAGTATGTTCTTTTTTCTGTAATCATTTGTTTAATATAATTTTGCATTGAGTTTGCAGTATTTTTATACATATTCTTTAATTTATCATCATGAAGCCACATTGTATCAAGGAAAGGAAAGGAAATTAGCATTTATATAGAGCCTACTATGTGCCAGGTACTCTACTAAGCATTTCACAAATATGAGAAAATTTGAAAATAAAAGTAAGTTGTACAAAATAGAGATCTGATGTTTTATCTGTACTATCTACTCTGAATATAGAATATAGACTATATCTGAATATAGAAATTCCCACTTTATTGTTTTTCTGAAGTTCAGAATAAAATTTAATTAAAAAAGGAAAGAAAATATTTAGAATGCTTGTCAGGAGCAAGACAATACAAAGACTAGATATAGGATATTGGAAAATGGTAATTTGATCCTCATAATCCTGAGAGGTAAGTGTTATTATTTTATTACCACCATTTTACAGTTGAGGAAACTGAGGGAAATACAACTTAAGTGATTTGCCCAGGGTCATACAGCTAATAAGTGTCTGAGGCCAAATTATAATTCATTCTTTCTGATACCAGGTCAAGTATTCTATCCATTGCAACACCTGTCATCTCCATAAATATACCTTTGTCATTACATGTACTCTTGTTGAATTGACCATTTTTCCCAGAGTACATTTGCTTTTAATTCATAGAGTTTCAATGTATTTTAATTGATGTGAGTCTTCAGAACACTGACATATGTTTATCTCCATCTCTTGGATAAATTCCTTACCCTTTCATCATGCATGGCAGGGTATAAGGCCACACCACAGTGTTCTCTGTCCATTTGGGGAATTCTATAATTCTGGAAGCATTCTGATTTTCAGTATATCACTCTATTTATTGGAATTCATCACTCTCACAATGGGGACAAGGTTTCTGGGTCGTTTGTAAGTAAAAAACAAATCACAACACTTTCTTTTGGGGAGGTGCAGAGACAGGGGTAGGGGACAAAAGACTGATGCTTCAAAGTCTGATAAAGCTGTTCGCTCTCATAGTCTCACTTGGACTTCTGACAACAGTTCTGAAACAGCCTTAAATGAAAAACATGAATTTCATCAATAAAAATTACTATTTTCCTGTCTCTCTTACTCTAGTTTTTATATAGTATTGCTCAGGGAAAAAAACAAAACAAAATATTTTTAATATTTTCTTTCTTTTTTAATTAAATATTATTCTGAACTTCAGAAAAACAGAATTAAGTAGCCATTTCTATATGCATAGTAAAAAAAGAAAAGCTATTGTAGATTAAACTTCAGATCTCTATTATGTACAAATTGCTTTTTTTTTTAAGTTTTCTAATAAATTCATACCATGACTGTCAATGCTCTTCTATTTGTGTTTCTTTGTGTACTTAATACTGTCTCTTCTCTGCAGAAAAAAAAAAAATGTCTCACTGACCTCCTTTTTTTCTTCGATTTTTCTTTTTTTTCTTCCATTTCCCGCCCTATCCCTATCTCCTCTCTCTGTCTCATCTATCTCCAAAGTAGGGGGAGGGAAAGAAAAGTAAAACAAATTTAAAATATCCCTTGATTATGAAATGGATAAGCAAATTTTGGGATATGGTAATAGACTAATATTACTGCACAATGGAAAATAATGCTTATGATGAATTCAAAGATAAAAAAGACAGGTGAATTAGTGCTGAAGGAAGTAATCAGAATCAGGAAAACAATATACATAATTATTACAAAAATTAAAATGGAAATGTCAGCAAAAAATTCTTTAAAAAGAATATTATCCAGCTATAATGATAAATCTTGACCCTGAAAAATAAAATTCATTCCTCTCCCTTTTCAGAGGTGGGGAGCTATGGGTATGGAAAATTGAATATATTGTCATATTTGTCATGTTGATAAATTTTGATGAACCACTTAAAAAATCTTTGTTACAAGCGTTTGAGGTCAAATTTGTTATAAGGAATGTATTCATAAATGAAGGAGATATAGAAGAAAAAGATATTTTTAATTGTAAAGAAAAACAAAAATTTGAGTGCAATACATAAATTGCAAGTTTGGAATTTCAAGTAGGATTCCAAAAGTATTTTGGACAGAAACATTAGTGTCAGAAACAATAATTAGCATCTGAAGGTAACTACTTTGAAGGTAACAACACGTACTTAAATGCAACACTTTGGTAGGAAAGAGAGGCAAAAGGTAGGTGTTTCACATTCCTTATCCACAGGGACCTTACATTTTACTTGGGGGAGACAAGGCATAAATAGAGAAGTAAAATTAAATATATACCCCCACAAATAAAAAGCATTTTTCTTGGTGGAGATGGAAGGAGAATGAATAATTAGGAAAGGCCTACAAAGGCCATTTCTAGGAAAAGGAACATGAAATGAATTTTGAAAGGAGATATACATTCCAAGAAGCAAAGAAAAGGAAGTTTTACATTCTAGTCTAATATAGAATATTTATATATTCCACAAATTAGAATTTATATTTTAATCCGAGAATTACATTCTAATGTGTATTTCTATATTTTCAAGAATAGGGGACAGCTTGTGTAAATGCATGAAAACAAGAGAAAAAATAGTAAGAAAAATTGTAATTGTAATTATTTGTTGTTGTTCAGTCACAGCTGACTCTTTGTAACCTGATTTGGGGTTTCCTTGGCAAAGATATTGAAGTGGTTTGCCATTTCCTTCTCCAGTTCATTTTATAGATGAGGAAAGTGAGGCAAAGTTAAGTGATTTGCCCAGGGTCACAAAGCTAGGAAGTATCTGAGGCTAGATTTGAATTCAGGAAGAAGATACTTTTTGATTCCAAGTCTGGCACTCTATCCACTGCATCACCCAGCTGCCCAGTTGTAATTATAATAGTAGCTATTTACATAGCACTTCCTATGTGCCAGGCACTGTGCTAAGTGATTTACAATTTTTAATCTCATTTGATCTTTACAATAACCTTAGGAGGCAGGTGCTATTATCATCTTCATTTTACAAATGAGGAAACAGAGGCAAACAGAGGTCCAGTGACTTGCCCAAGGTTGCATAGCTAGTAAGTGTCTGAGGCCAAATTTGAACTCAGGTTTTCCTGGCTTTCAGTCTGGTGCTGTCTCTTCATAGTGTGTGTTTGCCCTTCGTGGCCAAAGACCGTGCCATCAGAGAAATGATGACATGACTTGCACTTCACTTTGTTTTGAGTGAGGGAGGGCTGTGCAGGTCACCAGCCTTACTTCTCCTCCAGAGCCATCTGAATCCAGATATTCATCAAGATGACTGGAGATGACCTAGGATGAAACAATTGGGATTAAGTGACTTGCCCAAATTCACATAGTTAGGGAGTGTCAAGTGTCCGAGGTGAGATTTGAACTCAGGTCCTCCTGACTCCTGCACTGGTGTTGTATCCACTGTACCACCTAGCTGCCCACAGTTTTCCTCATAGTCCAATCTGGCTGGAGCACAGTATATGTGAGGTACAGTGATCTTGATTGATTGAAAGGTATTCTAGAAGGCTTTTGGATGTGAAATGGAGGAATTTGTTTCTCCTAGGAATACTGGGGAACCATTGAAGCTTCTGGAATAAGGAAAGAGCATAGTCATCATACCTGTGCTTTAGGAATATGGAGTCTGGGGAGGATGTACTGTAGAGAGGAGAGACTGGATGCAAGGAGACTAATTAGGAGGTTATTGTAAAAGTTAAAGTGAAGGTAATAAACAAATATTCAAATGGATTTTTGATCTTGTAGATTTGGATGTTAATTCCAAATATATAGATCACAATCCATCCATGCAAGCCCATTAGTGTGGTGCTTTTTATCTAATTTCTGCTAGACATTTGCCCCCAAGAGATCGACCCATTGTGCCAGGGGCCATATTTGTTTTCTCCTGACATTTAGAGACATCAGATGAGCTACATAAGGCTGTCAACCAGCCACCACTCTGCCTTGCCATCTGACTAACCACCTTTTTTGATCATATATTTCTTTGAGGAAATCCTTTACTCCATTTTTTCATTGTAATTCTCTGCTGTGTGTTGCAGCTTGTTCATGTCCAACATGCACTTTTGCATTGTCCTCCGAGTAATACTGACTTTTAATTCTGTACAGACTATAGTGTTTTGTGTCCTGTTGTAACAAAACACTAGTAAAAAATTAGTATTAAAAATATTTTGTTGCTGGGAGGAATTTGGAGTTATTAAAGAACCTTTATAATTTCCCAAAGGCAATCCATGCCTTTCTGCTTCTCCTGTTTGATTGTGGGTCCAAATCTTTTTTTTCTTTAGTCTGTAGTTTCTCTACAAGTTTTATGTGATGTGCTGATAGATAAGCTATGGAGCTGCATATCATTGTCTAGATCCTAATATGCATTTATTATACACCTTGTTTGTTCTCTTTGGCTGCCTAGGCCAAATTCTTTGGATCATTGCAGAACTCATTCAGAAGGCTCTGGGATTCAGAAGCTTGTAGCACAACATCATTCAAAACTTCAAGATCTGGAAAACTTTTTCCATCTGCAAAGAAACTCTTCTCAAATTGAAATATGTGTTTCATTTACTCCATCACGGTAGTTAATATCTTGGGTACACATCTTATTTAATCACTTGCCTGATGTTTAGGATTAGAGGGCTGTCAAACAAGATTTTTTCAGGCGTTATAATTTTCTAGGAATCTTGAATAATTTTGAACTTTGTTTTGGACACACCAAATGAGAGAGAACCTTCAAGGTTCCTATATAGGTCACCATTACTAAAGTGTTTTCCTGAGGTTTCTCCCTGGTTCTAGGAATGTGAGCTCTTCTATTTAACCGGTATCACCATTAATAAAAGTTGTTTTTGTTATTCTGCTATGTTTGTCAGTGTTGCAGAACTCCCATGATTCAAATTCAGTTCATCCATAGGCTATTGTGCATAGTAATATCTTCATATCTTCAATCCAATTTATGTACACTCATTTTGTATTTAAGTGGTCGGCATTATTTGCCCTGAAGCAATTCTAGCAAGTAAAATATTAATATATCATTTTTTCTGATGAATGTGATTTGCCACTTTCTAGATTCATTGTCATCCATTTTACCATTACATAGGTATACATTAAAACTGAATTTGTAAATGTGCTAATTGCCTTAAATGTGATCTTTCTTTTTAAGTTTTTACTTCAGGATTCTAGTCAGTCTCTTAACATACAAAACTTTAATTTGTTTTTCAATAGCTTTATACTCTTGTGTCTTGTCTGGAGGAGTCCGAGATAAACATTGACTTCATCCATTGATTTAATTCGATTGCTGAATTCAAGTTCAAAGTCTTCAGTCTATTTTTATTCAATCAATTATTCAACAGACATTTACTATGTCTGCACCTACCCCATGCCAGGCACTGTACTGGTGATACAGATAGAAAAGCAAAACAATTCCCACTATCAAGAAGCTTACATTCTGTTGGGGAGAAGCAGTATCTGTATATAAGTATGAATATTCATAAAGGTACACAGATGTAGTGATACATATAGCCATACATATGGATAGACTGATAAATGTTAGACATTCTTACGTATATATGCATATATACCTAATTATATGCATACCTACATAGATCTACACATTTACAGAATACGTATATAATAATTATAAGATTGTTTAGGGGAGGAGGCACAAACAGTTGCAGGGGATCAGGAAAGACTCTTTCTGTTGTATACCTTTCTATACACCTTCTATAGGATATAGAAGGCAGTACCTAAGCTGAGTCTTGAATAAATAAAAGGATTCCATGAAGCAGAGGGAAGGAGAGAGACAGCATAGGTGACAGCCAGTGTAAAGACACAGACACAGGAGATAGAGGACCAAGGGTAAGGAACCCAGGGAGAAAACGATTTGGTTGAGCTAGAAAGTGTGTGTGGGGGAATAGGAGAAAATTAAACTGGAAAAGAAGCCTGGAGAAAGCTTGTAAAAAAAAGAATTAAAAGCCAAAAAAGAGGGATTTATGTTTTGCTTCAGAAGAAATAAATAGCGAATGGAGTTTATTGAGCAGAGGATTATCATTGATCTCCACCTATGCAAATCCCCTTTGACAGTTGTGTGGAGAATGAATTGAAGAGTGGAGAGAAGTTATCTAAGACAACTAAAGCAGCCATTATAATAATCCCAGGTAAGAGGTGATGAGGGATGCAGGTCTGAAGTAAGTCATTGGCTTTGTGAGTAGTGAAAAGTGAATGGAGGTGAAAGATTTTGTAGAATTGAGCAACTGATAACATATGCAGGATGAGGCAAACAGAAGAATCAAGGATAATGCTTGAGGTTGCAAATCTGGGAGACTGGAAGAATAGTGATGATGTTAACAGAAATTCGGAAGTTCAGACAAGGTTGTGACCTTGAGGTAAAGAGAGTGAATTCCATTTTGGATGTGCTGAGCTTAGGATGTCTATCAGACACATATTTTGACATGCCCAGGTGGTCCTAGATGATAAGTGAGATTAAAACTCAGAAGAGGGACTGGGGTGAGTATATAGATCTGGGAGTCATCTGCATAGGGTGGAAGGGCAGCTAGGTGGTACAGTGGATAGAGTACCAGTGCAGGAGTCAGGAGGACCTGAGTTCAAATCTCACCTCAGACACTTGACACTCACTAGCTGTGTGATCTTGGACAAGTCACTTAACCCCACTTGCCTCATCCTGGGTCTTCTCCAATCATCCTGATGAATATCTGGTCACTGGATTTAGATGGCTCTGGAGGAGAAAAGTGAGGCTGGTGACCTGCACAGCCCTCCCTCACTCAAAACAAAGTCAAGTGCAAGTCATGTCATTATTTCTCTGATGGCATGGTCTTCTTCAGCAATGAAGGATGAACACACATGCTTAGGATGGATAATTAAGTCCATGAGTTCACCAGATGAAAGAACGTTGAGAGACAGGACAGAGACTTGGAGTCCACTGATAGTTATGATCTCTATTCTTTTAAGTCTTATTAAACATTTCCATCCAACATGATAAAGGACTCCCCACACACATGCCAGGTTATAGCCCAAGTAGCCTATTTTCTGTTTGCTATCTAATATATCTAATGCCATCATTCTCCTTAATACCTGTTCTCCATTATTAGAAAAAAAAAAAACCTTCCTCATCTCTACATCTTGGAACTTCTGGCTTCCTTCAAGATACATCATTAATGACACCTCCAACAAGAAGATTTTGCAGAGTATTGGCCGTTGGTTCTCCCATCCCAGGAAAATCACTCCTTGAACAGAGGAAACAAAGTTAAGAAAAACAAACAATACTGTGATGGAAACTACCAAAGAGGAGTTCCAAAAGTAATTTGAAAAATAAAAAGCAACCCCTTTCCAAAATGCTTCATGTTTTAAAAATATTTTGAAATCACTTATTGTTTTACATGTAATTTATCCTCTCTCCTTCCCCTCCCCCCTCTACTTTTCCCTCCATCCTCACAAGGACATTTTTGACTTTGTTTTATAGCCCACTGAAGCCCAAGAAGGTGATGTTTATTCTTGAGACAATAGGGAGCCACAGAAATTTTTTGAGCAAAAGAGTGACAGGGTTAGACCTATGTTTTCCAGATCTCCACTTGGCAGCTATGTGGAGAATGGATTTGAGAGGGAAGAAACTAGATTCAGGGAGGAGACTAGTACAGTATTCTTGATAAGATTCAATCTAAATTAGGGTTCTTGTGTTTTGATAGGCAGGGTACATATTATTGTAATTATTATTGTTCCCTTTTTACAAATGAAGAATTAGGCACAGGGAAGTTGTGCAGCTAATAGGTATCAGAGCTGGGAATTGAAGCCTGAGTCTTCTGACTCCAAGACTGATATTTTTGTACTTTACTTATGCTTCTTTTTTTATGATGGGAGAGGTTTGAATCATGGGAACTGATGCATTCTCGCAAAAAGAATGAAACAAACTTTTCCCTTGAACCTCATGTAGATCTTTAACTTGCAACTTTAATACATTTCTGCAATGATTGGGTCCTCTAGGCAAATAATTTCCTCATCTATATAACTAGCCTTCATGTCTCACCAGTCTGACATGTCCTATTTCCCACTGGTTATCCCAACTTCATTGTTCTATAGTCATCTCAAACTAATCACACCCAAAACAGAACTCATCTTCCTTCCCCAATCCAAACTTCCTTCTATATTTCATATGATTATTGAGGGCTCCACAATTCTTCCAATCGCCAGGTTTTACAACCTAGGAGTCATCCTCAACTCTTCACCCTCCTTTACTTCCCACATCCAATCAGTTGCCAAACTTTGGGCTCAGATCTAGTATCACATCAAATATCAAAAAAAAAAAAAAAACAAAAAACAAAAAAAAAAACCTAAACAAACTCTTTTCAGTTTATTGTTATGTATTGGTTATCTCACACCTCTACCCCCAAAATTACTCCCTATTTTAAAAATAAATATTTTTATTTCACTTATCTGTAGACATGCAATTTCCCTTCTGTAGGATATAAAACCCTTAAGGGCAGAGGTTGAGGAATTAGTTCAATGCCTGCCACCTAAGCATTTAAGAAATTATTCCTGAATTGAATTAAAGTGAAAATAATAATGTGTATATTAGGAATTCCTTTTATGTGACTTATGTTCCCTATTTACACAAGCTCCATGAGGGTAGGAACCATAACTTAATGCAAAGTTTTTCAAACTGAGAGGTATCCCCCTTTGGAATGTGCTTGGCTGGAAACCCTCTCTGGAAGAGCATGAAACAATGACCAAAATAAAAAATAATTGGAAATTTCAAGTGCAACTCATGATTTTTTCAATGAAAAAAGGTCAAATAAAAATCAACAAAAGTAAGACTAATGTAGTGAATTTGCTCTGACAGCTAATACAGCACAGTACTTATTTAAAATGGTATGTGCATATGGGGTCAAATTTGAGTTGGTGCATATCGAATCTCAATGTAGGCACCATCTGCCATCATCACTGTCAATCAGAGTAAACTCTGACAAAGCTGAGTTGTGTCATACTGATGCTTGCTGCATTTGAATGTAAAGGGAGTAAACTCCAAGTTAAACAATCTTTTTGTGGAAGTTAATAGTACCATAATGTCTGTTACACTTCCCAACTTTCTTCATTTTGGTCAGTAGGACAGACTAAGCTGATTTCCAGAATAACTGAAACTTTAAAGAATTTAAGCAACTAGAAAATAGTTACAGATAATTGAATGAATTTTTTTAAACTAAATTTGTCTTAAATGTCTATTTTAAAAATAAAATAACATCCCTTTGTAAAAGATATCTGATTTAACCAGTTTGAAGAGAAAATCCACTGCAGCAACTGAAACTAATAGAAGAAAAGACAAGAAAGACAGTTTAAGTAGGAGAAATACAGAAAAACAAAGTAAAAATTCAAAATCTAGAAAATATAATCCATTATATTTATCATGGAGATTCACAAGTTCATGGAAAGGAAAAAGTGCTATTTAAAATTTTTATAAATACATTAGCTACACATAAAAACAAAGTCCAATAAATTGAAACAATATATTGAGAGTACACATGAAGGATACCATCAAAAGAGAATTTTTTCCAGATAAAATGCTTCTTTTAATGAGCAAAATCAAGCTTAAAATAAACATCTGTGACGTCACAAAAGGATGTTGTATGAGGCTGCTAATAATATTGCTAAATGTAAAAAGCCTCATTTGATAAATGTTGGTGCTACCTGTAGTTACTAATACGATCTAAATGATGCTTAGTTAATTACATGAAAACCTGTTTTTCTTGGCTCCACTTGTAAAAAATATAGTGGGGGGAAAAGTATTGCCCATATGTCTGAAAACCTCTGGGATAAATTAATAGAGAAATGAAAATCTTGCCATTTTGCCTAACGTCAATTAAATTATTTTTCCCCATTCTAGTATCAAAATAATTCTGGAAGGAAATAGGAAATTTTAAAGTTGGCAGGGAGTATAAGACTTCTCAGAAAAAATGCTCAGTGTCTCACCATTCTTTTTAGGGAGGTTTCATTTTGAAGAAAGGGGCATGGATTCTAATCCTAAATAAAGTTTCCCTTCCTTATTCACTACATCTCACTAGGGCCAATTCTTCATAGATATATTATTAAATGACTTTGTTCCTAGAGATATTAGTAGATCTAAGAATTAGAACTCATTTTAGTTAGTCTAAATGGAAGTTTCAGGGTTAATTGAAATCACATTTGCTTTTAAATCAGTAATTAGAAGAAAGAAAAAACAAATAAATAAAACATAAAATAGCCACAGTCTAACTTGTGGTACCTTGACTCCGACATAGTGATGCCATTTCGGTCCTTTTTGAGCATGAAGGACAGCAGACAGAAGAAATAAAACATAATGTGCTCAGATCTGACTAGTCTCTCACTTCCTCTCAGTTCTGCTTTACCCCTTTCTGTTCCACCCATTCAACAAGCTCCTCCCAATACAGATTTATGTGACTCAGGCAGTTCACATGGGCCTATTAATGGATGAGAAAGATCTTCCCTTTATGCAAAAATACATCCTGTGACCTTAATAGATATTTCTTCCAGAGATTGGGTCTGTATAGGTAAGTGAAGTACAATCTTCACCTTCAGCCTTAGCCTTAAATGGTGCTTTGTGTTCCAATAGCTTGATAATCCTTCTGTTGACTCTATCGGCCTTGAGCAATTCTTTTTTGGGGGCAGGGGAGGGAATGAAATGGAGGTAAGTCAGGAGATATCAGTGTCTATATCAGAATGAAACTCCAGAAAGTCCAGAAATCCCAGATTTATGGTTCTGTGATTCAGCCAGGAGGTGGGGGGAGGGGGGGGATAGAAAAAAAAGTCTTGAAGTCAGTTTGTGAGAAACCATTGATCTAAAAATGGGAGAAGTGAAAGAGCAAGGGTTAAGAGTTCTTAAACCATAGCACAGTCACCAAGATGGCAAGAAATGGAATGCAACTAAATTCATCCAGTTTTATTAAGTTTCTGTTGTCTACACAGCACCCTGCAGAAGTGGGAAAGGAAGAGGAAAGGTTCAGGGAAACTAGCTTCCATTCTGTGAAATGCTTATGAAACTTGTTCTTTTGCTGTTGTCTGACCCTTTTGTAGGCTTTGAGTGAGCTCTCTGAAGCAGCAATTGTTTTGCCTTTATGGTGCTGGCACTTAGCACAGTGCCTGGGATATAGTAGATCATTGACTCAGTATAGGGGAAGCAGATTAGTTGCACAATATTGCTTTCCAAACTATATATTTATACTGAATTTATCCTGTAGATATTAAAAACTATAAAGTGAATTAAAAACAATAAAAACAGATTAGCTTCTAACAGAATTGAAAGAACTATAATTTGTGATCAGAATAGTAAAGATATTGCATATATATGTATATATACACATATATGTTCTTCCTAATGAATAACTGATAACAAAAATATCTTGTAATTTTCCCTGTACCAATGGTGAGGAAGGAGATTTTACAGGAATTCAATACAGAGATTGTACCTTGCACTCTGGTTAAGCTGGATCAAAGGAAAAAAAAACAAAAACAAGGGTTGCAAACTCTGAGGACTCTAGGATACTTAGGTTGATGGTTCTTTGTTTCCCACCTGAATATGTCAACCTCAAGATTTTAAGGAGGAAATGAGCTATAAATGTTAGTGTCTAAGAAGTAGAAAAAGAAGAATCTGTTATAAACCTTAGTAATGCTTTGAGATTCATAGCTGAAAGATCATTAAACACAAAGTCCTCATTATGCTTATTATTCATCCAAGGACCCATTCTAGGCATTGAGCAGACTTATTACAAAGAATAAATCTCTGAAATACAATTATCCAACCAAACTCTTGAAAAATGGCTCCTTGAAGTTCATTATTACCTGGCTGTACTTTAGTAGTATTTCCTAGTGGGTCTTAAAACACGACTCTTGGTTAAAGAGTTATTTAGTAGGCTCTTGGTTATTGAATTAAAAAAAAAAAAAAGAGGAATACACCCCAAGTTTCTTTGGTTCTTCATAAAGAGGTGGAAAGATTTTCTTTGCTTTCTTTCTTTCTATTTAAATAGAGAATGTGTCTTGAGGCATGAAAAGAGGTGCCCATCCTGAGATTGGCCCACCCTTCCAAGTCCTACTGTTAGCGGGGTAAACAGCTGTAAACTCTAATTATATAGGACATTTATAAGGATCAGTGCTTATATCTGCACGGAGTTCACCTGAGCCCTTTTTATGTCTTACTCTCTGCTTGTAGAACTTGTTTGTCTGTGTTTTACATAAACTACTTGATAAAATCAATGTGTGGGGGAGGCAGGGACAGATGTCATTGCAATTTCATTTTTAATTATCCCTGAAATGCCTGTACTGTGCCTCGGCTCCCACCTGGTGTTCAGACTTCGGAGTACACTTGACCAATAGGGGAGGCTTGCTGTGTGCATGCAAAGACTATATCCCAGCTGGTATCTGGCCCTATTTTTCAATATACTGAAGTCCAATCCAATAAGCACTGCCAATTGCAGAAGGGGGATGGGAGACAATGAAGACAGAAGGGGAAAAAAATCACTTTTGCCTTCAAGGGGCTTAGATTCTGGGAGAATTAGAACAGGCAAAACCAATGAACAAGAAAACAAATAATTCTATACATTGCAATATGAGGCGCTATTGAGTCCTCCCAACTAGTCAGATCTAGGAAGGAGGAGGAGGCTTCTGGTCTGAGCCTTGAAAGAACCAATGAGTCTATCTCATCTATTTTTCTATTCCCCTTTCTCTTCCATAGAAGCAACAAGGTGGAGCTATGGATAGAGTGCTGAGCCTGGAACCAGGAAGTCCTGAGCAAAAATTCGGTCTCAGACACTTAGCATTGTGTCACCCTGGGCAAGTCACTTATCCTCAGTCTGTCTCAAATAGGAAAATGGAAATGATCATGGCGCCTCCCTCCCAGGGGTGTTGAGAGCATCACATGAGATAATATTTAGAAAGTGCTCAGCATGTTGTATAACGAATGCTTATTTCCTTTTTGCTCCCTCCCTCCCGCCTTTCCTTCCTTCCTTCCTCCCTCCCTCCCTCCCTCCCTCCCTTCCTTCCTTCCTTCCTTCCTTCCTTCCTTCCTTCCTTCCTTCCTTCCTTCCTTCCTTCATCCCTTGCAATTGTACACAGTGCTCAGGACAAACTGCTGGTAAATCATCATGGAAATAATAGGGTCTGCACTGGAAATGTGTATCTGACCAGAAAGGAAATACTGGCACAAGTGAGGATAACCCTGAAACTTTTCTTGACGCTAGCAGCATCTCCTTATATTAAAGAAGGGGGAGGTTGCTATTGGGAAGGGGATATTAACCTTCTCCCTACCCCGCTACACTTTTTGTTTGGGTTAAAAGCATAGCTTGTGGCCATTTATTCTAGTTTGCTTTGGGGAGATTTCATTATTCCAATTCTCCAGGACTCCAAACCCTCTGTAGTTACCTATTTACTCCAGGGTCCTAATCCTTATCACTAAAACAGTGAAGGTGAGGACACAGCCATCTGCCCTGGGGAAACAACATAAAAAAAAAAAAAAGTCTTTAAAGGAATGTCTAACCTGTGTAAACAATGCAGTTTGTCGCCTTGTTAAGCTTTCCAGGTAGCAAAGCTATCACACCGGGTAATTTAATGAGGTGATAATGGGCGAGGAGCAACCCGAGTTAGAGTGATTCCCTCTGTTTACCGAGATTTAAAGAGGCTTAGCTAATCAAAGCTTGTTCTCTTTCTCTTGCAGACTGGATTTTAATCCATCAGTACTGAGCATAAACAGCAGAAATGGGTATCTCTTCAAAGATCACGTGAATTTTCCCATCATTTTCCCACAGGTGTAGCAGTGCCTCCTCGTTCCTGAAGGCACACAAAAGAGAGTGGTCCTCTGGCTGCATGTAAACTCTTTGAGGTATGGGACCATTGCATTTTTTTCCTTTATGTCTCCAGAACCTATCATTGAGCCAGGCACACAGTAGGTGATTAATAAATGCATATTGAATGTATTTGTGCAGGAACAAAAGAAGAATATATTTCTGTGGTTGGTAGGCTCAAGGAAGGTGAATTGGCAAAGGCCTTTTCCAAGTTTTGTTAATGACCTTCAATTTACCTCACAAGATGCCATTTTTACGTGAAAGTTCTCATTCTTCATTCAGCCACTCTGGCATAGGAGCCAATAAGGAAAAACAAGTATATGCCCAACCATGGGAGCAAAGTAATGTGAATACCCATGACAGAATAATCCCAGTCCTACAGATACAAAGAATGGTGGACATCCCTGGTAGTTCTATCCCTCTCTCTACCTTTCTATCTTCCCTTTTTTTCTCATTACTTGGGGAAAAAATGTTGTTTTTTAATGCCTAAAGTTGTAGTAGTTGTTTCTAGATATTTCTAATGAATCGAATAAAAATGTTTTGACTTAAAAAAAAAACTTCCAAAATAGAATGCAATGGGAAGATTGATTGATTAAAATTACTTTCAAAACTTCAAATGACTTTTATAACTACTAAATTGTATATACAATACTAAATCAGGTTAACAGTTTATTGATGGCATTTACTGCACTCAGCTGTTCTTGACACACGGTCTTCATTGCAGCAAGTAGCAACGGAAAGATTAATGGATAAATGAGATGTTTCTTTACAAAAAAGAGGCAGTCTAATAGTGTGATGGTACCAAACTCAGTTTCATGGACCCATTTTCCCAAATTCAATAGGTATCAAGTTGAATCTCTGACAGAGTAGTTTTTACTCTATTTAAAGTCAGAGATGCTACATGGGAATGATTGGCTTATTGGCTTTGAAGTCAGTTTCTCTTTTGCTCATTTCAATACAGAAAATATGTAAAGATAAAATGCCTTCTTTTTCTTTTCTTCCCAGCATTCATGTTCTGCTGTGGTTGGGATTTGAAGTATTGGTGACTTTAAGATGAAAATCAAAAAATCATTAAATGATGTTAGAGACAGCAGGAAGTGTGTCAGAATCATAGGACATCTTGCTGCATTTTATATTATTTCATTATCTAAATCAGTGGGTAATGGTTTCTTGTATATCAAAGCTAGTAATTATTTTTCAGGGAGACTCAACCATGGCATAGGAGTAGGAGTCTTGGGAGGGTGTCAATAAAAGGGGTAGGGTTTTGCAGAAAAATGGAGAAATTTGCCCAAAGAGCAATTATGTAAATAAAATATGCTCCAGGCTAGAATAATTTGAATGTCACCCACTGACAGAAATGGCCCCAGGCACAAGTAATATAAGCATTCACTTAGGGAGGTGAAACTGGAGGGGGCAAATAGTAAAAAAAAAAAAAAAAAGAAATTAAAAATGCTGATTTATTTTGCTGACTATAAGATGTTTCTAGGTTTTTCTTTTTTTTTTTTTTTCTTTTCTTTTGACTTATTGCAAAGTGGTATGGGGTTCAATACACTTGCGTCCTTTCCCTAATCTTTCTCACACTTTCCCCTCCCACTTTAAAGAGAAGAGGGTTTAAGCCCTGCAGATCTTTCCCTAATTCCCTTACACCTCACACCTGGATGAGAGTAATAGCCTCCTAGCTAGTCTGTAGACATGGTCCATTCCCTTCCATCTATCAGTCCAGTACACTTCCAGATTAATTTTCCTCTTTGCATCATCGTGTCATCTTTTCCTAAAACCCTCTGATAGCTCCCTATTGCCTACATAATAAGAGTTCCTCATTTGGGAATTCTAAGATTTTCCCATTCTACCTCTCCAGACTCCTCACTACTGTAACACCTAGACTCTTAGCCATTCTTCCAGGCCCAATTCAAATCCTACCTATTCCAGGACACAGTGATCTTAATTTTTTTTTTTTTTTTAACTTCAACACTAGAAGGGACCACAGAGGTCAACACTCTCATTTTCCAGAGGAGGAAAGTAAAACCTACCTAAGGAAGTTAAGTGATTGTCTCAGGGTCATACAGGTAACAAGTCTCAGAGCTGAAACTCAGATCCTCCAACAACAGAGGCAGGTTTTTGTTTGTTTGTTTTGTTTTGCTTTCCCCTCGATTCCATGCTGTCTGACACTAATCTATTAAATTTGGTTGTTATTTGTAGGTTTTACAGGGTATGCATTATCACCCCAACTAGTCTTTCCTTTTAAATATGTCATGTCATCTAAAGGTCAGCATACTAGACATACATAAAGTGCTCAATAAATAAATGAATCAATTAATTTCCACATCTTCCACATTTCTATTATAGCCAATAGTGAAATCTTAAAGGGGATTCATTTAAAAAAGAAATAGAATTAAAGCTACTGAGGTTAACCATGAGGTCATAACCAAGTTTTGAGAACTACTCCTATCAAAGATAGTGAGTTAACACTGGTATGTCCAATATAAGGAAAACAGATATAGAAACAAACATAAAGGACAATTACATTTGGATACACTAATTCTAATTATAAAAAAGTTCACTGAAATCCCTATTTTGTTCAGCTGCTTTATCTTTCAGTAGTGGCAATTCATCCCCTCCAGCTAACTGAATCATAACGATGATCCAAATTCAGCCTAGATCCTGTCCATTTGTGAAAAAAAGGCAAAACAAAAGAGATTGCCATTTTTGTCCCATGTGTGTTTATCTGTGCATATAGTAGCTGCTGTTCAGTCGTGACCATCTCTTCGTGACCCTATTTGGGGTTTTCTTAGCAAAGATACTTAAGTGATTTGCCATTTCTCTTTCTCCAGCTCATTTTACAGATGAAGAAACTGAGGCAAACAGTATTAAGTGACTTGCCCAGTCACACAACAAATAAGTGTCTGAGGCTAGATTTGAATTCAGGTCTTCCAGATTCCAGGTCCAGTGCACTATTCATTGTGACACATAGCTGTCCTTTTATTTAGTAGAATAGTAATATATCCCCAAGGGAGTACTCTTAGCAAAATTCAAAGATGTTCCAAGATGGAAAGCTAAAGGTTGAATCTTGGCAAGAAATGAAATTTTGAGATTCTATCTTTGCAAATATATACTTTAAAAGTTATTCTAGCTGATTTGCATTTTTCCTCCTTTATTCTTGTCCAATTCCACTCAAATAAAAAATAACATTATCCTTCTTTCTCTCTACCATCCACAAACTTGGGAAAAAGTGAAAATCTAAATTACTTTCCACCCCACCCCCCAAAGATGTAGCAGAGTAGCTCAGTCCCAACATACTACTAAAGTTCATAATGCATGCTTTTTAGTAAGAAAAATGTTCCAATGATGGGATTTTTTTTCCCAAAAAAAGGATAATTTTAGAGCTTCCAAGTAGTGCTAGCAATTTGAACTCAGGGGTGTATAAAGTATTTCAGAGCAGAGCTTCTGCAGGGCCTATTTAATGTAGAGATAAGACTCATTTGTAATAAGTAGCCTCAATTTGCAAACAAATAATTTGTGTTAAAAGTCAATAAACACAATTTGTTCCTTTATGCAGATTAAATGCCTGCCTCTTGGCCTAAAGAGGCATTATTAAATTGCTTGGAAAACCCATTCTTCATATTGTTTAAGGATAAACTTCCACAGTTCTCATTAATATGGACTAATAAGATTTTACTGTATTTTGAATTGCTGTGACCTTAGGCTGCTCTGGCATCTTGCCTCTATTAATGCTTGGTGCTTACTTTGGGCCCCTGAGCACTGCAGAAGTACATACCTGGGGCATTTCCAGCTTCTAGTTGTGTCCTGGAAATAACAGAACGGAAAATGGTAAAATCCCTGTTGTTTCTGTTAATATCAAAAGCATTCTCCTCCCTAGGCTTGAAATTAAGCATAGCAAACATACTTCATTCTGAGAATGAAAATGAGAACAGCAGTATGGAAAAGGAACTGGACATGAGCATTATTTAGGCTTAGCAGCCAAAAAATTAATGAAATTAACATAACTAACCTTTACTAACTCCAACTTTTACTAACCTCCTGAAGGTATGATCCCCTTCTATTGATACACTTTATGTTGCACCTAGTGCCAATGAATGATGTTTTGGCATGGCACTTGGCAAGATTTTTTTTTTAATCATGGTTTCTCCCTTTCTTCTTCCCTTCCCTTCCTTCCTTTGCTTTTTTCTTTCTAAACTAATCTAAAGATAGATATTGAACTGAAAGGAAACTCAGAAGACATCTCATCCAAATCTCATTTCACAGAGAAGGAAACTTGAAACCCAAGGATGGTCAATAACTTGCCCAGGGTCACCCAGAGTAAGCATCAGAGTTAAGTTTTTTACTTTACTTAAATACCGCATATTTGATATCTAATTATTTACTTTATTAGAGGCATTAGGCTTCATAGGTCTGAACTTATTGATCTCTTCTGACCTAGATCCTAAGTGATCTAAATTCAGATAAAAACCATGCATTTCAATGAATTTTTCTCTTAACTTTGACTAAAGGATCTTAGAGTACTTTGCTAGATATTGCACTCCAGATCTCCTTGCCAGGTAGTGAAGAAATAGAGAATTATTTAACTGTTTTGGGGGAAAAAAATCCTTTTCTTGGATGGTAGATTTTCAGTTCTTTAAGATTATCAGTCAGTACACAGTTTCCCACGGTAACTACAGTTTGGGGTAGCTGAAATGTTTTCAGTGCATTCTTTTTTGTAAGAAAAGTTTCATAGTATCTTTAATGACTAAATAAGGTCAAGAGCTCATCCAAAAGGGAATTATCTCCATTATCTCCTTGGAACATTAGCACAGATTTGAGAAAGCAAAAGAATTTTGCTTGCCATGTCAGAAGTATAAGCTAATTGCCCCTTGGAGATCTCCCATACAAGGACTGATGTAAGGAAGAATTAATAAAATTACTGGAAAGGGCGGTTTTGAGTAAATGAAGAAATGACTGAAACTTTCAGAACATCAATGTCTTTTGCAGTGCACATGGTATCTTATATTTATTTTATAGGTGTGCAAATAAATCTATAGCTGGCTATAGATTGACACTATAAATTAGATGGAAGCAAAATGAAAATAGCACAGAAAATAATTTATCGCTAATATACATAGTATAACTAGCAGTATGTTACAGTACATGAAATTCAGAATGTCTTTCTAGGCCCCAGCTTGTCGAAGCTTCCTTGATATTAAAATTTTATTGCCAAATAGAAATTAAATAAAACAACAACTTTTGTTCTACCCTCTCCCAACTTGTACCATATGTTTGTGAGCTATGAGGAGAAAAGACCAAATTGAGCCATTTCTTAGGGTAGCACTTTATGATTTTCCCTCCATCTTTTCTAGATGCAGTGATTTTGATCTCTCAATGATTATTCAGTCTTCATTTATCTACACACCTGTATGAGCACACAGAACGTCCCTGCTGAAACATTTGCTTCTGTGATTTATGTTGCTTTAACCTATACAATCCTTTCTGTGTTCTTATCACTACTAAAGTTTTTTTTTTCTTTTGCCAGCTCCCTACCATCCAGTAACTCATTTGGTTAGGGAGAGATTCACTTTTCTTCCCCTTTTAATTTCTTGGCTACTAATAGCCTGGAAATTTATAACTCTGAAGGAAGGGAGCCCCTGAAAGAGTCTGACCCCAGGACCTGAAACACCTTAGTCTTTCATATCTCTTTGAGTCTCCCCAAACTTTAGATGTTAAGACTGCCAAAAGGCTTGAAAATTATAAATCTGATATTTCACATCTCCCCTTTCCAAGTGGATAAAAATGTTGCCACATTTTCCCCCAACATATGAGTGAATGGCACTCATTACCAGGTCTGAACAAAACAATATAATCCTTGGAAAAAAATGTCAATTCTGAAAATACCAATTTCAAAGTACTGAACTACTCCTAGCTCATACTTATATATTATTTTAAAACCACTTTTTCCCCAAAAGAATCATGTTAGGTAAGTAGTGCAAGCAACAGTCATTGAAAAATTGTTATTGTCCCATTGTGTTTAACTCTTCATGAACCTGTGTGGGGTTTTCCTGGCAAGGATACTGGAGTGGTTTTCCATTTCCTTCTGCAATAGATTAAAGTAAACAGAGGTTAAAGTGACTTTCCCAGGATTCCACAGGTAGTCTGAGGCCATATTTGAACTCAGTCTTCCTGACTCCCAGTCAGGGATCTATTCACTGAGCTACCTAACTTGCTATAAAGCAAACAGAGGTAAAATTATCTTACCCAGGGTCACACAACTAGGGAGTGTCTTAGTTTGGATTTGAACTCAGGTCTTCCTGACTAGAGGCTCAGTGCTCTATACACTGAGCTACCTAGATGCATTGAGAAATAGGGCAGTGCTAATCTCTCAAAAAGTAAGGGAAGAGCATGTCAAGGTCTGTTGAATGGCAAGGGACTTTCCACCATTGCTGCTGAATTGACACACAACTGAAATTTCTCTTCCTAATTCCCTCCCCACACTCACAACCCTCCCTACTCCATTCCCCTAAAAACACACACACACCAAAAAAACCCAAACCAAACCAAAACAAAACAAAAATAAAACCCAGCAAAGAAGATGATCTTTGTTGACCCCTTCATCTCCATTTCCACATGATGGTGTGTGAGGATTACAGATGACACTTCTAGCTCTTGCTGTCTTACAGTCTTGATTTATTGAGGCAACATCTAGCCTTCCTCTAACCAAGACAATGACCCCCAGCATCTGCAAGCTGTTGGTGAAGTTTCAGTTCTAGGGAGAGAGGGAAGTGTCCACCACCCAAGTTGTGGTAAAAGAAATTCTTATCCAAATCGGATATTAGTTGCTGTGATTTGCAATAATGTGAGAGACTGTCTTTTGGCATTTTCCAGTAAGTAGTTTCCCTGTTGTATGAGGTCAAAAGCATGTATCTTAGGCATTGTAAGTATTTTATGAAGATTGTGGGTTATTTAGGAAGAAAAAAATTAATGTAGCTAGAGGCATTTTGCAAACGTTAAAAGGCCATTAAAAAAGCTAAAGGAATAAGCTCTAGTAAGAGTTGATATAGTAAAAGCATAGTGGATTTGTAGTTACAGGACTTGAATTCTACAGCCAAACCTGACAGTCATTTGCTGGGTGATCTCAGTTCTACGCTTCTTTGGGTCTCAGTTTCCACATTTGTAAAATGAAAGGGCTAGGTGAGCCTGAAGTCCCCATTCAGTTCTCAGGTACACAGCTGTCTGAAATTTGATGCACCTGTCTCTTTTTCCTTCATTCCATGAATGCTTTTTTCATGGCAACCACAAGATAAAAGGAGAGGCATTGGGACCTTTGTCCCAATGAGGCCAGTTGGCCCCAACAAATCAACTTCAGTGCTTGCCCTTTGCATTTCTTCTTTTCCTTTGTAGTTAAAGGAATTGAATCCTCTGTATTTGAAAGACCAGGAGGGCTCTTCAGCATTTTAGCATTACAGGGTCTGGGTACCAGAGGTGATGAAATGCTTTTCAGTGTGGTGCATCAAAAAGGGTGCTGGATCTGGAGTCAGAAGTCCTTGATCCAAATTGGAGCTCCGACACTTCTCACTTGTGACCGTAGGCAAGTGGCTTCACCTCCAGGACTCAGTTGCTTCATCTCTAAAGTGATTGGTTGAGATCAGATAACCTTTAAGGTCCCTTCTGAACCTGTATCTCTGATCTGTGTAGCATTCCAATTTTCAAGAAAAAGAAAAAAGGAAAATGCAGAGTCTGCAAAATGTGGGCTTGATTTTGATTACAGTAAAATATCAGAAGTTATTATTAAATTTTAGTGAGCATCTAGAAAAAGGAAGCAATGATAACAAAGAGCTAGCATGATTTCAGTCAAAAATGGATCATTCCAGACTAATCTCATTTTCTTTTTTGATAAAGATTACTAGCCTGATAAATTGGCAAAATATTGTAGATATAGTTTAACTAGATTTTTGGCAAAGTGTTTGACAAATTCTCATTCTATTCTTGAGGAAAAAAATCATCAAATGTATGTTAAACAATGGTACAATTTAGTATATTGTGCTCTTCTGGAATGGCTCAGCCCAAACTCTGTACATCACTTTGGATGTAGGACTCTGATGGAGAATCTCAGGTCTGCACTAGACCTCATGCACTTTATGTTTTTTATCAATAGGTTATATAATGGCATAATTCACATTTCTACTAAATTTTCAGTTGACACAGTGCTAGTGGTAACATATTAGATGTCAGTCAGGATCCGTAAAGTCTTAAGAGACTAGAATGTTAGGCTGAGTCAAATAAAGATGAAATTTGGTAGGGATAAAACTAAAGTCTTATGCTGTGTTCAAAAAGCAACTTCACAAGTGCAAGATGAGGGATTGATGGCTAGACAGCACTTGGCACAAAATGATGGAAGGGTTTCAATGGACTACATACTCTGTAAATGTCAACAGTAAGATTTAGCAGTTTAAAAAGCTAATGTAATCTTAGACTGCAAAATATCTAGGTCTTAGGCATACATAATATTTGTGGGGTTAAAACCAATAAGTCCTAGTCATATTACACTTGGAATATTGTTTCTAATTCTCCATACTACATTTATCCCTAGATGGGGGATGCACAGCCAGCTTTCTAGGCAAGCAGCAAACAAGAAGCCTGAGATGAGTTGACTTCCAAGCATGTGGAAGAGAAGGACCTTCCCTAACCCCTCTACTTCCACCTTAGAGCATGTTCAATAATCTCTGACATGTGGAGGCTTGGTGATCCTTCTTTCTTCCATGAATGACTGATTGAGTGACTGGTTACTGTAGAGTAATGGAGAGTCTTCTAGTTGGCTGAGAAATTGGGATGACTGATGATTTAAGAAAGACTGAGCTGTGGCTAAGTGAACATACAAAAAGTTTGAATGGTTGATCTCCCTTTTTGGTTGTTGTTGTTTTCTAGTACAACCTTTGAATGAAGGAGATAGGAATAAGTTGCCAGGTGTGGGGAAGGAGAGGCTGCCTTATCTATCACTTTGACTGCCTTGTGACACTGAACATGGGGCTCATCTTTTTCAGCTGTCTTTCTTCTTTCCTGATTTTTCCTTTCCAAATGTTCAGAGTCTCATTCTAAGCTGAGAGTGCCCAAGTGATTTTTAAGAATTCATTAAAGCCATGCAAAGTTCCATTGACAACCCAGATTCTAGAGCCAGCAGCAATAGAAGCCAAATATAGTTAGGGGTATAAGGGTAATTTAAATGGGGAGATCTTTCTCATTCATCAATAGGCCCATGTCACATGAGTCTGAGTCACATGGAGCCTGTGGTAGGAGGAGCTTGCTAAATGGGTGGAACAAGAAGAGGCAGAGCTAGAGCACAGCTGAGAGGAAGTTAGTTATGAAAGCAGTCAGAGCTAGGAAGGATGAAGGCTTCTGGCTAGCATAAGTGAAAGAGCTTATTTGTGATTTGGTTTAAGGGAACTGGTTTGTGGGACGCCTAGCAGGGAGAAGGCTTGGGAATGATGTTGTTCTCTGCATTGTAACTGTGTATAAATTTTTGTTACTATGATGGATTCGGCTTTCTGGTATCTAAATAAATGTTTTGGTTCTGCCTCCCATGTGGAGAGTCTGTTGTGTTTTGTGATTCAAAATTGTGCTGAGATATTCATGGCAGCCATAGGTGCTGTGAATATTGCACTGGCACCACAAGGGGCCATTACAACAGCCAAAGAACCTGCTTTACCCATCAACAGAGATAGCTCCCTGTAAGGAACCAGCTCAGTTGAGCAAGGGATTACCTTATCCTTCATTTACTGTATTTTGCAGAGGATCCACAGAAAGAGTAAAGAATTCCCAAGGTAAGGAGTTCTGAGCTACTCTTTGGTCCTGTGCGTTCTCTACATTTGTGCATACTAACATGATACTTTAAGCTTGGGCTCATTCCACCCAGGGACCTTGTATGTTTTTGCAAAAGAAGTTTGTACCTCTGATCTGGTCAATCTCAATAAACATTTATTAAGTGCCTACTTTTTGAGAGGCAGTGTGCTAAGTAACAGGGATAATTTTTTTTTTAATGAAAAGAAAGACAGTTATTGCCCTCAGGGAGCTTACAATCTTAAAGTCAAGACAAGACACAAATACAGGCTGAAAAGTTGGGGTGGAGGAGTGCAGAGGGTAACAAAACAAGGGCATGTGCTGTTTGTGTGGTTGAAACCAAGCAGAATAGTTGATGGAAAATTAAGTTAACTGGAAAATTTGGGGCCTTCTCTAAAGGGAAAATATTGGGATGAATTTATTGTTCCACCCTTTGTCCTCCAATTATAGGGGAGAGGCAACTGAGGGTGCTGAAAAGGTGCTGAGTACCAAAGCTGGATTGATCTCCAAGCTGATAAGAGGATGAGTTTGGGGGAATTGTTTTGTAACTATTGTTCTCTCCCTATACTTTTCCAGTAAACTCTTTTCTTCCTCCATTTTCTTTTTTCGTTCTCTTTCTTTTTCTTACTTCCTTTATTCCCATTCCTCCTCCTCCTCCTCCTCCTCCTCCTCCTCCTTCTTCTTCCTCTTCTTCTTCTTCTTCTTCTTCCTCTTCTTCTTCCTCTTCTTCTTCCTCTTCTTCCCCACTGATATTGGGAAACATACCACATTGAACCTCATAATTGATGGTTCCAGAATACCCCAGTCCCTTGAGGTTTCCTGATCACAGAATCCTGAAAGGAGAAACAGTTATTCACCCTCTGCAGATCCAGTCTGACAGTACTGGAGGCTGAGAGGGTGAGCCCAGAGAAGTGCTATGATAAGAAGGACCTTAATATGTTGGAGAATTTCTAAAGAAGACCTGTGTTCAAGATGTTGAAATGCCATATGAGATCATTCCATATGAGGATTAGTTGAAAAAACTGGGAGTGTTTAGCCTGGGAACAAAAGAATTGGGGAGTAGAGTTAATTGTCTCCCTATTTTGAAGGGGTATAATGTGAAACAAGAGTTACATTTGTCCTCCTTGACCCAAAAAACTAAATTTGAAATAATGGATAGAAACTGCTTATGGACATATTTGAATTTTATGTAAGGCAAATCTTTCTAATAGAATTATCCAAAAGTTGGACAGGTTGTCTTGGGAGGTGGTGTGTTCCTCTTCTTACCCCTACTGTGCATGTCCACTCAATACTAAAGGTCTTTAAGTAGTCACTTGTTGAGTACATTGTTGAAGGGATTCTTGTTCTGGTATAAGTTTGACTATATGGCTTTTGAGATCCTTTCCAAGTCTGAAATTCTGTGATTTCAGTTGTACATATACATATACCTATATACGTGTATATATGTATATATATATACACATATATACATATATATGTATATATATACACATATATGCATACGTATATACATACATATACATATACACACATATATACACACATACATATACATACACACACATATATATGTATATGTGTGTGTGTGTGTGTGTATACACATACATTTGATATTGATGAACTTTACAGGCCCAAAATGATAAACTATATACAGTATCTATCTAATGACTATGCAAGTTACCACTATTTCTGCATCAGGACCAATATATAGTCGAACTGAAAATGACAGGCTACATCACTTCCTGGTATGCCATACCATCACTTGTAGTCCTGTTATCAACAAAATGACGGGGAGACTGGATGTAGTGGGTCTGGCAGCACATGGTAGCCTACGGGGGAGTAGTATCTGTGACCTCCCATTCCCCCAAATGCAAATACTAAATACTAAACAAGAGATTTCAAAGTATAACTGAATTCCAAACTTTTATTTAAAGAATAGATAAGAGAGATAGTGATTAAATCCAGTCCTTCCCCTATACAAAAGAACACTAAGATTTTTTTCCCTTTAAACTATTTTCTATTTTTATGTACATCTAGCACAAGTAATGATTTTGGGATGGCAGTATTTCTGAACTAATGAGCATCAGGGAGCTTTACAAGTTAAACTGTCCAACTATGTTTTGTGGATCTAAGAACATGGATTACTTTGATATTGTCATTGTCAACACCAACTAACATTTATTGAACATCCCCTGCTGCATGAGACTTATGATAAGATGAAGATAATCACCAGGACCCTTGAAAGTTTAAATAAACTTAATGTCTGATTTATGCTTCAAATACCATGAAGTCATCATCACCAACTGGGAAAATATATTGACAGTTAAAACCGGAAACTTAAAAGAGGGAAAAATGGAAACTTTTTCAATCTTTTATTTGTTTAAGGATCAGTATGAAGGGGTCGCGTTGAAGCACAAATCCAGAGTTGAGGAGCATACAAAAATGCATGTCCTTGAGCATGAGTATAATCTGGGATCTGGCAAAATGATGTCATGTATTGGGATTCAGAAGGCCTGGCTTCTAGGTCAACACTGCCTCTACCCACATGTATGACCTTGGGTAAAACACTTAACCTCTCTGGGTTTCAGCTTCCTCACAACATTTCTTAAAGGCCTGCTAAGTTCAAGCCATTACATAATGTATTTCCTGATAGAATGTAAACTCTTTAAGGTAAGGTACTGTTTCATTTTTGTCTTTTTATTTCCAGTGTTTAGTATATAGCATCTAATATGTGCTTATTCAGTGTTTTGGATCAGTTGATTACTGACCTTTGAGCTACATTCAGAGGCAACAATTTCTACTGTACTAGGAATCATTATGGTTTAAAGGAAGGAAGAATGAAGGGGAAGTATGGTGTTCTGTGTTTTAATTTTGGCCCAACCTCTAATTAGGTGTATGATAATTTAAAAATCCTTTGGCATTTACCTGCTTCAGCTCTCTCTTCTTCAAAATGAAATTCCATTGCATGATTTCTGAGATCTTTATGATCACATCAAGTCCATGAGATTTTTGTATCTAAATAATCTTACAAGATCTTAAAATCCTGTGGCTAACAGTAGTTGGTGCTAAACTTGAAAAAATATTTAAGATAGTAGGGCAACAGTAATGTATTTAACTTCCTTATTTGTACTTTTTTTAATCTCAGTTTTATAAAGGGAAAAACTTGTATTATTCTTTGTCTTAAAACATACATACCTCATCATTTTTTCCTGCCACTACATATTCTATCTTCCTGTGTACCCTGAATTATTTTGTTTTTCATTTTCCTCTTCCTCCCCTCTTCTCCTTTCCTTTCCTTTCCTTTCCTTTCCTTTCCTTTCCTTTCCTTTCCTTTCCTTTCCTTTCCTTTCCTTTCCTTTCCTTTCCTTTCCTTTCCTTTCCTTTCCTTTCCTTTCCTTTCCTTTCCTTTCCTTTCCATTTCTCTTCCCTCCCCTTCCCTTTCTTCTTACCCTTTCCTCTCTTCCTCTTCTCATTTCCTTTCCCTTCTCTTTCAATTCCCCATCCCTTCTCCTCCTTTCAAAAGAAATTTGTCTGAAGAACAAGAGTTTTGACTAAAAAGCTTCTATTATTTACTAAAGGTAAGGACCTTCCTGGTTGGCTTCCAATCTTTTGAACCCATGGCTCTTTGGCCACTTTACCTAGTTAAGCAAATATTTTCCATATTTCTAATCAAGCAGGGCTATCATACTGGGGCTCCTGCAAACAAATTTTCTCCTGGCTGCTTATGTTAACTTAGCTGACTATTTTCTGCTTAGTTTTAAACGCAGTGGTACTAACTCATAAAATTAATTCCCATTTTGTGGGATTGTCAGAAATGAGGATTGTTCTGACCCCTGTTTGAACTCATCAGTTGAAATGAAGTTGTTCAGTGAGCTGGAGAAGACAAAGCTTAGTTCCAAGAAATTAATCAAGTCCATCAGCCTTCGAAATAGGCCTGAAAATGGCACACATCATACTGACCCTGGACAGCTCCGGATTCCCTGCGTAAATGAAAGTCATCATTCCTGGCAAGGAAGATACTAAATTATAGGCTTTTAAATTTAATTTTCAGTTTACTTGTGTTTTCGATTAGTATGCCATGTTTCATAAAGATGGTAGTACCTTTAAGTAGTAAATGCTTTCATCTAGTAGCTTGAGTCCCTGCCATAATCAAAAGGTAAATTTGAACTAAAATCTGTTAGCAAATGAAACATGTGGCAGATTTTTTTTTTCCTGTGACACCTTAAGCAACAATACCAAATTATTTTCTTCATACCAAAATCAATAACTGGCTTGGAAATAAAAAGTAGCCCCAGAGCCTGGGGCCACAGATTTTCATGACAGGCTACTAAAACTATCTTTTAGTAGCCTGAAGGTCTGCCAGCTAATCATTCACTTTCCTTTCACTATTTAGTTGTTGGATCTCTCTCCGGGCTACTAAAACTTAAAGGCTAGGTGACAAATTGTCTGCTAAAGAAGCATTGTCCACTTTTATCTTCGTGGAACTTCAATCTCCCACATATGGAATGAAAAGTTTCCTCTGTGCTGGAGAGCAAAATTCATAACGGCAATTTCTCTGAGAACTCTCCAAGTCAATGACAAGCTTCTTTGTTCCGCAGCTGATAACCTCAGGAGCCTGTTTACCATACCCACCATGAAACGGTTCTGTTTTTCTTCCTCTTTTGTTAAAGCTGAAGCCATTCCTGGATCCAGGACAAGAAAGATGTATCAAATTACATATGGGAAACATAAAAATACTACACCCCAAATCTTATATGTTTTAAGGAACCGTTCATTCGTTCAGAAAATATTTATTGAATGCTTTATGTGTGTGAAACTCACAATGGGTTTGGGGAGATGAGACACATTTACAAATAATGACAAAACAAAGCGAATATCAAATGGTAGATAAATGGGACATAATGAATGGATATTATAAGGTATCAAAGAAGGAGGAGGTTACTTCTTTGAGACAACATGATGCAGCACAAAGGGAGGGACCTAGGTTCATATTCTGCCTCCCTACATGGACTTGCTCTGGGATCATGGGAAATTCACTTAACCATCTCTGAACCTCTGTTCCTTCTAATTGTAAAATAGTGATTATTGGTGCTTAGTCTTTTTCAGTTGTGGCTGACTCTTCATGACCCCATTTCGGGTTTCCTTGGCAAAGATACTGGAGTAGTTTGCCATTTCCTTCTCTGACTCATTTTACAGATGAGGAAAGTGAGGCAAACAGGGTTAGGTGACTTCCATAGGTCACACAGCTAGCACGTATCTGAAGCTGGGTTTGAACTCAGGAGGAGTCTTCCTGACTCCAGGTCCTGTACTCTGTCCACTACACCACTACTATAAAATAGAAGATAACAATGATGCTTACTTCACTAGGTTATTGTGAAAATCAAATGAAATAGTCTTATGTAAAGTGACTTCCATACTTTAGACATCATGTAAAGATCAGTCATCATTGTTGTTATTTTTTCTGGGGTACTCCTAGAGGACTTCTTGGAATAAATAGAATTTGAGATAAGTCTTTTTGATAGGCAAGTATAGTGGAGAGGAGATCAGCATAAGTGTAAGATTAAGATGGGAGTTATCTTGGTTAGAGCTTACAAGTAAACACAAAGTTTACAGGAACCTAGAAGAACTCAAATACCATCCATTGAGTCAAACATGATAGCTCCAAGAGGAAGTTCAGATAGTCCTATTACTGAACTCATGTCAAGGAATTCCAGGCAAGGAAAACATTTGGATGAGGTCAGAGACCCAATTTCCACCCTGTGTGGGGGAGTGGAGAAGAAAGAGTGATCGCTAGCTCCTAATCATCAAAAACTTCAGGTGAAACCCAGATCTTTGCACTTAGAACATATCAAGTGGATCACATCCCAGGTTCTCTGACTCCTCATCACTTTGCCTTACATTCTAAACTTAAAAGCAAAATTTTAACTGATAATCCTGGATTGAATAAGCAATGGCTATGATTGAATGAGGTGTTTTTTTGAGGGGAGAGGGAGGAATATGTGAATCTTTATGTGTTTTACAAGTAATTTATTAAAATTAAATCACATAGAAATAATGGCTCCAATGAGTAACATATAGGAAATGTTTTGCATTTTTAAAACTACAAATGTTAGTGATTAGCCATTATTTATTTTTTTCTTAAGAAAATAATCTGCTCTTATAAAAAGACAGTATTTTTTCTTTTAAAAATGTGAATATGCTCAAGGGTTTATTCCATTTTCCCTTGGTGACACAAACCACAAGGGAAGTGCTTCTTTAATGAAAGACTTGTCAGTGCATGGCCCTGGTTCATCTCTGTTTTTCACTTCTGACCTGTATCTATTCAGCTAAATAATGAAACCTCAAGTTGGGAGAGGTCCTCTACTCTGTACCAATGGATTCTGTTACTTGGTCTACTGGCTAGTGTCATCAGTAAGGCAGTATCTACACAACGACAACTCTACAACTCGCTGAAATGTGTACACTTCAGCAAAAGAACCTGGGTTGTAGTTTGTATGATTTGTAAAAACCACTTTATAATAACCATGCAATATTCATGTTCTACTATGTTGCCAGTGCCCCAATTTGGTGTAATCTGTTGGAGTTCTGAGAAAAGCAGATTGTTTTCTTGAGGGTAAAATAAGTAAATATATCGATCTCTTTTTCTAGGTGTTTTAATAAGCTATTGTAAAATATAACAAAATCAAGCCTCTCATTTCCCAACCAAAAACTCATTTGTTCATTCTTTCATTCATTGTTTTTTCTGGACCTGTGACTTTATAACAAACTCCCAATGAGTAAAAAGCATGGGCCCGCATTGATTGGTAGAGGGGGGTCTGGAAGTTTTCTTATCTGGAAGTTTCTTAAGCAGATAAAATCACATGTCTGTTCCCTATCCCATAGAACTCTTGGTGAGGAAACATTTTTCCTCAATATAGCTCAGTAGTTGCTCTGAAATTTACTCTGTAGATTTCGAGAATTGCTGGGGATTTTGATAGATTGTGATTTGCTCAAGGTAACACAGCCAGAAGGTGTCAGATGAGAGACTTGGACCTAGGCATTCCTGACCATACCAAGCTGCCTAAATACAAGCTACGTGGTAGAATGAAGATTAGAATTCTGGTCACCTAACTCATAATTACTTTTGTTTTTAATGCATCCCAGAGGAATGGTAACAACTTAGTTCAGCTTTAGGAGTTAATCTGAAGTGAAGCAGAGGCTGGAGTGTGGAAGATGAAGGAAGAAGGGATTCCATTGGATGCGCTGAGGACATAGCAGGAAATCAGGGCTGGGAGGCAGCATGAAGAGCAATGGTTCTCTAAGTATGGATCAGGAACTCCTGAGAGTTCCTGGGATGCTTTCATGGATTTTTCAAGATGAAAACTATTTTCATAATCATATTAACATGTTTTAATTTCCAAGATGGTAAACATTTATAGGCAGACAGGCAGTAAAGAGAGAATGCTGGGCTTGGCATCAGGAGGACTCATCCTCTTGAGTTCAAATCTGACCTCAGATACTTACCATCTGGGAAAGTCAATTAACTTTGTTCACCTCAGTTTCCTCATCTATAAAATGGAGAAGGAAATGGCAAACTATTCTAATATCTTTGCTAAGAATTCCAAAATGGGGTCATGACTGAAATGACCAAAACCATGACTGAACAACAACAAAATATTGATAGATATAACCCACATAAAAGAAAGTTCTTGGGAGAGGAGTTCCTCAATAACTTTTAAGAGAGTAAAGGGGCCTTAAGAACCAAAATGTTTAAGAACAACTATATAATGAAAAAAAGCACTGCCTCTTGAGTCAAAGGACCAGAGTTCAAATCCTATCTAATCCATATGGGTTTATAGCCTGCATGAACTTTGACAAGTCAAATATCCCTGGGTCTCAGTTTCCTCATCTGTAAAATAAGGAGGCTTAGACTAATATCCCTTTCCAGCTCTGAATCTAGGATCTTATGACTAGGGGGCTGCTGCAGAAGAATTACAGAAGTAAAGATGTGTTGACCTGAGAGCATAAACAGAAAATGGGTGAAACAAATAAAACTCCTCTAAACCTACCTGGAACACAATGACTTGTGAGAGATGGTGCCCCGATTTCCCTGGTTTTTTTTCTCCCTAAGTTGAACTATTGAGCACCGTATTTAGATAGATAAAGAGCTAGATATACACACATACACACATTTGTAAGACTACACACATGCATGCCTGTGGATAGGCATATATAAACATAAGGTTATATGTGCATATGTGTGTACATGGTGTGAATGAAGTTCTAGATTTTATTCCTTTGTCTCAGAAACTTTCACTGCAACTTCAGAACTCTGACACCTAGTGGTGGGAGTGAGTTGTGGTTATAAAATCGTGATTGAATAAGATATTCTTTTTAACTAGATTCAAGATGGTGTCTCTCTTTGGGAGCCCATTCAAATTGATGTCCAAGTATTCCCAAGTCCTCCCAAAGAGATCATAAAAAGGAGAAAAGGACCCACATCTACAAAAATTATTTATAGAATCTCTTTTTTGTGGTGGCAAAGAATTGGAAATTGAGGGGATGTCCATCAGTAAGGGAATGGCTGGACAAGTTGTAGTATATTAATGCAATGTAGAACTATTGTACTATAAGAAATGATGAACAGATGGACTTCAGAAAACCTGGAAAGACTTCTATGAACTGCTATTGAGTGAAGTGAGCAGAACCCAGAGAACACTGTACACAGTAACAGCCACATTGACTGACTTTGAGAGACTCGGCTCTTCTCAGAAATGCAAGGATCTAAGACAATCCAAAAGAATCATGATTTAATATGAATAAGAAGAGCCTAGATGAGACTGCATGCCTTCTTGGGAAGGAGAAAGGAAAGAGAGGGGGGAAAATATAAAACTCAAAATGTTATGGAAGTAAATGCTGAAAACTAAAAGTAAATTAATTTAAAAAAAAGTCCTTCCCGTGCTAAAATAAATAAATGAATAGTATAATTTAGTTATTCTTAAGTAAACCTGAAATAAACAGCAATTACAGAACTTTAAACAACTTTTAAAAATAACAAAAACTCCTAAAATACTTGTGTCCTTTATTGATTTTGGCCGCTTAGTACCTTTATTCCTCTGTACACTAAACCTCCTAAAGTCTCAAAAAACATCTCTGATCCTTTGTGCTTGGTTCTTTTTGTGTGTGTGTGACAATATTAGGGTTAAATGACTTATCCAAGGTGACATGGCTACTACTTATGTGAGGCTGGATTTGAATTCAGGTTCTTCTTACTCTAGGATTAATGCTCTATCTACTTTGCCATCTAGCTGCCCCTGTTCTTAGTTCTTTAGGCTATGGATTTAAGAATCCACTCAAAGATTCAATAAAAGAAACATGTAAATTCTTAATATTATCTTATAATATTGTACCTGGAGGAGACTTTTAACTTTTACAGATGAGAAAACTGAGACCTAGTAAATCAAATTTTCTTCTTCAAGGTCACATAAAACATTAGTGACAGAGTTGAGCTACGTCCTCTAACTTTATTTTAATGTTTTTTTTACTAGATAACACTCATAAGATGCTACTTTTCTTTTTCTTTCTTTTTTCTCCTTTTTTTTTTTTGGTCAGAGTCAATGCACACACATATACATATATGTATACATATATATATGATAAGAGCTAGTAATTGATTGGCTATTTGGATTTTAGAAAATGAGGAGTCAAGGTTTTTGATCTAGATGACAAGGATAGCCTTTGACAGAAATGGGGGACTTTTGAAAGGAAATATAGATCCTGAGTGAAATGTAATCAATTCAGTTGGGATTATGTTGAGTATAAGATGTCTATGGGTTATCCCATTTGAAATGTTGAATAAGTAGCTGGATATGCAAAACTGGAGCTCAAGAGACAGACTATAGCTGCATATATGCATTTGAGAATCATCTGCGTAGAGATGATCACTAAATTCATGGGGATTAATGAATATCTATTTTGTTTCTAGTTCATTGCTAAAACAGAAGTTCCATTATTAATGGAAGATGTGATTTTTTTGTGTGTCTTTGAACTATTTTGTCTATTTTTGTCTGTCTTTGAACTATTTTTCTGCCTTTGAACTGTTTTATAGCCTAGCACTAAAATCTTGAGTCTAAGGGTATGAACATTTTACTTACATTTTAAAATTTAGAATAATTCCAAATTCTATTCCAGAGTGGTTAGGCTAATTTGTAGCACCACCAACAATGCATTAGTATACTTTTCTTTCCATAGCCTTGAGGTCCATTTTAAACACCAGTGAGTTGAGAGCTTCACCTCTCCCTCTTCTTTCAACACCTGAGCATTTCAAGCTGGCATTTCATTTGCTCACAGGCCCCCAAAATAGTGGCCATGTCCATGGATCCTTCATCAGTCATATCAGGATCTGAATAATGATTTGGATGCCCCTAATATTGTCTCTAACTCGTTCTTGAGCATTCAGTTAGCTAAATTTCCCAGTTTCTAATACTTTGATATCCCCATAAGGGAAATTAAAAAGAAGACAAACACAGTCCACTTGTAAAATCCCACCTTGTGCCTTCTGAGTCTACATTTTTTTCTCTCTTCTGAAAAGAAGTCGTATCCCTTCCATCTGGTGTTTGACTTCTAAACTCTCTTAAGTTACAACCATAAATATTGTTCAAGAGATAGAACTAACATTTAGAAAAGGATAGAAATTGAATAAGGTTTTTAGCTAGTTTAATTTCATGAAGTATTTTCTTAGGAGGGTCTTTATCTCTGGAGATTTTCCTTTTTCTTTTTCAAAGAAAGGTTTCATTTATGGACATTTAATTCATGCTACAGTATATGGTCCAATCTTTAGAAGGACCAGCAAGGGCTTCCTACAGGCACATGAGCCACATAGAGGTACAGTTGAAAAGGATCATCAATGGATAAACTGGTACAATTTAGACTTTGAGTCATAAAAAAAGGGACAAAGAAAGATGGGTCAAAAGTCCGAGGTCCAAAATTTTTCAGGTCCTCAAGAAAAGTCTCAACAGGCTGGTTTATAGCACAAAGAAAGCTCAGGGAGAAGAACTGCTTTGATGAAGAAACTCAAATACTAAGGCCTTTTTCCTTCTTTGGTCAAGTCAAGGATGACTTAGATGCCCCCACTCCTGAAAATGGAGCTTCACGGAATCACAGAATTTCAGAGCTGAAAGGCATCTGAAAGGCAGTCTACTCCAAAGTATGTGTTTTTTTTTCAAATCCCCTCTGCAGCATAACTTATAAGTGATCATCCAGCTTTTTCTTGAAGAACACGATGAAGAGAGAACCTGCTACCTCCCTGGAATCAACCAACAGCTATGTGTGACAAAAACCACATATGAAGAAATTGTACACCCACACTCCTTCCCCTGAAAGATTAGATCTGAGCTACTAAAGATAATTCCCTTTTCAAAAACTGAAAAAGGAAAAAAAATAAAGCACATTCTAATTCAGTTATGATGCTTACAAGTTTCCAGATGCATTTGTTCCTTGGTTAATATCTTATTTTGAGGTATACAATTGTGTAATTCTTATTTATACCTTATGTAACATCTTATTTTGTGGATATGTCAATTTAGCTCTCTTCTTAACATTTCATCTTGGTTATCATCACTCCATATCTAGCTTTTCAACTTCTTCTAAGTCTTTCAGATCATTCATTATTCTCTGCCCCGTCAAATCTACCATTCATTAGGAAAATTTTGAAATCTTTCAGTGTCCTCTCTTCTTAAACAGCTAGGTGGCATGGCGGACAAAGCACTGGACTTAGAACTGAAAAGATTCATCTTTGTGAGTTCAAATCCAGTTTCAGACACATACTAGTTGTGTGACTCTGGGCAAGTCTTTTAACCCTGTTTGCCTAAGTTCCTCATCTGTAAAATGAGCTGGAGAAAGAAGTGGCAAACCTCTCCAGTATTTCTGCCAAGAAAACCCCTAATGGAGTCCCAGAGAGTCAGATATAACTGAAAAATGACCACAACAAAAAATGTTCTCTCTTCATTGTAACCAATTACTGTCAGCTCTTATGAGGAAAAAATAATAATATGGAGAACTATGGAACTTAATTGCCTCGACTTCATTAGCTGCCAATAATAGGACAGCAACAACAATAGTATTTATAGAGCTTTAATGTTTGCCAAGCACTTTATTAACACTGTTTCGTTTGATCCTCACACCAATCTTGGGACTTAGGTGCTATTATTATTCCCATTTTTCCAGATGAAAAAACTAAAGCAGGCAGAGGTTAAGTTTCTTACCCAGGATCATACAGTTAATAGGTATCTGAGGCAGGATTTAAACTCAGATCTTCCTAGCTCCAGGCATTGTACTACCTAGCTGCCAAGTCAATTTATATCTCAGAGACATAGCTTCTTTATCTGTAAAATAGGAGTAAAAAATATTTGTAGAACCTACCTCAAAGGGCTATCATGAAGAGCAAATGGGAAATATATGTATCTGTGTGTGTGTGTGTGTGTATATATATATATATATATATATATATATATATATATATATATATATACAGAGAGAGAGAGAGAGAGAGAGAGAGAGAGAGAGAGAGAGAGAGAGAGAGAGAGAGAGAGAGAGAGAGAGAGAGAGAGAGAATACTATTCAAATGTGAGTTATGATCTTTTTTCAGAAGAATTCACTATTTACTTAGGTCTCTTCCATCTTTCATTACAAAGATTTTTTTTCTTATTTCATTATCTTATTAAACCAATAGCTAGCATGGTATTCTTCCAAAGGCAAATGAGGTGATTGAGGGAACTGAGGTGATTAGAACAAGTGGTAGTGGAAATTGAGTGAACAACGCTGACTCCAACTTGTGACTCAATTCTGAAGCTAGCTCAATTCCTTTTCTATTCAATTATGAGTGTGGTCTAATTTCTGTCTTGTGAGCAAACTTTATTCAGTTATGGGAATTGCATTGTTTGAACCTAGTCCTGTATGGCTGGGAAGTTGGACCACCTGTACCTGCTACTTAGAGACCCTTAACTTGTGTTATGTTATGCAGATCCAAAGACTGATGGAGTTTTCTCACAATTATATATCTCAAGCAACCCATATATCTTCTGAAAATTAGCCCCATTATGATTAATCAGCCACTGTTTCCATGTTTCTTTAATAGTTCACAGAGGGTAGGGGAGTGGGACCCATCTTTTTCTCATTTGGGGGAATTGCACCTGTTTACTCTCCCCCTTCCCACTTGGAAAGGCCCTAATCTTTCCTCCAATTGGAAATCAGACTACCTAATGCTGTATCCTGGTTAGTTGTTTCCTTTTAATTGATCTTATTTGATTAATTGTTTTTAACGTATCTACGGATAAAGATTTATTTGGCAGTTGACATGCATTGGTTAATAAACTGACCTCCTCGGAAGCTTGAATCTTTGTCTCCTCTGTCATTTCATTCACCTGCCACACTAGGTTGCCAAAAGCATTTTTAATAGATCAGTTGATGAGTTTTTGTATTATTGTTATTTCACAATCACTTCTGGCTATAACCTTCTCTATTTCACCTGCCGTTGATAAACCTTGATAAACCTCCATTTTGATAAAGAAAAAGCAGACAAGTGAAACAAGTCAACTTCATCACAGAGCATATACAATATTCCAAACCATAGGTCTCCACTTCTCTAATGAAAGAAAGCATATACATCTCCTTGTCTTGATGATGACTTCTCGAGCCCAAATGTAAGACATTAGATTTGTGCCAATAAATTAATTTTATCAGATTCAACCCAATGTTGTAGTCAATCAAGATCTTTATAAACCTTGATTTTATCATAATTGTATGTCTCAGCTTTGTCACATGCAAATTTTAAAAGCATGCCACATATCTCTTTATCCCTTTAATTATTATTAATAATATAAATAATGCACATACTTATATTGATATAAATATATGATAATACACATAAATATAAAATATATTGTTTAAATTAAAATAATTTAAACATTACCGACAAATACAGATATTTAAAGTTAAATAAAATTAAAAATTAATATTAGAACTCACATTATATAGACATTTTAAGATTTGCAAAATAATTTACATATATTATCTCACTTATACCTCTCACCTACCTTATGTGGTATGTACTATGGGTTTACTATTAAACTGCATAGATGCCTGAGTCTCATCAATTAGAGACCTTCTAACTTAACATTAGACCTCTAGTGACTATTCTTCAGTTCCAGTCATTCATCAGATTCCAAATATACCCAGTTGTTCTTTTGCTCAGCACACATCTCTGAATCTCTTGAAAAAGTATATCATGGAAGATTTTCCCAAGTACTTAGCTAAACTCTAACAAACTATAGTTACAGTATCCCCCTATTAATAGGCTAGAAACCATTTAGCAAAAGAACATGAGGTTAGTCAGTAATGACCTATTCTTAGTGAAACCATGTTTGCTATTTGGGATCACTGTTTCCTTTTCTAAGCATTTACTAATCTTTTGTTTACCAAAGTTACAGAATTTTGCAAAGAAGTCAAGTCAAGTCACTGACCTATGATTTTGCAAAACTCATTCCCTTCTCTTTCTTGAAAATTAGAACATTTCTTCTTCTGTTATGAAGTACTTCTCTCATTAACCATGTTTTTTTTGAAGATCATTGGCAATGACAATCATCAAGTAACTCAGTGTCTGAGAATGGTGTTCATTTAGACTTGATGTCTTGTATTTCTCAAAGATGATTAGGTATTCTCTTACTATGTCCCTGTCTTGGCCATCAACTCTCTATTCGTCTTTTCATTCTTTTCTTTCCAGGACAAAGATCATTTTCCTTGACAGAGAAAACAGAAGCAAAATTACAACTAAGAAGCTTGGGCTTTCCCTTAGCTAGCCAATATGTCTTTGTTTCAACCATTCCCAAATACTCTAATTTGTTGCCTTTCAGCTCATGATAAATATTGGAACATCTGACACTGTTCTTACAAGACCCTGTCATGCATTTGTATTTATTCTCCATTAGATGGCCTTGTCCCCTGCACATATGCATGCATATAGAGAGATATAGAGATATAGATAGAAATAGAGAAAATTTGTTTATTAGTTGCCTGTGCATACAGAGTGATCTCTTAAGACCACATCTTTATCTTCTAATTATCCTTATTTGCTCTGAGTTTTGCTTTTGAAAATTTCCCATCCTTCCTGATTGACTTCCCCTGTAGAATTTTAGGATTGGGGATGCTGCACATTCTGGTTTTTTTGGGGGGGGAGGGGCTTGACATTTTTTAAAACTGTCTCAGACTTAAGAGGTATGAATTTCAGAAAAGGTCCAGAGTTCTTCTTATTCACTGTCACAAACTCTAAGATAAAGTGGTTTCTTTACCTCAAGATTCCTCTTATTTTCAAATCAACAAGTGGTCTCTCTATAAAGGATTAAGGTCAGCTGGAGGATCTCTAGTTTCCCAAAGATAAAGGTGCTACATGTATCTTTGTAGTCAGAAATTTACAGTGTCATAATCTGAAGAGATCCAGGATGAGGGTGAGTGGGGGTCTTCTGGGGTATCTGCACTCCATTTTGAGTTGCTCATATTAGCTTCTTGGGGGAAAAGTCCACCTTCACAAGAGGGTGGTCCTGTTCTTTTCACCATCAGAAACATTATTCTCCATAACATAATGATTCTTAAGAGGGAGTCTATAGGAATTCATGAAAATTCTGAGGTTTCTTCCCCCTTGTTTATTTTAAAATCATTGCTGAATCAATTAATTCAGCTCTTAAGCATGACCCTTGCTACTTCTACACTTTGTCACCCATGGTGGTAGATAGTAATAATTTAAATTCTTGATGAAATTGTGGAATTAAATATGTTTTTCTAAGCAGAAAATTTTACAAACTTAGAAAGTGCTCATTAAACAAATAAAAATTGATTTTAAGTAAAATAACATAAATTTGACAGTTAACTCACTGTAAACTGCTATTTTTAAATCTCAGTATATTTATCAGCTTATTTTAACATATGTTATTTTCTCCAGTATTTTAATAGTTCTGTGTTTCATCAATGTGCAAATAACAACCCATCTCTGCTTTCTCCTCCTTTGAGATTCTTGTCTGTATTTTCCCAAAAACCCTCAATAGGAACTCCACCAAGTAGAATCAGGCTAGCTTCCTTGACATTGCATGTGCACTAATAGAGTTCATTGGCCTATCCACTGGTCATTCATCAGTTCCTCTTTCTATGTAACTCAACTGCCTCTATTTCCATTCATACATTTCTTTGATAATATCTTTAATGCTGTTTCTCCTATACAGTGGACTATTAGTAATGTGTTGTAACCTCCTTACAGTCACCATACACTGTTCTTTAGATGACCAACAACTTTCATTTGTTGGAGACTGGTGTCCTGTGTTTCACAGCCATACATAGATGCAAATTACTTAAGCCAAAGAGTAATTTCAGTATGGCTTTCAGTTGTGATTGTAATCATTTTGGTTCTCCTGACCCTAAATGCTGACTCAAAATGCCCGATCTTAACTGCATGAGATCAGATTAAGCTAGTTGTGGATTTCATGTCTCTTTTATTGTGCTTTTCATTTTGAGATTTTTAAGAATGGACATTATAGAAAAGAAACATACAAATGTAACTTTGAAAGAGCACCCTCTAAACAAAACAAAAAACAAACAAACAAACAAAAAAGAAAAACAAAACAAAAAACTGCCCTGTGAAAACTGACTAGATATTGCTGGGGGAAAAAAAAGATTGTCAAAAAAAGCAAGCCAAAAACCTTGAGAGAGACCTGATCACTAAGGTGATATTCTTGATTTTAAAATATTGCGGTGTAGACTTTTTGAAGTTGAAAAACAACAAGAAAATCAATAAGTTTTGGGGAAAACCACTGTTAACTATTGCTGGGGGAAAATGCTTCTGACAATACAATACAAAGACTAGAGAACTGGAATTTGGGGAATAGTATTTTTACTAATGACATTCACTTTTTAATTCAGGACTATATCAAAAGTGCCATCTGAGAGTACCCAGATAAACATTTAAGATCTGGGAATTTTCATTAAAGGTTTTTTGTTTTTTTTTTTATTCCAGGGGGCCTAGAAGATTTGTCCCCACTGAGAAAATGACAATTTCAATAAATATAATGATATACTAGAAAATATAATTGTTCTGGAATTACAGAAATTCATACATGAAGATGTAATATGCAGTCACAAACTCATGCTATGCCAAACATCATGAAAGGTTAAGAAAGTTATCTAAAGGAGAGAGATAACTAATCCTTCGGTGGCCTGGGAACTTACCTAATTAAAAACCCATTGAACACCTACAGACATATATGAAGGTTAGACTTGGAAAAATGGATTCTCAAAGTTATGCTTCATAGTCAGTGAAATATGGCTTTCTGATAAAGAATTAAACAATATATTGGAATATCTTGCGAACTCAATGCCAAATTATGTAAAACAAAATTGTAGCAAAAAACAGGGTATTAAAAGTTTTTGAAGACATAAGAAGTTGAAAAGTATATTGTATAAATCAAGAAATCTTATAATTTTACTTTGTTCCAGTAAATTTGCACACCATTGTAGCATCATTGGGAGAGTATTGTTAAAATGATGGATCTTTGTTTCCAGGAGGAGCTTGGGGCCATTAAATGCACTGTGCAATTTCCCAAATGTAATCTTAACCTTAATCAATCATCCAGAATTTAAACTTGTTTTCACTCGTAGCTTAGTTTAACATTCTAGGTTCTTTCTTCTCCTTAGAGACTTTTCAGAACAGGAAAAAAAAAATACCCTAAATATCCTGAGTTGGTTGAAAGAGCAGTGGCTTCCCTTTCAAGAGCGCAAGATTCCATTTATTTCTAGCATTTCTGTGCTCTCTTTCTTGACTATATTTTCTAACATTTATTCAGATCAGTTTTCACATCCCTAATTCTCTAAAGCCCCATGAAGAAGCAAAAGAAAGACCCAGTCCAACACAATTCCACTCAATTCAGTCCCTTTACTTCCTGTAATTTTAAACCCAAAGTCTGATTTTCCCAAACATAGAAAGTTTCTCCTTAGTAACTAATTTTTTTTCTCCTTTCCTTCAGGAAGAAGCCATCACCTTCCCATCTGATGTTTCATTGATACACAATGCTCGTTTGTTAATTAATAGCTCTATTTAGCTTCAGACAGACCTCAGGTTACTTTAATCAAACAGAATTTTAAAAGATAAACAAATAAATTACTTCTAAAAAGAAAGACAATAGAAAACTGAAAAGGCAGGCATCATCACCCTGTCCTACAACACTGATAACAACTTTGCCAAGTTTACTTTTACTAATGGAGACCACTCTATCAGTCAAACATTTATTATGTGCCTAATATGTGTAGCACTGGTGAGCCCTGGAAGCACAAATACAAATAAAAATGAGGACAGTTCCTACCCTCAAGTAGCTGATAATCTAATGGGGGACTCTCAACCCGCAAAAGGGAGCTGTGCAAATGTTCCCAAACTTATTTGGCCTACCACTACCTTCTCCAAAAAAATTATTCAGCGTCCCCTTGGAAATCTGCTTTCTTTAATCTTTTAAGGGTTGGGTTTTGTTTTTGTTTTTTTTCTATTTTTGAAATTTGCTTCACTGAAGGCTATTAACTGCCCTGGGTTGTTGGGAGTTGGAGGGACAGTATTGCCCACTTTGGGAATCTATGAGGTTAGGAAGGGAGGTTAGTAGCATAATGAGTGATGAGTTTCTTGGGGTGAGAAGGTATGATGGAGGGTTCCAGAGTCTAAAAATGGACAGCGGTACCTGTATCCCCCCAAAATTTGCAGTAGTAACTGGTGGTAAATGGGGAGGGAAAAACTATGCTAAGCCTCCTCTTTCAGTAGATAGATACCCTGGAGGCCAAAGCCCTGCCCTCCAGTTTACTTCCTCTTTTGGTCATCATTTTAGTGTCATAAACTCTATACTGGAGGGACCTTAAAGAGCCCAGGTGCTTCAAAAGATTAGTTGTAGTCCCTGGATCTGAAGCTGGAAGGGGATTCAGAAACCTTATAGTCCCTTGTTTTACAAGTAGAGGAACTGAGGGTCGGAGAGGTGTAAATGCTACTGCTTGTTGTTCAGTTGTTTCTGATTCTTCATGACCCCATTTAGAATTTTCTTGGCAAAGATCCTGGAGTGGTTTGCTATGTCTTTCTCCAGGTCATTTTACAGATGAGAAAACTGAGGCAAACACAGTTAAGTGACTTAAGGGCCATCCAAGAGCAACATGGATTATTCAGGAGAATGTCCGAAGAATGAACCCCTGAAGGGGAATGGAATAGGGGTCTGGGGAGGTTCATTTGGGGGCCATGCATCCTCCATAAGTGCAGAGAAGAGTGTTCTGGTCTCCCATATGGGGGCTGGGGAAAATTCAGCTATCTGGAGTTGTTACCTGGCCTCTACTACTGCAAACATTTTTATGCTCCCTACAAGCCTAACTTTCTAAATAAAATAAATGAAAACTCAAAGCTGTTTCAATTCCTATTACCCATGATTCAGTATTCTTTTCTTCAGACTAAAAAAATCCTGGGAATTTAAGGAAAGTGTGAATTTTTAGTATTATCTAAAGTTATAGCCCTTGTCAAAAACCTCTAAGCAGTTGTTTGAAGGCCCTAAATGTTTAACAACCACTTCACCAGAAATGCATGAGATATTTTTAAGTTTAATTTGCATTATTATTTTCTCTGTCATATTGTTAAGCCTGGACAATCAAAAAAAAATCAAATCCCGATTTGTAATGTTTGCCAATTTCCACGCTCACGCTGAAAACTTAGCAATCCCCATATTGTTGTTATTCAGTCATTTTCAAATCTCCATAACCTCACATAGGGTTTTCTTAATGGAGATAATGGAGTCTTTTGCTATTTTCATCTCCAGTAGATCAGGCAAACAGTGGTTAAAGGACTTGCCCCCAGGAGATCACACAGCTAGTAAGTGTCTGAGGGTAGATCTGAACTCAAGAGTCTTCCTGACTTCAGGTTAGGTCTCTATCCACTGAGCTACCTATCTGACTTCCAGGCAAATAGAGGTTAAGTGACTTGCCCAGGGTCAGATAGCTTAGCCAGGGCCTTGTACCTTCCCTATGATAACATGTAAGGTAACGGGTTTCACTTAGCATTATCCTCTTCCCTGAAGGCTCACCAGTGGGACTTCTCTAGCATTCGTGGCTCCCCTCCCCAGTTCAAAGATTTTTCAGATAAGATCTCAGGACTTTTCCCAGTGAGGCAATTAGAGTTTTTCAGGTGAAGGAGCTGGTTATCTCCTTGCTACAGAAAGCTTAAGTGACCTTTTCTTCAGGGAAATTGAAGTCACTAAATAATATGATTTTATTTGTTCCACAAACCTGTAAGTCCAAGAACATCCCTATTATTTACTAGGCGAGTGAGTGAATAATCCTGATAGCTCACATTTCTATAGCATTTTCAGGTTTACAAAGAGCTTTCCTCACAAAGTTCTGTGAAGCAGGCCATGCAAGTATGATTAGCACAGATTTACTGAGAAGGGAGCTGAAGCTCCAAAAGGAGAAGGGTCTCCCCTAAGCTCACAAAGCTAATGGAGTCAGAGGGAAAGCAGCCACCAAGACTATGTTGCTCCATCTTCTAAAAAGAAAAGGGAGAACGGGGGGTAGTGCTTTAATCTGCCATAGAGAAACTAAGGTATCAGTCTTTGCTAGCATTTATTCCACATTTCAACGTCCAAGACAAGGAGGCCAAAGGACAGTTAAGATTGCTGTCCAACGGACCAGCTGCTTTCTAGTGACAAAGCCTGTCTTTTCTATCAGTTGGTTAGGTCCTTTTTGCTCCCTGGTTTGATGATTTATAGGTTGGAGAAACAAATAAGACTAATTCAGGGAATGAGATTTCCATGAAGGAAGTGACTTGACTGTCTGGATATATTTTGTCTTGGGACACTTGTTCCCTTACATGAGGCAGTTAAGTTTCCGGTTTGCCCTGATTTGATTTAAGTTCTAGAGATCAAACATATCCAAAGACAAGTGCTGGACCATGCTTGGTAAGAAAACTGAGACAGACAGACACCTCCCTATTCCTTTCTTCTGCTGTATCATTGCTGGCAGCTGATCTGATGGCATGCATTTGGTTAATGACGCATGGTTGATTTGCCCTTGCAGGCTGCCTCTCCCTGAAGAACATCAACTTTCTTGAGAAAATTGAGTCACATCACAGAAGCATGCTAATTATTTCTGAGGCTATAATTCTTAACTCCATAGAACCAGAAGCAGGTGTTGGTTACCTCCCAATAACATCACACAACCAGACTCTTTATTAAAGTGCAGTCATTCACTTCCTTCAGTGTAATGGGACAAAAAACAAATGTAAGAGAGTGACAAAATAAATATGTGTATTGTGTATATGTATATGCTTATATGCACACATACATTACAGTTTTGTTTTTAAATCTTTGGTCAAGGAAAACTAGAATTAGAAACAGAAATGTCTTACAGGCAAAAGCACATGATTGCTTTAGCCCATATATTCCCTTACGCTAGTCACAGGGAACATTTGCACATTTGCCCTTTAATCTAATTCATCTTCTCTCACCTTTGGCACATGGTAATTTGCATCAGATATAACTGAAACTTTTTTTTTTTTAAATCGAGCTATAAACAATTTCCTGTAGCAGAAATACTACTGGATTCCAGGGTCAGGCAATCTAAGAATTCAAGATTTAGAGTTGAAAGAGATTTTAGAGGTCATATAATCTAACTCCTACCTTTTATAGATGAGGAAACAGAGGCCACAGAAGCCAAATGTCATACCTAAGGTCTGGGTTCTAGATGTGGATCTGCTACTAAATATCCTGTGATTTGGGGCAAATCACTTTACTGTTTGGATCTCACTTTCCTTAACTTGTCAAGAGAGGAGGAGGGGAGAGACGATCTACAAGGTCCTTTCCAATTCTATTATTATATGATTCTGTGATCTAATCAACCATCTAGATACCCTATAACCCTGGTCAGTCTTTCTCTCCTTCCACGTCTGCCAAGGTGAAAACAGAAATTCCCTGACCATGTTACATTCTTAGAGCAAAGCAGGATGAATCAGAACCAAGGGTGTGCTGGAGCTAGCTCAAACTGACTTGAGCACGGGAACCTGAACTGAGTGATGGCGGTAGTTACAAATTCCAGGAGGCAAAGGTGAGGAATGAGAAGGTGATAGAGTGAGAGCATTCCTTGCATCAAGTCTGAGCTGTGCAACACTACAGAAGGAGGGGAAGGAATCTGATGGAAAAGGAACAGGTAGACTAGTTTGCCTTGAATATAGAGTGCTATACAGGAGTAATAGGAAAGTAGTTTGGTAAAATATTTGGCATGAGATTGTGAAGGATGTTGATTGTTAAGTAGATGAGTTCGAATTTTTATCCTAGAGGCAATAGGGAGCTACTGAAACTTATTGAGTAGGGAATTGACACAGGCAGGCATGACATTGTCTATCAACTTGGCTCCTGAGTGGAGGATGGATTAGAAAGGAGAGATGTTGGAAACTGGAAGACTAACCTAAGAGGTTTCGTCCAGTGATCTCAGAAAGAAATAACGAGGATTTAAATTGGTGACCACTGGAAGGGGGAAAAGGAAACAGACATAAAAGCCACTGTAGAGCAAGATTCAGTGAGATGGGACCAGATATTTCTGCCAACCCACTGAGGAAGCCTTGAGAAGCTAGAGTACTTGACACTATAGCCCAGGGGAGTTTTGGTCCTGGAACTTACTCGAACTGTTCATATATAAGAACCAAGTTAATCTATGAACCTAATTTTTTTTTTCTCTAGACTGATATAGGAGAGATTAGCCCTATCTTCCCCCTAACCCTACCTCACCCAGGTGTTCCTGGGGAGTGGTGTGTTTGCTTTTATACCTTAGAAATAAATATTCCTTTATAAAATCTAATCTTTCTGCTAAGTGGTTAAATGGAACTGTGATGCTGGAGACCTTCTGAAGTTGAGGGTACACAGTGGGAACTGGGCCATGGCAGAGATTAATCAGGGGTGGACAACCTGCAACCTCAAGGCCACATGTGAGCCTCTAGGCCCTCAAATGAAATCCTTTGCCTGAATCCAAACTTCACAGAACAAATCTTTTTGGATTTGGATCCAAGGGCTGCACTTGGGGATCTAAAGGGCCACATGTGGCCTCAAGGTAACAGGTTCCCTACCCCTGGACTAAATAGTTTCCAACCCACTTTAAGGGTACTGGAGAACACTGGGGGAGGGGTGAAAAGTAACATCTCTGGTCTTCAGTCAGTAGAGGTTAAAATACTCACTTTCACATATACATCTTAAAAAATAAACTATAAAACAGAAATTCAGTTTTATAGCATACTACTTCCTATTTTTCTTTATATTAACTTTTTGTTAATGATTAATAAGTGAGAAGAGACAATTTGGTCATTTTTAAGAGAAAGAATATAATAGCTAACATTCATATAATACCTTAAGATTTGTATAGCGCTTTACATACCTGATCTCTTTTGAGCTCTCAGTCCTGTGAGGTAGGTTATTATCTCTACTTTGCCTATGAGAAAAGTATGAATGAGAGAAATTTAGTGACTTACCCAGTGTCAAACAGCTAATAAAATTAAAGTATGTGAGGTAGGATGAACTTTAAGTCTTCGCAACTCCTAGTTCAGTACACTATCCACTAGATAGCCTACTAGATGGGAGTTGATTGGAGTCAGAACACCTGAGTTCAAGTACCAATGACAATAATGACAAACCTAGTGACCATGGACCAGTCATTTTCCTTTCTTAGCCTTGTTTTCTTAATCTGCTAAGCAGAGATAACATTGTCCCCCCTAAACAGAATTTTTATGACTAAAGGGCTTTGAAAACATTAAAGGCTATATTAGTTCAAGCTATAGAGAGCACTGATACAATATAAACTGTAGTAATAGACATGTAAACATTTGTTTTTTGGAAAATTACACCTTTCATTTTATATGGTGTTTTCATTTTGAAGATGTTCTAAGTCATTGAAAAAGCTGATCTTATTCTAGATAAAGTTTATTGCTTTTTTTATACCATGAACAATGAAAAATCATTTGAGTTGAATCATCCCTGTTCTCTAATATTTTCCAAACTACTCTCCTTGAATTTATCACTGATACAGTCCTGACCACATAGTAGTCAGTGCTCAACAAATACTCATTGCCTATTAATAAAACTAGCCTGCAAAAGAAGGAAGAACTGTACTGAAACAAATGTGACTTCTAAAAAGGTAAATAACTCCCTTGTCTCACAAGTTAGAAGCACTGAGATAACTTTTCATGAGGATAGACTATTATTGTTCCAGGTGAATGGAAGAAAGTTTCTTGTCAGGATTAATGAAATTAACTCTGTGCGGAGAGACTCGATATGTAGCATGTGATTTGCGGTAGGTAGTGTGGTTAACTCTGTTGTAAATACATCTGTGGCCTTTGTTTGTGGTTAGTGGCACTAGGCTGAGGTGTGGGGTTGAGTCAGTGTGGAAATCTTACTCACATTAATGAGGTATAAAAAAGCCATGGCATTCTGACAGCAGGGGTCCACTCTGAACATCAAAATCAGTAATGACGGATTTTAATTAACTGAAATGTGCACTTAATTGACTACATTAGTGGTTTACCTCAAATTCATTTTTTGGGAGGAAGGCTTAAAGAAAAGTGTCTCCAAGGTTTTCCTTTCTCTCTCCTTTTTTTCACTTTCAGTCGCTAACAGGCTATTTACTACTCCTACAATTTTCTTTTGTTCTCTCTAGTTGGGCATGCTTCCAAAGTTTTATGTGACTCTTCCAGAAGAGAAATACAAGTGTTTTTTTCTATGCTGCTTTTGTACTTTCTGGCAAGTAACAATCTTGTTAGTCAGAATATTAGCACAAAGCAGAAATACCTCCAAATATGGTCTGTTGTCAGGGAAGTCCCAGTACTGGGAACAAAATTCAGTTTGAACTCAAAACATTTTTTCCCTATTTTCTTGCCTCATCTTCCAAAAACAGTAGCAAGGACATAAAGATTGCAAAACATAAAAATGCATGCAAATGACTCACTAATGTTTATGAAGCTTGTATTTTATATGTTTTCTACTCAGGCTTTAACAAAGGCTCTGGGATATAGTAATTGCACTTCTCTCGACTGAGGAAAGCTCAATGTAGCAAAAACTTCAAAGGAGGGATTCAATATGACTTTGTCTGACTCAAACATTGGTGATAATCTTTGTGTCTAAAGCACCAGATTGAAACACTTGTGTTATTAAAACTGCGGCGTTGACCTTTCCCAGGATTGTTTGCGGTCGGATATTTCAACATACCATACCTGCAACTGTATTGACTGGAGTATTTTGCCTGTCAGGATTAAGTTAATGTTGTTATCTTTGGCTGTAATGGGTTTTGAGCCTGCTCTTGCCTGCCTGCAAATGCGACAGTAAATTACTTTACAGTAAGACACGATGATTTGCTAAGTCTCTTGATAGGTCCTTTAGTCAGATTCAGTGCAAAATGAAAGGTGAAAAAGTTTTGGAACATGTGAGTTCTGAAATGTGGATAATTTTTCTAGAACCTTCGATGCTTATGTCAGTATATGCTACTTCATTTGGGAAAATGCAACACATCAGAGATGGAGGAAAATATAACCCAAAGAAGTCCACTTTTCCTCCCTGAATCAAGAGAGATGTTTCTCACATTAAGATGAGAAAGAATAATATAGCTATGAAAATAATATTTATGTAGCACATTTCCCCTCGTGAATGCCAAACAGTTTCCATTGTACTATCTCACTAGCCCTTGTAAAAATCCCGTATGGCTAGGCTGGCTATGGTGGTGGACCAAAGGATATTTTGTCATAGGAAGCATTTTTAGAGATGCCACATTTAATGAGCAAAGCAGATGTTCTTATATAAAAATGGGGGAGGGGAGAGAGAAAAGGGTAATCTATTTTAAGTGAAGCATATTCAGTGGCATAAAAAACCAGTAGCTCAGAACTCAAGACTGAGTACTAACAACTGTGGATTGAAAGGACTGGATTGATGCCTGACACCTCTGGAAAAGATAACATATAAAATGCTGTAAGTATATTTAAGAAAATACAAAACATGTAGGTGTACAGTTCTAAGGAATTCAAGAGCGTGGATTATGCATGAGTATATATCAAAACCCCCAGAGGGTTTGGTTATACTCAATGTAAGTATTTCATGACACATATTAGGATGAAATGCCTCAACTTAACCAACTCTTGCAATCAAATTGATTACATAACTATAATTATCTAATTGTTATTTTATCCTCTTTAGTATATGGCAACAGAGCTATGGTTCATTTTAAATACAATTTTAAGCAGTTGAGAGTGAAATAAGAATGGTCATTTAAAAACCACACATTCATAGCTACCAACAATAAAAATCCTCTACATCTCTGGATCCAGAGGAAAATAGATAATAGTACTGAAAACCTATTTCTTGGAAGTGAAAAATGAATGGACCTTCTTCCATATCTGAAGATGATATTACCAATTTATGAATGGTAAGGCAAATGTTTTAAGTTATTGTTCTAGTAGTGATGATGGATTTAGACTGATTAATATATTTCTTAGTGTTGTCTAAAACAGAAAATTGTATTGAATGAATGGATGAAAGAATTTAACTGGACCTGAGAGAAGGCCAGAGCAAGTTAACTTTGTAAATTGGAAACAAACCATGGTTCTCTCTGCTCAACATGGTATAGAATGAATTACCTTTAAATAGCTTCTTTTTCAAAGCTCCACAAGAAGCAAATCATTACAATGATCTAATTCTGGAATTTCACTCATTCTGGAACAAATGAAATCTTTACTCCTTCTCTTGTATAAAAACAGCTCTACATTAGGCTAACCAAGAGTAGAAGGTGTTCTGAAAGCTGGTGTTTTCATCTTTGACCTTGTTTTTTTAATTCAGATGTCCAGTTCTAGGTAGGTGAAGTGACAGCCAGAAACTCAGTCAAGACTCTTGACAAGGGCAAAAAAGCAGAGTACCTCTGGCTAATTTCTGGAAGCAGACCAGGCTTTTTTTTTCCCGTGTGCCTATGAGGCTACCATGAAAATAAGCACTGGCCTTTGTGTCAAGAGTATAAGAGAAAATTGAGTATATGTTAAATGAACTTAGGCTCAAATTCTGTTTTGTGTTCAGATATATGTGCTTCAGATAAAAGTTAGAGTTAATGAGGAGAGAAGAAAGTAATAAATTAATGAATAAATTTTAAAAATTATTTATCAGTATGCTAAGCAGTTGAGATACAAATGCCAAAGTGAGACTATCTACCCTTATCCTCACCGCACTTCTGATCTTACATTCGAAACTAGAATAGGTATAAGGGAGCAGTGACCAAGAAAGTGTGTTTTTGCATGAAAAATCATAATGCTGATGAATGAAACATCATAGTTAACTAACATACACTTTCTAGAAGCAGTTGGAGTATTGATATGACTATAAATCCCAGAGCAAGAGGTAGAAGGTGAAGGTACCTATATGACAAAGATAGCTGGGGTGAAGAAGCTTGGTTACAAGGTAGAAGTTTGGAATGAATTAGCTCCTCCTGCGAATGCTTTCCTTATATCTAGTTTCAAAGGTGAAGAAGCAGACGTAATGAGGTAGAAGATGACTAGGATGAAGAAGTAACTCAGAGAAGAGCCTTTCTCAGAGGAGAGGGTGGTCAACAGTGTTAGGCTTGCACTACTTCTTGTACATTACTTCTTGGTGAGATGCTTGTAGCCCATGCAGCTTTTATGGGGTGGAAGGTATCATTCACACTTACTGCATGGTTTTCAGGATCATTACTAATTCATATTTAGGCATCCTGGGCTTGTACACCAGAGTCTTTGAGGACTGATCATACGAGATGGTACCCAGCGGTGAAACTATAGAGAATGGAGAGGGATGGGAATACATTGACTATATATAAACAAGCTCCCAAATTTCAAAGATGGATTATAATGTAGATTTTGAAGACCCAATAGACTTTTTGATTAGCCCTATGCTCTTGAAAATATATCTTTTGGGTTGTTGTAAAATATTACTTGACTGTACTATGGTCATCCAAAAATAGGTACAACAGAGTTGTATCGTGTATGCATTTAGCTTATGCAAATTTAACTGTACACCTCTGGTCAGAGAGAAATAACAATCTTAGTATAGCTGGTGATTCACTCACCATTCCACTCAATGTCTGAATGTACTGGAATGAACTTGAGGTTCAGATGGGAGACAAAACTTGCCATTCTCCAATCAATCTCAGCGCCATCATCCTTCTTATAATGTAAGCATCTCTGTGCTAAGCATGATTCTGGAATCTTTTATTCATCATACCAATAGGCAGCCCATTTTCCTGCTTAGTGTTGTAGAGCTAATGATGCCAGGCTTCACTTGCCTTTCTGGTATCCATGTTCAACTAGGAGGCCCTTGTTTCACATTCCTTTTTCTTTCCTTATGTCCTCTCTTGCCTCATGGTGAAGCAGAGTAAAAAACAGTGAGGAGGCAGTATGACTTAAAGATGTCATTAAGACATCTTAAAGATGACTTAAAGTCCTAATCCCACTTCAGATATTAACCAGCCAGTAAGTGAACGACACCAGGCATGTCATTTAACCTTTCTGAGGTTAAAATGAACAGTTTGGATTTATGACCTTTAAGGCACTATCTAGTTCAAAATCTATTATCATAAGACCATCAACTAGTATAACCATGTTGTGCCCTTTCAAGAACTTCAACCTGCCCTTAAGCAACAGGTTACCTGCCAGTTAAATCTTTACCTAAGAGGCAGCTTGGTGGTTCAGCTGATAGATCTTTAGGCCTGGAGTCAGCAACACAAGTTCAAATCTTGTCTCAGACACTTCCAAGCTGTTTGACCCTGGGCAAGTCACTTAACCTTTGTCTGCCTTAGTATCCTCATAAGTAAAATGGGGATAATAGCAATACCTAATTCCTAGGGGTGTTGTGAGAATCAAATAAGACAACAATTGTAAAGTGCTTAGCACAGAGTAAGCACTACATAAATGTCGTTTAGTTATTATTTTGTTTTCTTCTACTTAAGTAAAAATTCTAGCTCCTCTTAACTGCCTATTGTAAAAAAAAAAATTTGCTTTCGATTGTTTCAGTAGCAGTGATCTCATTGATCTTCTTTCTGATGTAGACCCTTTTTTTCGGTGACCCTAACCTTTTTCCAGATGTAATCAAAGACAATATACTCTATGGGCAATTTAAGGGATTTTTAAGGATAATTGTACCTATGCTTTGTCTTGATTATTAGCTTTTTTAGAAATTAGCCCTTTAGGAAGATGAGACTATATTGTAATCCTAACAGTCATCATGTATGTAGTATCTTACACACATTTTTACAAAATTTGAGCTTTAGAAAATCCTGTAGAGTAAGTACACTTATTCCCATTCTGCAGATGAGTAAAGTGAATCTCAGAGATAATGATCATCCCATGCAGGTGGGATTTGAAGCCAGGTCTCTGCTACCTCCAGGTTTAATGTTCTTTTCATGTTGTATCTATCAGTCTATAATCATGGTAATAATTTTCCAAAAATGAAAAATAGCTTCTCATCTCCAGTCATTGATCTCCATCCTTGCCCATACAACCTAGGAAAAGGTCTTTATCTAGAGCTTGACTTGAATAGAGGAGAAAAATATCTTCATACCATTAGTCCAGCTGAAAATGGAAAGAACGGAGAGAGAAACTGTGGAGACAGAAGATCTACAATAAGGAAGAGGGCAGCTGTGTCCTACTGAGGTATATGCTTTGTAAGTATCTTTAGCCATTTTAGGGGATGATGACTGTATTTTTCACCTTTCATACACTCTGGTCCCAATCTTGATTATACTTCATTTAAGGTCTGCACACAATGAAGACTAAATATCTTTTTACTGATCTATATAGCTCACATACTGTGATAAATCCTCCATTAAAGTCCTACTCCAATAGTATAATACTGAGAGGTGACACTGGTTCTCAAAGGCTCTCCCAGGGAAACACTAGCTCTGTATGTCCTTCCACACCCAAAAGGCTTTGAACAGAAATCCGGTGATAGACTATATACAAGTTACCTGAGGGCCAGACTATGGAAGTCTGGGGAAGGAATTGTCAGATTGTTGGACAACAGGCCATTAATTTTTTGTTCTCATGAAATAATATATTAGCAGGAGTGGGGAACCTACAGCCTCTAGGTCACATATGGCCTTCTAGGTCCTTGGGTGCGGCCTTTGGGCTGAGTTCAAGTTTTACAGAACGGTTCTTTTATTAAGGGGATTTGTTCTGTGAAGTTTAGAGTCAGTCAAAAGGTCATACTTGAGGACCTAGAGAGCCACATGTGGCCTCAAGGCCACAGGTATCCCACCCCTGAACTAAAGCCTAGAGAAGTCATTATATCAGTTGAATGAGTTTCCATAGTACTGAAGTCATGAATACTTCTAATTTTCAGATATATGCCTTTACTCTGGCTATTATCAACCAAATCCTTTCTGCTTTCATAGAAGAAAAAGACTATAATACTGTCATTAAACACAAATATATATTTGATTCTTTAAGATTTACAAAACACTGTCCTCTCAATACCCCCTGTGAGATACAGACAGACAAGTATTATTACTGAATTTAGTTTTATTGTACTTCCAAATGAGGGATGAACATTTCTTAGTTAAAAAAATATTCATAGTGTTATACATATTAACACAAGAAAATATTGACTATTTAGGTTCCTTTTATAAAATTCAAAGGGGTCATACAATTTTGAAATACTTTAGTATACAAGAACCAAAGAATTATGCAGAATATTTTCCTTAATTCAAGTGTTTAACTTTTAAGATAGACACATAAAAAACCACCTTAATAAATTAATGAGATCATTGTTCTTTAGGCTTGCAGATATTAGCGTTTAGTTGCTAGCTAAAACCACAGCACACTATGTGCGTCTCTGCCTTAACTGACCTGCCTTTCCACATGCACACACATGTTCTCTTTTCCTACCATCCTGCCCTATTCAGTGGACTCAGTGTCTTTCTTTTGCCAACCTGTTCACTACTCTAAATATGTTATTAATTCATGTCAATTCACTATAGTAGTCATATTCTGAAACTTCTATTAAAAATAATGATTTCTGTTACAGTATTTACAAAAAATCAATGTACTTTCTAGAATATATCCAGTATACGAAGTTGTAGAAATAACTTAAAATGCAATTAAATTATTAGGTAACCTATGTGAAGGTAAGCTACAAAGGCTACATCAATTAAGTGTCTTCTATGTATCAGGTATTGAATTAGGTGTTAGTGATACAAAGACAAAAATGGATAAATTTATAGCCTAATCAGCATACCACGTTAAAACTTCTGTTTATAAATGTTAAATTACATAATTATAATAATATTGGTATATTATTTCTAAATTTTTGTGTGGTGTGATATCAAGGAAGTCAGGAAAGCCTCTGTTCCATGTATATTCCTGTTTTGCTTATAAATAAATTCTATTAAGTACATACGTGTGTTTAAAATGATGTGAAGCAGGATGTGGAAAAGAAAGGATATTTGTGCTATCAGCAATAACAGAAGGAGAGGCAGGAGACTGGTAATTAAGGATGCAATGTACAGGTGTTTTCACAGAAATTTAGTCTATATCTATATGGCATGTTGGGCTGAAAGATCAGTTGCTTTGATATATAAGACTTTTTAAGATGACTCATATGTGGTGTAACAAGAGAGCGAGAGAGAGAAAGAGAGAGAGAGAAAGAGAGAGACAGACAGAGAGACAGAGAGACAGAGACAGAGACATGGAGAGAGACAGAGATAGAGACAGAGGGACAGAGACAGAGACAGAGAAAGAGACAGAAAGAGAGAGAGGAAGAGAGGAGGGAAGAAGAGGGAGAGGCAGAGGGAGTGGGAGATGGAGAGAGGTACAGGAATCAAGGTCCCTGACAAATATACAAAATTGGAGGGGGGGGGGGGAATGGACCAAATTATTGGATGATATTTGAAACGGTCATGTAAGAATGCATGTTATACCTAAAGAACAAATACTAATTAATGCCACATGGTAAAATCAATATTTGCTATGTAGGCTAAGATCTTTTTCTCTTTAAATGTATGGAAACTGTCTCTGAGACTTAACTGAAACTACTGCTTAAGTCAATGACCTAGTTTTCTGTTGACCTAAGTATAGTTTCTTATTAGGGATCAATACTATCGATAGGAAAGCAACACTTGACTTAGTCATTCAACAAACATTTATTAAGTGCTTATCATGTACCAAGCATTGTGCCAAATGCTGAAGAATATAAAAAGACAACAAATAGCCTATGTTGATGCTTCCTTTCCAATGGGAGTTAGAAGTTCCCATTCTAATCATCAGAGAGCAAGCAAACAGCTGTCTACATATTATGTGTATGTATGTACGTATTTATTAATGGAATAGAATAAATCACTTCTGTACCCTTTCGGAAAAATATTTTTCTGTTACAGCTAAATAAATCTTTTGTTAACTGCTATGGTCTCATTTTGCTCCAATTTAAATTTGAAGCAACAGATAGGCCTGAATCAGGTCCAGTATATAACAACACACAACAGTGAATAAGAATTAGTAAGTTTCTTAAGTATCCTTTATTTATACTTTAATTCCTAATTTAAGTATATCTATATTTTGATAATATGTGATGCTAGGAAATTAATAGAGCTCAATTCCCTCTTACAAACTAAGAAATGTAAAATTTAATCATATTGTCCATTGATATTTTATCACTAAGATACAGTCTATTAGTTTAATGAGCTTTGTTGGTGGAGATGTAAACAGAAAGATAATTCATGAAAACATTAATTTCCTCTTCTTTTGGCATTAATCAGCATTTGGTCTTTAGAGATGAATTTACTGCCTTAAATATAGTATACACTAGTTATTCTTTTCCTCTGGCATTCACAATAGAATGACATGTTCTGGAGGCAGCATTCCTAGCCAGAGGCAGAAAGGGTTATCATAACATAATGCCTAAGGATGGTGGATTTGGGGAAAAGAGTAAATAATTATAGATACTCCTAGTAAAGGCAGACAACCAAAAAAGCAGTATCCAAGATTTATACCGATGCTTTGAATTTGAAAGTTGCTTAGATATTTACTGGACTAAAAGATTTGAGGGGAGTGATAGTTCAGATTTCAATAACTGAGTTGTGATATCAGTTTACTATCCCTAGTAGATCATTCTATCAACATTTGGACAAATTACATTTTCTTTGACTATATAGCCATTCAAAATATTTATAGCATTTTTTTCCTTAAAAAAATGACTTATTTTATCTTTCTCTGCCTTTGTAACTCATCAAAGCCAAATTCTTTAAGTATCATCTAGATTTCATTGTTTCATTAATTGGGTTCAACATTCTTTTGTATTTGGACAATATTAATTAACTATCAAAAAGAATGATAATATGCAAATGAGATTTTCTACATATTAACCATTGCACATTGAAAAAACACATAAATTACTATATGTGAGTGTATGTATACATACACACACATACAACCACACACACACCCAGGAAGAGCAGATAGAAAAATTGTGTTTCTGTTTAGCCTTCCTTTCTCATAACTAATTTTTCGATTAGTTCCTTCTAACATGATCACAAACACTAAGACACGAAAGTGAATGTAAGCCTGGCTCTCTGATGTAAGCATAAATAATAGTAAAATCTAATCAAATGAGATACTCTTATTAAGTAAATAATCCCTTAGTTTGGGAACTATAAAGAAGCATGCTAGGTTGGTGTATTAGCACAATAGTGTGCATGTTATCAAGAAAAGTAAGAGTAGGTTATCTAAAAAGAACATTGTACTGTGGAGCCGGGTTCTATATCTATCTATCATAAATTTACCTCTTTGGGTCTTCCTTTCATTAAAGTGAGGGAGTTGGACTCAATTCTCAAGGTGGCTGCTAGATACTGTGTTTCCTATTTGGTTCAGACATAACATTTGCTTCATATATACAAGAAAATCCATTAAAATAACTGATTTGAGAGATCAGAAGGTGAACAAATGAATGAAGTTGATCCCCATGATGATGTTTTGAGGTAAATAGTACAAATATTGAGCGTGGCTTTCCCCATTGCATCCAGTCTGTCCTTGCCTCCTGATCCAGAGACTGTTACAACCTGCTGTCCCAGGGACATTTGTAGGGTACTGATGAAAACCTCAATCCTCCTGAGAATACAGGTTCCTTTTATGGTCAGTGGGAGAGGAGAGGAAACTGAAGCCAGGGCGTAGGTACTCTCTTTACCATCTGACCCCCACTCCTAACCAATTTCTCCTCAGGGGCTTGGCTGGGATCTCCAAACACTTAGCGTCTAGAAACAGCTTCCTGATTTTGTACAAGTCCTACAGAGCATTACTAAGTTTCCCAACCATTTCAAACATATTTCCTGAGCACCTAGTTGATGTCTAGACCTTGTTCACATGTAGTTCATATATCTCTAAATGATTTATTCAGTTGAGCTAGATTCTCACTTGTGTTAAGATGAGCAGGGGTGATTTAAATTGATGGACTCAATAAAACCCTACCCTTACATTAGTTTGCTGTAATTTGCTCTTAGTGAGCATACTCTTCTAGTGAATATCTCCTCTGTTTCAAAGTGCTCACAAATCACCTGCTTAATAATGTGCCCTAGGATTTTGATGGGAGGCAATGTCAAACTCACTGACCTATGTATACTGATATCCATCATTTTTTTTTGAGACATTGACTTAAGCCTTGTCAAAGGATTATAGATCTAGAGTTAAAAGAGACCTCAGAGGCCCCCTCTCCCCCCCAATCTACTCAGGGAGATTTAAACCATGTTCTCATTTACCTAGTAGTAAGAGAGTAAGCAGGCAAGATTTGAATCCAGCTCCTCAAGATTCCAAGTTGGTACTCTTTTCTGTATGCCACAGTCTCCCCCTTTCTATGATTTCATAAATTTGACCAACAGTGGTTGTATGTTCATATATGTAAGTTCTTCCAGTATCCTCAGGTGTAGTAGCCTAAAGCCTGATGATCTGAGCTCATTTATACTGGCTACATGCTCTTCTTTTATGTCCCTGCTTAGGTTGACCTTTAAGTCTTTCTTAACAAAGTTTGATCTATCCTTTCTACTCTGAAGATCTCTCTTTTTAATGGAGAAAATGAAAACAAAATTGGATTTGCTCTCTCCTTGTCATCTGTTTACATTAAACCATCTGTGTCAAGCAATGGATGTCTCATCCTCATTTCCTCCAGCTCTGACTAGACTTTTAACAGTATTTTATGTTATGCTTAGAATATTCTATAAATTCCAGTTCATTATGGGCTTTAGCATAGCTAATACGTTCATGCCACTCCTTTATATTCATCCTTAGTTATATTTACCCTTCCTTCACCCTTCTCTATTTTGTACAGGTCCTTTCAAAACTGGAATTCATCAGAATGCTATGTGTGTAGACATATCAACACTCCCAGTGTTTACATCTTCATGTGTTAAATATCTCCCCCAGTGTTTTTTTGTTTTGTTTTTTTTGGTTGTTGTTGAGTTTTCTAAATCTCATTGAGAGGGCAGCTAGGTGGTGCAGTGGATAGAGCACCAGTGCAGGAGTCAGGAGGACCTGAATTCAAATCTCACCTCAGACACTTGACACTCACTAGCTGTGTGACCTTGGGCAAGTCACTTAACCCCAATTGCCTCATCCTGTGTCATCTCCAGTCATCTTGATGAATATCTGGTCACTGGATTCAGATGGCTGTGGAGGAGAAGTGAGGCTGGTGACATGCACAGCCCTCCCTCACTCAAAACAAAGTCAAGTGCAAGTCATGTCATTCTTTCTCTGATGGAATGGTCTTCTTCAGCAATGAAGGACAAACACAAATCTCATTGAGACCATTTGTGCTTGCTTTATCAAAAAACATTATGGTATAGTGAAAAGAACACTGGACTAAGAAATTAAGTTCAAACTTTCCTTTTACCTGTTCTAATTTCCATCTTTTTCAACTAAATCACTCAACCTCTTTGAGATTCTGTTTCCTGATCTGTAGAATGCGGAGAATGATTAGGAGGCTACCTTCTCACAGAGTTGTTGTAAGGATGAAATTAGATAAGCGGCAGAATGGATAGAATGCTGCACATGGAGTCAGTAAAATCTCAGTTAAAAAATTCATCCTCAGATACTTCCTAGCTGTGTGGCACTAGGCAAGTGTCTTAAACTCTAGCTGTGTAGTCCTGCTTCTTCATTGATAAAATGGGAGTAATAACGCCTACCTCTAAGAGCTGTTGTGAAGATCAAATGCAAGAGTATGCAAAATACTTTGCAAACCTTGAAGTGGTATATATGTTATAGATATAATATACCTAGAAGTTCTCTGTCATAATAAGAAATTGTATAAATGTATTCTATTATGGATTTTAGGATTGCCTCTTGAGTCAGGAAGACTCATCTCTCTTAGTTAAATCTGGCCTCAGATACCTATTAGCTGTGTGACCCTGGGCAAGTCACTTCACCTTGTTTGCCTCAATTTCCTCATCTATAAAATGAAATGAAGAAGGAAATGGGAAACCACTTCAGTATCTTTGCCAAATGGGCTCACAAAGAGCCAGACACAACTGAAATGATAACAAAAATCCCTCTTAAGCCATATTCCCTTGCCCAGGCTCATACTTATCTGTTGTCTAGACTTTTTTGAAATCCGATTTCCAACTTATATGGGTATATATCTGATTATGCATTCTCTTCCTCTACAATTTCGAACTCTAACATAATGCGGTAACTTTCAAGAACTCACTCATGTCTACATCATCAGACAGTTCTCTGTTGGTTAAAATTAAGCCCAAAATAGCAGTTCTCATTGCTTCCTTCACCTTCTGAGAGATTAAATTGTTGGCAAAGCAGGTCAAGAATTTATCAGTTGCTCCGTGTGGAGCATAATCAGAATTCCAGTGGATGTCTGGATTCTTAAAGGTTTGCCTTGGGCTTAAAAAAGATATTTATACATAAGTTTCTCTAACTGTACACTGGAGATAATGATCTCTTCCATCCTATATTACTGGCATATTGAACTGGCTGTCTTAAGGCTCTTAGAATTCTTGAAACATGTTGGTATACATATAAATAGATGGTATTTCAGAAACTTGGGCTCATAGCATAATATATTTAAAGCTATAAAGGATCTTAGAAGTCATCTAATCTGACCTTTCATTTTACAGATGAGGAAACTGCATCCTAGAGACTCACCCAAAGTCATACCAACCTCACAATTTAAACCCATGCCATCTGACTCAAAATCCAGCACTCTTTCCATTGGTGGGGCTTTTTGAGGTAGAATACATTTCCTCTGTCCTATAAGATACTTCCTTTCTCTGCCACCTCCGTATTTCCCTTCACTCCCTTTACCATGAATTAAGAACTCCCAATACCCTTCATTTATTTTTTTTCACCCTGATATGTGTTTCTATTTGTGTAGGAAATTTCAGGTGAGAAAATTCCCTCTATTAATTCAGATGAGCAAATGTCCTGCAATATAAAGATTTAAAGAATTGTCTGGGGACAATGAGAGGTTAAGTGATTTATCCAGGGTCACACTGGCAGAAGTACGTGTAAGGAAGGACTTGCAACTACTCTCTCCATTATTCCTTACCTCTAGTTAAATGTCAATCCATGGTGCTGAGACTCACATCCTCTTTTGTACTGCCAGACTTGCCTTTCTCTCAACATCAATATTTGAAGAGGATTTGGGGTGCCTGAACTGCATCTGTTTAGCCTCATTGTTTCTCTTCTAGGCCATCTAAAGGCTTAATACTTGACTCACCATTCCATGTATACTTGTGGTAAAATTGCATCTCCCATTCTCTGTGCACCTTCTCCTACTAAATGCAATACAAAACCCTGGGTAGAATGAAGGGAACCTGATTCTCTTACCTTTTGAATGTCCCTAGGGAAAAAACAGCCTAGCAAATGTCACTGTAGCCTCAACTATTATGGATAAAATTGGACAGTTCTTAGGAAGCAGGAACCTCCTAAGCCTACATGTAGGTCAGTCTAGGCTTATTGTGAAGAATATTTTATTTCTGGGACAGTTGTTGACGTAATGGGCTATGTTACAATTAGGAAATTTGCTATCAAACAGCATGGCCTATTAGAAAATATTTTATTTTTCTCCAGCTCATAACCCAGTGGATTCTGTTGGAAGACAGAAAATACCTCTACATGGAATAGAAATGTGATGGGAGTGCTTGATTTTCTTTACTTAAAAAAAAAAATACAAAAAGTATCTCTATATCCTGTTGTCTTCATTACTTGAATTAATGTAATAAGAGTCTAGTCTCTAATTAAGATGATATTATTTCATGTTTATATAGCACTTTAACATTAGCAAAACGCTTTCCTAATAGAGTCAATTTAGCAAGCTGGAGCGGAAAAGATGAGAGTTCAAATTTGGACTCAGACACTTATCTAGTTACGTGAATCTCGGCCAATCATTTAACCTTTGTCTGCTTCAGTTTCCTCATCTGTAAAATGGAGATAATAGCATGACCTCCCTTCTAAGATTGTTGTGATAATTAAATGAGATAATATTTGTCAAACTCTTAGCACGTAGCTTTGCGGCTGCTTGGTCATTTTGTTGCGGTGTCTGACTCCTCCTGGAGCATTTGGGTTTTTGGTTATTTTGTTTTTGTTTTTGCAAAGATACTGGAGAGGTTTACTATTTCCTTTTTCAACTCATCTTACAGATGAGAAACTGAGGCAAACAGGGTTATATGACTTACACAATTAGTAAAAATCTGAGACCTGATTTGAACTTGTAAAGGAAGATGTGTTGATTCCAAGCTCTATCTACTGCACCCCCTACTGCCCCTGCACAGAATATGCCCTATTAAATGCTTCTTCACTTTCACTTTCCTTCCCTTTCCCATTAAAAACTTATCATGTGCAAGTTAGTGTGTGGTAGTCAATTAGTCTAGGAGTCCAGAAACACCTGGGTTTAATTCCCAGCTCCTACACATACTGGCTGGATGATCCAGGATAAGTCACTCAACCGTTCCGGGCCTCAGGCAACAACTATCTAAATTGGTAAGTTGGAACACTATTATAGATCTTTCTTGGTAAGAGGAGGTTCTACACCAGAAGTTCCTTATACGAATGAAATAACAGATTTGGTTAAAAAAATTCATAAGGCCCTGAACTAGGTGCTGAGAATGACAAGAGAAAGAAAAAAAGAATACAACCTCTACTCTCAATTAACTCACATTTTACTCCAGGTTTCTATAAGTTATGCTGTTATACCTGATGATATGGACCAGTACAACACAACAATACAAGTACAGCAACAGCAACAACCCACGGGCCTGTATACATTTTTATTGGCCTATCAAAAATTTATGAAACCCTTCCAAACTTTTTGTTGTGGCTTTAGAAAAATACTAAATCTTGAAAGATTCCATCTCGATTCTTATGAAAACATCCACTTCTCTGCATTGCAACTTCTTTGAGTCTTGGCCTAGTTTAGTCCAATTTATGATAAGTGGCAGCTAAGTGTCTCCATAGGTAGAACAGTAGGCTTGGAAGCAGGTAAGACCTCAGTTCAAATCCATACCCAGACAGTTACTCCCCCAGGTCACTTAACCTCTGTTTCCCTTCATTTCCTTATCTGGAAAATGTGGATTATAATAGCACCTACTTCCTGGAGTTGTTGTGAGGATCAAATGAGATAATAATTGCAAAGCACTTAGCAAGGAACATAGTACGCACTCTTTAATGTTATTTATTATAACTAATATGACTATGGAGCAAATGTACTTGTATGTTCATATTAAGGTTTATCTATATGTTTTATTCAGTACTTATTCCCTAGTACCCTTACATATTATCTCTGGGTAAAAGTATTAGATCTTATACCTACACTTTTATACTAATATTTTGAAATATCTATAATTTCCCTCTCCACACATTGTAAATTATAACCATTTTAAGATTTGGTAATTGGTCTTTATTTGAGGAAAAGGCCTTCTTTCTTTCCTTTTTTTTCTTCATTTTTGCCTTTGTAGCTCCTGTACCTCGCACACAGCAGACATTTAATCAATGCTTGTCGAATTGAATTGAACTGAATTAATCTTCCTGAGTTAATTTAAAATTTTAACATATGTTTCCCAAGTTAATCTAATTTGTATTTATTCTTATTTGCATATTGGCTCCTTTATTAGATTGTAAGCTCCTTGAGGGCAAGGGACTGGGTTTTTTTTTGTCCTACTTTGTATACCCAGTGCTTAATAAAGGGCCCGCTGTAAATACTTGATAATGCTTGTTAACTTGGCTAGTTCTGCTCCAATTCATTAAATCTGGGAGTCAATACAAAGGTTATTCTGTGCATCATCTCTTTAGGTCAACCAGCTGAGATTCTTGACCTTAGCAGAAGTTGAGTTTCTGTACCTGATTGCATTGATATCAAATTTAAATTAGAGGCACATCTCATTTTCTTCTTACTTGTGAGTGCATCCAGTTTGGTTGGAGTATGACAAGATTGTTTTGTTTCGTTCTGTGTAAAACACAGTCACAACCCTCCTTCACTACCTAAAGAGTTGGTACCCAGTCTCCATATACTGAGGAACCTGTTTCACTATTGCTGGTCTGTGCCTGTGTATCCAGAGATTGGGATTCCTTTCTGTTCTCCTCCTATTACATTGTTTCATACTAGTTGATGTTTTATTTATGGAGAAAATAAATTGTCTGGTTTTGTTTGTGTGGTTTTTTTTTTTTTAAACAGTTCTTTTTTGTTCTGGGCAGCACTGCTTTTATCATACAAATAATATATTAGTTCTGTTTCTAAATGAATTGTGTATTGACCTTTGCAAGTATGCTGAATATTGCTAAATAATTCTCCTTGTTTGGAAAAATGTATTTAGTTTAGCCATTAATACATACTGTCATAACCTTTGTATTCAGAACTAAGTTTATTGTACTACATTTTAGATATGCTGTGGGTTTGCCTAGTAACTACTATGAAAAACTGGAGTCTGAATGGATTTGTTTACGTCATTGTGAAATCTCATTGCCAGTTTAAATCCTCAATTAAAAAAGAACTTTCTATCAAAGAGAGGCCACCCAAGAGACACTTGGCATCCCCATCACCTAGAAAGGAATGGAATATCTCTAATCATTCACCTTGGCTGAGAGAAGAAAAAGAAGTATCTGTGAAATGGGTGTAGTTGAGGAGGAAAGCAAGGGATAAGCACCAGAAGACTTTAAAAAGCCAATTACTTTGCTTTACTCATTTTGTTAAAGGAAAAGCTAAAGAAAATGTCAGGGAGCAGTTGAAAAATGACAATACTATAGGGAGTTGTATGCATGTCTGACAAGGTCCCTTTTACTGAGTCTTCTGTCTGGTGATCATTTCTTATTTATCCTGTGTATAACTTGCTTTGTATATCTATTTGCATGTCATCTCTTCCATTGGATTGTAAACTCCCCAAGGGCAGAGACTTTCTTTTTTCTCTTTGTTTTGTATCCCTAGGGCATAACACAGTGCTTGGCATGTAGTAGGAGATTAATAAATGTGTATTGATTTGATCCAATTTTTATTTAATTTGAAGTGGATGCTGTGTATTTGGAATGGTAGAATGAGTTTTCTTATCTCAAGAAATTTAGCAGGTAGACAGTGTACTTGTTAAGAAACAAATTGCAATTCCAGTTCTGAGGTGAACTTCTCTTATTGCTGCTGACTCGTAGTGTAGTTTGTGAGTCAAATGGAAATATGTAAAAAGGGACTTCTTAAAAATCTAACATATAATCTAATACTTAAAATATAAACCAAGAATGGGTACATATGCATAATTAAATAACACTTTAATAATTAAATGCTGCATAAAAATATATATCTTCAAAATATTACAATAGTGTATTTACTATATTTCCATAGCTCATTGTAGATAACTATTTTTGAATTATAATCACCAGCTTAGAAAGTTTGATTTGCATCACAAATGCAAAATATTAATTAAATAGAAAATGTATATTGAGAATAGATTTTATCTTGCTTTGAGGGTTAGAAGAAAATCATTAAAAAATTTAAGTGTTTAAACCAATACTGAATTTTAAAAAAATTTCTATGTTAGGCCTCCAAGAAACTATAGGAATGGACTCTCTGGTATGATATATTCTCATGTATAGGCTACCTACTGTTCCTTTTACTCACAGAATAAGGAAATAATATATTTTTTAATTAGAATTTATTTTAATTAGTTTTCACAGCTTCTCTATTTCAAAACAGCTTAGATTATTAACTAAAATGAAGGCATCCTATTAAGGAATGGGGATGTGAAATCTAACAGGCAGTTCTCGCTTAACAACAAGGATCACAGGCGGATAATAATAATGATAAAAAAATCAAACATTTATGAAGTATTTATGTTCAAAATAATTCATTCTCATTAGTCACCTGCCCAGTGTTGTGTGTATGTTTTTTTTAGCATTATTTCGCTAAAATAATACAATACTTATGGATATTTTTAATAATATAATTTTTAGAACATATTGAAAAAAATAATTCTCCCATTAGAGCTTAATTATTTTCCTACAAATTTTTTAGTTCAGAAATTACTACCTTATCCCTGAGAGTTGGAAAACCAAAATAGAATAAAAACAAAGTGAAAGCTGCTTTCTTTTCATTTTTTTAAGATAAATGCTAAAGGATAGACAAATTGCATAATTGAGAAATTTAGTACAATAGAAGGTAAAGTGTAGAAAGATTGTTTGGCAAGTTTCCTAGCCAGAGATCTTATTTCTTTAATAAATGGAAACTGAGCAGCAAAGCATCAGCAACAATTTAGGATTGGCTAGAGATGGCCCCAGGCCAGCAACCAGGAGAAGAAATAGTCTTTGCTGCTGTTGTCTGTTTGTACTCTGGGAATTTCGCTAGAATGAGATCCAGGAAGTGCTGTAAACTAGGGAGTGCTATTCAATTGGTGGTTTCTAATAGTTGTTAGGAACTATTCGGCTAGTCTCTTAGGATAACCCATTGAAGATCTGGTGACCCCTTAAAGTAAGAAATATATCCACACTGACAAATTACAGATTCATGAAGTTATTGTAATCTATAATCTTGATTTGATCCCTAATTAATTTGCTATACACTGCCAGAAAAGATACTAGAGATTATGTTCCCTGCATCCAAAAAACTTATAAAGTCCCTGCTTTCTGAGATTTCATATAAATAATTTAACTATATGTATATTATACATTTTAAAATTAACCATATGGTAGTTATATATATGTACATGTAGATATATGCATAGTAATGGGGGTATATATGTGTGTATATGTACATATGTAAAATATTTCAATACCTTAAGAATCATTAGCCAGAACACTCCTTTCAAAGAATCAATAAACAAGCATTACCTACTATGGTGAGTCACTGTGCAAGATACTAGGGATACAAACATAAGAATGAAACAATCTTGGTCCTCAGAGAGCTTACATGTTACACTTATATATTAACTAAGTGTAACTTAGTAGTTTTCAAGAGTTGCTGTGAGAGTACCTTGTAACTAAACTAGTGTTAAACCTTTCCAAATTTAGTTGTGTAGAACATTAGGCAACAGACATACATAATCCATCACTGAGCTCATATTTGAGAGCTTTCTAGCTTGATAAGATCTGCTAGAATCAGCATTCCATTGGTATAGCCTTCACTTGCAGTTAACTATTAGGCAGCAAAATAGGACTTTACTGTAGGATGTAATGATAATAATAATAATTAATACAATAATATATGAGGATATAAAATTATGTAGTATTACATTAGATACATAGCAGTATATCAAGTTTAGTGTTTTTACTCGGTAAAAAAATTAATTAAATTTCACATTTATTTCAATCTTTTTAATACCATTGTGAGAAAAAGAAAAAGCAATTTATATTTCTTATTCTTCATCTTTTTGTTCTCAAAGAGGCCCAAAGACTTCACAAAGAAGATTTCTTAATTTGTATGTAAATTTGATTTAAGTGAGGCAGAGCTGTGCGAAGTCATCAACCTCACTCTCTCCTCCAGTGACAAGACAAAAGTCAAGATGACTGGACATGGCCTGGAATGCAGTGGATGACCTTGGCCTTTCTGGGCCTTTTGTAGGCCTTAGTTTGTCTGAGGCAATGCCCATTCAATAACTAATGGCTGGGTAAAAATTGAGACAAAAGATATTGAAATGAACAAATTTGAAGTGATCTATACAAAGTAACATAATAGCAAAATTTATACTGGAATCTAGTCTCTTAACTCTTTGTCCAGTGCTCTTTTACTAGCTCAGTATACATAATAAGAACTAAAATATTGTCACCAGTCTATTAAATTTTTAGCAGATCAACCACCCCTTCTGCTGTTAATATAACATTGACTATAGGTTAATGGAATCTTGACATATCTCCAAAGTAAAATATACTTAATCACAAATACATAGTACCATAAAAAAAAAAAAAAACATAGAAATAAATACCTGACAGAAGAGTAGAGCTTTTCTTCTAATCTCTAGTCATCAGAAATGTTTCCCTGGTTTTATCTTTCCTTTTCAATTGACCTTAGTACAAAATATCATGGGTATCATACTGCAAAATCAAGCCTAGCTTTAATCTCTTTTCATTTACATTATATACAGATGCTAGAATAGTCTTGCTGAAACAAATAAATAAAAATAAAGCATTCTCTTTTCTTTGTCTTTCCCATCATGAAATGACAATACCGACAATGACTAAAATCAGGGTAAAAACCTATGGTGGTACTCTGCTTTCAAATTATGATGTGTTGACTGTATCCAAATTTGGAAACATAGCAGGGACTCCTAAAAAGATTCAAAATTACTAAGAAGAATTTGACTTTACCATTCACACAGGAAAAACCAAATGGATGAAGAATTCAAATTGTCCAACTAGAATATACAATTAGATTAACAAGCTATTGAAGTTGTCCACTAGTCAACACATTCTGATCCAATATTAGAGATGGAGAGTGATCTAGATCAAGCATTAAGTAGGAGAAACTAAGCAGGATTGCTGTATTTAGGAAAATAAGTACCACTTTCATTACCCACAAACTTCTCTCTTAAATAAAAAAACCCTCATTTTTAATGCCATTTTTCATCTAGTGATGACATATTACAGAATCATTTTATTGCAGTTTCTCTGTTTGGACATCAAAAAGCATATAGTACGTAAACTAGTGTTTGAACAAGAATTCCCTCTAAAACATATCCACCTTTCATCCAGTCTTTGCTGGAAGACCTCTAGTGAGGAAGAAACCAAACTAGCTCATTGCACTCTCTGATAGCTCCAATTCTGCTAATATAGGATGTTTTCCTTACATCAAAAATGCTCTTTCTCATTGTTTCTAACTCTGGCCTCTCACTTCAAGCATAGCAAGTCTAATCCATTTTTCTTACAGTAGCACTCTAAACATTTGAAGATGGCTATCATATTCTCACAAATTCTTCTCTTCTCCATGCTGAGCATTCCCATTTCTTTCAAATGATCTTCATATTATATGATCATGAGGTCTTCACTGTGCTGGTCATCTTTTCCTGTACACTCTCCAGTTCATCATTGACTTCCCTGAAATATGTCTCTTGGATCTGAACATAGTACTTTGGAGGTGATCCAATTCAACAGCATAAAATGAGACTATCCTTTTCACTAAAAACACCAATTCTTTTTCAGATTACCTACTGTTTTAGACAAACTGCTCCCATTTCGGACTTACGAAGGTGATTTTTTGAACAAATGAATTAAAATTTTACAATCCTCTCTATTAAATTTCATCTTAAATTTAGTATCATATTCTAACCAGTTAAGAGGCAGCTAGGTGGTGCAGTGGATAGAGCACCAATGCAGGAGTCAGGAGGACCTGAGTTCAAATCTCATCTCAGACACTTGACACTCACTAGCTGTGTGACCTTGGGCAAGTCATTTAACCCCAACTGCCTCATCCTGGGTCATCTCCAGTCATTCTGATGAAAATCTGACCACTGGATTCAGATAGCTCTGGAGGAGAAGGGAGGCTGGTGACTTGCGCAGCCCTCCCTCACTCAAAACAAAGTCAATTGCAAGTTATGTCATTATTTCTCTGATGGTATGGTGTTCTTCAGTAACAAAGGATGAGCACATACAACCAGTTAAGACATCTTTGGATTCTGACCCTGTCATTCAATATACTAGTTATCCTTCTTAACTTTGTGTCATCTATATATTTGATGAACATACTATTGATGTCTTTATCCAAGTCACTGATTATTTTTTTGTAAATGTCTGGCTATCTACACTATAGATTTTTTTTAACTTAAAAAACTCTTTAAGTACTTTATTATTATTCCTTCAATCACATACAATGTTAATAAAGATGTTGAATAGCACAGGTCAAAACAAAGATTCCTGGGATACTCCACTAGACACCTTGAAAGTTGACTTCAAATCATTAATGGGAACTCTCATTAATGGGTCTAGTCACTCAACGTCATCCACAATTGATTATAATGAGCTTCATCAGGAGCTTCAAAAGTACCTTAAGATAGTTTTATATATTTGTATATTTTCTGCATGTGTGTGTGTGTATGTGTGTGTGTGTATGTGTGTGTAGATATATCTGTATAGATATATAGTTATTCTTGATTGATATAATTTAAGCAACAAGGACTGTTCCATATTTGCCTTTGTATTCTGAGTGCCTACAGCATATTAAGCTTTTCATTCCTCTACTCAGGAAACTCCTTATTACCTATAGGACATAGGTGTGTATAGAGCAGGGGTTATGTGCTGGCACAGTTGAATAAAGCTCTATGCATACCTATGATTTAGGATCAAATATAAACTGTTTTGTAAGGCATTTAAAGATCTGACTTTAACCTATTTATCCAGCTTCATTACACATTATTCCCCTTCCTGAACTCTCCAATCCAACCCAATTCTTCATCTTACTGCTCCTCATAGAAGACATTCCATCCCTTTTCACTGGCCCATGCTTGGAATACACTCTTCTCATTTCTGCCTTCTAGAAATCTTATTTTTAGATCCAGCTAAGGTACCACTTGTTCTATGAAGCCTTTCCTGACTCCTAGCTGCTAGCAGTGCCTTCCTTCCCACACAAAATTACCTCATGCTTATCCATATAAATGGCACTATGGATAGAGGGTTAGACTTGGAGTTAGGATAAGTTAAGTTCATACACTTAACTGTATGACCCTAGGCAAGTCACTAATCCTTTCTCAGTCTCAGTTCCCTTATTTATATAATGTAGAATATAAAGTAATATAAAATAATACCTACTTCACAGGGTTATTGGAAAGATCAATTGAGATTAACTTATTTAAAGTGCTTTATAAACCTTAAAGTGTTATAAATGCTAGTTATTTTATGTGTATTTAAGTCTACATACATAACATATATGTACTTTTATATATGTATAAGTGCATATATGCAGATACATATGCATAGACATATACAAATGTGTGTGTACATGTACATGTCTAAGTGTATACAAGATAGATACATTTATTTATTTGACTACCATCTATCTGTCTGTCTGTCTGTCTGTTTATCTATCTACCTACCTATCTATCCCTGTAATCTTCCCCAAAACAGTGATAAGATGGAACTACTTGAGGGCAGGGATGACTTTTTGTTTGTCTTTATGTACATACTAGTTAGCACCGTATTTGCAAGTGGGATACCCCTAACCAATGTTTGTTGATTGATGGATTTATTGATTGAACTTGTTACCGCTAATTAATATATCAACAGCTTCACTTTCTATAGCACTTTATAGCATACAAAGCACTTTCTTTCTAACAACTTCCTGAGGCACTTAGTGAAAGCATTCTTATCTCCTTTTTACATATAAGGAAATTAAGGCTAAGAGAGGACATACCCACTGGCATAGTAAGTAGGGAAATAGAATGGGGCTCTATACCATCTGTATTTATCCCGTAAATATCCTGTACTTATAACACTCTAACGCCCTGATCAGAGAGGGGTGATAACTCTCAGTTGTTCTTTGTACTTATATTTCCCATGACTGGTATATAGTTCTTAATAAATATCTGTTTATTGCTTGAGTTGTTGAAGGATAGGTCAGCAAAGCCAAGCTTTGGTAAATCCTTCCAAGTTGGAAAGACTTTAAGCCTGGGACTCTTCATGGTCTTTAAGGTGGTCATATGAGGACTAGCCTAGATAAGTTAGAGTGACATCACCAGGTGGACTGCAGAACAATGAATGATTCAGCTAGGGCACCTTACTGAAGTGCATCTAAGGTTTTGATGCTGCTTTGGCAAAGGGAACACCTACCTTTCAATCATAGATCCTTGAAGGATGCCCATTCACCATTGATCTGGACAAATGTGTGTGTGTGTGTGTGTGTGTGTGTGTGTGTGTGTGCGTGTGCGTGTGTGTGCAGTAAGTAAAGATATGGAAGGTGTGCTATTTACAGTCACATATGACTCATTTTGAAGAGCTTTTACTGTGAGGTGATAAAGAGTCCCATTATTGGCATCAGAGTCAGAAGAGCTAAAGCCTCTATGAATGTGAAGAACAAAAAGGAGAAACAGTCTATCTCACTCTTTCAATTACTTCCAAATGTGAATACAGAGTCACTTCACATGCAGGGTAGACCAAAGAGTGTCCTGTTCTCCCTGACCCCCATTGGGTAGGGAGCATGTAGCATCTAAAGCCCATGTCCTACTTATGCAAACTTGAGCCTAGGCTTGGGCTGCCTCCTTTTCATGTTTCTTCTGTTCTGATCTTTGGCAAACTAGAACTTATCCTGAGTTGGATGTGTCTATGATTTGAGAGTTTAGAAGTTTGCCGGTCTCATCAGATTGGAGTCAACTCATGGTTTCTTTCTAAATACATCTACTTATTCATAGGCTTTCCCAACTCTACAACTATTAAGGGGATACTTAACCATCTATTGTTACAAGTCCCTCAGCAATAAGTCACAGATGGCCTGAAGTCCCTCTACTCCCACCCCCCCCCCCCCAAAAACACCCAGTATACTTGCTCAGTTGCCCTGATGATGTCTGAGCATGCTCCATGATGGGGGTGAGGGTGGGGTCAGGTAGAGATGATCCTTACCACCTATGTACTAGGTATAAGTCAAAGAATATTGACTATAGATTAAGAAGAGTACCTTGGTTTGAGTCCTTTACTATTCCTGTTACTTAACAAGTCACCAAAACAAGTCATTTAACCCTTCTAGACCTCAGTCTACTCATGTTTTGAATGAGGTGACTGACCTAAATGATCTTCAAGTCCCTCTCAGTTCTAAATACTATGAATCATTGCTCGGTAAGAGATGTTCTTCATTGACTGTCTATGTATTTTGTCTTCCCAATTAGATTGTAAATCTTCTTAATGGCAGATACTATCTCTTCAATTTCTGCTATATTTCCTGCTCTGCACAGAATCTTAGGATCATAGATTTTTAGGTTGCATCTAATCCAAGCCCTTCATTTTATTGATAAGGAAACTGAAGCCCAGAGAAGGTAAATCACTTCCCCAAGGTCACATAGGTAGTAACAGAGGTTGAATCTTAATCCAGTGAGAGTAAAGGATAACCAATGGATAGTAAGTGTGGTATTCTGGGACACTTGTGATATCGAGAGAAAGTAAGGAAGGCTCCCACAGAACCGTGTGTAGATTCTCTCATGGTACTTATTGGAAGACATGGATGGTAAAGGATCACAGAGACTGGGCAGGCATAAGTGGTTTGTGATCTGCACCAAAGAATATCTATATCAATGAGATATCAAACAGATGATTAGAGAGTTACTCTGATTACAATAGGCAAAAAAAACACTTAAGACTTATTGGATTTGTTTTATTTTAAATTCTGCTTCATTTCTTCCCTTGGAGATCCTGAGTATGTTTGTTCATGCTAATTAACTCCATGGTGATACAGACCTTCATGCCTGTAGTGTCACCCCCCCCCCCCAAAAAAAAGACCAATCTTTTTGAATTTGAATTTGGATGCATGACAGTTTAAATCATTTCCTGCAAATATCTCTTGCTAATAACTATTGCCTAATAGTTACTCCCAGTTTTCCATGATTTGAAATGTATTGGCCCTGTTTCCAATAAAAAAGGGCTCTCTGGTGCACAACTGGAGTATAAAATCCTCAGCCTCATAAAGATAGACAATGTATTTGCTTGAAAGGAAAAAAAAGAGGAAATGAACACATCCCATGCTTCTGGGCTCCTGAGGGCATTGGGAAGTCTTCAAAATCAGGGAAGGCTGTATTACACCTTAGGAGGCCTTAGAGCAAGCAATTTCTATCAAACTAACAAAAGAAGCCCCAGTCAACAATTCATGTTCTTCATAAGCTTGTATAAGAGTTTACTTTTCCTGAACAGACTTTCTTCTTCCCCCACCCTCTGAATTCATCTGAAGCATGAGAGACAGAGCTTTCATATTATTTAAAAGAAGCTAATAAGAAAAGACACTTATAAAGCATTTAAATTCCAAAGCCAAATATCTATGGTTTCTTGTCAGTGTATCATTGGTAAGTTGCTTTTTAATCACTCTATTTGATATTTGAGATGTGGCAGTAAAATGTTTATATTAAGAATTGTACAGTAAACCTCCAGTTTAGAAGCAAATTAATAGTCTGGAACCGTGAGAATCTGACTATATCTGAATATTGATGATCTCACTTTCAGAGTCTCTCTGGGATTGGGGGTGTGAGGTGTTGATCATTGCTCCTTACTGATAAGCAAAATATTTCCAGAGCGTGAAAAATTCTGTGGTGTGTGAGAAGGATAAACCTTAATCTGCATCAACACACTAACTTCTCCTCTGCCATTTGCATTGAAAATCAGGGAGAAGTTATGCTAAGCTCTCTATTATAGCCTCATGTATGTGAAAGGTCTTCCCCTTCATTTGAATAAGGCCTCTTCTGCATGTGAAAAAAGCACATTTAAAAGGAACTGTTCCTTTAATTAGGATGGCATTTAGAAGCAGAATCCTTAAATGTTCACTTTTTGTGATGCTAAATGGAGGAGTATTTTCCAGGGTATTGTAGCAGTCACTTTCATTAGGCATTTTTATTTTTATTTATTTTTTAAAAGGAAAGGACATGCCTTACAACTAAGAGCGGGAGGAGTAGATTAATATGACTATCTAGATTATGGAAAATTTAAATCAGCGTGTTTGATGAAATGTGGGAAAATGTTTAAATGTAGGATTAGACTTACAATATAGGAAGCAGTCAAGGAGATCAAAAGAAGTCTGTCCAGAAAGTCAGACTAAAAAGGGAGGAAAAATCTATTGAGTGAATTCTTATAGCTAAATGATTAAAGAGTGTTTTTAATATAGTACATCCAATCTGACTTTAAAATAAAAGTAAACACTACAGACAGTGCATGAATTAGAGATTGTATTCATTTCTGATGAAAGCAAAGTGGCTGTGACTGAGGCTGAGCTAGAGCTAAGTACTTAACTGCTCTGAGCTCACTCAGGAAGCAGTACCACAGCTCTTATAAGTAGTACCCTGAAGAAGAATCCTAAATCTAGCATGCAGCATTCTGTATGAGACCCAAGGTAGCTGATTGACATCTATATGAATATGGATTTCTTAAATCCATTTTTAATTCCCTCCCCCTTAAAAAATTGAGTTAAACCCTCAAGTTTAAAGCAAACCTTGGGAAACGAGAGCATATTTAATCTTGTGGCATGTTGGTTGCTCAGTCCCAACATCAAAAAGGGCCCCCAAGATCCAAACTGAGGCAGCTCAGCCAAGGCGCTAAAACGAGTTTCTTTGAGTCTTTGGTGAAGCCATGTACAGTATTTCAGCAGCAGAGCCAAACTTGGGGCCTTCTGTATGTTGCTATTGCGGAGGGTTTTGGGGTTGTTTTTGCCAGTTTACAACCTGGCTGGGTCATTTAGTGTATTCAGAGTGCTGGAGAAACAATACTTATTTCTTAGAAATTGTTGAAGTTGGAGAAAGCCAGAAGTAAGGTGAAGGACTCAAAGCCTCTCAGTGCTTAAGTGCTCAGAGCTTTGAGAGAAACTACGTTTTCATTTCTGTAAGTAATCCTCTCACTTCTAGTATTTTATTTGTTTTTTGGTTGAACCATTTGAAGTCTCTTTTTTTCTTTTGATCATCACAATGTAAATGAAAGGTCTATGATTAGAGGTTCCATGTCTATATTGTAATTCAGAAAATTTTTCTCCCTTTTATTTCACCATGAGCATTGCTTTACTTGAATGAAGTGGGCTTCATTTGCTACAAATCACAGTCCTTGGGAAATATTTTAATTTTTTTCAAGCTTTTATAACCATCTTCATACCTACTTCCTTTTATAGTTTTTGAAAATGCTACTTCAAAGTGTGTACCAGTAAAATCATCTCAAATTTTAGAGGCCAACCATATTAGATATTAAATGCAAACAAATTTATGAAGGAATTAGATTGCTCGTTTTTTCTTAGAAAATATTTAGGCTACATAGCATGTTGAATGTAGGTTACCTAGGAAGAATTCTCTGGGCAGGTGTTAGGATGCCTCTTTTTGCTTCTACAGGTGGTTCATGATGGACCTTAGCAATCTGCATGAACATCCTTTCAATCGCTTCGTTTCTTCAACTCAGATGTGAAAATGAGTATCCTAAGCAAATGTATTCCATATACAGAGATGGTATAAAGATCAGATCATTGAGATGTCATTTCATGACCTGCTTAGTCTCTTTAGAAGAACACTAGATGAAATATTTTAAATTATTTTTATATCATAGATACTTAATGAACGTACTACTGTGACTAATGGGTATGTGATTGTATTTGTAAAAATGTATGGAAGAGGGTCCTTTCAATGTTGATGTGTTTTTTTGGGAGGGGGAAATGAAAGGAGTTTTCTTCTGCTCTCATTCTTTGCTTTCCCTCCCCACCTGTCTGTCTGTCTGTCTGTCTGTCTGTCTCTCTCTCTCTCTCTGTCTCTCTGTCTCTCTCTCTGTCTCTGTCTCTGTCTCTGTCTCTGTCTCTCTCTGTCTCTGTCTCTCTCTCTCTCTCTCTCTCTCTCTTCTTTAACTTTCCCTCACTGTCTGTATTTGTCCATAGGACCTTCTTCCCTTCATGTGTCTTGTACCCCTTAGAGACAGAAGGGAAAAGTTGCTGTTGTTTAATATTTAAACTATGTTTTAAGGAAAATGAGGTTCATTGATGCTCTGCTATTTGGTTTAAATTTTATCATCTCCTACTCAATGAGAGTGCCAGGAGTACAGGAGAGAGGAGAAGTAAAAGAATCAGCCCAACTTGAATTCTGTCTTCTTCTCTTCCAGATATTACTCATTCATTTCTATCCATAATAAGACTTCCTAGCCATCTCCTACTGAAGGTATTCTTTTCATTTTTGTTTTTCTTTTTCAGTTTTCAGAGATAGACCTGGTGGTTGCATCCTGTCTGAAGAATCCAGAGTGATCCAGAATACTGTCTTTAGGTCATTGAAGTCACCAAATCCTGATCATTACATCACTAACTTTTTGAGAATAATTGGAATGCTCTTAAGTTACTGATTTACATGTCATTTAAAAGATATAATAATTATTGCAGGCATGTTTTGAACATGACATTGTATTTGGCTTACATGCCTTTCCTTAATTGTTTAGTTTTCTGATGAACTTGTTTCTTTTTAACCTTCCTGATGACATCATCTGAAGTGCATGCAGATGTGGTTCACAAATGTTACTGCACCAGATTTGCAGGTTTTCCCCTTAGCCTGTCTTTTACTCAGGGAGAAAATGCTCTTAATGTTGAAGGGCACACACACACACACACACACACACGCACACACATATATATGCTGATTTGCAGTGCTAATTGTATTATGCTGATGATCTCCTAGAGACCCTTTAGTTTTCATTACCCAGAAAGGTAAGTGTTATGCTCATATTCATTTCTTTTTTGCCACTTTGCCAATCTACGTGCATTTTTGTGCCATCTCTCTTGTCCCAAGGAAAATGTATAGTATTCCTATCTCTAAGGGTCTACAGAACTGTTTCATAAGGCCCATTTGGAGGTGAAACAAAGGTTTTCTGACTCAGTTCAATAGCTAAAGGGTTTTTTCTTTTTTCTTAGAAATTCATTTTAGCTACAACATTTCTTTTTAAAGTTATTCAATATTATTTTCACTTTTCCCTTTGTAATATCTATTCAGTTTTCACTTGTTTTAAATTTCTAGTATTATATAAGAAGCATAAGAGAAGAAACAATGGTGATATATATATATATATATATATATATGTGATAAAAAAAGAAGGGGAAAATCTCTCTTATGGTACAGAACAAGTGTATCTGAGTTCACAGTATCATCTGTTATGGAGCTAAAGTAAAGTGATTGAAAAATGCTGAGTAGCAGGTAGCATACTGAACAGAAAGAAGCCTGCACAGAACTTTAAGGTGATTAGTTATTCATCTGAATAATTAGAAATAACTGGTGGTGGCTCTGCTTCTTTGTCTGTAAAATAGGTAGTTGAACCAAATGAAAGTTAGTAAAAAAAACATTTTTTTTTAGGCTTTATAGGTCAGGAAAACCCTCTTAACCATTACAGTAATCCAAAAGTATATTTGACTTCTTTAGGAGGGAGTGTATTCCTTCTCGCTATAAATCTTCAAGAAGAGACTGGAAAGCTACTTTCTGGGTAGGTTAAAGTATAAATTTTTGTAAGGTATGGGTTCAACTAGATGGTCACTGAGTTCTCTTTCAAATCTTGAATTCTATTCCTCTTAAGTGCCTTATTAAGTTTTAAAGCAGTAGTTTTCTTTAGTCTATGGATCATTGTAATGATACAAAAAGATCACATGACAATTTTAAGTGTCTCCAACAAATATGGGTCTATAGATATACCTTAATCTTCACGTCATAGATACGCAAGTTTCCTTTTTTACCTTCTCTCCTTCTCTTCAGTCCTCAGAGTTTGCTGAATTCCTAACAGGGAGCAAGGTTGGTCTTGGCATTTCTTTTCACAGTGACATGTCCTGGACCATCAATAATAACTATTCCCATAACTAGGTGATATAAAGGGAAAAATATTCTTTTGCAAAATGATTATAGATACTTCATCTACTCTATCAAACTTTGCCTTCTATTACAAAGAAAAAAGTATCCTATTAAATGAAAATAAACATGATTCCAGAGAACTCATGATGAAATATGATACCCTCTAGAGAGGGTATATACTCATAGAGACTTTTTTTTTTGACATGGCCAGTGCAAGAATTTGTTTTCCTTGACTATACATATATTTTACAGTTGGGTTGGAGAGAAGATGGGAGATAGAAAAAGTAAATCTTCTTTAATTGAAACAATTTACTTAAAAAATAAATGAGAATGGTGTTGTTTTTCATTGAGTTGCTATTAAGACTGTTTCTAGTTTCTCTTAACTGCCAGAGGTGTTTATTAAATCCAAGCAGAAACAAAAGTCTCATCATTGTAATACCAACAACTCATATTTATCTTTCATTTTCCTCATGACCTTCCTGTGAAGTAGGAAGTTTATGGACATTGATTGAATGGTAACACAGTCTAGGAATTTAGAAGGGCTAAGTGTAGCATCTAAACTATATTCTGAAAGCTACTGAGCTGTTGACCTAAGTTATATCTACACTACCAAATAAAAGCATAAACTTAAGTGAGTCCTGAGTGAATTCATCCAATACTGGGAAATAATTCACCACAAAAACAAGGGAAAGGAAATCAAGAAAGATTAGCAATTGGGTGATATTCACAATCAGAAAATGAGAAAAGGCCAGTGAAAATGGCAGTGAATGAGAAGCTGATATGGAAGGAAATAATTACATATTATGACAATACCTTGAAAACAAAATTTAGGGAGGATTTGAATGAGAAGAAAGTCATCAATTGTGTCAAAGGAAAATGAAAAATTGACTAGAATAAGAATTAAAATAGGTTCTTTACCCAAATTCACACCATGGATTCAAACAAACATTTATGAAACAAACACTTCTATATACAAAGGAGCATGGTGTTGTGGATAGAAAGCTGCCCTCAGACTCAGAAATGTCTGGGTGAGAGGCTTACCTCTGATGGACACTTGCTGTATGACTAGGCCAGTCACTTAACTTCTTATTCTCCCCCGGGCATGGGGGACACAAATTACAGAACAGATGTCAAGTTGCCTTGGCAGAGGGCAGTTTCTTCATAGGGACTTCCCTGTACCAATGAAATCATGGTATGGGCCCAAAAAAATGCAAAGTGCTTTAAGATAGATATGGTAAGGTAGACATGGTAAAACCTACTGCTCTTATGGTGCTCATGATCTTATGGTGGACATGAGGAGCAGAAGAACCGAGGCTCTACAAAAATGAAGAAATTTGGGGTTCCTCAGCAGCTTATGAAATTCAGAGCTACCTGAGACTCTCTGGGGTTAAAGAAGCTTGATGCTTGACAAAAGGATATTTAGTACTTCATGATGATGCTCCAGGAATGAGTTCAGGGGAGGGAACATTGTTTGAGTTTCTTTCCTCCAATGCCTAGGAGACAGTAATATTGGCCAGAGGGCTGCTATTCTAATTTCTAATGGGGGCTCTAACTTTGTCAATTAGTTTTCATACAGATTGCCTCCTTTTAGTGTAGTTGAAAATGTTTATAAAGTCAATATAGATAAGCCTCAGAAAACCAAGCACCTTTATTACGTAAGTATTGCATTATTAGGTGTCTTCCCTTAGTTGTGTACATGCTACATTTTCACAATGCAGGGTTCTTTTAAGCCTAGAAAGGATGTTAATTCCACAGCTGAGCATTCATCATAGAAAATGACAAACCCTCTTCTTTGTAGCTACAAACTCATTACTAGGAGAATAAGCTAATTGCAAATGATTGAGGTTGCACCTATATATATATATATATGAAATATCCACACTTACACATATATATGCGTGTGAATGTGTATGCATGTATATATGTGTCTATATACATATATGCACACATGTTATCACAGAATTAGATACAACATTCTTTACTATTTCTAGATGAAGCTCAGCACTCACTTAGACTATTCCAAGTTCACAATTTGGAAATCATTGTTAGCTCCTCCCTGTCCCTTTGTATTATGAATTTCTTCCCTTCTGTCCAAAATATGTCTCAAATCTTGCATCTACCTTTTATGTAATCTTCATATTTATTAAATTTCAGACCTGATTTATTTTTACCATTATTCATCATTTTCATGATAGTGCTATGACTATGTTTAACAGGGAATAGAGTTGTTCTGATTGATTTTGGAGAATAAAGCTAGGTCTAGAGGGAACTGAGAGGAGTAAGATTTTAGTTTGACATAAGGAAACATTTCCTAATAATTATTGCTGTTGTAAGCTGCAGTTGTCTGTACCCAAAAGCAGTGAGTTCTCCTTCATTCAAGCTTTTTAAGCATGTGTTTAATGAATACAAGTCAGGAATATTATAAACAAAATACATGTTTTAAGTAGAACCTTGGAATAAGTAGTTTCTCTGTTTTTACTTTCCTTTTTTGTTAAATGAAGAAGCAGTTTTTAATGAGTAGAGTAGTATATGAGTGACTATGTTGGCTCAGTTGACTAAAAAAATGGTTTTAATGAGATCACGGGCTTCATTTTCTGCTCTCAAAATTTCCATTTCATTGAGGAGACAAGATAAACATACATGAAACAGATAATGGTACAAGGTAATCTGTGATTAAATGGCAAAATGAATAGTACAGTGTAAGAAAAGGAGAAAGTCAGAATGGGATAGAGAGGCTAAAAAAAATTTTATGGGGAAATTGGACCTGAACTTGGCCTTGCTGAATGAGAAGGCTTTCATAGTCATAAGGTAGCATACTTGAGAAAGGTAGAGAAAATTATGAAGAGGGAAGAGAGGGAATGTATGCATGTTGTGATCTGGATAGATGAAGAGTTTTCATGTTGGAAAATAAAATTAGTTAATTGAATTGCCCATGTATTGGTAAGAGGCTGCCTTTGGATGGTGATAGGCATCAGAGAAACAGTATCTGTGATCTTCCCATGCTTTGCTGTGAGAAAAGAGAGAATAGACAGCATTGGACCTTGAAAATTAAGCTTTACCACTTTTGTGACCAAATGACATCTTAGAGACATGAGCCAATTTTTCTAGCTAGGAAACCCTTATGACATTTACACTAACTGCCTTGTCTTTTTTCTTTAGGAGATTAGCACTGCCTCCTTTGACAATCTTCTAGAGTTGTTTGTTCTAATTGAGAGGGCAGCAGTTTCAAGGCAGAGGTGTTGACTGTCACAAGGACAAGAGATTTTCTCATAGTACATCAGATTTTTGACAGACAACTTGATGTAGTAATTAGGGAACCAGCTTCTGAGTCAGATAGAGTTGAGTTCAAATCCTGTCTCTGATGTGTGTGTGTGTGTGTGTGTATGTGTGTGTGTGTGTGTCCTTTTTAAAGTAACTTTAACCTCTTCCTGGACTACTCAGATATGCAGGAGGTACAAGAAACTTATCAAGGGTTATGGGAAATGCTTATAAATATCTATATAATTCCATTGAAATATAGCAAAATTAGTCCTATTTAATGAAAATCTTTGTGAATTGGAGAGAGAATAAGTATATAGGATACTAAAATGTTATTGTATGCTGAATAGTTTTCTTTATGAAAAATTTAACCTCTTAATTTTATTTTATTTCTTAGGTGTATATATGATAAACTCCAGAATTTATTTCCTTTCTAGGAAGGTTTTCTAGAAATTAATGGGGCAGAGGCAGAAAATGTTGGGGAATCCCAGCTCTGACTCTGAATTACAGAGCTGATAGTAATCTGCTCCGCTAGAGGAAGTTTTCTAACTGGGAGTTCCATATAGTATTGACATCATAGGTCTAGTACAAAATCCAAAAGCCAATATGATTTTAAAGTATACAACAACATGGGATGTAGTCAGAAGATCTGGATTCTAATGCCATCCTCACCACTTAATCACCTTGTGACTTTAGGAAAGTTGCTTATAAATATGTTGTTTGTCAAATCTGGAACATCATAACATCTAGAGGATCCCTAGTGGATCTGGGATACCAATTATTCTAGGATCCTGACTTTGGAAATGAAAAGACAAAATCACAGAAAGAGTTAAGAGAAATGACACATGAAGACTAACACTCAGGTCTGCACCCTGTTGATCCAGGGCTCTTCACTCAACAGTACAGTAACATGGTTGGGGAGAGGGATCAATAAATTCCTGCATTGGCTGCCTCGTAGAAGCTGTTGTTAAGATGATATGACATTTGCTGTTGTTTGGTCATTTCAGTCCTTTCAGACTCTTAGTGACCACATTTGGGGTTTTTTTGGCAGAGATACTGGAATGATTTGCCGTTTCCTTCCGCAGCTCATATTGTAAATAAGGAACTGAGGCAAACAGTGCTAAGTGACTTGCCCAGGGTCTCACAGTAATATGTGCCTGAGGCCAGATTTGAACTCAGAAAGATGAGTCTTTCTGCCTTTAGACCCTGCATTCTATGTGCTATAGTGCTACCCAGCTGCCCTATGATATGGTATACTTTATATGAAATTATTTTGTAAACTAAAAGGTACTATCCAACTGAGAAATACTCCTATTAAAAAAAGCTAGAAGTTGGGAAAAATACTTTCAGAAATAAATGAAGAGATATTAATTTTTCTAACCTCACATAGCACTTTCTTTGTGTATTTTTCATATTCTCTTCTGTCTAAATGTCACTTACATGGGTGCTATATTAGCTTGTCAGTTCAATGAGGGCAGGGATCATGTTCTATTGACCTTTGTATGTTCTCCAATGTCAAATATAATAGTTTGGTATTATGGGCAGTTGTTTGTTTTCTGATTTTTTTTGTTTTGTTTGTTTTGGACTTGTTTCACACATGTAGGGAACTAATTGTGAGGAAATTCCTTTCACTGACAATGAATAACTGCTCTGCAATTTGCAAACTTAGGAATTTTTTTTTTTTTTTTGGTGGGGATGTCTAGGTGGCATAGCAGATAGAGTGCCAGAACTGGAGTCAGGAAGACTTTAACTTCCTGAATTTAAATCTGACCTCAGACACTTACTAACTGTGTGACCCTGGGCAAGACACTTAACTCTGTTGGCCTTAGTTTCCTTATCTATAATATGAACTAGGGAAGAAAATGGCAAACCACTCCAGCATCTTTGCTAAGAAAATCCCAAATGGGATCATGAAGACACAACCAAATACCAACCAACAGAGGGATTTTTCTGGGGCACTGAGAGGATAAGTGACTTTCTTGGGGGCCTACAGTCACTATGTCAGAGATTTTGCATGTATTTTATATGTAATAAGAATTTAATAAATTTTTTTGAATTAAATAGAATTTAACTCACAAAATAAAATGATAAAATCATTGGAATAGTTCTTTGTGTTCACATAAAGTTATATGTTACTTAGAGCATCTATTCCAACCATCTCATTGTACAGATGAAGAAAGTGAGGCCCAGAAAAAGTATACAGCTAGTTAGTGGAAGAGCCAGTATTTGATCCTAGTTCTAACTACAGATCTAGGCCTCTTCAAAACCCATTGGTGGTTTTTATTGATCATTCCTAAAGTTGCGGCAGTAGTAATGAAATTTGAAATTGTAGTATTTTGTAGTACAAAGTTTATGCCAAATCCTTCTGGTTTTTCCCAGCCTCACCAATGTATACCTACATGGGCACATTTTAAACTCTCTCAAGAACACTAGACAAGAACTTCCTATATACATGTTTCCTGGACTTATGACAATGGTATGTAGTGTTAGCAAATGATTTCCTTTACAGTCAGATTGTCTTTAATTAAATCATATATTAAAACTAATAAATTAAAGTACCAAAAGTCAAACCCTGCTTTTGACAAGAAAGTTACCTCTAGGTGCTTCAGTGATTAAAAAAAAGAATGTAGGCCCAAGGGTTTTCTTTGAAGGAGAGAAGACCTAGGCTTAACACATCTTAAATGCTTTTAACTTTCAACTCAAAAGAAAAAAAAGGGAAATAAAAAAGGTATCAGACCTAAAGACCTAAAAGAAGTTTTGAAAAGGAAGAAAAAAATGGAGAAGCCTATGTCATTTAATAATTTTCAAACAAAAAGTTTAATTCTTTTAGATTAGGATGTTCCAAGTTTTCAGAAATCTATCCCCATCAGAGATTTTTGTGATTTTTTTTTTTTATTTTTAGACTTACCATTCATTCATTCACTCACTCACTCACTCAATAAGCATTTATGTAGTGTCTGCTCTACGCAGTGTCATATAATAGATACATTTAGATAAGTATAGCTAAGACATGGTCTCTGCTATCATAGAACTTACAGTGTTCTATGGATTAAAGCACAGAGACAGTTGACTCTAGAGCAAAATATTCCATGAAAAAGTATGTTAGAGAGGTGCAGAGAAAAATAATAGGAGAGGTCTGAAGGGGAGGTCATTACTAAGAGATAGAGCAAGGAATTTTTTAGGTAGGAGGAAGCATTTTATTTGGGGACGAGGGGAAGAAGGATATTCTAGACCTAATGGATTGTGTGAAAAAAACTAATAAAAGGAGAACTGTAGTGCTTGCTCAGGGTCTAGGAAGGAAAGTGCAGGACATAAAAGAGTATTTGCTAGATAAGAGTGGAAAGACAGCATGGTCTCAGATTGTGATTGCATATGGTTTGGACCGAATAATTGCTGACATCCTTTCCAACTCTCCAATTCTACGATTCCATGATTGTGGAGGATTGTCATTCTGTGTTTGAATTTAAAACAATGATGCTACATTGAAGGATTCTAGGCTTAGAGCTGAAAGGGAACTTTTATAAATAAAGGTTGAGGCTCAGAGGGGTTAGGTGACTTGTCCAAGGTCACACAGAAATTAGGTGACAGAGCTGGAGTTTGAACTCAGGTCTGTTTCCTCCAAAAATCAGCTTTTATTCCAGTACCAATGAAAAACTATTAAAGGTTTGAAATAACATTGCTCTAGGAGATATTACTTGTTTAGAACAGTGGAGTTACTTTTTATTTTTTTTTGAGGAAAGTAACTGGAATTGTGAGTTCTCTGACATGGGGGGATCACAGGGAGGAAATTTCCTCTACAGTTGCAGAAGAGCATCTGCTCTGTACTTTATGTCTTTAGAGAATTTCCTGGGGCACCGAGACTTGCCAGTATATTACAGAAGCAGGACTCAACGTAAGTCTTGCTGACTCCAAGACTGGCTATTTTTCCATTAAAATACTCTGTCTATTGAATTACATTAAAAATACACAATAGTATAGATGTCTTAAACTTTGATAGGAGTATCCAGTGCCTGAGGTTGTGAAAGTTGTGGTGGTTTAATCATGTATTACTATTGGCCAAAGATTTTGTTAATATAGACTGGGCAAATCTGGCATAGGATGACTATTTAATTCCCCAGAGACCATATTTTCATATTCATGATGTCCATGTAGTTATTACAGTTGAGTTGTTTCAGTTATGTCCAACTCTTTGTGACATTCACTTGGGGATTCTTGCCAGAGATACTGGAGAGGTTTGCCATTTCCTTCTCCAGCTCATTTTACAGATGAGGAAACTGAGGCCAACAGGGTGAAGTGACTTTCCCAGGGTCATACACCTAGTAAGTATCTGAGGCCAGATTTGGACTCAGGAAGGTGGGTCTTCCTGATTCCATGCCTAGTGCTCTATCTATTGCGCCACCTAGCTGCCCACAAGTAGGCAAACCACAATTAATGAGACAGCAACCATCTGGCATGTATCTTGCTTGTATAATTATGACTTAAATGCGATGTAGTAGAAAAACTCTGAGGTGATTGGGGGGAGCTAAAAACAGACCCAATTCTAGGACTCCCTGTGATTTGGGGTTAAGTTTTCTGAGCCTCAATTTAAAATAGAGATGATGCTACTTGCACTAGTGATGTAAAAAAACAACTTTGCGAAGACAGAATTTTGAAAACCATGATGGCATATAGAAGTGTTATCTAATAAATGACATCATTTCCAATATGGCATAGTAGATGGAGAATCGGCCTCTGAACCTGTTCTTTGGTGCATACACAACACAAGGCCCCCAATAAGTTTCTCCAATTCTCAGTTCTGTGGGCAAGTCTCTGATCACTCTAAGTTTCAGGGGTAGAGGAAGTTTTCTCAGTCAAGTGTTAGTTCTACTAATTAAATTCCAAATACAGTTTCTAACCCTGGTTTTATCTGCCAAGGAAATGTTAAAAAAACCCATCTTTCAAAACACACATACTGATGAATTTTGAAAACACCTTTCAAATGTGTAATTTCAACTAGTAATCCTAAGGAGTATAACCAAGTTAAATCTTTACTAGTGTCACCACAATTTGTTAAAAGTAGCCTGTGTTCTCAGGCTTTATTAACAAAACAGAAAGAGGCGTTTACCTTTGACTGTTACAAATAGCTGAAGTACATCTGCACCAAATTCAGGCACTGACACTTACTAAATGAGTGACTTGGGAGAGGCATAACTTCTCTTACCTGAAACTCAGTTTCCTTTCGTGCAAAAGAAGAGGAAACTGAATAATAATTAAGCCTTCTTCTATCTCTAAAGCTCTAAATCATCTGATTCTTGGCTATCAAAGGGATTCATTTAAAAAGGAGAAAAGACAAGAAAGAAAGAAAAATGTGATAAGAAGTCAGAGTTCTCCCTGTTATATTTACTCCTCTCAGCTCCTGTGGGTGATACATCATGGAAAGCCCATGCAGCTGTCATAGGGGCATCACTAAGAGGATGTACACAGCATCCTCCATTCAAATTACCTTTCAAATCAATCACCCCCATCAGGCTGCTATCTGCACTTGATGGCTGTAGGACAAATGTTTTGGCTTATAGGTAGGAAATGTTAGCATTTGAAAGAGCCCTGACCGGGAAGGTTCAATGGACAACTTTGATAAATTGTGTTCAAGGTAGGAAGAACAGTAAATACTCTTGTTGAAATACAGTTCTTTGAGCAATTTGTGCACTCCACCCCAGCTCTTTGGAACCAGGGACTCCTTTGGGCAAGTTTTCCCTATAACTCTTTCCAAAGCATGTCTACTGAACCCCAACCATTTATTTCATTTTATTTTGTTGCAAAACATGAATGTTTGGGCCTAAAACCTATCTCTTTCTAAGAGTTAACTTTAAGTTAAATCTATTCTCCCAAGTTCTTCTGCGACCTGCAAGAAATCCAAAGGAAAGAGTTGATGTGAGGATATTTTGTTTGTTTGTTTTGTTTTTTGTTAAGTAAACCATAAAGAAAACTGAGGAAAATGAAGTGGGTGATAGGGAAGGTGTGTTTTAGAAAGGTCACTCAGGAAGTGGGATGCTTTACTACGACCATATATTTTCTACGTTCAAAATCATGAAGTTCAATACCATCAGGTTCAAATATTCCTTTTACACAGACTTTTCTTCTAGCTTTGTTAGCATGAAAAATGCTTTGCACTTTGCAGCCTTTGGTAAATACTGCCTGCATATTAACTTCAGATTTTCTTATCTTTTCTTAGCCCATATAGTGTTATCAATTATTTTCAATATTTCAAAATAATATAGTATTTCCTTTAAATTATATGATTCCAACTGGAATCCCAGATTACCATGCTACATATTTACATGTTTAAGAGGTAATCTATCACTTTGTAAAATATGTTTTTGTTATTCCTATTTAATTGAAAATAATGACACAAAATCATCTAATATTAGACTGCAATGGTACGATATACTAGGCTAGTACGTAGTATACTATATGAAACCAGACTGTGGAGCCATGCCTTTGAAATATGATTTAAAACAGAATTTATAATGTCGCAGAATTACATAAAACTGTGTGAAATTGTGCAGATAATCATTTAAATCTCCCTACATGAAAAGATAATTGCTCCAGAAATTAACTGTACCTGGGGTTCATTCATTTGGTCATGGCTAGTTTCTTATATAGTGATGATTTGATATTAGAGCTAATTAAGATCAGGTCAGAGTTGCTGAAGGTCAGACATTAATGCACGGGATCATTGAAATGATAATTATAAACAGATTAGGAAGCTACGGTCTTTTATAAGGGGTTATTAGATAATTACTGTGAGAGTGTACGGCTTACTGTAATAATGGATTATCGACTACTTACAGCGTTTTAAGGGTGAGAGTGTATTACTTCCTCAAGGACTAAAGAATAATGTTGTTGAAATTCAGTTCTCAGTAAATAAAACAAAATAATAATTAGAACCACCTCCTTCCTGCCCATTGCTTCCCCTAAGGACTTTGATTTGGAGTGGAAGCTCTTGATTGACTTATGTTATAGATGATTCTCTGATTGTCATTCTAGATAAAGTAACGCAGGTTTTGAGAAGGGAAGGAAAGGCCAAAAAATAAAGTTAGATTCCCTTATTCCTAATAAAAGAAAATTATGACTTTTTTTTGAAAATCCTGAATTTTTCATGACTGTTATTATTGTTGTTTTTCCTTGCTAGTAATCTGTCAGTTCTTCCAAATGTCAAAATCCACCATGTAACAGGCGAATAGGGTGTGCTGGGAGGATTTGGAGAACTGAATTTGGCACCTGGTATCATTCCAACAGGCCTTTATCTGATTTCTCTGTTGCTTTCTACTCATTAAGGGAAGGAAAATTTCCTTAATAGTGATTATTTTTTGTGAGCCCAACAGTTACCTCTTTTTAAGGAAGTCTAAGTTCAAGTGTATGGGGTTGTGTGGGAACAAAAATATTTTTAACACAGTGGTGACTGGCTAGCTAGCTAGCATTTGTATAGCACTGTGAGGTTTGCAAAGCACTTTACCAATATTTTATTTGATCCTCACCACAACCCTGGGAGGCAGGTTTATTATTGTTATACTTATTTTACATATGGGGAAACTGAGGCACATATAGTACTTTTATTGTTATCGTTGTTGTTTAGTGTTTTTCCCTGGGACACATAGCTAGAAAGTATTAGAAGCAAGATTCAATTTATATCTTCCTGACTCCATGTACGATGCTCTAACCAGCTAGTTGCCTTGACATACTAGAAGGAGAGTTAAGAGAATGATGCCAAAGTCAGGGTAGTTTTAGCATGCATCTCAAGCTACTGTCCTCCTAAGAGAATAGCAGAGACTTTTCTAGAAGAGAGGAATCATTCAAATGCTTCTTGGTTGGTCTTTCTCTGCTGACACAATGTTTGATAATCTGAGTAGCATGTCATGGACCAGGTACAGATAAATAAAGGTATTATTTAAATGCCACTTTATGGAAGACCCACTTAGTTTTCTGCACTGGCAGGCAGGATTTTGATCCTCATGGAAAAGACTAGAGTTGGCTTAGGTCAAAGCAGAAAACTCCAAAGCCTAGACCAGTGCTTGTCAAGGAGCTGACATTATTGATGAATGGGGCACCTTGCCGTTGTAAAGCACCCTAGTATGTTGAGTCAATTAGCAGTGGTTCCCATCTGGGGGAAGGGAATTCTATGTGAATATTCTGGTCATGGCAAGCATTGAAATTTAAACTGGAACCTTGAGGGTCCACAAAAAATACAAACAACTGCATGAAGTCTTGCCTTTTCTTCTGGGCCAAGAGCAGTGAGCTTGTCTCAGCTAGAAATCATTTTGGTGTATCACTGATTCTTAAATGTCAAAAAAATATATAAACCTAGGTCCTTTTTCTTTATTTCCTTCATAATCAAGAACATATTTCCCTCTCAGCAACTGGAGTATCCTCAAAATGGAGTGGAAGCAGGAATAGCTCTTCCAAGCTGTTGCCTTAGCAAAGTAGATCTTGAATTGTAATGAAAAAAGTAATACAATCCAACCCAGTCCAATCCAAGCCAATCCAGTCCAAGTGAATCTAATCTAACAAACATTTATCAAGCATCTATTATGTTCCAGGCACAGTGCTAGATACTGTGTATACAAAGACAAAAAAGAAAACAACCCCTGACTTCAAGAAACTTGCATCCTACTTGGAGATGGAGAGGATAAAATGTGTAAATGGAGAAATGAATGTTTGATAATTTGTGGAGGCAGGATTGAGTACTTAAAAAGAGATCAGGAAAGACAGTGTACATGAGCTGACTCTTGAAAGAAGCAAAGGGTTTTAAAAGGCAGAGGTGAGAAGTGAGAGCATTCCAAGCATGGGAGGAGGGAGAATGATTTAGACTTCAGAAGGAGGCAGGCACAGAGGTCAGAGATGGATCACTTAAGATGTGGACCACCATGTAGACTTGTTTGTCTGGAATGGACCAAGAAATAAGAACAGAACGTCATTAAAAGTCTTCTTATTGCCCTATGCATTTCTTTAGCGATGTTTATAAATGCACCAGAGATTTGGGGGCATTTACTTGACATTACTCATTAATACTAATATTTCCTTTGTTTATGGACTATTTATTAGACTTTAGTATCTGCTGATTTTTATTTAATTGAAAATACTTTCTGTTTACTTATAAAAGCTAGTCATTACTATGTCCCAAGTCATTGGTCCTGGATACTGTTCTACAAGTTACCACAGTTGTTAATTATTCTGGAAAACACACACACACACACACACACACACACACACACAAATAATTAATTACATTTACATAAGACTACACTCCATGTTTTCAAGTAGCTCAATGTGTGTTTTCTTATAATATCCTCACTATGCCTGTCTAAAAGAGTTCTATCTATTTAAGGCTATCTTAATGCTTTGATAGTTAATGATATTCAACACAAAACTTTGAAAATATCACCTGTTTCCCCATCCCCCACTTCCCAGCTACAGGTGAAATGTTTAACCCTCACTTAAATTTCTCTCTGCATAATGAATAATGAAAAATCATGATATAATGATGGATAGATCCATGACACCAAGAAAACTTGCTTCTGTGTGCAATTACTTGCATTGAGTGTGTGTGTGTGTGTTTTGTAGTGCAATTGTAGAGGTTATACTCTCTCAATCAAGCCCTCTAAATCCTTAAAGAAATGCTCTACAACTGGCTGGGAATACAAACCCTTTTGAGCAAAGTTTTTGGGCATTCTTCCAGCCACAGTTTAAAGCAAGCACATAGCACTCTAAAGGAGAGGTTTCTTCATAGAAAACACTTTGCATGAAGCTTTCATGTTTCTGTGAGTCACAGAAAAGGTGAGTCGATCTTGATGTTTGTGGCTTGGGGGATTGGAGAGTCACTGTTTCCACAATGGAGGCCCTGAAAGAAGAGCTGCTCAGTCATAATGTTGTCCCGTCTCTTTGTTTGGGCTTTTGTGGAAGACAATGACTTGCTTCTCATCAGTACTAGTCAGATTAAATCTATAGTTTAAACATGCCATTTAAACCCAGCTTTCAAAACAGCATTCCATAATTAGCCTACCTGACTGTGTGGTCCCAGGTGAACTGAGGTGTCTGGCAGTGCTTCCTCCCCAAGCCCAAAGACTGATTTTCATCTAAAGTATGTAAATAATAGGGCTTTGATATTGTGGTTCTTGGATTACAAGAGGCCCATTCAGATGTGTCCATTTCTGACAGTCACACAGGTCAGAGAGAATTCTTTTCCGTGGCTGAAAAGTGGCAGCCCTTCGGAACAGCATTACTGTCTGTCAAAGAGGGGGAGAAAATCCAGGACGTTCAGATCTCACCTGTCTCTCTTGCCTTGCATGAATGATACTAAGATGGCTATAGAGAAATAGAAAAAACAACTCTGTTTGAAGTTTGAGCAGGGGTTGGGAGGTAGGAAAGCAGAAATAGGAGTTGGATTTTGACTGCAAATGAAAGTCTCTAGTAAAGCTACTGACCCCTGTGGTCGTTTTATCTTTTCAAATGCAGTACAAACCGTGAAAAGGTAGACCTCTCCATTTGGGATGATTTTGCAGGTTTTCCTTCGGCAAAGGATTCAAGAAACTGCATTATTGTAGTCCAATTATCTCTTAGAAGATTGTCATTGTTTCAGTGAAAGTGCTACAATATGGGATGGCATTATCTAGGAGTTTGTAGGCATGACCCTTCAAGAGATGAACTTTTTTTTCTTCTTTTGTGATATAATGTGACAGTGCTAGAATCTCTCCAACCAAGTGGGGGTGAAGAGGAAAAAAAAAAGACCCATACATATAGGTAAATACTTCTCTGTAGGTTCACAGGATAATAAATATTCAAAACTAGAAAGAACTTCATAGGCTATCACATTCATCTTCCCCTGCTTTCCCCCACTTTCAATTTTATAGTTGAGAAACTAGGGCCTAGGGAAATTAAATGACTTGCTCAAGGTCTCACAGGTAATAAGCATCTGAGTCAGGATTGTTCTACTTCAGATGAGAGAGAAATTGACAGATCAATGATGTGTCCAAGCCATCCAGTCATCCGTATGTAACCCATGCTAACTGTGGGTTACATATTCTTGAGCTCAGTCATCTAGGTCATAAAAGGTTAAGTAAGCACTACAGGCAAGAAAATTGGGCAAAGCCAAGTAGAAGGATAAGAGTGAAGAGGCAGATCTCTTGATCTTTCAGTAATGTCCAAGGCAGAATCAGAGAATGAGGCTTAAGAATACAAGCATATTATCTTATGTTTTCAACATTTTGATTGAAAGACCATAGAATTGAAAAGGATCTTAGAGGGTTTCTAATCCAACTCCCTCATTTTACAGTTGAGGAAACAAAAGTGTAAGTGATTTTCTAAGAACACATTGCTAGTAAGCATCTGTGCAGGGACTGTACCCACTGTGCTCTCACTCTGGAATGTTAGTGTCTTTCTATGAGCCACACTGCCTATGGAGAGTTTTTGTGGCCTTCAAGCTAAAGAAACTTTAAGATCTGTCTGTCTGCACAGTGTCAGCAAAGAAGAGACAGGTGGACCAAGGAAATTCAAATAATAGCCATTTTTCTTCCTTTTCTCATTTGTAAAATAGTAAAAACAATAAATGCACCAAAGGGTGATGAGGTAAGGTTTTTTAGTAACAGGTGCTGTGCATGGTAAGTACAATTATATGTAGGTGGTATTAACTGGACTATGAAGAAGTATGAATGTTTCATCATTGTGTTCGCAACTGCGGACAAGGGAAGAACTGGAGGGGGTGGGGACGATGGAGCGCTGATAAACTCTGTGCCAAGGCTTAGTTTTCTTAGAACTCCTCCTATGCTCAGAGAGAAGATAGAAAGAACTTGATTGCTCCAGACTTTCAGTTTTTGCAATTTGCAGACACACATAAGTGTGTTATGATAAGTCATCCTCCAACAAGTGAAGACAAATGTCGTTTAGATAATAGCACTAATAAAAATGAAAAAAATCTATCAGTCAAAATACTGATGATATGTAAAGGATCATAGCAAAAGAGGGATGAGTCACAAGCTGTTGAAAGAATTCTATCTCAATGCATCATCAGACATTTATTTCTCTACTGTATCTGTGCAATGAGAAAAATAGAATTAATCGGAGATACTTATCAATTCTGGGTATGTGCTGTATCTGTTTATTAAAACCTTGCATCACAACAGTGGCAGTAATAATTTACCTTCTACCTTTCCCCTCAGAGGATCTCAAAGGGCTTCAGAAATGTGCAAACTAGGAATGCAAGGCATATATATGCGTATGTATATATGTGTATATGTATGTATATACATGTATGCATGTGTATATACATATATGTATACATGTATATGTGTATGTAGATAGATAGATATAAAATGAGCATTATTTCTCTCCTTCCTTAACTGTAGCTACTTCTACAGAAAAATGAGAGTCCATCAATTTGGGGTCTTTTTTTGGGGGGGTCTTTAAAACCCACTAGACAGACTGTGTGGACAGGAAATTACTTTCTGAAGAAATTCACTGATCAGAGTATATACTTTTTCTGCGGGTAGTAACTCCATATAGTATTAAAAGTATTTCTATGCTCCCATTACCAAGCAATTAATTTGTCTTTTATATACTGATCTGCCTCATTTCTACTTCACTGCCTGGCTCAGTCTGGACTTCTCTGTCTCTTCTCCAGCAGGCTTCCTACACTGAAGATGCTTCCACCCTGGCATCTGCTCTTCTCTTTAGGTTGTTGAGTCCCAAGCCTTGACCACCATTTCATGTGGGTCTCCAACTATGCTCACTTCACCCCTGACTTAATTCATTCACCCTCTGGACTTTTCCAGATCCTTGACAGGCCAGTAGCCTTGCCCTTGAAGGGTGCCCTCTCTTTCCTGGTCCCTCTCTTTCTCCCATTAAAACGTAAGCTCCATGGGGATAAGGTCTTTCTTGTTTGCTTGTATTTGCATCCCCAACATTTAGTGTAATGCTTAGTACATAGTAAGCACTTAATTAATGCTTCTTCTACGTCTCTCTCTACATATGTCTGGTGCTTTGTCTGTCTTCATATATATCTAGCACCTATCTTATTTCTCTCCTGAATCTCTAATGCCCCCAAGAAATATAACAACAAATTCAAATGAAACTTTTTCTTAAAAGCAAAAGAAAACAAAAAATCCAAACCTTTTGCTATTATTGATATTCCATGAATTAATGAAAAAATACAAATTTCGGTTTTTTATTGTTACATTTAACTCTTTTTATTGTTAGTTGTTTCAGTCATGTATAATTCTTCATGACCCCATTTGGGTTTTTTTTGGCAAAGATACTGGCATGGGTTGCCATTTCTTTCTCCAGATCATTTTACAGATGAGGAAACTGAGACAAACAGGGTAGAGTGACTTGCTCAGGGTCACACAGCTAGTTATTGTCTGATGTTGGATTTGAACTCAGGTCTTCCTGACTCCAGGTCTAACATTCCATTCCACTGTGCCACCTAGCTGTCCATGTTAGATTTTACAAGGCTGTATTAGCTTTAATTTATGAGGAATACTTTCTACAAAAATACATGTAGAGACACCTTCAGTAACCACTTTAGCAGTACTTGGGTATTCAGTTATCTAGCCTATCTGCACTATTTTGCTGTGTTAACAAATTTGTAAGATTTGGGGGCTTGCTTCTCTTGCCCCTGTACCTGTTTCATTTATGCACATGTGGTATAATATGAATTTGCTTCCAAGAGGGCCTGTTGTTTTAGCATATGATTGTAAAAGCATGCTGTATTATATGAAATACAAGGGAGAAGAGTCTTTCTGAACTATCTGAATTGTCTTATATCTAATATGTGTTCAGTCCTAAAGAAAATATAGGGATCCTCACCTCTGACCACTCATGCATCTCTCACCATAATTTAGAGCTGATATGACAATGCATTTCTCCTATTCAAACTTCTGACTGAAATTAGACTTAGGTGAGTTGCAGGACAACTTGTTCATGATGTGATGTAGACATCAATAAATGTTCTGATGATGAGTCCATTGAAGAAGATGGATCGTTTAAGATACAGCTAGAACAAAATTAGAGATTTGATGCTACACAATTGTCGGATTGCCCCTTAGGTTACCTGAAAATCTAAATTGAACACAACTGGCATAGTATCACAGACCAGTTGTGGTATATGATTGTGATGGAATAATATTGTGTTATAAGAAGTGATAAGCTCAATGATCTTAGAAAAATATAGAAAGATTTGAGTGAAATAGTGAAAAATAAAATGAGCAGAACCAAGCAAACATTGTATACAGTAACAGCAATATTGTTTTAAGAATGACTTTGAGTGAATAAGTCATTCTGAGTATCACATACCCAAATTAAGTATAAGGGAAATATGAAGAAAGACATGATCGGCATCCAGAGAAATAATGATAAATAGATGAATAGAATAATTTTACATATATACATATGCCTATTTGATTCTAATGGTAGCCATCTTTAGGACAGAGGGGAGGAGAAGAAGAAAAAAATTGATAGATAACTTTATTATATATTTAAAAGGAATAGCAAGTTGTACATAATAGCTTTGCAATTTCATGTTTTATTATGCTGTGGTAAGGAAATGCTTGTTTTATTACATAAGTTAAAAAAAAGTTGATATCAAAGATGATCTAATTCAATGTATACCTCTATAGGACTCCAGTGTATATCATCCTCAAAAGAAATCACCCAACCTTCACAAGATGATCTTTAGTAAAGGGGAACCCACTCAACACTGAGTCAGTTCATTCTACTCTTGTACGGTTCTTTTTCTTCTTATTATTTATTTTTAGTTTTCAACATTCATTTCCACAAGATTTCGAGTTCCAGATTTTTTTCCCCATCTCTCCCCTCTCCCCACCCCAATATGGCATGCATTCTGATTACCTCTTTCCCCAGCCTTCCTTCCCTTGTATCCCTCCCTCTTATCCCCTTCCCCCTTACTTTCTTGTAGGGTAATATAGATTTCTATATCTTATTTCCCAGTTGCATGTAAAAACAATTTTTAACATTTTTTTTTAAAACTTTGAGTTCCAAATTCTCTCCCTTCTTCCCTCCTCACACATCCTCATTGAGAAGGCAAGCAATTCAATATATGTTATACATGTGTAGTTATGCAAACAATTCCATAATAGTCATGTTATGAAAGACTAACTATATTTCCCTCCATCCTATCTTTCCCCACTTATTCTATTTTTTGTATTTTTGTCCAGTTCTACAGATAACAGTGTAGTGTTGAGTTATTGAGGCCTCAGGAAGATTTTGTGCTAACTTTATGAAATGTTAAAACTAGTGAGACAATGAAGTATGTTAGAAAGAACCCTGAACTTGTTTGCATGAAACTTGGATTCTAGTTCTAAAACACCTCTGTAGCTATGGGCTTGTGTGACTACTTAAGAACTTAAGTGATACTTAAACTCCCTGGGTTTCCATTCCCTTATTTTTGAAATAGTGTGATTGGAAAGCTGATTGCGAACATCCCTTCTTACTCTGTGATTCTATGCCTGGTATTGACCACATCATGTTCCTGTTGTCTGTGTGTCTTCTAGCTCCCTTTTAAAAAACAAAACACAAAGGGCGTGAATGTTTCAACAATCAACAATACTTAGCTTATTCATTGCATACCTTTCAAAATCAGAAATCTAGATTAAAAGATTTTACACACACACACACACACACACATACACACATGCACATGCACACACACACACACACACAAGAAGAATGCTTTTGTGTAATTTGTAAATTTAATAAGTGCTTTTCTTTTGGACTTGTTCTACTCTTAGTTATATTGAGTATGACTTTCCTCTGCTTGTATTCCCATTTCCTCCTAGTGATGGACTTTTCATAACGTAAGTAAAATCTTTTTTTTTAGTTATATCATTAAGTTACAAGGAGAGCACTCTGGGACCATGGAATGAACACTAGATTAGGAGCCAAGAAAACCTGAGTCCATATCACAGTTGCAAGTGACTTCTGGTTTCAATAATTTCTTCTGTAAAATAGGAAGACTAGATGATTTCAGGATGACAGAGTGGAACAAGTGCTGAAATGAGGGTCACAGAAGGCGCATTCAGGTTGGGGCTGTATCACATTACTTTGCTACTATGGGCAAGTCATCTAATTTCTGGGAACTTCAGTTTCCTCATCTGTAGTATAAATGAATTGGGCTAGATTATTTCTCAGATCCTATCCAGCTCTAGATTTATGATCCTTAAGGTTCTTTATTTCATCAGAATCTTTTATCTCTAAGGCTTTGTCTTTTAGGATATAAAAGTCACCATATATTTCTGCTAAGTCCTCCTTAAAATAAACTGACACTCTGACCTCATATTCCCACTTTCAGTTTTACCCGAGAAGACATTTGCCTGTGTGAGTATCAATTCTCTTTTTCTTACAAATCTTTGCACAAAAAAAAAAAAAAATGGATTCTTGATATAAATAATCAGGGTGGACCAAGCAGGAAGATAGATTACAGCTTTACCTACATGGGACTCCTAGATCAAATCAGGCCTGAGAGTTTCCATTTAGCCTGAATATGGGACCATTTGGACGTCAATTGGAGATTTTACCAGTCCATCAACACTGTGATTGAAACTTTCAACTCACATCAAAAGTAATTGGAAGAGTTTTGTTCTTGTTGTCTAAAGGCCAATGGAACTTCTGATTTACATCAGAATAATCTTATGTACTGGGAGCAGAATGACCACCTCTTTGAATTTCAACTCAAGATTTTCATTTAATATAGTAGCTCTGTGCTGAGACAGCCTTTATGCAGTCATGCAACTGGGCTGTTTCGAACATATTAAGCAACCTAGCAAGCTTCAAGATTTCATTCTTTTTCAATTGTTTTTTTCTTTTTGTAATTTTAAAAATTTTATTATATACAAAATGAGAAAAGAAAAAAACCCCAAACATTGCCATGTACAGAACAGACCATAAGACAGGATTCAGTATAAAACAGTAAATTTCCATTTTGAGAAATCCTAGATAATAAATACTACACATTGCTTTCAAAGCCAACCAGCTTTCTTTGCTTCCTTGTTAGTTTTCTTTTGCTCTCTTCTGTGCACTTTTTACTTTATTTCCCCCCCGGCTCCCCCCCATGCTCTAAAGAAGGCTACAATTAAGTGTGGATATTTGTGTGTGTGTATGTGTATACTTATACACATACACACATATCTATATACACACATAGATATATATATATATAGACGCACACATATGTACACATATACCCTCATACACGTTTGTAAGACTATACCATGCTTATTTCCTCCTATCATTTGTTTCTCTGAAGATAGATAGCATCTTCCTTCACAAGTCCAAGTCTTCCTATGTTTTTTTCTAAATTAACCAGCTCACCATTTTCTACACCACAGCAATATTCCTTTCTGGATTCAAACAATATCTTCCTTCATAGGATCTTTGAGGTTAATCTGAGTATTTGTAACAGTCAGAATGATTTAGTTGCACAAGGTTGTTCTTAAAACAATACTATACTGTATACAGTTTTCTTGGTTTTCCTCATTTCACTCTTCATTATTTCATGGAGGTCTTTCCATGCTTTTCTAAAATTCATCATTTCTTATAGCAGGGTAATATTCCATCATGAACATATGCCACAATTTGTTTAGTCATTCCCCAAATGATAGGCACCCTGCAATTTCCAGTTTTTGCCATCACAAAGAGAGCTGCTATAAATATTACTTTCCAGATGCAAAATGATTAGTTTCTTAAGACAAAGTATTAAGACAGAATGGGTCAGTGAAAAGAGCTCCTAGTTTTGGCATTTATTAGTTTTTTTTACCCTGGGTATGTCATTTAACCTCTATGTTCTTCAGTTTCTTTATCTGAAAGTGGGACATAATAATATTGATAGGTTAGTTTCCAGGCATTTTGTAAAATTTAACGTACTGCAGAAATTTTTTAAACAATTTAATTTTTAATTAAAATCTATTTTTTTTCTTTCTAGTAACTCTCTCCCTTGGGATAAGTGGGGAAAAGGGGCAGAGATCTGGGCTTCTGATTTCATTAATATGACGGACATACAGTATGGAAATATCTTCTTCCAATGTCAATATATATATATGTACATATATATATATGTATATGTATTACCTTTGATTTATAGACATAGAAAGTTGCCTTAGTCACTGAGAGGTTATATGAGATATCCCTGGTCACACAGTTTATGTGAGAGATAAGACTGAAAGCTAAGTCTTTCTGACTTCTTGGTAGGCTCTTTGAGCTATACTGTCTCTGTTTATTAATGCTATTAAAGTAATTGAAGATGATTTTATATAAAGCATCCAGACAGCTATTTTTTATTTTTCATTGTAAATCACAATATATTTGGGCTCAAGTTCTCCTGACAACTGTTATTCATTAATCACCAAATAACATATCTAGCAATAGTATAAAAATGCATTATATTAAGCAAGTTAGGACTTGTCAGTGACTATAAAAAAAAGAAACCATTCAAATGTCAGTTAAGTTGAAGATGCTTTCCTCATGTTCATTCATTCAGAATAATTCATTAGTAAACACTTTCAGCTACAGGTAAATCCTAGTGTCAAGTCTATTTTCTTGTCTGAATGGATTATTGTCATTTTTCTCCTGTTATTTGCTGGGACAAGGTGACCTTGGAATTGGTTCAGATTCGTCATGAGAAGAGTTGATCAGTTTTAGCAACAGTCAAAAAATAGCATATATCAGACTGTGGGATGAATAAAGAAATTCGTTTTGGGGGGGCCCAAAGAAAAACCAGTGTCAATGGTGGCACTTCCATTTACAGTAGAAAGGTAGTACATGATTTGGAAAGTATTTATTTAGTTTGGACCAAATCCTGGTGAGGGTCTGTAATCTCAAGATGAGCCACGATGTCATTTAGCATTACTTTTGTTATTACTATAAGTACTATTATTGTTATTATTCTGCCCAGTGCTTTGAAATAGTAGATTTCTTAATACTTGTTTGTTGAGGAGTTGAATTGAATTGAGAGAATTCCAGTAAAGCAGATATTTTTCTATATTATTGAGAGTTAATGATGGGTAGACTTTCCTGAAACAAACAGAAAGAAATGTAAAATAAATATGGACTTTGAAAAGAAAATTGTCATCTGGGAAACTGAACTGAAATTGAGATATTAAGAAATTGGAAATTAGAGCTAGAAGGAACCCATTAATATAGCCCTCTCATTTTATAAGTGAGAAAACTGGGGATTGAAAAGGACTTGAACCCAGATCAACTGATTTTAAATCCAGTGCTCTCATTTCTCCTCACTACATATAGAGCAGACTTTTTAAACTTTTTCTACTCATGACCCCTTTTGGCCTGGGAAATTTTTATGTGATCCCCAGGTATATAGGTATGTAACATTAAAGATACCATTAAAGATGAAAGCAAATTTGCTAGTGAGGTGAATGTGCTTGTTTATTTTTATACAAAGAATTAAATCTTGGAGGAATATTTGATACTTCAGGACACAGAGCACCTTCAACATTTTTCAGAGTTTATGGATATTTTGATTTTATAATCTACAATGCTGAGAATGCTACTGTGCATAGATACGTAGTACAAAATGGCAGAAGTATGCTTAAGGCCAGTTCAGAAATTGTTGGAAATTCTGTCCTAATCCCAAGCCAAAATTCATTTAACAATTTTGTACGTACAGTAAAAACACTGTCATTCATAACATACAATAGTCTTGAATCTGAGCCAAGGTGTTTCTGGCAACGTTCATTGGCATTGCGTGGCACGACGGCATGTGCAGTGTAAAGTGAGCATGTTGTGTGTTCAGAACCAAGGCTGCAGTGAAATCCCACAATGCAACATTGTTGCTGCCAGAAACACCTTGGATTCATTACATGTTTGATTTTGAATTAATTTTTGGTCATTACACATTCAGAAACCTTTTACTGTTCCTACATTTTTCATGAATCCCACATTCAGTTACAGACCCCATATGGGATTGCAGCCCACAGTTTAAGAAGTGTTATAAAGAGGACAAAAAGGTTCTTTGGTCATTGCTACTACCGCTGCTATTGATGCCTTGGATTCATAGTCTTCTTGTAACAACAGGATGTTCATTTTCATGTTGATGTACTATGACCCAATGCTAAAATGTACTGATTACTTAGATTCTGACTCCACTGATGCCCAAGGTGAATACAGTCACTGAATTTAAAAAAGAAAGACTATAACAAGTTTTCACTAAGAGAAACGGGAGAGGCTCTCTTTTCTAAGAGAGTTAGGTGGCACAGTGCATGGAATCCTAGAGTGGATAGAGCTTGGACTCAGGAAGACTCATCTATGTGATTTTAAATCTGGCCTCAGACACTTACTAGCTGCATGACCCTGGGCATCTTACTCAACCCTGTTTGACTCAGTTGCCTCATCTGCAAAATGAACTGGAGAAGGAAAAGACAAACCACTCCAGGTTCTTTACCAAGAAAACCCTAAATAGGATCCTGAAGGGTCAGACAAGACGGAAATGGCTGAGCAACTTTGTTAAACAGCCAAGTTTTACTTCAACTTGTTGTCTTAACGTTTTCAGTCTGTAGAATGCTTCAGAATGGTCAAGAATCGCTCCACAAATGCAAAAAGAAACTTTACCAGAATTAATGAGAAGACTGGGACTGCTTTTAGTGAGCAGTGAAGTGGCTTGCTTTAAAAAAAAAAAGCAAACAAAATTTATATCATACATGATTAATTGATTGATTGATTGAGTATAGAACTGGAATTATATTGCTGTGGAGAGATTGTAGGATAAAAAAATCTTTCCGATGTAGATCTGCAACTTGTTTGCAATATGTAATCCTAAACAGTTGCCTAGGGACACTGAAAGATTGTGATTCCCTCAGTGTCCTAAAGCCAATGTGGGTCAAAGACAGGGCACAAATTCAGGTTATTCTGATACAATGCTGATCTTCTATCTGGATAATATACATACAAGCACAATATATGCGAGTAACATATAAACTTTGTTATATTGTGTTAACCATTGTCACATTATAGGTGTAACTACCAAAAGAGACCCATTCACAGAATATCTGGAGACCTCTCAACGATCACTTTGGGAATCATTTTGTATTCTTATCTGCTTAGCACAATTTAATTCAACAAACACTTATGAAGTACCTATTACATGCAAGGCACTGTACTAGGTGTTATGGATATAAATAAATAAACAAAAAATAATGTCTTGCCCTCAATAACAAGTAGCATAACTAGCATCCATACATATAGAACTTAAAGGTTTACAAAATACTTTGCATATGCTGTCTTATTTGGTCCTCAGAAAAACCCTGTGAGATAGATTCTCTTATTATCCCTACATTACAGATAAGAAAACTGAGGCAGATAGAGATTAAGTGACTTACCTAGGGTCACACAGCTAAGAAGTATCTAAGTCAGATTTTGAATTCAGGTCTTGATGACTCCAAGTCAAACACTCAATTCACTATGACTCCTAGGGCTTCAAGGAATTTATATCCTATTGGGAGGATACAATATGCACATAATTATGTTAAAACACAATATTTTGATGAGGGAGAGAACTCCAATAACCAAGGAGAATCAGTAAGGATCCACATAAAAGCCAGTATCTGAAGTAGATCTTTAAGGAAGCTAAGCATTCAGAGGAGTACAGGGAACACATTCTAGGCATAGGGGGTCCTGTACAAAAAGACAGAGAAAGGAAATGGAAAAGGAAATTCTTTTAGGGAATAGCTAACAGACCAGGTTGGCTCAAAAGGAGGGTGCATGAAGTGGAATAACATGGAATAAATCTGGAAAGTGAATCTGGGTTTTAAATGAGGGATTTAAATGCTAGGCTGAGGAGTTTGTACTTCATCCTAGGGACAAATATGAGTGTCTGGTAATTTTTAAGAAGGTAGGAAGCTTTAGGAAGGTTATTGAGACACTTTTGTGGAGGTTGCATTGCAGACTGGAAGAAATGTAATGATAGTCAAGTGAAGACATGATCACAATAGTCCATATGAGAAGTGAAGAGGGTTTGAGTTAATGAGAGACATACCAATGGAAAGAAGGGAAAGAATATTAAAGGCTGAATGGAGGTAGAATTAATAAGATTTCCAAAATGTTTGTAACCAGAGCAGAGGGCAAAAGGTGACTCAAGAATGAGTCCAAACTTATGAGTCTGAATAATTTCCATTTGAGATTTCTAGAAGAGATCAAATTCTGAAGTCAGGAGGAAATGGCCACAGTCAGAAGATGCAATGCCTAGAGTCAGGAGGCAGCTTCAGAGTAGATTTACTGATTTAGTGGAAGCTCAGATAGATGCCAGCTTTTATGTGGATCCCTATTGTTTCTTCACAGTTATTGGAACTCTCTCCCTCAGCAAAATACAGTAGAACCTCAGTTTATGAGTAATCTGGTTTATATATGCTTCACTGGACAAAGAAAAAAATTTTCTCAAAATTTGTCTTGCAGGAGGAACAAAAATTTGCAGTATGAACATTATGGTTAGATTTGAATGGCTCGTGGAGGGATGACTCTTAACGATAATGCAATGTCACATTTCCATTACCTTCTGAAAAAAATGTCAAAAATAAGTGTTGTTAAATAGATTCCTAGTCACAAATGAATGTAAAGAAAAAAAATCAGTGAGTTAAAACATGAAAGTGATTCTAAAAAACAAAAAATAAGTGAAGGCAGTAGTGTTAGTCTTAATTTTAGTGAAAGTAGCACAAGAGAGAGAACACTCCCTACATTGAAATCCCCCAATGTTCTCATAGAAGGAGCATCTTCTTCCAAGCAATAACCCTTCCTCCTCTTCCCTCCTCCTTCCCTTACACCAGTCATGATTCTTTTCTAAGGTAAAGTGCATGTTAATTTATTGTATTTTCAGTTTATATTGTGTACTAATCATTGCTATTATATTTCAGGTGCATTAGGGACAAAAAACTTACTTAAAATTATAAATAATTATTTTATATGAATATTTTTGGGTACTAATCATACAATTTTACATTATTTCCTATGGGAAAATTCACCTTACAATACAAACAAATCACATGACGAACAGAATCTTGGAACTAATTAAATTCATGAACCGAAGATCTACTGTACTTTGTTTTAACTTATTTATGTGTATGTTGTATTCCCCCAATAGAATGTAAACTTTCTGAGGCCTCTAGGTGCCACACTGGATTGAGTGCTAGCCTTGGAGTCATAAGACTTGAACTCCCATCCTTAGGTACTTATTAGCTGTCTGACCAAGAAAGAAAGGTGGGGGGGAAATGAGCAGAGGAACCTAGGACAGAGTCTTGGTTAAGGGTAAAAGATGCATAGTGTCCAAAGCTGTAGAAAGTTGTTAGCATTACAACTAAGAAAAGACTATTGCATTTAGGAGATCGCTATTCACCTTAAAGTTTTAATTAGGTAGGATGAGAAGGAAGGGAAGAGATGTAAACAGAAATTAAACATGAGAGATAGAGAGAGAAACTTCCAGAAGGAGGAGGACTTTGTAGCTTCAAGGGCATAAGTATAGGTGGTGGGACTGGCAAAGAGAAGGGCCACCTCTTCATTAAAGGCTAGAGCAAAGAGTAAGAGACTATAGAAAGATGGAGTGAGGTTTTGAGATATGGAATAGGGAAGAAGAACTAATTCATGAATATTTGAGTCAACTGTCTCTGTAAACAACATATTTTACCAAGAAAAGAGCAGGGATTGAATTGAGGGGCTGATAAGGTAAGCGAAGGTTTGGAAAAGTTATATTTGATAGTTCATCAGGGAAGAAGAAAAGGATCACCATGAAGCAGTGTACATCTGATTGAGATTAGATAAAATAAGATTATATTTTATGTACATTTATTGTTCAGGGTTGTGTACTATGCTTTAGTAGCATAATACTGGAGTACGGGAGAAGACAGGAAGTAGGAAAGTAAGGGGAAGCCAGGGTCTAGATTTGTCAAGGCAAAAGTATTAAGGGGATTCATGGCTACAGGACAATGCATAGTAAAATCAACTACATACATTCGGGACTTTGAAAGGAAAAATGTCAAGCCAAATTAAGGGTGATGGACTGGAACAAAAAGGAAGATGGAGGGAATGAAAGTCAACGTGAAGACAAAGAATATATTTGCAAGGAATAGGGAAGAGAAAGGGATGTCTGGATAGATGGCTGGCTGACTAGTTGAATGAGTGGATGAATGAATGAAGAGAAAAGGAGTCATTAGGTGATTACTATGTACCAGGTGCTGCACTAAGCATTGAGGATACAAATGTAATATGCAGGATGTATTACCCTCAAGGAGTTTACATTCTGATAGAGAGAAAAAGGAAGTCATGATGAAAGAGATTTTCAGAGTGATGGATCATGATTAGGAGTCATGGTGAGATGTAATATGTGACTATCTGAGGTGGAATGAAGATAGAGGCCATGGAAATTGAGGAAGTTAATGAATATAGAGAACAAAGTACTCAGGGGACATCAAATTCTGAGGTCAGGGTTGGTGATAGAAATGAAGACTGTGGACATAATATCCATCTCCTTGAAAAAGGAGAATCTAGACCTAGAGGCCAGTAAAAGATATTCCACAAGATTATATATATATATATGTAGAATGAATTTTAAAAGAGGAGATGCTGATGAGTGGTAGCAAGAGACAGAGGGTCTGGAAAGGGTAATGAGAAGCTAGGAATATTTATACTTCTCCTGATTCAGTATTGTAGAGGAGAAGAGAGAGGGAGTACTCGGGTACTGAAGAGAGTGGCCCAATATATAGCACCTTCTAAAGGAAGCTATGTTAATATGACTCCCTCTTTCCCTCACATCAAGAGATAATAAAATTGTTTGAGAAAGATGAATAGAATGAAAGGGAATTTGTTAATATAAGGTGGAGCATTCCAGAGGGCACAAGGGCATACCAAGGCAGAGGAGAATAGGGATAGGGCCTACACAATGAGGTTAATGTCTTTAGGTAGAAAAGCAAACAAAGAAACCATGATGCTTATGATTCCCAGTCACATGCCTTAACCCCAGAGATTTTCTCAGACAGCTCAATATTTGCTGAAATCATTATATTCTTTTTTTTGTATCCAGTAGGGCTTTTTCTCTCATTCAAAATAATTGGTTAATGATCATTCAAACTATTTCTAGAAACAAACTTATTCTCAGGTGTGGAGCCAGATTGGTTGTTTATTGCTTTTCCCATATTTTTTCCCCAATCAGTTCCCTGACTTCTACCAATTTTGTACCCCACATCTCCTCACTGCCAGAATGAAATCCCCACCAAGTCCCCGGTCAAGTAGGAACCAATACTGCCAGAGGGGTAACTGAGAATCAATATGGACAAATGGGAACTCCCTGTCAGACAATGGAACAGCTGGGAACCCATCCCTACCCCCATCCATCACCAGATAAAGCTAAGCTGAATCAAGAGCCCCACCCATTCTTGCTTGTTGTCTCAGAAAGTAGGAGCTGCTCCTGCCCTTTCAGCTGAGAGGCCCCAGGGATTCCCCCACCCGCCTGTGTCTGTCAGATGTGCTGATGGGCATGAATGGTGGGGTGCGGGGGAGTCCCCTGCCTGCTTGCACCTGTCAACACAGCTGATGGGCATGAAAAGGTGGGGGAGTCTTTTCTGCCCACTCTGTCAACCCAGCTGACAGACAAGTGTGAGTGGGTAGGGCTCTTGGCCTCTCGGTAGTCAGATAGGGGAGTTGTTGTTTGACTGGGGATTGGATGGGGGTTTCCGCTTGCTTGGCAGACAGAGGGTCTGTAAGCTCCAGAGGCAGAATGGTCCATACAGCGGATTGCTCCCCAGGGTAGAGAGAAAGGCAGGGCTAATATGTGTGCCCTTGTGAATGTATTTTGATGTGAAGATGTGGCTCCATATCCAAACCGTGTGTTGACTCACTGAGCCATAACGTGTGTGTCGAGTATGTTGGGAGAGGACTAACATTTTGGACCAAAAATAAAGAGCCAGCTACTAATGGTTCTGTCATGTAGATGTGCTTTTAGACAGTGAGAGGAGAGGTAGTGGAGGGAATATTGGTTAATTTCCAGCCATATATTTATGTGAGAAGATAGTTTGACATGCTTTTCTTCCTATTCCTCCTCAGAATTAGTAAGTTTTTCCCCTTAGGTCTTGCAAGAATAAATTATGGACATCTCATAAATCCTTCAGATGCTGGTTTTAAAATGACTTCAGCTAGACCAGAGTTGAAAAAAAAATACATTTTTTTAAGGATAAATGAGATCTTGGAGTAGATCTAATAAAGGAAAAAAAGCATCTTGGCAAGAAATACCATGGACCCTGCATATAGTATTATTCAATAAATACGTATTGCTCTGATATGGCTTGTTGAAATATAGTGTAACATCCACATGCAATTTAATTAGACTGAACTACTATGTGCAGCTAACTAAACTGGACACTGGAGATACAAAAATAAAAAGGAAACCTTTCCTACCCACAAGGAGCTTACATTCTACCGGGAGGAAACAACATGTATACAGATAACTAAGATCAAAGTATATGCAAATACATACACATTATCTAGGGACCTGAGAGGGGAGAACTCTAGTAATCTGAGGAATCGGGAAAATCTCTGCATAGGAGGTAGTACCGTGATGAGCCAGAGAGGTCAAGAAAGGAGGGAAAATATTCTATCACAGGGACAGCCTGTGTAAAAAGACAGAGGTGAGAGATGGAGTATAATGTATGGGGAACACACAAGTAGACCAGTTTGACCCGAATGTGGAGACTGTGAAAGGAAATACTGTAGGTCTAAAAAGATTAAATTGAAACCAGATTCCTCAAAACCATATTAAAGTTGAAAATGTGATATTTCAATTCAGCAGTCGTTAAACATCTATTAGTTTCAGGATCCTTTGTGTGGTGCTTCTAGCGTTAAAGAGCTTTTGATAAAGTCTAAGGTGAAGCAACAGTCATCTAAATCTGTGATACTGTTGATAATGCTACAATGAGGCTTCCATGCTGATGTGTTCTTCAGTGAGGCTAAATTTCTACAGTGGATAAGTTTTTAGAGCCTGAAGGAAACATAGAGATAATGTCAATAAAACTCCTCATTTATGAGAGAACTAATTTCCTTTAGTAGACTGATACTATTTGACTTAGTCAAGTGACTTTCTCAGCCCTTCAGCAAACTGTATGATAAATAAATAAATAATACATAAATTGTAATTTGTAAATTGTGTTTGTTGTTGAAGTAGCTTAAATGTCAAATGTGAAGTAGAAAGTGAAATTAACTTCTTTTCCCATTTTCTCACCTCCATATTGAGGTTGCCACCAAATTGGGCTATTTGCTCAGAATCCTTATTCTTTCTTTACTCTTTGAAGGACTGGTTTTAATGAAAGAGAAAAGTTCTTTGAAAATTTTATCAGTCCTCCAAGTCTACTGGTCATGGTCCACTAGAGTAGGGCAATGAAAATTATCAGAGGAAGCAGAGACTCTCTGGGTGATAAATGGGATTTCCTCATCTCTGGGACATGAGACAATCTAGAGTGTGGTCAATCAGCTGAGTCCAAAATCAATCTATAGTTCAATGGTTACATCACTTTTCATCACAGTTATGTTGAAAACTTAACCAGGAAACACCAATAGACAATTCAGAATTTGTTGAACAGTGAAGACCTTTCCTTGAATTGCATTATTTTTTAAAAATGCTACTCCTGAAACAATCCTGCAACATCTTAATTTGTTTTCATGACACCTTAACTTTTTTAGCTTCAATTATCTTTCAGAAGACAGGATCTGTGGCACATCTTTCAGTTACTTTCTCATTTTAAGGCTCCAGAGTGTTCTTTCTGCCTCAGTGGCAAAGATTCTGTCAGCCCTGTAGATGCACCATTGAGTATTTCATCACATGTGACAGTTCCTCATCGGCAGTTTTGTAACTGTTGATTTGAAGAAGTCCTATCTTCACTAGGCCAGAAGGGACATGACTAGAACTCAGTTACCTTTCTTATTTACAGTCACCTTGAATACTACATTGACCTCCACGTGGTTTGAAATCTGAAAATGAGACCTTGTTGGGAGGAATTATATATGTATATTTACACAGGAAAATAGTAACAATAGTGGCAACCCACCAATTAAAGAATTCACTCATGTTTTATTCAATTCAGACTTGGTTTAAGGAAAAAAGTATGTGTGATATTCACACCAACAGTATTTTAGGAAAAAATTATGTGTGATATTCACACCAATAGCATTTTAGCAACTTGTGATAATGAAAAGTTCAACAAATTTGTTGCTTTGCTTTACAGATATTCTGTTTCTTTGCTACATTTGATACTTTGCACGCTTCACCTTTGGTCCAAATATAGTATCCAGAACAAGAAAAGTGATCGTTATTCTATACTCTATTTTAAAATACCTTGTTCACTTTCAATTGTCACATTTTAAAAGTGGCATCAGTCAACTTGAGACACTACCTGGTACAGTGACTAAAGAACCAAATCTGGAGTTAAGGAGAAGGAGTTAAATTTGGAGGAAGATCTGGGATCAAGTTTCACCTCTGACACATTTTGGCTCTATGACCTTCAATAAGTTGATTAATCTCTCAGTATTATCAGGTAATTCTCTAACACTATTAATAATAAATATAGACCTGCATTTAATGAATTCACAAGTCCATTAAAAAACAGACAAATTTATTTTGAAGAAATTACAGGGCATGCAAAGTATGTTACATGAGGAATACGAAAAGGCACTGAATTTAGCCTGGTAAAAGAGAAAACTTCAGAATAAGATAGTGAATAGGCATGAGGCATTACACTTTTATGCTTTTAAGGAGCTGTCATGTGTGGAAAACTATTTTGAACAGGTAAACTCAAGGAGCAAGGTGATTAAAAAAAAAGTTCCCCATTAGTAATGGGAAGGCAGATTTTGTTCCATAAGATGAACTTTCTCACCATAGAGCTGTTCAACAAGGGAGTCAACTATTTTGCAAGGTAGTGACCTCTCTGTTATCACAGATTTTCAAGCAAAAAGTGGATGTCAGTATAGAAATGGAGTAGAGAAGATACCTGTGTTTGGAAGGAAGTTGGACCAAATGACTGCAAGAATTCTCCAACACTCACATACTAGGATTCTGCTATTGTCAGAAGAGAGAGAATATTTACCTCTCCACTACAAAATCCTTCTACTTGGTATAAAAAGTGAAGAATTTTCTAAAATTACCTAATGAAATGAATATATTCATTTTTCCTATATTAAATGCCAAGGTGATTCCATGAAATAAAATCTCTAGCAGACTGTTCTGCTTAAGAATATAACAAAGGAGAATTCAATTCATCCATTAATAATTACTCTCACTCAGCATAGAAAATTAGTGACTCCTTTGCATAGGGTACAAAAAATGTGAGATTTTTTTGGTTGTGTTTTTTTGGTTTCACTTTAAGTCAAAAAGAGTCTCCTATTTGAGCTTCCTGGTTTATCTCTCCTGCAGCTAATCCATCTTCCACACAATTGTCAAAATGGTATTCCTGAAGAACAAGATTGACTATATCCCTTCCTTGATCTAAAAGCTCCAATGACTCCCTATTACCTCTAGGATGAAATGAAAATTCCTTTTGTTGGCATTTGAAATATTCACCGTCTGATTTCATTGTAACTTTCTATACTTATAAATTTTGCCACTTGATTCATATTTTTAAAAATTAATTCATTCATACACTTTGAATTCCAGACAAATCAGCCTACTTGCCATGCCTCATATGCAACATTCTATTTCTGAACTTTCCCTTTAGTCCATATCTTGCCTTTGTCTGACTGTTTTTTTTTCCCTTTCATTCATTTCCTGATGAAGAAACTCATTCTACTAAATGCAGGTCCATACTTACTCTGTTATTAATAGTGTTAAAGAATTACCTGATGATACTGAGAGATTAATTGATTTATTGAAGGTCATAGAACCAAAATGTGTCAGAGGTGAGACTTGACAGATAGGATAGAAGGGAAAACATAGAGCTGGGAGAGGGAAGGAGATGGAGGCATAGTCTACTATATAGCCATGAATAAAGGAAGCCATTGCCCCCAAACTACTACTCTCTTTATTGCAATCTCTTCCAGACAAATTGCTCCTATAGTCATTCTTTTTTTGTACCTATTTTTTTTTTTTTTGTATAAAAATAAGACAAACACGTTTTTTGTCAAATGAGAAAACAATGTTCTTTTGCTTCTGGGACCTTACCTCAGTTACTGCTGTTATGTGTAAGTCACTTGACCCAAAAGGATTCTTCGTCTTTCAGAATCTTGCTGGCAAGAAGACAATCTTTCTTTTCCTCATTTGACAGATACTTTTTGGTCAGCTGAGACACAATTTCTTCAAGATATTAAGAAGCTATTGTTTTCACTCTCCTTCATCTCATATTGCATAAATGAATGAGTTTCTGTGACCTCTCCTACTAAACAAAATCATTATCTGATAACCAACCTTTCATATAGAGGTTTTCTGAACTTGGTGTGTCTGCTTCCTGGGCAGGAAAAGGAATTTATTGCCAGTACTGTACTCAAAGCCCTTCCAACTTGGAAGGACTTGCCAGAGCTTTTTCTTATTGGCATGGCTTTGAAGAGACAGGAATCACATTTGAGATGTGAGGAAAGAAAATTATGATAAGAATACTTTGTATTTATATTCTGCTTTAACATACGTTCTACTATTCAATCCTGTACCTTATGCAGGGCAGGTAATATTAAGATAATTTTTTTTACAGACAAAAAACCAAATTTTGAGGATCAGATTCCTTTGTCTAAATCTACATAACTAGATGGAGTCAGAATAAAGAGTAGAGCTCAGGTCTTTTGATTCTTCTAAACCCTCATTTACTATAATAACCAGTCCTTTCAAAGATATTTTCTTTGAGAGTACATCTCAAAGGTCTCTACTAGACACCTTGGGGAATATAAGAGAAGCATATATTTGGTTTTATACTTTTGAGGAGTTTCTATTCTTTAGGGAAACAGCCTCATATGTGACTTTGTCACCAATCTTAACTTTTGTAGGGATATAAAATAAGGATTAGCAATTTTCTATCATCAACTCTTTCAAAAGACAATGACACAGCATACAAAGTGATCCTACGAACATTGAGTTAGACCTAGAAGGGACCCCTTCAAAAATAGAGAAACTGAGGTAAGTTACTATAAGCAGTAAAAGAGAGGTCAAAACCTGGTCACTGTAATATGTCCAGCCATCACAGTGCCTCAGTGAAAGAATGGCCATAGGACTGCAGAATCAGCCCTGGGCTATTCCACTTATATAAATAGAATAGAAAACAGTTATCGGTCTGGTTGTTCTTTTCATTCAAAAATAATTTTTTACTAGGGCCTTCCAAACCATGTTCTATCTGTTTTATGGGGTTTTTTTCTGTTGTTAATTCCCTTTATGTTTGTGCTGTATGCATTTGTATATGTTCTTGTTTTCTCTTCAAATAGAATGTAAATCCCTTAAGGGTAGGCATCATTACTTTGTATTTGTGTCATCAGTGATTAGTATGGTGCCTTGTGGATGCTTCAAGAATGCTGACTGACTGAGTGACTGGCTAATGATTCTGTCTGGCCCTGTACTAGACACTATGGGGGAACGAGAGAAGCACATGGCTGGTTTCTAACTTTTAAGAGATTTATGTTTTTTAGGGAAAAAGCATCATATGTGAGTTTGTCACTGACCTTAACTCTTAAAGAGAAATTAAATAGGAATTAACAGCCCTTTATCATCAACTCTTTCTTTTTATTTATTTATTCATTCATTCATTCATTTATTTATTCATTCATTTATTTATTTATTTATTTATTCATTCATTCATTCATTCATTCATTTATTCATTTATTTATTTATTCATTTATTTAACTTTTAACATTCATTTTCACAAAATTTGGGGTTACAAATTTTCTCCCCTTTTATCCCCTCCCCCCCAAACACTAAGCATTCTAATTGCCCCTATGACCAATCTGCTCTCTCTTCTATCATCCCTCTCTGCCCTTGTCTCCGTCTTCTCTTTTGTTCTGTAGGGCCAGATAGCTTTCTATACCCTTTACCTGTATTTTTTTTTCCTAGTGGCAAGAACATTACTCGACAGTTGATTCTAATACTTTGAGTTCCAACTTCTTTACCTCCCTCCCTCTCCACCCCTTCCCTTTGGAAGGTAAGCATTTCAATATACGCCAAATCTGTGTAGTTTTGCAAATGACTTCCATAACAGTTGTGTTATATAGGACTGACTATATTTCCCTCCATCCTATCCTGTCCCCCATTACTTCTATTCTCTTTTGATCCTATCCCTCCCCATGAGTGTCGACCTCGAATTGCACTCTCCTCCCCATGCCCTCCCTTCTATCATCCCCCCCACCCTGCTTGTCCCCTTATCCCCCACTTTCCTGTATTATGAGATAGGTTTTCATACCAAAATGAGTGTGCATTTTATTCTTTCCTTTAGTGGAATGTGATGAGAGTAGACTTCATGTTTTTCTCTCACCTCCCCTCTTTATCCCTCCACTAATGAGTCTTTTGCTTGCCTCTTTTATGAGAGATAATTTGCCCCATTCCATTTCTCCCTTTCTCCTCCCAATATATTTCTCTCTCACTGCTTGATTTCATTTTTTTTTAAAGATATGATCCCATCCTCTTCAATTCACTCTGTGCACTCTGTCTCTATGTATGTATGCATGTGTGCATGTGTGTGTGTGTGTGTGTAATCCTACCCAGTACCCAGATACTGAAATGTTTCAAGAATTACAAATATTGTCTTTCCATGTAGGAATGTAAACAGTTCAACTTTAGTAAGTCCCTTATGACTTCTCTTTGCTGTTCACCTTTTCATGGTTCTCTTCATTCTTGTGTTTGAAAGTCAAATTTTCTTTTCAGCTCTGGTCTTTTCATCAAGAAAATTTGAAAATCCTCTATTTCATTGAAAGACCAATTTTTCCCCTGAAGTATTATACTCAGTTTTGCTGGGTAGGTGATTCTTGGTTTTAGTCCTAGTTCCTTTGACTTCTGGAATATCCTATTCCATGCCCTTCGATCCCTTAATGTAGAGGCTGCTAGATCTTGTGTTATCCTGATTGTATTTCCACAATACTTGAATTGTTTCTTTCTAGCTGCTTGGAATATTTTCTCCTTGACCTGGGAACTCTGGAATTTGGCCACAATGTTCCTAGGAGTTTCTCTTTTTGGATCTCTTTCAGGCAGTGTTCTGTGGATTCCTTGAATATTTATTTTGCCCTCTGGTTCTAGAATATCAGGGCAGTTTTCCTTGATAATTTCATGAAAGATGATGTCTAGGCTCTTCTTTTGATCATGGCTTTCAGGTAGTCCCATAATTTTTAAATTGTCTCTCCTGGATCTATTTTCTAGGTCAATTGTTTTTCCAATGAGATAGTTCACATTATCTTCCATTTTTCCATTCTTCTTGCTTTGTTCTGTGATTTCTTGCTTTCTCATAAAGTCCTTAGCCTCCATCTGTGCCATTCTAATTTTGAAAGAACTATTTTCTTCAGTGAGCTTTTGAATCTCCTTTTCCATCTGGCTAATTCTGCTTTTGAAAGCATTCTTCTCCTCATTGGCTTTTTGAACCTCTTTTGCCAATTGAGTTAGGCTAGTTTTCAAGGTGTTATTTTCTTCAACATTTTTTTGGGTCTCCTTTAGCAAGGAGCTGATCTGCTGTTCATGCTTTAACTTCATGTCTCTCATTTCTCTTCCCAGCTTTTCCTCCACCTCTCTAACTTGATTTTCAAAATTCTTTTTGAGCTCTTCCATGGCCTGAGCCCATTGGGTGGGCTGGGACACAGAAGCCTTGATTTCTGTATCTTTGCCTGATGGTAAGCATTGTTCTTCCTCATCAGAAAGGAAGGGAGGAAATGCCTGTTCACGAAGAAAGTAACCTTCTATAGTCTTATTTCTTTTCCCTTTTCTGGGCATTTTCCCAGCCAGTGACTTGACCTCTGAATATTCTCCTCACACCCACCTCACCTCCTGATCCTCCCAGCCAGCGTTTGGGGTCTGAGATTCAAATGCTGCTTCCAGCCTTAGGGCTTTTTGCAGGGGCAGGGCTGCTATTCAGTGTGAGATTAAGTTCAGGTGGTTAGGTCGGGGCAGGGTCGCCTCTCAGGCTCAATTCCCTCAGGGGGTTTATGCACAGACCTTCCACAATGGATCCAGGCTCCTGCCCCCTTGGGGAGCCCCGGTCTGCAGCCGCCTCTCAGCTTCTACCTCCCAGGGGGACCTGAGTTATGGGGGCACCCCACTCCCCTCTCGACCTGCCAAAGAGACTCACTCACCGACCCCCATCACCTGTGGGTGGAGGGACTTGTGTGGCCCCTGGAGATCCCGTCCCTGAAGCCCGCTCGGATCTTTTCCTCTCGGTGCTGCGTCCGTGGCAGGGCTGCACTCAGCTCCCAGTCCCGGCGCCCAGTCCGCAGCGTGAAGAACCCCCTTGGAGAGGTTTGCAGGTCTCTCCGGAACAAAAATCTCCCTCGCTCCAATGTTCTGTGGCCTCTGGGTGCAGAATTCGCTGTGAGTTACTTCCCTGTAGCCGTTCTATGGGTTGTGGGTTCGGAGCTATGTGTATGTGCGTCTTTCTACTCCGGATCTTGGCTCCGCCCCCCATCAACTCTTTCAAAACATGGTGACAGAAATTGAATTGGCAAGGTTCTTCTGAAACATGACTAACACTTACTTGGACGTGAGGAAACTAACTGTGCTACTTCAAAGGTCTCTCTACGAGCCATCCCTTTAAGAAGTTAATATACCTCCATGAAAGCTCTAGAAGACTGAAAGTTTTGATCTTCCATTCCCTTATAATCCTTGTCTCTCCATTCTGTGATCTAATAAGATGAGGCCTTTCAAAAGAAAATTTGACAAAGCAAGAAGTGATGGAATAGGGACTGTGTCTGTAATGTTACTGGTGTAGAAAACTTGCATTTCCAATGAAAGTCAGCACCTTCTCTGCAATTTGTAATCTTAGGAGAGCTGTTGACAGCATCATGGGGGTAGGAGACTCACCAAAGGTCACACAGTTAATTTGTGTCAGAGATGGGACTTAAACCCATCTTCCTGATTTTGAAACTATTTCTCTCTCCACTGTTATACCATGTCAATTCTTAGGATGGTAAATGGAATTCTTAATGATAGCAGTACTTTTAAAAAGCATTGTGGTTTGATTGTAGAACTCTTATAACTCCAAAATATTTTCATAATCACCAATCCAAATACCTCAAGTCATAGTTGGCAAGCTAGGGTAGCACAAAATGCCAAAAGACTAGAAGTCTGAAGACATGAATTCTTCTTGTTATTGTCGTTCAGTTGGTTTTCAGTCATGTCCAATTCTTAATGACCCGATTTGGGGTTTTCTTGGCAAAGATACTGGAGTGCTTTGCAAATTTCTTCCCCAGCTCATTTTACAAATCAGGAAATTGAGGCAAACAGGGGTGACATTCCCAGGGTCACATGGCTAGTAAGTGTCTGAGGTCAGATTTGAACTTCAAGGGAAAGAGTCTTCCTGATTCCAGGCTCTATGCTCTATCCACTATGGCGCCACCAGATTTTTTGCTGTCTCAAATTGTGAAGTTGTGCAAGTTGCTTCATCTTTGGTATCCTCAGTTTCCTTATCTGTATGAGAGATAGCCAAGTGATTCCTAAGATCTCTTCCAGTCCTAATCTTCTTAAGGGCTACATTCAGATGTTGGTTGTTTTGAGTCTTATTGGAGAAAACTAGCTCTCTGAAAGTGCAAAGTAAAAAAAGATAATTCAGGAAAATTGTCCACAAAGCCTCCATTTTAAAAATTAAACAGAAATGACTAAAGATTCCACAACTTGAGTCTTGGAATTATTTATCTCTTTCAAAAAATTTCTGCTATCATTCTTTGCTCTTTTACTTGATCTAAGCTTTGGTCTCTAACCATTTTTATAGGCAGTCTTTGCAAGATTGCTTTATTAAATGAATGCTGTTGTGATAAAGAGATTGGAGTTAATCAATTAAATCTGTAGGGAAGCTGTATAAGCAAGGGAGAAATTAAAGTTTTTAAACTAACCAAGATTTTGAGAGCTACAGCTGCTACACATTTGTATAACCATAAAGCTGAAGAGTGACTAATTTACAAGTAAACTGGTCACTAGTGTAATTCTGCCTAGGACTGTAAGAAAGCCACTCTGAATTACCTGTACTAGAATTTCTTCAGGGTACTTGGTTTCAAACTAGCTTTTTTTGAAGGGAAAAAAAATAGTATGATGGTAAAAATTATTCACACTTGAATGTATTACATACATTACATACTATGTTTCATTAATATGAAATCATGAACAATATTGATCTTCACTTTTATAACCCTACATTCATTTCCTTATAAGTGCTGTAATTAAATATCAGTGTGGTGGAGTGCAAGGACCTGAAGCCAGGCTCTTGGGAGAGAACTGAGTTTGAATCCTGCCACTGACACTTGTGCGATGTTTGGTAAGTCACTCCTGTAAACCTCAATGTCCTTATCGGTAAAATGAGTCTAAGAATGCCTATAGTACCTACCTCGTAGGAGTCCCATGATATCATAAATAGAGAAGTCACCTCAGAATTACTGAGAAATGGGTTCAGGTCTTGCTTCAGAGGAGTATTGGCTCTGTGATCCTGTACAAGGCAGTTAACATATCTGAGCCTCAGGCATCTCCTGAAGACTCTTACATTACAGATCTGTACTGAATCAGGGCATTTCCTCAGTGGGAGTTTCCCAAATCAATGAAATCACAGGTCTGGGGAAAAAAAAGAGTAGCTACCTCACAGGATTTTTGTGAAGATGGAATAAGGAATTTTATGTAAAATGTTTCATAATTCTTACAGTGATAAATATATGTCAGCTATTATTATCATGTCTAATTCCAGTTGATTTTATTATAAGGTGGGAAGGCTGGAAATAATTTATTGTACTGTGTATTACTCTTCTCCTAGTATATTAAAGTGAACTATGGTTGGATGGCATCCAAACCACACAGGATGTTATGAGGATAAAATGAAGTAATATTTTTGGTCACAAATTTGGACTAATGGGGAGTAGCTGGCCAGTCTAAAATAATGAAATGTCTGAATTATAAAATGTTTTACAAGAAATGCTTTTATTAGTTTTAAGTACATATAGTAATGCCAAGGCAGCTAGTAAAGTTTTGCCAAATTGAGACAAAGAAGCTGGGTAAAATGAACGTCTTGATTATTATTTTGACCTTTCCTCTAAAAATGTGTATTTCTAAAGTGTTTTTTTAAGTACTTTTTATGTATCATACATGTTAGAGTTGAAAGATACTTCCACTGAAGTCTAGTCTCCTCCCTTCAGATAGCAGGGCTATTATACCCACTTTATAAATGAATGACTTGAAGGCCATGGAGGTTAAGTAGCTGCCTCCAGACTAATGAGTGGTAGACCCTTGGCTTCCTGTCTATTAATGCAATCATTTTTCCACTACATCACATTCTCTTTTGAAAATTTCCAGGTGAAGTTAATACACATTTTCCCAGAGATAATTCAAAGGCAAACTTTAGCCCTGAATTAGTAAGGACTAAGTAATGAGGTTTTACTCCTGTAAATTCTGTCATTGAATTAAACTAAGAATTATAAGACTAGTTCTAGGAAGTGAATTAACTTACCATAGGCAGTAGGCCTCCACTTATAGTAAGTGTTGCCTGATAAACAGTAGTGACTGTTTAGGGTAGAGTAGATTCCATGCTTAGGCTTTCTTTCAATGTGAAAAATTAAGGAGAGTAGGCATATTATATTTAATAGGCATTCTGCATCTTTTCACAAACACATATAGAAGTAATAGTGCTTTTATTGAGCCATCATTATTTTTTACTTGCAATGTGACATACCCATTAGAGAATAATGTAAAAAAAGCAAAACCCTAAGTCCAATTTAAGTGGTCCAGTTGCTACCCTAGACCATTTATTAAATCTGCTAACATGAACTTTTGCCTCCTTATGCTTTATCCTCCTTCACACACAAGTTGTCTCCTGCCTTATTCCCAGCTTATTCTTGGGCAAAGGTCCTTCTGGTTTTCTAGGTTCACAACTATCATTACAGGTTCTTCCTCTGGATTGCCATCTCACCCAAGGAAACTCTTCTTCCTACCACATATGGTATGGTGCTTTTATTAACATAAACTTCTAATTTCTTAAAGAAAATAAAATCTTCTATACCAAATCCTTTTAAATAAAACAGAATATAGTTTAAATAAACAAATTTGTAGAGATTTCTTTACTATCACAACATTTTGAAAGTAGTTTAAGGAAAAGTCCACATAACTGTAGGATATTTCTCTTAATGTTTTTATACAGATATATCTGATTTTAATACATAATAATATTTTGATGTATTGAAAATTTTCAATAGTCTTTTTTAGAGAGAAATTTCTTTGCTATAGGATCAATCACTTATTAAATACTATTTCACACGTTAACTATAACTGACCTTTCAACAGTCCTTTACACTCACAATCCTGCAAAGGAAATACTACAGATTTCATTACTCCCATTTTACAGATGAGCAAACTGAGGTAAAGGAGGCTAAATAATTTGGTCTGGGTTATACAACTAATAAGCATCTGAGGACTTCCTGATTCTAAGGCTAACGTTTTATAAAACTGATTTTGGCAGTGCGTGGTAAAAACAAAAAAAATTCTATTCTTCTTTTATCTCTTTAAAGTGAGCTCTTATTACTTGGAAAAGCAGCACTTTTCATTTAATACCAATATATGATTAATCATTAGCTTATTGTGATTAAATGAAATAAGGCATTTAAAAGTATCTTGTGAACATAAAATGCTATGTGAACAAATATTAAATTTATTGTTCTTGTTGCTGCTATTACCATGTGTTAATGAAATACAGTCCCATGTCTTGGAAAGATGGTATATTCAAGCTTGCCCATGGAAATAAGTTACAAATAAAAAAAGAGTATGACTCTCCACCGAAGGCTGAAAGGTGGAATGTATTAGGTTGGTGTGGATCGCCATTGGTCATTCATCTAATGAGCTCTATATGAATATTGGTGACCCAGCTATCTGGGTAACTCAACTCCTCCTCTCCTGTCTGCCTTCCCCTTCCTCTTCTTCTCCTCTGCAAAGGAAGGTAAATTTGGATGCCCCAAAGATGCCCAGTTGACTTGGGTTGTACTGGTCACTTCCCTTCCCTGCCCTACCCTCCCCTTCCTTCCCTTCCCTTTTCCCTGTCCTGTCCTGTATATACTCTCCCAAAACCTTAAACCTACTACACCAATAAGGGGACACCAATGGGCCCCTCCTAAGCACTGCTCTGGACCCTCCTCGCTTTAGAGTGATTATCAATAGCAATTGTTGCTGTTTCCCTCCCAGCCTGAAGTCATTCTTTTTTCTTGACCCCATTAAAAGAGCCATGCCCTGGCTACTTCTTAAACAGGCCTATTCAATGAATGGGCCTTGCCTCACCCTAAGTGAGTACCTGCAAATACCTTGGCCTAAAGGGCCCAAGTTCTCCCAGTGCATCCTGGGTCATCTTCAGTCATCCTGATGAATATCTGATCACTGGATTCAGATGGCTCTGGAGGAGAAATGAGGCTGGTGACCTGTACAGCCCTCCCTCACAAAACAAAGTCAAGTGCAAGTCAAGTCATCATTTCTCGGATGGCACAGTCTTCTTCAGCAACAAAGGATGAACATAATGTATAGGTGCTCCTGCCAAATTCCAGCCATGAAATTTTGCTTCATCCCCCAACCTTCCGCTAGCATTCCAACTTCTGTCCTTCTTGCTAACCATATCTCAGTACCCCCAGACCATAATATACTCCAACTATTTTCCCACCATACCTATGGAGGCCAATCTCCCAATCCTTCCACCTCTTGCTCTGAAAACAATAATCAAATCAACATAATATATCTTTGAAGGAAGGGATCAAGAAATTTCTCTATAGTCTACTCAATATCTTTGTACCTTCCAAGACCAAAACACTTCTCCCTTATATGTCCCCTATATGTGTTCTCTTCCCCTATGAAAATGTAAGTAAACTCCTTGTTTTTTGTATTTGTTTCACCAGTGTTTAACACAATACTTGGCAAATAGGAAGTGTTTGATAAATGTTTTAAATTAATTTTGTGTTGTATTTGTATTTTATTGTAACTAACAATAATGAAAAAAGATCATTTGAATGTGGTATATGGAGCCACTCCAGTCACTGAAATATCTTTCCTCCTTTTAAAGTTCTCTCCTACATTTTCTACATTTCTTTTTACTACTTTTTGTACCACATCCCCAATACTTCCTGCATAAGTATTTCTGGTTACTGGAGTAGCCACAGCAACCTATCCCACCACTTTGTTAGGTTTGATACATAACAGAATGTTTCATGCTATCCATTTGTTCATTATATACATTTTATTATTGTAAATATTATTGCCAGTATTTTGCACAGTACTAGAAAGAAAATGATCCAAAAATGAATATGTTGGATTTACTAGAAATAACCTAATTTGATGAAAATCAACTTTTCCCAAAGTTCATAATTTGAGTGTATTTAAAACTCATACTTTTTTCCTCTTACACAGAAACAAAAAGTATCATGTGGCTATCCCAATTCTCTCTAGTAAGAAATTCTTCCATATAGAGAAAAATAAAATCAATATAAAAATTATGGAATACTGGAACAGGAATGAAAATAAAGTTTTATAAGCCATAACTAAAATATGGCCATAATAAATATTTTACACTATAATTTTAATATCAGGCTATTTTACAAAGTTATTTGCAAAATTCCTTCACTACTTCATTTGAATTAAATGTGCGACTTGAGGGATCATATATACTAAGACATTACAAGACTTTTCCTACTTTTTTTTAACCTTAAAGTATCAAATATATGTTTAGTCAGCTTTTCAAAAAATATTAGGAAAACATCGGTAAATACTGATCAACATTAGGGAAATATTTAAATCAGTAATCTTGGACTTTATCCTAAAAGTCAGTTGCCAGAAGTACTCTCGCCTATATAATTTTAATTAACATCATTGCCAAATGGAATATTGATATATAATGCATATTTAAATTCTCTATATTAAATTGGTTACTGGAAAGGGGTACAGATTAAGGGTAATTTCAACAATGAAAACTTTCTTGTAAGATACCATCAGTAAACATCTTTCTTGGTGTTGCTCTAAAGATGTCAGCCAAAAATATTCTGTAAAAATATTCTACTATAAAGATATTTTGGGGAATTTGAAATTTACATACCACTTTACTCTGTACTTCTTTACATGGGCTTAACATGTCATATGACTTGTGTTTGTCTACATTTGAGTGTTACCTCTCTATTGAACTTTAAGCTCTTGGAGAGCAGGAATCATGTCCTATAAATTCAGTACACTTTCTGACATCTAAAATAATGTTCTTCATGTAGTAAGCACTTAATAGATCCTTTTTGACTGAAAGTGAATGAATGTAGTTAATATTTTTTGGTTACTTTTTTTGTATTACTAAGGTCGGAGAGTATATGTAGAATCTGAAATAGCATTTTGCTGAAAGCATCATTGCCTGTAAATCACAACCAACCACCTCCCATTCTCTGCAACTCATGTTCCCTTGATGTTTTGTTGCATTAGAGGCTATAGGAAAGGAAATACTGTTCTTTGATTGAAATAATTCCATCCCAGTGTTTTATTTCAGGCCTGAATTGACAATTTAACTGTCAGTCTATCTATTGGGATAAGTTAGTCTTGATAGAAACTATTCTAAAATTTTCTCCTCTTTTTACCCTTCTACACCTAATACTTGGAAAAATTAGGAGTTTGTCTGGAGACAATGGATTTAGCTCCAGACTATCTGAAATTTTTGTGATGTACTAAAATTCTTCAAAAAAATGTGAGTTTGCTTCATGTCTGAAGAACCTGAATAATTTGCTTACTGCCAAGGTGTTAAAAAATAAGTCCATGTGTGCCTATGTATATCATATACACTCATACATACACAAACACACACCCTGGCATTTCCCAGAATGGTGGTGTTTCCTTTGGGATAGGCTCACTCTATCTTTGTGTTAGTCACTGAATGTTTATTATCCATGTGAATTTTTTTTTGAATGTTATCCTTTTCAAATGGAGGTTTGTCATTTTTGCTAGGGAAAAAGGAAATAGACTGACTGTAATAATTATTACTATCAGGCACCACGAATTGACTTTGACGTGTATCTTTAGGAGAATGTACACACTGAAAAGATGCTAAGTTCACAGAGTCAGAGTACAATGATGTACACATCCGTGGCTTCGATTAAGACTTAAAAGCTTAAGTTCTTTCTCCGCTACATGCTACCATGATGCCAATTAATTGCAGCAGGAGTCATCCCAAGGCAATGGGTATCAAGATGACTTTCTGTGGCACTGATGTGGTTGTGGTCATCATGGCCTTCGGAAAAAAAGTACTCTGAAGTCTAATATAAAATACTCGAGAGTCTACCTACCAAAATGTACAAATATAAAAGAATGTTTATAGAAATATAGCAAAGCTAAATAATTATACAAATATTAATTGAAAATAGGTAAACCAGGTCAAAGTATGATAATATCTACATTAATTTATTCAATGCCATACCAAACTATCAAAGAATTATTTTATCAGAACTAGCAAAAATAGAATTCATATGAAGGTACAAAAAAAATCAAGCTTCTCAAAGGAAATAAAGGGTGAAAAGTGAGAATGAAGGGGAACTAGAAGTACCAGATATCAAATGATGCTACAAAGCAGTAATTCCCCAAAACAATTTGGTAATAGTTTAAAAATAGGTCAATCAGAACAGATTAGTTACACAACTTCAGAGACAAATGAATCTAGTTGCCCAGTGTGCAATGAACACAAAGACCTTTGTTATTGGGGTAAAGATCCACTTGACAAAAACTGATGGGACAATTGGACATGCAGTGTGGCAGAGATTAAATTTAAGTCAATACCTCAAACCTTTTACCAAGACAAACTCTGAATGTGTATGTAACCTAGATATAAAAGCAAATTAGAGAAACAAAGAAGAAATTATTTATGAGATTGCTGGCAAGGGAAAAGTTCGTGATCAAACAAAGAATATAGAAGATCACAGAAGATAAAATGTATAACTTTGATTAAATAAAATATGCATTTTTGTACAAACAAATCCTATACAGCTAAGATTAACTAAATTAATTAACTAAATTAACTAAAAAAAATTCCATAAGATTATTCAGTGAAGGTTACATTTCTAAGATATGTGAGGAACTGACTCAAATTTATAAGAATAAAAGCAGTTATTAGAACAGGCAGTTCTAAAAGAAAGTCAGGTCATCTGTAGGCTTATTTTTTTTTTAAATGACCCAAATCACGGCTAACAAATGAAATTCAAATCAAAACAATACTGACATTTTACTATACATCCATCGGATTAAAAAAGATGGCAAAAAAACATGTTAAACATTGAAAGCGATTCAAGAGAACAAGTATATTGATGTATTGTTGGTGGACCTATAAGTAGGTCTAATTATTCTGGAAAGCAATTTAGAATTTTGCACAAAGCATGACTGACTGAAGAATGATTCACTATACCTTTTCCAGTCCTCTTCATCTAAAGTGCTCAAAGAAAGAAAAAAATGGTTCTATACGTACAAAATTAACATTACAAGCAACTCTTTTTTCTGGTAGCAAATAACTGGAAACTACAATTTTACCTGGTACCTTATAAGAAGTCTCCTCCCCCTTGGACCACCCCCCTTGATATTGGGTGCATTCAGAGTGATATCATCAGGATTTCACATCCTTCCCCACCATCTGGATGTTGTTCCTCCTGTCTATATTGGAAACTCTCATTAGAACACCTGCATCTTTCTCCATTTGTCTCAGCAGTTCTCCCGGTACAGCTGAATGGGGTTGTTCAAATTACCCTTAAATATCTAGAAGAAAAAGAGGGAGCCCTATGCTTCCCTGATCCTGTGCCAAATAGCCAAAAACATATATTCTCCACTATGAAGTGTTTTGTGTTTAAGCATCTTTTCTTTTGGACACCAGGTTATCAAGCATTGGTTACAGGTTCTGTCCCTAACTTCTCATAATTATGCAGATTCCTCCAACTATATTGTTCCAAGTCAGAAGCCATTTTGTCTGGAATGAATTCATCATCTATATTATTCTGTTCAGATATATACATATATGTATGTGTATATACATGCATACACATATATACACATGTGTATATAACAAGTACGTGTTTGTGAATATATAATACACATGTGTGTATAACACAAGTGGAAGTTCTATATATATCCTATCACATATATTTATAAATATGTAATAGGACATATAGAAAATTTAGAGATATCTATATCTTTATGTGATAGGATCTTACCTTCAAGATAATGCTGCTAATGACACCCAGAGCAGAATGAAACAAACTGAACTTGTCAATTACTACTTGGAAATTTTAAAGATAGAAGAAAATCACTAATCCTTATACATGAGGGTTTCAATTTTGCTTTAAAAAACTGTGCTATATATAATCTGTCAAATTCTTTGCCTTCTCAATGCAGGGAGAGAGGGAGAAAAGGAGGAAGAGAATTTGAAACAACATTTTTGGGAAAAAGAATGTTAAAATAGTTTTCACATGTAATTGGTGAAAACATCAAATATTAAGTTAAAAAAGTAAAATAATGTGGTAAGTTTTCAATTTTGAACTTCTGAGAAAAGCTTGCCAGACTTCCTCTCCTGCCTTTCACTCTTTTCCCCTTTTTTAATTCTCTTTTTTGTCCTACTTATTACATATTTGTCAAATTACAGCATGACATTTACCTAAATAACAAATTGTAGGTCCCCCAGTACTTGGACTTATATCAGAGTTTAGGAAAGTGAGGGGTCATGTGGAAGAGAAACATTCCAGTTCCTCTATTATTTCTTTGTTTTTATTTTTTTATCCCTATCAATAATATTTATAGTGACTCAAGCTTTATTCTCCACTGTTCCTCTCCTTTAAATATAAGTCATACATGCATACACATATAGATTTGTATAAATACATGTAGATATCTTCATGCAAATAAAAGATGTGCATGCAAATATACACATATGTGTATATATTTACATATACACATACCACCAGTACATGTCATTTTGTTTGAAGTCCTGTGAGTTCTTGCATAAAGCTCTGCTTATTTAAATATGGAAAAATGTAATCCTTCACCCTGAAGATACCCTATCATTTATTAGTCTGTTACATTATTGACATATCTCTAGAATTTTTCCCTGAAGGTGAAGGAAATCCAGTTCAGCAAGGAAGAATTCAGGGTTGGGAACTAAATTCTGCCACTGACTTACTGCGTATGACCTTGGGTAAATCACTTAATCCTTACAACAAGTCTGAGTTATCTTCATAGATTAACAGATGAGAAAAAAGAAGCACCAAGATAGTAAAAGACACATTCAAACAAAAGGATTAAATATTTAGCCATGTGTCTAATCCAGAACACTTTTATCTAAAATAAAATCACTAACTAAAATAATCACTAACTTTCTGGTCTTTAATTTTATCCATTGAAATACAAAATATTTTCAATTTGTGTTACTAAAATAAAGAATAAACTAAGCAGCATGCAAGTTCAAATTCATCATCAAAAAAAAAATCTTTTTTTTATCCCAAGCTATAAATTTCCTGGGCAGGTATTTTGTTAGATATGGTTTTATAAAAGAATTATATATGTACACACATGTAAAATATGTATAAATATATTGTATATACACATGTGCATGTATATATGTATATGCACACACATGTGTATGTATATATACATATATATGTATGTAGGTATGTATACTTCTACCAAAGAATCGACTAAAACAGAAGTGGGTAACCTGTGGCCTTCTAGGTCCTCAAGTGTAGCCGTTTGACTGAATCCAAACTTCAAAGAACACACTTCAGAACCTAGAGGGTCACATGTGGCCTTGAGGCCACAGGTTTCCCACCCCTGAACTAAAAAGTTGCTCTATCATCATAAAGTGAAAGCACATAAAAATTAGCTTCCTAATCAACTGCTATATGTTGGTTGAGACATATTTGTTGATAAGGTAAGGGCAGAAGAGAGTTTGCTTTTCAGTGAAAATAGGTCAAGGCATATTAGTCAGTATGAGAAAGGTAAGGCTTAGTGCTGAGGAGGAGGGGGAGAGGAGATGACTCACAACACACAAGGGGCAGACATCATGATACACGTTACAATTAATTTCCATTTTATTATTCTCACTGACACCATGTTGAAACAGCAAATATATATTAAACTATTTCCCCAGAATCCAGTAGCTCTTAACTAGAAAGATTAGACTGAGTAGTCAAAGTCATCACCCACAAGTCATATGTTCCAGTAAAACTCAAGTACTAGCAGGAACCAGATTCAAATGAAATGGGAGTAGGGCACAAAGTTAGGAGGCACAGTGAATAGAGCTTCAGAACTGTAGTCAGGAGGACCTGAGTTCAAATCCGACATCAGACCTTGGGCAAGTCACTTAACTGTATTACCAGGCCAAAAATATAATAAAATGAGATTGGGAATTGTTTAGCAAAATAAATAAAAATATAGTAAAGCATAGATCACATTAGCTTTTGATTTTCTAAGTAAATATGTGGTCCCTAGGATCTGTTTCTATTTGAGTTTGACACCACTGGTATAGAATATCTTTTGTACAGAACACTGATTCTGATATAACTGGGCAGCTAAGTGGCACCATGGTGGATAGAGTATCTGGCCTGGAGTCAGGAAGACCAAAGTTCAAATTTGGTAGATGTCAGTTGTGTGTCCCTGGGCAGATCACTTAACCCCATTTGCCTCAGTTTCCTCATCTGTAAAATGAGATAGAGAAGGAAATGGAAAACTACTCCAGTATCTTTGCCAAGAAAACCTCAAATGGAATCACAAAGAGTCAAACACAACTGAACAGCAGCAAAGTTTGATACAACCGACTAGTATATTATTATCTCCTAAAATTCTGAAAGTCTGACTATTAAGTTTTAGGAAAGTAAAAACAGAGGGATTCATATCCCACCTCTTTCCTCAGCATGTTGTATGACTTTGGATAATTGGCTATGACTAAACCCAGACCCTGTAACCTCTGCCAACCTGGGACCTACAATATCCAGTCACTCAACTCTGCAATGAAGGAAGGGGTGTATGCTTTCTCAAAAGGGATTACTTTAAAATTAAGATATTTTGGGGTAATTCACTCTGAGGAAATTCCTAACCAGACAACCTTTTAATACGTACTAATATATTTGAATATGTTATATACAATACATTATACATTTAAATAATATATTATTGTAATGTATAATAATAATAATATATAATGTTATAATATATAATGATAAATATAAAATCTAACAATATACATTATATGTTATAAATGTGTACTATATAATACAGTACATATATTTGAAAGTCTATACATATGTATATGTATATATTCATACATATGTATGTATATGTATATATGTATATACATGTGTGTATAACAAAACAGTATAGTACCCATATAGGATAAAAACTAGATGTGAAACATTTGCAATGATTAGGATACTATATTTTGAAAAAACCCAGGCTCCTATACACACAACAAAGACCTGTAGTATGATAGTACTTTAACATTTGTCATTTACTTCTCTACCATACACTATTGTTTTTCAAATAATTCTGAAATAGACCAACATACTCAACAAACCTCTTTTGAGTTTAACACTCAATACTTTCTCTATTGTCATATGAAATGTCCTAATAGGAAACTAGGTGCTTAGACTCCTAAATCTTGGGTGAAAATTTCCAGTCAAACCTCTGGTCTTATTAAATGCGCATTCAGAGCATGTAGGCACTTTGGGTTTAAAGGTCTTCTCTGAAAGAACCCACACACGCTGAATTCCCTCAAACTCTCTTTTCCTCTATGGGAAAGCTGAAATGACCCTGCAAAGATTTGAACTGGTGGCTCTAGGGAATCTGGGTGTTAAAGTACAAAGTTGATGCTTAGTCCTCTAAGTCATCCCCTCCAGCTATTTGAGGCCAGTAATAACAGTATTAAGCAAATTATAACCCAAGAGGAAGCTTGGAGGAGGAAGAGGCAACATCAATCCCCCTGTATGGCTTAGGTCTTAAAGTAAAATGACTTTGTCCAATTAGCCCATATCTATAGACTTCTATTTCAAGGAAAATTACCAGTGAGGGTGAATTTATTCTGCAAATGAATGTTTCACTGGACATTGCCAATGCTATGTCAAATCAAATAAAAAACCAACAATCTTACTTGGAGTATTCATTTATTGTTACTTCACTGTTGAATACCAGTGATAACATTGTTCTATCTTGTGTGTTTTAAAGTGGTAGCTGGTGGCACAGTGGATAGAACATTAGGTTTGCAGTCAAGAAGAGTTCAAACATGGCCTCAGACTCTTAGTAGCTATGTGATCCTGAGCAAGTCACTTAACTTGCATTTGCCTCAGTTTCCTCAACTGTAAAATGTGGATAATAATTGCATTTTAGGGTTGTTATAAAGATCAAATGAGATATTTTTTGGGGGAAAGTGCTTATCATATTGCCTGCACATAATAAATGTTATATAAATACTTATCTTTTAGCACATACATCTTATTTTCCTATTGACTGTCATCTTGGTTTCTCTTTTAAAAAAGTATGTGGTTTTTGTTTGTTTATTTAAATGTTAAAGTCTGTTTCAGTGATTGTAAAGTCTGAACTTCATAGACTAAGGAGCTATTTGGTAGTAGAAAGAGGTCTCAACTGGAATTTAGGAGACCTGGGTTCTAGTTCCAGTTCCAGTTAACATCTGTTTGCTGTGTGCAGAGAATTGTTTCAGCTGTTAGTCATGAAATGAAAGTAAGAGCTAAAAGATGAACAACTCATGTGGTCTACTGGTACGCCTATGCCAAGAGAATTCAAGAAGAGCCCTCACCCCATCAAGGGTGTCTTGTGTGGTGAATGTATGTGAGAACTTGGATTAAAGTTACACTTTGTGGACTAGACTGAATTAGTTGTGATCTGTATTTTTCTGGGAAACATTCAAGTTGATGAGATCTCAAATATATTTGAATATTTAAGATAAGACACCATAGACCATATGTCCTCATGGAGCTTTTAGTCCCAAGAGAGATGACACAATTGCAGATAATTTCAAGACACAATAATATATGATAACAGAAAATGAAAGAGATTCAGTCTGATGAATTCTGACACAAACTAATGAGCTCTACAGCTAATTGATCCTGTGGCACTTGGACATTTTCTATCCTTGACCTCAGGTTTCTAATCTATATAATATGAAGACTGGGCTGGATTTCTAAACTCCCTCCCAATTTTCAGATTCTGTTACTCTACAAATGTATCTGTCCCCCCAAAAAAGTACTGTTCAGATTGATGACTTTCTTTTTGTGCTGGGAAAGTGTTCTGAAAAGTAGAAAAGATAGACTATCAAACTTGTAATGTTTCCTGACACTCCAAAATTCTCCATTATTCTCTCATTGACTTGACTCAACATTACTTAGATCAAGCCCAGATCTCTGTAGATTATAACTCAGGTTTGAGATCTGTGTCTAAGATCTGAGAAGGGTATAGGTCTTTAGGTCATTTAGACACATCTATCTATGTTTCTACCTATCTGTCTATCTATCTATCTATCTATCTATCTATCTATCTATCTATCTATCTATCTATCTATCTATCTATCTATCTATCTATCTATCTACCTACCTACCTACCTACCTACCTACCTACCTACCTACCTACCTACCTACCTATCTATCTATCTATCTATCTATCTATCTATCTATCTATCTATCTATCTATCTATCTATCTGTCTGTCTATCTGTCTAATCTATCTATCTATCCGGCTGTAGCCTGATGCTTGTCTTCTGGTTAGTAGTTAATCCCATCCTCTCTAGCAAGTATTTAGGGCCAGATTTAAACTCTGTTTGTTTTTTCCCTAAATGCAGGTCCAGTGCCATACCACCTAGCTGCATTTAAATATTAAAATTAAAAGGATAATATTTTCTCACCAATAGAAAAAAAATAAAACTAAGGTATTTAGCTCAACTTAATAAAAGCATGTCCCATATTTTAAAAGAAAACAACCTATATCCAAGAAAATGAAAATTGAATTATTCACAATGTGAAAGGTTTATTCACATCATGAAAGCATTATTTGGTCTGCAGAAGGACCCAATTCAGATGTATTTTGAATAGTAAGAACAATCTGAATATTTTGAAAATTATTTCATTGAGATGGTTTTTACTTTTGCTTAATTTGTCAGAATGTAGGTTAAACAGTAGAACACAAGAATAGGAATGTGAACCTGTTAGACTAAACACTGAACAGAATAGTTGCTCAACCTTTCTAACTCTTAGAACATCTGTTAGGAATCCTGACCTCTAGATTATTGGTTAACCTTCTAGGCCTCTCTTCATATCACCCATTAGCCATTCATCCTGACTCTTATGTCCATGGGTCAACCCTTCTGACCTTATAGCCTAATGAATTGCTCAGATTCTCTGACCTCTGACCTATTGATCAAGACAGTCCTCATGACTTGGAGACCACCAAACACCATACAAAGGTCCTCTGATATGAATGTCATATGAAGAAGTGCATTTGTTTCATTTGCTGTAGAAGTAATGACATTTAGATTTATAACATTAAAGCCTCCTGTAGATACCAATACGAGGAGAATGGACACAGTACTGAAGGATATAATCAAAATTATGGAAAAAGAAGTAAAATCAAGAGGAATCAGAAGAGGGTAAAGATAAAGAATTAGAGCAAGAGTGAACATTGGATCATGAGAAAATCATAGAAAATGAATAGAAGAGAGGAGTGAAAGGAAAACTCAAGGAGGATAAGAAATGTGAAGCAGAAGTGAGATCCCTAGATGTAATGAGAACTGGAAACTTGAGGAGGCTTCTGTAATGTCTTTTATTGTTTTTTTTCCTATTTTAAATTTAATTTATGCACTCCAACTTTTTCATAATATTACTCTGGTCTTTGAGGTAACTTACATAAAGTCCTGTTAACTTTTATATATACATGTGTTCTGGTTTGGCTGTTGTATTTTTTTCTCAGTTAATTTTCTAGATTTGGAATAGAGAGGAAACTTCTTATTTGCTCTGGCTTAGTTGTTTTCTCATACTTGGAAACCAACCAATTCTATAAAATTCTGTTCTCTCCACAGAGATTCTCTACATCATGTGAGATAGACCCTTAACTTCTTAAACTCTTCAACACATCCGAGATTTAGTCTTTTACTTAATATCTCTCTTTAGAGGAGTTTGTGACAACAAAAATGATATGTTTCTTATAATGGAAGGATATGATTCTCCACTCTATCTAGTCTTGTATAGATAGTCACTTCAAGTCTACACTTGAGTCTACTAGCACGTATTCTTTTAGAGTTTGCTTCCACCCTACAACAAGACTCTCTCAGAAGAAATGTATCACTCATTCAAATAGATGTGTGGCATCAGGATTGTCCCTATTATGCGAGTCTTTATTCTCTATGACATCTGGATTCCTCCTTTCAGCATCACAGTGAGGGAAGAAAGAGTTGTCCTTCCCTATTGAAGTGTAAAAAATGATAATTAAATTTAGGAAGCATGGTGACCTGCATTTTTAATGGTAAGTCTAAGGGTCTAGTGGAATAAATGTACATTGTTCTTGGCATATTCTGTTGCTGACGTTCAGACATTTTAGTCACGTCCAATTTTTCATGACCCTATTTCGGGTTTTCTTGGCAAAGATACTCATGTGGTTTGTCATTTCCTTTTCCTTCTTTCTCCATTTCCTTGCATATTTTAGATATTCAATAATTAGCTAAATGAATGAATATAACTTCCAAAGTAATAGAACATATAACCCAAGAGATTTTCACACACTGGTATGATAATTTAGGGCTCAAAAAGAATATTGAGTTTGGAATCAGAGTTAACAGGTTTAAAATCTGACTCTTCTACTTACTGCTTTGTTTTCTCCCTATATATAAAATGAGGGCCTGGTCTGAATTATTTCTAAGGTCACTTCCAGTTCTAAGTCTATGATCTATGAGCCAAGAAGCTTTGTCAAAGAAACTATATATAAATGGGACTGCTGTGGTGAAGAGTAATGATGTTGGATCTGGAGGCAGAAGACCTGGATTTGAACCTCTATTTCACCACAAACTAGTTGTGTCAACAAGAATTTATTAAATTTCTACTCTCTGCTAGGCACTGTGTAAGGTCCTGGGAATACAAGTACAATAAGAGAAACAATCCCTATTATTCACAATGAGTTTACATTCTGAAAGCAATTTAATAAACATATTTATATACTTGTACAAAATAAATACAAATTACTATGGGAGAGAAGGCACTATTAGCTGAAAGATTAGGATCAATTTCGTGAAAATGCAGTCTGAGCTCAATCTTAATAGTTAATAAGCATTTAAGCTCCTGTTATGTACTAAGAACTATGTTAAGCACTGGAGATACAAAGAAAGGCAAAAAAGAGTCCTGACCTTTAAGGAGCTCACAATCTAATGGAGGAGACAAAATACAAATGAACATGTAGAATTAAGCGATATCTATCTATCATCTATCTATCTATCTATCTATCTATCTATCTATCTATCTATCTATCTATCTATCTATCTATGTGTATATATCGGATAAGAAATATCCAATAGAGAAAAGACACTACAATTAAGAGAGATTAGTATAGGCTTCTTGTGAAACATAGGGTTCTAGCTGAAACTTGGAGGAAGTCAGGGAAGCAAAGAAATGTAAATGAGGAGAGAAAATATTCCAGGCACAGGGAATAACCAGAGAACATGTCAGGGGATGAGAGATGGAGTATCTTGTTCAAGGAATAAGGAGTCTGATGATGCTGGATTGAAGAATATATGGGGAGTTGAGGGTGGTTAGGGGTAAGCCTGGAAAGCTGTATATGGGGCTAAGTTATAAAAGGCTTTGAATACCAAACATGATTTTATATTTGATCCCATAGGTGATAGGAATTTTTGAGTACAGATGGAGAAAGTGACATGGTTGGACTTTCATTTTAAAAAATCACTTTAACAGGGAATGGAAGATGGATTGAAGTGGGGAGAGATTGTGACAGGCAGACCTACCAACAGGCTATTGTGATAGTCCAGACTTGAGAAGGTAAGAACTTGCACAAGAATCATTACAATATCAGGTGTGGCAAAAATGAAAAATAAAGAGGGACACCATGAAGTGGAAGCAAGGAGGGAATACTTTCCAGGCATGGAATTCAGTTAGTACAAGGGATTAAGAATGTGATATGGAGCATTGTGAGTGAAGAGTACAGTGATGGCTAGTTTGACTATATTGTTAGCATAGGAGATAGAGCTATTTCTAGTAATGCTAAGAAGATAGTTTGGGATAAGATTGTATAGGGCTTTAAAACTAAAATTATGGGTTTATGTTGTTCTAGTGGCAGGAAGAGGTCAGTGGATTTGGTTGATTAGGGGAGTAAAATAGATCTGTGTTTAAGGAAAATTACTTTGGCAGCATCATGTAGAATGAACTGGAATGATGAGAAACAGTATAGGGAGACCAATTAGGAAGCTGTTGCTGCTGCTGCTGCTACTACTACCACCACCACCACCACCACCATCACCACCGCTACTACTACTACTGCTACTTTTACTACTGTTCCTGCTCTTGCTCCACTGCTGCTACTATTAATATGATTCCAAATATTAATAATAATAATAGCATTTATATATGGCTTTAAGGTTTACAAAACACTTCATATATGTTATCTCATTTTGTTCTCACAACAGCTCTAAGAAGTAGGTGCTATCATTTATCTTGTTTTATAGATGAGGAACAGGCTGAGAGAGGTTAAATGATCTGCCCAAGGTCACATAGCTAAGTAAATATCTGAAGCCAGACTTGAAATCAGATCTTCCTGAGTTCAAGTCCAAAATTCCATCCATTAAACCAGTTTTGTTTCAGTAAAAAAGGCTAGAGGCAATGAGGACCTAAATTAAATTGGTAGCTCCAAGAAAGGAGAGAAGGTATCAGATGTAAGAGGTATTACAAATATAGAAGAGGCAAGATTTTGTGACTGGTTGCATATGAGGTTTGAGAGAGACTCAGGGATATAGGATAATGCAACAATTGCAAACCTGAAATAGTTGAAGGATGGTGGTGCCTTCAATAGGAATGGGAAAACTGGGGAGAATAAAAGATTTAGGGAAAAAAACAATGAGATCAGTTTTAGACATATTGAGCTTGAGATGTTTATGGAATATCCAGTTTGAAATATCCAAGAAGAGTTGATGACATGGGACTAAAGTTCAGGGGTGAGACTGGATCAAGATATGTAGATTTGGAGGTCATCTACACAGAGAGGATAATTAAATCCATGAAAGTCTACAATATTATGAAGAGAAAAGATAGTTAAATCCATGAGAGTCTATGACACTGTGAAGAGAGTGGATAGAGGAAGAAAAAAGAAGACCTAGTATGGGCTTGGGAAACTTCCACAGAATACTTTGAACCTCATTTTCCTCATTTTTAAAATGGGAAATATAAAATCTACTTTGCCTACCTGTTTGCCTCAGTTCCTCATCTGTGAAATGAGCTGAAGAAGGAAATGGAAAACCACTCCAGTATTTTTGCCACGATGAAATAAAATAACTTATACAAAATACTCTGTGAACTGTAGAGTACTGTATGAATTTTAGTTAACCTTATTATGCTCTAATGGACCCTGTTATTTAAGGAATAAGATTATGAAGGAAAAATCGCACCTAGAATATTACCATCTTCATAGACTAAAAACTAGTTCTTATTCGCTACTATGGAGCAGAGATGTGTAGTAGATACAGTGCATGAGTGGGAGTGAGAAATACTTAGGCTCAAAACTCAACCCTGACAAGGACTGTGTAACCCTGGGTAAATTATTTAGCTTCTCTGAATCTCAAACAGTTTCCTTGAGGACCTACCTCATATGCAAGTTCTTTTTCTGGTTCTTATGGTTTTTTTTATAGCAATCCAATGTGCTTTCCTTTGTAACTTTGGTCTCATGATGGGTCCATCTCCTTCTCTGCCTCCATATGATTTTGATAAATTATCTTTACTCCCACTTCTCATGTGTGTCATTAATAGCAATGTATCAACATCCCTACTTACTTACATCACTCTTCACCTTTCCAATGTTGTTTGTGTCATCTGTAATTGTGGTTCTTCTGAGATCATGGTATCGCATAGCTTTTGGTATTATAAACAGTGATACTTGGGAATCAATGCACATGTAACACATAACCAAATATGACCACCCTAATCTCTTTGTATTTAATTCTTGGTCTAGATCATTGTTCATCTATACTGATAGAGTAATATCCAAATACATCTTACTATCTAGACAAAAATCTAACCTCTTGGATCATCATAAGAGAGTTGAAAGGGGCCTTAAAACTGGCCACATCATAAATACAGAGCTGGAAGGGACCTTGCATGCCATCCAATCTGACCCGGTCTCTTTGTAGATAAGGGAATGGAGGCTGAGAAAGTTTAAGTGACTTTCCCAGTGTTACACAGCTAGTAAGGATCTGAGGAGGGATTTGAACCTAGAATTTCTTGAGTCCATGTCTAATGTCCTATCCACTACATGACATTTCTTCATTTGCTTTTTTGGGCCAATGTCTTTGAATGAGCACAAATCACACTGAGGAAGCCCTGTATCATTATAGGGCCTGACCAGTACAATATTACCTGCCAATATAAACATCTATATAACTTCTCCTTTGAATTTTGAATAGAACATCACCTATGACACTGGCAAACACATGAGGTAGACACAAGTAGTCCTGTTTTATGATTTACTTGGTGCTTGTGTTCTGAAGATTTCTATAATCAAAGCTACTTGTATGATTACATGGATCATAAAATTTTGCGTGATCTTGGAGGGACATCTTGTCAGAGGGAGAGCTTTTAAGGTAGTATCTTGTTCCTTTTAGACAATTTTTTTTTTAACTCAACAGGTAATACAAAGCAAAATCTTCTGTTCTTTATTTCTTATAATCAATTATGTCACTATGAATATGGTTTGTTCTAGAAAATTTTTTGTGAAAGTCCGCCTGTTCCTTTCACCCATTTTCATTAAAGTTGCCTTTAACACATACACAGGCTATTTTAGAAGTTAGTTGTTAAAGCTAAGAAAGAGAACAAATGAGCAGGCAGATACTTATGTTTTCCTGGAAATTAAAAAAAAAGTTAATATTCCTACCATGATCTTTTCCTGTACTCTGAATGCCTAGGAATTTATGTTGCCTTCAGTGCAGATTTCTTTATATGCATTTGATCAGGTTCAGCTTTTCTTTTTAACTTTAATTTTATGAAGCGCCACTGATACTTCACATATGTGTTACATATTTTGGGTCCTGGAGTCCAAAAATTGGGTTTCTCACTATTGTTCCTGATTAAAACAGATCATCTTGGTAGAAAATCCTGTTATAATTAACTAGTTTTAAGTCTAAGAGCAATATGGTGGTCTCCAAGATCCATTGCTTTCTCTTCTCTGCAACTTTGAAAAGTTTATTTTAGATGAAAAGTTATGAGTTCATTGATAATTGCTCTGAGCCCCCAGTTAGGTTAATTCATAATATTTACCTAAAAGTTGGAATCTGCCTAAATTTACATTTATATCCATTTCTTATCTCCTAGAATCCTTGTAGTTGAGGGGAAAATGGTACTAGAAACATTTGAGTAATGAAATAGCAGATTAAATTATAGTGTCTATGAATAAACAGGCAAAGGAAAGGGAGACTGGAGGAAAAGCAAATATTTTCATGGTTTTTTTCAAAATATTTCACTCCATATTCCTCCATATTTCACTTCTTACCATTCAGTCCTATCTTCTCTTTCTGTTTTTTCTGACTGCCCTAAGGCTAATCACTTTTGACTCAGCTATGTATAACCCTGCTTCTCCTTCTGTTTCTAGACCACTGAAATTTCTATTTAATTTTGAGATAGCTCCTCCTTTTTATATAATTTCCTTAAGACATTTAAAGGTTTTGATTGATTCAAAGAGATTTCCAAGGCTTATTCTCATTCAGTTCAGATTAACGGATTCAACCAAGAAGTGGTCTTACATAACATGAGTAATTACTTTGAAATGGTCAGGAAAGTCAATGAAGTTTGACCCTTGGAATAGAATGAATTGGTTTATTTCATATTTTTAAGATCTTTCTTCCAGTTTCATCTACAAATAAACTGTTTTAGCAGGGTCTTATGCTAGACTTTATAAAAGTTCATTTTCTCCTCAAATGGTACTTATTTCTTTAAATTACTTTATAGTATGACCCTAATAAACATATAAGAACCTTTTAATATAGAAATAGTCAAAGAAAAAAACAGAAAAGGAGTTGTAAATATAACTATGAATTTACGTTTTATGCATTTTTCACACCACATTCAGCTTGTTATTGTTGTATTGTATAATTCAGATTTAACATGGTAGGCATGATACTGCCATTCTTTTCTGTATACCATCTGAAAATTCTGCTCTCTTTTTTTTTAAATGATGATTTGATTATTTTTTTTGTTTTCCCCCTTTTTATAGTATCAATATGATTCTCCACACCAACTATTCCCATTTCTTCCACTTTAAAAAGGAAAAATCCTTCCTTTTACCTAATAAGGGTTTTTTTGCAAGACAAGTTTGAACATTGAGCATATCTGGTAATGTGTGTCTCATCCTGTACCTCTAGTCTACCACTTCTCTTGAACCAGGAAGTGGTAAGAAGGATAAATCATCAACCTTAGTGAAGTTTTAATCTTTAATATCTGTCCTTCTCTTATGCCCCCCTCAACACCTAAGATAGTTCATGGAACATGTTCAATAAATACTTGTTGGTGAACTGATTTTATGATGAATTGTTCTTACCATTATCAATTACACTGATATAGTCTATCTATGGCTAGACCAATAATAGAAATTTATAGGAAAGTGATATATAATAATCATTCATCATTATTAGTATTTATTATTGTTATTTATATGATGATGACATTTTTACAAGTATAAAAATAGCAGATCTCAACATGAAAGAGTTTACAATTATATGTGTGAACCTTCTTTTCCCAATTGGAAAAATTATCAAATAATACAATAGATAATTTTGATTATAGATGGGTAAAACCCAAAAAAACCTTAGAGATCATCTAATCCAGAGGTGTCAAACTTAGAACCAACCCAAGTAGATGTAAAAACTCCCAAGTTCAGCCTGAATGAGATCAAAGCACAGGTGGGAAATGTTTGACAAAATAAATAAAAATAAAATACAACATAGATAATATTGATTTGTCAATTTCTAAGTCAATTTGTTCCCAAAAAGGATTTAGGTTTCTATTTGAATTTGACCCTCTAATCTAATCCAATATTTTGATTTCTCAGAAAGAAGGTTCAAAGAAATGAAGTGACTTTCATAAAGTTCTATTGGAGAGAGATGGAATTAGAATTCAAGGCTCCAAGTTCTGAGCCTCACATACTTTTCATTCTACCATGTTGCCTCTCAATTAACTGCTGGAAACATGGGCAAGCCTCTCATGTGAGCCTCAGTGTTTCTCAGTATTGTTGGAAGAAAGGTGAACTAAATGACTGAGTTTCCTTCCAGTATAGTTTTGCTTTTGATAATTTAGATATTAGGTTTAAAGCAACAAGAGATCTCATAGATAATTGAGTGTAAACCCTTTGTTTTACAAATTAAGGTACACAAAGGTCAAATGATCAGCCCAATATCATGTAGGCAGTAAGTAGTAGAGCTATGATTGAATTCTAGTTGCCTAAATTCAGTGAATTTGACACTATAATTTGGTGCTAATCATGCTAGAGCTATCAAAATAACAAGCATTTATTAAATGCACTCTTAAGCAATGGAGAAACAAATACAAGCAAGAAGAAAAACAGTCCCCGACCTCAAGGAACTTATATTTTAATGGAGAAAGATAACACCTAAAAGGCAGATGAAAAAAGGAAATTTGAATTATGTTTAGTCTTGGCCCTTTGTCAAAATGGAAGTTTCCGAAGATCATGAAAGGGAGAAGGAAGTCACAGTAACAGAAGGCAACTGAAGTATAGAGGAAAAGACTAGAAAGACTCATCTCCATAGTGTACAGAGAAGAAAAGCATACAGAGAAGAAAAAACCGCTGCTAAGTTCTGAACATCATACAATGAGGTTGCTTCTGTCTCATGAGGGTGTGTTCATCCTTCGTTGCTGAAGAAGATCATGCCTTCAGAGAAATGATGACATGACTTGCACTTGACTTTGTTTTGAGTGAGGGAGGGCTATGCAGGTCCCCAGCCTCACTTCTCCTCCAGAGCCATCTGAATCCAGTGACCAGATATTCATCAAGATGACTGGAGATGACCCAGGATGGGGCAATTGGTGTTAAGTGACTTGCCCAAGGTCACATAGCTAGTGAGTGTTAAGTGTCTGAGGTGAGATTTGAACTCACATCCTCCTGCACTGGTCCTCTTATCCACTGCACCACCTAGCTGGGATTAGATGAGGTAACCTCTGAAGGTCTTTTCCACCTTTACAATTCTCACTTCCTTGGACTCTGTATGACTGATACATGTCTCTCTAAGGAGAAAATTATATGTCTAAGGAGAAAAACAAATGTCTTTCTAAGGAGAAAATTATAAGGGAAGAAATGTGTGGCATTAATAAATAATGAAGAAATTAGAATCATTCATTGCAGGAATACTGACAAAAAAATAGGGATTCATTTCAAGAAGAATAGCCAAGTGTCTCCTGAAAGTTTTTTAAGCATTGAGTGCACAATGAAACTACCCTTTCTGTTTCATTTCTCTCAACAAGGAGAATCTGAGTTCTCTGTTCATTTAGTTGCTAAATATTTAAATGATCTGATTTTTTTTCACCCATTTGACATTTACCAGAGAGATCTTTCATAGTTTTCTAAAAAATTTTTCTGGTTCTTCACTTCTTTCTCATATATATTTTGTTAGATTTATTTAGATCTGAAAAGGGCAAATTGAAGTCCTTAACTATAACAATTTTGATGTCTATTGATTAATGTATTTGGGTTAGTTTTTGTTCAAAATATTTGATCTATTCTATCTGGTGAATTTTTATTAAGTATTAATATTATTTCATTTCTATGAGTGTAAAGGGGAAAGGAATAACCCTTTACACAGCACCTGCTATGCATGAAGCACTATGCTAAACACTTTGTAAATATTTCCTCACCTAATCTTCACAAGAGTTCTTCAAGGAAGATACTATTATTGCTCTCATTTTATAATTAAGGAAATTAAGGCAAACAGAGGTTAAATAAGTTACTTAGGGTCAAATAGCTAAATGTCTGAGGTTGGTTTTGAATCCAGGTCTTCCTGACACCAAGCTCTATCCACTGTATGACTTAGCTGCCTTAAAAGGTGCCTTTGAGCACCATATAGCTTCCCTGCTGATCACATTTTATCATATCTACTTTGACTATTGCCTTGTCAAAAATCCTGATTTCTACCCCTGATCTTTGCAGTTCTTCTGAGGCATTAATAAGTTTTATCCCAACTCTTTCAATTTTTTTCTTTTAAGAAATATATTGTTGGATTATTCAATCTAATCCATTCCAATACTCTCCTACATTTTATGGGTGAGTTCATCTCATTCACATTTATGGTCTTTGTTATTAATTATACATTTCTATCCATCATACCTTCTTGAACATTTTTTTCTTCTTTTTGCCTTCCATTCTCTCTTTATAAAGTGGATGGTGATGAAAAGGGGAAATGTATCATCACTAGTAATCTACAATTGAGACTGTCTCATCATACTCCTTTGCATCTCTTCTGTTTACCCCAACTTTAACTACTTTTTCCCCTTCTTTCCATTCTTACTTGATGATCCACCTTTTGAAATTGAATTTTGTTTTTCTTGTGACTAATGCCTTCCTAATACTACTCTTCTTCTTAAACTTCTCCCCCTTCTCCCCAATCCTATCTATTTCCTCTGTTGTATTTCATATATTTCTACATTAAAATCTGTCTGTGCACAGTCCTTCTTCTCCTGGTTCAGACAAAAATGAGCTTCATGAGATGACCCCAACCCCTTCTTCTCACATTTCTAAATCTTCTCATATTTCCTAGTTATGAGTAGTATTTTCTCCTTCTTAATTTATTTACTGATGTACAACTTTACTCCACCATTTTTTTTCCTGTCCTAAAACCAACAAGATGGCACAAATCTATCCCCAAGTCCTGTATTTGTCTTTTCTTACTCTTTATATAACCTATGGATACAATGAAATTTTGAAGGGACATTGGTCTCTTTTTACCACTTTAGAATGTAGACATTTGTCATTTTTAAGTTCCTTCTAATTTCTTAAATATATTTACCTTTCTAGGTTTCTATAGCTCTTGCATTTTTGTTTCAAAATGTATTCAGTTCTGGATTTTACTCAAGAGTACTTGAAAGTTCTCCATTTTCTCCTAAATAGAATTATGTTTGGTTTTAAGGGGTAAGTTATTCTTGATTGCAAGTTGCTTTCTTTTATAATATTTTTCTCTCATTTACAGTAGGTGTAGCATAGTATTGAGTGATCCTGATTATGCTTCCTTGTTAAAATAAAAACCAATGGGGGAAAAAATCAAGAGCTCTGGTGAGCCTATAGTAAAATACTTGGATCCCTCTCTTTTCTTTTTTTTCAGCTGGGTGTAGTATTTTTTTTTTCTTTGACCTGGAAGCTCTGGATTTTGGCTTGGGTGTTTTCAATTTGAGATTTCTTTCAAGAGGTGATTTGATTCCTTCTATTTTCACTTTACTGTCTAATTCTAATTGATGTGGAGAATATTCTTTTTTGGTGCCTTGAAATATAATATCAAGGTTGGCTTCTTTTAGTCTCATGGTTTTCAGGGTTACCAATAATTCTTAAATTATCTCTCCTTAACTTATTTTCCAGGTCAGCTGTTTTTAATCATAGATACCTTATATGTTCTTTTAGTTTTTTAGTCTTTGCAATTTGTTTCGGTTTTTGTCAAAAAGTTCAAGGTGGAACTGATTATCTCATGGAATATTTGACTTCTGTTTGTTCCTTTCCATTTTCAAAGAATTCACTTCTGTTCAAAGTTATATTTTCCTTTTATTTCTTAAGAACTCTAATTTCATTTTTATCTAATTTCATTTCTTCTGTCCTCTCTTGGCTTCTGTTTAATTTGCTCCTAATCACATGCTACTAAACATAATTGGAGAAAATCATGACACCATGCTGACTGGGTCCACTAAAAAATTATTCCACTTAATCTCAACTAAACCTTCACTCCAGCAAGACAATTAACTTTATACCTCCATAATCAATTCACTACCCTACTCACCACAGAAGTTATTCCAAGTCTCTTAATCCTTCCTCATGTTTTCCATGGCACCCTTCTTTCACCCCTTTTCTGAGGGCTTTGTGTTACATGTTACTGAAAAAATTTGAAACATTACCCAAGAACTCTTTTTTCTACATTCTTTCTCATTTCACATCCCACGCTAGCTTCTCCCTCTACTCTGTCTTTTTGTCAAAGCAAACCTCTTTACCTGCATAACTGATGACATTCCATTTTTTTCTCTAGCAGATTACCTCCTTTATCATTCCTGCTCTTTCACTAATCTTAAATCTCTCCTTATGTACTGACTGATTCCCTATTGCCTATAAACATACTCATATCTCTTGGTGATTTCTTCATCTCCCATGGATTGAACTTCCATCCTTATAGATTCTCAGATCTATTTATTCACCTGTAAGCTCTGTCCTATCATCAGTCTCACCATAACAACTCCCTATTGGGTATCTTAAACTCAATATGTTTAAAGCAGAATTAATTGTTTTTATTTTTTATGTTTCATTGGAAAAATGTAGTCATTCATTTTTAAAATCATTTATTAACCTCACCTCCCCCGACATACAAAAAGATCAACAACAACGAAATAAACCTTCATGCCACAAAATAATCCAGCAGATTCCCAAATTGGCCATTTAGAAAAGTGTAATTTCTTTTTGTATATTTAAACCACCACCTCTCCTATAGGAGGTTGGTGGAATGTTTCCTTTTTAGTCCTTTCATCTTATGCTTTACATTGAATTGATAAAAGTTCTAAGTTATTTCAAAGTTGTTTTTTCTTCACAATCTTATTACAATTGCATGTTATTTCCTTAGTACTGCTCATTTCATTTTGCATCAATTACTAGAGGTCTTCTCAGTTTCTGAAATTGTCCATTTTGTCATTTTTATGGCACACAATCATCCACTCCATTCATATATTGTAAATTGTTTAGCCATTTCCTATTAGGTAGATGGCTCAGTTTTCAAATTGGGGTTACAATGAAAAGAACTGGTTGTAACAGGAGTTTAAAATCTTCCCCGTCCATTAATAGGGCTCAGGTGGGGCTATACGGGGAGGTTTGTTTTGTGGGCACTGGGTCAGAAGAAACTGTGCCCTCTGGCTCTGAAAAGAGTATATATACTCTGAGGTGAGGTTTTGCTTTGGAGCTTGGTTTTTTGGAAGAAGATTCTTGTGCCAGATGAGACTCTGGGCAGCCATTTTAAGAAGTCCCCCAGCTTTGAAAACCCAGATGTTGGTACTTCTTTCTCTGGTACTGATGTATATATTGCTTGTGGAAGCCCTGTCTGTCGGTCCTGCTTGTATTTTTCTCTGTTGGTACATGTGTTTTATTAAAGTGATTACTGACCCCTCGAAAATTGCTTTCCTTTTAGAAAGCAGATCTAAGAACCTGTGCTGCAGGTGCGGCTGTATCTGCCAGGGTGCTTATTGCTACTCAGGTATATATTTTTTTACATATGGAATCCTTTTTCCCTCTTTATTTGATCCCTTGGTCCTACTAGAGGTATTGCTGAGTCAAAAGGTATGCACAGGTTCATAATTTGGAGGCATAGTCCCAAAATACTTCCAAAATCATTGGATCAATCTTTAGCTACATCAATAATGCATCAGTGTGTCTTTTCCCACAGCCCCTCCAACGTTTGTCATTTTCTTCTCTTGACATCTTTGACAATATGACAAATGTGAGGAAAAACCTTAGAGTTGCTCTCATTTGCCTTTATTCAATTATTAGCATTTTGCAGCATTTTTCATCTAGTTACTGAAAATGTAGTTTATCATGTAGTTGCAAATCTTTTGAAAACTGCCTATTTATATTCTTTGACTAGTTATTGGAGAATTCCTCTTAGTTTTGTAAATTTGAATCAGTTCCTCATATATTTGGATTTGACACTTTTATCGGGATCCACCCCCCCCTCCCAAGTTACCTGTTACCATTCTAAATTTAACTGAATTAGGTTTGTTTGCATAAATTCTTTTTTAAATTTTATAGAATCAAAATTGCATACTTTATCTTGCACAAGCCTCTCTATTGTTTAGTAATGAACTCTAAAAGGAAATAAATTCCTTCCTTCCCTAATTTGTTTTTGTTGTATCATCTTTTATGTCTAAATCCTTTTAGATTAAGCCATGTCAATAAGTGTTTGGATTCATCTGGAGTTTCACTTGGTATACTATTTTAAATGCTGCTTTATATCTCATCTTTGAGATTCCTAATTTTTGCAGAAGATTCTGTCAATTTATGAGTCCTTATCTCAGTCACTGAGATATTTACACTTATGAAAAACTGCTATCTTTCCTTATTCTTCTCTTTGTTGTATAACTAATTTGTCCCACTAATTAACTTCCCTATTTCTTTAACTAACACCAAATTATTCCATGACTGCTGCTTTAGAGAATAGTTTGAAATTCAGTGCTACCCTTTCCTTTCCTACTTCCCCATCCCCTGCCCGTTTTTGCCCTTGAGATTCTTAAACCTTTTATTCCCTCCATTTGAACTTTGTTATTATTTTCTAGTTCTATAATATAATATTTTGGTAGATTGAAATATGGCACTGAATAAAATTTAGGTAGTATTGTCGTTTGGTTCATTCTACTCATGAGCAATTAACATTTCTTTAATTATATAGGTCTGTCTTTGTTTCTACAAATAATGTTTTCTAGTTTGATTTGTACCATTTTGGGATGTATTTTGGTAGATAGGATTCCAAATATTTTATACCTTTTAGAGTTATTTTAAATGGAATTTCACTTTCTAGTTCTTCCTGATGGATTCTGTAGGTCATATAATGGAAGGTTAATGATTTATGCAGATTTATTTTGCATCCTATATTTTTTCAATTAAAATTTTAGTTGATTCTGAGGTTTTCTAAATAAATAATTCAATCATCTATAAAAAGCAATAACTTTGATTACTCTTTGCCTATACTTATTCCTTTAATTTCTCTCCTTTTTACTGTTTATAACTAGCATTTCTTTTCTTTTACTTTTACAATTTTCTTTCTTTTTTCTCCCACCCCTCACTTAATTTTATTTTTTCCAATTACATGTAAAGTTAGTTTTCAGCATTCATTTTTGTAAGATTTTGAGTTCCAAAGTTTTCTCCCTCTCTTCCTTCCCTCCTGCCTTCCCAAGACAGTCAGCAATCCGATATAGGTGATATATGTACCATCATGTTAAACATATTTCCACATTAATCATGTTATGAATGAAGAATTAGAAAAAAAGGGGAAAGCACAAGAAAGAAAAAAAGTGAAAATATGATGCTTCTCTCAGCATGCAGACTCCAAAGTTCTTTCTTTGGATGTGGATAGCATTTTCCATTATGTCTTTTGGAATTGTCTTAGATCATTGTATTGCAGAGAAAAGCTAAGTCTATTGTAGCTGATCATAGCACAATGTGGCTTTTACTGTGTACGAAGTTCTCCTGGTTCTCCTCATTTCACTCAGCGTCAGTATAACTAGCATTTCAAAGACTATGATAACAGGAGTGGTGATAATAGGCATCCTCACTTTATTCCTGATCTTATTGAAAAGGCTTCTTACGTTGTTCCATTACAGATAATATTTGCTCTTAGATTTAGGTATTATTTGCTATATCAAGGAAAGCTCCATTTATTCCTATATTCTTTAGTTGTTATTGTTGCTGTTGCTTAATGGAGATGGGTCTTGGATTTTGTCGAACAACTTTTCACTATTTTTATAATCATGTGATCTTAATTATTTATATTATTAACATAGTTTCTTATTTTTATAGTCTTTCTTACATTCCTAGTATAAGTCCAACCTGGTCACAATGTATGAAAATTTTAGTATTTCACTTTAGTCTATTTGCTAATATTTTAAATTGTTCATAAAATTCTCATAAGTTATATTTGATTATAGATTTCTTTCTCTGTTTAGTCTCTACTTTAGATATCAAGATCATATATGCATATATATACACACACGTATATGTGTGTATAATATATGCTACAGATTGGGAAGGTCCTTACTTTTACTTATTATTGTAAAGAGCTTACATAATATTGTAATTATTTATTCTTTAATGTTTAGGTAATATACATATTAATATCTAGCTCTGGAGATTTTTATTTGGAAGTCTATTTATGAATTGTTCAATTTCTTTTTATGATACTAGGGAAGTAGTCTCCTGTTTCCTTTAAGTTTACAATTTTGTTATCATATATTTGGACAAAATAGACACTGAATTTCATTAATTTCCTTTTCAATTGTTATATATTCTCCTTTTTTCATTTTTGATATATCACTTCAGTTTTTCTCTTTTAAAAATGTGATTAACTTCATTTTATCAAAAAAACAATTTTATCAATTCGATTTTTCAACTTTATTAATATCTTTTTTTTAGAGTTTCTACTTTATTGTTTAATTAGAGGACTTAGATTTCTTATGGTTCATATTTTAGTCATATATCAAATTCCTTGATTTGTCCTTTCTTTTGTTGATAAAAATATTTAGTGATGTAAATTTTTTCCCTAAGAATTTATTCAGTGGCATCTTTAAGCTTGTCAGTTGTTTCATTTTTATTTTATTTAAAGATTTGTTTCTTTTGCTTCAATTATTTGTGAATTGGCCAACTTGTTATTTGTAAATATGTTATTTAGTCTCACATTGCTTTTTTATTTCTACAGGTCTTTTATTAAATATAATTCTACTGCATTGTGATCGGCAAGTTATATGTTTCATATTATTGCTCCTCTACATTTTTGGTGAGGACTTTTTGTCTTAATACTAGCTTTTATAAATATGCAAAGCTTAACTACAAAGAGTGTAAATTCCCTTCTATTCCTTTTCAATAATTACCAAAGGTCTTTTTTAAAAATAATTTTTCTAATGTTTCATTTAGGTCTTTATCTCTTTCTCTTGTTCAACTTTAGATTAGATTTGTCTAGAACTAAATGGGGTAGATTGACCTTCTCCACAACCATAGATTTACCATTCATTTCTCCGTTAAATTTGATTCAGTTTTCCTTTTAATACGTAGATGCTACATTATTTGGTACACACATGCTAAGTATTATTTGTTGTATAACTATTAAGCTTATTGATTCATTACTGGAGTTCTAATTGTCTTTTTAAAATGTCTATATTTCTTAGTCTTATCCAAAATCATAATCCCTATGCCTGCTTTTTGAGTTTAGCTTATTTCAATTTACATGAATCTTTGTTTCATGTGTGTTTCCTATACACAAAATATTTATTTTTGTTTTGAAATCTATTTTGCCCTCTTCCATATCATGAGTGAGTTCAGTCCATTGATTTTCATGGTTCTAATTGTTAATTATATATTTCCCTTCATGCCATCCTTTTGTATTTTCTCCCTCTCTTTGCACCCATTTCCTTTTCTTTTTCTTTTCTTTTTTTTTTACAAATAAGATGGCAAAAAAGAAAGTTTGTCTGAAATTTTTAATTTGTAAATGAAACAGTTTCTGGGCTGTTGAAGCATTTCTTTTTCATTTTGTAAAATTCTAAATCATTTATTTATTTATTTATTTATTTATTTTTAGTTTTCGACATTCATTTCCACAAGATTTTGAGTTCCAAATTTTCTCCCCATCTCTCCCCCTTTGCCTACCCCAAGACAGCATGTATTCTGATTACTCCTTCCTCCAATTTGCCCTCCCTCCTATCACATCCCTCCCTTCTCTTATCCCTATCCCCTCTATTTTCTAGGAGGACAAAATAAATTTCTATACCCCATTGCCTGTATATCTTATTTCCCAGTTGCATGAAAAACATTTTTTAACATTCGTTTTTAAAACTTTGAGTTCCAGCTTCTCTCCCTTCCTCCCTCCCCACCCATCCCCACTGAGAAAACAAGCAGTTCAATATATGTTATACATATGTAGTTGTGCAAAAGACTTCCATAAAAGTGTTGTTGTAAAAGACTACCTCTGTTTCCCTTCATCCTATCCTGACCCCATTCATTCTATTCTCTCTTTTTGACCCTATCCCTCATGAAAAGTGTTTTCTTCTAATTATACCCTCCTCCCATTTGCCCTCCCTTCTATCATTCCCCAATGCCCTACTTATCCCCTTCTCCCCTACTTTAAAGGTAAAGTTTTGTAGCAAATTGAGCATGCATGTGATTCCCTCTTTAAGCCAAATGTGATGATAGTAAGGTTCACTTTTTTCCCTCTCACTTCCCCTCTCTTCCCTTCCATTGAGAAAGCTTTTTCTTATCTTTTTTATGTGAGAGATAATTTGCCCCATTCTATTTTTCTCTTTCTCCTCTCAATATATTTCTCTCTCACCCCTTAATTTTAATTTTTTGGATATCATCCCTTCCTATTCAAATCACCCCGTGTCCATTGTCTATATGTATATAATCCCTCCAACTACCCTAGTACTGAGAAAATTCTCAAGAGTTATAAATATGATCTTTCTAAGCAGGAATGTAAACAGTTCTACTTTAGTGAGTCCCTTATGATTTCTTTCTCCTATTTACCTTTTCATGCTACTCTTGATTCTTGTGTTTGAAAATCAAATTTTCTATTCACCTCTGTTCTTTTCATCAGGAATGCTTGAAAGTCCTCTATTTCATTGAATGACCATTTTCTCCCCCTGACATGTTATACTCAGTTTGGTTGGGTACATGATTCTTGGTTTTAATCCTAGTTCTTTGACTTCTGGAATATCATATTCCAAGCCCTGTGATCCCTTAATGTAGAAGCTGCTAGATCTTGTGTTATCCTGATTGTATTTCCACAATACTCAAATTGTTTCTTTCTGGCTGCTTGCAATATTTTCTCCTTGACCTGGGAGCTCTGGAATTTGGTTACAATATCCCTACAGTTTCCCTTTTGGGACCTCTTTCAGGAGGTGATCGGCAGATTTTTCAATATTTATTTTACCCTCAGATTCTAGAATATCAGGGCAGTTTTCCTTGACAATTTCTTGAAAGATGTGTCTAGGCTCTTTTTTTGATTATGGCTTTCAAGTATTTTTCCAATGAGATATTTCACATTGCTATTTTTTCATTCCTTTGGGTTTATTTTATAATTTCCTGATTTTTCAGTCATTAGCTTCCATCTGCTCCATTCTAATCTTTAAGGAATTATTCTCATCGGTGAGTTTTGGACTTCCTTTTCCATCTGGCCAATTCTGCTTTTTAATTTATTCTTCTCTTCATTGGCACTTTGGAGCTTTTTTGTCATTGGGGTTAGTCTATTTATTACAATGTTATTTTCTTCAGCATTTTTTTGGGTCTCCTTTAGTAAGCAGTTGACTCCTTTTTTTCATAGTTTTCTTGAATCATTCTCATTTCTCTTCTCAATTTTTGTTCTACTTCTCTTACTTGATTTTCAAAATTCTTTTTGAGCTCTTCCATGGCCTGAGATCAATTCCCATTTTTCTTGGAGGCTTTGGATGGAGGAGCTTTGACTTTGTTGTCCTCTGTTTGCATGTTTTGATTTTCCTTGTCACCAAAGTAAGATTCTACAGTCTGATTCTTTTTTTGGTTTTTGTTTATTTCCCCAGCCATTCACTCAACTTTTGACCTCTTTGTCAAGGTAGATCTCTGCTTCTAGGGAAAGTGGGGGGTGTACTGTCAGCTGCTCACTTTCCCCACAATCTATAGGCCTAAAGCTCCAGAAACAGTCGCTGTCTCTGACTCTACTGCTGCTGTAACTGCTGTGGGTTCTTTTGCTTCCTTCCTCCTCCACTGCTCTGGGGCTGGTTTTGGACCTCTCCACTCTCCCACACTGGTCCCACAGGCTTTTTCCTTCCAATTTGTCCTCTGCATTTTGGGGTCCTGAAGTCTGGAAACTGCCACAGGTACAAGAGATTCAGTCTCTTCAAGGCCTGCTCAGATTCTGTCTGTGCTGCCACAGTCCACGTTGGATGATGGACTGCATCCTGCCCCCTGCATGGCATTATAAACACTTCCTGGTGACCTTACAGGCTATCTTGGGCTGGAAATTTGCTTCACTCTATCATTCTGTGGGTTCTGCAGCTTCATAATTTGTTTAGAGCCATTTTTACAGGTATTTGGCTGGACTTGGGGGCAGCGATCCAGAAAGTGCGTGTTGTTACTCTGCCATCTTGATTCCACCCCCTATTGAAGCATTTCTCTCACCATTTGGCTTCTCATAATCCCCTTTCTTCTTTTCCATTTTACCTTCTCTCAACATTCTTCTCATTAGTATTGGGTTTATATTATTTGACCTATTTTTCTTTTTAAGCCTTCCTTTTTAAACTCATCCTCTTTCATTCCTCTCCTACTTCTCCTTAAAGACATTTCTATTCTGTATCTTATGCATATTTGTTTTGAATTATTCTTTACCCAGGATTTCATTATATTTTCCCCAAAACCATGCACTCTTCTAACCTCTCCTATTACTTTTGAAGGAACCACAATCCTCTCAGCTGCCCAGTCTCACAACTCCTTTGTCATACTTGACTCCTCAGTCAAATTTACCCCAAATACCTAATTTTTTTACCAAGTGTTGTTTTATCTACTTTCTCTACCCTCATACAGCCACCACTCTGGTACAGACTCTCATCATTTCATGCTTGAACTATTGCAATAGTATTCTAGGTGGTCACATCCTCAAATATCTCTTCACTCCAATTCAGCCTCCATTCAACTGACAAATTCATCTCTCACCCTGGTGAGAGAGCTTTCCCACTGACCTTTGAAGCTGTCTTTGATGTTTATGGGTTGAGAAGTCTAAAAACTGCTACAGATGCCAGTGATTCAGTGCCCTGAGGCCTGCTTTAGTTCTGGTTGTGTCAGCATGGCTTATACTGGGGTAGGCTATACTCTGAGCCCAGTGGGATAGACCCTTCCTGTCAGTCTTCCAGATTGTCTTGGGCTAGAAATCTGCTTCACTCTAGTCATGGTCATGTTTACAGGTATTTTGAGGAGTTTGGGGGAGAGCTCAGGTAGATCCCTGCTTTTGCTCTACCATCTTGGCTGCACTTCCCCCCCACCCCCAATATTACAATTCTCACTTACTTTCATGTTACTTTCTTTAAGCTACAATGGCATTGTTCATGTTAGTTTAACTGACATTAATTAAGTAAATATTGAAATGACTGAAATATGTAATATCTCAAAGGACAGAGAATTGTGTTTGTGTCTTCATAAGTAAAGCAAATTATTGAAATAATTTATTCAATAATTGATTTTTGATAACTATACATATACAAATGTCTCAATCATATGTATGTTTGTCTCTCTTAACATCCTCATGTGATGTCTTGCTTGAAGTCAATTTTATTTATTTTCTATATATCTTGTCTATATGTAGTTGATTTTAAATTGTCTCCCCCATTAGACCGTGAACTCCTTGAGGGCAAGAATTTGCTTTGCTCTATGTCCTTGGTGACTTGGCATATATTGGCATAAATGCTCAATAAAAGCCTTTTGGCTGTTGATGAATAACTGATCCTGGGTTCTTAAAAATTATGCCAGTGGAGATCAAGCTGTCAGAGTTCTTATTAAACCAGGAAAACTTTTAGTATAGGCCCAGAACCAGATCGTATGCCTGAGCTCCTGTGATTATTCTGTTGCCTGAAGACCAGTCTAGCTAAATACAGTGGCTCATCTCCAGATTAGCCTCAAGGTGATGAAGTTTTTAGGCAATGACTTACAAAGACCTTCTACTAACCCAGAGAGAAACTGTGATCTGGGTTAGCAGAGAAAATACTCATTCTCACAAAATTTCAGTCGTTTGAAGTTTTGAAGTAGGTGGATATTTTTAGTCAAAGTGGTTTAGTGCTTGAATTAGTGGTAGGTATTTTACATTGCCATGCTCCAACTGAAAAGGGGAAATCTGATAAATCTGAGTTCCAAGGCAAAATCAACCTTTTCTCAATTTTCTAATATACAAAGTTAAGTAAGTCAAGAAAAACGCATTTTGCTGATGTAAATCTTGTCTTCTGTTGTCTATGGAAACCCCATGCAAGTTAAGAAGTGAGGTCTAATTTGGCAGACAGTGAGCAAGGGAACACGGAGCCAGACACCTTTGTGGCTTTCTTCCTTGCCTAAAATAGACCCCTGGGTAGCACAAAGGGAGGAAGTGAATTGTAGATATTTTAATGCTGGCAGATGATGCATGGTCTTCCAGGTTCTGATACCTAGAAGCTGGAATACAGGTGCAGACTCTTGCTCTCATAAAGCAAAGGTTTCATGATTATTTTATAGATGAGTGGTTTGGGATGCACACACATGTGCACATACACACACCCATGCTCACACACATGCCCACAATGAGAGTTTGGCCTAACTGTGCCAGTTTTCCTGTTCAAAGAATTCCTGCTTGTTACTATTTCACTTTAAATTTCATTTTTTGTTCCTATGGAACAAATTTCTTTTGAGCATTATTTTATTTTCATAATTATCATTTGTTTATTTGCAGCTCTAATAAGAGAGATGTTTAATTTTCCCAGAGTTCCCTTTATGTAGTACAGAAGAAAGAAAAAAATGAGGTAGTATGATACTTTTTAAACTGGGTTTAAATGAGATTTATTTCTTTGAAATATTCACATTTACCCATATCGCATGATATCCTGAAATATCAGTGCCAAATGTACTACCTTTGGAAATTACTTTTCTGAAAACAGGCACTTTAGGATCTGCAAATCAGTTTGTGTTTGTTTGTTTGTGTGTTTTTTGGCAATGCCATTCCATTGTGAAGTGCACAGCATTAATCTTTGGGTCCTGATGGCAAAAAACAAACAAACCCAAAACTGGTATTCTGCACATAGTGAGATTTCAAAAACACTTGTGCTAATTGTCATTGATCTGGCACCCCTGGCTCAGAGATCTTTCAAATATCCCTAGGTAATACTTAAACTGGAATAAATATTTACTTTATGTAAAATAAAATTACCCTAACATTGGAGATGATTAAAAATGAAACAGACATGCCTTACTGAAACAATAGCTGTGATGTTTTTCTTTCTCTATAGAGTATTGAACATAGCAATTATTTTCTTCAAAAGTCAAGAGAAGTGAAAAACCTGATGGAACTGTCATGTCAATATGGAGAATGATTGTACTGCAAAAAGAAGGTTTAGCTTTTAGAGTTACAGAATTTCTTAGCAAACAAACAAACAAAAACAACACAGCTCAACCAAATGCCATGTTATTATGAGTTAGTATAAGGAGACAGACTGATTTTGAATTGGCCGATAATAAATATCAGAGATTCACAAAGTTTGCCGTTCAAGGAACCTTAGAGATCATATCACCCAATCCCAAAGTGACAAAATTTCTTCTCTATAATATACCTGACAAGTGATTATTCAGTCTTTGAAGACTTCTAGTGATGAGGAGCCCACTACCTCCTCCAAGGCAGGCTTTAAAGTTTTCTTTGGAATTGCTATGTTTTTCAGGAAGCTTATCCTAATATGATGCCTAAATTTGTCATTTTACAAATTCTATATAGTGCAATTAGTTCTGAATTCTACAGCCAAGAAGAACAATAAACAATATTTAGGTTTGCGTAGTTTCTCATTTCAGAGGAATTTATAATATTTTATGAATATTACTTAATTAATCACCTAAAATTCCTGCGGATCAAGTGAAAGAAATGACCTCTCAGAAATTTACTTGATTCTGTGCAAGCATCCAAAGTAAAACTGTGAAGCTAAAACCCCAAGACTGAATCATGATGGGAAGCCTAGTTTCCTGGAGGGCTTTGTGTTTCCAGAAAAATCAACTTGACATTGGTTTAATAATGTGGAGTAGAAATATTTTAAAAATTTACCCCCTACGTGACTGCTTTCTTAAACAAAGTAGTACTGAACTGAATTTAATGATGATTCAGGGTTAACTTTCTCATTATCTATGTTTACACTATGTTGGGATATGTGTGCTGCCTCAGGACCTGCCTAGGAACGAAGGGTTCCTTGTTCCTCTCATAGAAGCCCAGAGTTAGAAGGGACCTAGGAGATAATCTAGTCCAACCTCTGTCTGAACAAGGATCTTCTTTAACAACACCTTTGAAAAGTGATTATTTAGCCTAGGATTTAATATTTCCAGAGAGGAGACTTCAGAACCTTCCGAGGCATCCCATTTCATCTATACAAAGCTCTAATCATTATGAAATATTTCCTTATATAGAAATATTTCCTTATATAGCCAAAACTGCCTCTTCAACATATACCTACCTCTCCAGTTCTGCATTCTTGGCCTAAACAGAATAGTAATGATGCTCCCATTCCCCACTTCCACCCCCAATTCTTCTCTTCCCCATGCTAGCCATCTCTAGTTCCTTCAAACAATCCTGACAATCATTCTGGTTGTTCTTCCCTAGATGTGTTCTAGTTTTTGGTTTTTTTCTTTTCTTTTCTTTCTTTCTTTTTTTCTTTCTTTCTTTTTCTTTTTTTTCTTTTTTTTTAGCAATTTCTGTATCATTGGATCTATTTTATCCAGCTGGTTTTTTTTCTCTTTCTCCTTTCTCTACAGCAGGCTATCAATTGATAGTTATTGCTATCAATATGCCTACTACAAAATAATCACTCTTCCCTTTTAGATTTGCTTCTTCTTAGAAACCAGACAGTCAAACTTGCTAGAATTTCACCAAATGAAGACCTAAAGATGCCCTATGTACTGGATAAAACACTGCATTCAGGATCAAGACACTTGAGTTCTTGTCCCAGCTATACCTCTTACTTGTTGTATGACCATAGATAAGTTATTTAATAAATCTTGCTTAACTTTGGTTTGCTTGTTTGTAAGAAAGTAGCTTGGATTGGATTGTGAAAGAGAATGAAAGAATAGAGTAAGGCAGAGTAAGATGTGTTCAAGGGCAATTGATTGAATAACAGAGGAGCAAGGTGCAGGAGTAGCAGGGGATAAGGTTGAAAACATTTTTAAGGGGGTTGGAAGGGAGGAGAGTAGTCAATGGAGATCCTTGATGCATGGTTGAAGAGCTTGGGTTTAGTCCAAAAGACAATAAAGTACCATTGGTGGTTCTTTAGCAAGACAGTAATATGATAAAAGACTCTAGCAGCAACCACGTGGACAAGACTGGAGTGAAATGAGAATAATGACAGATGGATCAGCTGGACATTCTAGAAACAATCCAGGTGTCAGTTAAAGCTAGATCGGGGTAGCAGACATAGAAATGAATGAGTGGGCACAAATTTGATAGATGTTGCAGATAAAGAATCAGTGGGATAATTGGAGAGGAATGACAACTATAACTAAGAATCTTTGAAGATAGGACAAATTGAGCTCCAGGGAAGAAGCACATACAATTCTACCTGAAGAGAAGGCAATCTGCATATCCCCTAGAGATTAGCTTTTGTTCTGGCTTCCTATCCAGTGCTCTCTGTTTTCCCCACATCCTTGGGGGAACAGCTATGGGGAAAGATAGTGTGGGGAAAGATAGTGGCTCCCAAAAGCAAAGCCCTGGCTACCTCAAACAAGATATATTTGGGAGGAACAATGAAGACAGGGTTCAGAGTCACTTAGGCTACATTCTGCTGATTCACCACCAAGGTATCATTTTAGTAAAGTGGTCAGGTATTTCAAAGTTGAAATAAGGCATATCTTTTTGTATAATGACAAATGCATCTCATCAGCATTTTTATTTCTCAGAAATGACCAGAGATTTCCTTTATATTTTTGGTTTTGTGGGAAATATATGTGAGTATACGATTTGAGAAAAATGTGGAAAACTAACATTTTAAAATTTTACACTGATCACACCAATGAAATAGTTGCTTAATTGATCTTCCTCTACATTACTTCAGATTCCAGTGCTTTCACTGAGAGATAAAAGATTGCACAGGAGAAAAGATATGAAAATCAGAATTCCTTGATTCTTTAGTCTGCACTCTAGGACTTAATCATTGTTTGACCTTAGACACAATGTTTAACCTAGTTGATCTTTAGTTTTCTTATAGGCTTAAAACAACATACAGTCACTACTACCAGTCTCACAGGGTCAGCAGGAGTAAAATATTTTATAATGTATAAAATATTCTGTGATATGAATAATTTTGATAGTAGATTATAAATATTGGTTGAAATGTTGAATTTATTTATAAATATTTGATTCTTTCTTCACCACTGCCCTCTTCATTCTACATGTTACTTTCTTTTTTTTTACTTTTAGGTCCACATCCTCTCCCTCTCTCTACGCCCTCTCCCATCCATTGAAAAGAGAGGAAATATGATATACATCATACGTATGACACCATCCAAAACATTTCTACATAATTCACATTGCAAATAAGGCCAGAACAATTAATAAAAGAAAAAAAACAGTAGTTCATGCTGCACTCAGAGTTCATAATCTCTCTCTCTCTCTCTCTCTCTCTCTCTCTCTCTCTCTCTCTCTCTCTCTCTCTCTCTCTCTCTCTCACAGTAGATAGTATTTTTATCATTACTCTTTGGGAATTGTCATTGATTATTATATTGATCAGAGTAGCTAAGTCTTTCCAGTTGATTATTGTTACAATATTGTTGTGCCTATGTACCATATTCTCTTGGCTTTGCTCAGTTCACTGCATATCAGTTCATATAAGTCTTCTCAAGTTTTTCTGAAACCGTCACCCTTCATCATTTCTTACAGCATAATAGTATTCCATCACAATCTTATGCCACAATGTGTTCGACTCTTCACCAATTTGTGGGCATCCCTTCAGTTTCCAATTCTTTGATACTTATAAGAACTGCTATAAATATTTTCCTCTTTTCCTTTTTCTTCAGTCTCTGGGTTACAGACTCAGTAGTGGTATTCTTGGGTCAAAGGATTTGAAATTTTATCACCTTTTGGGCAGAGTTCTGAATTGTTCCCTAAAATAGTCAGACTAATCCATAGCTCCACCATCAGTGTATCAGTGTACCTATTTTTCCACATCTGCTCCAGTATTTGTCATTTTCCTTTTCCATCATGTTAACCATTGAGATAGGTAAGAAATGGTATTTCAGTTGTTCTAATTTTCATCTCTTATTGTTAGTAATTTAGAGCATTTTTCTACTCTATTGATATTTCTTCTAAAAACTGCCTCTTCATATCCTTTAACCATTTATCAATTTTGAAATGGCTCTTATTTTATGAATTTGGTTATGTTTTCTGTATATTTGAGAAATGAAACCTTTGTCAGATAAACTTACACTAATTTTTTTCCCCCAGATACTGTGTTTTCTTCTAATTTTGGCTACATTACTTCTGTTCTTGAAAAACAGTAATAAAAATTATTCATTTTACCACCCATGGTCCTCTCTAATTCTTTTTTATTTTTTGGTCATGAGCTCTTCCTTTATAAATCTAACAGTTATCTTTTCCCATGGTACCCTAATTTGCTTATGGTATTCCCCTTTATATCTAAATCATATAGCTGGGGGCAGCTAGGTGGTACAGTGGATAGAGCACCAGTGCAGGAGTCAGGAGGACCTGAGTTTAAATCTCACCTCAGACACTTAACACTCACTAGCTGGGTGGCCTTGGGCAAGTCACTTAATCCCAAGTGCCTCATCCTGGGTCATCTCATTCATCCTGATGGATATCTGGTCACTGGATTCAGATGGCTCTGGAGGAGAAGTGAGAATGGTGACCTGCACAGCTCTCCCTCACTCAAAACAAGGTCAAGTGCAAGTCATGTCATCATTTCTGAGATGACATGGTCTTCTTTGGCAATGAAGGATGAACACAAACAAATCATATAGCTATTCTGCGGTTAACTTGGTTCATGTTATGAGATGTTAGTCTATGCCCAGAGTCTGTCAGATTGCTTTCTAGTTTTCCTATCACTTAAGGAATAATGAGTTCTTGCCCCAATAGCTGGTATCATTAGATTTACCAAACACTAGGTTACTGTAGTCAATTGCAGGCCTAATTAGCTCCACTGAGCAACACTCTATGTTTTGTCCAGTACTAGATTGTTTCAATGATTGCCACTTTATAGCATGGTTTGAGATCTGCTATTGTTAGAACTTTTTCCTTCACTTTTTTTTATTGATTACTTTGGTCTTCTTGACCTGCTGTTCTTTCAGATGAATTTTGTTATTTTTTTCTAACTCTATAATACATGTCACTTTCTGGCCTGAACTCATACTTAGTATTGAATTATCCAGATGACTCACTTTGATTATTTTTTACCCTCATAGGCTTATAGGTTCATAAATCTAGAATTGGAAAGAACTTATATTGAATTGAATTACATTACTTGAAACCTGATCTAGAGAAACCTTATATTATATTCCATGATGAAACATGAAGACTTCCCATTGCTCTCTGGGTCAATTCCTGTCCTTGCAGTAAGAAGTCCTATGATACTACCTTTAAAGGATATCAAATTTAATCTGTTCTTCTGAAGCAATTTTATCTAATAACCCATCCTATTCTGCCTTTGAATTGTGCTTGCATTTGAATCTGGTTCCAAGAAGAGCTTTGCCTCTTCTTGATTGTATCCTCCCTCGCAATCCCTAACATATTACTTTTTGGATTTGTCTTATAAGTATACTTGAATATTTCCAATAATCCCTTCTGATTGCTCTTTACCCTCCTAGGCTTAAAAATCTACAACTGGGATGGAGTTAGGGGAGGGGGGAAGAAAGATTCATTAAGCACCTACTATGTGCTAGGCATTATGCTAAGCAATTTACAAATATTATCTTATTTAATAATCCTTGGATGCCATCTAATCTAAACTCATTATAGAGATTTTTTTTTTTTACTTGAGGTACACAGAAGAACAGTGACTTGCCAATGTCACCTGGGGAAATATCAGAGTGGGGATTTGGACCCTAAGTCTCTGTCTTTAGAACCCACACTCACTTCAGTATTTCATACTGCCTTTGCTCTTGCCCCTCACCAAGTTCTACCTTCCTTAGTGTTTCCCAGACTGTGTGTAACACATTACTTCCTTCTGCATTCTATAGCCCTGCTCTTTCTGCCTTAAATTCTAACTATTCCTACACTCTTTCCTGACTCAGAAATTTTTGCTGATAGTTGGCCCTTATTAACTGTTAATTGTTTCATGTCTATCTCTACCCCTTGGCTACACCCTAGTGGATATTTGTAGCACTTGTAGCATTTATAACACCTGGATGTCTTAGTAGCAGTTCCTTGACAGGTAAACTATATCAATGAGATTAGGCATCAGTGATAATTGAATAAAGCCTGTGCTTTTTAGGTGAAGTTATTTCTCTGCATTGCCATAGGGACTATATATACCTAACCCTAGCTTGTTGACTCACAAATGCATGCCAGTGATTACAGGAGAAATTAATTATGAAACCTCTAATTACCAGGAAATAGCTTGAAGTTCACTTTCTACTAGTTAGATAGTAGTATACTTTTATATATAATGGCCAATACATTTAAAATGTCAAATTATTATTTACAGTAGTATTTTTGTCTTTCAACTTCCAGTAAAAAAATGGAATATATGCAAATGCCAATGCAATCTGAGGCCAAATTAAGAGATGAATAACCTCAGGACTAAGGAGATGATAATCCCACTGGGCTCTGTCTAATGTACCATTTAGTACCAGAAAACTTTCACAATATGATTATGTTCACTTGAAAATAGATTTTGTTCTTTGTTCTATTATAAGTAGTGAAAAATGTAAGAACATAATAATTAATAATAATCAATAACATTTTTATAGTGCGTAATATGTGCCAGACATTGTGGTAAGCAGTTTACAATCGTTTTCTCATTTAATCCTCACAACAACCCTGGGAGGTAGATACTATTATTATCCTTATTTTACAGATGTTTTATTTTATATTTTATAGAGGAAACTGAGGCAAACAGGTTAAGTGATTTGCCAAAAGTCAGACAACTAGTAAGTGTTAGATTAGATTTGAACTCAAATCTTCCTTATTCCAAGACCAGCCCTTTAACTCTTGGGGTTACATTTTAAGGAGATTGATATTAGAGAAAGGCCAGTTGAATGCAAGCAGGAATGTGAAGGATCTGCCATATGGAAATCATTGAAGGGATTTAAGATATTAGCCTAGAGAAGAAAAGATTTAGGGGGAGACATGATGTCTGTCTTCAAGTATTTAGAAAGATATTAGGAAAAGGAATTCAATTTGTCCTTACCACCAGGAGGCAGAATGAGGAACAATGGATGAAAGTGGGGAAAGATGCGGTTTGTGACTTGATATAAAGAAAAACTTCCTAATAATTAGAGCATTCAAAAGACACCTAAATAGCTTGTTGGTTCCTCTTCAATAGAGCTCTTTATGAAAAGAATGAGTGACAACTTATTAGGAATATTGTAGAAAGATTTCTTTTGAAGTACAGGTTAGATTAGAAGTCACTTCCAATTCTGAGATTCTGTGATTTAAAAAAAATGATATATATATGTATAGGTTTACATCTGTGTTTGTGCATATGCATGTGGGTATAGTTGTTAGCAGGAAGACATTTGAGGTTCCCATTGAACAAGGTTTCTACGCCAGGCGGTATGGCTTAGAACCGCTACGTGAGATGCTATGTTGATGCAAGCCAGTAGGTGGTAGAAATAGCTTAACCTATGCTATTTCACTAACTGAGCATGTGGGAATACTCTTGGTTACCCAGCCTTGAACTATTAGCTCACTACTAACTGACCATTCAAAGATAAATTCCTATATTCCCAGCATTGCCCACAGTCTTCCAGGGTTTCAACTTCCAGGTACAAAATAATTTCAGAAATAAGTTATAGCTTTCTTGGCTTATACACCCACCCACATTGATCCCTTACATTTACCTTTTCAGTGTGACCCTCAAATAATTTACTTGCTCTGAATATAGACAAAGTGGAATTTGGTAAGGGGAATACAAAATGATATGTAATAATATTAACAACTGATCTTCTTCAACTACTCCTGCACTGCTAGAATCTGAATTTTTCCTTTTGGGGGGGATGGGAATAGGGAAGTGTATATGTGTGTTTATTTTATTTCTAATTGACTTTTTTAATTCACAAAAATCAACTTCTCTCCCTGCTCCCTCCTCAACTCCATTGGAAACAAAAGAAAATAAATTTTGTTACAAATTAGCAAGTCAAATTTCCTTATTAGCTGTGTCCAAAAACATATTCTCATTCTGTACCTCAAGTCTATGACCTGTCGTTTCTCATCATTACATTCTTTATTGATCTTCTGAAATCATAGTTAGCCATTGCATTCATCAGTTATTCAGAATTGTTTGGTTTTCAGTGGTGTTGTTAAATAAATTGTTCTCTTTGTTCCACTTATCTCACATTGCATTAGTTCATACAAGTCTTCCTAAATTTCACTAAAATTATGCCTCTTTCACTTCTTATGAAATAGTAGTATTCAATTCATACACCACATTTTTTTCAGCTATTGTCAGTATTGTTCAACAATTGATGAGCATTTCCCCATCCCACTCCCTACTCCAGTCTTAGTTTCAAGTAACTCCAAAAGAAACTGTCATAAATCTATATTTTTTTGTAAATAGGGATCCTTTTCCTCCTTTTTTTTCATCTCTTTGTGTTATGTGCCTATTAATGGTGTAGCTGGGTTAAAGGGTATGCATAGTTCAATGACATTTGGAAATATAGTTCTAAAACACTTTATATAATGGCTGATCTAATTCTATGTCTATTTACCTACAGCGCTTCCAACAGTTTTCATTTTTCACTTTTCCAGCTTTGCAAATCTGATACATTTGAGAGGGAGCTTCACAGTTGTTTTAATTTGTATTCCTCTATTAGTGATTTGAAATATTTTTGTATTATGATTGATAGCTTATATTTCTACCTTTGAAAACTGCTAATTTTCCTCTTTTGGCCATTTATCAGCTGAATAATTGCTTCTACTATAAATTTGAATGTGTATCTTTTATAGCTTTGAAATGAGATCTTTATCAGATAAACTTGTTTCAAAGTTGTTTTTCTGCTTACCTCTTTTCCTTATAATTTTATCTGCATTGGTTTTATTTTTGCAAAAATTTAATCTTATGTTATAAAAATGATCCATTTTATATTCTACAATTTCTTTGTCCCTTTTCTGTTCATGAACTCTCACTATTCACAGATTAGAAAGTCACTTTTTTCCTTTCTCCCCTAATTTGTTTATAATTTCACCTTTTACATCTTTATCATGTACCCATTTGGAGCCTCTCTTAGTATAGGATATGAAATGTTGGTCTACAAAATTTCTATTTTTCTGCTTTCCAGTTTTCCAGTAGTTTTTGCTGAATAGTTAGTTCTAACCCCAGTAAATGGGATCTTTATGTTTCTGTGTTCATTTGCTTCTGTATACTGTGTGCCTAATTTGTTCCACTGACTAACCTCTCTGTTTCTAAACCAGTACCAAATAATTTTGATAACTGCCTCTTTGTAGTGTAGTTTGTGATCTGGTGCTGATAGTCTCTTTCTGGTACATTTTTTTTCATTTTTATCCTTGAGTTTCTTCAGCTTTTATTCCTTCAGATATTAAAAAGTTCTATCTATATAAAGTAATTATTTGATAATTGAACTGGTATGGTATTAAATATGTGTATTAAATTACATAGGATTGTCATCTTATTATATTGGTTCAACCTTCCCATTAATCATTTTTCCATTTATTTGTTTCTGTCTTAGTTTCTTTAAACAGCATTTGGTAGCTTTATTTATATAATTTCTATCTGTCCATGTAGGTAGATTCCAAAACATTTTATAGATTCTGTAGTTATTTTAAATGGAATATGCTTTCTTATGTCTTCCTGCTGGGTTGTGTGGGTAGTATTACAGAAATGTTCATGATATAAGTGAATTTGTTTTATTTTGCCAAACAATGTTGAAATTATTTTTTAGTTAATTTTTAATTTACTTTTTAATTTTCTAATGAAAACATCATATCATCTGAAACAAGAGATAGTTATATTGCTTCTTTTTCTAAGTTTATTCTATTTATTTATTTTTCTTGCCTTATAGCAATGGATAGCATTTGTAGAAATAAATAGTGGCATTAACAATGAACATCCTTGCTTTTGCTCTGATCTTATTGGAAAGGCTTCTAATTTATCTCCATTGAATATCATGCTGTCTCCCATTGAATATCCATTGAATATCATTAGGTATACATTTCTATTTTAAGATAGTTTTATTCCTATATCTTCAAGCTGTTGGGCTATTTTGTTTGTTTTTACAGAAATGGGTGTTGTATTTCATCAAAAGTCTATTTTTGCATCTGTTGATGTGTGACTTTATTGTTCTTTTAATTTATACAATCAATTATGTTTATAGTTTCCCTTAGTATGAGCCATTCAGTATTATTGGTATAAATATAATCTGGTCATAATGTATGATCTTTGTGAACTATTGCTGAAACCTCTGCCAATATTTCATTTATTATTTTTGAATCAATGTGAATTAATGATATTGCTCTACAATATCTTTCTTGGTTTTGACCCTTTCTGATTTAAATATCAAGAACATATGTGCATAAGAGAAGAAATTTGATTAAATTTTTACTTTTCTTATTTTTTTTTGCAAAAAAGTTTAATTTTAGAATGAATTGCTCTATGTTTTATAGAATTTATGTGCCTTTTTAAGCTATGGTCTTTCCCAGGTATCAGTTTGTCTGAGGCAACACCCATTCAGTGAATCAAGAGGGACTGAGGGAACTAATGAAAATTATTTCATGGTCCATGGTATCTTTCAGAAAAATGTAATTTCCCTGTTTAGGGTCTTTTTTTTTTTTAATGAAATCCATTTTTGCTTTTTCCTTGTCAAAGTTCATGACTAGTACTTTTGTTTTTGTTTTTTAGTTCAGCTGAAACAGATTTTTCTCTAGGCTTTTATTTTAACTGAATTTTTGCTTCATGTGTATTTCTTGTAAACACATTGTTGGATTCTGCTTTTTAATTCTGTCTGCTATCCTTTTGTTTGTTTTTGTTTTATGAGGGAATTCATCTTATTCACATTCAGTTTTAATCAATTATTTTGTACTTCCATCCATCCTTTTCTCTTAAATGTTTCCTTTTCTTTTCCTCTTCTCTCCTCTTTACAAAGAAGAGTGTAGAACAGTGGAATACTGAGCTCTCACACTCTGTATTGGATGTGATAGCCTTTGTTCCCCTACTTCTGTGTTTCTTTCCCAGACCCTAATCACAGGTTCTTAACCTTTATTCTTCTTCATTTTAACCCCCTCTTCATAATTGCCCCCCAAGTTTAATTGTTGGTTGTGGGGAGGATTCCCCCCAGTGATGGTGGCTTTTCCTTCCACCTGGTTGTCTATGTTAGGTTCTGGGACAGTCTAGGATTAGAAAAGGGAGGTACTTGTTTGTTCTTCATTCTCAAAGAGGACCAATCACATCAGGAAGGTGATGTCTTGACTTAAAAGTAAACTGGATTTAAGTGAAACAGGGCTGTGAAAAGTCAGAAACCTCAGCCTCTCCTCTGGAACCATCTGACATTCAGTGACAAAATATATATCAGGATGATGGGAGATAACCCAGGAAGCAAAAAGAGAACTTGACCTTTTCAAGCTAAGGTCTTTCCCAGGTATCAGTTTGTCTGAGGCAACACCCATTCAGTGATTCAGGAGGAAGTAAGGGACCTAAGAAAGGAAGGGTAGATGGCGATTCTTTCTCCAGTCTGGCTGTCCAGGTTTAGCCTTTCTTAGAGTAATGTGTTCTTTGCTTCCATTTTACATACATACACACACACATGTGTATGTTTCACTTAATTGCATGTTAAAACAATTTTAAACACTTTTTTAAGTTCTGAGTTTCAAATTCTATCCCTCCCTTCCCCTCCCTCAGTACCCCTTCACCTTCTCTGAAATAGTAAGCAATCAGATATAGGTTACATATGTGCAATCATGTAAAACATTTCCATATTAGTCATTTTGTATAAGAAGACTTGAATGAAAGTGAAAAATCTTTGCTTTCATTTTGATGTTTAAGAAGCTGCACAGAGCTCTGAGCAGAGCTTTTCTTCCTCTCCATTCTGTCACTTGCATGTGGAATGATATGCTTGAATTCTAGCTGATCTTTCTTTCTTTGCACTTCCTTTCCTGAGCAGATGACCTTGGAAGTAAAACTATAAGTTGTAGAAGTAATTGGTTGAATCAGTATCATGAGTGAGCTGGTGGTAGGCAAGGATTCTAAGCATCAGAAGAAAAATGACTGCAGACAGCTTTCACTAGTATATATGTACCAGTAGTGATTTGCACAGTGCAGTGTGGATGTGAAATGTGAAATGATGAATTAGCAGTCCTTTAAACTGCATAATGTTATGATGAAATTTAAATATTAGTATCACAACAGATTGTAGCAGTAGTTAGTTGTTACTGAATCCTGTTTTAGACTTTTATTTGTTTTTTTTTGTCAAATGTTCAGTTATAGATGTCCTGTGTTTAGCATATCTTTTCTGTACAGGAACAAATTACATGTCCTATACCTGATTCAAATTGTATATTTAGTGTCTTTTTCTATTCCCCCTTTTTGGGAATAGACATAGGGACTTAATGAATATATGAGTGTTAGTAAAAGAGACATTTCATTAGAGTCTATGCTTCCTAGGTCTGAATCCAATCCAAACCACATGCTTTGATGCAAAAGTACCAGTGAATTGGTTTATTATCTCAGTCACTATGAGTCTAACTGTGAGCAATATATAGCTATATAGATACAATTATGTATACATATATCTATGTACGTGTATATAGATAGGTAAATAGGTAAGCAGATGGATGATAGGTGGATATGCACATACATGCACACCCACATACATATACACATACACATTCTTTCGATCTTCAAGTTGGGATTAGGTTAGATGACCTATGAAATTTTGTGTATGTTCAATAAGTGATCATCTTAACTCTTCTTGAAAGTCTCAGATGATAAGGAATTTATGAATATGCTACTTCCACCCCCATTTTTTTTTGATAATTCTAATATGAGGAAGTTTTTCTTTATATTCAGTCAAAATCTACTTCCTTGTAACTTCCATGTGGGATTTTTAGTTTTATTCTCTGGGACCAAACAGAACAAGTTAAATCTCTGTTTAAAAAAACCCAAAACTTCCCCTCCAAATATTTGGAGAGAGCTATTATTTCAACCACTGTCTTTTCTTGCACAAACAATTCTGGTTCCTTGAATCTATCCCTGTTTGTAATTATTTTCAAGTCCTTTCACCAAATGGGTCATCTTTCTCTGGCTAGGCTCCAGCTTGTCAAAGTCCTAAAAATCTAATACTCAAAACTGGACACAATAATCCAAATGTTGTATAAACAGGAAAGACTACAGTAGAACTATCACCTCCCTTGTTCTGGACAGGTTTCCAATTTCTCTTCTACTCTGTTGGCCCTAAGACAAACATTCAACCCCTCTTTAGGTTTTCTAAGGGGTTTTGCTGCTGGTTACTACATGAAAAGACAGAAGGGCTTAGAATAACAAACAAATGGAAAAAAAATTAAATTTGCCAATTCTTAAATATCAATGCCAATATTTTATACAAATGTAAAAAAATCTAGGTCATGAACTTTTCTAACTCTGCCCCTTTTCCCTTATTGATTCCCTTCATTATAGATTTTCTTCCTGGAGTTGGCAAGTTCTAATTCAATTTGGGCTCAAATTTTCAGGTTTCTATTCCAGCTTAGTTTCAGATGGTCAAAGCTGCTGTGTTTCCCAGTCTTCCTAGACTTGCTTCCCAAACTTACCTCTAGGTTAGGTCTCCATTTCCAAAAAAAGCCCAAAACAAACAAAAATAAAAACAAAGCAAAGCAAGCAAAAAAAAAAAACTGCAATCTAGTCCTTTCAAAGATTTCTGCCATGGATTTCAGACAATTTTAGCATTGACATTCCCATGATTTCCTTCACCTTGACTGGATATTTTAATGACTTCAAACGTATATATATATATATACCTATACATATAGGTATATCACCTTGAAACTTTCTCTCTTTCTTGACTTGTATGAAACAAATTCATTAGCAAATCCAGTGTAGCAAAAGTAACCAGCCATAGCAGATCAACATAAAACTAATTCTAAGAGCTGGGACTGAAATGGTCAGCTCTGATGGTCCACATGACCTTAATACTGAGGCTTAGAAATTATTTCACTAGAACCTTTGGATCCACTGTGACGCTTGTCTCTGGAAGTGATTATTAATTAGGTTGTGTATCTTTGAGTAGGCATTTTGTTGCTACAACTAAAATTTGTATGCTATTGATCAAGAGTTTAATTTTAATTCTGCATTATGGTATGTAAATTTGAAATTTAAAATTATTCAGGTATATATTTGTGTCATAAGCAGGACCCTATTAGTAATCTTATCTGTTTTTTTAACCATGAGTCTATTATCTTGTGATGATCATTACGTTTCTGGGGTAGTTATTAAAGGACATTCAGCCACTGAAAGCAATGCATTTTAGTTCAAAACACTCATAGATGTCAATTTGTTTTATGTGTGCCTACTCTAAGGTATTAAAAGAGTAGAAACAGGTTCATAATGGAAACCATTGTTTGCTTTAGTTAAAACAAATAACTTTGGGGGCTCTTGGAGCATGAATAGAGTGTCATGTAACCCAGTCAGAGATAAAAAGGAATATGGAGCTAGTTGCCAAGTATTTAAAGTATGAGACTATACAAATAAGTTATCAGTTTTCTAATAGGTTTGCAATGTCATGTATTATGAAGTATAGGCTGTTTCAAGGTTACTGGTCCTAAGAATATTTTTTCTCTCAATGAACCATGACGTGGTTGCTGGACAACGTGTTGTATTTCTGTAGTAGCTTGCACTTTTGTTAGGCATCATTGTTGAACTTTCACTTACCAACCCAAGCACTCAAAAACATGTGTCATTAAATCAACAACAGAAAACACCCCACAAACTTCTGAATTTAGAGCAACATTTTATTCTCTATAAAGGTATTATGGAGAAAATAAACAAACAACAATAAAAAAAACCCAACAACAACCTGCCTCAATTCTGAGTACTCCACTAACCTTTCAAAGAATTATTTGGTGTCCCATCCCCAGAGAGAGAAACAGAGAATCTATCCTGATGTGGTTTTATGATGTGTTGTGGTGAAACTGTCTCAAAAAATTCAGTCAGATCACCTCTAATGGTGGTCTAATAATCCAAGTTTAGGCATTTATTGAGATTGACGCCTCTCATAAAGTGGGCTAAGTTTCAAGAGAACCAGCAACTTCAGAGAAAGCAAGATAGATTTGGATAGGGCAAAGATGCAATTGCATAACAGAAATTATGAATATCAAAAAGAAATGATGTCTGACTCCTCTATCACCCTGGGGAAAAAAATCCTCTACTTGAATGAAGGCATATAGGGCAACTGAGAGACATAGGGATCACACTGAATGATAGTCAGGATCTAAAAAAAAAGTCTTGATAAAATAAGGCACTGAGTTGAATCTACTATTTATGAAGTTCAATGAGAATCGATGTAAAATGTGACATGGGTTTAAAGATCAAGTTCACAAGTAAAAGATGGGGAGGCCTAATTAGACAGAATTCATCTAAAAAAATCTAGAGGGCTTAGAGGACAGTGAGCTCAATATGAGTTAGCACTGTGTGATATGGCAGCCATAAAAACAAACAAAATAACCAACCAACAAAGAAACACACACACAGTCTTAGGCTACATTAGGACAACTATAGCAATAAATTAATAATCAATTATTAAGCTGAGCCTTCAAGGAAGAGATTCCATGAGATAAAATGAAGAGGGTGACCATTTCAGGAATGAGGAAGATTCAACAGAAAAACACAAAAATGGGAGATGTACCTCAACCAGAGTTAAAGAAGAGAGGTAATGAATGTATAAGGAAGAGGTACAAGCTTTTTTGTGAAGGGTTTTTAAATCACCTACCCTGCAAAAGAAGGAATTGTATTTTATTCTAGAGGCAATAAAGTCATTGTAGCTTATTGAGTAAATGAATACTTAAAAGTACTTTATGGAGTATGTATTGAGGTAGGGGAAGACTTGAGGCAGGAAAACAAGTTAGAAGTCATTTTGACAGTACAGAATAATGTTATGTACGTGATAGTGAGATAATAGGGTCTCCTCACCTCCTGTTGATAGAAGCCAGAAGCAAGGTGGTGGCAGTTCATATGTAGCTTCTAGGAATGACAAGATAGTACCACTGTATCCTACCTTGGTCAGACTACCACTAAAGTATTGTGATCATTCTTCCCTTCCCTCACTGACTTAATAAGGATATTGATAAGTTAGAGGAGGTTTTGCAGTTCAATCACTTCAGTTATATTCAACTCTGTATGACCCTATTTGAGCTTTTCTTGGCAGAGATACTGTAATTGTTGGCCATTTGCTTCTCCAGCTCATTTTATAGATGAGGAAAGTGAGGCAAACAGAGGAAAGTGACTTGCCCAGGGTCACACAGCTAGTAAGTGTCTGAAGCTGAATTTGAACTCAGGTCTTCCTGGCTCCAGATCTGGTGCTGTATCCACAATTTTGTGCCTTTTACAGAAGCTATCTCCCAGACTTGTATAGATCTTGTGTGATATGGATGTGTGATGTTGTAGCTTTTAGATACTCACCGCACCACCTATCACCCCTCAATACTACTGAATCATCTCCTCATTAATTCTCTCCAGGTACAAAGGCAATCATGTGAGTATATTCTGAAACACCCTCATGAATTTCCCAAAACATAGAAACTGTGTTTCTCTATGAAAGAAACTCTCTTTATCTCTCTGTTTCTCCTTGCCTCTTCTTTTGTTTGTTTGTCTCTCTTTTCCCTCATACACACAGATGGTGAATTTGGATCAGAAATGTCTCTTAGAGACCCTTTGTAGAAAGAGTAACTATTAGAAAATTTTGTCCAATTGCAGTTGGATAAGCTAAGGGAATCATGGAAAAGTTTTTACCCAGGACAGATGCTTTCTCTTCTGGAGATGAAGGACTAAATTGCAGCTGATCTCAGATGCTGAATCCCTTAGGTAGAGTTACTTGTGGTATGAGAAGCTTTGTAGGCACTGGAATGCCTTCCAAGATAGGTGATTTCCTTTGTCTTTCCTTTTTTGCTTTTGGGTTGGGGAAGAGCATTATGAACATCCAAATAAGCACTTGCTGAGGACTAAGAAAGCAATAATCTCTGTTAAACTTTGTGAAATGCTATTTGTTGTGTTGACTCTCCACAACTCTAATAAAGAGCTATATAAGATTATGCATCATGGCTTGTTTTAGAACTCTCTTCTGTGCAGCCCTCCTGAAGCAAGTGAAAGGATGATGTTTATGCCTGCTACGGAAGACAGAGGATGCTTCTGGAGTTGGAGAAATGGTTCATATGTTTAAATTCACCTTTGACTAACTCAAATCTTTTTCAAGTTTAAAAGTTATTTTAAAATGTAATTGGGGGGAATAAAATGGTATATAAAAAAAGAAGAAATTCACCTTAAATGAATGGCAAAATTCTCAAATGGAGGGAGTATGCAACGGACTGGCATATGCAGAGATCTCTAAAATGACTTCCTACCCCTGATGATATGTAAGAAAATGCCTTGGACAAACCTCGCAGCATGTGTGGACATTCTGTAAATGGTTCAGGTCTGTTTTCTGTATGGTGAAAGAGAAGTTTTTGATTGGCTACTAAGTAGTAAGTATACTTTCAACAAGCATGAACCAATCAGAGATTATCAGGGTTTTTTGTTGTTGTCTTGTTTTTTTGGACTGCTCTCTCTTTATGCTCTTTATGGATTGCTCTGCTCTTGGTTTGACTTCTTCACTGAGTGTCTTGTAAAAGATAATGCTACAAAGGAAGAGTAGCCTTGAGTCCTCTTCATCAAAGACCAACATGCAGCCTTGGCTCTTTGACTGCTTTTGCAGTCTAAGTTCTTTTGTATTTTCGCTGAATGGATTAAAGCCTAATATTTTAAAAGTTTAGGAGAGTGAGTTGTTCAAATGTCTGAGAGTCTGGGAAGTGAATTCAGCTGGGTTTTGCAGCCATCCTAATATTGATGTCCAGGAGATCAAGGAGTGATATTTGGAACGCAGCCCAGTGGTGGCTGAAATGAGGGCTCATTCAACAGTAATACTATATTTATAGATGACTTTGATGAGACTAATGCTATGTAGAAACTGTGCTAAGTCTGAGCCAGCTCTCTCCAGAGAACAAGGAGGTATGGAGGTATATGAGGGTAGGGGGAATTTGTGTGTTCACTTGTCATAATTGTTGAAGAAATACCCTTTCCTAAAAGCTAAGTGATTCTAAAATGTAAATTGGTTAAAGTGGTTAAAGGAAACTGAAGCACTAGTCAGTCACCAGTTGCTAACACAATGGGTGAGGGCTCAAGTCAATAGAATCAGAAAAGAGACATCCTAAATTCCTAAGAGCTCTAAGGGGAAGATGTAGTAGCCTGACTCAGGTATATTGGGCCAAAGAATATTTGCTATAGACATCCTGAGTGTGACGTGCTAGTGACATATCCAGAGATAGATGTCCTGTGGGCATTTGCTCTGTGAGAGATGTATATCTAGATCTCAGAAGAGCATTTAGGACTAAAAGGTAGTTTGGTAATTTGGAAGTCATTTGAATAAAGGTAGTAGTTGAAGTCATAGGATTAAATTATATTACCAAAAGAGAGAAATTAAATAGAAGAATGCCAAAGATAGGTCCTTAGTGAACAGTTATATTAAAGAATCATATATATTATTTCTAGAGAACTTAGTAGGATGAGGACAAAGAAAGTGTAGAGTCTTGAAGCCAAGGAAAAGGATGATATTATTAGAAAGAGGTTGTCAACAGTCTCTATAGATATGGCAATGTCAACCAGGATAATGAAAAAAAGTCCAAAGGTGTTTTTTTATTGTTTCTTTTGTTTTATTTTTAAGCCTTTTGAATTTGGTGGTTAGACTATCTTTCAGTGAGTTTTGAGAGATCAGTTTTTGTTGAGTTGTGTTGTGGTGGAAATACAATGGCAAGGAGCTAAGAAGAGAGTGGGTAGTAATGAAGGTGAGGTATCTGAGATAGAGATAACTTATTTGTAAAAGTTGAGCAGTCAAAGGGAAGAGAATGATAAGATGATGTTTATCTAAATGGTTATAAGCGTTAAGTGAAGCTTTCTGTTTGTTTCTTTTTGCTTTTAATAGTGAGAAGATTGAACATGTTTATAAAAAAAAGAAAAATCAGTGGCAAGAGAGATTCAAAATGCATGAGAAAGATGAACTTGATTTTCCCTGCACAAGGCAGTCCTTATTCTATCTCCTGCCATTGCAGAGGATGTCTCTTACGCCTAGAATTTACTCTTTCCTTACTTCCATTTCATTGAATCCTGGCTTTCTTAAAGGTTCAGTTCAAATCTCACCTCCTATCTGAGGACTTTCTGATGCCCCGGGTTGTTCTGGTCCTCATTCCTTCCCACCTGATCATACTTTATGTTTATTTTGTGTGAGTGTATGTAAATTGAATTTACTAAACTGTATTGCTCTGTTCACCCCTCCTCCTCAATAGAATGTAAGATCCCTGAGGGCAATGCCTATTTTGGGGCTTTATTTTTACATCCCTGGTGCTTAGTACTATTTCAGGCAAAGAAGACATTTTAATTCAAATGCTACTTGAATAAATGGAAAAAAAGAAAATGACAGAGGGAATGACATTAAGGGGTCAGGCAGAAGGACTAGCATGAATGAGCACTGTGAAGAAATTGGCTGATTTTGACAAATAAGGAAGATTGCTTTTAAACCTGAGATGATCATTGAATCATTCCAATCTCAGTGAAATAGGCTAGGTCATTCGCTCAAGTATATGACTGAAAATGAGAGAAAGGAAAAGAAATGGAACACCTGCTACAGAAAATTAGTTAAACTCTGGGCAAATCAACAAATGAATGGTAATTTATTTTCTGTACCGATGGCATACTTTAGAGTCTGGAGGCTGGTTCAAGAGATTGGAGAGTCAAATAAGCAATTTAAGGTATGATTAATAGCCTCTTTGTTCATTTTTCTGCTTCTCTTTCTCTCTCTCTCTCTTCTCCTACCTCCTTTGTCACCCACCACCTAAGTCAGTCAAGTCCATGAAAGCAGACCACTATCTCTGTGAGAAGAGGAATAACAAATATCACCTTGGATTCCCTGCCAATCACTGATTCTAGAAGCCTTGAGAAGCAAATGATGAAATGTCACTGGCACACATCAGAGATGGGAGCCTCTTTGAATTAGAAGTTGAAGTTGGCAGGTTGTCTTTGTTATTGAGTTGATTTGACCCCCAAGGTAGCTCTCCAGAACCCTAATTGAGACCTATCTTGACACTCACACCTGAAAACTTGCAGAATTTCCCATCTCTAGAGTTCCTGCTGTCTTTTTTGGCAAAAAAGATATGCCTCATGAAATCTCATGTGCTTATGTAAGATTCATATATGAACTTTCTTCTTTTCCTAGTGTGATGAATGCTGACTTATCACCCTCACTACCTGTGCCACTCAGATTCCTCAGATAGAGAGGCATTTGCTGCTAAATGTAGAACATATTACATTCAGGAGAGATTATGTACCCTTTTAAAATGATGACCTACATACCTACAATGTCATGAATTAATTTACTTATTTGTATGTTACTCATCCTGTTTTGATCATAAAACAATTGACTTAGAAGATACTTAGAGGTTATCTATTATAATTTCCTTACTTGAGAGGTAAGATAACGAAGTCCTAGAGCAGTAATGGGAATTGTTCAGGATAACAGAGCTTATTAGTGGGAGAATGAGGAAGCAAAGCCTATTCTAATTGCCTGTTCTATGCTCTTTCTGTCACCCTTTATTATATTGGGCCAAAGGTTCCCAAACTTTCTTGGTTCATGTTGTTCTTCTTGTCTCAGTAATTTTTTCACTGAGTTCTTAGATCAAAAGAAATGCCTCACAGTTCTGCTTATTAAGTAGTTAGGTTGAAAATTTGAAATAACTCATGAGCCCTCTGAGTTTACTTTGTCAAGCACTGGGGCACATTGTATGGGAACTAACGTTCTATGCCTCATATGGTGATAGGTCCTTTGAATGGAAGCTTTCCCAATTCAATTCAATAACCATTTATTACCTGAGTAAGTATAAGATATGCAGTGGTAATTGGGAATGTAAAGGCAAAATCACTAGTCATCCTCAAGGAGTTCACACCCTATGGGGGCAAGATGACTCCAAGTGGTCCTTCAGCTGGCAATCTGTCATATTCTGAAGCCTGAAAGCTGTCATATATATAATATAATTTCTTCTACAACATCTTTCAGTAGCATTGTAAACTCAGATTTGAACTGCACAGAATCAAGGGTGAGGTGAGAAGTAGTTTAAAATGACTGTTGTCTGCTAAGATTACAAGCTATTTCAACTCTAGGGAAATTAAGTACATAACAATTTGCATAATGTGAAATCGTGGAGCAAGAACGACTCTTGGTAGTAGCTCTGCTGGAGTTCTGGAGGGATTCTTTAGTCTATGATATATCACTCAATAGAGGCTTAACTAATAAGATGTCTCACATCAGTGATTTCTAACCAATTTTTTTTATGGAGAGAGTTGCAAGGAAGAGCTGTGAGATACATCATAATGTGTGGAGAGCCACAATGAAAATGTGCATATCCTATACCCAGTGATAAACTCAGAGGGGTGAGAGAAAATAGTAGGTTGGTGGCTTTCCTGAGAACTCATTCAGACTTAATGATGACCTCTTGTAGTGTAGCATTGTGCAGATGGCAGCGTTGAACCAAATTCATGAGCCAATGCAAATAGTTTTAGGAGTAGTACTTTATGAGCTATAGTTCAGGGACTTCTGCTTTGCCTTGAGAGTCCAAAGGAAACCAGACCCATTATTTAGGCCAATTCATTCAAACATTTTTCATTTCATGTCACTCTTGTTTTATCTGTAAATGCTCTTGGGATAATCTGGTTTGACAGAAGCTTGTGCCAAATTTTTTGCTTCCCAGTTTTCTTTCCATTGGCTTTATGCTATCTTGTGAGGCGTTGTAATATTCCATCATTTTCTCTGTAATGTTTTGCAAACAAGCTTATCCTTCAAAAATGATGTTGCCATTGGCTTCCATATGTCTCTGTTGAACAAGGAGATTAAAAACTGGACATATCCCCAGATATGTCTGAATAAATTTGTAATCTATATTCACTTATTTGTGTATTTATGGTATGTATCTCCTTTGGCCCCCACTTCCAAATGAATGTAAATTCCTAGAATTGTTTCCACCTAGGGTTCTAAGTGGTACAAAATCTAGAGCTCTATGTTTAAAGGCAGTAGAGCTGAGTTCAGATCCAGCCTCTGATACCAGCTGTGTGACCCTAGTCAAATCACTTGACATCTGTCTGCCTTAGTTTCCTTAACTGTCCTTAACTAGCATTTATCAAATTAAGATTTACAAATTTATTTCCTTACGTTTTCTCATTTGAACCTCAAAACAACCTTGTGATGTAGGTGTCATTATTATCGATATTTTATAAGGTCTGAGACCAACTAGAAATGGTGAATTCTCATCAATTAGGAACATATAGCTTCAGGGCAGAGATCAGGAGACGTAAAATACAGTCCTATGGCAAGTGACAGGAGGGACTTCAGTGGTCATTTAGTTTAATACAAAGCATTTTTGAAGAACTTCCACCAGAGAGGCCTCCTTGAGACACCTTCCTCATATCATGGGGAAAGGAAGCGGGGGATTGGCATTATTATTATTAACCCTTACTATAGGAAATATTGCTACTGAAAGAAGGAGGGTAGAGTAGAGGCTGGATTATTTAGAATGAGAGAGAAAAGGGTAGTAAGGAGCAGGTTGTAGTTTCTTGTTAAGAAAGAAAGGCAGAAGGAAGGAGCAAACTATATTACTGTCCTTTAACTTTCTTTTCCAGGCTAGCATTAACCTCATGTTTTTCTTGTGTCTTTCTGCTCTGACAAAATAGTATGTGTTAACTTTTTGTTCTGTTTAGATTTTATACCCTCTAAATTTCCTTCCCCAGTGGTCTTCCACCAGTTACAACTCTGATGCAGTACCTATTTAAACCAATAACATTTATATTTTTAAAATGTTCCCAAAATTCAGCATGCCAAGGTTTTTATACCATAATTAGTGTACTTCACAAACTAGTTGGAAAACACCAATTTAGAACACAGGAGTTACATCTTTCCCTGCAATTGATGTTGGATGTTTCCACTCCATTACAATGCAACATGTCTGACCTCCCTTAATTCTAGCTTGAACGGAATTGTGTGTGCAGTGTTTCATTGTAGGGCAGATTGTGCTCAGTGTTTCAAATGGGAGAAAAAAAAATTCCATAAGGTAGAATTGAGGAGGGAGTGCATAGTAGTCACAGGGGGATGATTGGTGCAAAAATGCAAAAATATGGAGAGTGAGAAACAGAAGGAAATCTCCTCCATTGGACTATAACTTGTGGTTAAGGGAGAAATATATTAAGGACCTTTGGAAGACACGATAAAACCGGATTCTGAATGACTTTAAATGCCAAATAAAGAATTTTATATTTTATCTCAATATAGCCTCTTTTTGATGCAATGGATAGAGGGCCAGGTCTGGAGTTGGGAAGACTAGATATCATGAGTTCAAATCTGACCTCAGACATTGACTAGCTGTGTGACTCTGAGCAAGTCACTTAACCCTCTTTGCCTCAGTTTCCTCATCTATAAAAATGAGCTGGAGAAGGAAATGGCAAACCAATTCATTTTCTTTGCCAGAAAACCCCTAATGGGATCAAGAAGAGCTGGATACAACTGAAACGACTGAGCAACAATCTCTCTTTCCTGGTAAGATAGACTACATCCGTAGGTTGGATGGGACAAAAACCATTAGTCTATTCTGACTCAAGGATCACTGAGTGTGACTGCCCTGGAAAAAGTCAATTTCTCTATGTCTCTATAGACTATAATCTTATGAGAGAGAAATATGTAAGGCCACTAAGGGGTGGTCAGCCACCCCAGACTGCTGCCTTAGAAACAGATAAAGAGCACATCTGTCCCAGAGTGAAAGGAGATCACAGCACAGAAAATTTGTAGAGGCAGGAGGCTGACACTCTTTTACCACAGCCTTCCTGCCCAGGAAGCTACAAGACCTGGGAAAATTTGATGAGATACTTGGAAGGGACCAGAGAGCACCCACAGGACTGGAATGTTTAGATACTGGCAGCCCAACTTTGGTGGAAGTTGGTATTCAAAAGAATTTTTGAGTTAATGTGAATGCAATTGGATGCTTTCAGGCCCTGCTAAAAAGTAGCAGGATGCTGTGCCCTTCCATCCTTCCCCACTGCCTGCTGTGATATTGTGGGTTCAAAGTTAGAGCTATTGCTTTAAAATAAGGTTCTTTCTGTCTACAAGTAAGCCTAGTCTATCAAGAAATCAGTGGGGATAGATAAGCCTCTGTTTTATCAAGTTCCAGCTCTGGCACAAACTGTAAATCTTTGGTCAGACCTGAAGTTTTCATCCTTCCCTCCTCGTACCTCCATCCCCACCCCATTTGATGACTGAAGAAAATGAGGCCCAGAAGGGTTAAGTCTGCTGCCCAAGATCACACAGCATAGATGAGACTCAAATCTCATTGACTTCAAATTCATACAAGGAAGGCCTGATGATATGTCCTTCCAGGAGGACCCTGGATATCCATCAGACAGCCAAATAGCAGACCATATGTATATGTCTTACCTGATATGTAGACCTGGTTTCCTGCTAACACCTGGCACTTTCTAAATTTAGAGCAGCCCTGAGAGATTCAGATAAAGGTAGCTTTGACATTTTTATCTTAATTGTCTCATTTCTACTCAGTTGTTTATTACAGTAAAATATTTACTGTTTATTACAGTAAAATATCACTGTAAAACACTGAGAACCACAGACAAGGGATTGAGTTAAATTGGCAGCAATGAATTTGTCCTTTCAGGGGAAAGCCTAATTACTGCAGATTAAATAGCATGCTCCTTTCTTTAAAAAAATTCAAAATTGGGACTCAGAATGAAAACTCCAAGAATATTGTGATGATAGCTGACAGCAAAGGAGGAAGTCATCTCCTGTTTTCTTCAAGGTGTATCCTCATTAGAATGTAGATTCATGGTTAACTAGAATGAGGAAGGCTTGGAACAATAATAGATATAACTCAGCAGATTGTAATGAAAACTGAATATTCTATGGAGTTAAAAAATCAATACATTTTACCCAGTCTTATGCTAATGAACTACTCAAATTCCTTATCAATCTCTTGGGGATTTGAGGAAATTGTAACAGCAAACCTCACAGAGAAACCAGCGTCAGCACTTTCCTATTTGGTGTTTTTTATGCCCCATTTCAAACCTCGGAAATGGTTTGGATAAAGCACGAAGGCGAGGTTCTGCAGTATTGATTTGGAGGCTTATTTGTTCTAGTGTGTTCAGAAGGAATACTGAATCAAAACGGCACTATTCTCATCATTGGATTCAGCATGTTTTGTATTAACTAATTAGGAGTTCTCATTTTTTGTGCTTGCTGCTTTTTTTGTCTGATCAGCTTTTCTAAGCCTCCTCCCACCCCCACCTCCCCAAATGCTAAAGTATAAGGTTCGTTATTTTCTTTTTAAATATTTGACGATGCACTTTCCGCCAGATCAGGGGTGACTGGGGACACATTAAAAGAAATGCTGATCTATTTCCTGCCTTACCACTGCTTCATACTTGGCCTGTAAACTTTCCCCACACACAATTCCCACTGACTTTCAGGGTCCATTCTGTGTGTTTAAAGACTTCTGAGCAGAGCATTGACAGATAACTGCATATTCCAATACTGGGCCCTGCTCTAGGAGAGAAGTCCTGAAGGCTGGTCGCTACAATATTCTAAAATTCAACATGGATATTAAGTGGGTTTATCTGATTTAGCATTCCAAAGACATTGGATCTTAGTAAAGCAAATTTTCTGGAACTAAGAAATCTGGAGTCCATTTTTTCAGTGCCTTTGTTTCCCACAGAGCTGATCCAAGCTTGGAGCTTCTTTTGAAATCAATAGGAGAGCAGTGCTTGAACTAGTGCTGTGGAAACAGGGAGGGAGATCAGAACTGGGGTATTGTGAGGATGTCCTAGTAGGAAGGAGAATTCTGTAAGAAAGTTGTAACACCACAGGAGATATTGCTAGGAAGAAATACACTAAATGATCAGAAAGAGTTAAGTTGTGTGAAAAAATGTTAATTAAAAAGACATTAGTACGGTGTAAAAAAGTAAATGCTATATCTGTTTTCAAAAAAAAAAAAAGGAAAAGAGAGTGTGTGTTCTTGGTTGGTAGCTCTTTTCTGGTGAATTTTAACTGACCTCCAGTAATACAAAGGTGATGGTAAATAGCTCATAGGTGGTATACCAAGGGTCTGCTTTTATAAATGTGAAATATAGCACTAAATGTGAACCCAGGGTACATGAGGTACTTTAACAGAATACAATCTTTTTTGTTTACAAGACAATTTTCCAATATTATTTTAGCTTATTGAAAGGTTTGCTGATTTTCCCTTTTAACTATAGCATTGGAAAGAAAAATAGAGTGACTATCTTAGTCGCATGTCCACACCACATTTTAAGATACATAACGCATATATTGCTCGTTATTTGAGTGTAAAAAAAAATATGTGGGTTATATAGCTTAAAAAATTCACAATCTGTGTTTTTAAAAATATAAAATGTACACTTTTAGATAGGAATCATTCCAAACATGGTATGGAAATCAGAAAAGAAATTGGTTATAATAGTCACACTTCATGGTATTAGGAAGGAAAATATTTAAAATATTCAGAATGAGTAGGGAAGTGTGCATGGCTCTGTTTACATCACATTCACAGAGACAGAAGTGAAGGGAATTTCAAGAGCAGTTAGTTGAATTGCCTCATTTTACAGATGAAGAAACTGAGGGTGGAAGCATTTAAATAACTTGTCAATCGATATTAACCACAAGTTAGTAGACTAGCAAGCATGAGAACCTAGGTAAGAGAAGACAAAAGCAGTTCAACTGGTTTAACTTGTCTCCTGTAACCACGTCTTCCACTCAGAAGATTAAAAAAAAGGCAATGAGTTTGGTGGATTTGTTTGGGGATTTAATTTCTTTTTTCGGTCATCTTCACCTGGAGTTGAAGACCCCAACTAAGTCTGCCATTTTTCTTCTTTAAATCATTTGGGTCCTTATCATAATTATTTAGAGAGCCTCAATCTGTAATCAATCTTCTCTCACTGGAATGGGGGTTAACTGTTAACTTTTTTTTTGGCAAAATGAACAAATATTTGGGTTTTTTTCCCATTAAAGTAAAGGAAACTGTACTGCATGATTTCAGAGACAATCTAAAACAAAGTGGAAATGAGTTCTATTAAACTAGTTAACACATTACGATGAAATTGTAAGTCATTCTTAGAAGGTAGCTTTTCTTCATTGTATAACTAGGAAAACTAACAAAATTCTGCACATTTCTTCCTTTTCCAAAAGCTCACAACTCAAGAGCACAATAAAGCTAATTGTTTTTCCATTTGCTAATGAACTTAAAAAAAATTCTCTCAGATATTAACTCTTACCATTGCCATTACTCAGCTGATACTTTGGATCAGTGTTTCAGTGATTTTTTTTTCCCCTCTTGTTTAAAGTTCAAAATGGATTAGTTTCTGTCCTTGTATATCATTTTGTCCTTCCTCCAAGGGATATTTCTATTTGAATTTTATGAAGAACTTGCTTATTCTAATCCAATCCCAGAGAGTCTTCTTAACAACTAATCTGGATGACAAACCATTTTTTTGTGTGCTCCATTAATCTCAGACTAGTTGTGTGTTTCTGAGTTTCATTTGCTTTATTTTACTCATCTTAAGTCTGCACAAAATTATACATTATCCTACTAAGTTTCCCTAAAATCTTGAGTTGCTTATAGTCTCTTTTATTTATAGCTTTTAAATCAGATCAAATGCTTAAGAAATGTGGAGAAAATGTTAATCAATACATGAATAAGGAAGTATTTATTAAGTGCCTACTATGTGTCAAGCATTGTACTAGGTGCTGGAGCTACTAATGTAGAAGTGAAATAATTCCTGCTTTCATTCCATTAGAAGATAACATTTCAGCAGGATATATCCAAAATATATAATGATTAGAAGGGAAGCAAAATAACTGAGGGAATTAGGAGGGAAAGGTCTATTGAAGGAAGTAGCATTTGAACTGGACTTTATTGGAAGCTAGGGATACTGAGAATACAATATAGCACCATATTTGTTGTTGCTCCTTATCTTAATGTGCATTTGTAGATCATGCTGGAAGCAAGCTCCAAGATAATAGCATAACACTTTTTTTTTTTTTTACAAATGATAAAACTGAGGACTAAAGAAGTAAGTCTTTGTGAAGAAGGTAAACTGTACCTTGAAAGGAGTGAGAGATTCTATGAAGCAGACGTAAGAAAAGAGCGCATTCCAGATATGGGGGATAGCCAGTGTAAATGCATGAAGACCGTACATGGAGAGCCATGTTGTAGAACTAAGGAAAGTCCAGTTTGACTGCCCTGAGTAAAGGAAGGGGAGTACCATACAACAAAGCTTGAAAGATATGGTGGGACCTGTTGAGAAGAACTTTAAAAGCCAAAGTGAGGATCTTAATATTTTATCTTAGAGGGAATAGGGAACCACTGTATTGAGTAGGGGAGTGACATAATCAGATCTGTGCTTGAGGAAAATAACTATGTTGAGTTTTCATTTTGGGATCTTTTTCATACAATGATTGGTGGATCCTTTTAATTTCTATTTTACCCTCTGCTTCTAGGAGATCAAGATAGTTTTCCTGGAAAATTTCTTGAAGTATGATGTCTAGGCTCTTTTTTTTTGATAATGGCTTTCAAGCACTCTAATAATTCTTAAATTACCTCCCCTTGATCTATTTTTCTAGATCAGTTGTTTTTCTAATGAGGTATTTCACATTTTCTCTATTTTTCTTCATTCTTTTCACTTTATTTGATTGATTCTTGATGTCTCATGGAGCTATTAGCTTCTACTTGCCACTTCTAACTTTTACGGAGTTATTTCTTCAGAGAGCTTTTGTATCACATTTTCCTTTTGGCCAAACCTACTTTTAAGGAGTTATTTTCTTCAGTGAGTTTTTGTTGACATTTTGATCAATTCTTCTTTTTAAGGAGTTCCTTCTCTTCAGTGGATTTTTGTGCCTCTTTTACCATTTGGCCTATTTTGTTTTTCAAGGTGCTATTTTCTTCAGATTTTTTTCCTCCTTTGCTAAGCTGATGACTCTTTTTCATGAATTTTTTCATCACTTTCATTTCTTTCCCCAATTTTTCTTCTACTTGTCTTATATGAATTTTAAAATCAGTATTGAGCTCTTTTATTAATTCATTTCGGGCCTGAGATCAACTCCTATTTTTCTTTAAGACTTTAGATGTAGCTGTTTTGACTCTTGTCTTCTTTTCAATTGTAATTTGATCTTCCCTGTCATTATTGTAGGGTTTTAAAAAAATAAACAAAGGACTTTATATTTAGGAAATTTAGGAAACTACTAGAGTTGCTTGAGTTGGAAAGCCAAATGATCAGATCTGTATTTGAGGTAAATTACTTCCTCAGCATTGTATTGAATGAACTGAAGTGATGAAAGACTTAAGTCAGGGAGACCAAGTAGGAGACTTTTAATAATTTAAGTGAGAGGTAATGAAGGTCTGAACTAGGGTGGTAGCTCTGTGAGTGATAAGGTCATATGTGAAAGATATCATCGAGTTAGAAATGGCAAGATTCTGCATCCAGATTGATAATACTGAGATTATGAACCTGAGACACTAGAAGAATAGCGTAACCTTCAACAGAAACAGAAAAGTTGGGAAAAGTAGAACATTTATTTAAGATGTCTGTAGGGCATCCACTTTGAAATATCCTGTAGGTAATACAAGATTTGGGACTAAAACTCAGGGTAGAGACATTGTTTTTTCTGTTGAACAAAATAAAAGGGCAAATTGGATCAAACATAAAACTGAAAGCTTGCATACTGTTAACATAATGAATGACAGAATTGTTCTACCAAGGGAACCTCTAGATTCTTTACCAAAGTGGAAAATAGCAGGTCTGAATAAGATTTATAATTATATCCTTAAACATTTCACAATGTTTCATGAGTTACTAATAGAATACTTTATCAGCTTCCTTTCTGATGCAAGTTTGATCCCATCTCTTGACAGAAGGTATCATGTGTTTTATTAACAAAATATGAAAACACCAATGGCCCCTCCAAATTTAATCCAATTATACATCTATGAATTTTATTCAAAGCAGATACAGCTCATATTAGGTAAAAAAAACTTTAAAAAAACACAGGAAAATAATATATTATCTAAGAAGCAGAAAGATTGGTCAAAATGTCACAGGGATATAAAAACAATAAAAGCAATTTAAAAAAATAATTGATTTTTGATGATTGAATAAGACACCTAAAGAACTACAGCACTTATACAACCTTAATTCATTATAACAAAACCTTTGACTTAATTCCTCAGTTATGCCTTATTTATGTACTATAAGTATATAATATAAATTTAAATATAGTAAGATCATTTGATTCTGACATGGAAAACTGTTCTGTATTTAAAATATCTGACAATGCAGCATCTTCCAGGGAAACTATTTAATTTGTTTATGGTTCTGCCTTATATTAATGCGTTCGTCACTTCTGAATAGAGCTAAGTATATCTTTCAGTGACATGAATTTATGTAATTTCACTTAAAATTACATTAATTATCTACTTTGTCCCATGGAATTTTCTGCAGTGGTATAAAAATATTGTTTAGACTTGATAAGTCTAAAATTCTTCATGTGTGTCAAAAAATAATAGAGACCAAAAGTTCTGAATTCACAAGGTGAATTCAACTAATGGATAAAAGAGATACTTATAAAACTTTAGTCTTCTCCAAGCAAATTAATTGTAATATAATGTGACTTGGAACCACAGATAGGCAATGCAACAGAGTCCTGCCTGCCCTCAAGGTTCTTTGGTGGCTAGGCAGAGGATTGATTGAACCTAGGGAAGATTTGAGGCAGGAAGACCAATTAGGAGGCCATTCTAATAGTCTAGATGGGGAGTGATGAGGTCTTAAACCAAAGTGGTTTGAATGTCACCCAGGGTAATATATAGCAAAGACTCTGGGTGACCTAAGTCTGCTATAGTAGCTGCAAAGACCTGACAGGAACCCTGAAATGTTGGCCAATTGGGTTTTGAAGATATTACTTACTATTTGACCTCCCCAACTAGTGTGATAAACCTCCTCCAGTAAATCTAAGAAACAAAATGATTGTCTTAGGGCAGCAGGTTGGCCATACTTGAAATTAATATGATTATCTTAGCATGGAAGAAAGCATTGTTAAAATGCCTACTATGTGCTAGACAGAGTAAAATGATCCCTAATAGCAATGATCTTATATTCTAACAGGGGACACACATGCACACATACATACACACACACACAACACATATAGGTATCTTACTGCAAAAATATAATTTTATATATGCATGTGTATATATGTGTGTATGCATTTATGTGTATATGTGTGTATGCACGCCCACATATGAAATTAGTGTGTTCTGAGAAGAGCCAAGATGGTGGAATAAAGTCAGGCACTCACCTGAGCTTTCCCAACTTTAAAATAAAGCCACAAAATGAATTCTAGAATCACAGAACCAGCAAAAGGATGGGGTAAAATAATTTTCTAGCCCAAGACAACTCAGAAGGCCAATAGGAAAGGTTCATCATACTGAGGTGAGAGTAGACGACCAGAGAGAATAGCACAGGCTGCCAATGGCAAGCCAGTAGTGAACCCTGAACCCCGGTAAAAGCCAACAGCAAGCCCTTGCACCCCTGTACAAAGCAGCAGAGATTGTGAGCTTCTGCACCAGGTAGTCAGGAGCAGGCCACACTAGAGCAGTAGGTGTTGGGGTGACTAAATCAATAACAGTGGCTACTGGAGTTCCCAGCCCAAGATAGTAAGGAGGATGGACAACTGGACAAAGCAATGCTGTCCTACAGTCAATGCTTGATGAAAAAATGCATTTAGAGTAATTAATGTCTTTATGACATAAATTATAATGTCTACTGTTTGACATGGTAAAGTGGATGGCAATAGATCTAGAAAGTATCAAGACTAAAACCTGCATGACAGCAATGAGACTCAGGGCGTACAACTCCATCACCAGGAAGTGAAAAAAAATGAATATTTTCTCAGAAAGGAAAAAAAATAATGAGCAATAAAAAATAAACAGATCTGATACGTATACAAGTGCTTTTGGAACAAATAGAACTTACTTCACAAAGAAATGGTAAAGGCTGACAAAAGGTTTGTAACTCTGTATTTGTTAAATGCAAATGATGGTGGTTAACATCCACATTATACAACCCGTAAAATGGCTGAAGTACAAGAGTGGAATTAAAAATTGCTCCATGGGTGACATCCATATAAAATCAAGCAGCAATACATTGACACAAGAGATATGAACAGGTCTTTGATAATGATTCAAGATTGGGTCATCTTGACTAGAAATTGCAGAAAGGTTAACCATAAGGAGTCCAGATTTATTGATTGATCCAAGTTATACAATGATTTACAATTATGATAATATATAATATGATATATATATGGATGATAATGATCATAATGATGAAAATCATGCAAAAAATCATCATAGGTTGCAAAAATTTAACATCTACTGGATACTTGGAAGCATATGATCAGCTTAAGAGTTGTACACAAGGAAATTACTGTTCTTTTAAACCAATATGATAATTCTTCATGCTATGAATACACATCATAAGAAAATTTAATTTTTTATTGCTGCCTCAGGGCAATGAGCCCTGGGTTTTATTAATATTAGATGGCTTGGATATATAAAATGGATAAAAAAATGAATTAAAAATATATTTTTGTTTGGATACTTTCTACATCTATTGCCATTCATTTTACCATGCCAAAGAGTAGACATTCAGACTGGTATTATAAAGAGGTTAATTGTTCTAACTATGTTCTTCCCATTTTGACTTTAGGATGCCAGTCACTCACTTAACATTAAGCCTCCAGCTTTCTCCTTGAGAGTTTTATATTCAATGAATTTGCTATGAATACAAATCTGACAATGTCCTTGGAAATTTGAAGAATGTGGTGTAGTAGGAATGGATTATTATTATACATGCAACTGTTGCCCACAACTGTCTAGTCATAATGGTGATCCATAAGAATGTAAATACAACATTTTAATATAATCCTATTAGTCTTTAAACTACATGGAATAAAAGCTTTTAAAATATAAAAAGCCAACAATATTGAGCAATGATCAACTTTGATAAACTTAGCTCTTCTCAGCAAAACAATGATCTAAGACAATTCCAAAAGACTCAATGCTGTCCATATCTAGAGAAAGAACTATGTAATCTGAATGCAGATCAAAGCATACTACTTTCACTTTTTTTTAGTTTTTTTCTTCTTGTGTTTTTTCTTTGGTTCTAATTCTTTTACAAAATGATTAATGCAAAAATATGTTTAATATGATTACATACATATAACATATCAGATTGCCTGCCATCTTGGGGAGAGGAGGAGGCAGAAAAAAATGGAACTCAAAATCTTATAAAAGTGAATGTTGAAAGCTATCTTTACCTGCAATTTGAAAAGTAAAATACAATCTATGGGGAAAAAAGAAATTAAACTCCTGTTTTGTTCCTGAAAAAAATGAAATATAAAGAATCAACAGAAGATATCTAAATCATGTGGGAACAAAGCAAGGTATATGTCATCGTAGGAATGTTGTATGTTCCTAGAGTTGTCTCAAAGACAGTAAAGTGAATCTATATAGTTTATATTCAGTACTGTCACTTGATTACAAAGAATCATTATATCCATCTCCACAAAATACTACAGAAAACTGATCATAAAGGAATGACAGCAGGATAGTGATTATCCTGGGAATATCTGACTTTCATCAAAAAAAGATGAAAGGAAAGCATGATAACAATAATAGTAATAATAATAACTTTGCATGTTCCATGTGCTGTTACAGTTATAAAATATGTTAAATGTATTATCCTTTCTGAGCCTCACAACCCTATGAGTTACCTGGTAGCAAGTACTAATAATCTCTACTTTATCTACTAGAAAACAGGTTTCGAGGGAGCAAATGACTTTCCTAAAGCCACAGAGTCAGTGAGTGTCAGAGCCATAACTTGAGTTTAGGTCTTCTATCATCAAATCTACTCTTCTTTCCATTAAACATCTCTGTCTTACTATTCATAATCCAGTAGAAAGAAAAAGAGAGATGAGAAAGAAGATGGTAAGAATTTGGATTAAATTTTATTAAATAATGTTAATTATTTTATATAAGACCCAGGGCATAGGTTTCAAATATTAACTGAACTAGTTAGCTCAACTCTGTTTTAAACTCAGTCAATATTTCAGTGGGATATTTCTATAAAGCTAATGCACATCTCAGGAGACTCTTGACATGGCAATGATGACATGTTTATGAAGTTAGATTATGTAGGCAAGATGGTTTCAAGTCTTGGAGGATCTGTTCTGATGCCAAGAAATGATTACTTTGTATTTATATAGATGGCAGAGTAATTTTAAAGTAACTCTAAGGAGACCTTGTTTTTGTGTGAAAATGAATTACTATCAAAGTAAATGAAACTAATGTCAGATACCAAAGCAAAGACATTCATCTGGAACCAAAGTGACCTCTGATAAGTGAAAAATTCTAAAATATTCCAGAGAATAAATTAAGTCTGGTGTTAAGACAGTTTGATTTTTTTTTTTTATTTTCCCTTTGGCAACGAGAACAATTTACTGATCCTTCCCTCTGTCCCTCCCTCTCACCTCAGAAGAGCAGATTTGGTCTTACAATGCCTCTTCTATTACTCATAATCCAGAAATTGGTTTCCCTCCTTGTCTGGGTCTTCTTTCTGGTGGCTTCTTTATGTTATGGAATTCAATTTGTCTGACCCCATGAGTGTCACAGGCTTCATTTGGCAGGTTATTTCACGAAGTTTTTAATTACAATAAAGACCAGAGAATTTATACCCTGGTGTTGCATTGTTGCCATTGTTAAAGGTCTACCTTTGGGGAGTAGACAGTGCTAATTATGCTGATTGGAGATGAAATTACCAGGTTAAGTACTGAACAGGTGTTTGAGCTGAAGTGGAGCCAAGATATTCATGCAAATTATGAAGAGGTATGAGATGTTTATCATTCATAAGCCACCAAATGAATCATTTAAATAAACTTGGAGACACTTAGGAAAAATGAATGACTCAAGCCACAGACAACTTTAAATGAATTCAACCTGTTCCTTCTTAACCAATCAAATAGAAGGTAAAAATGTATATATTCTCTTATTATGGGTAAGAGACCATAAAACTGGTTTTAATTGTAGGGCATCCACAGAATTATATCTTTAGAGCTGAAAAAGATCTCACAGGGTATCTAGTTCAGTTCTCCCATTTTATAGATGAAGAAACTGAAACACAAAGAATAATTGATTTGCTTAAGTTCTCATGCTTAGTAAGTGACCAAATCAGGACTCACATTCAGGTTTTCTGCCTCCAAATTCAGTGCTCCTTATGCTACATTGCATTTTTAAAAATTTAATTTATTTTTTGATTACAGTTTAAGTTCCAAACTGTCTCTCTCCCTCCCCAACCACCCTGCACTAGAGAAGATCACCATTTCACACACACACACACACACACACACACACACACACTCACATTCACATATGTGTGTGTGTGTGTGAAATCATGCTATAAATCTATTTATCAGTTCTTTCTTTGGGGGTAGATAGCATCTTCAAAGGTCCTTTATAGCTGATTTGCATATTTAAAATAGTCAGAAGAGCTTAGTTGTTCACAGTAATTCTTCAAACACTATATGTTGCATGCTATTTCTGTATCCAACATTCTCTTGGTCTTGATCATTTCATTTTTCATTATTGCATGCAAGTCCTTCCATGCCTTTTCTAACATCAACTGGATCATTTCTTACAGCACAGTAGTATTCATCACAATCATGTATTACAACTCGTATAGCCATTCCCCAATTGTTGGACATGTGCTCAATTTCTAGGGTTTGTTTTTTTTTTGCCACCACAAAAAGAGCAGCTATAAATATTTTAGAAGAGCTAGGTGGTGCTTTCGATAGAGCCCCAGATCTGGAGTCATGAAGACTCATCTTCCAGAGTTCAAATCTGGCCTCAGACCCTTAATAGCTCTGTGACCCTGAGCAAGTCAATAAATCCTATTTGCCTCAGTTTCCTCACCTGTAAAATGAACTGGAGAAGGAAATAGCAAAGCAATATAGTCTATCTGCCAAGAAAGTCCCAAATGTGGTTATGGAAAATCAGACATGATTGAACAACAACTTAATAGAGAATTTGGAGTTTGAAAAAAGAATTATTTCATAAACATGTCAAAATCATTTTCTACTAATCAATTCCTCAAAACCATATGCTATTCCTGAATTAATAAATGGTCAAAGGATATGAACAGGCAATTTTCAGGCGAAGAAATTAAAGCTATCTATAGTCATATGAAAAAATGCTCTATATCAGTACTGATTAGAGAAAATGCAAACTAAAACAACTCTAAGCTACTACCTCAAACTATCAGATTGACTAATATGACAAAAAAAGAAAGGAAAATGATAAATGTCGGAGAAGGTGCAGGAAAATTGGAACACTGATGCACTGTTGGTAGAGTTGTGAATTGTTCCAACCATTCTGGAGAACAATTTGGAACTATACCCAAAGGGCAATAAAGCTGTGCATACCCTTTGATCCAGGCAATACCACTACTAGATCTGTATCCCAAAGAGGTCATAAAAAAGGAGAAAGGACTCACATGTATAAAAATATTTATAGCAACTCTATTTGTGGTAACCAAGAACTAGAAATTAAGGGAATTTCCATCAGTTGGGGAATAGCTGAACAAGTTGTGATATGAATGTAATGTAATTTTGTTGTTCTATAAGAAGTGACGAGCAGGCTGACTTCAGAAAAACCTGGAAAAACTTGCATAAACTGATGCTGAGTAAAGTGAGCAGAACCAGGAGAACATTGTATACAGTAATAGATACATTGTATGATGACCAACTTTGATAGACTTAGCTCTTCTCAGCAGCACAATAAGCTAGGATAATTCCAAAAGACTCATAATGGAAAATGCTATGGACATCCAGAGAAAGAACTGGGGAGTCTGAATGCAGATCAAAGTATACTATTTTCTTTTTTTTCTTTCATAGGATTTTTCTCTTTTGCTCTGATTCTCCTTTCATAGCATGACTAATGTGGAAATATGTTTAGTATGATTGTACGTGTATAGCCTATATCAGATTGCATGCCGTCTTGGGGAGGGAGAAAAAATGGAATTTAAAATTTTATAAAAGTGAATGTTGAAAACTATAGCTAACTAAACAAATAAATAAAGAAGCAAGCAAATAAATAAAAGAAAAAGAATTAAAAAGAGAAAAATTCCTTTAATAGAAAATTTAATTACAATGTATCTATTACTCAATCTATCAAAAATCAAAGTTAATACAAGTTAATCCTTTTTTTTTCTTTTTAGACTAGAGTCCCCATCTTGCCCGGGTTAGGAGTATAGCAGCAACTCACAGACCCAAGTTTACTACTGAACAGCCTGGTAATTTTTGACAGATTCCATTCATGACTTGAGCCAGTTTGTTCCTCCTTAGGCAGCCTAATAGCCCACCAGCCCATATTGGTGCTAGACTTAGTTCAGACATCAGATCTTAATTAGCATAGCTCTACTATAACTCAGAACCTCTAAGTTCAATGAATCCATCCGCCTCCCTGGAGGCTGGGATAACAGGCATGTGCTACCATGCCCACATGTTAATGGATTTTTAAAAGACCACCCATTCAATAAGTTTGTTAACTTCATTCCTAAGCCTCTCTGGTATTAATGCAATTCACTTGGATACAGTTCAAACAACAAAACCTCAATCATAGATAGTAATTAGGACAGACACAAGATCATAAATTGGGAGGTGGAAGGGGCCTCGGGACTTATCCAATCCATTTCCTTCTCTTTAGAAACAAAGAAACTGAGGCCCAGATGTTAAGTCTAAGCTCACATAAGTAGTAAGTAGTAAGGATACAAATGTAGGTCCTGTGCTTGCAAATTCAATACTTTTTTCGCCATACCAGGAATGACAAAGTGAAATAGGTGTTTTAGGAATATTAACTGGAGAGGAAGTGGGATTAAATGAGTCTTGGAGGCAGAAAGTCTGAATTCATGGCCATTCTCTGAGCTATATGAGGGACCATATAACTGAGCAAGTCACTGAACTTCTTACTACTCTAGGCAAATTTTTAAGATTAGAAGTTGCAGAGCAGGTACTGATCTACATAAAGGAAGTTTGCTCATCGCGAATTCCCTGCACTGATAAAATCAGAAGTCTCTTCCAACAGCATCTTGATGGCCTAGAGGTAAAAGATCCTGAAGTCAGGGAGGCCAATTAAGAATTCTTGCATCCAGACGTGAGGTGATGATGGCCTGCAATGGGGATGGTGAAGGTAGAATGAGAGAGATGAGACGTTCCAAGTGGGTAGAGAAAATCAAGGCTACTGGACTTCTTGAATGATAGATGTTTTTAAAGGAAACACTATTATTTTCAAATATACACAATGACCTAGTCTAGGTTGGAAAAAATTGTTGCATGATAGTCTGTTTTAATGAATAAACTGACTTCCATTAAAATTCTGTTTCAATGTCTCATCATGACCTGGAACCCTGGCTGGGTTATCCAAGGTGTCACATAAAGTTAATACAGGGTTTACAATTTAGGGTGTTGTTTTTATTCAATTGTTTTCAGTTATGTCCAACTCTTCATAACCCCATTTGGAGTTTTCTTGACAGTGATACTGGAGTGCTTTGCCATTTCCTTTTCCAACTCATTTTGTAGATGAGGAAGTTGAGGCAGACAACATCAAATGACTTGCCCAGGTTCACACAGCTAGTAAGTGTCTGAAGCAAGATTTGAACCCAGGAAGATGAGTCTTCCTGCCCTTAGGCCTGGAACTCTTTTTACTGTGCTACCTAGCTGCCACAATTTAAGGTAAAAGGCAATTTAAGGTAAAAAGCTTTTTACTAAAAGCTTTATTTCATCCATAGTTATAAGACTTGGCATGGAGTAGCCTTGGTTAGTACATAGAGGACTATGAGACGTTCAACCTTCTGAACACGAACCATTTCAGGCAAGTATGTGTAGTACATTCTGGATTCATAACCCATCAGCCCATGACCTTTGGGCCAGTTTAATGTATTCTAGGCAAGAAAACAATGACTTCCTAATCTGACACTGTATCATTTGCCAGGTAGGGTAAGACAGAATAAACTCTGCTTATCTTAAAAGCTAAAGCTAGGCTTATGGAAGAACAGGAAGTTAAAACAGAGTGGTGAACCTGACCACCAAGTCATGCTGAAATTGGAGGCTAATTATTTAATCGAGCTAATAATGTCAAGCAAGAGGAAATTAATGTATCCCCTCTTCCTGTCACCAATTCCAGCAATCTTTTCAAGGTGGAAAAGTATTGAACAGATAGTCTTGGCACCTGATGGTCTTGCCTAGATATACCTGGTGAAGGTCCAGTATTAAAAGGTTGACCAACAGGTCTCTTTTCAGTGACAGTAATTGATGAAATAATTGGCATAGAAGAAGTTAAGCCTGGCTGGGTGGGGAAATGGTCCTTACTCTTTTCTATCCATTTAGATTTGTGTTGTTCAGATGTTTAAGTTGTGTCCAATTCTTTGTGACCCCATGTGGGGTTTTCTTTGGAAAGATACTGTAATGGTTTGCCTTTTCCTTTTCCATCTCATTTTACAGATGAGGAAACTATGACAAACAGAGTTAAGTGACTTGCCCAGGGTCACACAGCTAGTAAGTATCTAAGGCCCAATTTGAACTCAGGAAGATGAGTCTTCCTGACTCCAGGCCCACTATTTTATCTACTGCACCATCTAACTACCCATAGCTATCAAGTCTGCAAATTGTTTTCTCAGTTAACTATTTCCCATCTAATTCTAACTGCACTTATCTGGCTTGCTCAGAAGGTTTCAATCTCATATTATCAAAATTATCTGTTGGATCTTTTATGATTCTCTCTATTGCCTGTTTAGGAAGAAAGAAAGCAATCATTTATCAAATACCTATTATATGTCAGGCACTGTGCTAAGTGGTTTACAAATATTATCTCATTTGATCCTCACAACAACTTTAAGAGGCAAGATAGGTGCTATCATTATCCTCACTTTTTAGTTGTGGTAACTGAGATTGTGACCTGCATTGGGCCACTCAGCTAGCATGTTTCTGAGGCTGGGTTTGCATGAAGGTCTTCCCAATTCCAAGCTCAGCACTTTATTCACTGTGACATGTCATTGCCATTAGTTTAGTTAAGAATTTTCTAGGACAGCTAGGTGGTACAGGGAGTAGATCACAGGCCCTAGAGTCAAGAGGACTTGAGTTCATATCTGGCCTCTAGCTGTGTGACCTTGGGAAAGTCACTTAACCCCAACTGACTTGCCTTGCCTTCTCCAAAAAACAAACAATAATAACAATAAATTTCTCCCAATTAGAATGAGGAAGTTATTTTCTTCCCTTCTCCTTTAATTTATATATGATGTGCATATTCAGGTTATACAATGATGTACAGAAGAGACTTAGTGGTCAGAAAGATGGTTTGAAACCACAAAGACAAAGAATCTAGACTTGTCTCTGACACTTATTTACTCTGGTTTTAGCTGAAAGTCTGTGATATGCTTCCTATATATACCTCATTACCATTGAAATAAAAGTTTTTATCCATTCTTCCCGTAGAAGTTGTTTATATTTGTGGGAGGGTATCTCCCTGGATTATGGAATGGGGGGAGGTTTTTACTACACCGTAAATTTTTGAAGAGCTAAGTCTGCCATATGACTGTTGATAGGCATACCTGTAAGTTTGTGAGCAATAGCATTAGGAGCAGGTCCCTGTCAGTCTGTCAAAAAGCATTTATTAAGCACCTGATATGCACCAGACACTGTGCTAAGTGTTAGGAATAACCCCATCCCCCCAAAAAATGATAGTGCTTGCTCTCAAAGAGCTCACAATCTAATGGTTCTGTCACAGAGCCCACAGATGGTAGCTAGCAAACAGAACTGCTAGAATTGTCTCCTAGATAAGATGTACTCCCTCTCCCATACTGTCCTGTCCTGTCCTGTCCTCTCTTTTCCTGGAACCTGGCAAGACTCCTGGCCTCACTGTTCTCATCCATGAAACCAGGATAATTAAGATGTTATTCCTGACATCACAATTTTTTAAAAAGTCATTTGTAAGCCTCAAAGTGCTATGGTAGTTGGAATTGCCTTTGTTTTTCTCTTCCTCGCTTTTGTTATTTGAGAGATTCATGGCCTAAAGGAGCAGTGCCTAATCACCCTCTTCTGATATCCTGTTCCCTAACCTAAACAAACAAACAAAAAGTAATTTGGTGGTAACCACACTGAGATGACCCAACCCAAGAGCTTGAATCTAAGTATATGGAATACCAAGAGATGCTAAATTAGCATGGTCCAACCATGAGCAATATTTTTTTTTAAATTCTTCATTTGAGGGGAGTTTTGTAATTATGATGTTCTTTCTAATGGAAAAAAAATTATAGGATGCAATCAAAGATTTCTTTGTTATAGGATTTGCTATTTCAAGTATTTTACAAGCTTCTAAATCCCTCCATTAAAGAGACTTTACTTTTATTTAAAAGAAAAATGATTCTGTTTAGGAACAGATCAAAACTGTAGGTCCTTCATAGGCCTTATGATCACAAAAGAGAGAAAGGTCTAAAAAGTGTTCTAGAATTATTGGGGAGCATTACACTGTTTTTCATGAGATGCCCATAAGGTGATTAAAAATGATTAATTCAGACCAGAAATAGAGGTATCCATGAACAGCCTGCAGACCATGTGGAAGGGTACAAATTGCTCTTAGAAAATTAATCATCTAGAAAAATACATGAAACCATTTTAGCTGAAATTCAGTGATATTATTGTCTGGCCATTCAACACAGCTTATATCTGCTGTTTTATATGCCACCTTTTCATATATTCATATTTTCCCTTTTCCATTAAACTGTAAGTTCATTGAGGGAAGGAGCTGTGACTTATTTTTCTATCCATTTCTTATTATGATTAGAAGAATATTGCTGGATACATAACAGCTACTATGTAGATATGTGTTATTTGATTGAATGAGGAAATCCTGAACTAAACAAAGGAAGATTCATAAGTCATCTCAGCTATTGGAATGCCCATTCACTTACAACCAAATGACTTCCCTTAGAGACATTAAAACAGAGTCGATAGAAAGACTTCTTTAGCAATTAGTTAATTACATGAGTTTACAGTATGCAGCAAAGAAGTGTGGCATAATGGAGAAAGATCCAGCTCCTAAAGTCAGAAAGCCATTGGTCCAAGTTTTATCTCAACTCTTCAGTGTTCCAGGAAACCCTCTTAGACATATTGCAGAACAGCTGCCAATCTATTTTGGTAGATATCATTTCTTGAACCAAGGAAATTACATACCTGGATATGTGCACATGTGTGTGAGTAAATTTTAAATATATATATATCTGTCAGTCTGTCTTTCTCTCTATCCCCACATATATAAATAACTTGTAATTCAATCAGACAGTAGGCTATGACTCTCTAAATTTATATATTACTCTGGGTTATATAACTCAGTTATATATATATATACACATATATGTCTAAATTTATATATAACTGTGTGTGTGCATGTGTGTGTGTGAAGAGAAGAGAGAAGAGAAATAAGAGAAAAAAAACAGAGAGGAGAGAGAAAGGAGAAAGAAGAGGAGAGAAGAGAGAAAAAGAAGAAATCAGAGGAGAGGAGAGGAGGGAAGGGGAGAGGAAGGGGATATTAAAGAGGAGAGGGAGGAGAGAGAAGAGGAAAAGAAGAGGACAGGACAGGAGAGGGAGTACATCTTATCTATGAGACACAATTCTCTCAGTTCTGTTTACTAAAACACTGTTAGCTGTTTTTCTTTCCATTTTTCAGATAAAGAAATTGAAGCATAAAAAGCATGCACCTATTGAATCAGCACTTTCACGGCTGAGACTGCACAAGGGGGTCAATCCTGTGCTTCAAGGTCTCCAAGCCTCAGACTCAGGTCAGCAGGAACATCTTGTGGCCCTTGAAATTCTACATCTTGATAGCAGAGATTAAGAGGATGCCCAACAGACAGTGTAGGAAGAAGGATCTTCCAACACACTGAGGAATTTTCATTTTTCCCATGAAATTGGATTGACTTATTAAAGCTCGCTATGTATACGATACCTGTCTTCTAGGAACCTTTTAAAACAATTTTCAGACATTATCTCATTCAGTCTGACAACAACCCTGGGAAGTAGGTGGGTGGCAAGTATGATCATAATTATTTTTAAACTATAAGAAAATACCAGAGCTAGCTTTGGAGTTTTGAGGCCCATTGTGCATAATAAATCAAATGAATGTTATGACAAAATATGTGAACAATAGGGCCATTATGAAACTTTAAAATTTGGTTGATCACTAATTAACAAAGAAACCTTGTGTCAGAATAATTAGGCTGTACAACTTCATAATTATTTTTCATTCATTCATTGTTTTAAATTAATATTTGTTGAAAAATATTTCAAATTATCCTCAGTATGAAGTTGGTAATATCTCTTATCTTAGGTGGAGCAGTGTGTAGAAAGTCAGTCTGGAAACCAGGAAGAACTGGTTATTCATTTCCTTATGCCTCTGACAGATATTACTTGTGTGATGCTTACCAAGTTGCTTAACCTCTCAGTGCTCTATGCAACTCTCTAGGACTGTAAGTTTATAGAGGAAGCACCAACCAGCATTTTTATTTTGTTATTTATTTAATGTACTTTTATATGTAATTCTCTGATGGAACTATATAACAGAATTTGGTCACATTGGTATGTATGCAGTCTTTGAAGAGCTGGTTCAGGGAGGGGTGGTATTGAGGCAGTAGGATTTGTTCATTCTGATCTCTGAAAGTCAACACTCCCAGAATCCTAGTTAGCAAAGAAAAGTTGGTGACCAGAGTAAGAACAGCAAAGCAACAGCTCAAGTGAGAGAAAGGAGGCAGGGCTACCTTTTCCACAAAGATTTTGTTTAGTCGAGGCCCAAATGAGTTCTTTCTTTCCTTTACACTCAAAGACTTAGCACCACGCTGTTTCCAAATCTCAGGTTCAGAGAGCACTACAGAGGCCATCTAATCTAATCAATAGCCAAGCAAGCGGGCCCCTTCTACAACAACCATGCAAAGCATTCTCCTACCTCTGCCTGAAGACCTCTAGAAAAGGGAACTAGACTCCCTTCCAGGGTAGCCTGTTCCACTTTTCAATAGTTCTAAATATTGGGAAGTTTTTCTGTACATTTAACCTAAATCTGTCTTTCTATAACTTCTATCCACTGTTCCTAGTTCTACCCTCTGGGACCAAGTAGAACAATACTAAGCCTTCTTCCTTGTGACAGCCCTTCAAATACTTAAAGATAACTATTATGCCTACTTAAAAAGTTTTGTCCGGAAAATACATGGCATTTTTGTCTGTTTTTTTCTTTCAATTTCATATACAGTGCTAAAATAAATAAGGAATAACATTTTTTTAAAATTATTTTATTTGTTTTCAGTTTTCTACAATCATTTCCATATATCTTAGATTTTTTTCCTTCATTCCCCCTCCTTCCTCCCTCCCTCCTTGTCTGAGATGGCATGCAATCTTATATAGGTTCTACACATGCATTCCTATTAAATACACTTTCACCTTAATCATATTGCATAGAAGAATTAGAATGAATAGGAGAAATCATAAAACAAAACAAAATATAAAAGAAAATTGTCTGCTTCACTCTGCAATCCAATTCCACAATTCTTTCTCTGGATGTGGAAGGTGTTTTTCCTCAAGAGTCCATTGGGAATTTTTTTAGGTCCTTGCATTGTTGTAAAGGATTAAATCTACCAGAAAAATTCCTCACACACTGTGGTTGTTGCTATGTACAAAGTTCTCCTGGTTCTGCTCCTGTCACTCAACATCAGCTCATGTAAGTACTTCCAGACCTCTCTGAAGTCTGCCTGTTCCTCATTTCTTATAGCACAATAGTATTCCATTACATTCATATATCACAACTTGTTCAACCATTCCCCAATTGACGGGCATCCCCTTGATTTCCAATTTTTGGCCACCACAAAGAGTTGCTATAAATATTTTTGTATGTGTGGGGACCCTTTCACATTAGTAAGAAACAGCTTCAGTGCATTTGAATATTTCTTGAAAAAGGGAAGTTTCAGTTTGCTTCAGTTTGGTTGTTGTCCTTCATTCTCAAAGAGGACCAAAATGACATCACTATACTAGAGTCAAGTTTCAGTGTGTCTGACTGTGACTGAACAGACCAATAAGAGCTGGGAATGCTGTACCACAGGTCAGGCACAAATAGCCCGTGGGAACATTTGGGGTGGATTGTCTAAATTTGCGCATCTTGCATTTCCTTTGAGTTTTTTCAATTCTGCTTTGCTCATAGAGCACAGCACCTACTCTGATATGGGCACACCATTCTGGGCTGTCCTATGCCAGACACTCTCTCATGTCACATAAACAATTCCAAAGTTCTTAAGAGACCTTAAGAGTGTTCTTGTATCACTTCTTCTCACCACTATGTGAGCACTTGCTCTGTGTGAATTCTCCATAAAATAGTCTTTTTGGCAAGCGTACTTTTTGCATTCAAACAATACAACGAGTACATCAGAGTTGTGCTCTCTGAAGCAGACTTTGAATGCTTGGCAGTTTAGTTCAAGAAAGGGTGTGTTCAGGTAAGACTAGTACCTCTGGTGTGAGGGCTGCTTTCCACCTTTGATATCCATCTGTTCTACCCACCTCTCACCTGTGGCTCCAGTGCTCACAGCCTGGTAAACCATTTTGGCAGATGGACTAAATCAGGTTAAGGTTACCCAAGGGGTCTCAAACCCATTGGTGAGTTAGGGGGGTGGCTACCCTAAGCATGTGAAGACTTCCCCTGGTGGAATGGGCAAATGAGAACAATTTGTTCCAAAGGCCAAGAAGGCAGCTGAAGCAGTCTCTGTGGGGCACTTAGAGCTTGGGCAGACATCAAAGACACTAGGTCATCCACTGCATCTTGAGCCATCACTAGTCATCTTGATTCTGTCCTGCCACTGGACTGTCATGATTCTGGAAGAGAGAGTGAGGCTGATGACTTCAAGAAACTCTGCCTTACTTAAATCCACTTTACCCACAAATCAAAAGACATCATCCATACCACTTTACCATGTATACTTATCTCAAAGTCCTGTGGAGAAAGGCAAGTGATGAAGCAGCAGGTACAGGTATACTGGAAACTGTAGTCACAACCTTACACACAGGTGGCCTGGCCAAAGAGTCATTTCTTACTGCAAGCAGCAGTGGAATTCAGCAGCCCTCTGGGTGTCCGAACATCCTTCTAAGGATCACACTCCTCACCTCTTGGTGTGAGGAAGGGGCTAGAAAAAGTGCCCCCAAAATTGTCTCCTTACCCAACCCTGGCCTGATTACCTACCAAGGCTGACAGGAAATCACACTCTGTGGTCAAAACACACACACACACACACACACATTGTACAAAAATGTCTGCAGATGATTCCACTCACCATCGGCACATGGAATGTGCACACACTTACAGACAACACAAACTCCAGTAGACCTGAAAGAGGAACAGCTCTTGTTGCAAGAGAACTCAGCAGGGATCAAATCCAAATAGCAACCCTGAGTAAAATAAGGCTGGCAAAGAGGACAGCTTACTGAAGTCGGAGCAGGATATACATATTTCTGGAGTGGCGGAAGTGAAGAGGAGTTCCATGAAGCTGGAGTAGGTTTTGCAATCAAAACTAATCTAGTCAACAAGCTTGCACACCTGCCAAAAGGAGTGAATGACTTGCGCATGACAATGAAGTTGCCACTTGTAGGAAACGTCATGCCACCATCATCAATGCCTGCGCTCCCATCATACCTAGCCCAGATGAGGTCAAAGAGAAAATTTAATAAAGCCCTGGAAACCCTTGTCGTCAATGTGCCAAAAGAGGACGAGCTTATAATTCTGGTTGACTTTAATGCTAGAGTAGGCTCAGACTACCAGACTTGGCAGAGAGTCCTAGGGAGGAACGGAGTTGGAAAGAGCAACAGCAATGGTCATTTACTACTGAAGACTTGTGCATAGCATGACCTCCTCACCAACACTGTCTTCTTTCACCTAAAAGGAACATTTCATATATTAGTTCAATGAATTCTTAAGAATGCTTATCTTGGTACAAGAGTAATAATAAATAGCTAGCTAAAATAAATAATAAATAAAAAAATAAATAAAGAGTAATAAATAAATAGCAATAATGTTTGTGAAGTTCTTTACATACACTATTTGTGAAGTACTTTACCTACACTACATAACGATTTTATTGAATGAGATAACAACCTTGTGAGCTAGATACTATTCTTATTCCCATTTTATATATATGGAGAAGTTGAGCCTGAGAGAGATTAAGTGACTTGCCCAGGGTCACAAAGCTAGTAAGTGCCTGAGGTGGATACAGAGCTGTCCTTGGAATCAAGAAAACCTAAATTTAAATTTGGCCTCATATATTTACAGGCTGTGTGATCCTGGGCAAGTCAATGAATTGCTCAGTGCTCCAGGTAAATCTCTAAGACTATAAATTGGAGACTAATAATTAACACCAAGAAAACACAGGTGCTCCATCAACCACCACTCCACCATCCATACATGGAACCATCGATTACAGCAAATGGAGAAGTTTTGATTGCTGTGGATAAGTTCACTTACCTGGTACTTCCCAGAGATGTACATATTGCCAATGAGACTGATGCACGCATTGCCAGAGCTAGCTCAGCGTTTGGGAGGGTCCAAAGAAAAGTTTGGAAGAGAAGAGGTATTAGACTATCTACCAAGCTGAAGGTCTACAAAGCCATTGTTTTGACCTCATTATTGTATGCTTGTGAAACATGGATGATCTGCTAGTACCATGCCAGAAAACTGAATTGCTTCCATTTGAACTGTCTTAAGAAGATTCTGAAGATCGCCTGACAGGATAAGGTACCAGACACTGAGTTACAACAAAGACACCAGTCCTTGCTCAAACTAAATTGTCAGGTATTCAAACTATGCTTCAGACAGCACAACTTTGATGGACTGGTCATGTTAAAATGCAAAATGTACCTTTCCCAAAAAGACTATTTTATGGAGAACTCATATGGGGCAGGTGATCACATGGGGCCCAGAAGAAGCACTACCAGGACACTGTCAAGGTCTCCCTCAAGAACTTTGGATTTCACTGTGAGTGTGTGTTCTTCTTTTGTTGCAGAAGAAGATTATGCCATCAGAGAAATAACAACATGACTTGCACTTGACTTTTTTTGAGTGAGGGGGAGCTGTGCAGGTCACCAGCCTCATTTTTCCTCCAGAGCCATCTGAATCCAGTAACCAGATATTCATCAGGATGACTGGAGATGATGCAGGATGAGGCAATTGGGTTAAGTGACTTGCCCAAGATCACACAACTAGTGAGTGTCAAGTGTCTGAGGTGAGTTTTGAACTCAGGTCCTCCTGACTCCTGCACTGGTTCTCTATCTGCCCACCTATCTGCCCCTATTTGACTGTGCAACATGGGAGAAACTGGCATAGGACCTCTCAATATGGCATGCCCACATCAGAAAAGGTGCTGTGCTCTATGAGTAAAGCAGAATTGAAACAGCTTAAAGGAAATGTAGGATGCACAACTTTGGAGTAACCACCCCAAATGTTCACACAGACAATCTGTTCCCAGTCTGTGGTAGAGCATTCCAAGGTTGTATTGGTCTGATCAGCCACAGTTGTACACATTGAAACTTCAGTTTGTCATGGTGATGTCATTTTGGTCTTCTTAAAGAACAAAGGACCACAACCAACCAAGTTGGAGACTACGTGCCAATCTGTATTGACAGAAGGAATCTCCTCACTTGTAGTTCCTAATAATAATAGCTCTAATTTACATAACGCTGAAAGGTTTACAAAGCACTTTACAAATATTTAATTTTATCCTCATGACAAAACTGGGGGATAGGAGCTATTATTAAACTCTTATTTACAGATGTGGAAAATGAGACAGATAGAGGTTAAGTGAGTTACCCATGATCGTACTGTTAAGTAAATTTCTGAAGCCAAATTTGAACTCAAGTCTTCCTGACTCCAGGTTCAACACCATATCCACTTGGCTACCTCAAGTCAGTATCAATGTAATCAAAGATTCAATTAATAAAAAGAAAGAAAAAATATATTAGGTAAGAACCAACTACTATTACTCTACAATAAATGATTGAATCAAGTTTTGTTCCATTGTAGACAAATGGTATTCTTTTTTATGTTGATAATGGTTTCTTTGTTTTACTTTTATCTTCTGCTATACCCAGTTTGTCACAGTTATCTGATATAGACAGTTCAATTATATACTAAGGCAGGCAGTGGATGCCAAATGTTAAGCTATAATGAAGAAAGCTAGAATCAGTGAATGTAGATGAATATATAGGCTCAACAGAATACCTTAATCAAGGTCAGTGCTCACTAAATATTTATTGAATTTATTAGATAAAATTAAGGTGGATATTTCCATTTCATTCTTAGATATAGCATAGGGCCCAAAATAATGTGTTGTTACTTTTGAAGTTGAATCTCGTCATCCTGTGTCCTCTTCTGCTTTGCAGCTCTTCAACTAAGTCCTTTTCCAGAGGAAGGATCAAAAGACTTAATAATGAAATGCTGACTTGAGAAGACATTAAGCAGATACCAGTAACCTTACAATAGTACTATTGTTAATACCATTGGGTAAATACATTGACCCAGTAGGGGAAAAAAGTGTGATGGGAGTGACGTACATTGATGTGATTTTTACTGTTTCTTATGTGGATTATTTTGGATAATTATTTTGGATAATTAAACCTGGAAGTGATTCAATTTCACTGTCTGCGAGAGGGAACTGAATGTTCATCACATATCAGTGTAAAGAATAACAAATAGGAAAGGATTATCTAATTACTTTGGAGCATTACGTAAAGCAATGGTTAGGAGTGATTTGGGGGATGGGGTCATATGGAGGGTGGACCTTCATTGAAGGGAAATCCTAACGAGGAAACTCCACATACCAAAGCATCATTTGCCCCACAACTACTCATCTTAGAGAACTGTCTTGAGTACCTAGAGGCTAAGTGATTTGGCCAGGGTCACATAGCCTGCAGACATCAGAGGCAGGATTTGGGTTCAGTTCTTTCTGACTTGAGGGTCACTTCTCTATCCAGAACACTACACTGCTTCTACAGTAAGAATAATATTTACCATTCAGAAGTGAATGGCAGAATTCATGAATGTAATTTACAAGTTCCACACACATAGTTGTTAATCTAGTCATGGAGATATAAAAACTTGAGAACTCTCACTCTCGAAATATCTGACTTGCATTGTACCGTGGTTTCAATTTCTATGAGGCTTCTATTTTGAAAATATTCTCATCCTAAATATCTCCTGACAGTCACTCTACTGAAGATTTTTGATAAATGTTTTCTAGAAAGTTGCCTGCACACTGAATTCAATAACAGATGTAGTTGATATATCCGATTTAGTAGCTAATACATTGACCTTCTTGATGTGCATGTCTTAATGGATATGAGATCTAACATATTGTTCATTTAGGCTTCCCCCCCACCTCCTAGAAATATATCTAATCCACATGACTGCATTTGATTCCGCAGTGATAGCTCTAACTAGGTGACATGCTTGGCTCAGTTGATGTTAACTTTGATTTAGTACACTAAAAATCTGATTCAGCAGAAAATTCATGTTGTGTCAACAGGTAATGCATTTCATTCCATTCTTGATATATCTGGCTTAACCAGTGATCTATTTCTCTTTAGTTGTTGTTTCTTTTTTTCCTATGAATGATTTATCTCTTTTAGAATGAACTGTGTCAACTTCCGCACATGGTGTATTAATTTCCGTGTGTTATGCAAACATTTCCCTGGTAATATACATTATGCTATCACCATTTATTTTCACTGTGAAAATTCCCTACTGCTCTGAATTTTGAGCTGAATATCCCTTTCTAAGTAGGCTACTCTTTCTTCCTTAAAACTTATACATTGACAGAGATGCTTTATTTAGGGCATCTTATATTCTACTTTTATTTTCTACATAGTAGAATATTATGAGATATTAGGAATGTTACTCTATATTTTAGGGAAGATGCCACAATTTACTCTCACTAGTTTGGATGAAGTTTTATTAGTAGTTTAAACCCATACTTATAGAACACTTTGCCATCAGGTGTGTGCCAGATATTCTAATACTCAAGTGGATAGTGAACTTGGTGATGCAGGTATTCCCTCCAGTGAAGTAGGTAGCAGCCTGTCTTATGTACTCTCATCCATTTCCTCTCATTAATCTTTTCTAAGAGGTTATCCCCTCTCCCCCAAACCCCATTTTGCACAGGGAGCCTTCTCATTTTATTGAACTTGTGCAGATACCAACAGGGCATGACACTGATCCTTCATTTAAGCCTCTCTCTTACAACACAAGCAATTGTTCTTTCTTCTCCCCAGTAATACGTGTCTCTGATGACATCATTTATGTTACTTTTCCCACATAACTTCTCCTTCAGAATATTGTAAAACCTGCTGATCACTCTACCTTCCCACTCCTCTGCCTTACTTCCCTGAGGTTCCAAATATGTTCCGTTAATATTGTAACACTTAACGCAACAGACAAATATAATTACTTTTATTTGACTGATCATAAAAATTTTACTGACCTGTGAAAGTTAGTGGTTATAGCTGGACTCATGGCATATTTAGAGAAAGAGCTCTGGACTACAAATCTTAGTGTATTTCTCAAAGATAATCTTTCCCCATCTATTCATTAGTTATTGTTCAGTCGTATCTGACTCTATGGGACCCCATGGAAGTCCATGGGGTTTTCTTGGCAAAGATACTAGAGTGGTTTGCCATTATCTTCTCCAGTGTGGTCCCCACTTTACAGATGAGGAACTGAGTCAAATAGGGTTTAAGTGACTCATCCAGGGTCACATAGCTAGTAGGTGTCTGAGGCCAGACCTGAACTCAGACCTTCCTGACACCAGGTCTAGTACTACATCCACCTAGCTGCCCCTGGAACTCATTATTAAGTCATAAGTACTCTGTTGGTAGGTGTAAAACAGACTTTCCATTTCTTTATCTTCCTCTATGTAGACGTCCGGGACACTTGAGCCTCTCTACCTACTGTCAATCCTTTGACCTCTGTGAATTAAAAAACTATACCTACATTTCATATTAGGTATAAACAACTTAGAACTTCTAATCTGAGCCCTTGCACCATTTCTAATGTCCCACTCTTTTTGCTGAACTTTGGTGTACTGAACAAGATGAAGGCCTCATTGTCCAACAAACCCTGGTTTCTATTTTGCCTTTGACACCCACTAGCATAATCATGGGTTAAGGACTTAATCTTACTGAGCCATAGGTAAGTCTTTCATAGATGACTTGCAATGGACTTCAGAGGAAATTGTAGAGGTTGCTATGGGCACAAACCCTGTCTCCATCTTTCTTTTACCTCTTCATATTAATGTTCATGGCTTTCATTTCTAAAGGTCAACTCTTCCTTGTTCTTTTCCTCAAAATAGTAAGTTTCTTTAGTGTGATTAAAACATGCTAATTTCCAAAAATGCAGTAGACATGAAACTTTTCAGGATCATATCTCTGAAATAAAATCAGGTAAACATGCATTAGCTTTCAACTGTAATTTTCAAATCAGTTATTAAGGCATGTTTCATGGCCATTAAGATAAGTAAGGGTAACTGCCAAACTAGTACATGTTATGGGCCACCCACCTTTGTAAATCTACAAATGGCCACATCAAACCTGACCACATTTCAAAATACATTAGAGCTCATTAAGGGAAACCAAGAGGCTTCAAACACCTCAATAAGGTGGGAGTATGTCAACCCTAAGCATATGAAGACTCCCTGTGACAGAATGGGTGGAGAAAAACAATTTGTTCCAATGACCATGAAGGCAACTGAAACAGGTGCTTAGAGCTTGGTCAGACTTGGAAAGCATCAAGGTCATCCACTGTATCCTTGGCAATTGCCAATCATCCTGACTTTTCTCTTGTCATTAGACTTCAATGACCCTGGAAGAGAGAGAAGCCAATGACATTACGCAATTCTGCCTCGCTTAACACCATTTCCTGCAGAAGTCAAGGCATCACCAGGTAATGTCACTAGTTTTCTTTGAAAATGAAAGAAGAACAAGGCTCATTAAAACATTAGACAATTAGCTCCACCCTGATTTACACAGAATAAGGTAATCCCTTCCAAAGCAGGAACTAGTTCTACTGCTCCTTAAAGTTATCAAAGCAAAATATCTCTCTCTTAATTATTGCTAATACTTTCTAATGTATGAATTGGCTAATTTTGTTTTCAGGTCAGAAGTATCTTTACATTGGCATTATCTAAAATATTGTTTTAAAGTCTATTGTAATTTTAGTTGGTTCACAACAATTCTAAGCACCCGTATGACTTGGATATTCACAGTAGGCATTCATATATTCAAAAGGGGAGGTTTATTAGTGGATGTTGGGTATACTTTCCTCAGTATTTTCCATGAAAGGATAAAGCTTTTATAGAAGAGATATTTCATAAGAAAGGAAGATAGACTCAGATCCTTCATTTCCCCAGTACCCTAAGTCCTTGTTGTGCTAGAGCAGCAGTCACCAGTGTAGGAATTGGAGACCCTTGGGAGGCATGGTAAGACCCCACAAAGAAGGTAATCAACAAATCAGAGACTGGGAAAGGCAACCAAATCCCACCCAACATACCTTTCCCATAGCTAATCATGGGGTTTAACTCCAAGACAATCATAACTAACCTTTGCTCACTGCTCCTTTAAAACTTCTCTATTCTCCAACACTGGCCTGCTGCTTAGGCCTCTCCCTACCCAGGCACCCACCAATATGTGCCATAAGGAAAATTCTCCTCCAACCCAACTCCAGAATAGGAAAGACCATATTCCACCATCACTTTGTGCCTGAAATAGGCACTTCTTGGTGATGAGGTAGTACCTGATGAGTAAGAGACCCATCTATATAACCCACAAGGTGTGAATCACACAGTGGTTTATGTAAATAATTTTAAAATACATTAAATAAACAAATAAATATATATTTATTGGAGATGTGTACTAAAATAGGTTTTAATAACAAGAGTGCTCTGCCAAAAAAAAAAAAAAAGGTTGGCATTTGCTACCCTAGAGCTACTTGTGACTGTGTAAAGTTCACACATGGACCTACCTCCTTCCACAGAAAACAAGTAAGCCTCTGCAGGAAAGACAGCAAGATCTCCCTTTCTCTAGGGCAAAAGTCTAGGTGAAGAGGAGGATTTGTAAGAGAAAAGTAGAAGAACCACACACTGGTTCTATCTCAATGCCCACCAAATGAGGATTCTCATGGGGAAGGGAATAATCTCAACTCACAGAATCTGTCAGGGTGTTGTAGATGGAGAGCTGGCCTCAGTCAGGAAGACTGTTTCAAGTCCCACCAAGTCCACACAATATTGCCTGTGTGATACTGGACAATTTGCTTAACCTCGGAATGCCTTAGGTAACTCTCTAAAGCTGAAGATCTCCAAGCAACCCAAATAAAATCTACAATTTGAGTTAATTGAATTATTAGCATTATAATCATCCTGATGTTATAAGAAGAAGAGCTTTCACTTTGGTCTCTAATTCCATTTGTAGGTAAAATTACTATAGAAAAGACTAGAAATATGATTTAAAATTGTTGTATGATTGAAGAATTTTAGTCTGTCACTTCACTGGAACTGTTTCCCAATCGACAATGTATGTGTGGGAAGAGAGTGGAGAGGTTGCATTAGATGATCACAAATGTCCCTTCATGCCATGCAAAATAGATAGACTCTGGTTTTGGAATTAAGAGGGCTTGGGTTCAAATCTTGCATCTAAAATGGAATCTATAAAGCCTTCCAGTTTTATACTTATGATCCTTTGAGTCTAATGGTGTTTGTGGCATAGCCAGTTTTACATAACTCAAAAGTGTAGCCTTTTGAAGATGATCTTTTATTTTACAAAGGACAAAATCTTTCCTCAATAATGAATCTGGGTTTTGTTTGGCTTATTTTCGATGATATATTGTGTGTAGTAAAATGTGCACAATAGGAATGAGATACGCTCCTCTGACTTATTTAACTTGATGAGACAAAACATTTCTAAAAGAAATGGACACATTAAACTGGGTTTTATAAAAGGCAATGCTTTCTAGGCAATTGCAGGGAGATCAGGTCATTATAGTCCAAGTTATATTTTGATTTTTAAGTATGGGGGCAGGTCTTATGGGTAAACAAAGCATGGATTCCAGCTGCTTCTGTACTCCCAATGACCCCTGACTCTATTAGTAATGGAATCTAATGACATCATCTTTTGACAGTCATGATCTTTAACCTAGTTTGATCTAAACCAGACTCCTCTGGAATGATATCATTAAAGGTAAATCCCTGAAAAGAGAGCAAACCATTTTAGTATAAACCATTTAGAGGTATTAAGTTACTGGGAATGATTTCACCCATCACTTTTTTTCCCCCCTGGGCAATCCAAACCATATAAAAGCTGTAGGAGAAATGATTGAAATATTAAAAATGGATAAAACTTTAAAAATTATACCAGTATCCTAATTATATGACAGACCTGGATGTTTTTTAATCTGACATTTTGTTTCATCGGAAATTTGTTTAAAAAAACTAGCTGAGTACACATGCACAGAAATTCCTCATAGGTGTATTATGAACTATATGACTACCTAGATATAGGTGTGAATTTATAGGTGAAAGGGAACATAAATGCAAAAAAAAAGCTAACATCATATAGCACTTTAAGGTGCTATATAACTCTTTGGTATACATTATCTCATTGACTCCTCTTGACTACCCTGTGAAGTAAATGCTATGCATATTGTTATAATTTTTATTTTACAGATGAGGAAACTAGGCTCACAAAATTTAAGAAACTGTATTAGTGCTTAAGAACCTAAGTCCAGAGTTCTAGATACTCTGCTATACCACCTCAGAGTGTCAATATACATGTACATATGAACATGCATTTCAAATCTTCCTAACAAATGTTCAAATTTATACAATAAAAAGGAACTAAGAAATATGATTTGACAGGGACAACTTATCTCTTCCAAATTATACACATTTACCACTTTCTGTATCTTTTCCATGTGTATTTATGTAGTCAGGAAATGTAATTATACTTTAATTCTCTGTATTAGGTACTTATTCTACAATGTAGACTATAAGTTTAGGAAAATATTCACTTTCTACATTCTCTTTATGTCTATGCAAAAATGTTTGAACTTCAAAGAATCTAATTCCTTCATCCGTACAATAGTGATCAATATCAGGCATATTATACATTTTTAAACGCATAAAATGACTACCTTGTTTGTTAGGGAGAGTGCTTGGAGTCAGGAGACAATCATCCAAATCCCAGAAAGGCCAAGTGTGGTGATTCACCTATCATTGGATCACACTTCCTGACTATCCCTACTATGTGTCCAGTCTGAAAATAAAACTCTTAAAACTTAACCCAAAGATAAGAATTCAAGTAATAGATACTCTCTATCCTTCTGTTGTTTTCTCAGAAATTCTATCCTCTGATAAATTATGTTTAGACTTCAGATCATCCAAATGATAAAGAAACTGAGATTTTTCTATCCTTGTAGAAGTAGGGGATGGGCCAAGCAATAAAGACGGTAATAATGATATAATAGGGAGGAACTGATCCCCTTCCCTGCCTCAGACCAATTGACAGTAATCACAGAAAGTTAAGGGAAAGATAGCTGGGAATGAGGTGCTAATGTATTAAACTAAGTATAAAGATAGAACCATGATCTGTTTTCCTTTTATGAAGTGTGAAGCAATTTTCCTGATGGGGTAACTTGTCTTTAGCTTGGAGGTGATTGTTCATTATTGTGGTGGCCTTTAAAGATCTAAACCTGCCAGCAGTGGAAACAGGTAGGAAGCAACTTTGTGAATTTTAACCTTTGTATCCCAATACAAAAGCACCATGGAGAAAAGAGAGTTCTCTCTTTTACCCCTCCAACCACTCTCCCCACCCTTTAGCTACCTAGGTTCCTGGCTAGTTTAACTGGGGTTTACTGGCTAGATTTCTTTCTGGAAGATCAAACTTTAAACCCAAATCACTTTGGATTTCATGAATTGGGCGAAGGTCCTTGCCCAAGCACCTCTTAATGGCTATTTTGAGGGCCCTCCTGGCTCAGAATAAATGTCAACAGTAACCATTTTTCTTTTGGTCAGCAACCCTGAGGGTCTTCCCCTCCCAGTTTGAAATTTTTATTTTTTTTTAATTAAAGGGCACATCCCTTGACTCACTTCTTAAAGAGGCCTATTCACTGAATGTGCTTTGCCTCACTCAAAGGGAGAACCTGAAAAGACCTTGGCTTAAAAGAGCAAGGTCTCCCACTGAATGCTGGGCCATCTCCAGGTGTCCTGATCTGATATCTGGCCACTTGACACAGAAGGCTTTGTAGGAGAAAATGAGGCTGGTGACTTTGCATAGCCCTCCCTCCCTAAAATCAAAATCGATTGCAAGTCATGTCATCCTTTCCCTGATGTCATGGTCTTCTTCAAGAAGGAAGGACAAACCACCACAACCTGTGAGCATTGCTCATGGGACTTTGTAGCAGAATTACTCACCCAGTAGGAAACACCATATGCAGCTCTGGATATTAAGGGAGAGAGCTAGTTAGATGAGAACAACATGACAGCACAAAAGAGAATCAACCACAGATTGAGGGAAAAATTAACCCTGGTAGTCGGGACCTAACCTGTACATCTGGCCCAACAGAGACTCTGTGTCTTGGGGGAGAAGCATGAGGACACCAAAAACTGAGAAAAGCTACCCCAGTTCTTCAGTAACAGAAGCATGAGGTGTCTTAGTCACATGCGTTTCCTGAGTGTTTGCTTCACTAACGTTGTAGTCTAAGTTGGTACCCACTCTTCCCACTGATGGTTGATGTATTTGTGGGAGATTTGAAGGAGGGAATGTTTTGTAGATACCATTCGTACTATACCATCTTAATAAAACCTTTTGGTTTTAGCAATTGTGTCTAATGGGTTACTATTAAAAAGAAGCATACTGATAGGGACTCGTGAGGTAGAGCTTTAGCAGTGAGGATCTACAGAGTACCACAGAAACTGAGCATAATCACCTCCCCTCAGGATCCAACCATGAGAGCAAATGCTCAGTTAGGGGGTAGCCCCAGAAGGGGTATTACTGTAACAATAGCTCCAATTCCTCCAGTGTTTTAAGTTTACAAGGATTTTTCCTCACCACAAATTCTATGAGATAATAAGTGCTTGAATGTTATCTTTACTTTACAGATGACTAGACTGAAGCTCTGAGAAATTAAATGACATACCTAGAAATCATTGACTTCAGGGACGGTTCTCATTTGCCCATGCTACCTGCCAAAAGTCAAGGGTTCCTTTGTCATACAGTGCAGCCATTCATATGTTAATTTTGGGTTTTTTGGTGTTCATCATATATATTTGTTTATATTTGTTCTATATTTCCTGTTAGATGCTAAACTCCTCAAGGGAGAGAATATATTTTATTTCTCATTAGTCATTCTCAAGAGGTTTTTGCTTTGTTCTGTTTTAGTTTTAGTTTTTTCCCAGCATGCTGTAGAAGACCAAAAGCTCTTATGAGCAGGGACTGTTTGGTTTTTGCCTTTGTATTCCTAGCACTTCGCATAGTACATACACATAGTGAACTGAATTAAACTGGTTTTTTTAAAATGTCATTATGTTGAATAACTGATGAAGTGGCGTTGTCCCCCTAATTACGTATGTAATGATTTATTTGAGGGTCTTGGGCCTCCTAAGACAAGAAGAAGGGATCAGCAACCAGTTGTTTGCTAGAACTAGCCATGTCCTCTGAACTCCGGGCCTGGCAGTCTTGATAATTGTTTCACCGTTTTAAGCCAGGTGTTTCCAACACTTAAAAACAATGTAATGTGAGGTAACTTAATAATGTATGATTTATGTAGCCATCATGAGGAATATAAACATGTCTGTCCTGGAAACAGAAATCCAAGTTCAGATAGAGATGCAAACACTGATGACTTTTAACAAGTGCAAGAGAGAGGTGAGAGGAAACCTGGTATTGAATTTTCTCTCGCTAAGGAGAGGCTGAGCAGCGATAACAGAAGTATCTGAAATACCCAGGGCAGAGAGGCAGCACTTTGCACAGGAAGTATCATGGAACAGGCCATGTCAGCCTCCTCGTAATTGGTCCTTTGAAGTCTCCAAAGTGAGAAGAGATGAACATTCATCTTTAAAGTGTGCTGAGTCTCAGGGATTGCTTTTGGTTAGGAGAGGAATGTGCAGTTATTTGAAACCTGACCCCGAGGTCTCTAAAAAGTTTGGCTTAGGCTGTGCAAAGAATGACCTTGTAAATTTAGACAGCTGCTAGACTACTGCTAGAAGCAAATTATTACAGCAGTTGTGATTTTCTTGACTGCAAAAAAGCAAAGGGCACCTACCGAAGCCCCAAAGGGTCAGCTTTCACCTTGAAGACATTTGTGAGAAATGGAAGCCGTGGATCCTCACGAGAGTAAGGGAGCTTTGGAGGGGCAAGGCGGCTCGGAAGGGCTTTGGAGACTTTGCCGAGAGCACCGGTATGATGCAAAGAAGAGATTACATACAGATGAACATAAATTACGTGTGTGTGTATGTATGTATGTATGTATGTATACATAAACAAATATCGATTGTATATGAATGTTTATGTATTTTATATCAATGAACTTCTCATTCTTCTCTTTGATGTCCAGTGAGTCTCACTCTAAGAAGATTCAGCTTACAAAAACTGGAACTTCTAAACAGACAAAGCGAGAACAAACATTCACACATCCACATTACAAAAAATGGAAAGTGTGTATGTGTTTTTGCTTTACAAAAGCAGGTATCATGTATGTCTTTTAAATTAGCAAGTTTCCCAAGTACATCTTACTTACATGAAAATTTCAAAGCACATATCTATTGGATTAAGTAAATTATATCTTACCCTATATTTAAATAATCATGTTAGTTGAATCAAGTAGATCTTATGTAATACTGAGCCCTTTTCCTAATTGCATGAAATGAAGAATTAGAAGTGATATAGTTAGCATTTATATAATGTTAAAATAGTAATAATTATGATAATAGCTACCATTTATATAGCACATTAGAGTATGCAAAATATTTAATAAATATTATTTCATTTGATCCTCACAGCACCGGGAAATCAGTGCCATTATTATCCACACTTTACAGATGAGAAAACTGAGGTACAGAAAGGTTAAGTGACTTGCCCAGGGTCACACAGCCAGTAAATGTCTGAGGCTGGATTTGAACTCAGGTTTTTCAGATTCCAGTCATATCTGACACTTTATGATACCCTTTGGGTTTTTTTGACAAAGATACTGGAGAAGTTTGCTATTCCCTTCTCCAACTCATTTTACAGATGAGGAAACTGAGGCAAACAGGGTTAAGTGCAGTTAAGTCCAGGATCACAGAGTCAGCGTCTGGGGCCAGATTTGAACTCAGGAAGATGAATCTTCCTGACTCTAGGCCTGGCACTCTATATACAGCACCACCTACCAGCCCCAGGGTACTATTTACTGTGCCACTTAACTCGTGTTATTGAAACATTATAGTAATCTTCTTGAGAAAAGAGACTATCTTGTACCTTTCTTTGTATCCTTTTCAGTTAGCATCATTCCCAGCACATAACAGTGAATAAATAAATGTTTATTAATGGACTGAAGTGGAATAGTTATGTATTACAAAGATCACAAAATCTTGGAACATAGAGCTAAGAGCGACCTTAAGGATCACCTTCTCCAATCCCCTTATTTTACCAACAAAGAAGCTGAGGATATTTACTAATATGGGATTTGGATTTTCATATGATGATTTAAGAGAGAGACAGGCTGGTAAATAAGAAGTAGCGCTGTATTTGGAGACAGAGGACTTGGCCTCAAATCCCAGCCCTCCTGCTTACTATCCAAATGATGCTGGGTAGGTTGACTATTCCACCCTCCTGGGTCTCAGTGTTATCTGTTTTAAAAAGGGGTCAGATTAAATGATTGCCAAGGTCTTACTTAGCTCTACCACATGGCCTCTACTTTTATCATCTTATTAAAACTGTACAGTTCCAGTGCATGAAGGGTTGACCTCTAATTGACCCAAAATACTTTATTCCACTCTAGGAGAGTCTCAGTCCCTAACTATGAGTCTAGATGATTTTATAGGTGGGATTGGGGGTGGGGGAGAAGGGGAGGAAGGTGGGGCTTGTGGGAAAAAGAAGGCATATTGAATGGTAGGCTGAAATAAAAATGGTTCTGTATCCCAAATTAATAACTTCAGGGCTTGGATGGGAGCTAGCATCACTTTATTCATTTCTGTGAAAACCTAGATATAAATTGTTTTCAGAGATTCCTAGGGGAAACTGGATGGGGGTGAAATAGAGAGAGAGGGTGATTTTTGAGAAGCCTCCCAAATCAAACCCAGTCTGAGAAGGCCTTGGAGCACTGGGGGTGGGGCAATAGATTATGCACATCATATCACATATCATGTATTATATAACATATTACTTATCATGTCATGCTATGCTATGTTGTATTTAGATATATTATACAAATGAAAGGCTCTTGACCAGAGACAAATTGTAGGTAAAAATATATGTTTTTTTCTACAGGTGTGGAGTCCGGGACCTGGAGTCAGAAAGAACTGAGTTTGAACAATGGCTCTAAAACTTACCGGCTGGGTGACCATGAACAAGTCACTGAACCTTTTTAGGTTTCAGATTCATCAGCTATATGATGGGAATAATAATGCCTATGTTATCGATTTTGCAGAGATGGATAGTGGAGACCGAATCAGATTGTGTATAAAAAGCATTTGGTAAACTTTAAGTACTCTAAAAGTAAATGATTATTACTAGTTCCTCAGAGGGAAGAACCATACTATCTACCAGAATCCCCCATCACAGAGACTGTGCTAACTTTTCCAAAGACCCTACCCCACGAAGGTCTGGCACACTTTCCCTTAAAAGATATTTGAACTATACTTGGGATTTGATTGAGTCAGTCAACTAAACCTCCATCCTTTGATGTGGCTTACTACTTACCTAAAGGGATAAAAGTTTTGTCAACATGAGGTCAGGTCCTTTCAGACTTGGTAGATTTTCCAAGGCCATGAAAATCATCATCCCTTCCTTGCAGAGCAGATGACTTTTTTGTATGGAGACAAGGGGGGGCATGTCTACCTGAGCTAAGTGCTTAGTATTAATAAAAATTATTTATGTAGCACCTACTATGTGTCAGGCACCATACTAAGCACTTTACAAATATTATGTGATCCTTATAACAACCCTGATAGGCACTATTAATATCCTTATTTTATATTTGAGGAAACTGAGGTGGATAGAAGTTAATTGACTTGCTCAGGGTCACATAGCTGGCAAGCATCTGAGGCTCAGGTCTTTCTGAGTTCAGGCACAGTTCTCTGCCATACCACCTAGCTAAGTAAATCTTATTTTGTTAACTTTTAAGTAGTTTATGAGTGTCTAATTTCATTCTAATTGCAAACCTGAGCTATTGAGACTATTATAGGAATATAACACTCTTCTGTATTAATCCCTGGTTAACTAACCTTCTATTCATCTTCTATATAGGTCTTTTTATAATCTAAAATAGCCTATGGGTTCCCTGTAGCTTTGCAACAGCCTCTGTAAGCAGCTCCCATACCCAAAGGGAATCCCCATGATCATATGCAAAGTTTGCTTAAAAATATCCAAGAAAGCAGCATCTACCACTCTTGAGGTACTGCATTCCACTTTTGTTCACATCTAATCGTCCAGAAGTTGTTGTTATGGTTGTTTTTCTGATATCTAACCTAAATTGACCTCTTTGACCATTCCACACATTTTTCCTGGTTCTGCCTTCTGGGGTCATGCAGAACAAGTTTAATCCTTCCTCCATGTGATAGCCCTTCAATATTTGAAATACTTGATTGAAAACAGTCCTTATCCTCTCTGAGTCTTCTCTAAGTTAATCATCTCCAGCTCTATCTGAATGCTCTGCCCAAAAGAGTATAAATTTAGATCGCTTAGGGTTAGGGAGACAGATATTTTTTCTTCTGTCATGCTTCGTTTTGTTTTGTTTTTCAACTAGGACAATTAACTTTTTTGTAGTATTTATTTATGTTTTCTTGAATTATAGCTCTAGATAACCAAGACTTTGATAAACCCTACTGGGATTCAAATAGAACAGCTTAACTAAAACCCAAATTGCTCATGGCTCTCATCAATCAACCAATAACAGGCCTCAGCCTGAGCCTCACTTGCTCATTGTTTGGGTTCTGATGTCTCAGAATGAGTGTAAATAGCAATTTTTTCTCTTCTGTCCAGAAACTCTGAGGGTCTTCTCCTCTAAGGCTGCTTCTTCTGTGAAGACAAACTAGGCCATCTTTTGCCTCAATTTTTACCTAGATTTTGACTATTGAATGAATATTTGCCTCAGACAACTGAGACCTGGGGAAGATCTTAGCTTGAAAGGCCAAGATCTCCCACTGCATCCTGGGTTCTTTCCAGGGATTCTAGCCTATATCTTGTCGCTGAACCCTGATGACTCTGGAGGAGAGACTGAGGCTGTCTTGTTAATGTATTTTTTGCTTAATTTGAAGATCTTTCCCCTCCCATTAATAGGCCCATGGGACCTGCTTAAGTCACAAGGAAGCCTGAGTCACATGAGTTTGAGCCACATGAAGCCTGTGGTGGGAGGAGCTTGGGGAATGGGTGGAACAGGAAGAGGAGGAGCTGGAGCAGAGCTGACAGGAAGTAGACTAGTCAGAGCTGGGAAGGACAGAGGAAAAGGCACCTGGGGCAGCAACTAGTGTGAGTGGGAGGACTTGTTTGAGATGTTGCTTAGGAAGACCCTGGCAGAGGGAAGACTTGGGGAAAGTGGTGCCCCTGCATTATTATTGTGTAGATTCTTTGTTGCTATGATGGATTTAGCTTTCTGGTGTTTAAATAAATGTTTTGGTTCTATCTTCCATGTAGGGATTCTGTTATATCTTGTGATTCAGAATTGCGCTGGGATATCCATAGTCAAATGTCGCCATGGCACTACAGAGGCTGATGACCTTGCACAGCTCAGCCTCACTTCAGTCCAATTCACTGGCAGGCCAAGATGTCCCCTTCCTGATGTCATTGGTCTGCTTCAAGAATAAAAGACGGACACCAGCAGCATGACGTAGGACTGCAGGCCCTTCACTGTTCTGGTTGCCTTCCTCAAGACACTCTCCAATTTATCAATATTCTTTTCAAACCACAATGCCCAGAACTTATACATGTCATACACCAGATGAGGTCTGATGAGGGCAGAGCACAGTGGGACAATCACTTCCCTATTCCTGGAAGCTGTGTCCTTCTAATGGCAGCTCCAGATCATATTAACTTTTTTTTTAGTTTCATATTGTACTGCTGACTCAGACTAAGCTTGTATTCCACTTAAATATGAAGATTTTTTTTTCATAAAAATAAACAAATGATTGTTCAAGTATGGTTTCTCAACTTATAAAGTTAATTTTTGGACCTAAGTGTAAGACTTTACATTTATCCTTATGGAATTTCAACTTACTAAATTCAGTCTGGTGTTCTAGGCTGTCAAGATCTTTTTATACCTTGATTCTCTACCCCAGTTTTTTGTCATCTGAAAATTTAATGGATTTATGATCAATTACCTATTCTTCTTATCTAAGAACAAACACCCTCTATAAGCCAGACATTTGTTCTGGCTGCTGATCCTAAATTTCTCTGTCTGTATTTATGAACCCTGAAATATTCCTTTCCCTTGCCTTAATCTCAGCTGCTCAGCCTGCCTCTTTATTCTCCACTAGATCTTTTATATTCCATGCATCTAGATCCCTTGTTTCCTGAATTTCTGCCTGGTACCTGATGCCATCTAAATTATGTAGCATGAACTTTTTGGTTTTTTCTTTCTCTAATATTTCTACCTGGCTCTTACCCTAGACCTTGTTCTGATCTATTGTTCTTGGTCTCTTAATACTCTTATTTTCTAATACATTTGATGTGTGTGTATACATATACATACATACATATGTATATAATGTATTTAATATGTTCTGTTTGATACATAATATATAGGACATATCTCTAAAATATAATATATGATATATATTATAGATATAGATTAGCTATAGATGTAGATAGAATTTTTAAAAAGTAACATCTTCAACTGTAGGAAAACCCCTTATAACAACCATGTTGGAGAGCAAGTTCCAAATCCATATTATAGACTAAATGCATTTTCATCTTTCATATTGTACAGTTGCTCAGTTCAGAGAATCATAATAATAAAACTTAAATATTGTAAAGAGAACGACAGTAGAATTACAGACAATATTTAGGCATTGACACATAGCACATAGTTAAGGAACTAATATCTTATTTTTTTCTGTTGTCCCAGATTTTCTCTTCGTGATCCATATCCAAGGAATAATGGACCTTCCCCCTAGCTGATATAGTTCCAGAAGAACCATGAAGTAATCATATAGTATTAATAAGATATCACACTATCTGTAAACTTTGTGAGCTGTGAACGTCTTTTTGATCAAGTGTAAAGGGAATCAATTCCATTGGTTGAGCAAACAAATTAGCCATGCCATGGGGGTTGAGGGCAGGGGGAGAGAGATAAATTTCAATAGTTCAATAGTTTTAGCTGATATAGTTCCAGAAGAACCATGAAGTAATCATATAGTATTAAGAAGATATCACACTATTTGTAAACTTTGTGAGCTGTGAACGTCTTTTTGATCAAGTGTAAAGGGAATCAATTCCATTGGTTGAGCAAACAAATTAGCCATGCCATGGGGGTTGAGGGCAGGGGGAGAGAGATAAATTTCAATAGTTTAAGCCCAAAGTTGTAGGTGTAGGAGATCTTTGTGTGGAGGGGGAGATTTCTCTTTAAACATCCTTACCCAGCAAGTAGGTAGTTTTAGAGTGGAGTTGCCTGACCAGTTGGAGATAGTATATCCAGCAAGGAGCAGAAACATACTACATGTAGATATAGATGCAGAGAGACACATATTTGAGGAAGGAAGCATGAATATTAGCAATGGAGAAGAAAGGAACCCAGTTGAACAACACTTAGTTCCCAAAGAGAACTGTGAGGATTCTACAAAGAAAGCAACAATTTCCTGGCTCAGGAGCTGTGTGCCTCACTGCAAATATATTTTGAGTCTGCCCTTCCTGTGGACACTGCCTATTTGTGGGAGAGTGTGCTGCAGGTTTATTGGGGCTGGGGGCATGTTTTGTAACTAATCTTGCTTTGTTTTGTTTTTTTCTGTGGAATTGGTGTCTCCTGACTATTAAGAGGATAACCATTCACTGAGTTACCCCATGGAATCTGAGACAGCAACTACCCTCTGGGGAATCAAACTGCTAGTGTGAGTGTAAGTTGGGAGAATATTCCAGAAAGGATGTTGCACATTCACAGATGAGCTCAGACACTTTCCACGTGAAGTCTTGTCTAATTCCTTAAGTTTCTAGAAAAAGTGCTCCCCAACAACCTTATATTCACTTTGGATATATTCTGTATGTGCATGTAAGTATGTATATGCTTTTCCCCAATAGAACTGAAGTTCTTTGAGGGATGAAACTATTTCACTTCTTCCTTTGTACCTGCATTGCTTAGTGTAGTAACTATCACATAGTAGGCACTTGATAAATACTTATTGATTAATTAATTGATTGACTACATCACAGGCACATCTAGAAAATTCCTCATCTCTAAAACCTATCCCACATTTCCAAAAGGAAGTCATTTTCTTGGCTGTGCTGATTCTCTCACTAGCAAAAACAACTTGAAAGAGATAAAGGTGTCATGAAATGTGCATAAGTATGTAACACAGAACACCTTGTATATGTGTGGAAGGGATTTTGATTGAGATAGCTGTGACCCAAAGTCTGACACACCCTTCTCCATCCATAGAGACCCTGGTTTTCTAGCAGAGCACAGGAAAAATATCTTGCCCACACTCCCAGTAGCCTAGATAGAAAGGGGCAGTTGCTAGGTAGGTAATGATTTCCCTCTCTTATCTCCAAAAGGGGTACTGGGCTAGAATTCTATTCCTCTATTACCCTTCAGATATTTGTTGTTTAGGGGTACATTGTATTTTAAGGGGGTTCAGAATAAAAGCTATTTTTCTTGGTTGTTTCAAAGGGGACATTAATAGAATACTCTCAGCCAGTTTAGTTCCCTCATATCAAATGCTGTTTACACAAAAGTCAGTGTCAGAAAGGGAGCAAACATACTTACTGAAGCAAACTAAAAAAGGAAGTTATATAGAGTAGGTGAAACTACACAGGAGTAAAACTCTTCTACTTGGGAGGAAGATAAAATTTCGGTTCAACTCAGGACAGAATAGCACTGGGGAAATCCATTCTTAGTAGTCCGTGCTGGGAATATATAGGTGTTATATAGGAGCTGGGAATCAGGATATGTTTGGGGGAGCTGACTTTCCACTTGTCTCTGGGTCCAGGATATCTCCTAGACTTCATTCAAGTTTGCACATGGTATCAGTCTTATCTCTCTAGAATTCTACTTTTCTTTTTCTTTTCCTGGTCTTCACTCACAGCAAATCAAATTAAGTCAACATCCATTTATAGAAGTTCTGGCGAAGGAAGGAAGGAAGGGAGGAAGGAAGGAAGGAAGGAAGGAAGGAAGGAAGGAAGGAAGGAAGGAAGGAAGGAAGGAAGGAAGGAAGGAAGGAAGGAAGGAAGGAAGGAAGGTCCTTGCTGTCAAAGAACTCACTAGAAGCATTTCAGCCAATCAGGAGTTATATCTCCCTCTCAATGTATATAATACTGTAAGGTCACACAGAACCACCTCATCTACTTGGGATTTTGAAGTGTTACACTAGAATCAGTTTTCTTCTTCCCCTTAAGTTTTTCTATGAATATTTAGAAGACTCAATTTAGCCTAATTCATATTTTAAAAAAAATCCTTGGTGGTCTTTATTGTTGTTAATAATGGTCATTTTAATTTACCTCTTTCTTTCTCCTTGAGACCTTTTCTGATTTTTCCTTCCTTTCCCCTCTCCCTCTAGCTGCATTGTATTTGGTTTGTATATTTATATTTCTTTATGAGTGTATTTGCTGTCCCTATCCACCCACATCAAGAACGTAAGCTCCTTTAGGTTACAGGTTGTTTTGTTTTAGACTTTGCATCTCCAGCTCCTTGTACAGTACAGAACCCATGGTAGGTACTTAATAAATGCTCCTTTATTAATTGATTGTTCTTACAGTACAGTGGCAACCATGCAGTTTGAAATCAGAATAGTACCAGCTCTGCCACTGACAAGGCAAATTACTTAATCTCTCAGCGCCTCTTTTCCCTTATCTATGGAATGAATGAATTAGACTAGATGATCTCTCAGTCTATAATTTTGACATTTTAGAATTCAGAGTCACAGCTGAGCTTCATATGTGGAACTATTCTGTGGCTGGGCAGAGTGAGTGTCAGCTGATTCCACAGCAAGAAAGAAAAAAAAACAAGGAAAGAGGCCCACTGAACTAGTGATCGCTTTATCTGCACAAAAAGTCACCTGCACAGGCTATTTGTTTGGCCCATGTAAAGAAGAATGTTCTTATGATTTTGGAAGCCATTTTAAGAGCATGTGTCCACAACCTCCGCAGGCTTGAACAAATATGTTCTGCTAGGGAACTGGTACTTTTTTTCCTTTTTCATGCCAAAGTTCTTTTCTTAAAAAATATCACTCATTGAATATCCACTGCACTATAAATAATGTATGGCACTGAAGATAGGAATCCAGCTTGCTTCCCTCTAATTTTAATGTATACTCTTTGCTATGCACCACAGTAATTCCAGGGTTTCTCTCCCCTAAGGCTTGTGCTCTCTTTTTAATTCTTCACACTGACTCTACAGAGGATATACTGTACTTTGTGTTTAAAGTTACACCCATGCCCTCCAGGCTTTTTTCTTTTAAAGCTATTTGCAATGTTTACATTGGCTACAAATCTACTTAACTCTTCTAAGAGGAAGAAATAGCCTTTTTGATGTAAAGTATGCATTCTGACAATCTCTTTTCCTTTCTATATGCAAATAGTTTGGGGTTCCCCTTCCCCCCCAATCCCAACAGGTGGTTGACAGTGGCAGGAGAATGAAATTGTAGCATCCTGTCCTGGGCTCTTCTTGGAGAGGTTTGCTCTGTGACCTAGAACACTTGATTTCACAAGCCCCTCCTGGTTTCTCATCTGCAAAATGGGATCCCTGCGAGCCTGCTGAGCTCCCAAGGGTGTTGCGACTTAATTAGTGAGTGGAAAATGTTCCAAACCTTTCTAAGAAAGGGCTCCATGCAAAGCTCATGTATTATTATACAGGGGAGCTCCTGCAGACAAGTTACAAAGCAGCAGAGTCAGAAGGAAAGGCGGTCTGAAGCTCCTTCGCAAAAGATAAAGTACTTTCTTGGCTTCTTCAAAATGAGAAAATTGACAGGGAGCAGAGTGTCTTAAATGAGTGTGGTAATGCTGCCATTCAGGAATAACAAGCAATTGCCACAGCAACTCGACTCTTCCTTGCCTGACATCCCATTCTGCAAATTAAACACCAACACCCACTATTCTATTACAGCTGCAGAAGACTGTTCACCAGAGGCTCCAAGTTTGACAAACAAGCTGCCTGTAGGCTTGCAAGCCAAGGCTGCTCAGCAGTTAGACCTACGATGAAGAGCTAAGTCTGTGAAAAAATTCTGTTCTGTGCTTTAGGGTGAGCATTAAAAAAAAAAAAAAATGCAGAAAACCCCATCCCTGAGCCACCAAGGTGCTCAGATTGTTCCATAAGAGGGAGCCAGTGAGACTCTCGTGGTACTTGGGAGAGTAAGGTAGCTGGTTCAGTCTTAAGGTATGGAACATAGTTGTGTTGCACTCATGCCTCTCTCTTCCTGGGCAGGGTCTGTTTGAGGAGTACTATGTGGGAGGCTTTGATGAACTTGCCTCCATCAGTCTCCTCTGCAGTTTGTAGCTCGGTGGCAGGCTAGGTAGAAAACTGGGCCTGGAGTCAGAAGATCTGATTTCAAATACAGCCTTAGATGCTTGCTGGCTGTGTGAAAACAGTAATAAAGGCTAATATTTATATGCTGCTTAGGATGTGCTAAGCACTTTGCATTTACTATTTGACTTAATCCTGACACCAACCCTTGGAGGTAGCTGCAACTATTCCCCTTTTACAGTTGAGGAAACTGAGGTAAATGGAGCCTAAGTGACTCTCTCAGGATAACAAAATCATTATGTGATTCTGTGTGACACTTGATAACTTCTGTTTGCCTCAGTTTCCTCAAAGGTTTATTGTTAGGATTAAATTAGATAACAATTGCAAATTACTTAGCACAGTGCCTAGTACATAGTTTGTTGTTACAGTTTAGTCTTTTTTTTTCAGTCCTGTCCAACTCTTTGTGACCCCATTTGGTGCTTTCTTGGCCATAATACTGGAGTGGTTTTCCATTTCCTTTTCCAGCTCATTTTGCAGATGAGGAAACTGAGGCAAATAGGGTTATGTGATTCACCTAGGGTCACACAACTAGTAAGTGTCTGAGACTAGATTTGAATGCAGGAAAATAAGTCTTCCTGACTGCAGGCCTGGTGCTCTATCCACTGAACTACTTTATTTCTTTCCCTTCCCATAATAATTCTCCCCCCTTTCCCTCATAGCCTCACACTTCACTCTTGACCCTGCAGACATGCAAGATTCTTCACCTTTGAAATTTACTCCACCCCTGCACTTCTCACACATGGAGTATGCTATTCCTTGGTAGTCCCTTCCTCTGATTGACTGATTCTTCCTAAAACCTCCATATTAAGGAACGTCCCCTGGAGCATTCATATCTTCATTCCTCTTCAGGCTCTTAGACAGGAGTGACTGACAGGCATTCCTGACTCCTATTTTCCCATCTTCACTCCACCCCCACTCATTTATCTTCTCTGACACTGCCTTTCAGCTTCTTTTCATGTATTATCTTCTTTTATTAGAATGTTATTTCCTTGAGGACAATAACCATCCTTCTTTCTGCTCATATTGGCATTACCAGTGCTTTGTACCTAGTAAGCAGCTTAATAAATGCATGTTGACTTAACTTGACTCAGTGAGTCGCTTGCCAAGATTAAAGGTTAAATATCTTGCCCATTATCATGAAATCAGTATGTGTTAGGGGCAGGACTTGACCTCATTTCTTCCTGACTCCAAGGTCAAGTCTTTGTCTACTATGCCACATATACCATGTTCCTATAGGGTACTGAGGAAAGAGAATTTCAATATGAATTCAAGACCATGGCTTCTCTGTGAATTTGGGATGAAAATGCTGATCATGGAATGTACTGACCAATCATTGGCCATCTGTAGAATGTTTCCATGATCTCTGGATCTACAGATCTCATTCAGTAAAAGAAGCTCTTGGGAAAACCAGATTTAGTGCTTATGCAAAGGAATTGGAGTCATGTCCCTTTGAGTAAGCAACCTGTTGGTTTAAGAGAGATCTATCTCCAACAGGAATTTTAAGATTCCTTCACCCCCATGTATTTGGAAATATATTGGAACTATTTTGGAAACACATCTCTGTAACAAAGATAAATTACCAGGATATTTAAAGTATTTTAAGTGTATTTTATGAAGGAGTGTGCTTTTTGACTAGAAGTCAATATAAAGGGGTGACCTCAAAATCAGAGGCATTTACTATCATGAATCACAAAGTATGAAAAGTTGTTCAAGAGGGGATGAATAAAAATCAGATTATTTGTATAAAGGTTGAGAATCATTGTAATATAGTATTTATAGAAGAGAAGATTTCAATTGCAAAAACATAAATAAGATTTTCCAAGTGGTTGTGACATTTATTGCTGTCTTAGGTCTTGAACAGACCTAAGGAGGTTCAGAATACCAAAGTTCAGTACAGAAAAAGGTGACACTCTCCCTTATTTACCACTTAGTGGCCTAGGAGAAGTCAGAAAGGTATGTGGTTATATGGGGCTACTAGACATAGCTCTGATATTGGGGAGAGGAAGAGTAAACTGCTCTACAGGCAAAGGTTGCTGATTCAGCTCTTTACCCCCTGAATCAAAAATTTGGGAAATAGTTATACTATTGCTGGTACAACCCAACTCCCTGGGCCCATCTATATAGAACTCTTTCCACCTTGGGGGAAATCTAGTCTCTTTGAACTCTTCTGACCTCCAGGTTTGGGAGAAAAGATGTGCAGTGCCAACCGCATTTCAGGTAGTGAAAGGAAAAAAAGACTATGGAAAGAAGTTGACATGAGAGGATCTTCCATCATGTTCCCATCCATAGCTTGCTACATTAGAGACTTCAGGGAATTTCCCTTTTGGATAAGATCTGGGACTCTTTCTCTTGGTTGAGCAGAGAGATCTTGATCCCAGTGGGAGAGCTCATTCAAAGCTTTATTGCCTGGTATATATTCTCATATGTATACTTGCTCTAATTTCTGTTTTGTAATTACTTCGGATAAATGAATTTCTTTGTGGCTTGCTTTGCATGTTTATTGTAGAACTGGTATTTGATGAGAAGGAAGTCAAGTTTGGGATATAAAGCTTGGTGTGCTCTTTTGCTGTTAAGAAATAGTGATCAGCAGCTTAACTTGAACATGAAAACTACATTCTTTAGGACAGAGGTTCCAGACCTTATTTGGCCTACTGCCCCCTCTTAACAAAAAATTACTTAGTGCCCTTCTGGAAATCTACTTTCTTTAACCCTTTAGTGGTTTTTGAAATTTATGTCATTTCAAAAAATATAGTTAAAAAACAGCATCTAAAATTTAATAATTTGTTGTAAATGTGTGGGGTTTTTTCCCCTGCATTGAAAAGGTGATCATGCAATATTGCACCATGTGACTGTATAGTATTATATTTTAAACAAGTCATCACGCTCACATATTCCTGCTGCTGCATGCTAGACTTCCCAACAATGTGAGACATACCAGACTGCCAACACCTGCTTGTTAAGACTTGTTGGTGGACTTGACCATTGATTGGTTATAACTTGCATTTTGTGTGTTTATGTGGAAAATAATGTAATCACTATGCCTAACTCTGTTACACAGATGAAACATGGACAAACGGTTTTTCAAAATTTTCTTATTTTCTCTTCTTCCCTTATTCTTCCATTCCTTCTCCAACCTTTCCCCCCCTCCCCCCGCCATTTTATCAAGCCCTGATCAATCCAGGGGGCATTATCACCTACTATGGGAACCTATGCTCTATAATAACAATATTTAAGGAAGGAGATAGATTCTAGCCAGTTATTCCCCCTCTCTAAAGAGAACAGAATGGTCAGCCTCTTACTTCTCCTTCTGGTAGGATAAAATCTTCCTTAGAGAAGACCAGGGGGAGAAGATGCTAGAGATTTATCTATTCTTACCTCTCTTCTATCTAAATCTAACACCCCTTTCTACACTACTCATAGTCTTAGATTACTGCCCATGTTTCTCAGGGAAAAAAATGGTGTGCTAAGAGGAGTAACATTACTAGACAAAACCAAAATGCAACATTAGATACACTGAATGAAGAGAAAGGTCAACAAACAAGCTTTAATGAATATGATGTGGATACCCAAAGTACAGGGGTGATCAAGGAGAATGAACAGAGGGCTGGGATCTTTGACAGCCTTAGGTGCCCAATCTAAAGTTGGGTGGAGAAGATTTTTATAGAGTTCTTATCTGGGTTATCAGACTAGGCTTTGGGGAAGGAGCAGGTAAACTGCTACCTGGGTCATAGGTCAAGGTACAGGATTGGTGCTTTCTCATGCTGAGGGTAATGCAAGGGGAAAGCACGAAAAGGAACTTTGTAGTAGGTAGAAGAGGCTACTGTATTCCTTACACTGTTACTTTACACTATTATTAAGTTTTACAAAATCAACAACTTTTCAGAAATTGTTTCTTTCCTCTTAAGCACCTTGCCTACAATGCTTTTACTAAGTAGCATGATTAATGCTCTAAACATCATGGATCTTTTTTTCTTGTAGGCATGGTTTTAATAACTACAACTATAAGAAAAAATTAGCATATTTTTCCCTAAAAAACAAACAAAAAAACAAAACATTTTTTTAAATGGCATATCATAAACATTTAAAAAAGGATGTAGCTAATCTTCAGGAGTAAATTTCTAAAATAAACACCTAGATGGTTTGGTACATTTATCAGTAATATTTAATTTCTGCTAATCATTTCTTCATTGAATCATGGTTCTTTTGCAAGGGATTGACTTCTTCCTATAAGCCCTGAATCATATTATTATTAAAACCTCTCACCTTCGGTTACTTAACATCCCCAAGATTTTCATTCTCATTTGGCTCATACATCTAAGAAAAGGCATGGCTTTTTTATTGCTTCTAGCTATTCTGTTTTCTTTTTCCTCAACCCACAGACAGAACACTTCCCATTTTGGTTCAGGATCAAAGCTTCCCTCACCAGGCACCATTCTCCTATGTGTGTTGTCTCACCCTGCTAGAATGTAGGTTCCTTAAGGGCTAAAACTGTCTTTACTTTGAGCATAATTCTGGATTTATAGTAAACCCTTAAATGCTTTTTCATTCATAAATTCTTCTATTAATCCTTGGTTAGAAGGTTTTTGTCCACTTGATGTCCTCATTCCCCACTCCCCCTTAACTTTTGAAGAAAAACATATCCCGTTTGTTCTGATCACTAATTTCCTTTGCATTAATTTTATTCATTTCAATTTGACATGTATTTATGAAGTAACTGCAGTATGCTATGTTAGGAACTATGCTAGGAATTAGAATAGACAAAATATTAAACCACGCCTGGCCCTACCTCTAGGAAACTTATAATCTAATAGGAATTAAAATCTAGTTTTAAAGAGTAAGAATATATACTTCCTAGTCCATTAACAGGCTTATTAATGTTTTGTTTTTATGACAAGAGAGCCATCAAGAATGGAAATAGAGTGCTCTAGATAGCTTTAGGATAAGGGACTAAATTTAATAAAGCAAAAATTTGGATAATATCCCATTATAATGATTAGGTCATTTTTATCCTAAGGAAAAAATAATGGCTCCTCAAGGCCATATGATTTCCTCTGCTGCTACTGTAAGGGAGTTTACAGTAGATGAAAAGTTAAAAGTATGATAACAATTGCTCTGAGTCCCAAATCATAAAATACTTAACATTTACGAAGTGGGTTTTTTTCTGCCTTAATTTACATTTCTGTCTGTCTCTAGTTAATCCTTGACCTCTTCATGACTGAGGCAAAATTCAGGGTACCAGAAACATTTGGGTAAAGAAACAACATGATGTATCTCCATGTCTGTCCACAGGCACACACTTTAAGTGAAAGTTGAGTAAGTAACAGATCTTTCCTTGAAAATTTCCTTAGCCTTTGATGAAATGGGTAGACCTGGTGACATCAATCTTTCTTTTGCTCCAAGATGCCTGCATATTCTGTATTTCCTTTTTCTAACACAACTCAATTCAGTTTCCTCTTTCTCCTTTTTTTCTAGTCGCCACTAAAATGTTATGTTGCTGGATTTTTTCCTGAGTTCTTGACATCATCATTTCTTCCTTTCTGATATCATACTTTTGAAACTATTCTTCCACTAGATGTTCAAATAACCTTGTTTCTGAGCTGTTCTTCTTTTTTACACATGAGCCATAGAACATGACCAACTCAATCCCAACACTCTTCTTGTCATATCACTCTAGTTCATCCAGGAATTTTTCATACTTAAAGTCTTTGATTGATTGATTGTTTGAGATGCGTTTGCACCTGCTAAATATTTGACGGCATGGAATCTTATCACTTACTTTAAATGTAGTTGTTCAGTAGTTTCATTCATGTCCAACTCGTTGTGACCATATTTGGATTTTTTATTTTTCTTTGGACAAAGATACTAAAGTGACTTACCATTTCCTTCTTCAGCTAATTTTCCAGATGAGGAAACTAAGCTAAACAGCAGTACGCTGCTTGCCCAGGGTCACACAGCATGTATTCTGAGGTGAAATTTGAACTTAGGAAGATGCGTCTCCCTGACTCCAAGTCTGGCACTCTATCTACTCCACCACCTAGATGCCCCACTTTACATGGGAATAATCAGTGAATTCTCTCATTATATTAGTATTATTAATTCCAATTCTTACATGAATTAAAACATGAACTTTACAAGTACCAGATGAGGGGTATGCAGCAAGGTGAAGTTTGTTTGAATATGATTGGGGATTTCAGAAGACTGCAAAGTCACCATGAGTTAGTGATACATTATGCCATCCAGAAAAAAAGCTATTATGATCTTAATGCATCAAGAGAAGAATATTGTACTCTGACCTGGTCATCCCACATCTGGAATATTGTTTGAAAAAGAGATTATAATATAAATCAGGGCTTCTTAAACTTTTTCTACTCATGGGCATGTGCAGTTCAAAGTGTGCATGTTGTGTTCAGAACTAAGGCTATGGTCAAGTTACTTGATTTCACGCAGGAAAGTGCTGCCAGAAATACCTCAGATTCATTACATTTTGGATTTTTAATTAATTTTTGTTCATTGCACATTCAGAAACCTTTTACCATTGTCAGATTTTATGCTGTACCATATGGATCACAATCCACACTTTAAGAAGTGCTGGGACTCCAGAGATTGTACAAAGTGAGGGCAACTAGAATGGTGAAGAGCTTCAAAATCAGGTAATATGAAGAGAGGTAAAGGAACAGCTCATGGAAGACTTGGGGTGTGACGAGGGGTTGGAAAACCTTAATTGCTGACTTCAAGTATTCCAAGGTCTGTCATGTGGAGGAGGAATTACATATTTTGCTTGACCCCAGGAGAAATAACTAGGAGCAACAGATGTAAGTTTTAGAGATGCAGATTTAAATTTAGATGCAGATTCAAGAAAAACTTTCCTACAGAACTACTCAAAAGAGAACTGTGGTCCCTTTAGGAGGAAGGAGATTCTCCATCACTGAAATTCTTTGAAGAAAAGTTAAATAATCCTTATGCTATAGACGGGACTGTATGACACTGGCATCATCATTCAAGCAGGAAACCACCCTCACTTCTACCTCCCTTCACCCCAGGGCCCACCCTCCCCACTACCACATGTGTCTAATTCTTCTCTCCTGAAAGGAAGCCCACCTGCACCCACCCCCGCCCATGCCCAAGACAGAGACCAGGACTCACTGGGACCCAGATCTGCAAACTGAGCAGAGCCAGCGCAAGGGTCACTGGCCTGGGAGTTGGGGGCAGATGGAGCTCAAAGCAGAATCCTCAGCAGGAAGGGAAGTGCACTCAGAGAACCTTGACTCCAGACAGGCTAAAGGACTTGAGCTGAAACTGGGACAAGGCCCTTCACCATCACTACAAATCCTGGCCACTTAACTGGCTCTGCTATGCTTCTGTTTGGGCTAAGTTTGGAGCCACTTTCACCCTCCTTAGGGCGTTTAGCACCCCAATTCGTGGGGGCTCACTGGGTACCAGACAGTTGAGATATAAGAAGAGAAGGGGATAAGTACCTAGATAACACTTCCTCTGTGCTACTCTCTTTACCTCAGTCTTTAAAATATTCATCACAGAGAAGGAATTAGAGCACTCTAACTCTAAACAAGTTTTTTAGTCAATATTTTAAGTGTATACTATAGAGGTGATGAATTAACATAGACTGGGAAAGCCATAGGCACTTTATACCTAGATTTTAAAAAGTCATTTGACGAAATCTTTGCAGATATACTTGGTTATTGTCCTTTGGGATGGATATTCCAAATTTGTGCATCCTGCATTTACTTTGTGCTGTCTCAATTCTGCTTTGCTCAAAGAGCACAGCACCTTTTCTTATGTAGGCATGCCATGCTGAGAGGTCCTGTGCCAGTGTCTCCCATGTTGTACAGTCAAATCCAAAGTTCTTGAGAGAGACTTTGAGAGTGTCCTTGTATCATTTCTTCTGTCCACAATGTGATCACCTGCCCCATGCAAGTTCTCCATAAAATAGCCTTTTTAGCAAGTGTATATTTTGCATTCAAACAACATGGCCAGCCCATCAGAGCTGTGCTCTCTGAAGTATAGTTTGAATACTTGGCAGTTCAGCTCGAGCAAGGACTTCAGTGTCTGGTACCTTATCCTGCCAGGTAATCCTCAGAATCTTCCTAAGAGAGTTCAAATGGAAGTGATTCAGTTTCCTGGCATGGTGCTGGTATACTATCCATGTTTCACAAGCATATAACAATGAGGTCAGCATAACGGCTCTGTAGACCTTCAAGCTGGTAGTCAGTCTAATACCTCTTCTCTCCCAAACCTTTCTTCAGAGCCTCCCAAACACTGAGCTAGTTCTGGCAATGCATGCATCAACTTCATTGTCAATGTGTACATTCCTGGAAAGTACACTACCAAGGTAAGTGAACTTATCCACAGCAATCAAAACTTCTCCATTTGTTGTAACCGCTGGTTACACATATGGATGGTGTGGTGGTGGCTAATGGAGCACCTGTGTTTTTTTGGTGTTAATTATTAGGCCAAAATTAACACAGGCAGCATAAAATTGATCCATACTTTGTTGCACCTCAGCTTCAGAGGCTGCATTGAGTGTATAATCATCTGCAAACAGAAAATCATGCCCCAACACTCCCTCCACTTTGTTCTTGGCTTATAACCTTTTCAAATTGAAGAACTTACCATCAGTACAGTAGTTGACCTTGATGCCGAGTTCATCCTCATTGAAACCATTTGTCAACATGGCTGAAAACATCATGCTAAAAAGCATGGGAGCAAGTATGAAGCCCTGTTTCACTCCATTAGTGACTGGGAAAACATTAGAGCTTTGTCCATTATCCAGAACCCAGGTAACCATGCCAACATGAAATTGACATACAATATTGATGAACTTCTCCAGGCAACCAAATTTTGACATAATTTTCCATAAGCCCTCATGACTAACTGTCAAAGGCCTTGGTCAGATCAACAAACATTGTGTACAGATCTGCTCCTGGCATTTCTCCTGGGGTTGTCAGGCAGTAAACACCATATCAACTATTCCTTGGCCCTTTCTGAAGTCACACTGGCTCTCAGGTATATGACCATCTTCCAGGTGAAGGATCAGCCTATTAAGGAGGACTCTAGCAAGAATTTTGCCAGCAATGACTAAGAGAGAGATGCCCCTGTAATTGTCACAGGACAATCTATTCCCTTTACCCTTATAGAGATGTACAATGGAGGCATCCTAGAACTCCTGGGGGATAACCTCCTCTTGCCATATAGCCTGGAAAATTTCAGTCAGCTTTTGTATGAGCAATGGTCCCCCTACCTTGTAAATCTCAGCTGGAATAGAATTAGCACCAAGTGCTTTGCCACACGGAAGGAGCCTAATGTCCCTCAAAATCTTTTCTTCAGTTGAAAGTTCAGCTAAGAAGGCACTGACTTCAACCTGAGGAAAATGGTCAATGGCCTCAGCATTGATTGATGATGGTCTGCTGAAAATGCTTTAGAAGTGTTCAGCCCATCTCTTTAGGATCATGTCCTTATCACTAATCAATGCGGCTCCATCAGTACTGAGTAGTTGTGATGCACCATAGGTTTTTGGTCCATAAATAGCTTTCAGGGAGTCATAAAAGTGCTTTGGATTGTTATTATCAGCATAAAACTGAATTTCATCTGCTTTCTTACTGAGGCAGGAATCCTGCATCTCTCTAAGTTTTGCTTGTACTTTGCTTTTGATGGAATTAAATGCTGTCTTTTTAGAGGTGGATGAACTATCCTGTTGGTAAATCCTGTGGAGTTCTCATTTTTCATTTAGCAGCTTCTGAATTTCCCCATCATTTTCATCAAACCAGTTTTGGTGTTTGAGAATGTTCTGACCCAGTGAACAAATGCAGTGCTATACACCAGATGCCAGAAAGTTGCCCACTCCTTTTCTGCTCCACTGTTGCCAACTGTGTGTTGGCTCAACTTTCCCTCCAAGTCAACAGCAAACTGTTCATGCTCAGAGAAGAGCTCTAATTTGTTGACATGAATTTTTTTGTTAGTCATTTTGCCTTGGGGGCTGTGCTTTTGATGAATGCGAATATTTAGCTCAGAAAGGATAAGTCTATGATCAGTCCAGCATCCTGCACCACACATTGCCTTTGTCATTCTCACATCTTGTCTGCTTCTTCTCCTTGCAATCACATAATCTATTAGATGCCAGTGCTTGCTGTTAGGGTGTATCCATGAAGTTTTATTGTGTCTAGGTAAACTGAAGACAGTGTTGGTGATGAGAAGGCCATGCAATGCACAAGTCTTCAGCAGTAAATGACCATTGCTGTTGCTGTTTCCAACTCCATTTCTCCCTAGGACTCCCTGCCAAGAAAGTCACCCAGAATTATAAGCTTGTCCTCTTTTGGCACATTGATGAGGAGGGTCTCTAGATCTTCATAAAATTTTTCTTTGAGTTCATCAGGGTTTGTCATGGTGGGAGCATAGACACTGATGATGGTGGCATAGTGTTTTCTTGCAAGTGGAAATCATATTTTCATGAGCCTGTCATTCACAATTTTTGGCAGGCATATCAGCTTGCTAACTGAATTAGTTTTGATTGTAAAGCCTACACCAGCTTCACGGTGCTGCCCTTCACTGTGCCCACTCCAGAAAAATGTGTATCCAGCTCCAATTTCAGTAAGCTAGCCTTCATTTACCAGCCTTGTTTCACTCAGGGCTGCTATTTGGATGCAATATCTGTTTAGTTCTTTTGCAAGGAAGCATATATCATGACTGTAACTCAAAGACAGAGAAATGAAGACAATTTAATTCCTAGTTCCAGACAGTCAAAGCCAATGGTAAACAACATGAGGGAGAAAACCTGATTCATTTCCTTGGATGAAGAAATAGTCAGCTAGTCAACAAGCATTTGTTAAGCACCACTCTGTCAAGAATACTTATGGACAGGATGAAGAGATGAGGAATAAATTATAGTACTGTGATATTAATTAAAAACTGGTTAACAACCAAACGCAAAATGTGTCTATTAATTGATCACTGCCAACCTACTGAGGTTGTTGCTTTGACCAACTTCCAGTCAAAATTTTAATGAATTACTTAGATGAAGATATAAATATCAAATTTATCAAACATGCACATGACAAAATGCTGGAAGTCAGTCAGCCAACTAGTATTTATAAGTACTATACTAAGTAAATTGTGGAAGGGAAAACCAATAGATATCTAGATAATAATCCTGATAGAATAAGAATTCAAAAATGACCTTAATAGATTTAAATTAAGAGCCAAACCCACTTAAATAAAATGTCTTTCAATTCTTCAAAGATCTGTGATTTTATAGACATTGGTAATTCCTCCAGTGTTACAGGTTATAATTCATAAATAGTTTCTTTATCCTGGAAAGTTTTTGTCCTTGCTCTTGCACAAAATCTTTTTAGATAGTATATGTAATAGGCTAGAAGCTTCTCTTTAGGTCTTTAAACACTTTGTCACTATACATTTAGTGCTTTACTTGGCCAGTTATCATTCCCTTTTCATCACTGTGTCTCACCTTTTCTGATCATGTGTTTTCTGGGTGATATTGCTTAAGCCATTTATTACACAGAAATCACCACTGATTCTGTTATGGCTTACTTTTGCCTACCATGTGTGTCTCTGTTGGCCTTTGGATGATCCAGAGTTTTGATTCATCATAGATCACAGATTTATAATTTGTAACCATATAGCATTGCTAGAAGAATGATAGTTGGTTCTTCATGCCTGAGAGCACTTTGGGATCATTAAAAGTCCTATGTAACTTTCTAAATATAATCCAAACCACTTTCTTCCTTCTATTCAAGTTTTAGCCCTAGCTAATTGTCCATCTGCTGTTTCTGTCTAAGATTTATGTACTGATAGATTATTTCAATGGGCTGCCCATCCAACTGTATACAATTGCCTAGGCAACAGATGTTCTTCATCTATTTGGTTTTTCCTACATGGATTACTAAGCTGATCACTTTTGAAGAGTTATGAATTTTGTTGAGAAAACCCTGTAAGATTCTGGGACCTGATTAAATGAGCACAATTGCATCCACAACATTACCTTCCCCAGTTGATTGTAAGCTCTTTGAAGTAAGCTCTTTTTTTTTCTTTGTCTTTAGTAGCTATCACAATACTACACAGATAGTAGGAGCATAATAAATGCTTGGGGAATTGAAGTGAAATAGAAGCATTCGTAGTATAAAGCCACATGTCCGTCCTTCATTATATTTTGGAGGTGACCCTGGGTTCTCAGAATTTATGACAATGGAGAACAAGTTCTAGAAGCTTCCACCATGCTGGAAACACTTTGAAGTATAATTTCATTGATTGGCTGCATTTCCTGTCTAAGGTCTGGTCTACCTAACTATGTAAAGGCTTTTAACCAAGAGGTTGTGAACTCTTTGGTGATGGCAAAATCCCAACATGAAGCTTACTGCTGAAAAAAATTCTATTCTTGGATTTAAAAACATCTTCATAAATACCAGATGGAGGAGAAATGGCTACATAGTTCATATGAAAAGCCTGTGGGTTTCTATGGAATGCAAACTCAATATGAGTCAATAATACAACATGACAAGAAAGCAAATCCAATCTTAGACTACACAAATGAATCTTATTATTAAGAATGAGAGCTACCAGTCCCACTGTATTCTGTATTGGACAGACCATATGTAGATTGTCATGTTCAGTTCTGGTCACTACATTTCAAGAAGAGAATAAATATATTAGTGGACATTCAGAGAAAGAAGATTTTTATGGAGAGCCATGCAGAGTGCCCCAGCACCCAGGGGTTGTGCCCAAGATGTGATCCCAGAACCAAATCAAAATACCACAACCTCATATAGGGTGCAGATAAAACTGCTAATTGTCAGCTTTGACACTCACTACCCGGATACTTACAGATCCAGTGCAGACCGAGAAGGAGATTTGCTTCTTGGGGTGGGGGAAGAGTTACTATATCTGAGGTTAAGAGCAATCACCACCCTAAGGTATTGAAGGAGGAACAAATTCATAAGTAAGTAACAGCACTGTGTCTTGGGATCAAGAAATTCTAACTTCTAAAACCCAGTAGTAACTTCTAACCCAGTCTAAGCTTTCAGAGGAATGACCAGGGCAGAAATTCCAAATCAAACAATTTGTCAGCAGTTCTGTTTGTCTGAACCCACCTGGCTGTCCATCAGAAATTCATCATTGTTCAAACTCAAACCCAGGTGAAGAACTCACAGAGTTCAGACTGTCCCTAAGATCCTGGAATAACACAATGCTCAATACCTCAAGAAAGTAGCAATAAGATCATCTCCTACCTTCCCTAAAAGAATACATAGAATGCAGGGTTAACATCAAGTCCAAGGTAAGGAAGTAGACTGAAAGAATGAGGAAATAGAGAAAACACCCCACCATAATAAACCAGTGACTGAGATGCTAAAGATACAAACCCACAAAAAGGGAATGATTCTAAAACAGCTATAAGCAAAGTCTCAAAGAAAAACACATCCTGAATACAAATTCAAGTAGAATTCCTGGAAGAGATGAAGCAAGAATTTTATAAAGAGTTAATGTCTTTATAAATGAAATGAAAAATCTAAAAGAAAATTTGGAAAAGAAGTGAGAGGTATAGAAGAATTAGAAAGGAGAGGGAATAAGGTTTTATTAAGTGCCTATTACATTTCAAGTACTTCACAAATATTATCTTATTTGATCCTTACAGCAACACTATGAGCTAGATGCTATTATGATCATCATTTTATTTTTGTTAATTTTAAATTAATTTGTTTTCAGTTTTCTACAATCACTTTCATATATCTTACATTTTTTCACCCTCCCCCTTTTCCCTCCTCCTTCCCCATTCCCTCCCCAAGATGGCTTGCAATCTTATATAGGTTCTACACATACATTCCTATTAAATATATTTTTACCTTAGTCATGTTGCATAGAAGAATTAAAATGAATGAGAGAAACCATAAAACAAAACAAAATGTAACACAGGAGAACATGGTCTGCTTCATTCTGTGATCCAATTCTATAGTTCTTTCTCTGGATATAGAAGGCATTTGCCTCAAGAGTCCATTAGGAATTTTTTAGGTCCTTGCATTGCTGTGAAGGACTAAGTTTACCAGAAAAATTCCTCGCACACTGTAGTTGTTGCTGTGTACAAAGTTCTGCTGGTTCTGCTCCTTTCACTCAGCATCAGTTCATATAAGTCCTTCTAGTTCTCTCTGAAGTTTCCTGTTCATCATTTCTTGTAGCACAATAGTATTCCATTACATTCATATACCATGACTTGTTCAGTCATTCCCCAATTGAGGGGCATCCCCTCGATTTCCACTTTTGGGCCACCACAAGGAGAGCTGCTATAAATATTTTTGTACATTTGGAACCTGTCCCATTTCTATGATCTCTTTGGGATAGAGTCCCAGAAGGGATATTGCTGGGTCAAAGCGTATGCCCATTTTTATGGGCATAGTTCCAAATAGCTCTCCAGAATGGTTGGATCAGCTCACAGCTCAACCAACAAAGAATTAGTGTTTCAGCTCTCCCGCATGTTCTCCAACATTTATCATTTTCCTTTTTTTTGTCATGTTAGCCAGTCTGATAGGTGTAATGTGGTATCTCAGAGTTGTTTTGATTTGCATCTCTATAATCAATAGTGATTTGGAGCATTTTTTCATATGACTGTAGATTCTTTTAATTTCTTCCTCTGAAAACTGTGTATTCATATTTTTTGACCGTTTATCAATTGGAGAACGACTTGTATTCTTGTACATTTGACTCAGTTCTCTCTATATTTTAGAAATGAGGACTTTATCACAGACACTAGCTGCAAAAATTCTTCCCCAGTTTTCTGCTTCCCCCCTAATCTTGATTGCATTGGGTTTATTTCTACAAAAACTTTTCAATTTAATGTAATCAAAATTATCTATTCTGCACTTCATAATATTCTCTATCTCTTGCTTGGTCAAAAATTTCTCCATAAATCTTACAAATATGCTATTTCTTGCTCCCCTAATTTGTTGATAGTATCTGTCTTTATTCCTAGATCATGTTTCCATTTGGACTTTTTTCTTGTGTATGGTGTCAAGCATTGGTCTATGCCCAGTTTCCACCCCACTTTTATCCAGCTTTCCCAGCAATTTTTGTCAAATATTGAGTTCTTATCCCAGAAGCTGAGGTCCTTGGGTTTATCAAACAGTAGATGACTATATTCATTGACTACTGTGTCTTGGGCACCTAACCTATTCCACTGGTCTACCCCTCTACTTCTTAGTCAGTACCAAGTGGTTTTGATGATTGCTGCTTTATAATGCAAATTGCGATCTTGTAGGGCTAGGCCAACTTCCTTAGCATTTCTTTTCATTAGTTCCCTTGATATTCTGGACCATTTGTTCTTACAGATGAATTTTGATATTATTTTTCTAACTCTAGAAAATAATTATCAGGTAGTTTGATTGGTATGGCACTGAATAAGTAAATTAATTTAGGCAGAATTGTCATTTTTATTATATTAGCTCAGCCTACCCATGAGTAATTGATATTTTTCCACTTACTTAGATCTGATTTTATTTGTGCAAAAAGTGTTTTGTAATAGTGTTCATATGGTCCTTGGGTTTTTTTGGCAGATAGACTCCCAGATATTTTATAGTGTCAAACTGTAGCTTTAAATGGGATTTCTCTTTCCATCTCTTGCTCTTGAGCTTTGTTAGTAATATAGAAATGCAGATGATTTATCTGGGTTTATTTTGTAACCTTCAACTTTGCCACAGTTATTTATTATTTCAAATAGTTTTTTATTTGATTCTTTGGGATTCTCTAAGTATATCAACATATCATTTGTAAAGACTGATAACTTAGTTTCTTCTTTGCCTATTGTAATTTCTTGAATTCTTTTTTCTTTTCTTATTGCTAAATCTACAATTTCTAGTACAATATTGAATAACAGTGGTGATAATGGACATCCTTGTTTCATCTCTGGTCTTATTGGAAATGCGTCTAGCTTATCCCCACTCCATATAATGCTTGTTGATGGTTTTAGGTAGATACTGCTTATTATTTTATGGAAAATTCAATTTATTCCTATGCTTTCCAGTGTTTTCAATAGGAATAGGTGTTATATTTTGTCAAAAGCTTTTTCTGCATCTATTGAGATAATCATGTGGTTTCTGTTAGTTTTGTTGTTGATATGATCAATAATGCTGATAGTTTTCCTTATATTGAACCAGCCCTGCCTTCCTGGTATAATTCCTACCTGATTATAATGTATTATTCTTGTGATAAGCTGATGTACTCTTTTTTGCTAATATCTTATTTAAAATTTTTGCATCTATATTCATTGGTCTATAATTTTCTTTCTCTGTTTTGGCTCTTCCTGGTTTAGGTATCAGAACTACATTTGTATCATAGAAAGAATTTGGGAGGACTATTTTCCCAAATAGTCTATAGAGTATTGGAATTAACTGTTCTTTAAATGTTTGATAGAATTTACTTATAAATTCATCTGACTCTAGAGATTTTTTCCTAGGGAGTTCATTGGTAGCTTGTTCAATTTCTTTTTTTGATATGGTATTATTTAAGCATTCAACTTTCTCTTCTGTTAATTTGGGCAATTTATATTTTTTAAAATATTCTTTCATCTCATTTAGATTGTCGAATTTCTGGGCATACAGTTGGGCAAAGTAATTTCTAATTATTGTTTTAATTTCCTCCTCATTGGAGTTGAGTTCACAGTTTTCATTTCTGATATTGGTAATTTGGTTTTCTTCTTTCTTTTTTTTTAACCAAATTGACCAAAGGTTTACCAATTTTATTGTTTTTCTCATAAAATCAACTCTTAGTTTTACTTATTAGTTCAATAGTTTTCTTAATATCAATTTTATTAATCTCTCTCTTTGGTTTTCAGTATTTCTAATTTGGTATTTACTTGAGGATTTTCAATTTGTTCTTTTTCTAGCTTTTTCAGCTGCATGCCCATTTCATTGATCTACTTTTTCTCTATTTTATTCATCTAGGCATTCAAAGATATAAAACTTCCCCTAAGAACTTCTTTTGCAGTATCCCATAAGATTTGGTAGGCTGTCTCATTATTGTCATTCTCTTGAATGAAGTTTTTGATTGTTTCTATGATTTGTTGTTTAATCCACTCCTTTAGGATTAGATTATTTAGTTTCCAATTAATTTTTGGTTTATCTTTCCGTGGCCTTTGATTGCATATAATTTTTATTGCATTGTGATCTGAGAAGGATACATTGACTATCTCTGAATTGTGAGGTTTTTGTGGCCTAGTACATGGTCAATTTTTGAATATGTGCCATGTACTGTTGAGAAAAAGGTATATTCCTTTTTATTTCCATTCAATTTTCTCCATAGACCTATAATATCTACATTATCCAGAGTTTTATTCACCTCCTTAACTTCTTTCTTGTTTATTTTGAGGTTAGATTTATCAAGTTCAGAGAGGGGGAGGTTGAGGTCCCCCACTAGTATAGTTTTGCTGTCTATTTCTTCCTGTAACTCCCTTTACTTCTCCTCTAAGAATCTGTATACAATACCACTTGGAGCATATATGTTTAGTAATGATATTGCTTTGTTGTCTGTGTTTCCTTAGATCTATTTCTGTTTTTGCTTTGTCTGAGATTAGGATTACTACCCCTGCTTTTTTTTTTAACATCAGATGAAGCACAGTATATTTTGCTCCATTCTTTTTACCTTTACCCCGTGTGTATCCCTCACTTCAAATGTATTTCTTGTAAACAACATCCTGTTGGACTATGGTTTTTAAACTGTTCTGCTATCTATCTTCATTTTATGGAAGAGTTCACATTCACAGTTATGATTACTATCTGTGTCTTTCCCTCATCCTCTTTCCCCCCATTTATGCCTTTAGTTCTCCCTTCTCCCTTCTCTCTTTCCCTCCACAATGGAATTTTCTTCCCTCTCTTCTTTCAGCCTCCCTCCCCTTTTACCTACCCTTGCCCTTACTACTTCTTCTCTCCCTTTTAGCCTCCCCTCCCTTTTCTTTCCCCCTTTCCCTCCTACTGCCTATAGAGTTAGTTAGATTTCTATACTTAACTGAGTTTGTTATTCCCTCCTTGAACCAAATCAGATAAAAGTAAAACTCAAACAATGCTCATCTCCCTCCCCTCTTTCCCTCTACTGTAATATATTTTTGTGCCTCTTCCTCTGATGTAATTTACCTTTTTCTGCCTCCTCTTTTTCACATCTCCCATTACAGTTCCTTTATTCTCTTAAATCACATTTTTATCTTCACATCATTAACTTATTCCCCCTCCTTCTATCTATGTATATCCCTTTTATATATCATAATAAATATATAATTCTTGAGATTAACAAGTTTCATCTTCCCTCATAAGGATGTAAACAGTTTGTATTTAATAACAAGTTTTTTTTTCCCCACTGTTTAACTTTTTTACGTCTCTCTTGAGACTTGTGTTTGAAGATCAAATTTTCTATTGAGTTTTGGCCTTTTCATCTGACAGCTCTGGAAATCCCTTATTTCATTAAATTTCCATCTTCTTGCCTGAAATATTATGCTTAATTTTGCTGGGTAATTGATCCTTGGTTGCAGTCCCAGCTCCTTTGCCTTATGGAATATCATATTCCAATCCCTCCTTTCTTTTAATGTAGAAGCTGCAAGGTCCTGTGTGATCCTGACTGTAGCTCTTCAACATTTGAATGGTTTCTTTCCAGCTCCCTGCAATATTTTCTCCTTCACTTGACAGTTCTGGAATTTGGCAATGATATTCCTTGGTGTTTTTAGTTGGGATCCCTTTCAGGCAGCGAATGGTGGATTCTTGCCCTCTGGATTTTTGACTTCTGGGCAGTTTTCCTAGACAATTTCTTAGAAGATATTGTCCAAACTCTGTTTTTCATCATGGCTTTCTGGTAGACCAATAATTTTTTTTTCTTTCCTGGATCTATTTTCCAGGTCAGTTGTTTTTCCAATGAGATATTTTGTATTTTCTTCTATCTTTTCATTCTTTAGATTCTGTTTGACTGATTCTTGATGTCTCATAAAGTCATGAGCTTCTACTTGTCCAATTCTAATTTTTATCAAATTGTTTTCTTCAGTTAATTTTTGCATCTTCTTTTCTATCTGTGCAATTCTTCATTTTAAAAGTACTTCCATTTCCATTTGTCCAGTTTTCCCCATTAGGTTTTGTGCTTCCTTTTCCATTAGTCCAATTTTCCTTTTAAATTCTTCCGTGATTTCTTTGTTCATATTTTTAAAATCACTGGACAGTTTTTCTTCTACTTCCCTAATTTGACTTTTAAAATCCTTCTTAAGCTCTTCCAAGAATGCTCTTTCAGCTTGAGACCAGTTCATATTCTCTTCTGAAGCTTCAGATGGGAGTATAGCCTCAATGCTGCCCTCTTTGGTATTTGTGTTTTGCTCCATGTCACCATAGAAGGAATTCTATAGTCTTATTTTTTCTGGTTTGCTTCTTTCTCATGATGATTGCCTTTTTCCTGGCTTTTAAAGTGGATCTCTGCTTCTGGAGCACAGGGGGCTCTGTCCCACTGTTCTTGTGCTTAGAACTTGAGGCCTTATGTATTGTGGCCTCTAGTTCTTTCAGCTAGAGGTTAGAATGCTGTAGCTTACCTGGTGCTAAGCTGGCTGATGTGCCAAAGCAGAGGTCAGGTGAAGTCTTTCTGGGTTTTCCTGGAGTTACCCTGGAGGTAGCTGAATTAAGGGGGGAAGAGGGGTGGTCTGACTATAGGGGGTCTCTTCTCCTGAGCACACGCAGGCTCAGTGGTTGGTGAACTAGTGTCTCCACTAGTGTCTTCCCTATTCCATTGGCTGTCTTGAGACGCAGCTGAGATACTGGTTTTGACAAGTAAGGGCTACACCCCTCTGGGGCTCAGGATCTCTCGGTTTGCTGAGGTGTGTTTGTCTGGAACAGCTCTGGCCCTGCACTGGTCTCCTTCAGCCACAGCAAGAGGGACCATCTTTCATGATTTTCCTAGTCTCATGGGCCAAGAGACTGTTTATCTATTCGACTGATCCCACCATTTCAGGATTTTTCCTGGGAAAATAGTCTATGGGTTTTTCAAAGACAACAAGAGGAAGGATACAGTATTTACTGATCATGCCACCATCTTGCCTCCTGGAAGTTCAAGTAGGTGACTTACAGACTTTTAATGTACACACTGATGGTCTCAGGAGTGGTTGTTGCAGTTACCTGGGGTTCTACAGTTCTCTCTCGCTCAGTTTCACTGGACTCCCATCCTAGGCTGATATGTTTGAGACTGCACAGTGCAGCTGCTGCTTCCAACCAGCAGGGGCTTCCTGCTCAACTCTGCTGTGGTGAGGTCTGTGCTGTGCGCTCCTCCATCCCTATGCAATAGATCCTTCCAGTTGACCTTCCAGTCTGTCTTGGGTTGGAAATCTATCTCCTATTGTATTGTGCCACTCTAAAATTTGTTCAAATTCTCTTTTTAGAGGTATTTGAAGGAGTTTGTCTTAGAACTTAGGTGAGTATGAGCTCTCGTTCCACCATCTTGACTCCGGCCCCTCTCATCTCTCCCTATAATCACCATTTTAAAGATGAAAAAACTGAGTCAGAAAGAAGTGAAGTGACTTGCCTGAAGTCACATGGCAAGGAAGTGTCTGAAGTTGGATTTAAACTTAGATCTTCTTGACTCTAGGCCCAGCCCTCTAGTCACTGTATCACCTATCTGATTGTAAAGCAGATATATCAGACTTACCAGCTTGGTCACAAGCAACTCACAAAACCCCTGAGACCTAAAGTAGATTAAAATGTAAATGGAAAATGTTCAAATTTTTTTAAAAATTACAATACAAAATAGACAATGCTGATTTGTAGTTTTCTAAGTCAATATGCAACACATGAGGATATTTCTATTTGAGTCTGACAGCATGATTCTAGAGAAATTTATAGCTCAGCACAAGACAGCACAAAACCTTCCTTTAGAGGCAAATTCCTGGAAAATTGGAATGGGACAAATATAATTCAACTACTCTATAAGATAAGAAGATATAATAAAACAAAGTCAAAATACTGAAAAACTAGATGTCAAGTATCTTATGGTAAAAACAACTGGCCTGGAATAAAGGTTGAGGAGAAAAAAAAAATTAAGAATCACAGAACTACCTTGAAAGTCATGACAAATAAGCAAAAAAAGAGCTCAGACATCATATTTCAAGATATCTTAAAAGAAAATTTTCCAGATCCCTTAGATCCATAGGGCAACATAAAAAGAGAGAGAATACAACAGGCATCTCCTGAACAGAAGCTCGAAATGAAAACTAGGAAAATTATAGCTAAAATCTCAAACTTCCAGGTCAAAGTCAAAATACTTCAAGCATCCAGAAAGAAGAATTGAAAAATAAGGAGCCACAGTCAGAATTACACACATGGCAGCCATCACTCAAAAGGAGCAGAGAGCTTCAAATTCAGTACTCCAGAGAGCTTAGAACCAAGAATAACTGACCCAGCAAAACAGTATAAACTTACACCACCTCCCTTTCCTTACCATCCTCATTATGTGAGTGCCTCCTACCTTCTACTTTTCCACAAGTGAGACTTGTAAACTCCTTGAGTTCCAAAAGAACAGGATCACTTTAGAGGACAACTGGGTTCTTGCCTAGTGGGGTAACCAGGGCTTTCAGCAATTTCTTCAGGGAATGCAAATGAGAAGAAGAGGGAGTCAGCAGTTTTCTGATACCCCTGGGAATTCTACCTAATGTTCTGCCCATGATGTGCCAAAGACATTATATGACTCCCAAAGGTTTTCAGTTGGTATGTCATACAAAATAGAATATATCAAATGACCAATAACTAAAAATGAACAAACAAAAAAAACTCAGAGAAAACATTTTTAGGAAGGAACTGGAAAATTGTGTATATGTAAAAACTGAAGATATCATACAGAAAAACTGAAACTGGAGTATTTTTTGTTTCTGTTTTGCTACATTACATAACTGATAAAATTGCATTGGTAGCAGACCTTGCTTAGAAGAAATAGACTACGGAGATTTTGCCTTTACCCTTGTCACATACTTTGTCAATTCACGTGAGAGTAGAATCAAACCAGAGTGCTGGGATGTTCACTGTCCATCATTGTTCTATGGGGTTAGTTCAGATTCCAAATTAGAGGGAATGAGCCATGATACAAGGCCCATGACAGTCATTTTGACAAAAATTTCTCTCGATTTTCCCCTGAGATTTTGATATTTGGCTTTTGGTGATAGATATTCTTTCTGGAATTTCAGACATATGTGTTTAGTGATGAGAACTTCACAGGAATATGTGAATTGCACCTGCAAACAGTATGCCTATCAGTCAGTGGATGAATCAGAGGGTACCACTAAAACATCCCTATTCTTCCTATCTTAAAAAAAAGTGGTTGTTTAGGCATATGACTATAGTCACAGGCTTTCTGCCTGAACATTCATCGGAGTTGCAACCCCCCTGCAGGTGTCCCACACTGGTTTCATTAGCTGCCCTATAAGACCCCAGTTGAAAAGGAAGTATAAACACACTTTCTCAGCTCAGAGGACACATCTGGAACTTTGACAACATTCCTACCAATCAGAGACTCAGGAGACAACAAAGAGAAAGGGAACCAGCAACTAGCAGCCAGACGACAGATAGCGTGACCTTACCCACAACATAGACCACACAGAGCTATGTTGAGCTTCCTCCCACTGAGTAAGGGGGCATGACTTTTTCAGTTATACCATAGGTTAACAATTAGTCGTTTCTGTGAGGTGCTACTTTGGAACTTTAAGTGAACAATCACATGTAGCATATCCATGCTTTCTACATTCCTATAAATCATCCACTTAGAACTGGGGGCAACTGCTTTGGCCTGGATCAGACTTATGGGGCTTCAGAAGCATATATACAGGATGGTGTTGAGGGCTGCTCTGGAAACATAGGTCAGTTTTAAAATTTCTGAGAGCATTTTGAAATATTGACTGACTAATCTCTTGCTTAATCAATCTGATTGCACATTTCATATAGAATATTACTTAGTGTCACTAGATGGGGAGTAAGACTTGAGGGCATATTTTAAAGAAAACAGGACACATTGCAGATTCCTCGCAAAAGTTAAGAAGTCATCTTCAGCTAAATTTGTTTCCCAAAATACCAGCCTGACAGACTAGAGGCAATATGATAGTGAATAGGAACTCAGCAACATTTGTGGGTGATATTTGAATACTTCTCATGCTTATTTACGTAGGAGTTCCAGTGGAATGGGATTCCTGTGGATATATCTTTTTTTCCTCATTGATCTCTGGGAATAATGCTTTATTGACAAGCCTGAATAACTCATAGTTTATACAAATGGCTCAACTGTGAGGAATATTTGTTTGTGAATTTAAATGAGCTGTCATATTTTGATCGCAGGTGTTGTTGTGAGAAGTATTTACTGTTGCTTGATGAGAAATGCAAGATATAAGTACATGTTCTTGATCCACCAATGGTCATTCCATATGACTTTTGAAGGGGGGGGACTCTTTACCCACAAATATTTATTTGTGTGCCAAAATAAACACATAAGACACTCTACTTGGTGTCATGGTGAGGGGAGGGGTTGAGAAAGTTCAGAGATAATATACAGCTATTCTCAAGTAACTGGTTGTGGTGGCTGCCCTTCATACCAAAGGACCAAAATGACATCACTATGTCAGGTCAAGGTGAAGCATGTCTTGATGCTGGATGATCAGACCAACATAAACTCAGAAGGCTCTAATTCAGAAGGAATTATTACCTTTGTACTTGAGAATGGAAACAGAGGAGAACCTCAGAGTCAACCTCCAGATAAGAATCTATTTAAGCTATGATGGAACCTCATTCTCATCAGTGGTTACTGCCTCTCAGTAAATGAACTAGCCGAGATCAGTCCTTTGACTCATTGCTACTCAGGCAGACCAGACTTGGTTGATTTCAACATCTTTCCATTCCTCTCCCTTCCAGTTCTTTCAGGAATACATAGACTAGGAAAGCAAAAGTCATATTTGCCTGGTGTAAGGTTCTATTCTAGTGTGAAACACAAGAATTCACACAAAAGACCAGCTGAGGAAGAAATCTCAGAAAGCAAAGGGTAGGACCTCCTTGAGGCACAAGATCCTCTGCTAGTATCCTCATTGTTAAATAAAACTACACAGAAGTCTCTCTGGAAAAGGAGACTCTACTGATGTAAACAGTCTGATCACTGTAGCCCAAGTCCTCAGCCTTAGTGAGTATAGAACAGAGGTTCCCAAACTTACTTGGCCTACTAGCCCCTTTTTTAAAAAATTACTCAGTGCCCCCCTGGAAATCTACTCTCTTTCATTTTTTTTTACTTGCATCATTTCAAAAAACTTAGTATATATAAATATGTATGCATGAAATGAAACATCTTAAATTTAATAGTTTATTGTAAATTTATGGGGTTTTCCTGCATTGAAATTTTGATAACATAATATTATGTCATGTAGCCATATAGTATTGTATTATAAGCAAGTCATTACACACATATTCTTGCAGATGTATGCTGGACTTCCCAACAATGCATGACATGCTTGCCTGCCAACACTTGCTTGTTGAGATCTGTCAGGGGACTTAATGAGCCTTTATGAGTGGCCTTGCATTTTGTGTGCTTATTTGGAAAATAACGTAATCACTATGGCTTTAACTCTGTTACACAACAGATGAAACATGTACAAACAGTTTTTCAAAATTTTAAAAATCTCTTCTTTCCTTACGCTTCCACCATCCCCTTATTTTTATTCTGTGCCCTCCAATTGCACCCAAAGCTACCACTGCCTTCCTTGTATCATTCCAGCCCCCCCGGGGATGGCATCACTCACTTTGGAAACCTATAGAAAGCCATATTTAGTAATTCCGTTGGGAGTGGCAACTGGAAACTGATGAAAAAATGCAGCTTGAATTGGGTAATTTGTGAGAATGTTTCACTCTTAATTCCCTGGGCTATGTAAGATCTACCGATAAAACTCTGGTGAATGTATTTGACTAGTAGACATAGCTCTTATCACAACATGTACTGGTCTTTTCATTTTGTCCAGGGCAGGATGATCCAAGGATTGTAGCCAAGAGTCTTCCCTGGGGCAAGTGGAAGGTTGTACAAGGCTAATGAGTTGGTTATCACCACATAATAAATCAATGATAAACAAGACTTAGAAGTTATAATTGGTAGTATAAGTACATTGAGAACAAAAGAGGAAAATTATCATGGGTCAGGAAGGAGTTCAAGGAACCAGGTATCTGGAAGGGACTGAGCCTTCATGTATAATATATGCAAATTTCCTCTATTTTCTTTTCCTGAGTATCTCTGCCCTTTTGAGCCTTATTGTTTATGATAAATTCATTTGTATTTTCTTCAAAGTTTCAGCTATGGAAAGTTACCAACTTCAACTAGTGTTTTCTGCCCTGGAAACAGAAGTCCATTTGGCACCTAGTTATGTGCAGAGATATGTAGATACTACCATAGGTATGTGGGCCAGAGCATCTTGCCCTTAGTGGTAGCAAGAAGCCATGTTAGTGTCCCCTTTATATCTTAATTGGAGAGAGGTAAGACACACCCTCGAGAAAGAGGCAACAATATGGAGCAGTGTGGAACTGCCAGCTAAAAGTGACAGAGTAAATAGGATGAGAGAGACCATGATAACTTGGGGTGGTGGTCAAGGGAGGCTTTATGGATGAGAGAAGATATGAACTGGGACTTGAAGGGTGAGTAGGGTTTTATAACTAGAGAAAGGGACATTCAAGATGGGGATAAAAGCAACAAAAATGTAAAGATAGAATGTGCAGGTTATGTTTGAAGGATAGTGAGTAATAGAGGAATCTGACTGAATTATGGATTTTGTCATGGAATAGGAAATAGCGAAAAACTTGGGGTATAGAAACCCTTAAATCTCAAGAGAAGTCCTTTCAGCTTTATCTGGTGGGTAACAGAGATAATTATTTGTAAGCATAAGAATAACATAATAAAATAGGAGTTTTTAGAATGAAGAACCTGGCACTGTTATGCAGGATGGATTTGACACAAGAGAAAGTTAGAGGTAAGGGAGCGTGCACCGGGCCTGCCCAGGGCCGTCGCCTAGAAGCTTAGCTCTCCTGTAAGCCACCCACTATACCCATCTTCCAGTGGTTCCGGCCCCCTCCTGTGGGGGAGGGGAATGACCAAACAGTACACCCGAGGAGGCTGCTTACTGCACTTTATCGCTTACCCCAGTCCTCCCGACCTTCCCGTGTTCCCCCTTATATACCTTGCCGTAGCTCCTCCCATGTTCCACCCTGGAGGCAGAGCTCAGCTCCGTAAGGGGCATTCCCAGCACCCAAAGGCGGGTTCTCACCCCCGGGCGTCTCCGGGCTCACCAGGGGGCCAAGGTCCAGAGCTCGGCCCTCTACAGGAGCCAATTAGGTTACCATAAAAGTCTAGGACTAAAGTGGTAAATCCCTGAACTAGAATGGTCATGGACCCAGCAATGGAAATGGAGGGATAGATGCAAGTGACAATAAGAAAAACATCTGGCCAGATCTGGTAACTGGTTGTACATGAAGGATGAGTCAAAGAGGACTACAAGGTGTGAAATACAGATGACAGGGAGAATGATGCCACAATAATGGAAACAGGGAAGTTAGAAAAAGAAGTCAGTTTAAGGAAAATGAAAAGATGATAACTTTAGTTTATGACAATTTATTTGAGATTATGCTAATTGATAATGAGAGTACCCAGTAGTAACTATGAGATTAAAGTTTAGGAGGATGGTAAGGGTTGGAGATACAGATTTGGGAGCAAATATCTTCACAGATATTATTACCATTTAATTTCCCAGTGTCTACTGTTAAATTTATTTCATTGAACATGTCTTAAGCACCTACTAAGTTCCAGACACTTTCCTAGGCTCCTGGAATATTACAAAGATAAAACTAAAAGCATCCCTGTCCTCAAGAAGTTTACATTCTACTGTGGGAATAAGGCCTGTATGTTGATAAGTATAATATGAGGTATGGAGTGAAAGGAGGAAAAGTTTAGAACAGATAAATATTTTCAGGATATTTGAGGAGGAAAAGAACACCAGTGGAATGACCAGGAAAAGTTTCCCTTCAGCTGAGCTTTAAGAAAAAGCAAAGAACCTGAAAAGAGAGCTCCAAAATAGAGATAAAGAGGGAGCACATTCCAAGCATGGAGAACAACTCAGGTGAGTGGGAAGTGTCAGATGATGGCACATCAAGTTCAGACAATAGCTAGCAGTCTATTTTGGCTGGACTGTGCAATGTAGGAAGGGAAATGCTATGAAATAAGTTTGAAAACATAGGTTGGAGCCAAATTGTTAAGGACCTTAAGTACTAAGGTATGTTCCAATGGCCATGAAGGCTGCTAAGGTGGGTGTTATGGAGCACATAAAGCTTGATTAGACATTGAAGATGCTATGGTCATCCACTGCTTCCTGGGGCCATCATCTTGACTTTTATCCTGCCACGGGACTTTGATGACTCTGGAAGAGAAAGTGAGGCTGATGACTGTGCAATTCTGCCTCACTTATATCCAATTTATGCACAAGTCAAGACATCACCCTATAATGTCATTGATCCTCTTCAAAAATGAAAGATGAACAACAAGGAGGAACTGACCTTTTGTCCTAAAGATAGTGGGGAACCACTGACAGACTTTGAGAAGAGTGACATTATCTGTAAAACAGAAATATTAATATTTGAAATCATACTTGTCTCATGGGGTTGATGATAGAAAGTTTACAACACACTACACACATGAAAACCCTAAAATATCTATTATGGACTCAAACATATTTGCTGATAGGTTTAAGTGATAAATAAAGATAAACAATCTGTTAAAAAATGATTAAAGTTGACAAGAGCCATATAAACAAAATTTTGATATGCTAATTGCTCCCTACAATAGTTATTATCCAATTATTAGTGAGGGACAATGTTCTGAGTATAATCAATTGGTTAGTAAAGTGCAAATTTGCCAATAAATAAGATTTCAGCTTCCTTAGCAAAGCTAAGACCCTTTATGAGGGGGGCATCTCTCCTTTATAGTTTTGGGGAGTACAGAACAAGGACTGGGACTTTCTAGGTGGGAAACAAATTATGACTGGTTAGAAAAGCTCAATATATTAGGAATGGTGAAATCAATATGATTGGTTACAGAGCTGCAACATGGGGGATAATATGATTGCTTGGAAATTAGGAATGAGGAGCTAGCTATAACCCCTTCTTTCCCTCTTGTGACTAAGAAATGTTCATTATTTGAGTCTACCTGAAAGGTTAGAGATAGTGGATCAGACTTCACTGGATAAGAAACCAGACATCCTTGAAGGATAGCTTGGTGGTGTAATGATACTAGCCCAAACTCCCTGGTGTCCTTCCACATCCCTCAATGATAATAGATTTCCTTGAGGCAATAATAGAAGAATGATTAGCAGGAGAACTGGATTTCTAAATTTAACTCATTACAGGCTTGCTGAATTTCTGAACTATGCTCAGAGACAAAGAATCATGAATTTAGGCAGTTATAGGACAATAATCAATTCATTGTAAACAGGATAAATTAAAGGGTGATACAGAGTCAATGTGATTATTTCATTAGAGTAGAAGCCTCTTATTTATATTTGACATTGTACACCAGTAACTATGACTTCATACATGGCTTTTAGAATAGCATTCTTTCTTACTGAAATAGAATATGTTTCAAGGAATAATATTTTCCTTGTCTCAAGATATGCCTCCTTGAAAGAGACAATACACAGTTTCATATGCAACAAATCTTGTTATGTCAATAGAATTTTTTTTTTTTTACTTTGGACTTGGCTAAAATATGAACAAACATGCAAATGTACAAAGGAGAGGAGCAGGGATAAATGAGTTGGGGGTTGTTCAGTTGGTTGAGGGGAAGGAGGGACAGGATGGCCAAAGAAATATTGTGTGACAAGAATAGGAGGTCAGATTCTTCTCTTCTAAAGTGAGTGTGGAAAAACTTCACTGAAATTGACTTCCACATGAACCATTGGCCATTCATTCTGCTGGCAGTAACACAGCTCATCCGTAGATGAGCAGACCTTATTTTGTCATTTATTGAAGGAGAAGGCACATGTGCTGAGCTATGTTTTTCTCCTAGAAAAGGAATAGCTCCAAGGACATGAACACAAATGGACACCTTAAACCAGATAAATGCAATTTAGCTTTGTGATTTCTGAAAATATAGACCTGTTCCTTTGGGATTCAAATGTGCTCAAACTGAAATTAATGGATCACATTGTCATAAGATTTCCTCCCATAGTACCCTAGAATGGGAATCTGGTAAGACTTTCTGAATGCATGAATATTGCAAATATCCATATGCATATATACAGAGCAGCTATGTATATGGATGTGGGTGTGCGCACAGTGGGTCCCCACTAATCTCTTTCTTGCTAATCAGCAAATGCAATAATATTCATCATGTCAGCAAAGATTGAAAACCAAAGAGCTATGATAGAGATGCAAATGTCCTAAAGCTTCACAGCTTTTTCTCAAATAGGCTGCATTCATTTTAAATACTATTTTTCCAACTGGCATTCACCTTAACTCTTTGCTTTTTAGCTGTTCTGATGCTTACCCGCATACCTCACAACCCCATGTCTCCCATCCACTTAATTTCTTAAATTTTCAAGAGGAGATGAACATCAGTTGCCAGTCAGTAGGGACCAGGAATTTCCATTCTTGGCTAATACACCAACCAATGTATCTGAAATAATATCATGGGATGTCTATTGAGCAGTCTTTCTCAACCAGATATTCATTGGTTCAGCAAAGATTATTTGGAGAAAAACATTCTGAATTTCATTGTGTATTTTGATAGTAACATAAGAGCAAGAGTATTAACAGTCTTAGGGTGACAGGGAGTACACTCACATGTACAATAAAGCATAAATTGCTTTTCTCATTTGTCTTTCATCTTTGACCCTATGGGATAAGCTCTATTTTTAATCAAGATCACTAATTACCTCCTCCTGGCCAGATGAATTGATCTCTTCTCGGTTATCATTGTGCTGATTTTTTTTGACCACCATTGGCCAATTCTGCCTCCTTGAAATTCTTTCTAGATTCTTCCTCCATAATATATCTTGTTTCAACCACTTACTCTCCAATTCCTATGTTATCCTTAGCCCAACCATAATGAAATCATACCTAAATCATTGAGGTGAGTGGCCTCTTAACTGACAGCTACACCTAGATTTTGCTCTTTCCATTCCATCTTCTGCATATATTGCACATTGAATATACTGTACATTGGCTGATATATTATAAATACTGTCTTACTTGTGTTACTCCTTTCTTAAAGTGTCGTAGTAACTCAGAACCCTGAAAGATTCCTTACACAGTCTTGCATGTGAGTTCTTCTTATCTTGTGTCTATGACTTACCATCTTGTAACTTATGAAACTGCTGGCTCTTATCTAAAAGCTTGCCTTATCTAGCTCATTTCTTAACGCTTCATTCATGCGATCCTAGATCCAGCACTGGAAGATACCAAAAAGTCATCATATCCATCCTCTTTATTTAAAGATAAGCAATTTGAGACCCAGGGTTCAACTTATTTTCTCAGATCACCCATCTAATAAGTATATGTGGCAGGATTTAAAATGAGGTCTTCTTGACTCTAAATCCAGCTATCTAACCACTACACCACACTGGTACTTATCTACCCACCCCAGCTAATCTTTCACATATTATTTATGCTCCTCTTCCTTCATGCAGTACTGTCTGTACTCCTAAGCACAAGATATCTCCTTTCCTTCTTTCAATAATTTATGCATACCTCATCTTTTTCATAAACCCTTTCTATATTATCTGTACCTTAATGTGAAGGGCAAGGAAAGAGAACAAGATAAGAATTCATTACCTTTCCTTCCCTTCCCTTCTTTCCCCTTTCATACCCCATTAGTTTTTCCTATAATATCCTTATATTAACTTTAGTTATGACAACTACTTCAGCAATAAGCATCATTTTTTCTCATACTTTCTCAAATATTTTAATTAGACACATATTGCTCTATAGTAGTGTTTGGTTATATGTATCATCATGTACTTCTACCATCTATATTTATTTGTGTGTGTGGTAGGGGTCAAGTGGGAGTCAATTGAGTCAATCAATAAATCACCTTGTCACATCTAGACATGATATCTTCATCAGATGAGAACACATCTCTAATGAATCAATCAATGAGAGGTGTGAACTGAATGACTACAAGGCTTGGACATTTCCTCTTGAATCAATTAATCAATGAATTAAAAGTATTATTTGAATTGATTGAATAACTTGCTCATGCCTCCTGGGTCTTGTATAAAATCGTCGCCCTAGTTTGGAGTCAAGGATTTAAGGAAGTAGTGAACCAGACAACAACTTTGAGAGTAGAGGAAGAGTCTTGAACTTGGTGTCCTTTGCCCTTTTCACCTTGACTAGGGAGAGATTTTGTGAATTTTGAAGAGTCAGAGATCTTGCACTTCACATCAGAATCCTAGTGTCAGTAGTATCCCCAGAAGAGATGGCAGTGTCTATATTAAGAGTCAAGGACAAACTAGATACACTGCAGAAAAGTTACTTCAAGAGCAGAAAAACTATATTGTGACTATGGGGAACTTGATGAACACCTCATGAAAAGAGGAGAACTTCAAGCAACCAATAGTTGTGGGTGATATACCCCCTTTGCTAGACATGCGCTAAACTTGATCTTTATTTCCCCTGGATTTTCTGGACTGCTTGGAGAGTGTGTTACAGACTTTTGAGCAATTTTTCTGTTCTAACTATACCACCTTAGTAATATCCCTTTCTAAAAGTTAATTGTCTGACTGTCTACATGATATTCATAAGGTAAGTACACACATGAGGGATTATGAGTAATAACAATACAGTTTACACTAGATCCTTTATGGGATACAGCAGATGACGTCTGGGGAGTCAGCCTTTCAGTGCAAGTGAGGCTTAGGAGAATAGCCCCAGAGCATGTGCTATATATTTGTGTATAAACTGTCCTTCCTCACCACTGAATTATAACTTTTTGAAAGGAGGAAAGGAATCATGTGTTTATTTTTTAAGTCCTCAAATGGTAGATAATAAATATTTCTTGTTGACTGAGATATTCTCCCAGGAAATAGATAATAGTTAAGTGTATACGTATGAAATTGTAACCTTCTGTGCAATTAGACAAGATGAAGATTTCCAAGCCATAGTTACTTGCAATGAGTGCTATTCTCCTCATTTAAAAATTTTCACAATAGATAATTTATTGGACAGAATCTGAAGAATTGCATAAAAGGAAACTAATATTTTCACTCAGAATCAGAAGCTGGAAGATTAAAGGCATGAAATCCCCAGGAATCTCTTTTTATTTTTCCCCATATTTATTCATTTATTTGTTTTCAGTTTTCAACATTCACTTCCATGAGTTTTAAATTTTCTCTCCCTCCTTCCCTTCTCCCTCCCAAATCTGGCATACAATCTTATGTGGGCTCTACACATACAGTCCTATTAAAGATATTTTCACACTAGTCATGTTGCATAGAAGAATTATAGCAAATGGGAGAAACCATGAGAAAAACAAAACATGAGAGAAAATAGTCTGCTTCATTCTGCATTCCGACTCCATAGTTCCTTCTCTGGATGTGGATGGTATTTTGCACCATGAGTCCTTTGGAAATGTTTTAGGTCTTTGCACTACTAAGAAGGGTTAAGTCTATCAAAAACAGTCCTTGCACACTGTGGCTGTTGCTGTGTATGTAATGTTTTTCTGAAGTCTACCTGTTCATCACTTCTTATATCACAATAGTATTCCATTACATTCATGTACCACAACTTGTTCAGTCATTCCCCTATTGATGAGCATCCCCTCAGTTTCTAATATTTTGCCACCACAAAATGGGCTACTATAAATATTTTTGTACATATGGGACCTTTTCCCCTTTTTATGATATTTTTAGAATACAGCCCTAGAAGCAATATTGCTGGGTCAAAGGGTATGCACATTTTTGTAGCCCTTTGGGCATAGTTCCAAACTGCTCTCCAGAATGGTTGGATCAGCTCACAGATCCACCAACAATGAATTAGTGTTCCAACTCTCCCACATCTTCTCTAACATTTACCATTTTCCAGAAGCTTCTTTTTAAAAAACATAAGCACTAATATGAAACTTCAGCTCTAGCATGGTCCTGAATGAAGAAGAATAAGAGTTGAGTGAATATTCCAGCTCTCTTTATTGCATACGTAAGGCTTTCTGTTAGACAGGAAAACTTAGAATCTTAGAGATGGAAGGGATCAAGGTTAAGCCTCAACCATACCAGATAAATTATGTTGTTGTTTTTAAAAGTCTACAGGATAGGAATTTCCTTATAGCCTTATACAAGTGTCTAACTGTGCTTAAAGTCTTACGCTGAAAGAAATTTTTTATGTCTTTCCTCAATTCATCTTTCAAAACCATTTGTTTGTATTTTATTCTGTATGGAGATGAGATTAACTGATCACCACCCTCTTCCTAATAATAATTCGCCAGATGATTGAATATATTGAACATGTTCTTTGGACTCTACTACCATAATTTATCTTCTTTTTGTTTCTTTTTAAAAACATATTTATTTTATTTTTAATTTATGAGATGAAGCAAGCATTTCCACAACACAGTATAATTAAAAAAAAAAAAGATTGCACACAAAACTTCAAATATATTATGTATAAATTGCTATTCCATTTAAATATATAATAAAGTTACCGTATGTGTTTTTTTCCTTTTCTTCCTCACCCACTCTGGACATGATTACCATTAGTTACAAATGTGTGTACGTGTAATATACACATACACATATAAATATGTATATGTGTATACATATATATACATTATATATATATATAGTTCTATACATATTTCTATTTATCAGTTCTTTCTCTGGATGCAGATAGCATCTTCCTTCATATGTCTTTTTAGTTAGTTTTGGTATTTATAATAGTCAAAATGACTTATTCACTCAAAATCATTCTTAAAACAATATTGCTGTTACTGTATACAGTGTTCCTTGGTTGCACTCATTTTATTCATTATTTCATGCAATTCTTTCCATGTTTTTCTAAGATCATAAAGCTCATCATTTCTTATAGAACAGTAGTACCCCATCACAATAATATACCACAACTTATTTAGTAATTCCCCAGTTGATGGGCATCCCTGAAATGTTCAATTCTTTGTCACCACAAAGAGAGCTGCTATAAACATTTTAGAAAATGTTGATTCTTTCCCTTATTTTCCCCTTTCAAAAAAAGGAGAACCAGGAAGACAGAATAAGATAGGCATTTGTCTGAACTTCCCCAAATTCACCTCCAAACAACTATAACATAATGACTTAAATGAATTTTGGAGTTGCAGTACCAACAAAAGCACATGTGAAACAATTTTCTAGCCCAAGACAACTTAGAAAGTCAACAAAAAATGGTCTGTCTCACTTACGTAAAGGGGAAGTACAGTCCAGTTCAGGTAGGATCTAGGCAAACCAGCAGCAAGCTATACGCCAGCAAACTAGTAGTGAGTTTCCATGGCCTTGGCACAGACCAGTGAAGAGACCCCATAGCCCCAGCACAACAGGCCAGTGGTGAGGCACTGTACCCCTTGTGCAAGAAATATGGAACAGTACCACCTCTACCGCAGAATCAGAGGCTAACTTTAAAAGTCATGAATATGCTAGAAAAATGAGAAAGCAACAACAACAAGAAAAAGAACCCAACCACAGAAAGTTATTAAGGTAAGAAGGAAGATCAAAACACCATCTCAGAAGAAACTAATAATGTCAAAGCCTCAAAGAGGCATGTGAAGCCTGAAAGAAAAAAATGTCAGTTGGCATCAGGGACAAAAAGAACTCTTAAAAGAGATCAAAAAGGATTTAGAAATCAAATAAGAGAGGAAGAAGAAAATGGAGAAAAGCAATGAGAGTGTGCAGAGAATCATGAGGGAAAAGTCAATAGTTTGATAAAAGGGAATATAAAAAATGGAAGAAAAAACATGTATAAAAATTCCCTAAAGAAAACAACTCCTTAAAAAGTAAAATTAGTTGAATGGAAAAGGAGGTACAAAAAGTTGCTGAAGAAAATAATTCTTTGAGAATTGGCAAGTGGAAGCTAATAACTCCACAAAACATCAAGAAACAATAAAACAAAATGAAAACAATGAAAATGTAGAAGAAAATGTGAAATTGTATTGGAGAAACAACTTGCCTGGAAAACAGATAGAGGCAAGATAATTTAAGAATTATTGAACTTCCTGAAAGTTATGATAAATCAAAAAGCACCTGGATATCACATTTCAAGGAATTATCAAGGAAAACTTCCCTGATATCCTAGAACAAGAGGGTAAAATAAAATTTAAAAGAATTCATTAATCACCTCCTGAAAGAAATCCTAAAATAAAAACTCCCAGGAACATTACAGCCAAATTGCATAATTCCCAGGTCAAGAAGGGAAAAAAAGTACTGCAAGTAATCAGACAGAAGCAATTCAAATACCATGGCACCACAGTCAGGATTACACAGTATTGAGCAACTTCCAGATTAAAAGATTAGAGACCTTGGAACATGATATTCTGGAAGGCAAAGGAGCTAGGATTACAACCATGAATCATCTATCTATCAAAAGTAAGTATAGTCCTTCAGGGGAAAAAATGAATATTTAATGATCTTGAGGACTTGTAAAGACCAGAGCTGAACAGATAATTTGATTTTTAAGTATAAGACTGAAGAGAAGAATAAAAAGTTAAATAGGAAAGAGAAAATATAAGGGGGCAATCAGGTTAAACTGTTTATATCCTTTACCCAGGAAGATGACACTTTTAACTCTTAAGAACTATTTACGGTGGCCATGAATATCCTGGTGCAATTCTAAATCACAAAATACCACAGACTCTCCATATGGAAAACAGAGCCAAAACATTTATTCAGACATCAGAAAGCCAAATCCATCATAGTAACAAAAGTCTATACACAGTAACAATGCAGAGAACAACACCATCCCCAAGCCTTCCCCCTGCTAGGCTTCCCACACACCAGCTCCATCAAACAAAATCACAGACAATCACAAAATCACTTACCCTAACCAGCTTATTGCATCCTTCCTGTCTCTGACTGCTCTCAGAAATAACTTCCTCTCAGTTCTGCTCCAGTTCTGCCTCTTCCTGTTCCACCCTTTCAGCAAACTCCTCCCACCCACAGGCTCCATGTGACTCAGACTCATGTGACTCAGGCTTCTATGTGACCCAGGCTGGTCACATGGGCAGGCCTATTAATGAATATGAAAGATCTCCCCATTTGAATTGCCATTACAACTTTATGAAATAGGGCAGTTAGAAGTACACATGGACAGAGGGTATGGGTATAAGTTGACTAAGATGGAATAATATCCCCAAATAAAATAAGGGGTGAGAAAGAGGATTGCACTAGAAGAAAAGGAAAGGGAAAGTTAGATTGGGGTATATTATCTCTGATGAAGAGGTATGAAAGACCTATTATAGTAGAGGGACAGATGGGGAGGGGGTGACGGGCATCACTTGAAGCTTGCTGAAAAGTAGCTCAGAGGGATTAACATACTCACTTGGGTATTGAAATCTATCTTACCTTATAGAAAAATAGGAGGGAAGTAGGAAAAGAAAAGGGGGAGGAGGAGTGATAGAAGAGAAGGTGGATTGGGGGAGGTAGCGCTCAGAAGCAAAACACTGGTAAGGTGGGATAGAGTGAGAGGAGAGAAAGAGAGACAGACAGAGACAAAGACACACAGAGAGAGACAGAAAGACAGACACACACACAGAGATAGAGAGACAGAGATAGAGAGAATCAGAGAAAGACAGAAGGTTAAATAGGGGAAAAATAAGATGGAGAGAAATATACAGTATTCATAACCATAATGTGAATAAAATAAACTCACATGTAAAAATGAATATGTAATATAATAAAGTACATAGATATCTGAATCAAATTTATGCAAAAGCAAGTCATTCACCAATTGATAAATGGTCAATGGATATGAACAGGCAGTTTTCAGATGAAGAAATTAAAGCTATCTATAGTCATATGAAAAAATGTTTCAAATCAATAATGATTAGAGAAATGCAAATTAAAGCAACTCCAAGGTATCATCTCACACTTATCAGATTGGCTAGTATGACAGAAAAGGAAAATGATAAATGTTGATGGCAATGTTGGAAAATTAGGACATTAATTCCACTATCGGTGGAAATATGAACCGATCCAATCATTCTGGAGAGCAATTTCAAACTGTGTCCAAAGGGCAATTAAACCCTTTGATCTAGTAATACCACTACAAGGTCTGTATCCCAAAGAGCTTATAAAAAAGGGAAAGAACCTATATACAGAAAAATATTTATAGCAACTCTTTTACCAATGGCAAAGAATTAGAAACTGAATCGTGTCCTTCAATTGGCGAATGACTGAACAAGCAATGATATAAGATTGTTATGAAATACTTTTGTACTACAAGAAATGATGAACAGGCAGATTTCAGAAACCTGGAAAGACTTACATGAACTGATCCAAAGCAAAGTGAGCAGAAATAGGAGAACATTGTACACAATCACAGTAGTATATATAATGAAGAATTGTGAATGACTATTCTCAGCAGTGCAATGATCAAACACAATTCCAAAGGACTCATGACAAAAATGTTATCCACATCCAGAGAAAGAATTAATGGAGTCTGAATGCAGATCAAAATATGTTATTTTTCACTTTATTTTGTGTGTCTGTGTTGTTGTTGTCAGCGTCTTCTTTCACAAAATGACTAATATAGAACTATGTTTTGCATAATTGCACATGTATAACCTATATCAAATTCCTTGACATCTTATGGAGGTGGGAGAGAAGGGAAACAGAGAAGGAGAAGATTTGGAACTATTTTTTAGATGAATATTAAAATTATTTTCATGTGTAATTTTAAAAAAGCATTATTTTAAAAAATATGGCTCTAATTAGGTGAAATTTACTTCTCTCTCCTACCTTCAATTAATGAAGTTATCATTACAAACTAGATATATTTATCTTCATATAGAATAAGGGACACTAAGCAATGTACATTCATATGACAATATTTCTGACTGGCATTTCACACGTGGGCCTTTCACTCTCATCTCTGAAACACAGCCATGGTGCTCACTGCATGTTGGTTACAGTGAAGATTAAAGTCCAGTGCTGGGAAAACACACTATTGAAGTGGCAGTCAGGGAGTAATTGATATCAGGCACAAGTCCTTATTTGTCAGGACAGTTTTAAGACAGAGGATCAGAAAACAGATTCTCCTAAATGTCATGCACACTCTGTGCCCTAGAAAGAACTTCCAGCTCTTTACTGGAGGACAACAGAATCCTCCATGCCAGGCTTGAAGCCATCTGATTGAATGTCGTGAAGGATGATGTAAGCTTTTCTTTTTCTTGAATAACTAAAGATATGGAATTTTAGGGTAAAGAAAAAGGAAAAGTCTCTCAAGGAGACAAATGGGTAGAGCAGTAGTTAGAGGACTGGACTTGGGTTCAGGAAGATCTGAGTTCAAGCCCAACTTCAGATTTTTATTGACTGTGTGACCTTGAGGAATTCACAACCTCTGTGCCTCAGTTTCCTTATCTGTAACACAAGGATAATAACAGCATCTACCTCCCAGGGTTGTTGTGAGGATCAAATAAAAATGTTTATAAAGTGTTTTTCACATCTCAAAGCCTTACATAAATACTATTATTACTATGATGATGATGAGCAATTTCTGTTTCTTCTTCACACGCTGGTTTGTTATTTTTTTCTTTTCCAAAAGTCACACATTTCTTTCATAATGCAAATTCAGTTACATCAAAAAATATACTTTGTTCTTTACCTTATACTTCAAAGAATTTTATTTAAAATAAGTAATTTTGACATATTATTTTCATTAATGAGGAGTTTCATATTAAAATTAATATCTAGTATCACTAAACACTTCATGGTTTACAAGGTTCTTTCAAATTTATTATTTTGTTTAGTAATATTATTTTGGTCTAACTCTTGTGAAGTTCATAAGAGATTGCAAATTATTCTCCATCAAATGGTAACATATCTAAAACTCAAAGCGACCTTAGTGGATATCAAATCTCACCTTTCTTTATGAAGATAAGGAAAAATAGGCTCAAAGAGTAGATAACTAATAATGTCAGAAGATCCTCACAACTTTCATGTAGCCTAGGGTATAATCAACTATTGCAGTGGATGATAGCCTGGACTTGCACTTCTGAGTCCAAATCCAACCTCAAGCATTTAACTTTCTGTGATCCTCAGCATATCTACCTTGGTTTCCTCATCTGTAAAATGAGGATGATAAGAGTACCTTGCTTCCAGGGTTGTTGAAGATAAAATTAGATAATGTTCGCAAAAGTGCTTCATAAAACTTAAAGTAACATAAAAGGTGATTTATTATTATTACTACCCTTCAGAGACTAGCACAACTTCCCTACCATACAGATATGATCTAGAAATAACTTTAAAGCTAGAAGGCAAGATGATGATCACCATTATTACCAAGAGAGTTATTGGGGCATGGTGGATGGATGCCCTTTCATGTGACCTCTGACACACATTGGCTATGTGACACTGACCAAATCACTTATGAGAAATAGCTGACCTATACTGATAGAAGGAATTTCCTTACCTGGAAGTTCCTGTAACAGTGTAATAATAGAGGTAGTCCCTATTACTGACAATAATCACAGTCAGAGTAGGAATAAGGAATGATATATCACTGGGTGGGGAGTTGTCTTGACACTGTTCCTATGTGAATGCTATTAAAAAAGAAGAGAATGAGAAAAAAAGATCAGCAATGACAATAATAAAAATTACTTATATCTATATAACATAGTACAATCCATAAAGTGATTTCTTCTCAATGACCTTGTAAAATTGATATTTCAGGAATTACCAAGAAAATATACAAACTCCTTAGTAGGCGTTTACTACCCTTCACCATCTTGCTGCAGACTGTCTTCTTAACTTTAATATACATCATTCCCATTTATTCACTCTTAATTCCAGCCACATTGACTTATTTGTGATTCCCCAAACGTTGCTCTCCCTTGCCCTCCTGTGCCCTTGTACAGGGAATCCTGTGCAGGGAATCTACTCCTTCTTCCCTTGCACCCCATAGTAGCCCCAGATTCAAGGTTCACATGCCACCTCCTACATGAAGGCTTTTCTCATTCTCTAATTTATTAGTGTTCTCTTCTCCACCAAATTATCACCCAAATACTCATTTGCACACTTCATTCAGTCAAAGAAATGATGCTTGAGGATGGTTGCCATTGTTTTTTTAGCTTTATTTTGTTTCGTCTTTCTATGCTCAATGCTTTGCAAATAAGCAGTCAAATAGAACAAATCTGTAGTGTCCATGCCCTAAAATGTGGATCTCTTTCTTTCCTTAGACTACATTTCTTCTCTTTCAGGAAAAAAATAATATGCCAACATATGTCTCCTGGGTGTATAACTCATCATTGCTTTGTCAGTATTCTCAAATCTTTCAAATTTGAATTTCTTTATAATTTTTTTGTACAAGTATAAATTGTACTGGTTCTGTGCACTTTAATCAGCATCCGTTCATGTTTCTTAGGATTCTCTAAAATTACTTAATACAAAAATACCTCATTGTATTATTCCTTAGCTCTACTCTGATTGCGATAGTTGTTGGTAATAGGAACTACACCTGTGATTTTATTGGTATAGGGAACTCCCACATAAGGAAACTCCTACCAGTGCAGGCCAGTTGACTTGGCCAGTATGTGTCAGAGGTCATATGTTCTGCTTGTGACTATTCCCCTCAGTTTTAGCCTCTCTCACTCTCTGCACCCATTTTTCCCACTGAGTTTGCTGTATTTGTACAATAAATTCATATTATTTGTCTAGCATGTATATAGAAGTGTGTATTCAGTACTACTCTTTCTGTGTGTGTTCAACTACTCTTTCTTCTCTTTGTAAGAATAACATTTACTGATGTTTACTCTCCACTCCTTTCTCCATGTTTATATATTGTTATTATGGCCTAGTTATTTAAGTCCAACCCTCATTCTTCCCTTTTACTTTTGCTTATTCTTTTAAATTCTTCTTTCTTTTTCTCCTCTTAAAAATCTTCATAACAGAAGTCATTTCCAGGTTTTCTGTTCTTTAATTCTATCAAAATCTTTTTAAAGACATCAAACCTCTGTAGGGACATTTATTTCTTCTCCTCTTGTTAGAATGTTAGCAATATATACTCTACAGGTCCTTAGAACTGTTCAATTAAATTTGTCTTTCTACAGTTTTTCTTGACTCTTGGGCTTATATTTCAAAATTTTTACTCAACTCTGGTCTTTTCCATCAGGGGTGCTTGAAAGTTCTCTATTCCATAATGATGCATTTTTTCTCCTTTTAAGATTATACTTAATTGTGGATAGATTATACCAGGGGTAGGAATCCTATGGCCTTCTAGATCCTCAAGTGCAGCCCTTTGACTGAATCCAAACTTCACAGAAAAATTCCCCTTAATAAAAGGATTTATTCTGTAAAACCTGGATTCAATCAAAAGGCTGCACCCAAGGACCTAAATGGTCACATGGGGCCTGGAGACCACATATTCCCCACCCCTGGATTATATTGATTGTAAACTGCTATGTTTTGCTTTTCGGGGATAATCATTCTGATCACTTATTTCCTCATCTGTAAAATTTTTATTCTATCTACCTTATAAAATTTTTGTGAGGAAAGTACTTTGAAAATCTAAAGATATTCTGTGTGTTAATTAATAAATGGTGGAACCAGGATATGAACTCAAGTGTCTCCTAACTCATAGTGCAGTGTACTTGCCATTATAACATACTTCCTCTCAGATCTGTGCAAGTATTTCAGTGAGGTGTTTTTTTTTTAATAAGTGAGGGAGGAATAATCTAAGGAGAGTATGCCCTATAGATCTCTCATCAGCTATCCTAATTCTTCTGCAAGGAAAGCTTATACTTTTTTCTTTAAATGTGTGTGTATTTAACATTCTTAAAAAAAAGAAAAAAACTTTTTGAGTTCCAAATTCTCTCCCTCTCCCTCCCCTACCCATTGAGAAGGAAAGCAATATGATATTGATTATACATATGAAATCATGCAAAACATATTTCCATATTACCCATGTTGCAAAAAAAAGCAAAAAAAAAAGTGAAAAGATTATACTCCAGTTTGGACTTCGACTTCATTACCTCCCTCTCTGTAGAAAGATAGCATTTTTCATCCTAAGTCCTTCAGAACTATTTGGATCACTGTGATCATCAAAATAACTTAGTCTTTCACAGCTGATCATGGTTAAAATACTGTGTATTTTATACAATGATACACATTGTATACAATGATCTCACAATTCTGCTCACTTCACTCTTGATCTCTTTAGGATACTGTAATGGTAATTACGACAGTTAAAGATCTTCCCCACCCATTAATGGGCCTGCCTATTAAGAGAAGTTTGATTAGGGGAGATTTGTTTTGTAGGAAAGGTCATACCTTTTGTTAATTTCTAATGAGGCACTGGTTCTCAAGTGCTGCGATGCCCTCTGGCTCTGAAAAGTATATAAATACTCTGAGGTGAGGTTTTACTTTGGGGCTTACTCATTGGAAGTGTTTGTTTGTCCAGATGAGCCTCTGGGCAGCTGCTAAGGAGCCCCCCAGCTTTGAAAACCCAGATGTTGGTGTTTCTTTCTCTGGTAACTATGTATGTATAGTCAGACAGTTGGATCTGTCCATTGGTCTGTGATGTATGTATAACTTACGGTCAGACAGTTGGAAGCCCTGTCTGTTGATCTTTGTTTCCTTGTTTATATTTTCTCTGAAGTTCAGGGTGCTGACTTTTTCCCCCAAACTAAGTGAATGATACATATGCTTGATTAAAGTGATTGTTGACCCCTCAAAAGTTGCTTTCCTTTTAGAAAAGCAGATCTAGGAACCTGTACAGCAGGCCCTCCTGTGTATGTTGGGGTCCTTGCTGTTACAGAAACAGATCTAATAATAGTATTGCAGGTCAGAGGGTATGCACAGTTTTATTGCCCTTTGGACACAGTTACAAATATTCTTAATGGTTGAACTAGTCCACAATTGCTCCAAAAATGCGTTAGTGTCCCTGTTTTTCCATATTCCTTCCAGTAATTGTCATTTTCCTTTCCTGTCAGGTTAGCTGATCTCATAGGTGTGAGGTCAATAGTGATTCAGAGCATCTTATTTTTTATATGTGACTATAGATAACTTTGCTTTATTCTTCTGAAAATTGCTTGTTTTTATCCTTTAACCAATTATCAATTAGGGAATGTCTCTTATTTTTATAAATTTGACTTAGTGTCCTATATATTTGGGAGTTGAGACCTTTATCTTGTTAAACTATTTCCCCCAATTTCCTACTTTCCTTCTAATTTTGACGATATTACTTCTGTTTATGTAAAACCTGTTTAATTTCATGTAATCAAAATTATACATTTTACTTCCCATGATTCTGTCTCATCATATACTATTCCCTTATCTATAGAGCTGACAGATACAACTTTCCATGCTCCCCTAATTTTTTTATTTTATGATATCACCCTTTATGTCTAAATCATGTGCCCATTTTGACCTCTTCTCAGAAAATGTTGTTCTATGACCCAGGAGTTTCTGCCAAACCATTTTACAGTTTTCCCAGAAATGTTTGTCAAACAATAAATTCTTATCTCCAAAGCTTGGATCTTTGAGTTTATCAAATACTAGATTACTATGGTCATTTACTACTGTGTATTATGCACCTAATCTATTCCACTGATCTACCAATCTATTTCTTAGCCAGTATCAGATTGTTTCAATGATTACCACTTTGTAATATAGTCTGAAATCTGGTACTGGCTTATGCTGTTTCCATTCTTGTGCTATTTGAAGGAATAGCCATGGTTTTTGTCAAATGCCTGAAGTCCTGGTATTTACCAGCAATCACAATAACCACTTGTGCTATTTGCAATTTTGGGGATAGGTTGGACTTTCATTAGCTACTGCCAAGTTCACCCATCTTTCTGTCTAGAAAGTTCAGCCTTTTCTCCCTCTCCACTGAGCATCACAGAATCAAAGAATCACAGAATTTGAAAGTTAAAAGGGAATTGGTAGTCATCTAGTCCAATTCATACACCAAAGGAATTTCCACTATAATATACCTAAAAAGTAGTCAACCAGCTTCTGTCTGAAGACTTTTAAGGATTGGAAACCCATCACTTCTTGAGGAAGACCATTCCATTTCTGGACAGTTCTCATGGTTAGGAAGGAAGGATTTTGTTTTTGTTTTTGTTTGTTTATTTCTCTGATATCAAACCTAAATCAACCTCTTTCTAACTCCTACCCATTGCCCATGCTCTTGAGCTAAACTGAACAAGTCTAACCCCCTTTTCTGCCCTCCACATAATTGAAGATAATCTCTTCTGGGTCTTCTTTTCTTCAAGCTATCTATCTCCGGTACCTTCAGCTGCTTCTAGTGAGGCGTGAACTTAAAACTCTTTATCCTCTAAACCATCTTTCACTGAATACTCTGCAGCCTATCGATGTGCTTCCTGAACTATCACAGTCAAAACTGAACATAATACTATAAATAAGGTCAAGGGAGAGCACAGTATCATTGTGCTCCTATTTTATTTCTTAGAAATTGTGTTTGTATCTTCCCCACTTGATTTTAATCTCCTTAAAGGAGTGAGTTACATCTTATTTACCTTTGTATTTCACACTGTCTTCTACATAGGGGGTATTTGATGTTATCTTGTACATAGAAAATACAACAATAAATGTTCATTAAAATTGATTTGAATTGGAACACATCCAGAAAGTCCATGGGAGTTAGGGGCACTTTAAGATAGAATCAGGTCACCTACTGAAAGGACAAGGCAGGATAGGAGTGCCATTCTGCCCTATTAATTTGACACGCTTTGAAAAGTTCCACTCTATTACTTTACAGCCTGGGATCCTACTTGTCTAAAATTGGACTGTACTGGGTTTACTGAGCACATCCGTGTTCCTCCTGTCCCAGTGAGTAACTGAGCTTTGCCTTCTCCTATTGTCCACTTATCAGAAGTGTTTTATAAAACTTAAGATGCTATATATGAGTTCATCTTAGTTTTGATTCATATTGTCTAGCTTCAACCCCAGTCTTCTTGGTCTACTAACAGCAAAGAAAAGAAAAGGAAATAATTTATTAGATATCTCCTATATTCCAGCACCATGCTAAGCACATAATATTACCTCATTTGATCCTAATGACAATCCTGGAAGGTAGGTGCTATTATTATTATATGAGGCAGCTAAATGGCTCAGTAGATAGAAAGCTGGAAGACCTGTGTTCAAATCTGACTTCAGACATGTACTACTTGTGTGATCCTAGGCAAGTCACTTAACCTCTGTTTTACCTCTGGAAAAGGAAATAGCAAACCACTCCAGTACCCTGGCCAAGAAAACCCCATGGACATTATAGACATCTATGGTCAACAGAGTCACAAAGAGGAAAAGGAGGTGGCAATCCATTCCAGTATCCTTTCCAAGAAAATCTCATGGATAGTGTTGGCAAGCTATGGTCCACAGGGTCATGAAGTATTGGATATGACTAACTAAACATAATAACAGGTGCTCTTATTATTCCCATTGTACAACTGAGGCAACTGAGACAAACAGAGGTTAAAGTGACTTTCCCAGGGTCACAAAGCTAACAAGTGCCTAGGTCAGAGTTCAACTCAGGTTTTCCTGACTCCAGGTCCAGTGCTTTATTTACTGTACCATGTAACTCTCTAGCCTATCCCAAATCAATCCTAAGCCCTCAGCAACATGTCTGAATAGTAATCACCAATATTATTAACTGACCTCAACACTCTGCCACCTCTGACAATCTCTGGGTAAATCCTCCCTGACTATCTTAACTCATCCTGAAGATTTAGGCACCAAGAGAAGCATCTGAATTCCTATTGGCTTCCAAATTCCTCCAGCACTAACCCTTGATTGTCAGATTGAAAAAGCATAATTGTACTATACTGTGTGACTATAATACTTTACACCTTTTTAATTGGCCACACAGTAACAATCATACTGCTATTAATATGGGCAGAATTGCCAGGAGTCTTCTGGTATAATTTATGTGTAAACAATGAAGCTTTAAATGGATCCAACCACAGGCAACAGATTTGTATTCCCTGGCATTAGTTTCCTCTATCTCTATGAAAACTGTGCTGGAATAACCATTTGTTTTTAGCCCTTAGTAGTCAGTTTCAAATAAATATGTACTGTTATCAATTAATGTTTCTTACAAACAGTGTTGAAGAAAACGGGGAAAATAATTGGATATTGAGGCTGGACATAGAAAAATGGAGTTATATTGCATAATTACATACTTCATTGCACTGTTTGCCTGCCAGTTACTGTTGTTCTCGTTTCCTCATTTAAACACTTTGGCTCAATCAGTACATTGTGTATTGAAATAAAATTTTTTCACTGCCATTTTCAAATTGATTTTGCATAGTAAATTCTAACAAAAGACACTGCTGCACAGTTTTAACTCATATTATGCCTTCAGTTTCCTATTATGTAAATACACTGTCTTGTCTGTATTGTCATTGTAACTAGAACTGATACACATAAGGTGAAAAAGGCTTCAGGCAAGCCAAAACCTGCCCACACATCAGCTGGAGTGCTGCATGGAGTCTCTTTCAGGTATCTAGGACCAGTTCGAAATGTGCCTGATTACCACGCTGTGTGTTTTTCCCATTTCTTCCCATGTTCACACTTTTTTTTGCACATGATGTGTAGTAGCTTTGCTGTTCTTCCAGGTAGCCTATCTGTGACCCCTCCCCCATCAATTATTAACACTGTGCTCATTTATAAAAATATTATGCTTTATAGTCTCACTGTTTATACACCACCTGAAACCATGTTTACATGGTCCCATTTCAAAAAGAATCTCCTTGTGCTGTGAAATAGTTGAGCCTGATTCAAGTCTAGTCAAGACTCACATCATCAAATAAATGTCAAAGTAAACAGCTCCATCCTGTCTTTGATTTGAGAAACTGGAAGGCAGAAATAGCGCATGAAGCTATTATATTTTTAATTTCTTTTTTGGATGGTTCTTCCTTGCCTATCAATGAAATGAGACCACTGATAAGCGTGAGGGGCTGCTTTCAGAGAAGTTTGATTTTTTTTTTTGTTGCCCCCACTTTTAACTTCCCTAACAGCAGAAAAACAAAAAAGGATTTCTAATTGCATTTGCCTACCTTCATTTAATTCAGATGAGGGTAATATTTGCTAAAATTCAATCAAAATGTTCCTAAAGGAATACTGTGCTTTGGTATAGTGATTGAGGACAACACAAAGGAAAATTACCGCATAACGTCTTTTTTCTTTTGCCAACGTATGTCATGGCTACAGGGCAGCTAGGTGACACAGTGAATGGGGCACAGGGCTTAGAATCAGGAAGACTCCTCTTTGCAAGTTCAAATCTGGCCTCAGATCGTTACTAGTTGTGTGACCCTGGGCAAGTGACTTCATTCTCTTTGCCTCAGTTTCCTCAACTATAAAATGATCTGGAGAAGGAAATGACAAACCACTCCTGTGTCTTTGCCAAGAAAACCTCAAAATGGGGTCAAGAAAAGTTGGATAGGACTCAAAACAACTAAACGGCAATAACAGTAATGTGATGGCTATCAAGCAAGGTAACGCATTAACAATAACCCTATTCCTTAATAGTGACTTTATAGGGAATAATTCTCAAAATAAGCTCACAGCTGATTGCTGGAATTACCATGATAGTGGAACCTTCACCTCCTAACACTTCCTTATTAATTTCATTTGCCTACAGATGTAGACAAGTACCTTGGATTGTAAGATGAGACTCTGCAAAGTTTGATTTGGGGAGCTATGATAGAGGCCTTGTTCAGACTACAGACCTAAGATAGAACAAACCCGTGTGGCTGCATTCCATGACTCAAGATCCTTTCTGAGACATGGAATGTAGAGTTTCAGGTTTGCCACAAATCATTTTACGTGCTTCGCAAAATGCTGTAACTCAAACATTTTCTTTTCTTTTAATTTGCTTTTAGGCAAATATTACAACAAAGTATCTATAAAAAATATCCATAATTATATTTTGTTACTTTATGTTAGCCAGAGACATATGCTGGCCAAATGAATAAATGAGAGAAGAAAGTTATTAAGCATTTACTATAAGCTAGGAATTGTTCTAAGCATTGGGTACAAATGTAAAAATGAGGATTTTAAAAATGTTTTAAGTATTTTGAAGTATTTTTTTTATTTAACTTTTAACATTCATTTTCACAAAATTTTGGGTTCCAAATTTTCTCCCCTTTTGTCCCCTCCCCCCACCCCAAAACACCCGAGCGTTCTAATTGCCCCTGTCTGCCAATCTGCCCTCTCTTCTGTCATCCCTCTCTGCCCTTGTCTCCATCCTATACCCCTTTACCTGTATTTCTTATTTCCTAGTGGCAAGAACGGTACTCGACAGTTGTTCCTAAAACTTTGAGTTCCAACTTCTCTTCCTCCCTCCCTCCCCACCTCTTTCCTTTGGAAGGCAAGCACTTCAATATAGGCCAAATCTGTGTAGTTTTGCAAATGACTTCCATGATAGTAGTGTTGTGTAAGAACGAATTATATTTCCCTCCATCCTATCCTGTCCCCCATTACTTCTGTTCTCTTTTTTGATCCTGTCCCTCCCCATGAGTGTTGACCTATTTTGAAGTATTTTAAGAGGGGAAGATAATTCATCTATGTCAGAGGCAGACAAAGAAGGGAGGATCTGGGCAGTCACAGGATGCTAGAGTCATCCATAGGGTTGCTCACTGATGTGTCCTTCTCATTGTTTTAGGAACATTTGTAGTATGGTAATTCTGATGTGATAGGGCTTCTGATAATATTTTGGTGTATAGGGGGATGTTCTTATTGATAACCTCGTTGGGTATATAAGCCTAGTAGTGGAATTTCTTGGTCAAAGTCTATGGACATTTTAGTCACTTCATTTGTATAATTTCTTTCTCTTCCTTTGCCTTGGTAACCAATTGTTACCAGGTGCTATTGGATTCTCGTTCAACATTTCTCAAATTCATTCACACTTCTACCAACCTAATTTAGGTCTCTATTTTAGCAGACATTAGCTTAATGACTAGTTCCCCCACTTCTTTATCCTTCCTTACCCTGGTGGGTTGTCCTTATGAATATCAGGCCATTGGACCAGATGGCTCAGGAAAAGAAAGTGAGGTTGGTGACTTTGCTCAGCCCTCCCTCATTCAAATCAAAGTCAACTGATGTCATGGTCCTCTTTGAGAACAAAGGACAAATACAACCTGTGAGTAAGTAGCACCTCCTCCCCTTTTCCCCTCTCTTCCCCTTCTTTCCCCTCCTCTCCCCTCTACTCTCTTCTCCTTCCCTCCCCTCCTTTCCTTTCTTGTGGTGTTCTGCCCAGAGGAAGATAAATACCATGGCCAAAAGATGCCTTTTTCCTTTGGGTTTACTGGCTACATTTCTTGCTCAAAGATCAAGCCCTAAACCCTATTCACTCTAGAGTTCATAGACTGAACAAGTCCCCCCACCACCCCACCTCCTCCACCTAGCACAGGGTGGATATAAAAATATATAATATAATAATAAATAGTAATTTTTTCTCTTTAACCCAGGAACCCTGAGGGGCTTCCCCTCTCAGTTTGATTTTTTTTTTTTTTTTGATTAAAGGGACCATCCCTTGAGTAATTTAAAGAAGCCTATTCATTGAATGGGTGTATCTCACTCAAAGTGAGAATGTGATAAGACCTTAGCCTGAAAAGGCCAGGGTCTCACACTGCATCCAGGGCCGTCTCCAGTAGTCCTGATGAATATCAGGCCACTGGACTCAGACGGCTCAGGAGAAGAAGGTGAGGTTGGTGACCTTGAACAACTTTCCCTCACTCAAAGCAAAGTCAACTGCAAGTCATGTTATCATCTTGATGTCATGGTTCTCTTCAAGATTGAAGGACAAACACAACTGAACCCACAGAAAGAAATGGAAAGGAGGTAATGCACACCATGGCAGGGTGAATAGAAAGATGTCAGGGGTAGAAGATTAGCACAGTCTGATCTGGTCTAAGTCACAGTCTAAGCATGGTGGGGTCGTTGAGTTGGCACTCAATCACTTGCTATTCAACAACTCAGCCTGGGGTTCTAAAGCAGACTGGGGAGGGAGAATTTCTTTTCTTGTTTAGTAGGTAGGCTTTTCCCACAGCTAGAACTAGTGATCTTAGTACATGATTGCCTCAGATAGTAAATTGAGGCAACATTTAAGACAGGAACCACTTTCTTTTCTCTTTTCCTACTCTTTCTCTTGCCAATTTCATGTTCTTTTCTTCCTATTCCTTTCTTTATACTCTTTTATTCCTTCCCTGTCTTCTCTATTCCTTTTCCCTATTTCCTTCTCACCCACTTTTCCCCTTAGCTCTGCCATTGGAATTGCTTAACCCTGCCACTGATACTCCAGGTTAAAGAGGTTTCTGATCTTTCTTGGATACAAAAGAAGTAGATGCCCTTTTATTATGAAATGACTGAATCTATTAGAGATCCTTTAAGAGAAACCTGGGAAGATATATATGAATTGATGCAGTGAAATGAGAAGAACAAGTTGAACAATTTAGATAAGGACTTCAGTATTGTAAAGAAAAACAAAGAGGGTGGGCAGAGAAAGATATGGAGAGGGGATGTGATAAGGATGCCAAAAATAAAAAAAAAAAAAAGAAAGAAAAGAATTCTGAAACATTGACAAAATAGAAAGCAAAATGTACAGATGTGAACAAAAAAATTTATAAGAAAAAAGAGATAATGTTATTATATACATATATATTCATCGTAGATATCCATATATAAGTATGTATATACACAAGTATCAAGTGGCATGTAACAAAAGTGGTATGTAACAATTGGTATGTAAAAAAAAAAAAATCACTGTTTTTACCTATATTGTGTGTGGAGGGGTTTGCTGCTTTTTTGTATATAACAATGTTCATTTGTTGATTTTTATGAAGTTCATAAAATATATTTTTAAAAATTAACCAATTCACCTCAGGTTCTATGTGGCTTTTTCACCCTGATTGTGGGCACTGTCCCTTCTCTATCCTTGACATTATTTTATCAGAATGCTATATTGTCTCTTGCATGGAAGGCTCCCTCAAATCCTTCCCTTCTCACAGTGGTTAAGTGACCCAGAATTCTTGAAACATGTGCTAGTGGAATTAAATGAAACTCTAGCAGATTTTCCCAAGGAAAGGCTTCAGAAGTCTCTGGCAATAGTCTGTTGTCTGAGGACCAATCTAGTGAAGTTTAACTAGACTTATCTGAAATCTGACAACGGAGTAGTGAATGTTTGGTCATACCAATTCATAAAGACTGTATACTAGGGGTGGGGAACCTGCAGCCTTAAGGCCACATGTGCCCTTCTAGGTCTTTGGATGTGGCCTTTTGTGATCCTTTTATTAAGGGGATTTGTTCTTTGAATTTTGGATTCAGTCAATGGGCCACACTTAAGGACCCAGAAAGTCACATGTGGCCTCAAGGTTTCAGGTTCCTCACTTCTTACTCTACATTAAAATGGAGAGGGGCTGTCATCTGCATTGAGAAGAGCATTCATAGCACCCTAGAGATAGATCTGGGAAGGATACCTGCAGTCACTTAGGTCAATGCCCTGATTTTATAAAAGAGGGAGCCAAGACCCTAAAAGATTCAATGATTTATCCTGGGTTGTGCAAATTATATAGTTCACAGGTAGGATTTGAACCCAAATCCTTTGATCCCAGAGTTAGCTGTCTTTTACACTGTACCACAGATGAAAACATGGAACCTTTGAATAATGAAGTAGGAACTCTAACGTCTAAATATGGATCAGTATGTAGAAAAATAGACAAACCTACCAAGCGTCCCTTTAAATTGCATTCTTAATTTTTCTGTAGTATATGTTCTCCAACTTGGAGTATAAGCTTCTGGAGGGCAGGCATGATGCTTCTGATCTGCTGGCTTTACATCTAAATACAAAGCAAACACCCAGAAAGTATTTGCATTTCTGTGAAATACTCTGCCAGCAGCAGCACTTGAGGGCTGGAGGATGCCCCCAAGTAGCTGCTATTGTGAGCCTGATGTTTCACTAACAAAGGTCATGTAATCAAAAAAGTTTAGAAAATAATGAAAGCTCTAATGGGGTTCAGACAGTTTTATAACTAAGCCGAAGCTGTTTTTACAGCAGCAGCTGAGAAACTTGTTTGAACTGTTTTGATACTATTTCCTGACATTGGGAAATCTGTCATTGTGATATATTTTGAAATGTGGAGTAAAATATGGAGCAGACTGCCTGTGTAGCATGAAAGTTTCAGTTTTATGACTATCCTGTTATTCATCCTTTCATCTGCACTGCAGATCAACATTTCTGAATTTATTGCATACATATGTCTGAGCTCTTGCTTCTCAGTGGGGAACAACAAAATTTAAAAATAGGAAACTGGGACTGTAGTTTTGGCAGGAGATGGGTTCTATTCCAAGTAATAAGAAAACACCAGTAGTCCCATTTCAGAGTGATGATCTTAAAAAACAGTGGGATTTCAATTTTAAAGCTGAAAAAGCACAGTTAAGGGCTGCCATAAAGATTTCCCTGAGAACAGTTCTATTTTGACAAGGGCTGTATATGTTTTCAGGGTCATTTGTCTGTGGCTACTGGTGGACATCTCCTACAATTTGGGAGGAAAAGATTATTAAAATAGAACATTGTTTTCCTCTCCTAATTTTGTGGTTTTGGAGCTTTTTAAAAAATGGATACGTCTTTTACTATATATTTTTGAAAGCCAAATTGTTTTAAAAGGTTCTAATTGTTAAGTGTTTTCTTTAAAGGGGCTTTGATTTTATCTGTTTCCCAAATTTTATATACCTGGACACATCCTTAAGAAATTTACCTCTATTTTAATGGTCCCCCCCTCCTTTTTTTCCTGTTTTGTAGCCCAGGAGAAGGGCCAGACAATTTGTACTGAGCAACATGGACAAGTTTCTAAAATGATGGGAAGTTAAGTAGACTTTCTCTGCCTAATAGATGTTACTACCCCTTACCTTCTCCTGAGCAGAAGGCAAAGGCTACAGATTCTCCTTGGAATGACAGAAGAATCTTAGTTATCTTTGGGTAATATAATTGAGTAGATATTTCTTAAGGCTAGGACCAGCATCTTACTACATTGTTTATAATCCTTAATTACAAGTTTACTACTTTTCATACAGTAAGTACTTAATAAATGCTGAATTCTATTGGATAAGCCAACACTGCCAAGACATAATAATCTATCAAAAGAAAAATATAAAACCCTGGGCTCAGAATTTAGTTATTAAATCACAGTTATAATTCCTCTTTTATGAATCATGGTTGGCAAAGTGATCTCCTTGAACTATACAACACTATACAAAAAAGATAAAAACGTAACAAATGATATGCTGGTAAAATATGAAAATGAAATATTTGACTGAAGGTTTAAAAACATACAAGATTTTGATTCCGTGTATATTTCATTTTATAGCCTTGTACAATAAGTGATTCTGGCCTGGGGCTCTCACTGACTTAATTTTTAGTGTTACATCAAAGGAAATGTTTTCTTCTCTTTATTTCCATTTCAGACTAACTGAAATATTTTGTGAATTTTAATAAGATTTGGATGAAAGTTCATATTCTTGAAATCCATTAGCAAGAATTATTCTGACTACATGAGGTGATCATGTGATTGTAAGTATATGGGAGAAAGTTGAAAAACAGAAACAGGGCCAAACCAGAGGCAAAATATTTAAATTTTCTTCTTTTTTTCTTTTTCTTTTTTTGTCTTGTGAGAATATTAGATACTGTTGAAGGCTTGTAGAGAAAACAGTGAGACAGTCTTTTAAACATCCTTTAAATTATTCCTCCACTATCTATATAGTAATCTAATCTTTTTGCACAAAATCTTATACACATAGCCAATCCACCTTCTGTCTTTCCAATCTTAACACTGAGATGCTCAGTGCCCCTGAGTTACCAGACAGCCCCTCTCAGGGTCTTATTTTTCACATTCCAAGATGACAGATTGCTGAAAATAATGTTAGTAAGTGCTAAGTGCTAAGAGAGTATTCCAAGTAATATGCTTATATATATTTCTTTAAATAAAACCTGTGATTTCATTAGTCTAAAAAATTCCTGATGAGAAAACTCATCGAGTCAATTCAAGTTCACTCATGCTCTACAGCATCAAGTCTTAAAATTGTGTGGGGCATTGAGAAGTTGAATGACTCGTACAAGGTCATGCAGTCAGAATATGTCCCAGACAGGACCACAAGGTCTTCCTGACTCTAAGGACAGTTTTCAATTCACAGACTAAGATACTGCTCACTTGTTTATATTTCTATTGTATCCCAATAGAGACAAAATGACTTAAGTAAAAGAAGTAACTCCAATTGTAAGAATATTAAATACTGTCAAAATCTGGTAGAGAAAACATTTGGACAGTATTTTAAGCATCCTTTAAATTATACCTATACTGTCTGTGTATGAATCTAATCTTTATATACAAAGTCTCATACTCATAGTCAATCATCTGTCACATTTAAACCTTCATTTCTGACTTTTTTGAAAAGATGTACAATTCAAGAAACATAGTTTCTGGGTAATTAATCATTTTATTAATGATGTTAGCATTTTATTAATAAAAGACATCAGTGACACTCTCGAATGCCAAAGATAAATCATGGTGGTGGACTCAGTTTATATGCCTTTGGAAGAGCGGGTGTTCCTGAGAGTTACAATTAACCCTAATTGCTTAATGAGAAAATGAATCTTATAATGAGATGTGGGCTTATTCTGATGAGGGTCTTGGGTGTATGTGACTTGGATCATTCAAATCTTCATCCAAACGATTTATCAAAATACTTATCAAATCACTTTTACCCCTAGCCCTGTCTAACCAATCACAATGAACAAGAATGTACCAGTTCTCCCACACTGGTTGGATAAATTTTTCCAAGATTTCCTACAATGGTTTATTTTTGAATAACGAAGTAGAAAAGCCTTTAATCCTAATTCAATAATTGATTATTAATATAAGAAAGAAATAATTATTTCTCTCAGCTATTATAGTGAGTTTGAGGTTTCACTAAAACAACTCATTGCCAAATAAGAATTAAAACTTTTTAAAAATTACAAAAAATAAACAACTTAACCCATTAGTGATGAATTTTTATATGTCATTTTTAGAAGGATTCAAACATGATTAAAGAAATACAAAGAGATAAATAAAATTTCTGGTTTTCCTTATTAAATTTGAACTATTAACAACTCCTGCCAATCTAATTCTAGTTCTGAAGCCTCAGAGCAAAGTTTTGAGTAAACAATACAATTTAGGCTGTTTCTTCAAGTCAAAGCCTTCTAAATTTTGCTCTCTAGTTTGGCTTTGGTTATTTGAGGTGTCAGATCAGCTTTGGCCTCATGAGCGTAGCTTGATTCTGGTCTTTGACCCTTCCTAGCAAGTTGGATATTTTCCTGCCTATTCAAAATGTGAACAATAGCTTTTAGTTTTATTTTTTTGTTAATATTTCTCCCTAACTCTAACCATCTACTTTCTTACTGTCTTGTTCCTTTAGAAACAGCTGGTTTTCTGTTCTTTGAAAGGATTGTATTTTTCCCAAATGCTCACAAATCATCCTTTTAATAATTTATTCTAGCATTGCATATGTTTTCACCCCAGGACTCAGATGAGCATAATGGATGGAATGAGCATAGGAGTCACGAAGATCTGTGCTCAAATACTGCTTCAGATCCACACTTGCTCTGTGACCCTGGTCAAGTCATCTAGCTCCTTAGTATTTTTAAGCACTAAGATTATAAATGTCAGAACAGTTTCAGTTCTACATTAATATAGGACAGAGATGGGGAACCTGCGGAAACTCGCAAAGTTTGGATTCAGTCACAGGGCTGTACTTGAGGACCTAGAGGGCCACATGTGGCCTCGAGTTTGCACATTCCCCATCCCTGATATAGGGAGTTTCTTCACTGGGACTTCCCTATGTCAAAGAAATCACAGGTCCAGACCTGAAAAAACAAATAGATACCAATATCAATCACCAGACAATAATGTGAAGAATGTATCTTCTGCTTTTGAAAAAAAGGAAAATTTGCCGATTTAAATTCCTGTGTCATGCTTTTTATTTTCATTATCTCTTAAGCATCACTGACAAAAATCTGGCAGTCACGTTTGAAAATTATTTTATTATTCTAAGAATGAATGTAGGCATACAAAGTGCTTACTAAATTTATAACTGAGGAAATAGAAAAATAAGACAATGAGTATCCTCAAGGAGCTCACACTCTAATTGGTTAAACAGTATATGTAGAAGAGTTCAGCTACAGGGTGTTTGTAAAGGTCCAGAGATTCCCAAGGGTTTACTACAGGGCAATGTCAAGTCAGAAGTTCTTCAGATGTATCAGCATGTTTGACCCAAATGAGCATACATAGCTACACAGGTGTGAGGGCACCTACAGAGGAAAGTGAAGAGGGGATTCTTTCTTCCCCAGGGGCAGCTAGGTGGCACAGTGGATAGAGAATTGGGCCTGAAATCAGAAAGATTTGTCTTCATGAGTTCTAATCTGGCCTCAGACATTTACTAGCTATGTGATCCTGGGTCCCTTAACCCTGTTTGCCTCAGTTTCTTCATCTGCAAGATGAGCTGGAGAAGGAAATGGCTAACCACTAAAGTACATTTACCAAGAAAAACCTAAATGGGGTCACAAAGAGAGAGAAATGACTGAACAACCACATGACAGGAGGAGAAAAGGGGGTTCAGTATTTTTCAAGGAGAGAGAAATGGATATTATTATTGTGGTAAGAAGAGCCTGCGGGGAAGGGAACAGAGAAGTTGGGTTCCACTGGATGGCAATAGCTGGGATCCTCCAGGTATATTAGATGGAGTGCAGCATGGCTGATCATTAGAGGGGGACATGAGGTGATGAGGTGTTTTTCTAGGCTTGGCGGCTTGAATTCCTTAAGGGCATCAAAGAGGCCTCTGCCTCTTATACACATCATTTCTCTAAGTGCTCATAAATCTCCTTTTTAGGGATAATTTCAGAGAAACGTGGTAAGATTTACACAAACTGATACAGAATGAAGTGAGCCGAACCGGAACAATTGATGCTATGACCACATTATATATATTTGAAAGACATAGTGATCACAGCAGTGACCAATCCCATTTCTAAAATTTCAGTGATGAAAACTGTTATCCACCTCCTGATAGAAAACTATTGGATGTGTCTTGGGGTCTGTCTACCTAGAGTCTCTAACCACTCCAACCCATTCTTCATTCAGTCACTGCAATGATTTATCTAAAGTGCAGGTCTAAAGTGCTCCTCCCTCCTTTCAATAAACTCCAGTAGCTTTGTATTGCCTCCAAGAGCAAAAAACGGGCATTCAAAGCCTCTTCTAAGGGCAAAGACAACTCTTTGAACTATCTATTCATTTTGTGTAAGCACCTTGAGGTTAGTAACTGTCTTTTGCCTTTTTTATATCCTCATATCTGGGCACATAGTAGGTACTTAATAAATGTTTATTGATTGATTGAATTTTCAGAATGAGATGTATGATTTTAGTACATGGCCAGTGTGGGAAATTGGCTACACTACGCTTATATGTTACAAAGGTTTTGTTTCTATTTTTTTTTCCAATGGGGGAGGAAGGTTGGAGTGAGAGAAAATAATCATGTGCTACTTGAAAAATAAAATTTAGTTAAAACAACATACAATTTGCAATTTTTAATCACTTATTTAATAAGATATTCATATATATATGTATATATATATTCCCTCAAATGACACTGTATTGATTTGTGACAAGTTATTTGACACATCAGTGCCTCCAAATAACTCTCAAAAACTAAGTTACCGAGCAAAGAACGGGAGTTATCTATACCAGTAAAACTGTAGTAACGAATGTAAATAGAATGTTACTGAGCTGCAGTTAACAAGGAATATGATGAATGCAGAGAAACTTGGGAAAATCTACGTGAACTGATACAGAGGGAAAAAATGATGCACATAATGACTGCAACAAGGTAAATGTAAAAAACAACCATAAAACAATCAAAAGTGAAATGTTGTGACAAGACAAAGAACAAATATAGCCTCAAAGAAGAGAAAAGAGAAGACACTCCCACCCTTCTCCTTTGCAGAGGAGGAAGGTCCATTCATATGGTAGAGTATATCTATTTTCAGACTTTTTCATTGATTGGTTTTATTGGCTCTCTCTCTCTCTCTCTCTCTCTCTCTCTCTCTCTCTCTCTCTCTCTCTCTCTCTCTCTCTCTCTCTCCCCACCTTGGTTTTCTTTAAGAATATTGTTGGTTATATAGGCGACCTCTCTAGGAAGGGAGAACCGAAGAATACTAGAAGAAATCCTGATGATGTAAAAAAATAGTAATAATATTTGCTTTAAAAAAAAGACAATATGTTGAGCCTGGAAAGTCATTTAACCTATTAGTGCCACCAAGTAAATCTCAACAGTTTACTTGAACACTATACTCAGTTCTGGGCTCCATGATTAAGGAGTGATTCAACTAAGTTGCATAATGTAGTGGTGGCCTTAGGAAACCGCAAATCAATATTATCAATGTTGTATTATTTTTTAAATTTATATTATTAAACATTTCCCAAGTATATTTTAATTCTGGTAGCACTTCAGAATTTTGCAGTTCATTTCTGTGGTTTTACAGCTCTGGTATGTTGGGTAGAGTGATGTATCTGGAGTCAGAAAGACCTGAGTTCAAATCTGACCTTAGACTCTTGCTAGCTATATAACCATAGGTAATTCATTTACCCTATGTCTGCCTCAGTTCCCTCAATTGTAAAATGGAGACAATAAAGATATCTGCCTCCCAGGGTTGTTGTGAGGATAACATTTTTGTGCTTTGCACATCTTAGACAGCTACGTAAATATTACTATTACTATGATAATTTGGATATAGTTCAAAAGGGAAAAAATAAACAATGAGACAATGAGGAAATAGGACTAGTAATGTTAAAAGGGATTTGCTTTAATGAGCTCAGTTCTTCTACAATGAACTGAGTCTTATGGGACACTCACATTCTTTGGCCCAAGAGTCTTACTCCAACACATTCTCTACTTAATTAGTAACAATGATATTCAGGACTTCTAGCAATTCTTACATGATAGGAAGCTGAAAGAGAGAGAGAGAAAGACAAAGATATGCCAAATTCCTTCAGGGGAAAATAAGCATTTACTCCTGACCTCCCTCTGCTGGAACACTCCTTTAAACACACAAAGGACTGAGTAAAATATCTAAATACAACATAAAATGCACAAAGTCAAATGTCATAGGAATTTCTAAATGCTGAGAATATGTAAAATATTCTTTCCCATAAGACATTGTTAGTTTAACAATTTAGAAGTGTTCACACTCTGGGGCCCAAAACGTGTATGCCTACTGATGGATCCTACATTCTATTAGCACTTTCTGCTCTTATTCATTGAATGAATAGGCTTGTGATGAACCTTTACAGACATCTTTGGACTTGAGTATGGTTAATCTACTTAGACTCAGGTGAGTTCATTTCAGTCTTGATTCACTTCATTGGCTGTCTATAATGGTTATTAACAAGCTTAAGGACTTTTGGGAGATTATGGGGGGAAAAATGCAGTACCATGGAAGGTGGGAAATCATTATGCTAATAAGGTTGGCATAATAATTACCAGTCACACACAGTTTCCATAAGAATCCTTGGGACTGGAGTAGGTCACCAGGTCAATAAATCTTTCACCAGTTTCATATACTGTGCATGCATATATATATATATATATATATACCTGCACAAATACATACATACATACATACACATATAAATATATGTACTTTATATGCATACACATTTGTTTGGCTTTTATACTTAAGTGAACATATTGTAACATAAAAAATAGATGGGAAAGGGATAACATTTATGTTTGTCCTGAATCCACAACATACTTTAATACTCTTAAATGAACATTTTCTTAAAATACTGATTCCATAATATTTTCCTCAGATATAGCCTATTTATTCAGATTACTCACTTCATAAAAGTATCTCTCTAAAGCTGAATTGGTAGAACCTCAGAAATGGGATATATCTATATCCTCTGGGTATGTCTACTAAAGTTAGGCACATTTTCAATTTTTTCCTTCTTTTTTTTAAACATTGATTAATAGTTGGTTCAGGGGTCAGGCACTGAGGTCAGGCAGAAGATGATAAACATAGACCATTTATTTTTAAGATATGCTAGAACACTGATTTGCACATTTCCAGATTATTTGAATGATATTAGAAGATGTATAGTTGCATTTCATATTCTATCCGTAAGGTATCAAGCAGTTACATGAGCCAATAAGTCACAACTATATAGAATTTTAAAGTTCATCAGCTAACTGCAAAGGTATTATTAAGTACCTTCCACATACTACATACTGTTCTTCAAGATGGGGCCATAAAAGCAAAAGGAAAAAAAGGAGTCTCTGCCCTCAATGAGCTTATATTCTTTCTTGAGAAAACAACCCTTTCTCCTTCCTGCCAGAATCAAGCTAGTCATTTCTGTAGGGAATAAAGTTTTTCATATCTGGTCTTCTCTGCCTTCTCTTTCTACTCTCTCTCCTTGCAATGTGAAAGTAAACTGCAGGAAGAGGAAGATAAAAGAGGCCCTTTTTGTAAGTGAAAAATATTGGTGTGTATAAAAGAGCAATAGATTTGCAATCAGGATGCTGTTGCTGAATTGTGGTCCCTCCAACTCTTTGGTTATAATTTCCTCATCTGCAAAATGAAATAGTTGGATTAGTTCATTCATAAAGTCTCTTCCACATCTTACAATTCTGTGAAATTCATTAAATTTGACAATTGTGATTTTTATCAAATGAATACTAAGACCTGACATTTCCTCCCTAAAATTATCTCTGAGATGCTTATAAACTTTGGGCATATCTGACTTAATTTGCCCCTGTCTCCTTATCCTACTTTCCCTTTTACTTCGTACCCTCCCAATCACATTCTTGTTCATAAATACCCACCTATTCTACAAAATCTAACATTTCCCAATTTTGCTATGAGAATATCTGATAGAACTTTTTCTTTATGGAGCAAAGAACCATTAAAGTTTATACTACTAAAAATTTTGATGGAGCTATGGACTCATCATTGGGAGTATTCTGTACCTTCAGGAGAGATCACATTTTATTCATTCCTTCTTATCCCATGCCACTCTGTCTATGTCACTTTGCTTTTATGATAGGCTATTTGTTCTATTAAGTATATGCTAGTACTACTATTCTTAGGTAGGTAGGTGAAAAAAGCCAAAGTTTCCCTGAAAAGTTGTCTTTCCTTAACTAATATCCTAACTCCTTTATTATCTTCTGCAGAATCTCTTCAGTTTTGACCCATGGACTGTACAATTAACTATGATCTCATTTCTCCTGATCCAAAAGATATGACAGTGTATCAAACTTTGCAAAAACTAGTGTTTTGGCTGTAAGCTGCCCCAGCTTTTGGTTGCCCAGGTCAGCCTTTCCCACTCTCCCTAACCCCAGTGTGGAAGCAGAGATTTTAGATGCACAGTTCCCCCATTGGATTTTCCTTTTCACCCTGAGCTTGCACCATGGTGGACAGTTGGATAGTGCTTTCCATTGCTATTCATTAGATTTCCAAATAAGCCAATAAATCATCCTTTCCAGAAATGTTATTCAAGTCTAAAATTCTTTTTTTAAATTTTTTTCTAAATTTGTCTACACCAAAAAAGATCATAGTTTTATTGCCTATTTCTCCTTGCAATTTAATCAACTTTTCCTTTATGTGTTTAGATGCTATGCCATCCAGGCTTTAATATTGATTATCTATGATCCTTTCTAGAATAATGTAGTTTCTTTTTTTATAAAGTCTATTTTTGATAGTTTGCTATCCTGATTGTTACTCTTTTCTTTTTTTTAGTTCACCTAAATCATAATATATTTTCTCCAGTCCCTTATGTTAATTGTGTTTATCATTGTTTGAAGCATATTTCTTATAAACAAAATGATGTTTCCTGCCTTACAATGCTACTGTCTTCCATTTTATGGGTGAGCTTCTCCCATTCACATTAAAAGTTATTATGATCAATTTTGTATTTCTCTCCATGCTTTACATTTTTACAGTTTGTTTCCCTCTCTTGTCACCCATTCCCCTTTTCTTTTCAAAGAAGATGCAGGTGATGAAAAGAGCATATCCCCCTCTGTCTTTACCTATTTTCCTATTAAATTGAATATATAGTTCCCTACCACACACACACACAGACAGAGAAAGAAAGAGAGAGACACAGAGAGAAGAAAGAGAGGAAGAGAGAGAGGAAGAGAGACAGAGAAGAAGAGAGACAGAGAGAGAGAGAAAGATTGTGTTCAATACTACTTTGTCTGAGATTGAGATTAAAGTGAGGTTCATGAAATATCCATTCCCCACTCTTTCTAGATATTTGGATAAATCACCTTGTGTATGTCCATTTGAGATCAAAGATTCCCTTCCATTTCCCTTTCTTTATTTCCTAGTGTCTTCTCCTTTCCTTTCCACTTTTCTCTTAAGACAATGAAATCGGAACAGAAACCCTCCCCTGCACCCACAGATCCTTTGTTTCATTTGACTCCTATAAGCCATGAAAATTTTAATATTCTGAAGAGAAAAGTTGTTCCTTCACTCTCTATTAGACTATGAGTATTTCGGCATTGTATCATTTCTTCTAAATGCCCCAACATGGTTTCTATTCTACTTTCCTTTTTATTCTATGCTTGCATTTCAAAGCTTCGAATAAGCTCTGATATATTCATCAGGAATGCTTAAAAGTCCTCTATTAAAGGTTTATTTTTACCTGATAGGATTATACCATTTTTCAAGGTAAGATATTCATATTTATAAGCCTTTTGTTTTGTCTTTAGCATATCACATTGCAAGATTTGATGTTCACTAGCTGTCAAGTATTGTGTGAGCCCAACTGTGGTTCCTTATCACTTGAACACTTTCTGGTTTCTTGAAGTATTTATTCTTTGAACTGGAAACTCTGGGATTTTACCTATAGCATTCTTATAAGTTTTGGGGGAGTTTCAGGAAGTGACTGGTGGATGATTTGTATTTTCACTGTACATTCTGGTTTTTATAGATGTAGGGAGTTTGGGGTTTTGATTTCTTGAAATATAGAATTCAGTGTCTTATATTTTGATCATGGTTTTCAGGTAGTCTGAAGATTATTTCTCCTTGATCTATTTTTCCAGGAGGGGCAGCTCAGTGGTGCAATAGATTGGAGCACCAGTGTAGGAATCAGGAGGACCTGAGTCCAAATCTCACCTCAGACACTTGACATTCACTAGCTGTGTGACCTTGGGCAAGTGACTTAACCACAGTTGCCTCATCCTGGGTCATCTCCAGTCATCCTGATGAATATCTGGTCACCAGATTCAGATGGCTCTGGAGGAGAAGTGAGCCTGGTGACCTGCACAGCCCTCCCTCACTCAAAACAAAAAGTCAATTGCAAGTCATGTCATTATTTCTGTGGTGGTATGGTCTTCTTCAGCAATGAAGGACAAACACACATTTTTCCAGGATTTTGTTACATATCATAATTTTTCTTCTGTTTCTTTTTTCAGTCTTTTGATTTTGTTCAAACATTGCTCATTGTCTTATAGAGTCTTTGTTTTATTTGGATTATCCTATTTTCATAATTAGATTATTTTATTATTATTCTAATTTTTCAAAAATTATATATTTTTTGATAAGTTTTACTACCTTCTGGTCTAAGGCATTAATTCTTTCCCATGATTTCCTTTCTAGTTCTCATTTCATTTTATATTACAAGTTGCATCTCTTTCTTCCAGGTACTCTTATAGATTCCAAATATATACATACATACACACATATGTGTATATATAATTATATATATTATATATATATATATATTTTCCTTCTGTTTAGTCATCTCTCAAGTATCAGTGGATTTCATTGCTTCCACCTGGCATTCTAGTCTCTCAATATCATTATATCACTGGGCTTCCTGAACTGCCCTCCTATTCAGAATATCCTCTAATCCTACATAGTGTGGATATACAGCTTCCCAGAGGGAGCTGAACATTGGAATTAGAAACAGGTGACATGAATTCACGTGGTCTGATAGTTTATTTGTCTTGACTTCCAGAGCCTACTTTTATAGACAGGAAAATGTAGGTCTACAAGTATTTAATTGGTCCTGCTCAAGATCAACTATATAGTTGACACTTGGACTTAGGTCTCTGAATTCTGAGTCCAGTGTCCGGAAATAGGGTAGTGTAGTGGAAGAAACATTGTGATAGGCACTTGAATTTCAAAATTTGTTTACCATTTATTATTTATATGATCTTGGGCAAGTCATTTAATTTCACTGATCCTCACTTTTTACATCTGTGAAATGGGCATAATGATTTTTTCAATATTCATTTCAGGCAGTCAGATGGCATAATACTATTAGATTCATATAGTACTTTAAGGTTTACAAAGTGCTCCCCCCTCAATAATCCCATGAAAAGTCTGATTTAAAGATGAGGAAACCAAGGGCTTTGTGAAGGTAAGTAACACATTCTGTGATACAATATGATGCTGTGTTATTTTATGTCTAATGGTATTATTTTGTATTACATCGTTCTGTACTATACTGTGCTGTGTTGTATTATATTGTATTGCATCGCACCATATTGTAAATGTCAGAGCCAGGGCACACACTCAAGCCTTCTGTCTTCAGGTTTAGTCCTCTTTCCTTTATGATAAAGTGCCATTCTAAATCACTCTGTGAGCACAAAGAGCATATGTATGTGGCATATTAGGACCATGGTCTTTGTTTCCCATTGCACCAAATTTGACCCATAACATCACTGTAGAAATTAAGTTCCATCACCAATCAGGTTTTGCTTTAAATATAAATTCATTCTCATTTAAGAAACCAGAATGGCAAATTCCCCAAAACGCTTTTTCTCTTTGATTATGTTGGTATTGAAGAAATACAGAACATGGGAAGAAAAATTTCTAAATTGCATTTAAAATAAAAATTTGGCAGAAATACTCCTTATTCATGAGCCTAGAAATCTTTTCCTCAATGGCAAAATTTCAGCTTTGAGCTTGTGAAAGAATTATTTTTCACTGAAATGGAAGGAGAGGCTCCACTGATTTGTGAGCCTCTACAGAGTATTTTTAAACACTAAATTCTTTGGCAACTTTGTGCTAGACATCTTGGGAACACCAGTGACTCAGAATTGTGTTCCTAGGAAAGAAATCTCAGGGCCTGGCTGCCATATGCATATGGGTATACTTAGACCAAAGTCCACAGACTGCAGTGGGACAATATGCCAGGGTAATCACTCTGATCAAGAGTTTAGAATTATATGAAGGACTAATTTTAACCAAGGGCATTTGCCAACCCTCAATTGTTAGTATTTCATTCCATTGGAAAGGTAGAGAAGTACAGAAAAAGAGATTAGGAGATCTAGACTATTCTGAATTAGTCTCTAATTTGCTCCCTCCCTAACTTCTACATTTAGAGTCATTGCCAACAGTGTGCTGAAAAATGTCAAAGTGTCAGTAAACATTTATTAGGTACCTACTATGTACCTTTACTAAGCACAAGTGTTGGAAATAAAAAGAAAGGGAAAAGAAAATCTCCACATGTAAACAGCAGTGAACAAATAAGCTCAATACAGGATAAACTGGAAATAATCAATAGCAAGAAAGCACTAGAATTAAAGGGAATAAGGAAAGACGTCCTGTAGAAAGTAAGATTTCAGCTAAGGGGAGCAAGGGAAGTCCAAAGGAAAAGATGAGGAGGTAGATTGTTCCAGTTCTAGGGGACAATGAGAGAAAATGCTCAGAACTGAAAGATGGAATGTCTTGCTTGAGAGACAGCAACGAAGCCAGTGTCACTGGATCAAAGAGTACTTAGGGGAGTATAAGTTATAAAAAGATTGAAAAGTCCAGATCATGATAGGTTTTGAATGCCAAGCAGAGGATTTTATATTTGATCCTGGAGGTAATGAGGAACCACTTGTGTTTATTGGATGGAAGAGTAACTTGTTCAGACTTGGGCCACATTTTCATATGAAACAGTGGGGAAGAAAATAACAGTGGCAGAAGACATCTAGATGATGTGAAATAAGTAGGAGGGGAAGAAAGGGTTGGCTCTTGGTGAATAATCTCAATATTTTTAGTAAAATATGAGACAAGGTTGACAACTGAGACATTAGGGGTAGGAGGAGCTGCTGTGGTGAGCAGGATAATGAGTTAATTAAGGAGGTGCGAAAAGATTCCCTTGCAGGAATGAGGGCCCAAATGAGGTTATATAATATAAAGCTGTAGTTTGCCTAGTGAGTATGGTTTCAGGATTTTCTCCAGATTTGTTCAGCAGCGTGCATGTAGGAGGTAAGTAGCAGATGGTGGGAATGATGGCAGACTGAGTCATGACAGGACAGGATTAGTGATACAATAAGGGTGACAAGGAACTCAAGGAAAGAGGACAAGGCAGAGTTGAACTGGTTCACCATGATGTCAAAATGGAGAAAGAAGGAGAATGTAGCTATTGCAGGGGTGATGGTCCGAAAGAGAACTGAAGGGTAATGTAACGGTATAGACCAACAACAGGGCTTGGGACTGCAGGCAGAGGAAGAATGACAATAAGGCATGGTCAGATATGGGGATCTGAGAGTTCATGAACATGGAAGTGGAGCATTTGTGGGTGACAGCAAGATCCTGAGTTTTGTACGGTTGAGTTGCAGTGGATGAGTAAATCATATCAAGTGAGTAGGTTGGGGAACTGTGAGGCCAATGTCTGAGAAAATATCAATGTTACTTAATAACTGACTCTGCAGAAGGAAAAAATTGTGCACAAAGTGCATTTTAAAGTTTAATCTGCATTATTAACATTTTTATCGCTTTTTAAATCTAGAGGTATAAATACACATCCTAAAAATGCAAAACATAGACTCTCACAAGCTGGCTCAAGTTGTATAGAATAACCATCATGGCTCTTTTTACTTTCTATCATCCCTGCCATTTTCTACTCAATCCACCCAAGCAAACTTGTCATCACAAGCATTCTCAACTTATTCCCAATATTCTGCTGGCGAACCACTTTTCAAGAAGCGCCCTCCCTTTTGCCTGGCCTCTCTCCCTGAACTTCTCCTCCTCCTCAGTCTTCTTGTCCCTTTGTGTGTCTTTCCCCATTAGAATGTAAGCTACTCCAGGGAGGAGACTGTCTCATTTACTTGTATTTCTATCCCCACTGCTTACCATAATCCCTGGAATATAGGACACTCTTCATGAAGCTTTGTCTATTCAGCAATATGCTATTAAATATTGAACAACTAGCTCTCTGGGGAAAAACATTATAGAGGGGACTTGCTTTTAAGTTTAATATGCATTATTAACATTTTCTACATCATTTTTAAAAGTCTAGATAACCAAATAGTAAACCAATATATAATTTGTAGAATTTAATGGGTTCTGAGTATAAATATTTGCACCAAAAATGAACATTTGACTCTGCCTCTCCTCTGTCTGTTTCTTTGTTTAACTACCTATCTGTATATCTGTCTATTATCCCTCAATCAATCATTATCATCTATCTATCTATCTACTTAGCAATCTATACAACCTATTTTGAATGCCATCTTTCACAGGATTCACTTTAAGTAACAAAATTCATTGATTCTACAGTAGTTGCCCAGAGTAACTCTACCTTACTGCCTCCCTAAAACTTATGTGCCTTTAATCATTCAGAAATTAGAAGGAGGATCTTCTTTAAGCATAGTCACCTGTAGGAACTCAATTCTCAATGAGTCTTGTACTTACTGAGCAGACTCTACTACTTAAGATCACAAAGTCCTCATAGGCATAAATTATAATAGAGAAATCACCTTGCGTAATAGATTATGCTCCTTGAGGACAAGAATGGTATATTTTATTTTATTTTTTTACATTCCCATTGCCTAACACACAGCAGACACTTAATAAATGTTAGTTGAATGTAGTTGAATTTTTGTAGAATTCTTAGATGTTCCCCCAAACACAAACATGCACATAAACACACACACACAATTTAGTACACCTTTCTTAGTCTTCCTCACAGAAGAGAAAGCCTTCATTCATTTTTCCATTCATTGTATTTTGATAGGGTGGAGTATCTGTGATAAAATATTAATAGGTGCTTTTCATGTGAAAATGTTTCAAAAGAAAGAGCCACAATATGATGTTCTAGACTAGGGTGGAATAACAATTTCTCAAAATACTGATGAGTCTGGTAGAGTGTCCTATTCAGTGAGTCCTAATGGAGGACCAAGAGGTTGATGTCAACATGAAAGATGAGTTATGAAGAAATAGGTGACTTTTAGAAGTCTCGCAGATAGAAAGTAAGAGAGCAAGCAGGTCTGTTTGGGGAGGGTGGAAAGGAAAGTGAGAAAAGAGGATATATAGATTTGGATGATGACTCATCCTGAAATCATAGAAAAGTCAATCAAACAATTCCTGTGGGGAGAGTTCAAAGAATATTAGTGGTTCAGGTGCTAAAGATCTGAGACCAAAAGGTTGGACTTGATACCTAGCTAGAAAAAGAGCCCTGCTTTATTTAGGGTCATGTGGAGATGAGACTACAGATGTAAAAAGGGCAAGAAAATGCAAGTTTCCTGAAGGATCAAAGCTGAGGAGGATTGGGAAAAGTGTGACAATGAAGAGAGCCTATTAAAGTCTGGTGAGTACTTTAGACTTGTGCAAAGTTAATATGAAATAGTGTAAATAGTCATTCAATTTTGTATATTTTCTATTCCACCTCACACAATAGTAAAACATTTGAACACGAGTGCTTGTGGATTATGCCTGATGCACTTGAGTCAGGGTGAGTGAACACCCTCTGCAGAGATTGATGATCAAATCATGAATTCTAGAGCATAGCCTTTAAAGGAGAAATAACTACCCTGACCTCTTTCCCCACCTTCTCCAGAAGGAGTTTGTGGCATCAGGAAAGTTACTTCACATAAGTGGGCAGTCAGAACCCACCTGAAGAAACTTCATGCTGAGTCCAGTTTATTTAAAACAAACAAACAAACACCAAACAAACAAACAAATACCCTTACTTACCCTGCCACTGGGTACAACTTTTCTTAGTCTTTAGAGTGGGTTAGGGCAGCATCGTATTAAAGGCAGAGGATAGGAAGTGGTCAGTTGATAAAGGCAGGGTACAGAGGAGGGGAGACACCAAGTCACAAACTAAAGAGATTTGGGATTCTTAGGTTTTGGATTTTGACAAGAAAGAAACCCTTCAAGTTTCAGCAGGCTTGACTGCCTCCCAATTTTAACCCTTTTTAAAAAAGCATCCAGAAAGAGGGAGGTCAGTCTCAAGGGCAAACCATCCATCCGGAGCTCCTGTCAGAATGTTACTGGTACCAAGTCAAGACTGAGGCAGGTGCAGTGCCCTTTAAAGGCTCCACTCAGAGGGAGGGAGAATCCATATGCCACCAGCAGGTTGGAATGACCCCACTAATGAGACAATGAAAAGAGTGTCTGGAACACAACCTGTGGTGGATTGCAAAAGCTTGGCTGCTAGTCGGGCCAAACCATAAGGCTGCACAATTGTGCACAGCCTGGATGTCCTCTGAACATGGCAGGCTGCGTCTTTTGTGCCAGTGTTTAATGGACACAGTGTCAAGGCATCTGGGTATAATCAGCTTGGAGATCATTACCATCAAGGTGTGCTTAATCATTTCTGATGAAGGAGAGTCAAGCTCTATTTGTGACTGATTTTCCCATTTTCTTTTTTGCGTAGGTTATCTATGTAGTTGCTGTTAACAACCAAAGTAGCTGCTCAGAAACCAGAAACCTGAAAATGACCAATGAATTTTAGATAAAATTACTGAGAAAACATGAATATAAATATAACTTTTGTCTCCTTTTTAAACCTTGTTAACGTTCTCCCGAGAACATTATTTGAAACTGTGTAGTGGTGCCTTTTTGAGCCCTCCTGGCTGTGCAAATCAGTGCCCAGCGTGGACCCCAGAGCTTGATGGGACGGCAACGCTGCCAGAGGAGCCTTCCTGTTTCTCAATTTTTAATAAAATATTTTCATCTATAACTTGCTACCTTGATCATTAACTCATGTAAATCTATTTATGTAAGCCATTAGATAGCATTATTGCAAATATTTTAAACGGGAAAGCTGGATCCCAGCTGCTTTCTTACAAAGGTAATTTGTTCCACATTCATAATTTTGCTGTTTCTTTGTTATCAGCCATAAAGATACTGCAATGGAAAGGAAATAATTAAATTCTTGCCTAATTTTTTTGATTTAAACATTCTAATTTAGCATTCTAAATGAGGGGAATCTTTCTGTTATTTATCTTTCAGCTACCAAATTTTAGAGACAAAAGTGATCACTGCTTTAGTTATTTCAATTCAATTTTAATAGGTAGAAGGTTAAGTAGTAATATGTGATCAAACATAGATTGAGTGTTTATGCAGCTATCCATAAATCGCCATCTTGTATATATGTATAGCATGTGTGCTTCCTCATGATGTGCTTTCGATCTATATTTAGCCCATTCTAAAGTGCAGCATTTTGAATGTGTCTAAATTATGTGCATTGATCCTAACAGGAAAAATGTGCGTGATTCGGAATTGTACACATCAGCAGTGTGTGTGGTGTCAGAAAAAATGCATACAGTTGGCAAATCGCAGAAAGTTTCTCCAGTGAAAAAGGGTAATATGAACCTGAATTTGTCATAATAGCAACCTCATCAGATTCAATTGTTTTTGACTTAATACTCCTTGGTTTGCCAGAAAAATGAATGCAAAATATACAATTGCTATTTGTTATTCTAAAATCCTCACATAAGAAGAAAAAAAAACATTCTAGGGTTCTCTTCAAAACTGTTTTAATTTTCATCTGAAAACAGAGAAAATTGGAAAGCTTGAAAAATTTTTTTAAAAAGGGAAGAAAAAAAGAAAGGAATGAAGTCTATATGCTATGCTGTTTTGCTTTTTATCACTTTGCTAAAAGATAAATATGGACTTATATTACTTTTTTGCATCTATTTTCTCCCTCAGGAATAATTCTTTAGGCCTTTCACAAACCCCATGGTGGGACTAAAAAAGACAGAGTGAACTTAAACTACAGATTTTTTAAAAATGTACCGTTTGGATACATTTTATACATACTGCAAGTTCCATTTATACCCAACCCACAGGTTGTTTAAGAGAAGAGCAGGAGAAGGGGGAGAGCTTTGAGCAGCAAGTCTTTGATGCTCTTTGCCTGTCTTTTCCCCTCTCTAAATAACAAACCAATCAATCAGTAAATATTTGCTATAAATTTGTTCCTTATGTGTGTTATCACTTCATGGAATAAAGCTATCCTTTGAGTTAAGTGATAAGACTCTTAAGTTGGATTTCTGTCTGTCCTTGACATCATGAAGGCAGTGATACTCTCCCCCCTCTTTAAAATCTCTTTCTCCTAAACCCCCCATAGTGTATGATAAATTTCTATTCTAATATCTAGTTGCAGGGAAAAGTTGAACAAGATGAAGAATATTTTTAAGTATATTAGTAATATTTGAATGGTAGTCTGCTTTACCATCTGGCAACCATCTTTAAGGAGATCAAAAGGCTTTTCAAACATTAGCTCATTCATCCTCATGGTTCATTCCTGTGAGATGGGTTGGTGGAAAGCTGGGTTTCTCAATTAACAGGAATTCCACAGTCCAAGCAAAGTTAAAGAAATTACTGGAGAACCGTAAAGCCAGTCTGTGGTAAAACTTAAAATAAAATCCAGGTCTCTCTCCTCACTACAATCTAATTTGCCACCCACTCCCTAGTACCTGTGATTGCCTTTTCTGAATTAGGTAAACTCACATTACAAAAATTCTTCTCCTTTTAAAACATATTATTGATATTGGCATTACTAATAACACTGTGATATTAACTGATAATGACAAAACACTTGACTCTTTCAATAACTTTCACAAACTCCATGTTATTTTACCTCAAGAAATGTGTTCCTATTGTGCCAATATGGTACATAAAGAGCTAATTTAATAATATTGGCTCTGCTAGGTTTGTTACTGTGGAAGCAGCACAGAGAGCAGAGATGCATTGGTTTACCTAGGTGCCAATCTTTCTGTCTCAGTTGCCCTGTTTCAGAGTAGTATATCACTTTTTGTATGGATTATATCCTTGAGGTCAGAGTCCTTGCCTTTTCCCCTTGAGACTCTCCAGAATATCAATTGAAATGAGGAATGATAGACATTTAAAAAATTATGCTGACCAATCAATCAGTTAGGTGATAACCAGCAGAAGATTTTGAAATAGCTATGCTCAAAAATAATGATGTAAATAATAAGTTCCATTTGGGTAACATTTCTGGCTATGCTTGAAGTATTTTCATGTATATTTTCCCATGTTATCTGTTGTGCTTTTTGTGAACAATGACTAATCAATCTGAAAAATGCGTATTCTTTTATTTGAATGGTTGGCACAAGATCAAATGATATAATTCGCATGCAGGCACATTCCCTATCTGAAGTCTTCACAGAATTTAGGAATGTAAAGCAATACATAATATGGAAATGAGTTCTCCCTTGATTGATGGGTGCCAGCTTCAGCATCTCAAATGCACCAGTTATTCAAGTACTTGTATTCCACCACCACCCCCAACAATATGAAAAGCAATATCCACTTCCTATTTATGTCAGGCAGGTGCCACAGTGGCGGCAGTTAAAATAACAAGTTCATGTTCAATGGGTTAATGCAAATAAGAAGATGAGGATTAAGGTTTCCATACTGTGTGATTATTGCAGTTTAATATCTGGGTAATGGAGTTATTGAGAACTAGGCTTCATGTGATTTTAGAGTTGGGAGGCATATAGAATACAAATTCCCTTTGTCTCATCATTCCTTTATATAGACTTTGGTGCATCCTTTTCACCCAGGACTAATCCATTTGCATGTAATGGGGACCTGTGCCTACCTATTGATGATCCTTCATTGTTTTCTTTAAATTTGATGTGCAGGCTATAGAGAATATCAGTGAAGATCACACTTAAAAGATAGATGCCATGTTTGGCCAAAGTTGGGAGCAACTGCTTTTCATTTATGATAGGAAATACTTGGAATGCCTGGAGAAAACAATTGATCTTAATTATCAGTTATAAGCAGGGCCCATCAGGCATGTGTTCTTGTGAATTACTATGATTTGTCCATTATTACATTTAGGATACCTGTCCAATGGACTACAACCATGGAGCAACTTTGTGAAGTGCAGCTGGGAACTTTGGAAGTCCTTGATGCCAGGATAAAAGCACAAAAATTACAATATCACATTCAATTATTCTAGCCCTTTTCTCACCAGATGGTGTTCATGTGTCAGACACAGAAAACTCGCTTTGTTCTGGCTGTGCAGTTTGATTAAGGGTTGGTGGGAGATTGAGCAGAGTCATTTGGGCTAATGGTGATGAGATGAAGGTTCTGGCACAGTGTGTCTACAGGCCACTCAGTACATGGGATGTGTGAGAATGAGAGGGAGGCCAGTCAAGGGGAGATAAAAAGGTCATAACGGCCTGAGTCATAGTCAAGTATGTTCAGAATTAAGTTGCTGGTAATAACTTACCTACATAGGAGGCTAAGCTCTATGTGTGATGACCACACAGAAATACATCTCAAGTTTTAAGATGTGGGTGAATTAATCATTCTAGAAACTCTGGAAAAATTAAACTGAATTACAAAAACTTTCCCACTCAGTCCCTGGGGAAGATAAATCTAAAAGAAGTCTGTGACTAACCCCTAGGAACTTAAGCACTGTCACATTAGAGAAGGCTAACCTCTCACCCAATCTAGAATTTTGCCTCTGACAGTGGTCTTGAAGTATGTTTTGTGAGAAAGCACAGATTCCCAGGATGGTATAGGTCTCAGAAAGTTAGACATATGTCCCCAAACACCTGAGCTACTCCTGGGTCTTCCTCTCTTTTTCATTCATGAATCTAGCTAAACCCTTCTTAAACCAATTTATATTTTTAGCTTATACCAGCACTTGGGATAATAGACTCCATATGTTTACTGACAGCCGTGTAAAGTAGTACTTCCTTTTATTTGTCCTAAACTACGTCTTTAAAGCTTCAGATCCTTTGGTTTTAATATTCTAGATTTCGGTGAACAATCCTGTCCTTGCCATATGCTTCCTGATTTATATAAACTTTATTAATATCTGTCCTTAGTTTGAGGGTTTTTTTTGTCAGCAGAAGGGTTTCCTTTATTCAGTACTGCTACCTTTGATGTACCAAGAGCACAAATATTGGATTTAGAAAATATAGGTAGAAGTCCTGCCTTTGAAACTTAGTAGTTGTGGAATGCTAAGTAAGTTGAATCCCATTTTCCTTCCTTATAAAATGGGGGTAGTAATACTTTCACCACAGTTCAAAGTATCTCTGGGAGGAATGTATCCTGTGACCCCTCAAAGCACTGTATTTAAAGATATATCTTCATTGATCATGCTAGTAAGCCCCAGGATTATTAACAACTCTGGGAGGAGCATTTTCTTCTCAAATCTGGGTTTATGCCCCAGTACTCTACTAGAATCTTCATCACTGGATGCACATCACTGGACATTAGGACTTTCTTGGAACTATAATGAACCAGTTTACAAACTATAAAGTGTTTTCAGGCTTACTCTGATCTCATTCAATTTCCTTACAACAATTCAGGTTCCTGGAAATTTGCCACCATTTTTTTCATAAAGGTTTCAAGGAATATCTACACTTTGAAGACATATTCCTACCACATTACCAAGAGACAAGTAGGTGCTATAACGACTCATCATATTTTACAGAAATGAAAACACTGAAGGTTAGTCAGTTATTAAGCATCTATGAAGTGCCTACTAAGTACGAGACATAGTGTTAAGGCACTCAGAATACAAAGGAAGGCAAAAGATAATCCTTGTTCTTCAGGTAAAGGGTGTTCAGAAGCACAGGTCAGGATTGGACCACATAGGCATACCCATATCTATTCCAAGAAGTTTAGTTAAGACCCTATTTAATTCTCAAATCTTGTCCCCCTAGAGAGGTGGATTAGTTAGAATAAGGATCAGGGAGTTGATATCCCATATACCTGGAATACTCTCCCTCCTCACCTGTGCCTCCTGGCTGCCATGGCTTCCTTCCTATGGCAGCCAAAATTGTACCTCTGCAAAAAGCCTTTCCCTTAATGATAGTAAGAAACTACTTCCAATTGCTCTGTGTATACCTTGTGTGCACATAATTGCTTGCACAGTGTCTTCCCCATTAGAATGCGAGCTTCTTGAGGACAGGGACTATTTTTTTCCTTCTAAGTACCCAGTGCTTAGAGTACTATAAGTGCTTAATAAGGTTGACTGAACCACTAAACCAGAACAACATAGTGAATGACACAGCTGATTTACTGAGGGCAACGAATATTTAGCCGAGGGAAAGTGTATAACAAGGACATTCAACAGGAAATGATAAAATTTGCTGTTCTTGGTTAATTACACAGGAGCTCTGGGTCAAGTTGTGACTCAGTCATGAAAGAATATGTTATTTCAATATGATATGGCAAACTCTAAAGTTCTTCCCCTCCTCATGATAGTGTCAGGATTGGGTGGATTTCCTCTGTCAGTTACAAGAAGAGGGAGCTTCTAGCTAGTACTCTCTTGCCTCACTAACCTATGCTTAATCATGAAATTCTGAGACTTCCAGAAAAGGATGGGGAAAGGATGTCCCTTTCCTCAACATTATGATAACTTCTTCATGAGGCAACTAGAATAGGAAGATTCAACTAGGTAAGCTTGTGCCTGGGTTCCTGACTCCCTCTTCTTGCTATTGTCCAAATGAGCACCTTATCCTGTGAGAGATGTGTCCATCTTAGAGAAGATCTAATGAATCTGAGAGGTCTGGAGGTCCTGAGTCCTATTTGACAAGAAATGAATGTTGGTTGGGAAGAGACCCCAAATCTACTTGGAGAGGATGGCCATTGGCAAAAGCATTGGCTCAATGGGATATTTCATAGCAGTTAAGTACCAGGAGTTTTTTTGGATAGTATAGAGTTGAGGTGAAATATAAATTGACTAATAAGTAGTCCTATACTGTCATATATTCTGATGAGGTTTAAGGATTTGCGTCTCAGAAGATTGTAAGTTAGGTTAATGAATCCTGGTTTAAGTTCTGTTAGTGTGAGTGTTATATGTTTAGCATTTCTGTTTTATGTAGGGGAGAAGAACAATGCAATGAGTCAGAAATGGAAATCCATGTTTTCTCGACTCCAAATTTTGGCCTCTCTCCACTGGATCTGCAGATTCTTTTTTAAAACCATGCAAACAAGCAGATAGGTGGCACAATGGAGAGAGCACCAGCAGTAGACCCAGGAGGACCTGAGTTCAAATTCATCTGAATAGGTCACTTAACCCCCAATGTCTCAAGAAAAACCCACAAAAGAAATGTCATGTCAAATAGGTAAACAACAACACTTGTGGAGAAGAGGGGGCATTGGGGAATCTGCTCTACTATGAAAATGGAGGGAAAAGTCATTTTTTAAATACATTTGTTTTAAAACCTAGTGAAACTAAAATTTTTCAACTGCTACACAACCATCCAAACATACAAAAGTAAAAATAAAGAAAGTTTTCACGGGCATCTAAACTTTTCTGACATGCTTTAGAAACAAATGAGAAGTTGATAACAAACAAATGAGAGAGAGAAATAAAGAGAGAGATTGAGTATTGCCTCTTTTAGAATTTTGCCAAACCTTCATTTTAGGTATTAAGAAAGACTGGAATGCTTTTGTCAAACACTGACTGTTCTCAGTAGCAAAGCAATTATTTACTCTCTTAATATGACACAGTGGAAAAGACCTGAACTTGTCCCTAGACACAAGTTCAAATCCCATCTTGGCCACTGGCCACTTACCACACTTATGATCTTTTACAAAGCACTTAACTTCTCTAGGTCTCAGTTTCCTTATCAGTAAAATAGAGACATTGGACTAGATGACCTCTAAGGTTGCCTCCAGCTCTAGATCAATGAGCCTATCATCCAAATCTCTCAGATTTTTGCTCTTGCCTAGACAGTATTTATATCATATCAGAAGGAAAGGATTTTTAGGGGAGGAAAAGTTATCTGGAATAGATGTTAACATCATTATGGTGGATCTGTACTAGCCTGCTTTGAGCCAATCCTCTTGCCAGCGGTCATCTTCTCCAAGCAGATTTTTGGCAACTATCATTCATTTCTTATCAACATGCATGCATGCATGCATGCCTATGTACACGTACATATGTGCAGTTGTGTGTTTATATGTATACATTTAAATATGTCATTCAGCATATGTGTATAGCATATTTGATACAATGTGTATAAATGCTTACAATCACACACACACACACACACACACATATATATATATGCATACACATGCATATACATATAAACACAGCAATTCCAAAATGACTCTGAGATGCCTGGACTACCTACACTTACTTTTAAAGTATGACTTTTTCTCTATTAGTTTTGGATTGCTTCTAGAGTCACCTTGAAATTAGACACACAGGGAAACTCAGGGACAAGATGGGGACAAGACATCACACTATTGTGGTGATATTTAGAAGGAAAGCACGATGGTCAGGACTTGAACAACACAATTATGGTGGTTTATTTGAAATCAAAGCTTTATTTCCCACCATGCTACACACTGAAGAGTGAAATGGAGGACAAAACCTTTTTTTTTTTTTAACAGCTAATATAATAAAGTTATTTCTCCCAAATGCTGTGTATGGCAGGTCTAGCTAGAGTTATATATGTGATAACAAGAGGCTGAAACAGGGGTACCAGGGTTACTTGTCCTATAGAACCTTGTAATTGTCCCAGAAAATTTAAATGAAAACATTTTATGTACATTTGGAGCCTTTCAATGAACAGTGAAAAGGCTCCCTTTACCATTATTAATTGCCAATCAAATATTACCTTTCTCATTTTTTTTGATAGGATGAATGGAGTGAATTCCAGTAGAATATAGGTTCCTTGAGGATTAGAGGCTGTTTTGGGTTTTGTTTTTTTCTCCCCAGTATCTAATTCAGGACCTAGAACACAGTGAATACTTTACATACACTCCCTGAATTGAACTGAATGCAGAGGGGACTCCAAAGGTTTTGTGTTTTCTTTTCTTTACTTTTCTTTTTTCTAATGAACTGAATAATCATCAAACACAAGCATTCCAATATACAACAACAAAAAAGAAGATTCTATGTTAAACCGTGAATTTTTTTAAGTGTTTGTTCAATTTAACAAAGCAGTAACAAAAATAGTGTTTGTGTCCGGATCAGAACTTCATTTGATTTTCTTCTCTATATTTAAATTTCTTGTTTATGTTCTCTCTCTCTCTCTCTCTCTCTCTCTCTCTCTCTCTCTCTCTCTCTCTCTCTCTCTCTCTCTCTCTCTCTTTTGCACCCCTATAATTTTCCACTAACTATCCCCCTGCCCCTAAGAGAAGCCCTTCCTATTAGTAAGTATAGTCAAACAAAACACATGGCCTGAGGTTTTAGAGTCAATTGCTATTGTAAAGAAAAATACTACTCAGAATGAAAAAAATGCAATCCCAATTGCATTTAAGTTTTTAGTCATCCAAAATGTGCAAAAATGATAGAAAATTTAACTCTAATATTAGTAACATAAAGAAGTCACAACCAAGTATTTAAAAGTTTATACATATTAAGAGATATTACTTACAAGAAGATAAAGCTGACTAAAGTTTTCATCATTTCAGTTAAATTTTCATCAATCTATTTGAGTTAGAATTTTATTTGAATAAAGGGTTACTAAGCAATCAGAGAGTAACTGAATCAGGAAAAAAACCCAACAAAACATTTCATATGTACAATTTTTAGATCACCAGAGAACTACTTAATTGTTTTAATGAAAAATAACATTTAAAAAATAGAGTTATTTTTTGCCTTCTATTTGAGAAAAAACATGTATTTTTCTTTTAAAAATAATATTCACCGCTTAGATGTCTATGTGTATAACCATAGGGTATATTTGGTATAGCTGGAGTGTGTGTGTGTGTGTGTGTGTGTGTATGTGTATATAGATGATACTATTCTAATTTTTGTTAAGCAACAAATGTTTCTGAAAAGTGACAAATTTTAGTTTTTAAAGCAAACTCTAGTAACTGAATAATTTTCTGATTCGAACTTTTTTTTTTTAAAGAAGCAGAGAGAGAAGAGAAGTTTGAGCAAAGGGAGCCCTTTGGATCCAGTAATGCCTGTTTTAATTTTCCATCCCTGTTCTAAAAAACTAGCACCCTTTGCTTTCAGTGAACTGATGACCACCACTGAGACCACAAACACTCAGTGTGACTTTTTCCCCTGCTGCTGAAATTCCAGCTGGATCCAAATGTAATTTTATTAGGATTTTATTTCACAGCTCATGGGTTTTGCTGAATGCACACAATGGCCAATAACATTTTGTTTAGATGTTGTCACAAGCGGCAGAGCCTCCTGGCAGAGCAGCAGTACTTTACAGAATGTTATTTGGGAAGTGTAAATGAAGCATAAGTGTTAAATATGTTGGTCCTGGTCCTGGATGATATTTTAAACAATTACAGATGGTGGAGGGCTGGCTGTAATTGACAACGGTATCAGCTTCAGAAAGTGTTTTGACAGGCCTCATAGTACGATGATTAATTACAGCAAGACTTCTCTGGGCATTCCAATTTCCTCTCTTGCAGCTCAGAGCTCAGGGTAAAATCTGTAGCTCTTATTACACCATACAACACAGGAAATGTCTTTTCAGTGCCATATCCAGGACCAATCAGGGCTGGAAAAGTTACTCAAGCAAGGCCCTGTGCCATGGGTTGATACTGGAGAGGTCTTTGTCACCAGAAATCCAGAAGAAAAAGGTTTCTTCTTTCTGCTTTAATGGTTGAAATGATGAGAGACCTGTAAGTGGCTACACATAAGCCTGAGATCTTTGGTCAAGTTAGCAAAATGAGCTCTCAAAAAACACATAGTGGAAACAAAGGTAATAGTAGAAATCCCTCCAAGAGGAGGGCTCTGGCTCTGTCTGGTGGTTTTTACTTCAACCAAATTAAATCTGAAGGAGAATAAAAGGAAAAAAAATTAAATGATTAGGTTTCCAGAAGAAAAGAAGCTTAAATTTTAAAGCTACAGGGACTTAGCATCCTTTTCTAGAATGGAGGTGAATATCTCTCCTAGTCATTAGGAGACAGGAGAAAACAGAAGGAAGAAATCTATCTTGTTTTTTGTGGAACTGGCAGACAAAGCAGTCTTGGGTCAATTGAACTCTAAAAATAATAATAAGTATTATTTATAGCTAATCATTATGTAGTTCTTTAGGATTTGCTAAGCATTTACATATGTTATCCCATTTGAGCTGATTTGAGTCCACTCCAGAGAGGCATCAAGGTTATAGTGAATATAGTGCCAGTCAGGAAGCTAAGAAGATCTGGATTCAGGTTTTGCTTCTGACTTCTAAATGTCTGTGTGATCCTGGGCAAGTTACACAGCTGGTCAGAGCCCTAAGCATATAGGGAGTTCCTTTATCAAGCCGTTCCCTATGCCACTGAAATCACAAGTCCATCCTTTGAATGACATGTTAGATCCAAAAGAGCACCTAGTTCTGCTGGACTGACGCTCTCAGACTGATTCTTCCTCGTGAATACAACATTCAATGGGTACATCCAGAATGTGTGGTTTTTTGAGGAATGGCACCTGTGACATATCACCCTGTTGAACCTATTCATTAGTGCTGCCTGTTATCCTTACGTAACTACTATCATGTCATAATTTGGAATTATCTCTGCTGGGAGACCCAAAGAATATGTTGACAACATGTTGCTATGGAAAGAGGATTGGCTTGTTTGAGACTCATAAGACCTAGGTTGGAATTCCTATTCTCTCACTTATTAGTTGTATAACATTAGGTAAATCACTTACAATTTTTCTCTTAAAACAAAAAGCTTTTTTCTTCAAGTAACAAAAATTTATTAATTTTTATTTCCCCTCCTCTCATACATCCAACTAGAATATAAGAAAAGAAAAAAGGACACCTTGTAAGAAATATGGTTAGTCTAGCAAATTCCCACATTGATCATGTCATGCAGAGTAGGTCAATTTCTTCGTGCCTCCTCAATGATCCTCTGGAATCATGGCTAGTCATTGTATTAAAGATGGAACTTAAGACTTTCAGAGTGTTTTTTTTCCACATACACAGTTGTAGTCATTCTCAAGTTTCTCTAAACCCTATTGCTTTGATAAATTATTATGGTGTGATAACGTTCCATACATCATATTGCATAATTTGTTCAGCCATTCCTTTCTTTTTACTAACGAGGAGATAAGAGGACCTAAGAGGTTAATAGTAATAACAACTAGCACTCATAGAGTGTTTTAAGATTTGCAAGGCATTTTACTGATTTTATCTCATTTTGATCCTTGCAACAACCTTGTGAAATAGGTACAGTTATTACTCCCGTTTTACAGATAATAAAAATAAGGCCGAGAGAATGCAGGGCCACACATCTTGTCTATGAGGAAGGATTTGGACTCAGGCCTTCCTGACCCCAAGTCCTGCCCTCATGCTAGGTTGTTAGGTGATCTGGCCAAGTGGCAAAGCCAGGATTCAAGTTTGTCTTCCAACTCCAAATGCTGAGAACCTAGGAGTTCACTAGATTATAATATTTCCATGTCAGGCTCTCTTCTGTGATTCATTGACTTGTGCTTTCTTTAGTGTATCCACTCCCTTGCCCTTGGCAGATTCCAGCTTATTGAAAGTACTTCAGGAATTGCAGTGGATAAAAAACACCATCATCCTGAGGCCAGTCTGGTGGTCTCTGAATTTAACTTGACTGGTCTTCAGATGATAGAAATGCAGTCTGTCAGTAGAACCATGCTTGAAGCTCTAGCTTGGTGTAATGGACCTGCCAGAAGTTATGCTTTGTCAGCATGTCCCTCAGGAACCCAGGGTCATCTCCAAGTCAAGACAAGGCATCAGAATACATCTTAGATGGAGGATGAACACGTCAGTTCCATAAAACACTATCTATACTTTTCTCTAATCTAAAAGACTTTGATAACATTTAGCAGAGTTCAATAAGTGATCCTCAATACTAGACTGGTGATTAGAAGGTCGCATTTTATTTAGTTTTATATACACAGTTCTATCCATATCTACATATATACATATATGTACATTATACAATTCTATATATGTATATATACAATATATTACACACATACATATGTACAAAGAATATGCAATATATATTATAGTCACACATATACACATGCATATATATATACACATAGACATGTATACACACAATGCATACAAATGCAAATGCACATACCTAATGGTTATACATATGCATATGCATATATGTATACCTGAACATATGAATATACATATACTAGGGAATCTGAATCTGATTTCACAAATGAAAGGAATACCCAGTGTGCAAATGCCCTTATCAATGTCGATCAACCTTTCCTCAGGAATTTCAAATTCACTCCTGCTACTCCAGCTAGCATGTACAGCAACAGAACTTGAACCAAGATCTTCCTGATTTCAAGGTCAGTCTTCTCTATTTTATACCATGCTGTCTCTCAATATTGAAATAATACTAAAAAAGACAAATATTGCACATGAGGCTACAGTAATGAGCAGTTTGGGTCTAGACTGCTCCAGACACTTGAGAGTCTACAGTATTTTCTTGAGGAAATATACCCTAAGACGAAAAACGTCTTTGCAAAACAGGGATGCTGATGTAAAATTCTTCATGGAGTCTTTCATTCTAGACAGATAGACTGTTATTCTCTTTCTCTGAGAATTACCATCCTTGTTTTCACATCAGCCTCCCAGATCTTCCCCCTGGGAGAGAAGCCAGTAACCTACTTCAGGCAGGAAATGTGGAAATCTTAGAATTCCTTCGGTGCCCAGAGATTTGATTCTTTCGTCCCTCAGGCTAGCAGAAAGCTCGCCTGCAGCTCATCTCTTGACTGCAGTTGGGGTTAGCTTGACCTCCTGTCATCACAGCATGTCTCTAGCCTGAAGGGCTTCTTCCTGGAATGAAGTTTCTTTCTCAGGTCCATCTAGACCACCTGATCACTAACCCCAGTGTCTGGAAACTTCTAGCCCTGACTTAGCTCCCTTAAGACTAACTTTTTACCACAGTTTTTTTCTTTTAGGGGAGAGTTTCCCCTCCCTCCAGTCTTCCCTCCCACTAACCCTTAATGTAACAGGCACTTTCTTCTAATACTAATTCTAATTATTGAGGTCAAATTTCTGATAGCCCTATACTGTGATATTTGGGCCCTTTAATACTATTCCAAAGTAATCTTATTGATTTTTTCCACCAACTTGAAATTGCTTTTTGTCAAAATTAGACTGATTGATAGCAAAGATTACAGTAATTCTAGCTGCCGCTTATCCAAGATTTTTCTTAGCCTTCCTCTATATTCTCTCTCTATGCTCTCTTGGTGATCACATGAGATTCCATAGATTTAATTATCACCTTTATGCAAATGACTTAAACATCTATCCTGCTCTCACTTCTTATATCACCTGCCTTATATGGCCTGCTGACCATTTCTAACTGGAGTATAGAATCACATACTTAGCAGTGGAAGGAACTCTTAGAGGGTATGTAGTCCAGAGCCCTCATTATACAGATGAGGAAACTATGACCAGAAAGGCTTTATCTTTTAAACAGGAAGCTTAAATGACTTGCTCAGGGTCACACAGCTAGGAAATGTCTGAGATGGAATTCAGAACCAAATCTCCCTTATTTCAAGTCTAGTGTGCTATGCAACATCCCACATCCTGTAGGCAACTCCAGATCAACATATCTAAAACAGAAGTCATTATCTTCATCCTCCATGACAGAGCCTGCCCTTTCAGGGTAAGTCAATAAGCATCTGTTAAGCACTTACCATGTACTAGACACTCTGCTAAGCCCTGGATACACATACAAGTGGAAAGAAAGACAGTCCTCTGCCCTCAAGGAGATTCCATTCTAAGAGGAAAGATAACAAAAGGCAGTGGGAAAGGATGGGGGGAAGGTATATTCATTTGGGGAGATGGTAGAGGAACTCTTAGAGAGTCAACAGGGGAGCCCAGAGAGGAGTGATGACAGGGGCAGCCAAGGCACTTTCCTTAAAATGGAGGCATAGGACGAACCAGTCAATCACAGGAAGGGGCTGCAGGAGGAGAGAGAACTTACAGGGTAAGGAAGATTCTGTGGCATCGTAATGAAAGTCCAAGAAGTCAGGAGAAGAGCCCAGAGACATTCATTTTCTGGGTCACACAACTAGGAAGTGTCTGAGGCAGGATTCAAATTCATGTCTTCTTGATTCAAACCAAGCTCGGTGCTCTCTCTAGGATTCCATGCTTCCTCTCTTATGTGCAGTAGATATCTCCAAGTCAATATGCCTAAAACAGGACTCACTATTCCACCACCACCCCAACCTCTCCTTAAATCTTTCCTGGTTCTATTAAGGGTATTACTATCATTCCAACTTCACACATGGTGAACCTCCATTGCTCCCTCTCTCCCTATCTCCCCTTCCATACCCAATCTATTGCCAAAACTTGTCTATTTTCACCTTTCGCATTCATTCCTTTTCCTTCATTCGCCAGGCCAGCCCCCTAGTTCAGTCTCACCCAGAATATTGCAAATTACATTCCATAATTTCAGTCTCTGCCTTAGCTCACCCATGCTCCACAAAGCAGAAGAATTAATATTCTTATAGCACACCTTAATCCGTCACTGTCCTGCTCAAGAATTGGCTCTGGTTCTCTTTCATCTCAATACAACTTATATTCGAAAGCTTTGGCTCTCTATTATCTCTAATACAGCTTATATTTGAAAGTTTGGTATTTTCCCCAAAATGCTACCTATACAAAAGATCATCACAAATAAAGAATGGTGAAAAGACTCATTACTCAAATATGTAGCAAAAAAAAAAAAAATAGAATATCCTAGACAGTGCACAAAGGTAAAATACAAACTGCTGAGCTTGCCACTTAAAATCCTTCACATCCACTTGCCATCCTACCTTTACAAATTATTTCAGGTTGCTCTCATTCAGTGAAGGGCTTCCTCCCTACCCCTACTCAGAGTTAATAGAATATTACTAGCTCTCATTTCTTTTTGTAATTTCATAGCTAATAATTGCCATTTTTTTTAGTTTTGTCCTCAGCTCTATTATCCTTTACTATGTTATAGCTAAAGATTGATTTTTCTAACTATGGGGATAAGGATGAAATGTAGAAGAGCCCATATTGTCCCCCTCCAGTTTGCTAATATAGGGGTATTTGTCCATGGGTCATAGGACAGTGAGGATAATTTTCCATTGTCAAATAGAACTTTCTCGATTTCATGTCAACTGAACTGAGAGGTGCAACTTTCTGTTTGCTTAATGTAGGTCCATATTCTCTTCCCTGGCAGAGGTTTCAATATAAACTGGCATTGCCTGAAGGTAGAGTGGAGGATCTAACGTGAAAGGTGATAGGTGATTTTGTTTGACTAGAAATTGCGGACAGAATTTCTGGAGTTTGTGCTTTCTCTCTCTCTGGCCAGCTCAGAGGCTCTTTTCTTCTCTCTTCTTTTTTGGCTTAGGAGAGCGTCAGACCTTTGGATGAGTTCCTGTGCTACCAGTCATTCCCAGAGTCTTGGTTACTGTCTTGGATCTGCTCTGGTCTGGAAGCAAATCAGAAATAGAGACCTGGATTTTGAGTACTAACCTCTTCTTTTAAAAAAATATTTCTCTTTTTCAGGCAAAACTGTTATTGTGTGGGCATCTTGTTTTTAAAAACATTAAGACCATGGCCAAAAGATACAGCAATCCTGTCAATCCAACAGATTTAAGAGTGCAGCAGGTGATGGAAATTGGAGGACTACAGAGTAGGTAGCAATCATGCTCACCAAACTGGTGTATTTGCTAATTCTCAAACTTGCGTTTCATTCCTACCTCTGGACACTTACTTAGGCTATCTCCCACACCAGGAATGGATTTCGTACTCCTCTAGTCCTTAGAATTTTTGTCTTCCTATAAGACTCACCTCAGGCATAACTTCTGAAACTTCCCTTAGCTGTCAATGTTTTCTTTCTCTTCCAATTACACATTTACTTAGGTGAAGTGTGAGAATCTTGTCTATTATGTAAGTTGTGGATGTCCATGAGTTGCCTAAATTTGTGGCTAAAGTGATTAAGTATTTCAGGAATTTCACCCATCCCTCCCCAAGGGATGCTGAAAGGGGAGTGGGAGATTGAGACTCTTAGACTGTACACTGCTCTCCTCAGAGGAGAATATGATACTAAAATTATTTCTATCTGCGCTCCTAAATATTGTTAGGAAAATGATTTTTAGGTTCAGACTGCTTTCCTGTATCTCTGTCTCTTCAAGAGGAAAAGGTATTTGAAAGCTTGTGTTGTTGTTTTTTCTGTTCAAAATGCTAGTTACACAAAAGACCATCACAAATAACAAATGGAGAATAATTTCAATTAATCAAGCATATAGCAACTATACCAGACAATGCACAAAGTGAATGAGTTCTCCTACTAGGAACAAGCTACTTTAGCTCAATCAAAAGGGAGGCAGAGACAGAGAGAGAGAGAGAAAGAGAGAGAGAGAGAGAGAGAGAGAGAGAGAGAGAGAGAGAGAGAGAGAGAGAGAGAGAGAGAGAGCTATAAAGTCAGTAGAAAGGGGAGAGAGAGAGATCCCAATACCAACTAAAGGGAAATTCTCCAAAGTTTCTAAGAAGCCAAGCTTGGGGGTTAACTTTTCCCTACATGCCTACTGTCCAAAATCTTTTCTTTTTCTCTCTGGATTTCTCCCTGAAGAGGGCAGAGAACTTCAAACAACTTTCTTAATGCAGGAAGGAAGAAGTAGGTCTCTCTTCCTATGCTCTCCCACCAAATCCACGGCTCATTCAGATCTGGACAGGCATACCTTGTTTACTTAGCTTTATTCTTCTCACATACTGCATTTTTTACACATCAAAGGTTTGAGGCCACCCTGTGTCTTTTGGTGCCTTTTTTTTTCAAACAGCATGAGCTCACATAGTGTCCCTGGGTCATAGTTTAGTGATTTTTTCAACATTTCAAACTTTTTTCATTATTATTATCTATTATAGTAATCTGTGATCCATGATCTTTGAGTTTTACTATTGTAATTGATTTGGGACACTACAAACTGTTCTCCAAAAAGATGGGGAGCTTAAGAGAGAAACAGTATTATGTGAGTTCTGTCTGCTCTCCTGACAAGCCATTCCCTTTCTCTTGTCAGGCCTCCCTGTTCCGGAGACAAAACAATTTGGAAGTTAGACCAATTAATAACATTGCAGTGGCCTTTTAGTGTTCAAGTGAAAAGCAAAGTCAATTGATGCAGCAAACTTCATTGGGTTTTATTTGAAGCAATTGCCACAACCACCCCAACCTTCAGTAATCACCACCCGTATCCGTCAACAGCCATCAACATCGAGGAAAGACCTTCCACCAGCCAACAGATCATAACTAGCTGAAGGCTCCAGTGATGATTAACATTTTTTACCAATGATATATTTTCATTAAGGTATGTAGGTTATTTTTTTAGGCCTGATACTATTGCACACTTAATAGAATAAAGTATCATGTGAACATAACTTTTACATCTTCACTGGAATAGTCACTTTAGTACCATGGTCTGGAATGGAACCTGCCTTATATCTGACATCACAATATGTCACTCCTTATCATGCATATTCCCTGCCATATTACATATATGTTTGCCATGGCACGTTACACATGTAAAACACCACCACACATACCACACCATACCACAATGTCATGCCATATCATGTAACACCATGCATATATCACATATGCCAAATCACATAATGCCATGTTATGCTTATGTCATTCCACATCACGTGTTCCAAGCCATATCAAGGCACATCACAAATACATCACACTATATCATTGATATGTCACACCATGTCATGTTACATTATACACATATCATGCCATACCAGCCATCTCACACACATATGTCATGCCACAATACACACATTTCATATCACATTATGAAATCTCACACATATGTCCTATAATATCATGCATATGATTAACCACATGATGCCCTACTATATCCTACATATATCACACCATACCACATCACTCCGCGTCACACTTATGCCATGCCAGTCACACATTTCAGTCATAGCTACACATGCTACACCACACCAAGCATGTCTCATTGCAGGTTATGTCACATCATGCCCCATCACATCATATGTTGTACCATATCACATCATGCCATGCCACAGCATGCCAGTCTTGCCATATCATGGCATTTTGTACACATGTCACACCACATAACATGATAAGACAAGAAAAGAGCCATCAATTTTTTATTGAATTTTTAGATGCCTAATATTGGGAATCAATCAGCCAATCAATTAATATTGAGAATATACAGGGAAGTAAACAGGAATCAGTAACATGTCATTTGCCCATTTGCCCAAAGGGGGTCTGTCTCGGGAGATAACTTACTTTTGTGCTTGGTAGAGTCCCTGGAGGAGCTACTGTAACTTACTAATGTTATCGCATACATTTCTTTGCTTTTGGGGAGAAGTCTTAGAATGAAATGTCAGAGTTACGGACTACTTGGCTGTTCCACTAAGTGCTAGAACTTTTTAACAGTGAAAATCTGTGCTTGAGGTCTGGCCACTAAATCCCCTTCCAACCTTGGTTGGAGATGCAGATCAAGACAAAATGATCAATTTGTGGAATTCTATTTTTAGGGGGCAAATGGCAGTATACTGTAAAAGGTGTTCACAAAACATTTGTTGATTTTGGATTTTTTCTTTATTGTGGTATACACATTGGGCTATGACTAAACCAATAATTTGAAGTTGGAGCTTAACTGTCTTAGCACATTTGACATTCATGTAAAGGAAGCTTTTAGAAGCCATATACTCTTTCAGAAAAGGAGAATTGAATATTATTGGATAAACTTAGTGATTTTTATATTTTCTAAAGAAAAAGAACCCAAACGAGAGCCTGGAATTTCTTTCCATTTCTGCACTTTTGAGATCGGGTTATATTCTTCTTCAACATATAGAGAATCAAACTCTTTTTCCTCTAATTCTCAGAATGTGAGATATTTTCATCTACTTTGAAAACTACTAAAAAAAAAATAGATACTGTTTTATTCCAGGAAGCCCGCTTTTTAGAAGTTCCTGCTTAGAAACACCAGCAAATATTCATCTGTGAGACTGAAATTTTACATTCCTTCAAAAAATTACCCTCATAAATACGTTTTTTTAGAAGCTGACTCCTTGAAAATTCATAGAATCAGTATGTCTAAAGTATGTCATGCTATAGACTCTGAATCAATGATCTTATTATTATATACAACATTTGATGGCAAGGAAATGACTTGCTGGGTATAAGTTGGGCAATGTCAAAGGTGCATTAGCTTAAAAAAAATTAGGATATAATTTCTTTACCTTATTTAGTGTATTCATTAGCTACGTCCTGAAAGACTTGATGGAGCTTTCAGAAGTGTCTGATTTTTACCCAGGATTAACTCTTCTCCTAGGACTTGAATGCAGTTTGACTTCACCAAAAGAAAACTCAACTTTCTGGCAGCTTCACATGTATGGACTTTAGCCAAGAACAAGGAAGTAAGTTTAAAAAAGTCTCTGAACATTAAAAAAAAAAAGATGCTGTCAGTTTCATGTAGTTTATATATAAGACAGTCCCCCAAGCCCTAACTTATAGCCTGCTGACTTTTACTTTACTTAAAATCCAAATACAGTTTATATGGCACCTTTCAACTTCAAAATGTTAAGATTTGGCTTATCTGGTTTCCAAACTCAAATTAATTAAAAGCAATAAATTAGTAAGAGAGGCTGCTACTGATGGGAACAAAAAGAATAGGGAGAAATCAATCAATAAATATTTGTTAAGCATTTACTTAGTACCAGGCACCAACAGAGAAATAGGGAACCTACAAAAAGTGATGGAAAGAACTGAATAAATTTAGTCTGGAATCATTCAGAGTAAGTAAAGGAAACTTTCCTAACATCTCAGTAGCTCCCAAAAATACTCTCATACTCCAGCACAGTAAAAACTTTGATATTCTAAATGATGGTGCAAACAGAAATGATTTAATTGTGTTTAGTATGTTCAGTTTTAGGGAAAAGGGAAGCATGCAGGATAGTGTAGTTTGAAAAGACTCCCAACCAAATGGTTAAAAGAAATTTAAAAATATTTAGTGCTTAAAAGTACAAATATTTATTATTCATTTGTGTCTGAGTCTTTGTGACTCTGTATAGGATTTTAGATACTAGAGTGGTTTGCCATTTCCTTCTCCAGAGGCTTAAGGCAAGCAGAGGTTAAGTGACTTGTCCAGAGTCATACAGCTACTAAGTGTCCAGACTTGAACTCAAGAGTCCCCGATTCTAGACCCAGTGCTCTATCCACTGAGCCGCCTAGCTGCCTACATAGCCTTACTATACAGAATAACATATTAGTGAGGTTTCTGGGTAACTGAGATTTTACTTTACGTTACTATCCATAATTCTTAAATCACAGAAAAGGAATAAGGAAGGAACTAAAATGTATTTATTCTTTCTGTCACCACCAAAATAAATATTGTATAACACTTTGGACTACATGTTGTGGTTTCCCTTGTGGTATTCTTCTGACTTTCTAATTTTCCATATATTTTTAATACCCTTTTCTATATTCAAGATCATCAAAAAGCGTGAACCTCTCCTTCCTTTATTAGAAAAGCAAGGAAAACAATTGAATAACAAAGTAGTTAAACAAAAATTGAAATTGGGTGATTTTCATTGCATGACTCATTTTCTCCTAGTTTTATTTTTTGTTGTTGTTTTTAACCTTCATTTCCATATGCAGTTTAAGAATATTTGTGTTTTAAGACTAGACTGTTTTTGAAAAGAGGTCCACTTTTGAATCAGGAATTGAAACTTAGGGATCTAGATCTTTATATTTATCCAAAAGAGATATCCCAGAAAAATGAAGAGATAAAAAAGAGAAACTGTCCAAATCATCCCTGCAATTATATTTTCAGCATTGCTTTGGGTTAGATTAGGGCCTTTACTCCCCTTTCAGAAAATATTCAGGAAACTCCACAGCTGCTCTCAAATTGGTAACTAGACTCTTGCTGGAAATTTCTTAGATGACAGAACAAAGCCAAAGTCCTTTTCTTTCCCATCCTTGTTAATGCAGTCTTTTAGGACTTATAACTCCTATGTCATCAGGGTATATATCATCTCATCAAGAAACATGAGCTAAAACTTAATTGTTTTTAAATGCTATGAGCCTGTGTTGGTGGCTAGCATGAGACACAATTTCTCTAGCAAGCCATAAAAACCTCTTCTCCCTGGAAGCTCACTCCACCTTTAGACTGCTTCTCATGTTGGTAGTATCCTCCACCCTTCTGGCCTCTCCTGATGGTTTGGTTCCTCCCAGAGTCTCCATTCTAAAGAGGTCCAGGTTAACTATGTCTTCATTTCTCTCCAGGCTCCATTGTTAATGCATCTCCACAGGACTTTCTCTACCTTCTCCCCTTACCTTATATTTTCACTCCTCCCCCCTTTTCAGCTCCCTTTTCTGTGTGGTCTTCCCCCATTAGAACATAATCTCTTTAAGGGAAGAGACTGACTTTCTGCTTGTATTTGCCTTCTCAGAGTTTAACACAGCTTCTGACACATAGTAAATGTTTAAAAAATGCTTGTTGACTTGACTTGACCAAGAATTGGCTCACACCATGAGGGTGTTCTTAATTTCTTTGCATCTCCTCTCCTCCTCCATACTCGAGATAACTTTAGGATTTTCTATTTGATACCATCCAACGTGTTGATACTGATTCCCCTTGCCAACATATGGCTCACATGGCTCAAAGAATGAACATGTTTAAAAGAATAATATCAAAACACATTAAAAATAGTGATACCTTCCAAAAGCAAACCTCTTCAGAAATCAGAATAGTCTCAGTCATTGATAGCATTACCTTATTTAAGATGCAGCAGGCAGCACCCAGGATTATTTTTCCAAGTCTATTTTCCTCTCCATATCTTCTCTAACTCTCTTTGCTAAATCAGTTGTTCTCCAGCTTAAGACTCATGCTTAATCATTCTGTGTCACGTGCTATATCCTCTCTTTCTTCACCTGTCAGCAGATAGTGGCATCAAAATTATATAGGACTAACTTTTGTATTATGGGAACTGAGAAAGAAGCATCTTATGCTTCAGAACGTATCACTTAATTTTCAATTAAGTGATACTTTCTGTAGGTCTTATAAATTTATAATTACAAGACAAAATATGACCAGCAGTTATTTCTACTGTTAATGTTACACAGTTGGCTCAGGATTAAGAAACTAAATTAAATAGAAAAGGCCAGGGCTCATAGTCTACAAAAAAACCTCATGTTGGAGGAAGTTAGTATTATTTCTATATGCCACGCATCCTTTTAAAATTCAGATTTCTTTATTTTACTATAAACTTAGTAAAATTCCTTTAAAAAGAGAGATGAGAAGCGATAAGCATGATAATAACTAAATTACATTGAATTTGATACTGATTAACAATGTGGAAAATCAGTTGTTCGTGCATAGTCAGAGAATCAATTTATTAGAAAAAAGATCAAAAAGAATGCTCAATCAGAAGAAAGAATAAAAACAAGAAAATATGACCTGTAATTAAACAACTCCAAACTGACTTTTACAAACAAGATATTGACACTGATATTGAGTGATCAATTCTTGAGATATCTGATAAAGGGGAAGATCAAAAAGTTGTAGGAAAATACTCAGAACAAATCATCCAAAAGGGTGACTGAAAGAATATCAGTAACTACTGGTCCACATGCCTACTTTATCACCCACACAAAATTTTTATGAAGCTTCTTAAAATGTGAAATATCATATTTTTTGACATAGCCAATGTCCAAATTTGTTTGGGAATTTGTTTCAAGGTTTTTCTTTTCCTGCCCCCCCCATCAGTGCAGAGAGGAAATTGAGGAGAGAAAATTAATGTTTATTAATGGAAAAATAAATGTAATTGAAAATAAAATAAACAAAGCAGTTTTACCCTAAAAAAAGAGAGAGACTCCTTGAGGGCAGTTTAAATTATGTCAGGACAAAAGTCATAATAATTAAAGCTGTCAAAAAGTGGAATTGGTTGCTTCAACATCTTGAGATTTGAAAGAGGAGGCTGAATGACAACTTCTTGGGTTTTATGTTATATATGGGATTTTCTTTGTGCACAGGTTAGACTAGATGGCAAATGAAGTCCTTTCTAACTCAAATGTGATTCTATGAAAATGTTAAGAGGGAAAATAAAAGTTCTTACAAGCAAGCCTCCAAATACCAAAAAGTTTCTTAAATGAGTATGAATAGTATTTGACACTGAAAATGAAAACTTGAGCACCAATAATAGAATAAAATACAAAATGGGAAAAGAAGATAAACTGGCTACATAGGATGAGCAAGGGACAGTGTGATTGCTCCTTTGGTACTCATGCATCAATCAACTAACAAGCAGCTTCAAGAACATATTATATAATGTCAAAAGATCTAGAAGATGACTTCTATATGTTGGGCAGAAATCTGCTTCCATCACCCTACCCCCCTTGGAAAAACATGGACAAGAGTTGCAGAGGAGAAAAGGGAGATTGATTGTGATCTACATTAATGAAGGGAGTACCCATATTAACAAGGTCACAAATTCATTGACATATCCATTGAAGTATGGAAATGATCATGCACCTAGGTGAATTTCATTTGACAAGGATAATGTTTAATGTGTGGAACAGTCTGAAAATTTTTTCTAAACATGATAGCATGTTATATTAAAATGTGTCATCTCTCTGTGACTTACAAACATCCTCATTTTAAATTCTAGCATGAGTTCTGCAAAGGCAAAGGCAAGGAATTGGCAGATAATAAAAATTTGCCTTCAGGATTGTACACAGATCTTCAGAATGACTATAATAACCATCGCTTTTATTCAGTAATCTACTAAGGACTTTATTTTAAATGACAAGAAGATCTAAATGGAAGATAAGTAAGATTGCAAATGACATGCATGAAAGTATATTAACGAGTTATAATTCTATAAATATAGTGATCCGTTCAATTATTGCCAATTTGGACTGTATTATTCCCAGGGAAAACAATGGTTTTTAAATAACTAGAACAGAATGAGATTGATAGGAAGATGCATATAGAATTAATTACATGTTCATATGTAAATTCAGAAGTCAAAAATAAAAACAATTCTATGAGGAAAATGTGGAGTTGTCTAAAAACGACTATTGTGAATGAACAGGGAATTCAGTAAATTATCTCAGATTTTTAAAAGACACATAAAATGCCTTGGTCCTTTAAAAATTGTATCCAGACCACTAAATGAACTGACCTTGGCAATGAACATGAAGGACAACAAGAGCAACAAATTTTATTTGCAATAATGGGAAAAAGAGGTAGATAGGGATAAGAGCTTGGGTAGGTGGAATATTATGGAAATAGGTAAAAGTAGAACTCCACTTCTTAACTCTTCTTTTAGGATTGTTTTCTCTGCCAACAAGAATGACTGGAAAGGACAGAATAAAAATAGCTAATTCCAAATTGAAACTCAAATTTAGAAAAAGGCATATAAGAATATCATTTGGTACATTTAAGCTATTAGGCCTAGAGGAGCAAGCTCTTAGAATACGGGACAGATGTGATTACTAAGTCACAGTTGGTGTTGTTTTATTCTCGCAGTGTTCACTAGTTGGTCATATTTTATTTAATATTTTTACCAATGGTTTCTTTTATAAATGTCATCTTCTAGTGCCACATCACTAAATGGAAATAATCCTGGATTTTTGGAAAGCTACAAAAAAGAAAGGAAATTCTGGCAGGTTTTGCCAAACTGAAAAAGCTTCAGACTTTGTCTGCTGGTGAAGAGCAGCCTAGTTAAGTATGGGGAAGCTTATTGCCAGCAGGTTGTTCACCAGGTATCAGATTCTTCAGTTATAACTACACATCAAACACTTGTATAAAGCTAGAGAAAGTATACTTATCAAATTTGCGGATGATGTTAAGCTGGAAGTGCTAGTCAACTCATTGGATGAAAGAGTTGGGATCTAAAAAGATCGTGCCAGGCAAAATGATAATAAATAAAATTAATTTTAATTAGATAGATGTAAAATCTCAAAGGTGAAGCTCGAGTTATTAACTTTAAGGTGTGAGATAATGGTTTGTAGAGATTGTAGAGTGGAGTTGGAGGGCTGAAAGTTCAATATGAATCCATAGTACAATATGACAGTCAAAAAACCCAATATCACTTAAGATTATATCATGAGACATGCAGAGATGGCAGTCTCTCCCATTTTACTCTGCCCTGGTCTAACTACATCTGGAGTATCGTATTCAGTACTTTTAGGAAGAACATCAATTAGTTGGAAAGTGTCTAGAGGAGGGCAAACAAGATTATGAATGGTATCAAGAAGGATATAATTGATGAAACTATCAACCCACAATCCAAATAGACAAAATACTGATATGACCCACAAAGCAAAATCATATCAAAAGGCTCAAGGAAGTCAGTTGCTACTTAGTAGAATTTTATGGTTCCCAATGAGGGCTGATTTAACTATACCTGTGAAGGAAAAGTCATAAAAAGAGATGAAAAATAATTTAGAACTCTTTTCTTCTATCCTCCCTCTTTCAAATTTAGTGGAGAACACCACAGTGGACCAGAGAGATTAATTACCTTGCCTGAAGTTACAAAGTGAGATAACAACTGGTCTAAGACGTAGGTCTAGGATGCAGTTTTTCTAAATGCTAGTTCATTGTTTTTCCTATACTATTACATACTACTAGATGAGGCTTTTCTTTGGTGCCCTTTCATTTTTTTTCTATGGCATTTTTTTTTCTTCTTTTTATCTCTTCTCACAAACACCCAATGCTATCATGCTATCTTCTTGCGGGGTTCTCTAATGTTCCAAATAATCCTGATTTTCTAAAATTCCATACTCTAAGGATATTTTCCTCTAACTTCTCATCAAAATTTGTATGTCCAGTGTCCCACTACCTCAAGGAAAACTTTAAGACTGATTCATTAGGTGTTAATTAATAATAAGGTGTAAGAACTGGTAATTTGTGTTGCCTTTCTCAGGAGTACTTGACTTTTATTTCGGATTCTTGGAAATTGCAATTTTTTAAAATTCAGGCATGGAACCTTTGGAGTTTGTATCAGAATAAACATTTGCCTTATATAAACACATTTTGTTCTTATGGCAAGAACTGATACCATACTCACTCCACAAAAATATCCCCCTTCAATAAAATTGTTCTTTCTAACAATTAAAAATAGTGTAATAAGATCAAAGGACACAGAGGACACAGTGGCCAAGTCTGACAGTGTATGCTTTATTCTATATCCATAGTCTCCCACCTGTCAAGGTACAGTGGATATGACTCTGGTTTTTGAATCAGGGACTCACCTTGGTTCATATTTCAGCTTGGTTGAAGCCTAACTCATGCCATTTGCTGCCAATGGGACATTACTTAAGTAATAACCTCTCTGGGCCTCAATCCATGAAGTTTTCTTCCAGGTCTAAATTGATGATCCCACGATCTGAAAGACATTTCTTCATGACCCTGAACGTGGATAAAGTTACTCTTTTACTGTTATTTTCATTCACATTAGTGAAGTCAACATATTTTATTCTACATTAATTCACATGAGTTTCCCCATAGTTCTCTGTATTCCTCACATTCTATATTTCTTACAGCATAATGACATTACATTACATCCATAGGCCACAACATGTTCATCAATTCTTTCATCAATTGACACCCACTTTGTTTCCAATTTTTTGATTACTCTTCTTTCCAGACTACCAGTTGAAAGGTAACTCATCAATCTCCATTAGTTCTACATTTTTTCCCCTCCAGTCATTATCAAGGCAGGTCTTAGGCAGACTTATGAAGTACATTAAATGCTTATCTTTGATTTCCCTTCAGTTTTCTATTTTTGTGAAACTAGAAGAATGTCGGACTAACAAGTTTAGATTTTGTCCTATAGTCAGTGACGAACAAAGTTCACGGAAACATCATGATGAAAATTAGGCTATAGGAAGATTAATCTGATAGTGGGGAATAGAATGAATTGGAGGAAACTAGAGACTGTTAGTGATGGTTCAAATAATCCATATTTGGGGAGAAAAAGGTCCAGGACCAGGATTATGACGATTGAAATGGAAATGAAAAGACAGATAAGACATACCAGAGAAAAAAATGACAAAACTTTTTGAGTCATTGAACATAAGGTGAAAGAGAGGGCTGATTTCGAGCTTGCTCTGAGGTTTGGGGCCTGGGTGAATAGGATAATGGCCCACATTACCTAGCCTAGTATATTCTTCATTCAGTACCACTGATAGTATTTTTGGTAGGCACACATTTGGCAGAAACTGGCTCAGCTATTAGGAAGATACTATGGAAATCTAAATGAAAATTTTTAATGTGAAAGGAAATATTGACAAGTTCACATTCAGAGAATGAAATTGATTAAAAGGACTTAGAGTGCTATTAAAGTCCTGTGACACTTTATGAAAGCTGTGCCTAACCCTGCAATTGGAGTGTACCAAGAATAAATGGGTCCTTCAGAAATGTAAATCAATTTTGACTATACAGTACTGCTTGGAAATAAGCATCAAATTCTCTTGAAATGTGGTCTGGCAAGACTAAAATTAATGACATTTTCCCTTACATCATTGACCTATATAGACATTGTGACTTAACTTATCACCTCATCTCTATAAAATTATTTCGGACAGAGATTATGGCTGAAGAAGGAAAGGATAATGTCTATGGCAGGTAATAATTATTGGCAAATTTAACAGATAAGGGTCTAGTTTATCCCTATATTGTCAAGGTTCGTAGGTTGTTTTAGAATAGGATGTCATATTCTCATTTAAAAACTATTAATGACTAAATACAGGATCTGTCATTCAGTTTATAAAAGAATCCTTGAATTTTTACACTTCCTCCATTTCTGCCAGGGACTCAGAGTAGTCCCTTTTCCAAGTACTATTACCTGTCATCAAGATATAAGATATTTGTTAAGTAAATAAATACAAATTAATATTTCACAGTAGAAATGTAAATGGAAATTCATGGGGGTTTGTTCCTTACTGTTTTAAGTTTTGAGTACTTACTGTTTTGAGTAATGAACAAACAATAAAATATATACCTTCTGGGCCTTTGCTGTCAAATAATCTAATAGTCGCTCAGAGGTTCTACAGGCTGAAACATAGTGCTTTGCTTGTATTAGGCACTTAGTGAATGTTTCTCAAAATGAGTCAAGTAACCCACAGGACCCCAGAGAGAAGGTCCTATCATCAATATCTCCAGTACTCTTTTTCCACCAAAATTTAAGGAGAGAACCACTCACTCAAAGTTCACACACCCTAGTAGTTGTAATGATAACTATGAATGAAGGTTTAAGACTAGGAGAAAGAGTGCCTGGACCCTGTTATGGTCCATGTTGCCCTTCATGTGTCTCATTTTTCTGATATCCTATCTAGCTCTCCATCAGGAAACTTGGGAGGATCTAGCCTATTATCTTGATATTTACCCTAACTCCACATGAGTTTCCCTCCCACCCCCACCCCCATCCCTGCCTTTCCACTTATTGCTCTAAGAACAGTAATTAAAGAAATGTAACCGTTGCTACTGGAAAGGAAGTGACTAAGTCCTGCCTTGTTGCTATAGTCATAAGCCTTATAACTCTCCAGTCCAAAACCCCCTTTCCTGGTCACTATCTATGTAGATGGGGGTTCAGAGAAGACTAGTATATCTGGTCTGAAAGCCCTTTTTGGGACTGCATTCTGCCTTTGTTGGCCAACTGCACCCAGCTCTCACCTTTGGCTCCAAGAAGCTATAGGAAGTGTAGCAGCCACACCCCAATAAACTATCTCAGCAGATGGTTAAACCAGGCTGAGGATAATCTACCAGACTCAAATTCATTGAAACAAAGACTTGGGAAGACTTCTCTAGGGGATTGGGCAGGTGTGAACAATTTTTTCCAACAGGCCATGACAGGGGAATCAGGAGGCACTTTGGAGAGTGCTTAGAGTTTGGTCAAACATCAAAGATGCCAAGGTCAATCACTACATCACAAGCCATTGTCCATCATCCTGACTTTTGTCTTGCCTCCGGACTTCCATGACTGTAAGAGAGAGTGAGGCTGACAACTCCTCACAACTCTGCCTCATTTGCATTTAGTTTAATGCATGAGTCAAGAGAAAAAAAAGACTGTGTTGTCTCTCCCTGTTAGAATGTAATGTATGGTTCTTGAAGTCAGGAACTATCTTGTATTTGTGTTCCCAGAATCTGACATGGTGCTTGGTACATAGTAGGTGCCTATTCCATGCTTTTTCATTCATTTATTCATTCATTCAGATACACAGCTCAAGTGGTTGCTTTTGTCAACTTAACTCTAATTCCTTCGACCTTATGTTGTTGAGTAGTTTTGGTCATATCTGATTCTTTGTGACTCCATTTGGGGTTTTCTTGGCAAAGAGACTGGAGTGGTTTGCCATTTCCTTCTCCAGCTCATTTTAAAGATAAGGAAACTGAGCAACCAGGATGAAGTGATTTGCCCAGGGTTACACAGCTAGTAAGTGTCTGAGGTGGGATTTGAACACATGAAGATGAGTCTTCCTGACTCAAGGCCCAGCACTTTATGCCCTATGGTGCCACCTAGCTGCCCAGACCCTGTGTAATCATGGGCAAGATGCCTAATATCACTGAGCCTTGATTTGTTTGTATTTTCAAATTTGAAAAATGGAGATAATTACGTTTGCATGACCAACCTCATAGAACAATTGTGAAGAAAGTATTTCATAAACCTGAAGGTGCTATAGACGTGCAAGTTGTCAGTTCTTATTGTGCAGTGTTTTATGCACAGCTTGTACAACATCATTCACTTACATTTCTTTTCTGGTTGTTTCATGTGTTGTCTTCTTGGCTAAATTCTCAGCTCCCTTGGGGTAGGAGCAGTGTCTTCTCTATCTCTGCTGCGCAGAGTGCCATGAGGTACCTACAGCATAGTTTCATAAATGCTTATTGAATGAATTGAATTACATGAATTCCCAATCTACTGTACTAGCTGTGCAACTCCTGTACTCCACTCTAAAGAGCCAATGCAGAATTGTTAAGTGTGAGAAACAGAAGTAGAGGAAATAGACCCTGTCTCTGCCTACACCCCATAAGAACTGCAAGGTCAGTTGGAGATATGCCACAGAATTGACTAAGTCCCATTTCCAACACTTTTATGTCATTTATGAATGTTCATTAGATCAGATTTGGAATTCTATTTGACATTGACACACTGATCTTTGTACAGACTTCTTTTTAAATGACATTTCCTGGTTTGTTTTGTTTAATGTAGTGTTGATGTTTTATTTCCTAGTTTGAAAATCAAGTTTCTAAATGTGATTTTCAGCCTCTGTCCTTATAAACCTCTATATTGCCATGGCAATAAAATCAGTGATAGCCTCTCCTATTTTCAGCACTCCACAACAACCTGGAAAAGTGAGTAGCATAAGTGTTCGCAGAACTCAACTTTACACAGGAAGAAATTAAAGCTCTTCAGAGACTTGGCTGAAATGACTTCAACACAAAATTTGAGCCAGGACTCAAAACTAATCATTTGACTCCATATTCAATGTTCTTCCCACTTTACCATGATCTCTAGGCTTTTTGTACTAGGGAAACTTAATCCCTCAAGGGTTCATAGATTTCAGATTATCCATGAAAGCATGGCAAGGAGGAATTATACCTTTATTTCAATATAACTTATTTCCTTTGTAATCCTATACACACACACATATATATGTGTGTGTATATATATATATATATATATTTTAAATACACTTCTAGGCTTCATCAGACTGCCAAAGGGATCCCAGACACACAAAAAAGGGTAACAATCCTTGCAATATACTTTGTCATTTCTATAATAATATATAATACTACATTAATATATATAATACCTTTATATCTTCCTTTAAAAATTTCAAAAGACATAATATAAACTACCTCATTTCAGTCCAGCTATAATCAACATTAGTATTCTCCTTATATAAATGTGAGAACAGACATTGGAGAGTTTAAGTGATTTGTACTAGGTAACACAGGTAAAAACAATAATAGTTAACATTTATATAGATTTATATAGCACTTATTATGTGCCAGGCACTGTGTTAAGAACTTTACAAATATTTTCTCACTTTATCCTCAAAACAACCTTGGAAGGTAGGGACTATAATTATGTCCATTTTACTGAAGAGGGAATTAAGGTCAACAGTGGTTAAATAACTTGCCCATAGTCACACAGCAAATAACTGTTAGAAGCTGGACTTGAACTCAGTTCTATCTGACTCCAAGCCTAATGTGCCACCCATTGTACCACCTAGTTGCTTCTAGGTAGCAAAAATGTAATAGACAAGATTTGGCCCCATTTTTTTTCTTTTTTCATGGTGTTATATGTAGTATTCCATTCATTCAACCACATTTATTCTACATATGTCAAATACTCCTAGGGCAGATCTAGTCCAGAAATAAGAATATCATAATTTCATCCCAGTTTTTTTTCTAATTTTACTCATGAGCAATACTTGTTCTTTTGTTTGGTAACATAGTTGTTTCAAAACCAGTCGTACTGTATCTTGTGTAATGGCTACCATCTCATATAACTTGGAAGACTGTTAAACGCCTGCTATTTAACTTATTTATCTAGTAAAGAATCAACGTTTTAATGGTTTACTGTCCAGAGGATTACAGTTTCCTATCTTTTTTTTTTTTTTTTACAAGCAAAGACCAGTAGCCATTTGTCTACAGAAGTCAGGGGAATTATGAATTACTGGCACTCAGCCTGGTGCTCATGAAAGAATGACTCCTAAATACATGGAACAGAACTTTAAGATTTAATGTGGGTTGTTTTGTGGGAACTAGGGGAGCTCTGTTTCATACCCTTTTGAAGGATGTGGAATACATTTCCAAATCATGTTTTTCTTTACCAAAGGACACAATGGAAAGAATTTCTAACAAACTAATAGGTATTAGGGTTTGTTTGAGGGGTTTTTTTTGCTTGTGTGTTTTGGTTTTTGGTTATTATTTTCACCCTAATTTCAAGGGAATATGCATACATAACTTTGCATACTTCTCCCACTGAACAGCTGAGAGGACACATTGAGACACTTCCCTAATCTCCAAAACTCAAGGATTTCTCTTTGTAGATATTTAAAGGTTTTTCCATCACACTTTTGACATACATTATTCTCTGACAAGCTTCACAATGTTTCCACTGTGTTTTTAAATGTCAAAGAAATAAGTTAGAAGAAATTATATCAGAGACTGACAGAAGAAGGATCAAGTTAAAACAAAGTTGGGTCAGACTATGCAGATATAGTTTACATAGGCAGCATGGTGCAGTAGAAATATTATTCAGAGACTCTGAAGACCTGGTTCCAGCCCTGAATTTTTCACTAATTGCCAGTGTGACTTTGGACAATTCTTTTCACCTTGCCTGGCCCCAGTTTCCTCATCTATAAAATGAGGAGACTGAACAATAGGATGTCTAAGACTTCTTCCAGCTCAAAAATCCTATGATTCTAAACAGACACATCTAACTTTCTCTGTCAACTGTCACAACTTTCTTATCACTTTTGGTTTTGATTGATACACTTTTTCTCTGCTAGGACAAAGGTGCTACTTTTTAAAAATCAAATTATTGCATCACTGCATTTTAAATAAATTTTTCAAAATTCAGTGGGGCCATTTCAGCTATTTGGCTACCATTTATTAAGCACCTACTAGGAGCAAGGCACTGTACTAAGTACCATGGAAATAAGAACAAACAAAAAACAAACAGTCTTGGTGACCTGGAGCAACCAGGGGCCTGGTGGATAGAATGCTGGGTCTAGAGTCAGAAAGACCTGAGTACAAATTTAACCTCAGATACCTACTAGCTGTGTGACCTTGGACAAGTCACTTAACTTTGTTTTTCTCAGTTTTCTCAACTTTCTCAACTGTAAAATAGTTGTTGTGAGGATCAAATGTGGTAAGATTTTTAAAGTCCTTAGCATATTGCCAAGCACATAAAAGCATGCTTCCTTTCTTCCCCTTCTTTCCTCTTTCCTTCTTCTCTCTTTTTTTCTCTTTTTCCTTCTTCCTTCCTTCTTTCCTTTCCTCCTTCTTTCCTTCTTTCTTTCTTTCTCTCCTTCTTTCCTTCCTCCCTTCCTTAAAAGCCTTCCCTGATAATCTCAGAACTTAAAAGATTACTCTTTGTGGCTGCTACAGGTTTTCTATCATCCTCTTGATTCCCTTCCTATCTTAAAAAGCTTACTGTCTCTTGGAGGAGACAACATGTAAAGGACTATGTACAAACAAGATCTACATGGGGTCAAATTGGGAGTAGTTTCAGAGGAAAAACACTAAAATTAAGGAGGAATGGGAAAGGTTTCTTCCAGAAGGTGAAAGTTCAGTTGAGACTTGAAGAAATCCAGGGAAACTGAGAGGCAGAGATGTGGAGAAAGAGAGAGATTTCCAGGCATGAGGTCAGTGAAAACTCTCAGAATCAGAAAATGAAGTATTGTTTGTGAGGAAGACCAAGGAGACCAATATCACTAGATGACAGAGTATGTGGAGTGCAGTGCAGTGTAGGATGACTGGAAAGGCAGGAAGGAGCCTGGTTTCAGACAGAAGATTTTATATGTAATCTTAGAGGTAATTGAAAGCCAGTAAAGTTTATTGAATGGGGGAGAAGGGTAATGATCTGGTCATACTTGCATTTTAGGAATATCAATTTGACAGCTGATTGGAAGAGAGTTAATAAGAAAACATAAGAGGGTAAAACTGTAAGGTTCTATATAGGTAGTAGCGTACTTATTCCACAAAATTATATAAATGGCTACATTTTCAAATGTCAAGAAAGATCAGAACTGGATGACAAAATTCCTTATAATATTTGCCCTTTGTCCGTTGCTTAAACTTGTTTCTCCTCCTGTTAAGGAAAAAAAAAAGTTTCCATTTAAACCTATAGAGGTGTATGTAGTCACAATGTTCCCAGGGAGTATAATCTGGCTGCTTGGGGATGGACACACACAGATCTCTTGATTAAAGACTGACATGGCTTTTTTTTTTTCTTTTGGATATGACAGAGCCCTTCCTTATTGTTCCTTATATATTCCATGATTGAAGAATTGCATCAAAGATTATTGGAAAATGGGCAAGAAAGTGCTGCCTCTTCAGTAAGCTTTCAGAGGTTTAAAATAGTTCCATCTTCATTTCTTGTAGTACTTAATGCTTTAGAATGCAACTCTCTCTTATTACTCTAGCAAGAGGAGAGGTGATTTCTGTCATCTTCTTTCTTTCTCCCCTTCCTCCAACCCCCACCCCTCATCAGCAAGCATAGTAGTTTCCAGGACCAGACAACAAGAACAAGTATTTGCTTAGGCAGCCCTGTGACTTGACCTCAAGTCTCCAGCTCCTTCTTCTGCTTTGTACTTCTTTCTCAAAACACAGATAACTGAAGAAAGACTGAACAATGAACATTTTTAGTCTTGGTAGCTCCCATAGGACAGAGGGACAGGTCAGGAGTTCCTCTTTTGGTACCATCTATTTGACAGTAGTAACTTTATGGAAGTTCACTGCTTCTTGGAGCAAAAGTAGTACCACCACCAAGAGACTACTGCAGCTCAAATGACTTAAGAAAACCCAGACTGCACTCTGACTTCCCCAGAGATGTAGACTTCAGAGTTTCACAGATAGCATAGGGCAAAGGTGAAAGTAAAATACTTTTTCAATAGTCAAACGAAGTAGCTTTGCCATTCAGGAAAAGTATAGGGTGATAAGATACTGTTTTATGTATCTGTTCATGTGCATTTATGAGTCTGTTGTGGATTAAGCATTTCATTTGTGATGAAAGAAATAAATGATTGTCCTATACCTGAAATTGATTTTGTATATTGAGTACTATTTTTAAAAAATTTTGTTTGGAAAGAACCCTATTAATTCCCATTGGGTGAGACCCTAGAAACAAACACAAACACATCTAAGCTTTGTTGTGATAGTTTTCCCTGGAAAAGTTCTTAATAATTACATAGATCACTGTGCTTGCTAAGAACCTTCAGTTAACTTCACAGTAATATTCCCTATAATAATATAGGCATTCTAAACATAGAAAGGGATTAAATGCATAAAGATTTATAATCATATGCTGAGTTCCGAGTCAAGAATAGGTCAGGTAAGTTAGGCAGGATAGAGCTATGATGGCGTGGAGGGAAATGTGTAGGAGAGTAAGGAGAGTGGAACAAAAGATACTTCTTAATATTAGAGGTTGAAATTATGTATAATAGAGAATTAGTATCATCAACTTCTAATGCCCATTAAAGTGGCTTCTTCTTCTACTCCTACTTCTCATTAAACCTATTTTTCCTCAAGGACATAATTTAATATAAACTAATTCTTACTCAACATTCTTTTGATAAATGGCTTATCACAATAACACTGTTTTCCATCATTTCAGGTAGATTACAAATAAATAGGCTTTCATGTGCTAGTCCAAGAAACTAACCTCTGTATATAAAAATGGTTCTATGAGAAAATGAGATAACTGACATATATAACACAACCAATCTGGGAGTAATTTCTTATTCAGTGTACATATAACCAATTGTATCCAGAATTGTATTCTGAAGACCAGGATTCCAATCTTATGTGTACTACTAATTTAGAGAACTGTCTAATTCATTCAGTCATTTTTCAGTTCTTCTTTACTCCATCTGGGGTTTTCTTGGCTGAAGTGATTTGACATTTCCTCCTCCAGGCTCATTTTTACAGATGATTGAGGCCAATAAGGTTAAGTGACTTGCCCAGGGTAACACAGCTAGTAAGCGTCTGAGATCAGATCTGAACTCACAAAGACGAGTCTTCCTAACTCTGGGCCATGCACTTTATCTACTGTGCTACTTAGCTGCCACTTAGGGAATAATCCTATTTAAATCCCTTAACCTTTTTGCACTATGATTAGTTCCCCTACCAAAAGGGGATAGGCACTCAAATATGAACTAGGATCACTGAAAACATTTTGATGTAAGTCACAGAGTCATAATAACAAATCATATTTGTATAACCCATGCCCTGGAAATGCAGTCTAAACTCCTGTCTGCACTGATGAGGCTGGGTGCCTAGAGTTTGGTTACTATACCCCTACAGGTTTCTAGGCATGGCCCTGAGGGGTTGGGGGTGTCTTTCTGATGTTATGGCTCATAAGCCCCCACCAGTGTGCTTCTTTCCATGATTGTCTGTTGATTATTAATTAGTCAGCTAAACTTAACTACCTTTTAAAGAGGGGTATTGACTAAGATAAACTAAATACATCCTTTGTCTGACACACAAAAGTAAACACCTATGTGAGAAGTTATGAGCTATGTTTTGGAGGAGACTCATACTCCCAAAGAATCTAGAACAAAGGATAGTTTATAGGGAGACCAAAGATAAGAGGTACTCTGGGTGGCACACAAGCAAATTTCAATTAACTAAAGTAAGGGAAGGAAGTAAATATATAAGCATCTGCATAGTGCTTACTGTGTGCTAGGCACAGTGCTAAACACTTTTTAATATTAATTCCTTTGTTTATGATAACCTGGGGGGTAAACGCCATTATTATCTTTGTTTTACAGCTGAGGAAACTGAGACAAATATAAGTTAAGTGACTTGCCCAAGATCATACAGACGAGTATCTGAGGGCAAGTTTGAAGTCAGTTCTTTCTGATTCTAAGCACAGGGCTCTATCCAGTTAATACTTAGGGACCTTAAAAAAAAGCCAACATATAGTCTCACTTTCCAAGTCTATGACATTATGAAAATAATCTAAACATATATTAAGGGCCAGCTTAATGAAAGTCTGGGAAGGGAAGAAATAGGGTTCTGTACATGATATTCCATAAAAGTATTATCTTCATACTCATATAATTGACTAAAAGGTACTGAATATACACAAGCCCATTTGGCTTATTTACTGTTGACAATGAAAAACATCAGCACAGCAAAGTGCTTTTTCAAAGGCTCTTCCTCAATAGTGTGCCACGTGTATGTCAAAACCATGCAGCACACCATCAACTCTACTGTTACAACGGAGATAACATCACCTGATAGCCAATAATATTAAGTGAGGCATAAACTGTGAAGCCTGGTATATGCCACTGAATGGATAGAGGCATTATGGAACAAAGGAACAAATACTGGCTGGCTCTAGAATCAGGGGACCTGAGTTCAAATCCCACCTCTGACACTCTCTGACCCCAGGAAAGTATCTAATACTCTTGGGTTCAGTTTCCTCATCTATAAAATAAAGGAGCTGGACTAGATGTTATCTTGGGTCCCTTACCACATTAGTTCTATGAACACATGACTCTAGCTTAGCAAAGAGGCCAAAAGGAAGAGATATGACCTTTGGATGGTGAGGACTTCCAGATATTCCTGGCTGATGCCATTGCGTGACTGAATCAAGTCCTCAACATTATGGAATCTATATAATGAGATCTATAATCATAAGAAATAATTTAAAATTCTGCTTAAATATCTACACAAAGTAATACACATGGATAAAAAATACCTATTGTCTAGATGAATATCTAGACAATCTAGACATATCTAGTGGTATGAACAACCTACATAGTACTGTTTTATCAGATATACATAAACATATGTGTAATACATCTATATTTATACATCTATGTAGGTGTGCATGATATGTATATTATGTTTTACACACACAGAAACATATCTATCTCTTGGAAAGACCAGTTGGTTAATAAAGTTGGCCAAGAATTAAATAGGAGAGTGGGCTGGATTACAATTGGAAATTCTGCAATGTTTTTAATGACCCCCAGCGTCTCCATGACACAAAGACCCCCTTTATTAATATCAAAATTCTTATCATGATAGAATGCTATATGACTGTGAATCAGGAACATCAAAGTCTCCAAAGAATTCAAGTTTTGTGCCACTGAAAAAGCAATGGAAAGGCATGAGTAGTCTGTGACATATTAGGTCCCCAAAATCACTCTGGAGAAGTGTCATAAAGGATATTATGTAGGCGATAACTCCAAAAGGAAATAGGCTGATCATATATCTTGGGGAATGGATCACTGATAGACAACATCAATGGTATCTACATAATGTCTGTACAGCTAAATGCAATATGCTGAGTTTTCTCCCTGTGAAGGACTGATAAGAGAAAAAAACAAGTGGCAGAGGATGAGAGGGTGTGGATGGGTTGCAATGTACACTATTGTAAGGAACACCCACAATGATGAGAACATGTATCTATAGAGACATCAAATTCTAATCGTCTTGATTTTTTCTTCTTTATGCACTTAAAATTACAAATAGTAGGAATTTGGTATATATACATATATATAATATGCTGCATATATATGTATATGCATATATAATATTTTTCCAGTTACATGTAAAGACAATTTTTAACATTCATTAAAAAAATGGTTTAAATTTCCTCCCTGCCTCCCTTCTTTCCCTGCTCCCTAAAATTGCAAGCAGTTTTGATATAGGTTATATATGTGCAATCATGTAAAACATATTTTCATATTAGTTATGTTGTGAGAAAAGAAATAGACCAAAAGGAACACACACACACACACACAATAAAGAGTGAAAATGTACTTTGATTTTCATTCAGACTTCATTAGTTCTTTCTCTGGATGTGGATAGCATTTTCCATCATGAGAACTTTAGAACTGTTTTGGATCATTGTATTATTGAGGAGAGCTAAGTCAATCATAGTTGAACACTGTACAATGTTAATGTTACTGTATACAATATGGTCTGGGTTCTGCTCATTTCACTTTGTATCAACTCACACAAGTATTTCCAAGATTTTCTGAAATATACCTGCTCATCATTTCTTTTACCACAATTAGTATTCCATTATATTCATATACCATAGGAAGTTGATAAATTTTACCTGTGTGGGTGTGTATGTGTGTAAAAACAATACCATTAGCAAAAAAAATCCAAATTTACCGAAAAAGAAAAAAAAGACAAAATATTATTTGAACTCCCTGACCAAAAGAATTAACAAACAGAGCAAACAAGGTGCTTTGGGAATTAAGTAAATGTTTGTTCCTACTGTTTTCAACTCTTACTAGGTTACAAACGTTCATTATATTAATTAGGACAGAGAAACCTGGGTTAAATTTAATTACTCAAACTAACAAGGGTCACATATAAGGGTATTTAAAAATTTGAGTACCCAAGAAAGAACAAATTTAAAAGAATTACAAATCAAAACAAATGTTTTATATATTGTCCAACTAAAATTCAACCTAAAACTTGTATTCCCCTGTGGCCTTCTTTTATTATTCTACACCCTCTTTCTCTTTAATGTGCTCACCTCAACATCTCAATGGAAATCAGCCATTTGAAATACCCTCTGTCCAAGCCTTTCTAAATTGTTAATTATGCATAATATTAATTTAATGCAGCTGGACATGGATTTACTGGCTACTGCTGTTACTAAAGCACCATCACATCTAGTTTGATTGCCCTTGCTGCTGCCACTTTTGTGAATGAGGAGACTGATACAATTCCTCTGAAGACAGTCTTTGGACATTATCTAAAAGAAGTAAGAGAAAACACTGAGCTCATATTGAAAAGTTCTGAATAGTGTTTGTAATCACACTTTAGACTTGGTAGGTCATTTCTATAGGCTATAATTTTCCCTAGTGGGAAACTGAATATGTGTGTGTCTATACATAGATCATCATCATTATCTCCATCATACCATCATTGTTATCCTCCTCCACATCATCATCTATCTACCTGTCCATCTGAAAGCACTATGGTATGGTGCAAAATGCTGGATTAGAAGCACCCAGTTTTGTTATTAACTTTGTTATTACCTACCTCTATGACTTAAGGCAAATTACTTGACCTCTCTGGGTCTCAATTTTTCTATTTGTAAAATGAATTGAAGAATGTGACTTCAAAGTCCTTTCTAGTTACCTGATCTAGTTGCCTTTCAGATGTCTCAAACTGGATATCCAATAGACCTCTTAAACTCAGCATATCCAAAAAAGAACTCCTTGTCTTTCCCCAAAAACCTTCACTCACTCCTATTTTGTCTGTTACTATTAAGGGCAAGACCATCCTCCCATCCCTCAGGCTCAAAACCTAGGAGACATTCTCTAGTCATCCTCAATTCCTCACTCTCTCACCTCCCATATCCAAGCTGTTGCCAAGGTCAATTTCACCTTTGCAACATCTCTCAAAAATGCTCTCTTCTCTACTCTAACACTGCCACTATCCTCCTAAAGGCCCTCATTATCTCACACCTGGACTATTGCAACAACTAGTTGGTGGATCTGCCAATCTCAAATCTCTTCCCACACCAATCCACCTTCCATTTAGCCACTAAGTGATTTTTCTAAAGTACAGGTTCAATCTTGTCACACCCTTCCCCTTACTCCATAAACTCTAGTGGCCTCCAGGAACAAATGCAAAAGGGCATTGAAAGCTCTTCATACTAACTCCTTCCTACCTTCCCTGTCTTCTAACACTTCACTCCTGACATGTACTCTTCAATCCAGTGGCAATGGCCTCCTGGCTGTTCTGTAAACAAAACACTCTATCTCTAGGTTCTGGGAATTGTCTTTGTCTATCCCCTATGCCAGGAATGCTCTCCCTCCCCCACTCTGATTACTGACCTCCCTGGCTTCCTTTAATTCACAACTAAAATTCAATCTTTTACTGGAAACCTTCAACCCCTCTTGGTTCTATTGCCTTCCGTCTGTTAATGGTTTCCTATTTATCTTGTATATAGCTTGTTTTGTATAGATTTGTTTGCATGGTGTCTCTCCCATTAGATTGTAAGCTCCTTGGGGGCATGAACTGTTTTTTGTCTCCATTTATATCTACAGCACTTAGCAGAATGTCTGATACATAGTAGGGTCTTAATAAATATGGATTAAGTGATCCATATGTTGTGTGGATATTGGTCCCAAAAGGGACTGGACCTGCGATTTCATTGGTACAGAGGAACTCATACTAAGAAAATCCCTCTCCAATTGCAAGTCTGCAACTTTCCTATTACTTAGAATCTCACTTGAAACATGCCTTGCTAGCTTTGAGGTCATCTCTAGACTCATTTCATCATGTTGCTTCTCATATAATAAATATATCTATCATATATGTATTAAATATATATATGCATGCTTTATATACATACACACATACACATATATAAAAATCAGACCCTATCTCATGATGATGAAGTAAAGGGAAAGTCGATTTATAAAAGTTTAAGAGTACATGCATGGGTAAGGAACCACCAAGTGTTGCCTCAGCAGTACTCTACAAATATCACATTACTTCCTCATTTTACTTCATTATTGAAAATGGCCTGGGAGAGTGACAGCTGAGAGCTGACATTGTCAGTCAATTTAGCAGTTTTTACACTAATATTCAGTTTTGTGGATGTTCTGGGTTTTTCTAAAACAATAGCAGTCTGAGTAGGTTAAATAGATCTTCTTTGAGGATAGAATGTTCTTTCTCTTCATTGACACATGGCCCTTTCTCACATGTGGATTCCCAGAAAAGTTTACATAAGTAATTTGTGGGTTAGCACCTACTCAAAACCATTATAACCTGAGCCTTCACCAGTGTGTTTTGCCATTCTGCCAGAGAACACAAAATATACCTAATCAAACAGAGTAAATGAAATGACAATAAATGATCCCCTACTCATGAAAATATGGGGTACATTTTCCCAAAGGTTATCACCCTGCCAGTGTATAAGAGTACATATACATAGAACACATTACCAGAAGTGGTAGAATCTGTATTGTTTTTATAAAGATAGCAAGTGAGGTTTGGGGGAGGATGCTATGCATATGCATTTCCAAGGCAGTTAGCTAGGTGGTACAGTGGATAGAGCATAAAACTAGAGCTAGGAAGACCTTGCAGGTATACTTATAAGCTACGTGACCCTGGGCAAGGCACTTAAACTCTCAATGCCTTAGTTTCTCCACCTACAAAATGTGGTAATAATAGCACCTACTTTCCAACGTTGTTATAAGGGTAGAATGAGAAAATGTTGGTAAAACATTTGCAAACCTTAAAATGTTACATAAATGCTAGCAATTGTTACTATTGTTTTCAGAGCAGTATAGTCAACCTCCCTTCCCTTTTGTTCTCACTTTGTCTCTTTCTCCTCAGCTGCTCCACCCAGGGTTTCATACACCAGGTAGTTGTTCTGGCAGGAATCAAAAGAGGTTGGTCCCTTGAAATTAGGGATTTTCTGCTACTTGAAATGTACAGAGGCTTATCCTGGCAGAAAAACTGTCAGCTTCACCTTAGCTCACTGCCCCCATGATCCTGATTGCTTCCTGTCATGACTACAGAGATAGTATTTTATATCTTTGTAACTCTGGAATTGTATTCTTTTTAAACTGGTCTGACTAAAGTTGGTTTTAGTTGTATTTTATCTTCCATAAATACCTGTTGTATTTTTAACCTTGAATCTGTCTCTTTAAACTCACTCTATAAAAAAAGGGAACATACAGTACAGTAAACAATATTATGCAAACATGTCATTAGGACAGCATGTGTGAAAAGACACAATCCAAGAGTCAGGTCACACAGACCTGGAACAAGTAAGGGTTGTATGGGACCAGGGAAATTCACACCTTTTTATGTACAGGGAAATAAGTATTTATTTATTAAGCATGTACTTTTTGTTAGGAACTACGCCAAGTGCTTTACAAATATTATCTCCTTTTATTTTCATAACAGCCTGGGAGGTAGGATCTGTTATTATCTCATTTTACAGTAAAGGAAACTGAGGAAGAGATTAAGTGACTTGCTAGCTAAATAAGTCTCTAAGGTGGGGTTTGAACTCAGATTCTTCTGTCTAATCTATCTAGAGATCTATCTAATTCATCAAGCTACTGCCACAGGTTGTGTGTATGTATGCAAGTGTGTGTCTTCATGTGTGTGTGTGAGTGTGTGTGTGTGTGTGTATGTGATAAATCATTGGATAAATCGTTGTCCTCTCCTAGGCACGATGTGTCTGGTCTTTGTTAGGTGTGCTTCTCCACTGAATATCTCTACTGGTCTTGTGACCAGAGAGATTTTTTTCTGATATCACTTTCTGGGCTTTCACCCTTAAGGGACACTGAACTTTGAATGCTTCCCATTTACTAGAATGTAGAGCCCTGAAAGTCTCTTTGGAGTAGTTGGACAACTACTCCGGGAAGACCAGAGGGCCTGTCTTTAAATCCCACTTAGTATCTGTGCAACCTTAAGACAAGTCACTTAACCCCTCCGGACCTTGTCTTCCTCATCTATAAAGTGGAGCTTGTAGTGTATGATATTTGAGACCCCTTCCATCTCTTTCTCTTATCCTATGAATAAGCATAGGCAAGAAAAGCTAGTCCCAGTTTGCTAGGCTAAGAAGACTGACTTTTCTTCTGCCTCTACCTAGTGCTAATTTGAAGTCCATTGGTTCAAATAGTCTTCTGACTTAGAGTTGGAAAATTCATTGCCTCAAATCTTTTCAATTTAATTCAATAAAAATAAAAATTATCATTATACCTAACTTTCCTCTCTATTGCTTGTTTATTCATAAATTGTTCACCTATCCATAAGCTGGATAAGTAATATGTTCCATGTTCTAATTTTCTTGTAATATCTCTCTTTAGAAAGAACTGATAAATGGAAATATATAGAGAGTAATTTTGCACATATATACCTATTTATGTCTAATGGTGCCCAACTCTAGGGTGGGGGAAGGAGGGGAGAAAAAAAGAAATTTACATAACTTTGTTGTATATTTAAAAGAAATAGCAAAATTCTGTACAATAGACTTGCAGTTTCATGTGCAATCATCTTTTTATTATATTATTTTAGCAAAATGCTCATTTTATTCCATAAATTAAATAAAATAAATTGATTTTTTTTAAAAAAGAAAATTCATTGTAATTTATATTTAGTCTCTGGGAAGGATCTTCTGCTCCCAAAACCCATTTAGAGATGTAGACCTCTAACCAAAAAAGTACCCATAAAAATATTGCATAGAGACTGGGATAATGAAGCCATCTTTCCTCCCCAATCTTCTGTGATTGGCAGGCAAATGAAGTAAAAACAAAAGCTAAGTAAGGACAAAGTATTGTTCTTTATACCTTACTGGCCTGCATTCCTGCTTTTAAAAAAGCCAAAGGTTTTCTACTGCATCTGGAACCATCTCCAATCATCCTGATTTATATCTTGCCACTGGACTCAGATGACTCCAGAGGAGAAAGTGATGCTGGTGACTTTGCACAGTCCCCCCTCACTTAAATCTAATTCACTTGCAAGTCATGACATCTCCTTCCTGATGCCATGTTCCTCTTTGAGAATGAAGGACAAACAATGAACAAAGGAACACACCAGCCACTAAATGATGAAGGCGTCACAGCTATCTTTATCTGTTATGTGGAGGAGCAATCAGGCTTGTTCTGTTTGGTCCAAGGATAGAACCAGGAACAATGGGTGGAACTTGTAAAGAAATACATTTTGATTCATTGTCAGGAAAAATTTCCTTACATTTTTAATTGTCCAAAGGAGGAACAGACTGCCTAGAAGCTGGTGAGTTTCCTTTCCTTGGAGATCTTCAAGCAGAGGCTGGGAATTTACTAATCAGGTATGATAAAGCAGGGATTGCTTTGGTTTATAAGTTGAACCAGGTGGTCTCTAAGGTCCCTTTGGACTTCCAAATTCTGTGATTTCATGAAAGCCTTTGAGTTCTGCACTATATTCCAGCCAATTCAAAACTCCTCTGTCTCCGGAACTTTCCTCATAAGCTATATGTCCTTGCTCAAAATCAAATAAGCTTTCTGGACTCAATTTCCTTTACCTCTTAAATGAGGAAGTTGAACTAGACAATCTACAAAAACCCTTCTAAGCTCTATATGCTGTGCTCTTATGATAGGAAGTAGGTAATATCAGTAAATCAAGAGATTACTTGTTTGAAAAAAGCTTGACGAAAAAATGAATATCCAAAAGTTTAAGATTTTTTCTATAAAGTGGAGCTTCATTGGGAATTTCATGATTTTTCCATCCTTGAGACTGTGGTTTTCAGAGCAGTGTCATCCAGACTCATTTTCCTCAGGAGATGTGGTCTTCCACTTCAACCCTGTCTCGTCACCTCAAGGAGATATGAAACTAGCCAGAATGCTGCTCCAATGTGAATGTTTGAAAAAGGGTATTGACTCTTACTAAAGAGATTTTCTCTGATGAAGATTCCACTTCAGGGGGTCCTTCCTCAATCAACCAATAATCAATCAATAGACATATTAAGTGCCTACTATGTGGCAGGCTCTATGCTAAGTGCTGGAGATGTGAAAAGAGGCAAAAGATAGTCCCTGCCCTCAAGGAGCTTATAATCTAATGGAGGAGAAACCATGCAAACAAACATATACGAAGCAAATCATATACACCAGATCACCAGGGAAATGACCAATCATGGTGCATTAAAACATGGTCATTGGGAAGACTATATTTTGTTGAAGGAACTTTTTAAAGAAATTCAATTGATTTGAAAACAACCCAGGAATGCAAAGAGGAATGCTGAATGCTATGGGAAATATTCTTTAGCAGCCAACTTAAGGGAAGATAGCAGGAACAGTGTCAACAGAAGAGGAAGCGTTAAGAGGAGGAGAATGGCACTGAGGGAGTTATTGAGAGAACCATGAGCTGGAAAAGAAGTTTGAAGAGAGAGACAACACAAACAGCATGTGATAGGAAAAGCCTAACTGTTGCAAAATCTGAAACAAGGAAATTGCTTGTGGTTTATAATGAACAAACATGATGTAAGACAGTTGGAAATCAAGACCTCCTGCTGTACATGTTCCTTAATATTGCTTGGGGCTCTAGAAGTTGTTAGAAGTAATCTTGCAAAGCAGGGGGAGGAGGGACAGAAAGGAGAGCCTGGCAAATCCTCAAATTCTCTTTCCCCAAAATGGGATAGACTCTAGTGCAGGGGTAGAGAACTAGCAACCTAGAAACATGTGGCCATCTAGGTCCTCAAGTGTGACCAGGGCCTCAAGGCTATAGGTTCCCCACCCCTGTTAGGTCCAGTAACTCTATCAAGATATCTAAATTCAGATTTTCTTGAGATGTAGCCATCAGCCACTGCCAGCCATGTATTCTCTAAAGAAGGCTACTGACATACGGATTTTTTTCTTTTATACTGCCCCAAGTGTAAAATGGAGATAAAGATATATGTAGATATATTTAGATGTAGCAATATCTCTATCTATTGTTAGTTCTTTAAGTTTACATGTCAAACAGTCAAGTTTCAAAATGCAAAGTTACCAGATGTTACTAATAACATTCTTCCCTCATCAATTCTGTGTCTTCATTCTAAAGCACTTTTTCTAATCATTCACATGAAGTGAATGGATGATTCACTTGATATATCAGCTGAGGCCCTTGGAAATATTCAATCTATGTTTCTTTCAAAGAAGCTTGCATCAATGCATAGATTGCCTGCTAATTCAGTTACTATGCACTAAACTTTCAAATATCTCTTTTCTAGAAAAAGAGTTGTTAGATTTTATTTCTGTGATTAATGATCTATTTGCCCCTAATTTGATGAGGGAACTTTCTAAAGACAAAATAAAAATAAAATGAAGTTTCTCAATAAGAGATCTGATCCTATATTTAATTAAAGGGAAACATTTGCTCATACTATCATGAAGGTTATTGCACATGAAGATGATATAATCCAAGTAGTACTGCCTCCATAAAACTGGCCACAGTAACAGGCTCTATTTTATCTTCCCCTCTATCCCCTGGAGGAAGTGCAGGTTACTCTGAATTAGATAAATTTCTAATTGCTCACAAAAATGGTTTCTTTCTAGCCTAGTGGAAAGTTGCCTTATAAAGACTTTACTTTTCCTGTTAAGGTTTTTCTCCTAAGCGTATCTTATTTGTAACATCAGACCTAATAAAATTATTTACCATAAAGTCACCTAATGCTATTGATTATTGGTTTGAGTTTAACAAAATGTATTGCTTTTGCACATGTGGTCCTTAATTTCTCATTGCAGAGTATGATAGAGATGGCCTTACATTAAGGGGGGAAAAATATCTCCCAGACTCTGAGTCTTCCTGAGAATCAAGAACAAGGGTTTCTTTTGTCACCAAAATTTTGGCAGGTGTCTGATTTTTAATGTGTACTACTAATGCACAATTCTGCACTACTGGACCAATGTGGTAAATTATTCCTTCCTATGTCTTTGGCACCTGGAAAGATTGTTTACTACATGGACTAAAATAATAATTCAGTTCAGTATTGACAATCATAGCAATTTCTACTCATGCCACATGACGAGATATGAATATTGCTCAGCATTATTCAAAGTTAGCTATCTCAAATACAGACAAATCTAAGTAGATGTAATCCACCTCTGTGTAACATGATCAAACTGGCAAGGGCAGTCTTGATTTAGGATTTTCAGATAGCTGATCAATTTTACAAAAATCAATTGAATTGACTCTTCAGTGATCTTAGATGGCTAAAATAAGTACTTTTAGAATAACCAGGGCCAGTTTTTCATTTTTGGGGGTTCAAAAACTGTTTTATTTTGTTTTGGGTTTTTGGGGGGGGACAAGGAAGAAAAGAAGACATTATAGTTGAGAACATAACATATTCTCAAAGAATGCAGTCCTGATATGCTGTTTTAATAAAACTTAAAAAATAAAATAAAATAAATCAGAAATAGAAAAGTTATCCTTATCCACATTTTCAGAGCATCCAAAGACCTTTGGATTGTTATTGTGATTTAATTCTCATAATTTAAACAAATTTTTACTAACCATGTAGTATATTTTCTACAAAGAGTCTACAAATCAATCATTCAGTGAAAATAAGCACCAACTACATACTGTGCACTGGTTATACAAAGTCAAAGACAAAAGAATCCCAGCCCTCAATAGGTTTGCCTTCCATCCAGGGAGAGGGCATACATATGGATAAATTTATACAAGACAGAGGCAAAGCAGACACAAAGTAACCTCGAAAAGGAAGGATCCCAGAGAATCAAGAAAGGCCTCATCCTCAAGGTTATAGAAGCCAAATGTCCAAGGAAGGGAGTGTTCCAGGTTTAAAGCCTGTTCTTTGAAGCCAAATCTGCTAAATAAATAAAATAGGTCAGCACCAACTCTGTGAGATTGTTGTCAGAGGGATTTCATAATTTTGGGCACGATGGGTATGCCTATTGCTTGGCCAGTAAACGTTCATCCCTACATAATTGTTGATCAGTGTTTCCATTTTGCATGTCTATATCTGTGTAAACATGGCTGGACTAAGGAGCAGGAAGTAAATTAGACACATGACATCTGTGGAGAATATAATAATAGCTAACATTTATATAGTTCTGATTATGTGTGCTTTATAATTATTGTCATTTGAGCCTCACAACAACCCTTGGAGGTAGGTGGTATTACTGTCCCCATTTTACAGCTGAGGAAACTCAAGCAAACAGAGATGAAATGACTTGCCTGGGGCCTCAGCTAAGAAGTGTCTGAGGCCGAGGATGAACTCAGGTCTTCTTGCTTATTGGCTTTTAGGAAGAGAATGAAACCTGAGAACTATGTCCCAAGTGCTTTCAGTTCAATTTTTAAATCTCATCATAATTCTTACCTTTTAATAGCCCTCAAAGTGACAGCTTTATTAGCCAGAATATTTCTAAATTCACAGATTTGAAACTGAAAGGAATCTCAGAGTTTATCTAGCTTAGCTTTCTGAAACATTTATTTGCATCATGAACTCTTCTGGTATTTTAGTGAAGCCTATGAACACCTTAGAATAAAGTTTTAAATGCATAAAATAGAATATGTAGGATTAAAAGGGGAACAAATGCTATTAAATAAAATTATTAAAATATTTTTTAAAAATAATTCATGGGCCGTGAATGAAAAATTCCTGATCTGGTCTAACCCTCTCATGGTATAGGCAAGGAAATAGAAGCCCCAAGAAGCAAAACAATTTTTCAAGATCACACAGATAGAAAGAAGCAGAACTAGAATTATATTTAAGTCTCAAGATTCAAAATCTTATACTTACCTCCTTTCATTCTGCCATGTAATTCACACATCTGGACAAAGAAAAAGGAAGGGTTTTGACCCAAAGTGATGTATTTTCCATCATTGTATTCTACAGTATATTTATATAACTATATTTTGTTTTTCTGAGTTCTCACCCTTTCCCTACCATTCCTACTCCAGAGCAACTGGTATGAGTTTGGAAGGTTAGATATTTGCTGTTCATTCTAGTTGTTTCAGTTTTACAAGATCATCAAAACGTAATCATTTTAGCATGAGGCTAAAATTTATTTTTCTTATTTCTTTCAATGGATATATAAAGGCAATTTATTTACAAGTTACTTGAAAATAAAAATGTAGTTAGACATTAAATAGTTAAAGGTGCAATTGCAAATCTGTACCCCAAAATAATAAACAGCATTCCATTCTGGAGTATGTGTGAGAACAGAGTGCTGAAGTGTTTTTGACATGGCTAAAATAGGTTTCACTAGAATTGAAATTCTTCTTTAGGACAGATCTTTAGGATGGAGAGCTGTAAGAAACCTCAGAGGCCATCTAACTCAACTCTCATTTTACAACCAAGGGAACAAGGACCCAGAGAGGTTATGTTTCTTGCTCAAGGTTACATAGGTAATGAGTGGTAGAAAGGATGGGAACTAGGGACTGGACCTGTGATTTCATTGGTTTAGCAAATTAATAGCTGTGGAAACTGTCTCTAGCAGTTCTGACTGACATGTTCTCTACAATTTAGAGAGTTGGCCTAAAGTAAGGAGAAAAGTGATTTTTCCTGAGCCATATAAGCACTGACTATATATGAGAAGCAGGATTTGAACTCAAGTTCTCTTGGATCTCTTGGATCTAGGATACTCTCTCCCTGAGAGAACCAGGATTGAAACTCCAAGCCCTCTCACTTTAAATCCAACCATTATCAAAGTAAGGTGAAAAATACCCATGTGTATATAGCAACTCTTCTGTAATGGCAAAGAACTGGAAACTGAAGGAGGGCTCATTAGCTGGAGAATGGTTGAACATATTATTGTGCTATAAGAAATAAGGAGTGGATGGAGCACTGGGCTTACAAATCAGGAAGACATCTTTGTGAGCTCAAATCCATCCTCAGACCCTAACTAGCTATGTGAGCCTGGGCAAGTCACTTAACCCTATTTGCTTCAGTTTCTTACCTGTGAAATGAGCTAGACAAGGAGAGGGCAAACCACTCCAGTATCTTTGCCAAGAAAACCACAAATGGGTTCATGTAGAGTTGGACACCAGGGAAATGACTGAACAACAAGAAATGATGATAGGAGGCTTTCAGAGAAACCTGGGAAGACTTCTATGAACAAATGCAGAGTGAAATGATGAAACCAGAGAACAATTTTATGTAATAACATAATGTTTCATTGCAGTTACGTTGCAATTTATACAATTATACAATTTATACAGTAACAATAATACAGTAACAATAACACCATAAAGACAAACAACTATGAAAGCCTTAAGAACTCTCATCAATGCAGTGGCCAACTACAATTCCAGATGGAAAACAAGCTGCCTACTTCACGCTATAGAGGAGATGAATTCAAGATGAAGATAGAAACGTATATTTTCAGACATGGCCAGTGTAGGAATTTATTTTCTTGCTTATACGTATTCCTTAAAGAGATTGTTTTTTTCTAGTTGGGAAGGAGAGAGGTGGGAAGAAAAGAAAATAAATTCTTATTAATTTAAAATTAAAAAAAGAAAACAAGCAAAAAAGCAATCGTCTGAGTGGTCCCAGGGGAACAGACATCTGATGGGAACAAAATCATATGAGTTAGAAGAAACTATAAAATATTCCTTAGATTGTGCTAGAAAGATTCTGTACCTTTCAAAAATAGATATTAGAATATTTTTAAGAAGATATGATGAGAAGAGAAATTGGCAGTTGATTTCTATCAGAAGAAATTCCAAGTTCAATAATCCCCTACAAAAAATGTATAAAGCAAATAATTGGTAGATAACGAGGAGAAGAGGGAGGCAGACATTCATGGTTCCTTTGTTTTCTGTTATTTTTGTTCCTTGTAAGAAGAAGTTGGAGTACATGTTATCTGGAACAACAGATACATGTGAAACAGAAAAAAGAACTGCAACAAGGGAAGTAGGAAATTATTAGATGTACTTTACTATTCCAAACTGGTACATACCATCAGTCTCAAATTAGCTGAAAAAGTTTTCAAATGGCAATGGAAATCTTGACAACCTGATAAATATGATCTTTAAGCTAAAGGTCTGAATCAAAGGCTCTGAGGGATACAAAGTTGGGCTAGATTTTCTACCTTCCCTGAATGTCCCTCCTCCCCCAGCTCCTTTCACTCCCTTACCTTCCCTTTGATAGCGTGACAATATGGAAGAAACAGGTGCTCATAGGTTTCAAAAAAAAGACTAATTTGGAGACTTTTGTTTAGAGTCAAACTTGAAATACATTTGTCTCATTATAGGCAAGACTAAGGCAAATGGATATTTTCATAGGTGTCATTTGCTGAGAGGTATTTCTAAAGCTGAGTGGCTACCACTTTCTCAATAATCTTTGACAAGTAGGTTGGTAAGATAGAGTACACACATTTGCAGTAGGACTTTTCAGAGAGAGGCTGCTGTGTTGGAGGGTTAAGTAGATAGCTACTATTTTAGGTAGGCTGCAAGTTTCCTTTGGTTATCAACACTGACAGTATCACACTCAGATAATCCTGAAGAAGCCAGTTTGGGGCAAAGTGTGAAGTGAAGAGGTGGTAGTGTAGAGATGATGGGAAGCAATCTCTTTTGTCAGTTGTTTATAGAAGAGTTTACTTTCTGCCACAAGAAAAGGAAAAAGAACAGGAAGAGGTAATTATGATTACTAAGAGTACAGAAGTGACAGAGCTTCTTTCTGATAAGTACTAGACAGTCTATACTTTAAAAAACTGGATGAAATTTTGACAAAATTTTCAAAACTTTAAATATTTTTGTGGTGAATAAGTAGAGGATATGACACAGAAGAGTGATTAAAAAAAAAAAAAAGCAGCACGGACCACACTGAATTCAGCTCTCCTGCATCTAAACTAATTATTTTATTGAGACAATTTTTCTCCAGTTTGTACAATTATACTTTTTCGTCAAAACAGCCTCAGGGTACAAGTACAAATGAAATGATATTAATTTAAGTACATAAAAAACAGAAGAAGGGATCATTAGAAATGTAGATTCAGAAGAGCTGAAAAATGAAAATATCTTTTTTTTTAACTATCCCACCAGAGAGAACTGGCTCAGGTTGTATATTCTTCCATATGATTAAAGAACCTAAAAGACTGTTCAAGTCCAAGAGTCATGGCCCTCCAGGAAAAAAATGTCCTGACTCTAGTTCTCCAAAATATATATGTTTTGGAGAAGAAATCTGAGGCTGCCCACAGATCTGAACTGTTAGAAGAGGAAAAGGCAAACAGTCCTCCTCCAATTATCTACCACTTTTGATTTTGTAAGACTCAAACCATTCTAGACAACCAAAGTTAATTTTTTGAATTGTACTTAGAACGAAATATGAGCTAGTAGACATGGGGGAGGGGGTGAAAAGAGCAAGTGGTTATTATATGCCAAGACTGATTGTGCCAAGAGCTTTACAAATATTATCTTTTTGATCCTCACACTAGCCCTAGGAGATAGATGCTATTATTATAATACCCATTTTATGGTTTCTCAGAGGAAACTGAGATAGAGGCTAAGTGACTTGCCCAGGGTTATATAGCTTGGAAGTATTTGAGGCTGAACTTGAACTTGTCTTTCTGACACCAGTCCCAGAACTTTATCTACTGCCCCACCTGCGTTACACAGATGAATTGTACACGTTATGTATTTATACCTAGTGACTTGGTTGCTTTAGACAATGTCTTGCACATAGATTGTCAATAAATTTTTGTAAATGTGAGTCAAATCTCTATCTTCAGCACCAATTGAAGCAACCAGGAAATCTTTGGAATTGTTCAACTCAGTTGGTCAACATGGATAGAACAAGGACCCTCCCAGAAGAAAACCCTAGCAGTTGTTACACAGATGACAGGCCTAAACGAAGAGGAAAAAGGCAGCGGAAAAGCAAAACCACACGCTGAAAATCCAGAGAATACTCTCCAGTGACTTAGCTAATGGACAGGGATTGGGGACTCATGAAGTAGATAAACAAGGAAGAAAGCATAACAGGTGTTTTATTTTATCTTAGATTATTTCCATGAAGAAGTCAGATTCTAAGGATAATCCTTTAACTAGAGATGTTTTCTAATTAAATAGGGGAATGACTTAGTACAAAAGTAAAGATAGGAGAGAGCACATAGGAGATAGGACACCGGACTTGGAGCCCAGAGGGTCTGGGTTCAAATTCTGTCTCAGATACTTGGCAATTGTGTGACCTTGAATAATTCATTAACCCTCTCTGTGTCTCATTTTCCTTATCTATAAAATTAAAAGGTCAGATTCAGTCCAACTTAAGGCCCTCTGAGTTTCTACATCTAATCCCCCACAGAAGGTTTTAGGTCTATGTGTAAATTATATACTTCTCAAGTCAATATTTTATTACATTTCCTTTTGTTTTGTTGATGTGAAAATTCAGTTTGTTTTGAACACTAATTGATTATAATCCAAATTAACAAAGGTGGAAAAATGCTGGTGCAGAAACCCCCTCCACCACTGAAGATGATGGAGATAATAGAAAACTCTGGTTACTTGTAACAGGAGGAAAAATGACTGGGGAGGACATCAAAATGGTGGTTAGGAGGTAATCACAACTAAATTGAACCAGAGAGTTATAGGACATTGAGAAAACATCACTGAGACATTTTCATTATTGAATTCTGCTTTAGGTCACAAAGCATACAAAGGATACGATCTTTACTTTGGGGGGTTATAATATAAATTGAATAGTGATCTTTTCAAAGCTAAACAACTAACCCATGACTACTGTCTTGTCCCACCTAACACACTAGATGGAAGCAAACGCTGCAGCTGCTTCCCAATGGACTATACCCTCACTAGGTCAAGGACAAGAGGAATAGCTCTTAAACTGAATGCTGGTTATCTTTAAAATTAGCTGTACACTTTACTTACAAATATACTGTGCTAACCCAGTTTGAAAAGGGGTTAGGGGAGATTCAGAGAATTTCAGCAGAAATAATAATTGTATATGTTGACAATCTATGCTTTCAATACTGTGGGAAAATGCTAGTGTAGTAACTCAATTCACCAATGCGGATTGGCAAACTATATTAATTGATAATCTTAGAAATTTGCCCAGGGAACAGAAATGTCAAATCCCTTATCCATTATACCACACTACCTTTAAATCAGGAAGGATTTATTAAGCACCTACTATGTAGCATTCATTGTGCTAAGCATTGAGATTAAAAAAAAAAGAAAGATAAATAGAAGTCCCTGCTCTCAACAAGGTTCTCACAGTTTAATGGGAGAGAAAGACAACATATAAATGACTATAGAAAATATATATATATATGTACATATATATATGTGTGTATATATTTATATATAATGGTAAGGGAATTTGAGGATCTTCCCTACTCCTTAATAAGCCCATGTGACCTGCTTTGAGCTTTGACCCAGCCCCTAGCTTGAGTAACATGGAGCTGATGGGGGGAGGAGCTTGCTGAATGGGTGGAGCAGGAAGAGTAGAGGAGAGCTGAGAGAGAGTGAGGTTCAGCTGAGAGAGAGAAGCAGAGCTGAGGCAGAGGAGAGCAGCTAGCATGACTGAGAGAGGGAGTGATTTTGCCTAAGGGAGTTTGTTTGTGGGGAGGCCTGACAAAGGGAAGACTTGGAGGTGGTGGTGCTTCTTGCATTGATAACATGTATAGATTTCTTTGTTGCTACAATGAATTTGGCTTTCTGGTATCTGAATAAATATTTTCATTTTTGAGGAAGAGAGTTTACATTTTGCGAATTTACCCTGCAAATAGGCATGCATATCCATAGTGGCTGCTGTGAGTATCATATTGACATTACAACATATATATATATATATATATATATATACACACATGCATACAAATATACATATACACACATATATGTATATATTTATGTGTGTGTACATACATATGAAAAAAATGGAGACATTGTCATTAAGGGGAATCAGGAAAGTCTTCTTGCAGAAGATGAAATTTTAGCCGGGGCCTAAAGGAAGCCAGGAAGTAGAGATGAGGAGGGAGAGAATTCCAGGCATGCAGGATAGTTAGCGAAAATGCTTGGGGTCTAGAGATGGAGCGTTTTCTTCAAGAAATAGCGAGAAGCCCTAAGTCCCTGAATAGGAGAGTACATGGAAGAGAGGAAGATATATGAAAACTGGAAAGGTAGGAAGGGATCAGGATGTGGATAACATTAAAAGCCAACCAGAGAATTTTATATTTGATTCTGGAAGTAATAGGAGACCACTGGCATTTACTGAATAGGGAAATGACATGGTCAGACCTGTGCTTTAAGAAGATCAATTTGGCAATTGATTGGAGGATGGAGTCGGGGCAGACTTGTGACAGGGGAAAAAAAAGTTATCGCAATAGCACATGCATGAGCTGATGAGAGTTTATAGCAGATTGGTGTTAGTTTTAGAGAAGAGTGGGGGACATATATCAGAAGTCTTATAGAATCAATAGTCCCGATGACTCGATTGAGGAGTTTAAAGAGAATAAGGAGCCAAGAATGACACACAAGTTGCAAGCCTGTGTGACTGATACAGTGGTGGTACCTTTGACAGTAAGAGGAAAATTAAAAAGAAGCAAGGTCTTAGAGGGAAAGATAAAGTTTAGTTTTGAATATGTTGAATTTACAATATCTGTGCAACATCCAATTCAAGCTCCCCAATAGGAGATGTGACACTGGAGGTCAAGAGAGAGATGAAGGCTAGATAAATATATCTGGGAATCATCTGTATGTGATGACAGTTGAATCCATAGGAGAAAATAAGATTATCTAACAAATAGTATAGAAGAAGAAGAGGGCCCAGAATAGAGTATGGGGAACCTCCAAAGTTAGAGAGCATAACCTGGATGAAGATACAGCCAAGAAGACTGAGGAGAGGTCAGACCAACAGGAGAGAGCAGGGTCACAAAAACCTAGAGGGAAAAGTATCAAGGGATGGGCATGCTCAATAGTGTCCAAGGATTCAGAGAGGTCTGAAAGGATGGAGATGGGGGAGGGGTAACATTATATTTGGCAGTTAAGAGATCAAGGTAATATTGAATAGAACAAGTTAAATTGAATGATGAAGTCAGAAGTCAGGCTTCAGAAAGTTCAGAAGAGAATAAGAGGAAAGAAGAGGAGATATTGATCATTGGCCTTCTCAAGGAGTTTATCCACAAAATATAGAATAGTTATGGGATGAGCTAATGAGGTGAGTAAGTCAAATGAGAGTTTGGTTTGGTTGTTGTTGTTTTTTAGTTTTTTTGAAGATGGTGGAAACATGAGCATGTTTGTAGACAATAGGAAAGCAGCCAGCAGACAAGGTGAGATTGAAACTTATTGCCAGAGTGAGGATGATAAATGGCAGTCTGGAAGAGAAAACAAGATGTAATGGGATCAGTTTGCACATGGAAGAGTTTTCCTTGGCAAGGAGAAGGGTCATCTCTTTATATGAGACATGGGTGAAAAACGAGAGTTGTTGGAAGGCATCTGAGTGATGTCAGATGAAGAGGAAGGAAGAAATGGGTGTTCTCGTAAATAGTGTACATTTTTGCAAGAAATATGAGACAAAATTCTCAGATTAAAGGTTGGGGGTAAAGAGAGACTTGAAAGGTTTGAGAATGGACAAAAATCCTCAGAAAAGCCACTGTGATGAGTGGGATAGTGAACTGAATAGGGTTGGGGGTCCAGAAGAATCGTCTTGCTACAGTGAAGGCCCCACTGAGATTTTGTAACATATTTTTGTAGTGGATCCTGTCAAGATAATTTCCTGATTTTTGCCAGCTTTGTTAAGCAGCCCACGGGAAGGTATGAAGACATCTATCCATTATGACATACTGCCTTTCTGAAATAATATGTAAGTCCATATCAGACATAGTTTCTCTTGATTTTCTAACACTCTATCTTTAGTGCTATTTCCTGTTTCAATTTTTGGCTTAATCTTTGGGTAGTGCTTTTTCATTAACCAAGTAAGAATGGTCACTATTGCTGAGGTCTGAATATCATTAAATCTATATTCCTTTAAAGTCTTGTATAAAGATATAGTATTTTAAAAGTGAACACACTGTGCAGTAGATGGGAAGTACTTTAAAAATTTTATTTAAATGTAATGGCCCCAAAGAATTTGTAGAAACTATTGAAATTTATGGATTCCATTGACTTCAGGTATATCAAACCTTCCATGAACAAAAACAAAGAAAAATTCCTACAATATCCTTGTTCACGTAAGAAATCTCTCTGTGAGGATCAATTTGGAGTTTTCCAGTTCCTCTATAGTGATTGATACTTTAATAACAGTTCTACTGTCACGTAAAATTAATCTTGGATTATCTGCTTCGACAATCAAAATGTATGATTCTGAATTATCATCAGCCTTTCCTTCTGTTAAATCCCTAAGAGAATATATTCAAATTTTGAGAGCTGCCTATGTGATAAAACCCAGATATGAACAGCTTTGGGATAAGGACACAGAATTAAACTGTTTGTCACAAACTGACAATGTTGAGCGCTGCATTAGACAGCTTTCAACAAAGTTAGCAACGCTAATTGCTCAAGCTCAGGCCTCAAGAGTCTCTGAACTGAGAATGATGAGGATTGACGGACCTTAGCTTCAACAAACTCCCTGAGGCTTTGCAATACTCCTCTCTGTATGAAATAAAACAGTTAGTTAATTATCCTTCACTTTCATATTTAGTAGAAGGATGTTTGTATGAGCTCTACATGTATTAATTCTCATTGAGAAACATAGTGTTGAAAAGATCACTTTTTTTTTTCATTGTGGAGACATAAATATGGATTCCTCCCCTGTCCAGTTACACTTAGTCTATCAACATTACGATTCTGGATTAGGAACTGTTAAAAAGCCAGTGTTAATGCTAGTGCTTTTTGATCATGAAATCATATTCCTTAGAAGTGTTTACAAAGCAGGAAGCTCCTAAGAGCTCCCTCAATGTCCCTCAAATGGCCTCTTTGAATATGCTTCACCAATGGATGGTCAATGCACAGCCTTGAGGTTCTTGTTACTGTCTCTCTCACTTGCTCCCATGGGCCTTGTTTACCTCTTCCCCTCCCCCAGACTCAGCCCTGTCTCCCTCTGCCGCTTGGTAGCTCCTCTTCTTTCTTCAACTCTCCTGGTGCTCCCAATCTGTCAGCCAGATGCAGGTTCCGGGAGTACTGATTACTAGCAGATTTGCAAGCTTTTACTTTTTTTTCTTAATTTTTCTTCCTTCTTAAAAAAATAGTAACTTGGGAGAATTGAAGCATCTCCTAATTTAACTCCTTAAATAGGAAACTCATTCAGAGACACAAGGGGCTGGAAACTTCATTTTGCAATTGTTCACTTTAAATAGAGAAAATGGAGTTCATTTTTACTCTTTCCCTAGCTTTCTATATTTCTTGTATACTTCATTTCTCACAGATGAAACTGGGAAGACACTATTAATATTTAGAACGATGAATTTCTTAGACTATAATATTTTCTGATTACTAACTAGACATGCAAATAAGGTTCACATAGTTCTCTGCATACACATATATACATACATGTGCATACATATGTATGTGTGTATTTTTGTGTGCATATATTAATACATATGGTTAGGTGGCTTGGTGGATAGAATACTGGACATAAAGTCAGGAACACCTGAATTCATCTCTGGCTTCAGATATTTACTAGCTGTATGACCTTGGGCAAGTCATCAAACCTCTTTTTGCCTAGGAGGCAGGGAGATGGCTCAGTAAATAGAGTGCTGGGCCTGGAGTCAGGAACACCTGAATTCACATCTGGCTTCAGACACTCACTTGCTGTGTGACCCTGGGCAAGTCATTAATTTCTGTTTGTCTTGGAAAATGGCAAATATTTTATAATATCTTTTCCAAGAAAAGCCCATGGACAACATGGTCCATAAGGTTATGAAGAGACTGACATGAGTGAACAACTGAACAACAATATATATATATATGTATATGGCTTGTTTGTTCATAGTTGTATGTTGCCTTCCCCATTAGATTAGTTTCTCCTTGGGGGTAAGGATTGCCTTTGTCTTTCTTGGATCTCCAATGCTTAGCTCAGTGCCTGGAACATAATAGGCACTTAATAAATGCTTTTTGATTGACTAACAAGGTGGAGGAATTATGTCTATTTAAAAAAGTAGAGCAAACCCATAATACTCCATACGATTCGACAAATATGAATTAAGCACCAAGCAATGTAGTGTACTTGGTGATGGAGATTTGTAAACAAAAATTTCATTTCCATATGATATTTTTATTAGGTGAATACTGTTTGTAAGAGGTAATACCATGTACTAGTCAGAGCCTTGGAGATAGGTATGTCTGTGTTCAAATCTTACCTCTCTCAGAGGCAGGTAGCTAGCAAAGTGAATAGAGCACTGGACCTGGACTTAGAAAGACCTAAGGTCAAGTACCTCAGATATTTAATAGCTGTGTCACCCTGAGCAAGTCACTTAACTTCTGTTTACCTCAGTTTTCTCAATCTTAATAAATGAGACATTTGTGAGAAACACTTAGCACAGTACCTGGCACATAGTGGATACTATATAAATTTTATTTCCTCCCCTCTAGTATGTAGTAACTGTGCCAAGTCACAACTTGTCAGTATATGAGGCAATACTCTGACCATAAAGTTACAAAAAAGTTGTCCCACATGTTGATGGAAGGAGTTGTCCATAGAAATTGTTGAGAATTTTCAGCTGTATCTGACTCACCATGATCCCTTTCAGGACTTTTTTGGGCAAAAATACTAGAAGGGGTTGCCATTTCCTTCTTCAGCTCATTTTACAGATGAGGAAAGTGAGGCAAACAGGGTTATGTGACTTGTCCAGGATCACACAGCAAGTAAGTATCTGAGACTGGATTTGAACTCAGGACCTCCTGGCTGCAGGTCCAAGACTCTGTCCACTGCATCACCTAGCTACACACCCTGCCAAAATACAAAAATGCCATCACAGGTCTTAGATCCTCCCATTCTCCACCCCAAACTCTAACCCTACCTCCAACAAACACATACACACAGAGAACAAATTGTGCTAGAGCTGGAGAGACAGGTGTGGACAATGCTCCTCTTCTTATTGTCTTAATGGGGAGGGAGAAAAAGGGATGTTCATACAAAATGATTAGAAAGAATAGTTACTAACAGGGCAACATCAGCATGGAAGGAGGTCTCTAACGGGATGTCATGTTGTTGGACCTGTGCAGTTCAACATTTTTATCGCTGACTTGAATAAAGGATAGAAGACACACTTGTTAAATTCACAGATAACCCAAATTTGGGAGGCAAGAGGTAATGTACCATAAGTCAGTGGGGATCCAAAAGATTTCTACATGTAGAACTTTGTTCTGAATCTAAGAAGACACAAACCCACAAAATTTCAGAGCTGCAAAGGGACATCAGAGAAAATGTAGTCTAGTGCATTCCTCCTGAATAATTTTGGGAGCAGTTAGATGGCGAAGTAAGATCTTGGAGACATGAAGGCCCAAGTTCAAATCCTGGCTCAGGCACTTAATTATGAGTGTGACCCTGGGCAAATCACCTAACTGCTCTTAGCCTGTTTCCTCATCTGTAAAACAGGTATAATAATGGCACTTACCTTACAAGGCTGTTGTGAGTATCAAATGAGATAACAGAGTGTTTTGTAAATCTTACATGCCAAAGGAGCAAGACCCTCTTACCACTTGTCTTCCATCTCCTGCTGTGTGAGTCTCCTGAGGAAAGGAAGAAAGGGGTGAGGCTGATCTCTATTTTCGCCAACATGACTTCCCCATGGATGCCAGACTTTCACCACTTGCTGTGCAGCCTGATCTCCAGCTGCAGGTGAGAAGAGGAAGGAGACCATCTCCTACTGCTCATGTCCCCTGAGGGAAGTCTGCTAGGGGCCAGCGTGGCACCAAGTCACCTTCCACATTCTGCTGCCAGCTTGATTTCTTGCCTCCCAGTATATGAAGTGTAGAACCACCTCTGACCTTGAGTCTTCTATCAACTGCTATGTCTATCCTTGGAGGAAGAGGAATTTCCATCTCCTACTGCAGGGTCCATTGCTTACTCTCCAACCTTCAAGGGGAAGAGGAGTAAAACTAGCTTCTCATCTGACCCTATTCCTTCCTTCTTCTTCTCTTGTGTCCCGTCTAATCCCCAGCCTATTCGAGGATGAAGAATGGCACTTTCCTCTTAATGGAGAATATTGCCACACCTGAGCACTCCCTACAAGTCCAAGTGATCCCCATCCAAACCCACTTCCCCATCCCCCACCACACAATTCTTTATTCTCATCCCCCTCAACCTTTCCACTCCAAAGTCCCAAACAAATACCCCTTATTCCTTTTACTGTGCCCTCTGGAATGCTACCCAGAGACAACAAACTTCTTTTCATCTTAAATCTTTTCCTCCCCTTCCATTTTCTAGCAATCACTGAGACCCAGCCCCTCCCTAATGACACAGCCTCCCTGGACAAACTTCCCAGTATTGGCTTCACTAATTCCCCTCAGCTGGGGAGTAGGAATGCTCTTTGCTCTAATTGCTACATCCATGTTTCTGGATCTCTACCACTCAGTAACTTCTGCTTGGAAATTCATGCAATCCATATCTATAATTCAATCAGCATCTAGGTAGCTACTGTCTATAGACTCTGGGTCACTTCCCATCCTTCCTGGACAATTTTAGTATCTGGTTCACAATTTTTCTTTTCTCCCCAGCTCCTGCCCCCATACTAGGGGACTTCAACATCCATGTTGGCTCTCCTTTAAACACCCTCAGCACTTAATTCCTCAACCTACTCGCTTCCTATAATCTATTCTATTATACTGTCTCAGTCATTGGGAAAGGTCATACCCTTAAATTTGCCATCACTCACAAATGCTCCACCTCCATATTCAAGAATTCTGAAATCTCTTATTTGACCATAATCTATTAATATTCTCCCTCTCCCTCTGCCTTCCCTTACCAAACCCCACTCTTTATCCACACAGTAACCTCCAACCTTCAATCCTTCAGTTCCCTCCCAGGTTATGATCACTGTATTAGCTACTCTCTCCTATTCTCCCCATTTTGACCCCATGGTGAACTAGTTAAACTTTACACTCTCTTTTTGAATCCCTGACAACCTTATCATATCACAGATTAAATTCTGCCAAGCTTCCACTTTGCATTCCTCCCACTATCTACCACATTTACTCTTATACACTTGCTGCCAAATAAAGATAGAGAAAGACAAGAGACTCTGACTGGATTTAGTGCATCTGGTTATATTACACAAGGTAAACTGGGTCCTCACTGCTGCTAGGCAAACCTTCTACAACTCCTTTATAAACTCACTATCCCATTCTCCACAGTAGTCTTTCAAACCTCCACAAACTTTCTATAGCTCCCCGACTAGGAACATTGAGTCATACTTCACAGAAAAAAAAAAAATTAGTCCATTCACTATGAGATCCCTCTTCTCCCTTCTTCATCTCATACTACTCCCATGCCTTCTGTCACTATTTCTTCCTTCCCCCTTGTCTTACATGAAGATTTTTCCCGTGAATTAATAGGTCCATGTGACCTGCTTAAATGACCTGGAAACCTAAGTCACTTGTGGTAGGAGGAGCTTGCTGAATGAGTGGGACAGGAAGAGTGGAGCAGAACTGGGAGAAAGTAAGAGGGGTTGGGGCAGAAGAGAGAGGACACAGGTAAAGCAAAGCTCATGTTTGCTTGTGGGAGGGCCTGGTAGGGACAGGGGGAGGTTTGAGAACACCTTTGTCCCCAACAGTGCTAATATGTATTGACTTCTTGGTTACTATGACAGATTTGGCTTTCTGGTATTGGGATTTGTTTTTCTAGTGTCTGAATAAATGTTTTTCTTCTGCCTTCTATATAGAGAGTCTTTCATACTTTGAGATTCAGAACTATGCCAGCATATTCATATCCATTCTCAGTGCTGTGAATATTGTCTGGGCAATATATTTGGTGACATGAACAGGATCACAGGGTAGAAAATCTCTATTTGGAGGCAGAAAGGATTTAGAGGAAGTAACAGATATCCCAGAATGGAAAGATCTATCTTATCCCTCCCTAGCAAGGGGATGGGCTAAAAGCACTGGACCCTGTGAAAACTAGGAACTGAGGTTACAGAAGGGGAAACAGAGATTTGGAAAAGTATTTACAAGGAATATCAATAAAACCAGGGAAAGAGCTGGCAGGGATATATAGTAGAGGCTGGATTTCATTAACAGGTAAACATATTATGTATACAAGCAGAGATGAGCTGCTGAAGGAAAAAAATTCAGATGGAAAAAGAGTTAGCTAGTTTGCATGGAAATTCTCAGTGTTCAGGCTCTCCTTTAAAAGAGCAAGCTGTGGGGTCTCAGGTGAAGAAAAGGCTATTCATTTAGCTCAGAAGAAGCAGAAGACTGACAAAGGAAGTATGCATACAACCTTTGTACAGACTGAGCCTAGTTGCCACAGTGACAACTGCCAGGAGAGGCCATGGGAGAAAAAATCTGAGGAAGTCAGAGCAAGAAAATGAAGCAATGCTAGAGGGAGAAGCTTCTCAGGCAGAAGCACTCCCAATACTAAGGCTGAAACAGGACAACTAAAGCGGGTAACACAGTGTTTAGGGAAATAAATGTGAATTTTACTCAGCAGGAAGTCACAGGTATTTTGAGTCTGTTCATCCAAAGGATGGGAGAATTATTAATATTTTGGATGGTGTCAGTGATGAAGGGGCTGGATTTGTGTGGACTGCTTGAAATTTATAGGCATTAGAATCCTTTTATATAGCAAGCTTTTAGAGATTACAACATGAAGGAGGTAACAATATGACTAATCTGTTAGGTCTGGCTGCAGAAGGATGCAGTAGGCAGTATCCTACTGACTTGATGTGACCTAGTGGAGACCTGGGATTTACTTAGCACTGTATAAGAAAGTTAAAGGAGGAGGTAACCAAGTTTGCCTTAATGACAGTACTGGACACAATTTCATAGTTAAGTGACTTAGGGAACTGGAGAAATGATAAATTTCCTCAAGAGAGGAGAGTAAATAGTCAGTGGATTCAAATTCAAAATAGATTGACAAGCACAGAATTGTTTACTGCTCTATTGAGAGTATGGGTAGATTTTGGAAGCATGGATGGTATTGCAACCAATGAGCTCAACAGAATGTACCAAGAAAAGATATTTGATACTAGACAAAATAGAGAAGTAAGAATTGCCCCTAAAGATCCTCCTGAACCCTTGTATACAAGTTAGTCACACTTTCAGGGAGAATAGAAAGTTGCCAAGCCCCAGCTCAGATTAAAGAAATACTCAGACACGATTACAAACCCAATATCAATTTGACCACACATTGGAAAAATGGATCAAATATTAATAGATACTGAGACAGAGGCTTCCCTTATATATGGAAAGTTTATATATGTTAAGTTTAAACATGGAACTCCTATCACCATCACAAGACTGGGAGGGCTGAAATATCACCCAGATAAATGAAACTAATGATGAAAATTGGACATTTGCCTAAGAAAAATATACCATGGTAATTGTACCTATTCCTGAATACATCATTGGAATAGATATATTGAGAGGTATGGCTTTAAATTTACCTCAGGGGAGATGGCAATTTACAGTAAGGAAGATAGGAATTAATACAGTTTTAGAGGGTAAAATAAAAATGGACCCAATCACTTTACCTGAACCTTCTGAAGTAATTACTTTAAAGCAGTATCGTTTGCCAGATGAGCAAGATGAAATTGCCAATATTATAAAGGAATATGTTGAGGCAGGAGTGTAGTCCCAACAACCATTCAATGGAATAATCCTGTCTGGCCAGTACGAAAGTCAGATGAGACATGGAGGATGACAGTGGATTATAGACATTGAATAAAGTTACTCCTATGCTGCTGTTCCAGATACCATTACCTTAACAGAAAGAATCTAGACATATGATGGGACTTGGTACACAGTTATTGATTCAGTCAATGCATTTTTTTACTATCCCAGTAGATTTTAAACAATGGGACCAATTTGCTTTCACTTGGCAAGGCCGACAATATTCTTTTACATGCTTGCCACAAGGATATCTGAATAGCCTTACTATTTGTCATAGGATTGTGGCTGAACATTTGAATGAATTAGAGCTACTTGGTACATAGCTTACTGACTACATAGATGGTATTATGATACAGGAAAAAAATGTAAAAGAAGTGAAGAAGAGTTTGATGCTTTTAATTGAGCACATGAAAAGCAAAGGGTGGGAAATTAACCTTACAAAGACTCAAGAGCCAGCTCAAAGCATAAAACTTTTAGGTATACGATGGAATAAGGGGCTTCAAGAGATTCTCCTGCAAGCCCAAAGAAAAGATTCAGGACTTTTCTATCCCCACCAATAAGAAAGAGACCCAGAAGTTTATAGGATTATTTGGATATTGATGGCATCACATAACACATCTAGGACAAATTTTGAAACCTTTATGTAAAATTATTAAGAAAAAACAGTAATTTGACTGGGGACTTGAGCATAGTAAAGCTTTTGAAGAAGCAAAGGCCACTATACAACTGGCCTTAGATTTACAGCCTATGCAAAGCTGCCTGGTGGAATTACAAGGGACTGGACAGGAGGACTATGCAAACTGGAGTTAATGGAAAAAACAACAAAATTGAATCACACCCTTAAGATTTTGGTCTATGAAACTCCCTTCATCTGGAGCTCAATATACTCCTTTTGAAAAGCAGTTGTTAGCTATATATTGAACTTTGGTGGAGACTGAAAAACTGACTTTGGGCCATGAGATAATACTAAGGCCTGGAATCCTGATTATGACCTGGATAATGAGTACCCCAGCTTCTCACAGAATTGGACGTGTGCAAGAGGTTAGAATAATTAAATGGAAATAGCATATTCAAAATAGATCTAAAACAGGCAAAAGTGGAGTTTCTATTTTATGTGAATCTATATCAAACACAGATACTGAGGGAAATGATATGTCCCCTGAACCAAAGCAATAATTGCTACAATCTTTGGTAAAATGGAACAAGAGATATGATGGATTAACTGAAGAACAAAAGAGGCATACATGGTTTACTGATGGGACAGAAAAATATTTTGGCCACATAAGACATTGAAAAGCAATAGACCATAACCCATGTACTAGACAGACTTTGGAAAGTACTGGGATAGGTGGAAGTAGTCAATATGTTGAACTTATGGCAGTACACCAAGCTATCAAAACAGAACAAGGAAGATAGTATCATATATTCACTGATTCATGGGTTGTATCTAATGGGTTAGCTATATGGATGCCCATGTGGAAAAATCAAAATTAGGAAATTCATGGCAAAAAAATCTGGGGCAAAGAATTATGGGAAAATATATGGGACATGTTCTTGGTTACTAATTTGTCAGTTTTTTATGTGGACACTCACATAGTCCTCACCATGCCAGAATGCGAATACAATGTACACATTGATCAACTAGCAAAGATTACTACTCAACATATTGTCCCTACTCTGACACCAATTGATGATCAAGTACTAGTGAAATGCATCCATCAACCAGCCAGTCATTTAAGGGTCCATGCCATGGTACAAGACTGAGGTATTAGTATTTCTCATTCATTGTAAAAACAAGTAGAAGGAATGTTACATATATCAGTTGGAAAAGGAATGAACTGTTCCTTGGGTAGTAACTTGAGAGATAGCAGGAGAAAACATACCAACCCCAATTTGGCAAATAGATTATATTGGATGCCTACCCCAAGATAAAGGATGCAAATTTATATATACTTGTGTTGACACAGATTCAGGTGTACTAGTGGTTTGTTTCTATAAGAATATGACCCAGAAAAACACCTACAACTATAGATATCATACGTCTCTATTACGGAACCCCAATGCAAATCCAAAGTGACAATGGATCACATTTCGAAGATAATGAAATGAAGAGATATTGTGTATTAAACAACATAGAATGGATATATCATATTCCATATTATCCATAAGCATCTGAGTTAATTGAAAGAATGAATGAATTATTGAAAGAACAGTTAAGGAAGTTAAGTTCTAATAATTTTTATCAACATTGTAAAGATAATTTCTTCACTGCTTTATGCAATTTGAATAATAGACCATTAGGAGGAAGTATACCTCTAGCCAGAATGATGACCCCACATCTGCAAATTAGAATACAACAAATACATAAGATTCCAAATATTGAGTACTGTCCTGTGAGGCCAGATGTCCCAGCATTGTATCCAGGGACACCTGGTTTGACAGGATATGATTTACATTGTTTAGAGTGCTTTAGTTTGGATATAAAAGGGAAAAAAAATCTACTGGAATATATATAAGAATCCCCAAAAATCATTTTGGACAGATATTACCTAAATCAGGATTAGCAGCTCAAGGAATACATGTATTGGCTGGAGTGATAGATTTTAATTATCAAGGAGAAATTATTGTGACATTCCAAAATGTATGTGATGAACCCATACAGTTTTGTAAAAATGATAGAATAGTTCAAGTGATTATTATTTCTCATGAAACAATACCCCTCGTGAAAAACTGACCCATCTTCTGAAATATGTAGCAGAGGAACTGAAGGATTGGGTTCTACTAATAGAATAAAACTGGGGCCTAAAGTATGAATAAAATGGAAGCCAGATGTTACAAAGGCTGCAAAAATTATAGCACTTGGGAAAGATAATACTGTAACTGTTGTTTATTCAGGAGAAGAAGATTACCAAATTGTACCCTTAACTCATATATTTTACTGTGAATAAGACTATGATAGTAAGTTCATGAACTCCAGAAGTGTGGCTAACCATATATCTACCTTGCTTCTGGTTACTACCTCCTTACTGCTTTTTGGCTTTTTGTCTATTAAACTTGTTTACTGGATGTGATTCCTGAAGGCTTAGTACTCTTCACATTCAGATGCCTGATTGCTTAAGCCAAATGTCACCCCCTTGTACATGACTGTGATGTGTCATCCCTGGACCTGGTGTTGACCAAGCTCTGGATGCCAGGTAAAGAATTGAACTCTCAAATGGCATCTCTTGGGTCAGGGACAGCTCATGTCCAATTTCAGTAGAAAGTAGCTATGGAAGAAGAGATCTTTGCCCTTTGCCCCTTACCTCAAGATTGTAAGTCCCATTCATTCAAGGGTGGAATGATGGGGTGCTTGTGCTCAAGCAACACCCTAAAATGTTATTTTATGAGCTCATTTTGTGTGATCCCTATTACATTTTTGGAAAGTTCTGTTGACACCAGTTGCCTTAGATATTGTTTTATATGCTCATTTTCTATTATCCCTGTTACAATTCTATTGATACTCCTTGCCCCATCAACCTATGTAATGAATCTGAATGATCTTGGGGCTGAAAAATGTAATGACAATTTAAATGAGCAGATCTTTCCCATTCATTAATAGGCCCATGCGACCTGCTTAAATCACCTGGAAGCCTAAGTCACATGTGGTGGGAGGAACTTGCTGAATGGGTGGAACAGGAAAGGAGGAACAGAACTGGAAGGAAGCTATTGAGAGCAGCTGGGGCAGAGGAGGGAGGACACAGGCCAGCAGGCACAGCAAGGCTCAGGAGTGTTTGCTTATGGGAAAACTCCAGCAGAATGGGGATGGGGGAGGCTTGGGAATGCCTTTGTCCCCAGCAGGGCTAATTTGTATTGACTTCTCATCTACTATGACAGATTTGGCTTTCTGGTGTTAGGATTTGTCTTTCTGGTGTCTGAATAAATGTTTTTCTTTTGCCTTCTATATGGAGAGCCTATTATACTTTGCAATTCAGAATTATGTCAGCATATTCATAGCCATCTTTAGTGCTGTGAATATTGCCTGGGTGATACAACTCTACAATAGGTATCCCCATTTTCTCTCCTCTCAATCTTTCCTTCACTCCTTACAATCTGACTTTTGACCTCATCATTTCTCTGAAACTCTCTCTCCAAAGTTACCAATGATCTCTTAACTGGTAAATCCAATGGCCTTTTCTCAATTCTCATTTTTCTTGATCCTTTTACAGCCTTTGACATTGTTCATCACTTTCTCTTATTCTCCTTGATACTCTTTTCTCTCCAGGTTTTTGAGACACTGCCCTTCCCTGATTCTCCTCTTAGCCATGTGAAGAGCACTGGATTTATAGTGAGAAGAACTTGGATTTGAATTCTGTTTCTGATACCTGTGGCAAATCTAAGGCAAATCTCTTAATTTCTGTGGATCTTAGTTTCCTTGGTTCTAAAATGAAGGACTTCTTAACCTTTTTCTGCTCATGTCCCCTTTTCAACCAAGAAATTTTTACGTGGCCCCAGGTATACAGGCATATAAAATAGGTATATAAGTCACACATTTATTGATAATCATAAAAATATTTTTTATTTATTTTGTTTTTTAAAAATTTATTTATTTTTGGTTTTCAACATTCACTTCCATAAGTTTTAAATTTTCTCCCTCTCCCTTCCTATTCCCTCCCCAACACAGCATGCAATATGACATGACTATACCCATACATTCTTATTAAACACATTTTCATAAAAAAATTTATTTTAAAATATTTCTGTGGAATATATATAATTTTACCATTTATTAAAGATGAAAGTAAATTTGTATACTAATGATATAGATGTGTTTGTTTATTTTTACATAAAGAATTAAATCTTGGCAGAATATATGACACTATAGGACATAGAACATCATCAACATTTTCCAGGGTTGATCGATATTTTGATTTTATAACTGTCAATTCTGTGTTCAGAACTGAGGCTGCAGTGAAACTGCATGATGCAACATGGGCAAGCTGTCAGAAACACCTTGAATTCATTATGAATTTGATTTTGAATTAATTTTTGATCATTGTACATTCAGAAATCTTTTACTGTTGCCAAATTTTTCATGACCCCCACATTCAGTTACCTGACTCCATATGAGTCTGAGACCCACAATTTAAGAAGCACTGAACTAGATGATCTCTAAGGTCTCTTCTAGCTATGCATTAGATGATAATGTAAAAGTAATTAGGACTTAGATGGCAGCTGAAGTAGAAGTAGAAAGTATGTTCAGATATGAGAGATACTATTACAGGAGAATCAAGAGAATTTAACAACTGAATTGTTTGGTGGAGGTGGCTAGAGAGAGAGGAGTCAAAAATGACTCTGGCTATGGTTTTGAGTGAACATGGAAAGATGCTAGTGTCACCAATACATAAGAATTTAGTGAGTGGGAGATATTGGCTTCAAGGGGAAGGATTGGTTATATTGAGATTAAATACCAGAAAATCCAAGTAAATGTAATCAGAAAACAACTGAAAATATTAAATTAATGTTTTGGGGAGAGGTAGAGGGTGAAACTATCAATCTGGTACACATGAAACGATGACTGAAACCATGGGAATAGATAAGGTCACTAAAGAGAAAATGGATAAGGACAGAACCTTGTAGAGAATGTCCACTTTTAGGTATTAGAGAAGAACAAGGCAACAAAGAATATGGAGGAAAAAATTTTTAAAAGTTAAAGGAAAAGCCATGATAATATAATGTCACAGAATCCAAGGGAATTGAGGAAAGCAAGAAGGAAAAAGGAAAGTAAATAGGATTAAATACTAATAGAGATCAAAAAGATGAAACAAAAAAGTCATTTTATTTAGCAATTTTAAAAAGTTATGAATGTTCTTGGAAGAGATATTTTATAGACTGGTGAAGAATGAAGTCAGGTTGAGATGGTGAGCAAGTGGAAACTGCTATTTCTAGACACTTATCTGTGAGGGGAAGGAGAGAAAGATTTGAGGGAATCAACAAGGTCAAGGAAAAGTCTTTTTGGGAAAGGGGAGACCAAAGCCTATTTATGACTAGAGGGAAGGAGCCATTCAGTGGAGGGAAGATAGGGAAGATGCATGAGAAATGATATTAAATTTGAGAATCCCAGGCAAAGCTGTTATGCAAGAGGGTGAATTCAAACATCTGTCTGTCCATAGGCACTAACCTTCCTAGTCTGAGGGAATGGATGTGAGGTGCAATCAACATGATGCATTGGAAGGAGAATCTCATGACTGAGTAGACAAGTAGAAGAGAAAATTTCATGTAGGTCATATCAGGACTCAATTTTCTCAAAAAGACAGAAATCACTTTTTTCAAAGGTCAGGACTATTTCATTTTTGAATCTCCAGTGATAAAAACATTGACTAGCAGAGAGACAAAGAGAGAGATTTACATATTATGTCTGTACCCTGTGATTTAGTCACTATTACGAATTCTAGGTGAAAAATTTCCCTACACCAATGTAGGTTAGCACTTTCTCTGCAATTTATAATCTTAGAGAGTTCTCAGAAACCATGAGAGGTTAGGTGACTTGAGGAGGTCTTACATGGAATATATGTTAGAAGTAACTGAAACCCAGGCATTCCTTAGTCTAGGATCAGCTTTTTGTTCCCTAGAACATGCTACCATTCATTACTTGGTATATAATAGATACTTCATAAGTGCTTAATGAATGTAATGAAAGGTCATCTGATGATCTTGGGGGATAGGCATTGAGTTTGTCTTCCGTTACTGAAGAAGACCATGCCATCAGAGAAATGATGACATGATTTTCACTGGACTTTGTTGTGAGTGAGGGAGCTGTGAAGGTCACCAGCCTCACTTCTCCTCCAGAATCATTTGAATCCAGTGACCAGATATTCTTCAGGATGACTAGAGATGACCCAGGATGAGGCAATTAGGGTTAAGTGACTTGCCCAAGGTCACACAGCTAGTGAGTGCCCAGTGTCTAAGGTGAGATTTGAACTCAGGTCCTCCTGCACTGGTGCTCTATCCACTGAACCACCTAGCTGTCAAGGGATTGAGTAGGTGGATTGAGAAGGGAAGAAATCTGGACCAGCCACTATAAATATGATAGCAGGTCAGTAGGAGGATAAAAATACGAGAGAAAGCACTTTGCACCTGAATTTGGTGTGAATTTGGAGTTGACCCAGTTAGAAGTTTTATCATTTCTTCTAGCAGCCTTCAGCTAATCAGGGTAGGAATAGAAGAAGATGGATACAGTTGAGTAAGAATGCAGGAAAGTTTTTAAACTACTATCCTTCTTCTTTCATGTTTTAAAGAAAAAAAATTGTTCATGCTGATCTAGTGCTCTGCATTTAGTCACCAGTTTTCCAGAAATAGTTTTATTTGATATATCATTAATCTAATATCCTAGGCATTTCTACCTTGGAGACATGTTTAAACTGTCATAATCCCCCATACCAGGGGTGGGGAACCTGTGTCCTTGAGACCACATGTGGCTCTCTAGGTCCTCAAGTGTAGTCTAACAGAATCCAACTTTTCAGTCAAAGAGCTCAAGACCTCAAGGTCACAGGTTCCCCACCCTTGCCCCATATCCTCCAACATGACTCTTAGTCCTAAGAAAATATTGGACAACATTTATAAACATCTTTAATAATGAAAAGATATCTTAAAATACTGCTTTGGTTAATATCCCATAATTAAGCCACCAAGTCAATATTGCTTTCTTCCCAGACTATTCTCCTTCAAGAATCAGTGTATATGGATGGTGGGGTTTCTTCCACAAATCTGTATCCTTTAGGGGATAGTAGAAAGAGACTGTCCTTAGATGGATCAATATCCTTGTCACATACAGAGGTGGGAAAAGGCTATATTCTTATCTATACATGAGATACTTTTGGTTTCTGATTATCAATATAGTCACCTAATAAAAGGTCCTTTTTATTTTGTCCTGATCTATTCCACCTTTACAAGGGACTTTCCCCAGTATTCTGAAAGAACATTAAAGGAAAGTATTATTTCTTAATATTTCTGAAGAAACTAAAAAGATTTGTAATTTGCTTCCATATATACAAAGTAATATCTTCAAATTATAACTCTATGTTAGTTGTCAATCCCCTTGCCCAGGACTGAACAAACTAAGGCAAATTCAATCAAATTGGCATGTTTTTAAGCAAGGTTTCAGGGATGAGCTCTGTCCCTTTTATGAGGAAAAGTCTAGAAAAATTCAGAAAAGTTATTCACACAAACGCGGGAAAGTTATTTTGTACCCTATAGTGATTCATGATTTGGGCAAAAATAGACAATTATCTTGTGTCCTGTGCAAGCTTTTCTACTTGACATATTGTCAGAGTGGCACAGAGAGGCACAGAAAGTTCTTAGATTGGTCACAAATATTAGTTTACTTGTTGGTATTCTAAAACCTTTATACAATCACCAACAATGGATTCACCAGTAGAAAAACTGAATCACATCCCTATCAACATTCTCAAAGTAACTGAAACCAGGGTAAAAGTAGACAGGGTAGCCTTGACAGGTAAATGAAAAAAGAATGCCTCACTGGTTCATCTTTTCACCTAGGAGAGGAGAATAAAGGAGCTGACAAGGCTGGTTTCATCATACACCCAAAGACAAGAAGAAACATCATTTCATGGAACACTTAGTCATTTCATCTTACAGTACTCATGATGAGCAGAAACCAAAGACCACCACCAAGATAATTGCAGTTTATGCACCAACAATCATTGCAGAGGGTGAAGTAGAGAAAATCTATGAATAATTTGACAAGCTATTCCAAACAAAGTTTTATACTTTGATAATCAGTGACTTCAAATTTAAAGTGAGCACAGAGAGTAATGGTGAAAATGTATTGGAAAATATGGTTACAGATTTAAAAAATGAAAGAGAGTGAAGGAAACTCATGAACTAGTAAGAAGCTTCACGCCTATATGTATTGTATACTTTCTCCCAAAAGACAATTTAAATACAGTTTTTCCAATGTCATTGATGGTGAGAATAGACTACTATCGAAACACTCATAAATCTATTCCATTTTATTTCTCTCTGTTGTCCTGTTTTCATCTACAACTATTCTTGGCATTATTTGGTATAGTTAGGTCTGATGCCAAGTCTTCTGTGGGATCATTTCCACCTTCACTGCTTTTCACTATTTTGTGAGGGGACGTTGTTCATGAATTTCCAGTCTTTTTTTTTTTTTAAATAATACTTAGCAAATGAGTTTGTACTCTGATATGCCTCCCCTATTTGGCAAAGAGATAAAGTGTTTGTTTATATAGGGGTTTTCTTGGATGTTCTGACCTCCTTGTTATAGTGATGTTTTATAATGGTTAGATGTCTCTAAATGTTGATAATTAGAGCCTTTTGTTCATTTCTAATTTTTCAAAGTCAGTGCCTTAAATAGGTTGGGTTGGAGTTATTAATTGTATAGTGTGTATATTTTCTTCTAATTTTCTTCTAAATTTCTTCTAATTTGTTGATTTTGACCTTTGCTCTAACTAATAGATGATATGATTACACAGCTAGCTAATTCTGAAATAACTCTTACAACCATAATCAGTCCCTTCCTATCTGTAAAAATATTGGCTGTATGGTGACTAAAAAGTAGTCTGGACGTGGTCAGTGAAAACCTGGACTCAAATCTTGCTTTAGATAATTGTTAACCATATGATCCTAGGAGAGTGCCTTAATTTCTCTAATCTTTAATTTCCCTATCTATAAAATGGAGACAATGGTATATGTAATGCCTCCCCTACAGAACTGACATGAGCATGAAATGAAACAATGTATATAAAATGTTTTGCTTAGTATAAATATCAAGTATTTGATGATTTTTTTTCAAGGCAATCAGGGTTAAGTGATTTGCCCAGGGTCACACAGCAGCTAAGTGTCTGAGGTTAGATTTGAACTCAGGCCCTTCTGATTCCAGGGCCCATGCCCTGCACTACCTATATGGCCTATTTAATGAAGTATTAAACTAATTAATTAATGTTTTTGGTCTATATCCCAAAAGAGATTTTCTAAAAAGGGGTAGGGGGAAGGACCTGTTTGCACAAAGTATTGATAGCAGGTGGCAAAAAAATTGGAAATTGAGGGGATGTTCATTAATTACAGAATGGCTGAACAGGAAAAGCCTACATGAATTGATGCAAAAAGTGAGCAGAACCAGGACAATATTGTACACAGTAACAGCCACCTTGTGCAATGAAGAACTGTGAAGGTCTCAGCTCTTCTCAGCAATACAATGATCCAAGAAAATTGCAAAGGACTCCTGAGGAAGCATGTTACCCTCTTCCAGAGAAAAAACAATGATTCTGAATGCAGATTGAAGCATACTATTTTCACTTTATATTTTTCATGTTTTTTTTTCCTTTAGGTCTGTTTCTTTTCTCACAACATGACTGATATGGAGCTATGTTTTACATGATTGTGTATATATATATATATATATATATATATGTATATCTATGTATGTATAGATATACATATATATATATATATATATATAAAACCTATATCAAATTGATTACCATCTTAGGGAGGGCAGAGGTGAGGGAGGGAGAGAAAACTTGGAACTCAAAATTTTAAAATAAATATTAAAATTTTTCTTTAACTGTAATTAGAAAAATTAAAATATTATTTAAAAAAAAAATTGGTTGCACAGTCACTTGTTGTTTACCATGGCCAGAGCCTGTTTGCCAGAGTCTTTAGACGCTTTTTGAACCATACATTTTATATTTGTGAAGATTCTAAGTAGTTTACAATCCTTTGGCATCTTAATTTTCCATGAAACTATTATTTTTTAACCATATCTCTTAAGACTTTTGCATTAATGTTATTAATATAAAGTTATATCTATTTTAATTTGAGTTGGAAAATCTTGTCAAATTCTTCAAATAATTTTTCTACTTCTATATCCTCTATTTTTAAAAATTATTCTTTAGACAGCTAGGTTGTACAATAGATAGAGTACTGGGTCTAGAGACAGGAAGACCTGAGTTCAAATCTAACCTCAAATACTATCTGTATAAAATTGAGCAAGTCATTTAACTTCTATCTGCCTCAGTTTTTTAACTGTAAAATGGGGGTAACAATAGGACCTATCTCACCAGGTTGTTGTGAATATTAAATGAGATAATATTTGTAAAATTTTTAACCACAGTGCCTGTCATATAAGAGGTGCTTAATAAATGTTTATCATTTTCCCCTCTTCCCTATCCTGTGAAACAAATATTGGCAGATAAGCTAAAATTATCTTCATCATCATTTGCTTCCGCCCATCATGAGCATTGAAGAGCAAGAAAACTAAGTGTTCCATGATATTTGTAGATAATTGTAAATGTTGTGATGCTTATTACCCTTGACCCCTTTTCCACCATTCCACCACCATCACTATATAAGGATTAAAAATTTTTTGATATTTTTCACTGCTTCATTGTTTAACTTACCTACTAACATGCCTCACTGTGGCATAGAGATATGCCTGGATTCTGAAAAGAAATTTGAGTGGAATGTATGTTCTGGAACATTCTGCTAAGTTGGATATGTTTCAAATGTGAGCCCAATAATGAACCAAATTGTCTTCAGAGTAATGAAAATTTTAGGTACAGTAAATTTTGGACAAATTATAAGCTGGTTCAGTGGACAGAGTAATCTCACAAATAAAAAGATAGCTATTTGAGGTAGTGAAGTACCATGGGTTAACTCAGCTGAAGAATTTATTACCTAATAGTATCAGTGAGTCAAAAACATTTACTAAGCATCTACTGTGATCTAGGCACTGTATTAAGTGATGGTGCTTCAAAGAAAGGCAGAAAACAGTCTCCTTTGGAATTGTCTTGGATCATTGCATTGTGCTGAATAACTAAGTTATTCATGGCTGATGATCATATACTATTGCTGTTACAGAGGTCTCCTGGCTGTGCTCACTTCACTTTACATCACTTCATGCCTTTCCTGATTTTTCTGAAATCATCCTGTTCATCATTTCATATTGCACAATACTATTTCCATTACAATCACATACTATAATTGTTCAGCCATTCCCAATTGATGGGCACCCCTCAATTTCCATCAGTAGAAGAGCTACTAGAAATATTGTTCTACAAATAGATCCTTTCCCTTTTGTTTGATCTTTGTGGGATGCAGAACTAGTAGTATTGCTAAATCAAAGGTAGTTCCAAATTGCTCTCCAGAAGTTAGATTAGTTCACAACTCCACCAACAGTGCATTAGTTCCCACTTTTCCCACATCCCTGTCAGCATTTTTGTGGGAGGAGCTCTCTGATTACCATTTTCTACCTTCTCCAACCAGAGGAGAACAAGCTCCCAGGGACAGGGGGCACATGCTCATGAGGTGAGCTGGAGAGATTTTTCTGTATGTATACTTGGGGTGAGCAGCTAATTGGTGCAGTAGATAGCACACTGGGCCTGGAGCCAGGAAGACCTGAGTCCAAATCTGGCTTCAGACACTAACTGTGTGAGTCTGGACAAGACGCTTAACCTTTTTGCCTCCATTTCCTCATCTATAAAATGAGCTGGAGATGGAAATGACAAACCACTCCGGAAAATTCCAATTGCCAAGAAAACTCCAACTGAGGTCATAAAAATGTAAACATGACTGACAAATGAACAAAAATATACTTAGACTGGATCTTAGACAATGGGTATAATTTGTCATATTTTAACGATGGAGAAGCCACAACTTTCTAGAAGTATATTGGAGCATTCTTTCTTCCAAAAGCAGAAGAGAAATTATTACTCCCCTAGGTGGAAGTGGTATTTATCCTTCTGCAGATGAAAAAAGCAATATAAGGAATTGCTATTTTAGACCTGGTTCTGTTCAAAATGGAGAAACTGGCTGACAAAGTAGAAGTTATTGAAGCCTTGGGAGGAAATGAATATTCTGCCTTAGAGTTCATGGTAGATTAGTATGTAGGAAAAGCAAGCATCCTAACCTTAACACTAGCTTGACATGGACTTGTGTCATATATACCTTATTTAAGGGTTAGCAGATTTCAAAAAGCAGGATAGTCAGGATTTGATAGGATTGGGGGAAGGTTGGGGACATTTATTAACTGTTTACTACATGTCAGGCATTGTGCTAAGTGCAAAGGATGCAAATGCAAATAAACAAGATAATTTCTGTCCACATGGAGCTCATAGTACAATGGGTTAAGACAAGATATAAATAAAGTATGAAAGGGGAGGGGACATCCACTTTTATATGGCATGATAATAGCTGGGAATCAAATAAAAGCCCAGATTGCTTCCAGGGTTGGAGTCCAGTTTGGTATATTTTACAAAAATTTGAACTCTACTGGGTTGCCTCCATGGCCCATGGGATACCCTCCATACCCTGACAAATCCTTGCAGTAGGACTTTTGTAGAAGAGTGTGCTTGATAATGAACTTAATTCTGTTCAACGTTTTGAAAACATCAGTGTGATGCTTGGTAGTGACTATCGGCTGAAAATTCAAATAAGTTTATGTTAGCAACTGAGCCTTTTACAATTTATATATTGAAAGAATTATATCCTATTTTGATGCATTTACTCCCCTATTTGGATTTTTTTTTCAGTGACGACTTAACTGCCAGCAAATGTTAGTGCACAAATATTAAAGAGGAATTTACATCAATCAAATAAATGTCAAAAATATTGTTTAATATCTTAATTTGTTTTCTGTGGGTTTGTTCAATCGAAGACTTAACTATGCTGTCTTTTATTCTGTGTCTTCTGAATGCTTAGGCTCATCCTGACTTGACTTGCCCCAAGTTTCTTTTCAAATTAATAAAAATCCTTTTGAAACATAAACATTAATATGTGACATGTCAAGCACTGTTTCCCCTGGGCCTCCCAGGTGATCAGCCTCAGGACTGTTTTATTTCCAAGGGGAACTAACGAGCTTTGTTTTATGCCAGTTGGGTTTTGGTGAATAGCCCCTCTGTTGTCTTCACCTAGAATTTATAAACTGGTTTTTCTATCTCTACCAAGGTGACAGCTAAGAGATATATACCTGAAAATTAACTCTGAAAGTTTCATAGCAACAGTGATCAATAATGAAAGCCATTTTTAAATGCTAGAAAAGCAAAATGTGGTTTTATAGCAATGTATGACAAGCAATTGTCATTAATCTTGAAATTATGTGAACAATTAATCAAAATTACTTGTAAGACATAATCATATATCTTATAGAAAATCTAATAAAATAACTAGATTAAAAACTACAAAACCAAAACACATGATTTCCCTCATTGTCTTTAATGATTCAGATTGATGACTATGAATACAAAATTCTGGTGGTGTCCTAAAGTGCATAATAAAATAATTAGCCTTATCAATGAAACCTTTGTTTGAATTTTGGTTGATAAAAGCAACATCCCCCTAGCTTTAAGTTTTGAAGGTGATACTGATTACATCTCAGTGCTTAGTCTTCACAGATTAGACTTGATTGCAACTTTATTTCTACAAGCATCTTATGGTTGTTATTATAAAGATATAATTGCAGGTTCATATTTAATGATGTCTCAACAAACATGACACATTTGTTTATAGTGTCTGCAAATGAATGTCAACCTGGGAGAGCAGTGCTGCAACTTTAATAATGAGGATAAAGGTACCATTGTTTTGGATCGAAGGGAAAAGTGTTTTTGAATAGTTCAGGGCTTTGTGGGATGGTGCTTAAACTTTGATCATCAACAAACAGAAAAGACCAAATAATATTCAAAATAGAGCTTTGGAATGTTAAACTACTGGAAGTTTTCCAATGTGGAAAATTACCTCTTTACTTCAAAACTTGAAGGAGGTAGGTTGGGGTGGAAAGTGGTTTGGAGATGGTATTATATGGAGAAGTGGTTCACACTTGGACACCCAATAATCTCTAAGGGCAAAAAAGCATTTTTGATTTCTAACAAAATATATTTTAATAGATGCTAATCTCAAAATGCTTTGTCGTGCTCATTATAATATCTCTCATGTTGATTTATGCTTTGTGATTTTCATAGTTCCAATATTCTGTCTCACTTGAACCTTTGAGCATTAAGCCCTTGAGGTGCCATATTCCCACCTCCCTACATTGAGGATCCCTGAATCATGATAAAAGAGTGGGTGCCACTCTAGTGATACTAGACCCTCTCTTCTCAGAAAAGATCCTCCAATACGAGTCTTCCCCTAGGTCCCAGAACAGGGACTTCTCTGAAGACATAGTAGCTAGGTAGTCCTGGGTCCACTATTAAGTCCATCTAGATAGGTTAGGTCCCTTCCTGCCAAGGAAGGATGAGTGTTGGGAGAAAGGGGGTAAGTGGGTGAAAAGGAAAGAGCTTTCATGAATCTATAAGTATAGACCCCTGATATCTAGGGAATTCTGCCAATTCTATGTTTATCCTCATAAAGCCTATGTATGTCTGGTGTATTCAAAGGTGTTTGGCTTCTTACCAGAGCATAACTAGCCATATTTGTTCCGGAATGAACATTAAACACACTCAAGGTAAGCGTCATAAAGCCCACCTTCAAATATATAAATCTGGGAGTTGTCTGTTTTGAGATGATAATTAAGACCATGGGAGCTAATGAGGTCACCAAGCAAAAGAGTATGGGGAAAGAAAAGAAGAGAATCTGGAAGAGATTTCTGTTCTACCCGTGTAGAGAGGGGACATGAGCTGGATAATAACCTGCCAGGGAAAACTAAGAGGAATCAGGAGATGGAAGGAGAACCAAAGAAAACAGTATTATGGAAAACAACTCTTCAGTTAACTGAAATTTCTTTCTCCAAAGTCACTAATAATTTCTTATTTTGCCACATCTGATAGTATTTACTCAATCCTCATCCTTCTTGACTCCTCTGCATCTAATGTTGCTGACCACCTACTCCTGGATATTTTGTCTTCTTATGGTCCTTGTGACATTGCTTTCCCTTGGTTATCCTCTGCCCTATCCATATGATTCCTTTTGTTCTGCTTTGCTCAATCACCATCAATATGACATCTCTTAACTGCTAGTGTACCCCAAGGCTCTGTCCTGAGCCCTCTTCTCTTCCCTTTATACTGTGTACTTTCTCACTTGGCCATGGGCCTAAGTACTATTCCTATGTAATAGACTCCTCAATCCATCTCTCTAGAACTGTAGTCCCATATAACTAAAAGCTTATTGGACATTTCAAAAAGAATGTCCCCTAGGCATCAATTTGTCCAAAATAAAACACATCTTTTCCCCAAAGTCCAACCTTCTTCCAAACTTCTCTATTTTTGTCAAGGGCACCACCATCCTTAGGTCACCCGTGTTCTCACACCTAATGTCACCCTTGACTTTTCCTTCTCTTTCACTCTATATACACATTTAGTTGTCAAATCTTTTCATATCTACCTTCATAATGTCTCTCGTTTCCTTTCCACTTACAAAGGCACCATCTTTTTTCAGGGCTCATTACCTCTTATCTAAACTATGAGCATAGCCTTCTAATTTGTCTTCTTGCCATTCATCTCTTTTCTCTCCAATCCAATCAACACAGCTGCCAAAGTGATTTTGATAAAGCAAAGTCTGGCCATATTACTCTTCTACTCAATAAACTCCAGTAGCTCCCTATTTCTTTTAGGAGCAAAAGTAATCTCCTATGTTTGGCATTTAAAACCTTTATCCACCTGTCTATAATCAGAGTTTTTCAGTCTCATTACACATTACTTTCCTTCACACACTATTTGGTCCATCCGAACTTATCTTCTTACTGTTTCTGATACCCAAGACTCCATCTCCCATCTTTAAGCCCTTTCACTGTCTTTCCCCAATACCTGGTATGTATCACCTGTTTATCCCCTCCTCTTAGTTTCCTTCAAAGATTAAGTTCAAATTTCATCTTCTACCTGAAGCTTTTCCTGATCTCCATGGCTTCTAGTGCCCCTTACCACCATGACCTTGTACTTATTTTGCAAATATCTCAAATGTATATATGTATACGCATACATATTTCTGCATACGTACATGTTATCCTCCCCAACAGAATATAAGATAATTGAAAGCAGGAACTGTCTCAGTTTTGTCTTTGTATTCTCAGTGCCTAGCACACTGCATATAACATAGCAGGTATTTAATGTTTATTGATTTATTGATTGGTTGTGCTTAAGAAGTGCTTAAGACAGCTTGGCTGACCCCAAATGACAAACATAGTGGGACAAAGACCTTTGGGATACATGGGTCCCCATTTATGGTATGTGGAGTTCATTATTGTCAATGAAATAGGATATCTGCTTAGCTATAACTAGTGATGGCATTGTAAACTCCTGCTATCACCAGGTCTGGTGTAACCTTTGTCTTTTCCACCTCTTTCCAAATACTGAACCTCTCCCACCATCATCTTGAAGAAGGAGAGGTAAAACCTTAGAATCATTTGCGTTTGTGGACACTTGGATGGTAGAGGAGAGAGAAGGTAGAAGTCTTTAAGTAGATGTGAAAGGGTATTGGAAATAGTCCATTTTGCGTGATGTTTCTGGCCCCCCAGGAGTATTGACATGTGGCCTGGTGATGCCCCTATACCTCAAGACTTCACTGACTCCAATGTACCTGAGGGCATATACTACCTTGAGGGATGGAGGGCTTTTTTGTTTGTTTGTCTCTTATCTCTCTCTAGTTATAGGACAATGAAATATGCTAAGCTTTCTTATTTCTATACAGAAGACCTGCCAGTGCTTATACAGTGCCCTATGGCAGAGTTTTGGTTGCCCTACTTTAGTTATGATTGTGGGTCTTTTTATGCTTAATTAGTACATTTGTAAAAGGTGCCAACTCCCTTTGTCTTCCCAAGTATAAAACAATAATAGTCCTGACTATGATTGGCCACTCTTATGCCTATAGTTCCAGGAAGGCTTGGTTTTCTGGGTTGCAATTATATCTGAGGCTTCATTTCTTAGTACCAGAATGAGATAGCTATCAAGGGTGGCAGTGAGATGTACTATTGTTTCCAACTATGTCCTTGTGTCCATGGGAGTTTTGTATTATATTAAAAATACTAGAATTAATCAATCAATAAATAAACATTTATTAAGAACTACTGTGTCTGAGTCATTGTGCTAAGTGCTAGAGATACAAAAAGAACAAATGCAAAATGATCTGACTGGTATTCAAAAAGACAGTCCCACCCTAGTCCCAGGAGTTTACAATCTAATGGGGAAAGACAACAAGAAAATAAATATATGTATATATATACATATATATCAAGCAAACAGCATACAGGATAAATAGAAAATAATTAACATAGGGAAAGCACTGGAATTAAGAGGGATTGGGGAAAGTTTCCTGTAGAAAGAGGAATTTTAGTGGGGACACTAAAGGCAGATCAGTAGTTAAAGTGTTCCAGGCATGGGCGAACAGTCAGAGAAAATGCCCAGAATCAAGAGAGGGAGAGTTTTGTTTGTGGAACAACCAGGGGTACGGTGTCACTGAATCGAAGAGTACTTGTGAGGGAGTAAGGTGTAAGAAGACTGGAAAGACTTCAGCTAGGTTATAAAAGGTTTTGAATGCTAAAGCATTTTGTATTTGCTTCTGGAAATAACAGGGAGCCACTGTAGTTTACTGAATAGGGGTTGACATGATCAGACCTGTACTTTAGGAAATTCTCTTTAGTGGATGAATCAGGGATGGATTAGAGTGGAAAAGAGGCTTGAGGCAGGCAGATTCACCAGCAGGCTATTGCAACATTTCAAGTGTGAAGTAATAAGGATCTGCAACAGAGTGGTGGCAATGTCAAAAGAGAGAAGGGGCATATTTGAGAGATGCTACAGAGTTGAAATCAACCAGCCTTGGCAATAGATTGGATTGTGTGTAGGAGGTAGGGGAGTTGAGAGATAATGAAGTTTAGGATGACTCAGGTTGTTAGTCTAAGGGACTGGGAGGGTGGTGTTGCCCTCTACAGTAACAGGGAAGGTAGGATCGGGTGGAAGGTTTGGGAGGAAAGACAATGAGTTCTGTGTTGGATAGAATATGTTTAAGATAGCTACTGAACATCCAGTTTGAGATGTCTGAAAAACAGTTGTAGATGTTATATTGGAGGTAAGCAGAGAGATTGAGGCAGGAAAGGTAGATCTGTGAATCATTAGTACTGAAAGTTAATTAAATCCGTGGAAGCTGGTGAGATCTCCAAATGAAGTAGTATAGAGAGGGAAGAGGAGAGGAGAGGAGACAACAGAACAGGATAGGACAGGAGAGACCCAGGACAGATAACAGCATCTAACAAATGAGACAGAGAAGTGGTCAGATAGGTAGGAGGAGGATCAGGAGAAAGATTATCCTGAAAACCTAGGGAAAAGAGAGTGACAGGATTAGAGAGATGCAATAGTAATTTAAATGGGGAGATTCTTCAGTCATTAATAGGCCCATGTGACCTGCCTGGGTCACAGAAGTCTGAGTCCCAAGGATCCTGTGGTGGGGGGTATTTGCTGAATGGGTGGAACAGGAAGAGGTGAAGTTAGAGCAGAGCTGAGAGGAAGTTAGTCCTAGAGCAGTCGGAGCTGGGAAGGATGTAGGCTCCTGGTAGCATGAGTGATTTTGTGATTGTTTTTGATTTTAAGTCAGCTTGTAATGGAGCCAGTTTGTGGGAAGCCCAGCAGACTAGCCTCACTGAATTCTCCCAATACTAGGGCAGGTACTCATTTAGCACTGGGCATATAGAGGTATTATTATATCTATGTGATAAATATGAAAACTAAGAAACAGAAAGATGACTTATTCATAGTTCCCCTGGATAATAGTAATAGAGTTACAATCTAGAACTTCTAAGTCTCAGTCTTGGATACTTTCCCCCACACATTTCATGAGAAATTTGAACAGGAAAGTATTTTACCTCATGTTTTCTGTCATATATATGGCTTTCCAGGATAAAGTACTTTGAGAAAAATGCTCATCACTTCTTATACAAATGACACTAAGTGACATTCAGTAAATAATTATGGAAGGCAGGAAGGAAGGGATGAAGGGACAAAGGGAGGGAGGAAGTGGGGAAGTGGGGGAAAGGGATCAAATGTCGGATGTGTCAAAGGAAGGATCAGAACTCAGGTCTCTGATTCTAGATCCAGCACTATGTGTCATCCAAACTGGAATGTAGTATCACTGAGTCACAGAACCTCAAAATTGGAAGGAATTTCAGAGGTACCCAACAAGATCCCTCTCTAAAACATACCTGACAACCAGTCATACAGCATTTGCCTGAAAACCTCTAATGCAGAAGAACTTACTACCTCCTAAGGCAGTCCAGTCCATTTGGGGACAGCTCTAATTGTTGAGCATATATTCCTGACATCAAGTCTAGATTCGCTTCTTTATGATTTCTACGCAGTCCTCCTACTTCTGCCTTCTGGGACAGAGAAGAACAAGTCAAATTCCTCTTTCCACATGACGCTCCTTCAAATGCTCACTGACAGCTATCTCTATTAGATTTGTCCTACTCTATCATTGTTCTACCTTGTCAGGCTCCTTCTGAATTTTGATTTGATTATCCATTGGATTAACTATCCCTCTTAGCTTTATATCACCTTCCATTTTGACAAGTATCTAGCGAATTGATGAAAACGTGGAACAGCACGAGGTCAAGGACAGATAACTGAGGCATCCCAATTCGTCCAGAATGACATCGACTCATTAATTCTAAAAAGTCAAGGTGATAAGGAAAAAGAACATTGACCTTGAAAAAGTGAAACCTGAGTTTGATTCAACTCTCTATCGATGGCTGTGCATCCACTGGCAAAGCACTTGATTGCTCTTATCCTCAGTCTGAACATTCGTAAGAGGGAGAAAATAATACCTATAGTATTTACCTCAGAAGTATTGAAGAGTTTGAATGGGGTTAAACTAGGTTTTGTGTTGCAAAAATTAAAATGCTATATTAATGAGTTATTACTATTATTGAGTGAAGATATAAAGTGAATTAAAGGTATGGAGCTGGAAAAATTAAGCAGTTCATGATCAATAATTTTGTTTTTCTTAATTAAATATGATATGAAAATAACAGTTGTGGGAAGTGAATAAGGGTGGTCTTGACAACTTAAAGAAGAAATTAGAAGTTTTGGAGTAGTCCAATAATGGCATGAGATAGAGTCAATTAAAGAAAAACAAATGATTAGCTAATATGAATTTATATTGACCAGTTGGCATGACTTACTCCAACAGTACTCAGCAACTAAGGAGTCTAAATAAGAGAAGACAATGGCAGGGGTCTTCTGGGACTGAGTTTTGCCAAGGCACAATAACTAGTAGGAAAAGGGAAAAGGAACTCAAAGGTGAAGGCAAAGTAAAATTAAACTGGTCAAGATTATTAAAGGAAGAAAGAGATGATTTAAAAAGATGATATAACTCAAAGAGTAGGGAAATAATGAAGGTTGTAGGGAAAATGAAGAATAGGTTTTGGAGGAATAAGGTAGAGAGATCTCTGAGCTGGAAAGTATCACCAGAGAGGAATTTCAGAGTTCAAAATCGTAGCTGTGTACCAGTTACAGATAATAATGGAGCAAAAGAGACATCATGAGAGTTGAGAAAGTTATACTGAAGGGCCAAGGAATCTGAAGGATGAAATAGGTCTGAGAGTCCATGTGTGTCGGACTTGGTGAGAATGAGATGTCAAGCAGCAATCTGCTATTATAACTTTTAAACTTACTGTAGAAAGATACAATTGAATAGGCATTAAAGGATAAAAGTTGAAAACTAAGTACAGCTTCCCAATGCCTTATGGAGGTATGTTCACATTTTTCAGTAGTCTAAAAAAGAAAAAAAATAAGTTGTTGTATTTGTCCTTCATTCTTGAAGAGGACCATGGTATCAAGATGATGACATGACCTGTAGCTGACTTTGATTTGAGTGAGGGAGGACTGTGCAAGGTCACCAACCTCACTTCCTGGGTCCAGTGGCATGATATTCATCAAGACAACTGGAGATGGCCCAGTATACAATGGGAGATCCTGGCCATTTTAGGCTAAGGCCTTATCAGATTCTCACTTTGAGTGAAATACACTCATTCAATGAATAGGCTTCTTTAAGTAGTTACTCAAGGATGGTTCCTTTAATAAAAAAAAAAAAATCAAACTGGGTGGGGAAGATCCTCAGGGTTCCTGGGCAAAAGAGAAAGAAACAGTTACTGTTTAGTAAGTGAAGTTCTGGTCAAGTGAGAAAAAACCTGCCCCATTCTAGTACCGTTCAGGCAATTTTGATGTTAAAGCACATGTTTTGATGTTATGTATCTTTGGACTCTAACTGTACCCTCCCCCCCTCCCCACCCTCCACAGGCACACACATATAAACCCCAATCTTTACAACCTTGTTTTCCTGCTTGAACATAATTATATTTCTACTGCACCACTGCCCTTGGGTTATGTCTTCATTTTGATTTCATGTAAGAGGGAACTTAGTGGCAATCAAAGCAGATCCTAACCAAACCTACCATAAGAGGATAACAATCTATATTTTGAACCCTCAAAATAAAAGCATAAGGTTTGGCATAGAGAGAAGGGCTTTGAGTCAGATACTGGACTCTGAGAGGATATGGATTGGGCAATTTAGGGGACTGGAGAAATGTTCAAAGGAAAGGCCTTTATTGGGTGATAGTGGCTGTGGGAAATCGTGAAAATAACAAGCAGACGAAAGGAGTGTGAATGTTTCTTTCATTTAACATCTCTTTTTCTCTTTCACCTTCCATCTTCTGGAGCTCACTAAGATGTCTCCCCAAGGTAGGGGCAGGAGGGGGCACTGCATTCCTACTTTCCAGTAACCATGCTCTCCTGCACTAGTTACATATTCTCTCATACCTCTGACTCTATGGTGCTAGTTGGGGAGCTGGGGTACTCCTTGTTCCCCATTACCACTCTAGATATTCCCTCTCCCAGCAATGGTTCCTCTTTGAGATTTATTTTACATCCAAATTTCTCATCCAGTCAAGATCCTCGTCAAAGTAATTTGCAAACCACCCAGGACATCCTCCCTCCTTTCTCAAAGAATTTAATGTGCCAGTCTCTCTCTCTCTCTCTTTCTCTCTCTCTCTCTCTCTCTCTCTCTCTCTCTCTCTCTCTCTCTCTCTTTCTCTCTCTCTCTCTCTCTCTCTCTTCTATCCACCAACTCATGCTCTTATACTAGAGGACTCCAACCCTCCTACAATATATGTATGAATACATATGCACATATTTACATGCATGTATGCTTACCTATGTATGGGTGTATATGTTCACAGGTCCAAAGTTAAGAAGCCATGCTTTAATATTTGCCCAGGTCATTACTCCTGCCTCTCTTCAACCTCTGAGTGAACCAGTCTAACTCTATACCATTCTCTACTCTCAAATTCCTTGCTCCCTTGTCCTATTACCATTCACAACTTGCCACACCCCAATCCTGAATTACTTCCACCATCTGCCTCCTTTGCTTCTATTCACATTCTACAAAATGACTTCGATACAAATTTATGTTTTCTGCTCTTAACTAGGTCATCAGGGAGGTGAGGGAATTTTTTGACTCCTCCTTAATTGATTCTCTATTCTTCTCACCAAAGTGACTATTTCATACCTTCTCTTGTTTCATCAAAGTTCCTACATTACCTTGTAGGCATCTCAAACTCAAATTCACATGTCCAAGATAGAACTCATTATTTTTCTTTTTTTTTATCTGAGGCACCTAGATGGTACAATACACAGAACACTGGGCCTGCCTCAGACATGAGCTATGTGGCACTAGAAGAAACATTTAAACTCTGGCTGACTTAGTTTCCTCAATAGTAAAATAGAGATAATAATAGTACCTATGTCCCAGGGTTGCTGTGAGGATCAAATGAGATAATATTTGTAAAGTGCTTGGCATAGTGCCTGGCACATCATAGACACCTTTCTTGCTCCCTTCCCTCTCAAACCCAACTTTCTCTCATTCTTCTCTGTTACTTCCAGCAGGTTTGCAACATTTCTATCAACCTCAATTCCTCTTTCTCCTTTGGTTCACATATCCAGTTGCCAAGACTTGTTTGTTTGTTTTTGCTTTGTTTTCTTTTGTTTTTATAGCCACAATGACTCTAGTATACATTCACTCTTTTCACACATTCACCATACTAATTCAGGCTCTGACCATCTAACCCCTGGAATTTTTTCAATCATATCCTACTTGATTTCCCTGACTAAATTTTCTTCAAGTAACTACCCGTTCTTCACAGAGTTGTCAAAATATTATTCCTAAAGTACAATTATGAATATGTCACCCTCCTACTCAATAAATTCCAGTAATTTCCTCTTACCTGTTGGATCAAATATCAACTCTTCTGTTTGCCATTTAAAACTCTTTCCACCTTGACCCCTTTTTATCTTTCCATTTTCTTATACTGTACTCCTTTCTACTCAATCTATTGTTCTACTATAATTTCCTTTCTGCTGTTTCTTTTGCATGAAACTATATCTCCAATTTCTGAAATTTTGCATGGTATAACTCCTTGCCTGGAATGCTCATCATCCTTATCTTTAGCTCTTTTAATGCTTGACTTCTTTCAAAATTTGGCTCCTGTCATCTTTTGCAGGATGTCTCTAGAGCTGTTAGTGCCTTCCTCATTAAGATTACTTTATCTCTACTTTATGTGTGACTTTGTGTGTATAACATGCTGTCTTCCCTATTAGCATGCAGTTTTTTTGAGGGCATAGATTGTTTTCATTTTTTTTCACCCCTAGCATATTTCATGGTTCCTGATATATAGGACATGCTTTTAAAAGTCTGCTAATTGATTGACTAGTGTCAAGTCCCTTTCTTGACTCATCTTCATTCTGTCCTGGAAAGGGTCATTAAAAAAAAACACAACAATAATGAGCATTTAATTGGGTAGCCAGGGTTGATGTCTTTTGAAAAAATATAAGTTGCTATGAGTCAAGAAGAAGGAAAAAAATTTGGAAAAAAGGGATCCAGGATAAAGGGAAGTTTGTTTATAATAGCATGAAGATTCAAAGTATATAATGGAAAGGGAGAGCAAAAGAGGATAGTGATCAAGGAATAGTGGGATTGAACTGAGAGAGATGAGATTATGGGAAAAGTACTGGGAAAGGGGAAATTCATTTTAGAAGATGAATAGCAGGAATCAGGAGAAGGAGAGATGCATAATAGCTAGCCATAACACCAGGAAAGTACCAGTTGGTAAGGGTCTTGGTTGGTTGAATCCTGGATTAATGGAAGGTGCTATTGTTTGATTCCAGAGTTTCCTTTGAATTGAAGGAGTTGGGTGGAGATGGATACAGAAAGTTTAGATCAGAGGTTTCTGCTCATGGCATGAACTAACACCCGGCTCTGCCTCAGTAGTTCCATTTCAAGATAGCAGGAGTGAGGCATATCCAAAACATATGCTACCTATAGGGCATGCACTTGGTTCTCTGTTAACTGTGTTATCTGTGACCAAAGGTTCTTGTATTGTTCAGTTTGGTGTCTAAGGCTCTAGTCATGGTAGAACTACCTCAGTCTAAAAACCCTATTTTTCTTGCTCCTAGTAGAGTGTTCAAGGGCAAGATCCTTGAACATGCCTTTGCCTGAGTTCCCAGGTTTCCAGCATTCCTAACAATGTGGAGAGTGAAGATATATTCTTCAGTCCTTTCACATTCTCCTCTAAAATAGAGATCATATAGTATTTTGTGACTATAAAAGCTAATGTTGGTCATGACAGAAACATAAACGTAGCACATTTTTAGCAGATCACTATACATTTCATCATTTCTGATTAAAAGGAGAGCCCCACTCCTCTGTCCAAATATCTATTTAAAACCGAAAGGAAGCATCATATTCAATGTGGATATATACTAGAACCTTTTTCAGTAACTACAGGAGTGAAGTAAATATGCCCATTCTCTCTACTATTATTTGATACATTTCCAGAAATGCTAGAAATAGCAATAAAACAAGAGAAAGGAATTAAAGACATAAAAACAATGAGGAGAAGATAAAACTATGCCTATTTGTGGATGATATTTTAATTGGAAAATTCTAGTGAATTGGCAGTGGTACTAATTGAGATGAGAACTTCAGCAAAGTTGTGGGCTATAAAATAAACCCTCAAAAACCAACAGCATTTCTATATAATAATAAATCCCAAGGAAAAAAGCTAGAAAAGGAAAGGAAAACAACTATCAAAAAGGCATACAATATATGAAAACTGAGCTATCAAACCACACAAAAAAACTTTCATAGGTTCAATTATAAAGTGCCCCTTAAAGAAATAAAGAACACCTTAATTAGAAGAATATTCAGTGCTCAGGCTAGGTCATGCCAAAATATAAAAATGAAAATATTATGAAAGTTAGTCTATGCCTTTAATTCCATAATAATCAAACTAACAAGGTGTTACTTTATAGAACTTCATAAAAATAATAACAAAATTCATCTGGAAAAACAAAGATAAAGAATATCAAGGGAAAAGATGAAAAGAAATAGGGATGAAGGGAGATAGCAATTCCAAACTTCAAACTAGCATGAAAATCATCTGATTTTGGTTAAAAAATAAAAAGATAGATCAATGAAACAAACTAGAAAAGGGAAAATGGGGAGGGGGATGACTCTCAATCACCCAGTGTTCAATAAATTAGAAAACAAATTATCTAGTAAAAAAATCTTTATTTGATAAAAAACTTCTGGGAAAACAAGAAAGCAGTCTGACAGAAATTAGATTTAGAGCAATACCTTGTACCATATTTCAAATACATTCTAAATGGATACATGACCTTAATATTAAAGTATGTGCTATTAAAAAAAATGAGAAGCAGATAATATACATCTCACAGCTATGAGGAAATATATATATATATTTTTTTTTTTGAGGCAATCAGGGTTAAGTGATTTGCCCAGGGTCACACAGCTAGTAAGCATCTAAGCTCACATTTGAACTCAATTCCTCCTGACTCCAGGGCCAGTGCTCCATCAAGTAACTGTGCCATTTACCGGCCCCAGGAGATATATTCTTAAGCAAACAAGAAACACACGTAATTGCAAAAGTTATCTTTGATTACATGAATCTGAAAAGCTTCCTCACAAACAAAATTAATGCATATAGGTTAAAAAGGGAAGTAGTCAAATGGGGAAATCTTATCAAATTTATCTGATGTTTATTTGTCCAAGATGTAGAAATAATTAATAAAAGGCTATATGAATAATAGCTGTTTCCCAAAATAAGTGATCAGAGGATATGAACAGTTTTCAAAAGAATTTCAAAGTATTCACAACCACATGAAAGAATTCTCCAAATCATCAATAACAGGAAAAATGCAAATCAAAACAAACCTTAAGCTTCTCCTCATTCTCTGCAAATTGGCAAAGATGACCATAAAATCACAACAGTCAATGTTGGAGGGCTTGTGGAATGATAGGAATACCAACACATTATTGGTAGAGCTGTGAAATGGTGTAAACATTTTGGAAAGCAACTTGGAAGTGCTCATATAAAGGGGCCAAAATACCCATACCCTCTGAACCAGAGACTCCATTATTGAGCTTACAGCACAAAATAAAGCACTGATGAGAAGAAAAAAAAGTCCTTAAAGACATCAAAATATTTATAGCAACCATTTTTGCTATAGCAAAGAAGTAGCATCAATGTAGATGCCCATCTACTGGGAAATGGCTAAACAAATTATGGCATATGAAAAAAAATAAAATACTACTGTGCAGAAACCCGTGGAAAGAACTGCATGAACTGATGCAGAATGAAGTTAGCAGAGCCAAGAAAACTATACACAATAAATACAGCAATGCAAATGGAAGCAACACATATACACACGCACACGCACACGCACACTCCCACATGCACACTCTCACACAAATTAGAAGCAAATGTAACAAGATTATAAGTATTAAGCATGATCCAATTGAAGAGACACGATAGGGCATTTCCAACCTACCCCTTTATGGAGGTGGGAAGTACACAGGTTTTACACACTGCACATGTTTTTGTACTATTTCAATGTATCTGTTGTGCTGATTTTCTTTTTTTTTCTTTACAAAATAAAATTTGTTAGAAAGGGTGGTTTTCTGGGAAGGAAGACAGAAGAACATTGAGGAATAATGAAAGTTACATAAAAAACAGAAGACATCAAAAATTCTTTAAAATAAGATTAAATGAGGCATTAAACAGTGTTCCTGGCACTATCATGATGCATCTGTCTATCACAGATTCTAAAAAGAAAAAGGATTCCCTATAGATGGTGAGGTCCTCCAATAGTTCTTCTTTGTAGAAAATGTTGTGCTGATTGCAACAACCTTTGAAATTCTTAAATGAGATCTACAGTAACTCAAAAGCTGAAGGGGGAATAAAAGAAAAAAGGGGATGAGATTTTTTTTTTCCAAACTATGAAAATGCAATCGGATTGGTATACATATGTTGGCTATAAATGGTCTGCACATAATAGACTGGGCCAGAATTTAAAAAGGAGAACCAGCTGAACTGTACTTTCAGGGGAAAAAAAAAGGCAGTATTTTTAATGACCTTAAGCTTGTCCCACACTGATATTCTCCCAGGGGTGCTATGTGGCTGAAGCTATAGAATAGTACCTAAGAATTAAAGTTGTGGGCCTTTCAAAAGTCAACGTATGGATGCTTGGCAAGTGTAAGTAACCTACAATATGTTACCAGTGAAGCCTAAGGGACATCAAAGGATATGATCAGAAAGGGAAGTAAGCCAGTCATGAAGTGAGAGATGAGCAATTCTTTTTTTTTTTTTTTATTTTTTTTTATTTTTTAATGTTTAACAATCACTGCCATACAATTGCGATTTTATCCCTCCCCACCCACCCCCCACCACCTCCCTCCCTCCCCACGACTGCATACAATTCTGTATAGATTCTACATATACTTTCCTATTGAGTATATTTTCACTATAGTCATGCTATGTAGTCAGACTAAGATAAATGAAAGAATCCGTATAACGAATCAGAACATGATACACAAACAGATACACATACACAAACATGATCTGCTACATTATGTGAGTGACTTCCATATTTCTCTCTCTGAGTGTGGAAGGCATTTTGCCTTGAGGTCCACCATTGGGATTTTTTTTTTTTTCAGAAGTTCTTGTGTTATTACAAAAATCTAAATCTACCAGAAAAAACTCTCTCACACTGTGGTTGTTGCTGTGCATAAAGTTCTCCTGGTTCTGCTCCTTTCACTCAGCATCAGGTCATATAAGTCCTTCCAGGCCTCTCTGAAGTCTTCTTGTTGAGATGAACAATTCTTGTGGTCATTTAATATCTACCCAAGAAATTTATAGAGAGACCATCAACATAAGAGGTGTGCTTCTATTAGATTTATGGAGATTTTATACACAGCAATCATACAGGATTAGATGCATTGAAGTACTGATGCATTATCCCCCCACTCTACTCTTAACGAAGAGGAAAAAAGAAGAATGATCTAAGAGAAGGAGATAGAAACAAAATTGAAAAGGTAAAGCAGAGACACAGAAAAATGAAGGGGCAGTCATGAGAAATACAGCTGGTAGTTTCATAAACTTCTAATAAATGGTTGCGTTAAACAACAATGGAGTTTTAAATAGCATCTTTTTCCCATTAAAATAGAGAGATTGAAGGGTGATTGGAAAGTATAGGTAGATGTAGAAAAATTGTAGGGGGGAGGAAAAGGGAAAGGAAGAGTAATTACTATATTTCCCTATGTCAGTTATTAAAAGGATAAAAATGATTCTATACTAGTCCATGATGAAAGAAATTGTAACCCTGTATTTTCTGTGCAGAAAATCCTACGGCATATTCATGTATATGTATATGTGGATGGATGGATGGATGGATGGATAGATACATGAATGAATAGATGGCATGTAAGCTGTTGCCAAGATTTGCCATTTTCACCTTTGCCATATCTCCAAAATATTCCCCTGTCTCTTCTTTGACACTATCACTAAAT